>NW_026294584.1:138276461-139476461 GCF_007827085.1 Peromyscus californicus insignis
AAGGCCTCCAGTTCCTGTCTTCTCATACCTTATATGCCTTTTTCTGCCCCGCCATTTCACTTCCTATTTCAACCTTCCTAGTGCTGGGATTAATGGCGTGTGTGCTTCCCAAATACTGGTAGCAAAGGCATGAGATCTCAAGTGCTGGGATTAAAGGCATGTGACTCCCAAGTACTGGAGTTAAAGGTGTGTGCCACCACTGTCTAGCTGTTTCTCTTTTAAACTGGATTAATCTCGTGTAGTCCAGGGTGGCTTTGAACTCACAGAGATCCAGAGGGAGGAATCTCTGTCTCCTGAATGCTAGGATTAAAGGTGTGTGCCACCACTGCCTGGCCTCTATGTTTACTGTAGTGATTGGCTCTGTCCTCTGATCTTCAGGCAAGCTTTATTTGATACACAATATATCACCACATCACAGTATTATTTTAATAAGATACTGCAAAGTATTTTGTTGAAGATTACTCATATGTGTTCATTTGAGATACTAGTCTGTGATTTTCTTATCATATACTTGTCTGACTTTGGCAAGGGGCAATGATGGCCTTTTAAAATGAGAAGAATGTGTATTCTGTTTCTTGGAAAGAATTTTATATTATATATATTCATATATATATATATATATATATATATATATGTCAAGTTCATTTGATCTACTATGAACTTCAAATTCAATATTTCCTTTCAGTTTTCAATCTGAATCATTTATTCATTTCTGAAAGTAGAGATATGGATATCTACCACTGTTATTTTGCTGTGGCCTATTTCTGATTTTAGATCTGTTAATATTTGCTTTACATACTTGGATATATTTACAATTGTTGTATCCTCTTGATGAATTTTCCCCAGTCATTATTTGACATTCCTTGCCTTTTGTGATAGTGTTTGACCTGAATTCTGCTCTCCCCGAAGTTACATTCAAGTATAGCTATTCTTGCCTTTTTAGTCTATCTGTCTATCTATCATGTATACATCTATCTCCGTGCTATGCCTTGAACCCAGACCCTTGTGCATGCTGGGCAGGTACTATTACTGAGCTCCATCCTCCTCCTCATTTTGATGATCACTTACATAAAATACCCTTCCTCATCCTTTCATTTTCAGCCTACGTATTTCCTGGTGGCCAAATTAAGTCTCTGTGGACAGTGGCTAGCTGTACTTTCTCTTTCAAAAATAGTTTTAGCTTGTTTTTTTGGTTTTTTTTTTTTTAGGGACAGTTGAATTTATTCCATGTATAAATATAGTTTTGGTGCCACAAAAGAATGTGTTAGTCAAGAGGAAACCACATGATATAGTTGTGGTCTCATAAGCTTGTGTTGCCTAATGATGGTGTGGTCACACTCATTTGTGCAGTCACACTCCAAAATGTTTGCTCAATAACAAAATGTCCTAATGACGAATGTCTCAGCTTAGTTCCAGCCTAGTTTCTGTGTCTTGCAGCCAGAGTGTGTGGTGTCTTCAGCAACAGGGTCTTACTACACAGTTCTGATAGGTAACCCAGGGCAAGAATCATAACCTGTATAGTTTGGGGCCCTCTGGGGGATTCCTAAATAAAAGGGAGGTTTCCCGCATCTGCCACTGGGATTTCTTTTTAATAAACTGTGATACTTCTGTTCAAATGCTTTTTAAATTATGTTTTCTCAAATTAGCTTATGAAGCTGTAGCTCCCCATGTGACTTCTTCATGTATCTTCAGTTTGGGTTGGCTTACCCCACTTTCTGTTCTCTCCTACTCTCATCCATCCTTACAGCTTGCCACCCCACTGGGCTCTCCATTTTTAGCACACATGTTCTGCTTTCACCTACTTCCTTAACTGCAACTTCTATTTTTAAAAAACTAAAAATTTTATTTTATTAGAACTCTTTCTTAGGTAGTTTATATTTGTGAAAGAAAAGAGTATTTTCTTGAAATGCTATCATACAAAGAGTTTAAAACATCTCATTCAAATCGCTCCTATTTTTCTTAAAAGTTATACCCAGTATTCTTATTTCATCACTGACTAGCTGTGTGATTTAGAAAAGTTCAGTTTCCAGATTCGCAAAGTGTCCAAAGTGTTAGTCGATGGCAGATAACAGAGTTACTGTAGAAAACGCCTACAAGAGCTTTCTGGCCTGTATTAGCCCTGTGGTAAGTGTTGGGTATATGGAACAATAGTGAAAGCCCCTGGAACGTAGTTAGAGAAAGAGAGGGTACCAAGTTTGTTTGCATTCCTGCGCCTTATAGCTCAAGTCCTGAAAGTTGTTTTTCACTTTTAGCTCCATCCATTCTTGAAAAGGGGCCAGCTTGGAAGAAACACCGACGAGGAGAGCGTCGTGAATAAGGAGGGACGGACAACCAAGCTTGACATCTTTAACTACCAGTCTCTGCAGAATGGTACCAAAGCTCAAGTGAACGTTGGCGAGTTCATCTTTGAATCTCACGGTGTTCAGCATTTTTCCCTAAACGATAAACTGATAACTTGGGGCGAACAGTACAGTAAAGTGAGTATCTTGGGAGTCGGCACCACATGCTGTTCCTCAGAGTGGAGTTCCTCAGAGAACAGGACTTAAGGGAGCCACTGAGTGTCATTAGGCCGAGAGTGACCTCACTTTGTCCTTTCCAGTGCCAAATACCAGGACTTTCTGACAGCAGAATCATTGTAAGAGTTACTGATTCATTTTGGATTAATTCTTTAGCCCCTTGGCCTACCTGGTAAGAAGAGACAACTCAGAAAGTTTTCTAGATGATCACACAGAGGTCAAGGCTTTAGTGGAAGGGACCGACTTGGGTGAAAGAAGCAAGATGAAGACCTGGGGACAAAAGCAGTCTCTGAAAATAGGGATTTCTGAATTTGAACTTAAAAAACCATGTGCACATTCATTGACCTTATTGTTGGAACTTTTCACCCTGAACGATGTGATGAAAATTGAAGTGATGCATATTCATGGGGATGTTATGGTCTTCTGGGATCCCGCTTGGAGGGGGGGGAAATCAGTTTTCTCTAAGGGAATGACACTGTCTATATCATCCACTCCAGGGCAGGTCTCACATTCAGGAGTAGTTGACCAGCAAGTAAGGGAATTCACAGGTTTGGGTTTTTGTTTGCTTGCTTGATTTTATTTGGTTAGAGTTGGGTGGGTTCTGTTTTGTTTTCCTTTTGGGGTGTTGTCATATTTTGTTTTCTAGGTTTGGGGAGTTTTGTTGTTATATTGGGATTGGGGGAGGAGGTTTAGGAAAAAAACTTAAAGTTGAGTGGATAGGGAGGAGGAGACAATCTGGACAGATTTGTAGGGGAGGATATAATCAAAATATATCTAAACTTAAAAATTATTTTATAATAAAAATAAAAACAGGCAAATGAAATAAAATAGAGCAAGAGTTCAACAGAGAGAGAATTATCTTTGGGCACCAAACTCTAAAAGCATGCTAGTTCTTGTTGTTACAGTACACAGAAACCCTGCTGAAATCTACCATCTAGATGCTAATCCTAGATTTCGCCTATTGCCTGGCATCCCTCCTCCCATGTCTCCTATACAGACTCCTCTCGCTGTCTGCAATCCAAGCTGTCTACTCGGATTCAGAAAAACACCTCTTGAAGGAAAACCATTTTGTTGTTTTGATTGCCTCCCTTGCCCAGATGGAGAGATTGCAAATGAAACAGGTATTTCTAGAAATGATTTTGAATGTGGAAATAATACATAATAAGACAGGGCTAAGTAACACAATGCCTGAAGATCATTTATATTTATATAGTTAACTCCCAATACTTTCCTAAAAAAAAAAAAAAAAGTTCTTGCAAGGCAGTGGCGGTGCACACCTTTAATCCCAGCACTTGGGAGGCAGAAGCAGGCAAATCTCTGAGTTCAAGGCCAGCTTGGATGACCAGGAATACACAGAGAAACCTTGTCTCGAAAAACCAAAGGCTGGGGGGAACCTAATTGATTTCAGCCCAGTCATTTTTGTTGCTATTGTTTTTGTTTGTTTTATTTTGAAATTGAGCCTTGCTACGCTGCCCCGATTGGTCTCAAACTCCTGGACTCCAGCGGTCCTCTTGCCTCAGCCTCCTGGATGGCTACAGGAGTGTGCACCTGCGTCTGGTCCAGCTTTGCCTTCAGCACATCTGTGCTGAGTTCAGTTTCTTCTCTTCTCACCCCTGCTTTTCACTATGGCTCTGTTATTGCTGTAGCAGTAGTAATGGGTAAAGTTAGTTCTCCCTGAATACCCTAAACTATGAAATGCATTATAAAAGCATGACCTTATTTCATGCTTACAAAAGATGACTACTAAAAATCAACATTTGGCTAACAAGGAAATTGAAGTTCAGAGAAACTATGTAAATTGTTATGATCATACAACCTAGAAACAGTTGAGACAAAATACTTGTCAAATCAGAGGTACTGCTAAAAACGTTGTAGCCAGAGGGACACTGATGGCAGACACACTGCTCCTTTCCTGGGACCTGGTGGTCATTATGGTTAATAGTAGAAACTCCGTAAACACTCATTTAATGACTAAATAAATATTTGCTCTATGATTTTATGCTTTTCTTTCAAATTACTTTTATTCTTGTGGGAGTTTTTATTGTAAATATACTCCTTGGTATTGTAAGCTAGCACGAGGCCACTGTAGAACCAAGCATTGAGTGACCTCAGAGGATGCAATTGTGGGGATGCTCCTCCCACCCCGCTGATGTCACCACCTCTTCTAAATGATTCTAATTGCAAAGCCTCTCCAGAGCATATTGGCAATGCTCCCTACCAATTTTTGGTGCCCAAACTTCACATCTAATATATATTTCCCAGCAGGCATATTGCCATGCCCATTTTACTCTCCTGAATGAAATCTTCACTGATGCAAAGAATGTTTAAAATAAGCCTCTTTCCTTTTTCGTGGCAGTCACCGACAGCTAGACTGACTGCCTCCCAAGTGCTGGGATGACAGATGAGCACCAGGAAGCCCATGCTCTGTATTCTCTTCAACATCAAATATCACCATTCTCTTAGAAAAGTAGTACATTTGACTTTAATAGATAAAAGGCAAGAAAATATATCCACCTTCATACTTTCTAGGGATACCTTCATTTTTAAGTGCCTGTGGTTCTACCTAACATGCTTGTGGAGGTCTTTTCCTCTTTACCCCATATCATTATGTTCTGAGCCATCAATGTGAGGCTTGATATTTACAAGTCTATATGACTGAATCGTTTCTCCTCCATAGTCTAACATCTACCAAGTGTAACATTATCCTTGTACCTAAATACTTTTCATAGTCTGGAACAAAAATTTTTTGTGCTATGACTAAAAACATTAATTTTAAGTTTGCAAATGTACAAATTTACATTTACTGCAAATCAGGAGTTTAATTGGGTAATATGATCCCGTGGTACTAAACAATTTTGAGAAAAATATTCCTATCATCATCATGCATTTAGTACATTTTTGTGCTGGGTTTTGAACCTAAAGTCTCATATATGCTAGGCATATGCTCTATATACAGGTGCATCCACAGATTATGCAATTATCATTATGTTTAATTACTTAGACTAAATTCAACCAGTGCTCACCATACACCTTTAATAGTAGATTCAGCCTGGGTTCTACGTCCCATTGGCTTTTCAGTGGCTGCTAATACTTCTTGATTTGCCATTTAGAACATTGCATCTATGCTCTGGAAGTAGTCCAACCAGTTTTATTTCCCATGTACCTTTTTTCTTCAAACCACCAACATCTAGCTGCTTATGTTAAAGGATGCATTCTTCAAAATTGAAAGGGACAGTGAGCAGAGCTGATAACCAAGCACATTAACTTTTGATAATGACCATGAAGAAACCATTAACTCTGAAAACAACCTGTGTATACCATTGAAAAGAACTGGTTTGAACCACTCTTTGGAAGAAAAATTAACAGTATAGAATGATCAATACTTTACTGGTATTTTAAGATTTTTGTGGCATATAAACTCACAGTTGAATATGCAATTGTTTTCCTCCCTTTCTTCCTTCCTTCTTTCCTTTCTTCCTTTCTTTCTTTCCTTCCTCCTTTTCTTTTCTTTTGAGACAAGGCCTCACTAAGAAGCTCTATCTGGCATGGCATGTGCTATGTGGACCACCTGGGGGGCAATCCTCCTGTTTCTGTTTCCTGAATGCTGGAATTACAGATGTGCAATATTGTGCCTTGCTGTAATTATTTTTCTAACTAGAGATGGGTCCCATGCAAGTATCCTTCAGAGTGAATGACATCTAAGCTTAGTGAATAAGACTTTCTATTTCACTGCATTTGTTTTAAATATTTAGACTTACCTCTACCTGTATCTTTTTTTCAAAAAGATATTATGAGAAAAATACTAATTTTTTGGTAAAATTACAGAAAACTCAAATAACATAAATGTATGTGATAAATATACATTGACAATTAAGTGCAAAATTATTTTTACTTTAATAAACTTCCAATCAGAATTCAATGAAGGATTTTAAGTAATTCACTAAAACAAGCATTTTTAACATAAGTAAAAATATTCGGGGTTGGGGATTTAGCTCAGTGGTAGAGTGCTTGCCTAGCAAGTGCAAGGCCCTGAGTTCGGTCTCAGCTCAAAAAAAAAAAAAATTCACCTCTAAAATGTATTGCCTTCAGCATTTCTAAAGCAATGATGTATTCTTTGTATCAAAATCAAAGAAACAAAAGAAAATACTACAGTTCCCAAACATAGATGCCAGAAAACATTAGGAGATTTTAATTTCTAGGCCTTCCACGGTCACAACCAAGACACCAACCCCCACCCCAGGGATAAGAGCCCCAGGGGATCATAGTGGAAGACAAGGCAGAAAGATTGTAGGAGCAAGAAGTAGGGGACATCTGTAGTGAAGCAGTATTTGTCAGACATGATAGGGCCCTTAAGCACATGAACTCACAGAGGCATGCACCAGATCAAGCCAGACAAAATCCTTGCATGGATAAGGGGGTGGAGCTCCTGAAGTCCTACCCCCTACCTAAGGAGCTCTTGACAATTGATGGTTGCTAAAAAGAAAGAGTTAGTTTTCTTTAGATATGTGACCCTTGATAGGCTGCCCATGTTCTGGTAGATGGTCCTGTATCCATGAGTATGCAAGCAGCATTAAGTGAACTCAGTGAGTTTTTAAAAAGAACAAGTAAAGTTGGGAGGGAAAAGTGGTAATGGAGGAGGATAGAGAAGGAATTGGAGAGGAAAAAAAATGGGTGGTGAATTTGATCAAAACACATTATGTGCATATATGAAATTCTCAAGCAATAAAAAGAGTCTTTAATTAAGAAAAGGTACAAAAAGAAATGAAGAAATTAAAGGTGTCCTTTCATATATAATATAATTTTCATATTGTCTGATTTCCCCTCAATGTCATTTTCAGATTTCTGGCTCTTCTCACACTGTTCAATTCCACTCACTTTCTGTATATTTTATGGATTCAATTGTATATGTATTTTTCTTTCATGAAAGAAAAACTAACTTATTCATCTTTTTTTCAATAGTATGGTTCAGTGAATGTAACCAGGGGCATTCCTGTAGTCAGATTTTTCTGTCCCACCTGCCAGCTCCCAAATAACCACACAGAGATTTCTTATTAATTATAAAACTTGGCCAATAGCTTAGGCTTGCTCCTAACTAGTTCTTATAACTTAAATTAACTCATATCTTTTAATCTACATTCTTTTATGTGGCTTGGTTACCTTTACTCTGTGCTCCCCATGCTGCTTCCTCTCTGTTTGGCTGGTGACTTTGCCTTTCTTCTTCCCAACATCCTGTAGCATGAATCTTAAATGGTCTTATTAATAAAAACAAACCCAGGGCTTGGTATTGGGGTGAATGCTGGAAGATCAGAGAAGCAGAACAAGCCACAGACACCTCACCTCACCAGTTCCTCAGCTGATCCTGTTTCCTCAGACTAGAAGCCTCTGTGTTCTCATCCAAATGGATCTCAGCTGAACTGCTGCTAAAAGCCTAAAAGCTTAACCAGGCTCTAGTTCCTGGTCCTCATGCCTTATATACCTTTTTGCTCCCTGCCATCACTTCCTGGGATTAAAGGCGTGAATCACCATGCCTGGCTGTTTCCAGTGTGGCTTTAAACTCACAGAGATCTGGAGGATCTCTGCCTCTGGAATGCTAGATTAAAGGTGTGTGTGCCACCATTTTCTGGCCTCTATATCTAGTGGCTGTTCTGTTCTCTTACCCCAGATAAGTTTATTAGGGGGTACAATATTTTGGGGAACACAATATCACCACAGCATCCTCTGTGTCTGGTTGTCCTACCTATACCTCCTGCCTAGCTAATGACCATTTAGCTTTTTAATAAACCAATGAGAAGGCACTTTGGCAAAGGCACATCTTCACAATGTACAAAAGGATTATTCCACAACATTTCATCCTTTTTGTCTAAATAAAAAGGAAAGGGTTTAACTCTAACACAATAAAATTATATATAAGAACAATTATCAGGTAAGAATTACATTCATAATGTCCAGTCCATTTTTACTTTGCAATTTCAGAGAAAATACTCCATTATTTATCCTATCTTGGTGAGTCCAAAGTTCTATACCTAATTTACCTTTTATCGTAACTAAAGAAAACTATAACTGTAACTATCTAGTCTTCAACTCCATCAAAGACCCCAGAAGGATATAATATTACCTGAGTAAACAGGAAGTGCAGAACAAACCACTTCCAAAACTATAGAAATGACAGAAATATCTGGTTTCTTGGACAGTCACCCAACATTCCTCTGTAACATTGAGGCATCCATCTTCACCCTACAGGCTTAGAATACTGACAGACTTTTCTGTGAAGCAAGAATTTTGGAGGGCTGTCCTACCTTGTCTTGGCAAAATTCAGCAATGTCCGTGTGTCCAATTTGGACAGCATATTGTCAGTAGTCAAGGCAAGGGCAGTTTCTTGCCCAAATAGCTAGCTTTTGCCACAAAGAAAGCAAACTCCATATGGAGGTTCTTTGATACCCATCATCCTTTATTGAAGTAAATTGGTGCTGTCAGGAGCAGATGTGTCTCACTGTCATGAAAAGCCTTATATTATTAAAACATTTTAAATGCCATATTCTGTAGGTCTTTGAACTATTTGAAAACCATCCATCTACCTAAAATATATCTCTATATGACCATAACAAATACCTAACATGACTATAAGTTTGATTGTTATAGATGACTAACTACTAACCTGTATTTTAATATCCTAAATAGCTTTTAAAGACTAAAACTTTACATAACCTTTTTAAGTGAGCTGCATATGTACAATACCTTAAACAAGAGTAGAAACATATATACAGTATAATAAGAATAACCTTAAATTTGTATCAATATACAAAAATCCATACCATTGTAAAATATTTGCGAGTAGTGGTTGTTCAAAAGTAGACTCAACAATCCACCCTTTTATCCCATCATTTCTATACCATATTCCCCCTTTTCCCTTCAGAAAGAGATCCCTGAACCTAATCTCCTTTGTTTAGCTTTTTTCGCTGACCATGACCATTAACTTTTAATCAACCCCCCTAAATAATGACAAACATTCATAATCCACCAAACGACCAAAACCCATCCACCCACAGGAATAACCTCGTCCCCCAGTGTAATACATTTTTTTTACTTACATTTTAAAGTTAAGGCATTCTTAAAGTATCTAGGCTGGTTTAATTCAGCAGTGGCTACCCACTACAAGTTCCTTTCATAATCCAGTGTCTCTCAGCAGCTGTTGTCTATTCGTCAGCATTCAAAAAATTCAAAATTAACAAAGCATCATATAGGATGCAGACTCCTTGTGTATTTTCCACCTTTACATAGCTTATTTTTTAATATTACTTTATTCTTTCCTTAAAGGATTTACTTTATCATTTATAAACTATTTACTTTTTCTATGACTGTCTATACCCATATTCTTTTTTTCTTAAGCCTATGCATATTTTTTAAACGCACTGTAACCTCTTTAGAAGATTTTACTGCCTGGATCTGTCTTTACTGAGTACCTGCAGCATTCTCCCATTGTGTGAGACAAATCTTACATTGCCTGGCTCAGCTTAGTGTGTGGTGCTGGCAGATGTCAGCTGCAGCATGACTCAGCTTAGTGTGTGGTGCTGGCAGCTGGCTCCAGCTTGCAGGCAGCTGCTGGAAGACACATCTCTGTACTGCAGCTGGCATGACACTGCAAGACTAGGAAGCCATATTTGGCTCCATTTTTGTGTGTTTAGAACCTTTCTTAAAGCTTTCTCAGGTTTTATGTGGAAATATCTGCCCCTACAGTGGATGGCATTTGTAGTCAGATTTTTCTGTCCCACTTGCCAGCTCCCAAATAACCACACAGAGATTTCTTATTAATTATAAAAGATTGGCCAATGGCTTAGGCTTGTTCCTAACTAGTTCTTATAATTTAAGTTAACCCATATCTTTTAATCTACATTTTTCTATGTGGCTGGGTTACCTTTACTCTGTACTCCTCTCTGCTTGCTCTGCTGCTTCCTCTCTGTTTGGCTGGTGATTTTGCCTTTCTTCTTCCCAGCATCCTCTGTGTCTAGCTGTCCCTCCTATAACTCCTGCCTAGCAAATGGCATTTAGCTTTTTATTAAGCCAATAAGAAGGGGCCTTGGCAAAGACACATCTTCACAGTATACAAGAAGATTATTCCACAACACATTCCCTTCAGAATTCAACAATGGTTCTGTTTAAGGTATACTTCCAATCCATACATTTGGGAAGTGAGTGGGTGGGATGTAATAAATCAATCTGCTTCCCTTTCAGATATGGATCAATGCATCAAGTGTCCTGAAGATCAGTACCCAAATAAGGAGAGAAATCAGTGTCTCCCTAAAATTATGACATTTTTGTCCTATGAAGATACTCTGGGAGCTGTTATGGTCTCTCTGGCCATTAGTTTGTCTGCCTTCTCAGCTCTGATTTTAGGATTGTTTATCTGCTATCGGGACACACCCATTGTCAGAGCAAACAACAGAAATCTCAGTTATATTCTCCTTGTTTCTCTAATGCTCTGCTTCCTTTGCTCATTGGTATTCATTGGCCAACCTGGAACAGTCACCTGTGTCTTGAGACAAATGATTTTTGGGGTTGTGTTTTCTGTTGCTGTTTCTGCTATCTTAGCAAAGACCTTCATTGTGGTTGTGGCCTTCAAAGCCATCAAACCAGGGAGCACATTACAAATGTGGATGGTGACTCGACTCTCAAAACGCTATAGTCTGCAGTGGTTCCCTCATCCAACTGTGCATCTGTGCAGCCTGGCTGGGAACATACCCTCCATTCCCTGATGTTGACATGCAGTCAGAGTCTGGGCAAATCATCCTGTGGTGTAACGAGGGCTCCACCCTTGCCTTCTATTGTGTCCTGGGGTACTTGGGCTTTCTGGCCATTCTGAGCTTGCTTATTGCTTTTCTGGCGAGGAGGCTACCAGACAGCTTCAACGAGGCAAAAACAATCACGTTCAGCATGCTGATTTTCTGCAGTGTGTGGATTTCCTTCATACCCGCTTACCTGAGCTCCAAAGGCAAAACCACGGTGGCTGTGGAAACTCTTTCAATTCTGGCCTCCAGCGCTGGCTTATTGGCCTGTATATTTCTCCCCAAGTGCTATGTGATCCTACTAAGATCAGGTGACCAGTCAAGAAAAAATTTCTTTAAAAAACTTCCTTCTTAAGGCAAAGGAATTTGGTGTGATTTGTGTGAGACAAACCATGTAGAAATAAAGATTCAAAAGAGTGGTGTGAAGTCAATGCATTTTACTAAACATAGTACCTGCTCTTTAATCAAGTGTCTCTGTCATCCTTGGAGACAACTAGTCACAGTGAACAAAGCCACCAGGGGTTAGATAGTTGCCAACTAGCCATGACTTTTAATGTGTCATTTCTTTAAATCACAGAAAAAAGAACTAGGGTGAGAATGAAATAAAATTATTTGTGTGGAAAAAAGTAACAAATGTTTTAAAATGTGCTTCCTGTTAGTCTTACGCAGGATGACTCTTTATATTCAACACAGATTAATTTAAAAGTAATTAGGAGTTCTGATGTAGAGCTCATGGTCTTGTGAAGGTAATACAGACTCCATCTTAGGGGAGGGCCACCATCTTAGATCACCTGCTGTACTCAGTTCCAGGAAGGACCTCAGTAATGTGCCATGACACCTGGCACAGATACAGGGCAGTATCCTCCTGCAGACATCCTGTCTGTGGTTTATGGCCCTTGAAGCTATCTAGATAATCCTGCTGAGCAGACCAGATAATCCTGTTCAGCAAGTTGTGGTTCCCCACCAAAAAGTCCAACCCAATAGTTTCAAATGTGATTTCACGCCAAAAGTCTAGACAAATAGTTTTTTTAAAAAAAATCACCTTGCCCCATATCCCTTCAACCCAATCCAAAGTTGCCAAAGCATGTAATTCCCAGCTTGCAGTTTTTCCCTATAAAAACTCTCTACCCCTGGGCCCACTGCCACTGCCACATTTCCCTCCATCTGCCTGGTGGTGGCCCAGATTTAAACCTGACAATAAAAGAACCCTTATGTGCTTGTATCCGAAACCGGCTCGTTGGTGGTCTCCAGGGGCTTCTCGAAACAAGACAACAGTGGCACAGTCTGTGGGAGTCACCAACTAACAACTGATTTGACTTAAGGCCCAATTCTCGAGAAGGAACCTGGTGACACTGCTTGGGTGACCAAGAACCCAAGACTAGATAGCCCAGGGACCTATGGAAAAAAACAAACAATACTGGTCTAAGCAAACAAACAAAAGGCAGTGATAAAATGACTCCCAATGATATTCCACTATACTCTATCAGTGCCTTGTTCAGTTGTCATCAGAGACATTACAGAGTGAGAGACCTTAGAAAACTCACCCCTAACTAAAAGAGATGTCACCATCAAATTCCTCCCTGCAGAGCTCAGGGAACCCTGCAGAAGAGGAGGTGGAAAGAGTGTAAAAGCCAGAGGGGGTGGAGAACAGCAAGGAAATAAGGCCCTCCACATCACCATGAGCAAAGCTCATGTGAATCACAGAGACTGAAGCAGTGTGCACAGGGCCTGCACGGGTCTGCACCAGGTCCTCCTCGTATGTATTGTGGCTTCCAGTTTGGTGTTTCTGTGGGGTTCCTGGGTGTGTGAACTAGTGGGTCTCTGATTCTTGTGCCCTCTCTTGGGCTCTTTTCCTTCTGTTGGTCTGTCTTGACCAACTTTGATGTGTTAGTTTTTGTTTTATCTTATTATATTTTATTATAAAAAAATAAAGGCAATAAAAGATATTTATTCAAGAGTGAAGATTAGAAATAAAAATAAAAGATAGAAATAACAAAATAGACGAACAAACATTACACCACCAGTCAGCGTTATTTTTTCTTGATGGGATGCTTCCGTATTCCCTACCACATTGTGAAGTTTTAAGGAACCAACTGTTCTGATGGGAAGGTGTAGTTCATGGCTCCAGTTAAAATCTGGAAAATAAGAGTTACAGTGTCCCAGAGAATGGAAACAGATGGATTGTGGGTTGAAGTTCTGCTCACTCACCAGTAGATGGCAGTCCTCCCTCTGGTTTTGCTCAACCCTCACACGGAAAGTGTGCTGGACAGTCCTAAGTCTGTCCTCGGCCTGGCTTTCTAAGACCAAAGAAGTGTGGCCACACCTGTGTTCTGGATTTTCTGCTGGAAATGTTCCCTTCCCAGGGCTCTGCCTGCCTTTGCAGGGGTCAACTGTTTCCAGCAGCTGTGTGTCAGCTCCACTTATTAAGTGTCGGTCTTCTGTAGCACCCAGCCTAACGGGGTTGCCTTCATCAAGCCTGTCCCCTTAAGGCTCAGGAATCTATGTGGAAGAGGAAGTAGAAAGACTGTGAGAGAGAGCCAGAGGGGATGGAGGACTCCCAGGAAAAACAGTGTCTTCCCGACACAACAGGACTGATGCACGGAGGAACTCAGAGACTGTGGGGACATGCACAAGGCCTGTACAGGTTCAAGTCAGATGGGGTCCCAGCATGGAGAGAAAGAAGTGGATACACAGTCCCACCCCCTAATCAAGAAGCTATTTGCAATTGATGTCTGCTGGCAAAAGGAAGAAAAAAATCAGTTTTCTCCAATGGAGTGCCTATCAAGCACACTCCAGGACAAGCCCAGTCTAATATAAAATGAACTCCATGTTTTGTTTCCAGGGGAGGGGCTTTTTGTGTCATTTTGTTTTGTTTGGGCACTTCTTGTCTTATTGTTTGTTTGTACATTTTGCATTTTGTGTTTTGTTTTTGAGAGAGAAAGCATGAAGTTGAGAGGGTAGAGAGGTGGGAAGGGCCTTAGAAGAGTTGAGGGAGAGGAAATGATTAAAACATATTACATGAAACTATTTTTAGATAAAATATCTGAATACAAAAAAACCTTTAAAAATTATTGGTCTTAGCCGGGTGTCAATGGTGCATGCCTTTAATCCCAGCACTTGGGTGGCAGAGCCAGGCGGATCTCTATGAGTTCAAGGCCAGCTTGGTCTACAGAGCAAGATCCAGGACAGGCTCCAAAGCTATATAGAGAAACCCTGTCTCGGAAAAAAAAAAAAAAGGTGGGGGGGGGGGTTCCCTTTTAAAAAAAAAAAATTATTATTGCCTGCACTGTTGGGGCTGTTCAGAAAGTCTTTTTCTGAGACAAAGAGTTCGAACACACTTCCTATTTTCTCTTCCATCACGTTCAGGGTGTCAGGTCTTATGTTGAGGTCCTTGATCCATTTGAAGCTGAATTTTGCACAGGGTGAGAGATTAGGATCGTGTTTTAGTTTTCTACACATAGCTATCCAGTTTGACCAGCGCCATTTGTTAAAGATGCTGCCTTTTCTCTAACATGTTTGATTGGCCTCTTTGTCAG
This sequence comes from Peromyscus californicus insignis, assembly GCF_007827085.1. Taxonomy (NCBI): domain Eukaryota; kingdom Metazoa; phylum Chordata; class Mammalia; order Rodentia; family Cricetidae; genus Peromyscus; species Peromyscus californicus. The sequence continues at coordinate 138,291,294 of NW_026294584.1, forward strand.
CAGGAGTGTGGGTTTGCATGTGCATCCTCCATTCTGTTCCTAGGATTGAACGCAGATGAAAACACAGCATGCCTACATCTATGGGACACAGGGAAAGGAATGATGAAGAGGAGGTTTGCCAAAGACTCCAAGTGGTATCCCTACCTGCCACCACCACCTCAAGTCCATCACATCCACTGGAGCATATGGTCCAAGTGTCAAAGCAGTTGGTTCAACAGCCTGGACATGATGATGAAGAGCCTTGTCCTGCCTCAGGCCTTCTCAAAACCAGCTGCTTTTTGAAGCACTTGATATACTCACCAGAGTAATGCATTCTGTGAGGAATGTACAGCCTCCAAAATCCAAAATGGACCTCTAAGTCTTGCTTACTAGTAGAAGGTGCTGGGTGTAACAATTGATCTATCAGCCTAGAAAGACCATCTCTGCATGTCCCACACTGCTGGACTCCTGGAATATTGCTGAGCTAGAAGGACCTTGAAATTTAGTTAGATTTATTCACCCATTTTCTGCTTTACCAATAAGTCTGGAATGGCTCTTATCTCCTACTCACTTGGTCCAAACGGCATGACATCATTAATATAAAGTACTAGTGTGGTAACTTGTGGAAGAGACAGGCTCTCAAGATCCAGGTGAACTAAGTTATGATACAGAGATGAAAAATTAATATACTCTTCATGTAGAACAGGTAAGCAATACTGCTGCTTTGTCAGCTGAAAGCAAATTGCTTCTAGTGGTCCTTACACGGACAGGTACTGAAAAAACTTACTTGCAAGATCAATAGCTGTATACAATGTATACAGCCCAAGTAAGGAGAGCCCATCTGGTTCAACAGCTGCAATTGAAGTCACTACTTAATTGAGTTTATGATAATAAAACTGTCAATCACGGTCCAGAAGACCAGAGAGGTGTGATGGGATTTATGGATCTGTAGGAGTGAGTTTCTGCAGTGAAACTGTGGTTATTTGTGCCAAATAATACCTGAGCAGGTGGCTCTTTGGACTTCATTTTCCTAGAGAGTTTCTGTTAGTTTTAGGTGTTGGTAATACCAATCACTAAGTTTATCCTTAAGCTTATATTTTGGATAATTGAGAGAAAATGAATTTTCTTCTTGTCTAGAGGAAGACAACTGACGTCTGTACTCATGTGTACTTACAGAATAGTTTGACTGGATAGTTTATAAACCCTTTTCTATTTGGAGCAAGTCACTAACTGGTTACAGTCAACAGTCTGAACAGCGTGTGCCTCATTCAGTTCAGTTTTCATTCTCTGCTGACTGGCCACGGCCTGGCTGAACTTTCTGAAGGAGTCCTTGGCTTTCCAGAGTTTCTGGCTTTCCCTGGTACTTTGTGACCTCCTGACCCCGTCAGCAAGGGCTTCCAGGCAGCAATCTGAAACTTAGGGCATCGCCCAGGCAGGACCACAGCTGGGGAAGAGGCTGAATTCCCCACTCAGAGCTCTCCAAAGGCCTTCTGCTAAGGAGTATTCCAAACATATTTGTCATTCAAAGTTTCGATTCTAACTGGAGGCAGGTGGAGAGCCACGGGGCACAAACTTTTTAAAGACTGTAATTTTCACTTGCTGTTGGGAAGGAGAGAAAGTGAGAGTAAGTAAGAAAATAAAGCAATTAAAAGTTTTCTCAGTAGCAGTGAAGGGCGGCCCTGAAGGCAGGCAGCTTGCATCAGTTTGCAGTAACAGGGACACTCCTTGGGGAGCCCAGCCCAAGGCGCAGTTAGGAAGTCGGAGTTTGCTTTAGAAGTTTACATCACGATGTTGTGCTCTACTCTGTTTCTTAGGAACTATTCTCCCAGCCCAGGGGAGACTTTCTAAGTCTGCTCCCTGCCTTTCCATGCCTCATGGAGGTGCAGGCCCTGCTTTGGGGGGGCGCACGCCATACTCTAGCCCTCCACATCACTGTATGAGCCTTAAATCAGAACCTAGTGGTTGCATGCTGTGGCCCTTCCAAGCCTATGTCCACCGCCTCGTCTGAGGTGTCCTTCTCTTTCCATATGCGCAGTTACATACACCCCACTTAGCATAGGTCCCAAAAGGCAAATCCTAGGAATTTCGGTATCTCATGTCAATTAGTTGGTAGGAAATACATTTTTCCAGTTAAATCTGCTTATTCCTAATATTTCTTTAAAGTCTGGTCCTCTTGTACAGAGTATTTCATGTTTCCTCATGTACTATGAACTGGACAAAATCTGCCTCTAAGAAACTGGTTTCCTATGAACTTGAATATCTGCTTCTAAAGGTATTTTTCTGTGAATAAAAGCTATTAAATTAGGGCTGGAGAGATGGCTCAGTGGTTAAGAGCACTGACTGCTGTCACAGAGGACCCGGGTTCAATTTCCAGCATCCACGTGGCAGTGCACAACTGTCTGAAACTCCAGTTCCTGGGGATCTGATGCCCTCACACGGACATACATGCAGACAAAATGCCAATGCATATAAAATAAAAATAAATAAATCACAAGAAAGCTATTAAGATTTTTAAAAAAAAAAAAGCCATGAATCATGTGTGTCCCTTTATCCTCCTGTGGGAAGCAGTGATAGTACCGCCATTTCTAATTGTGCTGCCTGCCACAGCTGCTGGGACTCGAGTTACCAGGAAGTGCCTCTGTAAACTGAGCAGGGCTGGAACAGAGACCCACACCTAGCTGTAGATTTTCTGTGGACAAAACACAAGAGGACGTTCACTTCCAGCACAGAACGTGCATTTCTCTTACACTTTTCAGTGTCCAATGGAGGACTTATCTGCATGACACTTTGAAACCATGACGTAGAATGTTAACAGCAGAGGAGGATGCTCAGAGAAGGGAAGTAAATTTCAAACACCAAAGGACACAGAGAAAACTCCAACATGCTTCTCTTTGATCCATAAATTGAGGGGAGAGCAACAGTAGATACAGAAAAATCATGAGAACTAGGCTGTTTTCTGAGTCTTGTCGATGGTGCATGTGCAGGTGACAGGTGTATGTAACCTCCATATTAAATAAATACTTCAAGTGTGACTATTCATTTCCAGACTTGGAAGCTGAAGTTGGGGATATAATTCAGTTGGTAGAGTGCTTGCTTGGCATGCACAAGGCCCTGAGTTTGATGTCCAACACTGCATCAACCAAGCAGCATAATCCCAACACTCAAACGTTCAGGCCAGAGAACCGTAAGTTCAAGGTCATCCTCGGCTGTACAATGAGTTATGGGCCAGCTCCAGCTACACAAACCTTGTTTTAAAATAGAAGAGGTTGCAGTTCAAAGGACTTGAGTTGTTTGACTGATGGCCCAGGTTATTTGGAATTATGTAGATTCAATTCAGGCAACACTTTCTTACAGTCCAGCCTGTCTCCAGTGAAACCCAGGTAAGTGGCTTCATCCTTTCTCAAGGTCAAAGTTTCCCAGAGAAAATGAAGTTTTAGAAGCACTATTCCAGATTCCTTCCAGCTCTGTGTGTACTGACTATTCCTCTATAGAGAAAGGCTCTGCTTGCTCTGGATATATGAGACCGTAGAGCGCCGTCTCAACCCCCTATATTTTGGACCCCTGCGCAGTCATATATCTGCTCTCCCCATTTGCCCCTTCTCCCTTCCTCCCCCCCCCTTTTTGATATTTTCTCTAGCCTGTTTAGCCCCACTCACTCCCTTATTTTTAAAGGGCCAGCCTAGCCCTTTTCTGCAAGCACAGTGGTGGGCACAGTGTTGCTCATCACCTCGGTGCAGGAGACTAGCTACTCTTCATTTTGTCCCCAGTATCTGAAATAGGGTGCAAACATGTGCCAGCTTGGGATGAGGAGGCAGTGGTATCAGTACTGTTTCTGCTTCTGCACTCCAGGAATGCTACAGATTGGAGGTGGAACCCCATGCCTGGATATTCAACATCGAACTGCAAAACCACCTTTTCTACCCAAGGAGTTTAAAGGAGAAGGAATCACTTATGTATCGTCCCATATTCTCTAGCCCCTGTGTTAACATGTGGCTTTAAACTGGATAAAAGAAGTATTTCTGTTTTCAAATTGGGAATCTGTCTACCCAGCCAGCAGTTGAGGGGCTGATGCTAATCCAGAAGCTGGAGGGGGTGGGGAGGATAAATCACTGAAGAACAACTCGGTAAATACTAACCTACAGTGCTTCCTGCCTACAAAGTCTAGAATTGGTATCAGAACAATGCCAAACCTGCACTCCTTATTTATAAATAATACATGTAGAAAGAGCTTGGCAATAGATTATGAACAACACCAGTTTTCTTTCCTCCATGGATTTCTATGAGGTCAACCAAAACATTGGTGATCAGTATTTTTAAAATTACAAAAACAGTACTGCAGTAGCTCGCTGCTAGGAATCCCACACGAACAGCAAGCTACTCAGCCATAATATGTATACAGAGGACCCAGGTCAGACCCCTACAGGCTCCCTGACCTCTGTGAGCCCTCATGAGTCCTAGTCAAGTGATTCTGTGGGCAGTGTTCTCGTGGTGTCCCTGACCCCTCTGGTTCCTCAGATTCCCCCCGCCCACCTCCTCTGCAGGACTCCCTGAGCTCTGACTAATGTTTGGCTGTGGGACTCTGCATCTGCTCCCACCAGCTGCTGGATGAAGTGTCTCTGGTCTCTGATGACAGTTCTGCTAGGTTCCGGTCCCAGAACACTCTGCAGGCAGGACAAGCTGTAGATCGAAAGTTTGGTGTCCCAGTCCCTCCACTGAGGCCTTACCTGGTTACAGAAGGTGACCAGTTCAGGCTCCGGGCACACAGGAACTTTTGACATAATAAGATCAACTGCAAAAAGGTACTGCCCTGAGAAACATCGCAAGCAAGACTGCTAAAACTAGCAATGGGCCAGGACTGAAGTCCAGTGTATGTTTCCCACTATCTAAGCTTAGATGCAGATCAAGTTGATTGAAGGGATGTGGGATATTGTCATGATTGAGAGATACAGAATGGGGCAGGAGTCCCAGCTCAGAGGTAGGCAGCGTGCTTGCCCAGCAGGCTCAACCCCTGGGTTCCCACCTGCCATTGCAGAAGTATTAAATAAAGACATGTCAACACTGTAATGCATTGGACAACACTTAAGGTAGGTATGCTGGGGGGAAGGGAATGAAATGGCAATCAAGGAAAAAAGGGAGCCACTTGAAGCTGACGCACCCTGGGCACACCGACCAAGGCCCCCAGAAAGCACAGCAGAAAGATGTTTAGGGGAAACTCCAGCAAAAGAAACCGCAGTGAGTATTATACACACTTAAATGTGGAATGAAGTCCCCGAAAGGGTGCAGAGTAGCAGCGCCCGGTGTGACTCGAACTCCCGAAGACAGACAAATAAGGAAAAGCAAAGCTTGAGAGGAACTAGAACAAGTTGTTTCCTAAATGTTGGGATCGGAAAGATGCGTTAAACTTGACAAACACACTCAAGCTTCCTTTGGTTATGTTAGTCTTGTTAGTTACGTCAAAAATTCCTGAGTGTCAGCCGTGAAAAGTGCAAACCAAGTCCTGCAGGTGACTCAAGTCAGAAAGTGGGGAGGACAGAGAAGAGGCGACCTAAACAGTGACCTCTCGCTGATAATCACACACACACACACACACACACACACACACACACACACACACACACAGCGACCTAAACAGTGACCTCTCGCTGATAATCACACACACACACACACACACACACACACACACACACACACACACACACACACACACACACGCAGCCCCCAGCACGCTCTTTGGCCCGCAGGCCCAACCCAGACCCCTCTCAGCTGCAAACCCCTCTCGGCTGGCCACTGGGGGCTGCTAGTCCACCCAGCAGTTTGCAGTGGCTGTGCTCAGCGGGGTACCTGGGCTTGCTTTGGCCTCCCTGGATGCCAGGCTCGGGAAGGGCCATGGGGCAGCCCTGTCTGGGAGTGAGGGAGGGGTTGCGGGACCTGGATCCTTCAGGCCTTCTAGGTTGTTCTAACACGATCTCAGCTGTAGTTCATACAGCATTCCAAAGCTCTGGGCTCTCCAGAGGCAGGAGGATCCAGCGAGTTCAAGCCGGCCCTAAGGGCGGTGGGAAGAAAACAGTGTGGAGCCCCTGAGATGCTTCTGGCTTAGGTTCCCGCAGGCCCGCCTTCGTACACCAGCGGAAACACAGCTCCATCTGGTGGAGGAATGGAGGACCAGACAGGAGCTTCTGTCTGGTATTTCTTCCCTTCCTTCTCTAGCCTCCCTACTCCTCTCCATGGCCCAGGATCTAGCCTGGGATCTTGCACGTACTAGGCAAGGAAGATTGAGAAAGGCAATCTCTAGCTCCAGGACAGCCTGGACTACATAGATTCTGTCTCAAAAAATGAATAGATGATAGATAGATAGATAGATAGATAGATAGATAGATAGATAGATAGATAGATAGATAACATTAAAATAAGTGTTATTTTAATGACTCAAGGGCACAATCACTGTATCTAAATGAACTCGTTGGCCTAATGTTTAAATTGGGGAAGGGGAACCCCTAGTCTCCAGATGCAATTGGTTATGGAAGAAATAATTACGTGATTAAAGGCAGTCCTAGGTAGGAGAGAAAGCCATGATAAGCTGACAGTTAGGGGTGCAATCATCATGCATAGGTAATGAAGCCCTCATACAAAGTCCTCTCAAACGTGTGAGGATTCCTAGGTGGCTGAACACGTGAGCCTTCCTGAAAGTAGTGTACCCAGAAGGCATGGAAACTCCACCATCTCTCCCTTACGCACCTTCCACATGGCTGTTTTTCTGAACCTTTGGAATAGCCTTAAGTGTTTGCTTCAGTTGTGTGAGCTACTTCAAGCTGGTCAGCGGTAAGCATAGACCACTACCTCGGGCTTTTGATCTGAAGAAATGCAACAGTTTTGTAAACCGGTCCCTCCACCCGTGGGATCCGAGGCGATCTTGAGGTAGACATTTTCGGAAATGGTTTGAGTTAGGACAGCTAGTGGAGTGGGTATTTGCTGCAGAATCGCCTGGCATGAGGCAGCACCCTTCCATACCTATCAGCAGGTGCTTGAATCTGTCGCCTTTCTAGCTCCTTCTCTTTGGGTACCTTCTGAGAAACTAATATGCCCATGCTTTCACACCAAACTTGACGTTTCTTGCCTGTGATATAGTGTCACAAATAATCCAGTCTCATGACTTCGCACTGCACAAATTGGGGTAAATTATTCTTTGAACAATAATAAAATGAAAGGGTGCAATTTTATAAATTGGGCACAATGGTGTTCCTCTACTCGAAAGGCTTTCCAGGGTGATGATGAGTTCAGGGATGGCTAGATTTACAAAAAGACACCATCTCAAAACAAAGACCAGCCACCAACGGTAGTGACAATAAACCAACACAAGTTTGAAAACAGAATTCCAAAGAAGTCAATTTTACCAGTTGCTCCAGATATGTTTGTTTGCTACTGAAAATTAAAACAACCAATCTAGATTTCTTTCTCTGAATAGCTGCTATAAAAATTGTAGGGTTTTTAAATGTTTTCTTGTTTGAGAATTGCTTGATAAATAAAAGGTTTTGATCAAATCCACCCACCAAACTCTCCTTAAAAATTTTCCCATAGTCTCCCTGTTAGGATCCTGCCACGCTCCAGCTGCATGACTGCACATGCGCAGTTCAGGAGCTAGACAAGGGATCTTGCATCTTAGTTATCAGTGCGTCCTGGTGACTATGTGCTCGAGGTGTGGTCACGCAATGGGGGCATGTGTGGTGTAGCTCTGTAAGCCCACCTGCGCCTTCAAGAGCCATGACTCAGACCCCACCCTCTCTCTCTGTTCTGTTCTGTCTCCCCCAGGCCTGGTTCTTCTCCCCCACCTCTCTTCCTCCTAATAAAGCTCTCTGCTACTAGATAGTTGTGGCCATGCCTCGTGACTTTTTCTCGCAGTAACCAGCGCCGTTTATCATTCATTTCACTCCCCTAATCACTTCCCACCCCCAACCTCATGTACTTGCTTTAAAAACCCACTGAGCCCACTTCGTGAGTCAGTATGTCCATGAACATAGGGTCATCCTCTGGAATGTGGGCGGCCCATCAGAGGCAAGAATTTGAAAACAAAAAACTTACTGTCCTTCCCAGCAGCCATCAGCTGCCTATAATAGCTCCTCAGCTAGGGGCGGGACTTTGTGATCCCCTCCCCATCCAGGCTGGAATTTCACCTGGCTGGATCTTGTGCGTGCATCATAGCTGCTGTAAGTTTATGTGTTCAATGACCCAGTCGTGTCTAGGAAACACTACTTTGAAGCAGCCCTCTACAACTCTTGCCTCTTACAATCTTTCTGCTTCCTCTCCTGTGATGATCCCTGGGCCTTGGGGACAGGAAGTATAATGCAGATGTCCCATTTAGGGCTGAGCAGGCCACAGTCTCTTATTCTCCTCACTTTAACCAGTTGTGGGTCTCTGTACTGACTGTCGGCTACTGCAAAAAGAAGCTTCTCTGACAAGGTAGAGAGATGCTCTCATCTACGGGTATAAACGTAAGTATTTAGAAGGCAGTTTAATACTGTGCCCATTTAGCAATCAGAAAATGGTTGGTTGCTCCCGTAACAAACAGTTCAGGCCACTATCAGGCCAGTGGGCATATCTTGCCAGGCTGGCTGTTACTGTGCAACAATTTTTTTTATAAAGCATTTATGGGTACGTATTTTCATTTCTCTTGAGCAGATAGGTAAGAGTGCTACAGCAAAGTCAGACAGTAAACGTTTCCTTTTAGTGTAAGGTTTGAAAACCAGACAGCCTAGTTATCTTTCCTAATCGTTACATCTGACCCTGGGCTACTAGAGAAAATGTGAATGCATAAGACATATCGGTGCTTTCGCGGGTCAATTTAAAAAAAGGTATCCATATGCGTTCAGCTACACAGACTATCACAGACTATGTTTAAGCTATTGATGACAAAGTAGGGAGAGCTTAGGACTCATCACACCCCAAAAGTTAGGGACTCAAAAGGGAATTACATCAGCACTCGGTTGATACACTTGTGTAGGTCGCTCAGAACTGCTGCCCTGTGGTGACAATCTTGCAGTGACTTTCTTATCTGCAGCATGCAAGAAAGAATAGTGTAAGGCTTGGGCCTAAATCAACTATTTGTCACAATCACTCTCTATTTTATCATTCTCAAAAAGATACCATTCATGATAAACTAAAAACTACAAGTGCAGACTTCTTGTTTAACAATGAAAGAAATGATGAGCTGAATTAATTGAGATATTGTGCCCCAAAGAAGTACAGTAAATCCTCAAATCTACTGCTTAATCATACAGTCTTTGGAAAATGGTATGATAGTGCCTGTCTGTATCCCAGAACTTAGGAGTCTGAGGCAGATGGACCACGAGATAGAGGCTTGCCTAAGCTCCGCAGTGAAGCCTTGCTTCAAAAGTCCAAAGAGGAAGAGATCAAAAGAAGCATTTGAGCGAGGTTTGTCTATGTAGCATAGTGCAGAGGGCTTGTCTAACATCCGAGGACCCGGCTTCCATCCTCAGCACTGAAGAAGCACGTCCCAGGGGAGGAAAGATGTGGAAATGTATGGGAACCAAAGTGTACTGGCTTATGAGTTGTTTTACCGAGACAACCAACGCAGGCGCTCATTAAAAAATCCAGTCTCTGTTCTCTGAGAGCCTCACGTGGAACTCCCTCTGTTGGACACTGTGCTTGGTGAGTTTTTCTTGCTGAAAGGCACCATCGCAAAGACTGTGGTGGCAAAGCACTTGAGGTTCCTTCTGAGAGCGAGCCCCCGTGCCAAGTGTGGACTGAGCGATGGCGTGTCACTGTAGTTGTGATCATAGTGAATGTGCGCTCCGGCAGTGACAGCTGGGGAGGCCAGGGTTATAGCATTATACTGGCCCTGCTTCCAGCTCAAGTTTTCTGTGAACACGAAATTGCTCTAAAAATAAAGACCAGAGGAGAAGCCTCACTAAAGGGGAGGGGCTTCACTAATGGGGGGGGGGCTCACTAATGGACTCAGGACCGTGTACTGTATTTAATAATTTACGTCTCAATGAAAGTTTCAAGAAGTAGGTTTACCTTACATTATGTATTAGTTAGGGTTTCAATTGCTGTGATCAAACCACAACCAAAAGCACCTTGTGGAGAAAAGGGTTTACTTAACTTACACATTCCAGTCACAGTCCACTGTGGGAAGTCAGGGCAGAAATTCAAGGCAGCAACCCAGAGGTAGGAACTGAAGCAGAAGCCATGGAGGAACACTGCTTACTCCTCATGGCTTACTGTTTGTTTTCTTAACACCCCCGTGCTGTGGGATGGTCTGTATGTCAAATGTGTTGCTGATTGGTCAATAAATAAATCACTGATTGGCCCGTGGCCAGGCAGGAAGTATAGGCGGGACAAGGAGGAGAATAGAGCTGGGAAGTGGAAGGCTGAGTCAGAGAGACACTGCCAGCCGCCACCATGACAAGACGCATGTGAAGATGCCGGTAAGCCACAAGCCACGTGGCAAGGTATAGATTAATAGAAATGGATTAATTTAAGCTGTAAGAACAGTTAGCAAGAAGCCTGCCACGGCCATACAGTTTGTAACCAATATAAGTCTCTGTGTTTACTTGATCGGGTTTGAGCGGCTTGGGACTGGCGGGTGAGAGAGATTTGTCCTGACTGTGGGCCAGGCAGGAAAACTCAAGCAACACCCCCGGACCATCTGCCTAGGGTTAGCCCCACCCACAATGGGCCAGGACCTCCCACATCGATCATTAACCAAGAAAATGCCTCACAGGTCAGCCTACAGGTTGATCTTGTGGAGGCATTTTCTAATTGAGGTTCCCTACTCTCAGATGACTCTTAGCTTGTGTCAAATTGGCAAAAAAAAAAAAAAAAAAAAAAAAAAAACCACCTAGTCAGCACATATTATGTCTCAAAACTTGCCAGAGATCTGCTCTGGCAGGGTTCAGGTCTCAAAGAGGAGATGTGGAGTCAAGAGAAGGGAGGGGGCTGGTGGGATCTGAGGATGAAAAGGTATGGTTGCCCACGTGCTTACTGAAAAAAAGAATGCACATTTTATACTCTATAGTTGTACATAGGATTAAACGTGAGTTTAAAAGGGGCATGTGAGCTGAATGTGGCTCGTGATCAGGGATTTAGGAAGCTAGCACTGACCTTGACAAGTTAACAGGCACCAGTCACATGTTATGAAAGGGCCACAAGTTCCCATTGCCAGAGATAAGTATTTGTCTCTTCTAGCAGGCGGGAAATTTCTTCAAGCCCTTGAGGGAATCGGACTTTTGTCCAAATGCCTGACCTTGGGAAAAGGACTTTGGGGGTGAGGGATGGGGGGGGAGGGCAGCAGACACTCCATTATAAAATATTGCAGTTTTTTATATGGCTTAGTTTATCCAAATAGCTAAAACCTAAAGTAAGCAAAGATGAACCCAGACAAATATTACTGTGAACCTGAGTAGACCTTAGGAATTTATAAATTTTGATTATTAAATATATCTTATTTATCAAGTCTATGTTACTTCTCATTTTCTAGCAGCTTGGTGTTAACTTGTATGGGAGTAGGTAGAGTTATCATGCTACAGTGGTGGGGATTTTTCCAAAAAATTATTTGTTTAAACAGGCTGCTGTTTTATACATTTTTGTCCTTCAAAGCCCGCACAAAAGGGAAAGGTGTAAGGAAACTCTCATAACACACAGTGAGAATCATTAAAAATGAAAGCAAAAGGGCGCTGGAGAACTATGATCTGCAAAGTCGAAATGCTGGAACTTTGTCAAGCAGCAATGGTCATAATGCGGTCCACACTGAAAAACTCAAGCAACTTCCAACATATATGCTGTTTACAATTCAAAAGAAGTCACATACTAACTGTTTCAAGAGACTATGGAAAGTGACCACTCTGACCTTTTAAGTCATGTGCAAACTGTGGGGGGGCCCAAAACAGCTTGACCACACAGCTGCCATGACAGGCTTAGGGGCTCAGACACAGCTTCTGTAACAGGCTTACTGGCAGGTAACACCCAGACCCAGGAAAAGTCATAAGCTGACACCACCCAGGGATCCACCCAGAGATGGGCCAGCATCTAAGGGGAAGAACCTGACACCCAAAACATTCCAACCATTAGATAAGATTAGATAAGATCGACAGGTGCCTCTGAGCCTAGCACACATCTATTTCCCTTTTTACCAATATACCCCTAGATAAATATCAGCCAATCAAGGCCCTGAACCCTGGAAATCTCCTCACCCCAACCTCTGCTATGATAGAAACCCCACCCTGCCCAGGCTTGGGGCTCTCTGTTCTCACCGCTGCATCTGACAGATGGAGAGTCTAAGCTTGAATAAAGGCTCTTTGCTTTTACATATGTGATTCAGTCTCCGTGGTGGTCTTTTGGGGGTCCCTGCAATCTGAGCATAACACAAGCCATGGCGTATTCCATTCCCAGCATTCAAGAAGGGCTGTTCTGGGCTGGAGAGATGGCTCAGAGGTTAAGAGCCCTGGCTGCTCTTCCAGAGGTCCTGAGTTCAATTCCCAGCACCCGCATGGTGGCTCACAATCATCTGTAATGAGATCTGGTGCCCTCTTCTGGTGTGCAGACAGAACACTGTATACATAATAAAGAAATAAATCTAAGGAAAAAAAAGAAGGGCTGTGATGACCAAATAATAAGGTATAATAATAAGGTATAAGCCAATATAAACCAACAACCCAACTCCGATGTGCTGACCCCCATTTCTACACATGAATATATTCTTGATCAAACAAGCACATGGAAGAATATACATTAAATCAGTGGGATAATTTTCTCCCAGCCATTTGGTAATGTCCAAGAGGCTAAAGGATACATTTTTTCCAGTTTCCTATGTACAACTGAAATATTACAAAACATATGAATTTGGCAGCTAAGAAAATGATGCTTTAAAAACATAATGTGAGGAAATATCTGTGTAACTGAACACAGACGTGTTATCTACAGATAGTAGTGATGCTCGTCTCACAGAATCAGGTGGTCTTGGCTGGTGGAATAGATGTAAAGTCAGATCTCATCACACTTGGAGTGTGTGTCCCTCTTGCTTCCTGGTTTTGAGTACAGAAGCATGATACTTGGTGTGGTCACACCACCTTAAAATCCTGAGTGGCAGCCCTGAGGACACAGGAGGAGGTTAGAGTGGACAAAAGTGACCCCTCTCCTAAAAATATAGAATTGGAACTACCATGTTATCTCACAACTGTGAGAGCCAAAGTTACATTTTAGGTTTTAATTTACTATGCCTAAGAGATCCATGAAACAAAATGCCTCTGATCTGCAGGCCCAAGGACAGAGAGTTCCAGAAATGCCGGAAGCTATTGTTTATGGGAGATAACAAGTTGCATGTTTTCACTCCCCTAAACAAGTTTGTTTGGCCCATCTGCACCACTAAAGCAGTAACTGTTTAAAAATAATATGGAATAATAAAAATAATAAAAATTTTGGCTTCCACACTCACATTTGAATACTTAACATATATTTTTTACATTTTGTATAGGAAAGAATTTGGAACATTGAAGGGTTGCATCAGACCCTATATCCCACTCAACTCTATCCTTGCAAATGAATATCATTCCACAGTATGGTCGGAACCAGAATGAGGCCCTTAGCCCAGAGTCATAGCTCTTAGATTACACAAGCCTTCCCCAAATCCTGGAATCCTCCACTGCCTAAATCTCAGTTCCATATTCAATTCTTTGACCTGTTTAGGAAGAGGTCACAGTCCTCATTTCCTCATTCCTTCAAAACATACTTCCCCTCGTGCCTACTTTCTCCTTCCCTCACTAAGGGAGAGACAGAGGCCAGGGAGGAAGGCCTGGGGTGCAAGAGGTGAAAATTCAACCACAGATTCTCCTAAACAATGCCTCAGCATTTCTTCTCATGCTCAGTCTTGCTGACTCCAACAGGACTTGCTTCAGCCTTGCTGACACACTTTTCAGCTTTCTCCTGCCTCCCAGGGCTCTCTTCCCTGCCCCCTGACTTCATTATGAAACAATGCCGGGCACCATGTGGGGTGCATTCTCTGAAATTTTACACATCTAGCTGTTGTAGCATTCTTGTACCTGGCAGACAAAAAGATTGAGTAAAAGTTCCCGTCAGAAGCATTTCCTTTGAGCAGCCCACAGCTGCATAAAAGTTGCCTGTAAAGAGTAAACATTTGTTACTCTAAAAAGTATGTTTGGGGCCAGGGTAGTTTTGATACTTTAGATAGCAGGTTATCTATTCTTTAAATTAGTGTGTATTTTTCTTCCAGAATTTTCCCTTTATACTCAAAAGATATTCAAACTTTATGTGTAGATATTCATTATTTATTTCACAAAGTAAAAGGTTTCTTTCCAATTCACATATTTAAAGTATTTTTCTACACTAAGAAAACTTGTAGTATTTTAGTACATATTCAGCTTCTTATTTTATCCCATTTATTACATACTTAAAGAACAGCTTCTTTCTTAGGCTGTATCATTAATCTGTGCCTCCCCAGACCTTCCCGTCCTCTTCAATGGTGTAACTGAAGTCTCAGGTTTACCCTCTCTATGAACTAGTTTCCTCCGCTGTCCATTATCTTTTGGGTTTTCTGTAGTGAACATTTTGTTTTTGCTACAGTGGTTCTAACGTTCAAAGTTTTCTGCCTTCATAAAGCTCGCATCCCAACTCTGGCTAGTGTGTCACCAACCTTCCTTGTTTATATCTCATTAAAGGCTAAGATCTGGAAACCTAGTTAGGATGACAAAACATCTAAATAAAATGCTCTGCGCTCCCCCCCCCCACAACCCCCACCATTTGGGGAGTTGCTTCATGCTGACATTCCTTTTCTTATGCATCAATAGCTCACACATATAATGCTTATTCTTATTGTTCACTCAGTCGGGGTATGTGTGTGTTTGTGTACATGTACATACATGTGTGCATGTACGTTCATGTGCATCTGTGTGTGTGTGTGTGTGTGTGTGTGTGTGTGTGTGTGTGTGCTTACTTCACCATGTTTACAAATGAAGGACATTCTGATTAGCACTACTTCTGAAACTCTAAATTTCCAGAAAAAAATGCTTTTGCTGCAGCACAGTTACAGGTAAGTCCCAGCCATGATTTTTTATGTGTTCAACTTATGGAATATTTGGATATTTATAGCTTGTTTCTATTCTCTGAAGAAAATATGGTCACATTCAATTTATTCTATACCCCTGATCAGTTATTGATATTATCCTCAAAGAGATTTCAAGGTGATTGCTTTTAAACAAGAGACAATGAAATGGGGATTCTTCAGGCTTATTAGTAAGTGTAGGTACAGACACTTATTTCAGAAATTGAGGAGAGAGTGCCATTAAAGAATGCCATAAGTACCATAAAGGATTCCTGAAAGACATGGTATTATGAAACTATTACAATAATACATACAGGAATAGCACATAATCCTACAGGACAAGCAATTGTTGAAGGATCTAATCGTACTCTAAAAAAGATGTTTATAAAATAAAAAGGGGATATGAAGGACTCCCAAAGATTGACTACATGCTTTGCTAACTTTAAATTTTTAAAATGCTAATGAGGCAGGGATAACAGCTGCTGAGAGGCATTGGATCATAGAAAAAAAACTGCTGAATTGAGTCAGCCTGTTTACTACAAGGATGTTTTGACATAAGAGTGGAAATTAAGGAAGATGTTATGTTGGAGCCGAAGTTATGCTTATGTTTCTCAGAGAAGTTGTGGATACCATTGAAATTAATAAAACTTAGACGTGAGCAATAGAAGTCTCTTAGATGCCTTGGTGCTGACATGGATAACACAAAGAAAACCTTTGAAGCAGACAGCTGATCCTCCTACATGGGGACAGCTTAAGAAATTGACTGAAGAAGGAGAAGCAAAAGTTTGGCTGGCTAGGGAACCTTTGAACACTACAACTTTGTGCCTTGCTGTGCTGTCTGTGGTAACTGTACAGGTGACAGGGACCAATCATACTTACTGGACTTATATTCCCAGTCCTCCCATTAATTAAGGGGTAAATCGGGGTGATGTGGATATTCCTGTGGTGGTCAGTGAATCCTGTTGGCTACCCAGTCCTTATGACCACAGAGGACCTGCTAAGCCCGAGGAAGAGGGTAAGGAAATTATATATAAATTATACTGTTGGAGTGCAAGAAATTCCTATTTGTATGGGTAATGAAACTCACTGTCTAAATATAACTTTTCAAATTTGGCTATCTATAGTTAATCATAATACTACCCAGGATTTTCATAATAAATTTTATATGCTTCATTCATCTGGTTTTAGAAATGGGAGATTAATGCTACTAGTTCCATAAATCTGCCATTTTGTGAGACATAGGTTACCAACATGGAGTCCTACTGGGTACATTGGCAACAATGTAAATGTGAGAAACCTCGAGTGCTTATTAATATCTCCCATGGAGACATCATTGATTGGGGCCCTTATGGCTTCCCTCAAGGAAAATGTTCTCACTCAGAATTAAGATGGCAGCAGTATAATTTGAATAGAACTGTGGAAATTAGCTCCATTGCTAATGAACCTATCCAATGGCATGGAGTCAGGAGGTCAGGTCCTATGCTACAATTTGGCAATTCAGTTCTGTAGCTTGAGTTTTTCTCTCCAGGTCCCGCCAAGCCCCGGAAGTCCCGTAGCCCACTTATAAAATAAACATACAGATGCTTATATTACTTATAAACTGTATGTCCGTGGCAGGCTTCTAGCTAGCTGTCCTTATATCTTAAATTAACCCATTCCTATTAATCTATAAGTTGCTACGTGGCTCGTGGCTTACCGGTATCTTAACATCTTCTCATGGCGGCCGCTGGCAGCGTCTCTCCCACTCAACCTTCCACTTCCCAGCATTCTCTTCTCTGCTTGTCCTACCTATACTTCCTGCCTGGCGACTGGCCAATCAGCATTTTATTTATACAGAGCAATATCCACAGCACTTCCCCTTTTCTTTTTTTTTAAAAAGGAAGGCTTTAACTTTCACATAGTAAAATTATATATAACAAAACAATTATCAAGCAAGAATTACAGTTACAATATTAAAGAAGATACCTTATCTATCTTACATTTGTGAGTCTGAGGTTTTATATCTAACTTATCTTTTATCATAACTGAGGAAATTATAACTATTTAGTCTTCAACTACATCAAAGACCCCAGAAGGATATACTATTATCTGAGAAACGGGAGAAGGATGCAAGCAATTTTCGGGAGTCTTGCAGGGTAGACAGAGACAGCTGGCAGCCTGGACAGTCACCTAATATTTTACTGTAAAGTTGGGGCATCTGTGTTCAGCCCACAGGCCTAGAGTCTCTCAGTCACTTCTCTCTGTGTCCTGTAGAATGTCTGGCAGTCTCCTGTGTGCAGGAACCTGAAGGAACATTTTGCCAAGCAAAGTTCAGTGGTCACCTTTCTATGGGTCCTGCATGTCCAGTTGATCAAGCAGTCCAGGCAAGAACAGTTTCTTGCCCAAATGGCTATTTTTGCCAAGAAGAAGATAAACTCCATATGGAGTGTCTTTGGTGCCCATCCTCCTCTCTGAAGTAAATCCGTGCTGCCAGGAGCAGACATATCTCACTATCTAGAAAGTCTAAATTTTTAAAATATTTTAAATGCCATATTCTGTAGGTCTTTGAAGTATTTGAAGATTACCTATCTATCTGAAATATATCTATATATACCTAGAAAACTTAACTAACATGACTATAAGTTTGATTATCATAGAAGACTAATTATTAATCTGTATTTCTTAATTATCCATTACAATTTAAATGAGTTAAATAAACATAATACCTCAAACAAGAATAGAAATATATATACAGTATAATAAAATTAAGTTTAAACTTGTATCAATAAACTAAAATCCATAGCAATATAAAACATTTTAAACAAGTTGCTCTTTAAAAGTAGATTCAATAATCTACTTCTTCATCCTATCATATCTCTATCATATCCTCTTTTCTTCTTTAGAAAGAGATCACATTTATAATCAACCTGATTTAAATAAAAATATTGGCTTTTCTCTGTCCCATACCAGAGACTAATTTGTGGAAACTGGCAAGTGCCTTACACCATCTTAAAGTATGGAAAGGAAAGTTAAGTGTTAATGGTGGTAAGTATACTTTGTTCTTTAGATTAAAGTCACACCTTTGTAGCATGTGTACCATTACCTTATATATTATTGAAAGGGCCTATACAATGGCACCTTAATAACTATAGAATCACTTGTGAATGCTGTACTCTCCGTACCTGTATTAATGCTAGTATGTTATTGGATGCCACTTCTGAAAGTTTATATATTCTTAGAGCAAGGCTAACAGTTTGGATGCCAGTGAAGCTGTCGAGGTCATAGCAAGACTCATCTGTTGCTGATTCTAGTTCAGAAACTTGCTGAAAGAGTATTAAGAAGAACACATCAGATGATTGGATTAATTGTTGCTGTGGTTATGGGAATTATTGCATTGACTGTTATTGCTGCAACAGCTGGATTAGCCCTTCATGAAGAAATTCAAACTGCTGAATTTGTTAGTTTGACATCAGCATTCTGCAGAACTTTGGACTCAACAGTATAAAATAGCTAGTGAGACAGTTAATGAAATAGCTGGCTTGAGACAAGCTGTGTCACTTTTGGGAGAAAGAAACTTTGAAAGAACAAATCAAACTAAATGTGATTAGAATATTACATCTTATTGTATTAAGGTTTAATGAAAACAAGTACAATTGGGAAAGGTTAAAATGCATTTGTTGAGTCACCCTAATTCTTCTCAAGTGATTTATGATTTACAACAAGAAATTAAGGAAATTTTTCAAATAAGTTGCCTGATGTATCTGGGATGGATGTTACGGCAAGCCTTGCAGATACCACAGCTTCCTTTAATCCTGTGTGTTCTTACCCTGCCGGTTGTTACACTTGTTTTTGCTGTGATAACTTTACTGGCTTTGAAACATATTCTGGCTTATCTACATAAGAATATGAAACAATATGATAGAGAAAAGGCTGTCTTCACCGTGTGGCTGTATAATCCTCAACGTAATTAAAATAGCTTAAACAAAAAGGGGAAATGTAGAGGAAAAATTAGTAGAGTCATTGTATCTAGGGTAAACATTAGAAGGAAATAGTTGTTTTCACTGTATCTAGGGTAAACATCAGAATGAATAGTTGCTTTCTGGAAGTACTTTGACCTTGAAGAAATCATTGTGGAAGACAGTGATGGTTTTCTGTTATCTGTAGAATTGTTTTTCTGAAGCAGCTTTACAGGCTTTGCATGACTTTGGTGACAAGACCATTCTGGCACACCTGGATATCTTGGATTGCTGAATGCTGCAAACAGTGCACAATAAGAACTAAAGTTGCAGAGATGTGATGCTTTCCTTCAGAGAACATACAGGTTAGATCAAGGGCTTTGGAATTCGAAACTTGTTTTACTCCCAAAATGGCTTTTGTGTAACACTTGACAAATAAGCCTTTGCCTGGCTGTTAGAGGGTCAGTTCGTAGAAACTGTTCCTCCCTGATGCCAGAGAGCCTAAAGTTCATCTTGGAGTGACCCTCATTCTTTGATCATCCCATGCAGCACAGAACCCCTGACAACTTTATCCTCAACCAGTTAAGTATATGGAGACAATCCACAACATTTTAGGTAATTTTCTTATCCCTAGAATGGTAACTAAAATTATTTGAGTCAAAGACCTGAGCAGTTAGTGTACACACAAGTTTATGTAAGTGAACATTTTGTTGAATATCTAGATTTTGCTTAATCTCCCATTTCTCTTTGTATCCCATCACAAGAATGAATAATCGATATGATAAAGGGGATAAGCTGGCTGTTGCTCTTCTATATTTGCATTCTTATACCTGCCCAGGAATGATACAACCCACAGTGAGATGGACCTTCCTACATCAATAATTAATCAAGAAAATGCCCCTACAGACTTGCCTCCATCTGATGGAGGCAATTCCTCAACTGAGATTTCTTTTTCCCAGATACACCTAGGTTTGTGTCAAGTCAAAAAAAAAAAAAAATCCAGTAGCACAAAAACTGAAATCTTTCATCCCTGTTCTGAATAACCATTATTTTACATGGTTATTTTAGATTTTAGATTTTCTATGTCTTGAACTATCCACACACAGTGCCATCAGAAACAAAACTGTTGCCACGCGAGAAGCCCTCCTTTGAGTTATTGATAGGGCCATCCAGGAGACTTACAAACCATTATAGGCTGTAGCTATTACCCTTGGTTGCCCCCACCTCCAAAGGTAGAAGTTAAGTCCCTATTGCTGAAGATACCATTTACTGAAGACCCAGGGCCCAGAGGCCCACTGAACTGAATCTGACCTAAAAGCTTTCTTCCTGTGGACCAGCTTTCATGGTATCAGAAGGGCCATGCAAGCTTCCAAAGGAGGGAAGCAACCAACAGTTCTACTTAGCTATGACACCTATGAACCAACAGTTCTACTTAGCTATGAACTGTAACAATGATCAGCATGGTAGGGTGGCCTAAGGATGCAGTCATGGCACACATACCTTGGCAGTAACCTACAGCTCTCTAGTTGGATTTAACACTCAACAAGAGGTAAATCATGTATGGTACTGGAAACCTAGCCAACTACTCAGAGCTAGCAAAGTTAGGGTTCTTGAAAGACTACTGCCACTTTACCAAACAAGCATAATCCCTAACTACATTCTAAATATTTGTCCTTATGTCTACAGACAATTGTAGTCCTCATCCCTCATCAAGGAAACATCTCTTTGAAACAGATAGAGACCATTACAGAAAACCAGAACCAGTCAAAATGCAGAGTTATGGAGCCCATTCCCTAGGGATGCATCCACAACACAACACCTGCAACTAAGGTTCAGGGATGATTGCAGAAAAGGAGGCAAGAAGATTGTAAGAGCCAGAGGACCAGCAAGTTTGCTGTGAGACTGTGTCTACTAGAAAGGTCAGAAGCTGTACCTATGAAGTCTCACCTGGCTGCCTAAACATGACCTAAACAAGAATGACACCAATAGACATATAACATAGCTGGGGAGAAAATTCACCAGGTCTCAACCATAAACAAAGAACCACAGGCAACTAAGAAATGTTGAGAGTGGGGAAAAATAGTCTTTCCCAGAGAAGAGCACAACCAATTGGTTATCCAGTACCAAATGGTCAGCCCTGAAAACATACATACAAGCAATATACAGACTGAGCCAATTGTATTTATATATTTAAAAATGCATAGAGATAGAGAGAGGGGGGCCGGGGGCATGAATTTGAAAGAGACCAGGGAAAGAGGTACATAGGAGGGTTTGGAGGGAGGAAAGAGTGGGGGAAATGATATAATTATACTATAATTTCAAGTTTTATTTTAAAAAAGAAAACAAACCCATGCCACACTTGGGTGCAGTTACTGATTTTGGTTATGGACTTTGCTCATGCATAAATTTATAGTATCTATTCTGGGAAATAACATTTACTAAATATCTGAAAATAACTGATAAATGAACCCCAGTGATAAAGGGTCACAAGCTACTTTAAGAAGATATTTCTTTACTTTCAACATAAAAATAAAATGTGTAGTAAAGGTCACTCGTAAAATAAAATTTAGTTCCTATTTTTTCATTTCAAACTTTTAAAAGCCTGTGAAATTGTCTTTCATCATTTGCACTGGTATTTTAATAGTATATGTACAATATTGTGGCTATTTGTCAGATATGATTATAATTTTTGTAACCTTCTTTACTTATGAAATAACATGGATTTTACATTCAATACACGGAGACATTACCTCATTTTTTCTGTAGCTGAGAGCCAACTAAAGACCTTTCACACACTAGGGACAAGCTCAGTCACTGCACCCCACACACCACACTGTCCTGTTTTTGGTTTGAAAATAAATCTTTATTTTGAACTTAATAAAGAGCAATGCCATACACCAAACAAACCCTGGTGTTAAATAGCTAATGAAAACCCTTATTGTTACAAGTGTAAAATTGCCAGAGTGCAATTCTCTTGTTGACTCTGTCTGTATCTATGACAGAATGAGCACTTTCCCTACATGTAAGACTCATTCTCTTTTTTACTTAGTAATCTTTAATTTAATTAAAGTATAATTACATCACTTCCCCCTTCCCTTTCCTCCCTCCAATCGCTCCTGTGTCCTCTCCCTTCATCCTCTCCCATAACTCTCTTTCCTCTCAAATTCTCAAATTCTTAGCTTCGTTTTCTGTATTGCACACACACACACACACACACACACACACACACACACACACACACGCGCGCGCGCGCGCGCGCGCACACACACACACGCACACACATGCAAATACAAACTGCTGAGTCTGTTTAGTGTTGCTTGTGTGTACATGACTTCAGGGCTGACCAGCTGCTATTGGATAACCAGTCAGTGGCCTCATCCCTGGGAAGAGAAAATCTCCCTCTCTGAGCAGTCACTAGTTGCCTGTGGTTCTTTGTCTGGAGGTGGAGCCTGGTGAGGCTTCTCCCTTCCACATTAGCCCATCTATTAATTTTGTGATTGTTTCATCACTTTTCAGGTCTTGTTTAGTCAGCCATATTGTAATTGTGAGTACAGCTTCCTTGTCATTTCTAAGGGACATGATCTCACTTCCTGGTCCTATGGCTCTTACAGTCTTTCTACCTCCTTCCTCTTCCGTGATGTTCCCCAAGCCTTAGGAGCAAGAGTTGGGTGTAGATGTGTCCACTCAAGCTGGGCACCCCACGACCAAATTGTTCTCTATATTTTGACCAATTGTGGCTGTTAGCACTCTGAACCCACCCTTGGGGCCACCCTGTGTCTTGATGTAAAAGCCTCCTTTAAGAAAAAACTTCTCCCTTCTCATCCCCCTCCTTTCCTCCCTTCCCCGACATGAGGGGTGCACACCTCCACTTTCCTTCTTTCTCTCTTTCTTCCTCTCTCCCTCTTTCCTTGTCTTTCTCTCTATCTTTCTATTATAATAAACTCTCTCCACGTGGATGTAGTGCCTGGGGTGTCAGTGACTTTCCACGTACTGCAGCCCACGGAAGCATCTGTATGGCATGTTTCCCTCACCCGTGGGACAACTTGGCCCAGCTAGCCAGGGTCTCTCACACACAGTATCATTACATTGGTGCTATATGACTTGGCAGGTTTCCCCTGGCTTTTTCTCCTTCCTGCTGGCAGTTCGAGAAATACTGGGACTCTGTACCATCTAACACCATCACTGGAGGACTGCTGGGGCTCTTCACCCTTTAAGATTCCCCCCCTTCCCTGCTGGCCTCAAGGTTTTTTTTTCCACAAGTGAGGATTTGTCTCGACTCAACCATGGTCTCTTGCCTCTTGGCCCCATTCACGTTCCAGTAATGGAACCACGAGTCTTTCAGGCTCAAAGCTCCAGGCCCTTGTTCTTACCTGACGATGTATCGGACAATTTATGGCTATTCGTTACTACACAGCCCCTAGATCTTTGGACGATGGTCCACTGACTAGCCTGCACTGTTATCACCCGTCCTCACTGACCCTCTGGGGTGCTGGAGGTCAGTCCGCTGGACCTTGTACCTCACTGTGAAAAGTGTGCCTACCCTCTCCTATCCCAGCTCCTTCCTTACTGGCCACTCCCCCAAGCTCTTCCAGCAGTTACATCATCACCTGTGCCAGGTCCGTTTCCACAGCATGTGTGCCTGGTCCCTTCACCCCCACGCTTTGCTCTCCAACTGTCCCATACTGTTCTGTCTCCATCTATTCCCGAGTTCCCACTCTTCTCTCTCCTCTTGCCACCACCACCACTTGGGGAGAGTGGGAATCAATATGGCACTTTCTCAGAAAATTGGGAATCAATCTCCCCCAAGACCCAGCTATACCACTCTTGGGCATATACCCAAGGAATGCTCAATCACACCACGAGGGCACTTGCTCAGCTATGTTCATATCAGCATTGTTTATAATAGCCAGAACCTGGAAACAACCTAGATGCCCTTCAACTGAAGAATGGATAAACAAAATGTGGTACATATACACAATGGAGTACTTACTACTCAGCAGAGAAAAACAATGACATCATGAGATTTGCAGGCAAATGGATGGATCTAGAAAGAATCATCCTGAGTGAGGTAACCCAGACTCAGAAAGACAAACATGGTATTTACTCACTCATAGGAGGATACTAGATGTAAAACAAAGATGACTAGACTGCTACTCACAACTCCAGGGAGGCTACCTAGAAAACAGGACCCTAAAAAAGACACAGGGATTGCCCAATGACAGAGAAATGGATGAGATCTACATGAACAACCTGGACGTGAGTGAGGGTAATGAAGGGCAAGGTTTGAGGGAAAGAGAGCTTGGGGGAGCGGGAGATCCCAGCTGGATCAACAACAGAGAGGGAGAACAAGGAAAAAGAGACCATGATAAATGAAGACCACATGAGAATAGGAAGAAGCGAAGTGCTAGAGAGGCCCACAGAAATCCACAAAGATACCTCCACAATAGACTACTGGCAATGGTCAAGAGAAAGCCCAAACTGACCTACTCTGGTGATGGGATGGCCAAACACCCTAACTGTCGTGCTAGAAATCTCATCCAATGACTGAGGGAACCAGATGCAGAGATCTATGGCCAGGCCCCAGGTGGAGCTCCAAGAGTCCAATTGGCGAGAAAGAGGAGGGATTGTATGAGCGAGAATTGTTGAGACCAAGATTGGAAAAAGCACAGGGACAAATAGCCAAACGAATGGAGACACATGAACTATGAACCAATAGCTGAGGAGCCCCCAACAGGATCAGGCCCTCTGGATAAGTGAGACAGTTGATTAGCTTGATCTGTTTGGGAAGCATCCAGGCAGTGGGACCGTGACCTGTCCTCAGTGCATGAGCTGGCTGTTTGGAACCTGAGGCTTATGCAGGGACACTTGGCTCAGCCTGGGAGGAGGGGACTGGACCTGCCTGAACTGAATCTACCAGGTTGAACTCAATCCCCAGGGGAGTCTTTGCCCTGGAGGAGATGGGAATGGGGGGTGGGCTGGGAGGAAGGCAGGGGAGGTGCGGGAGGGGGGAGAACAAGGGAATCCGTGGGTGATATGTAAAATTAAATTAAATTATAAAATAAAATTTAAAAAAAATAAAATTAAAATAAAAAAAAAAAACAGGTAGGTGAACATGTGGTCAGGTGCCAGAGGGCAATCATGTGGACAGGCAGATGTCATCTTGGCTAAGGTCAGATAGGGACAGGTCATATGACCTTACTGCCCTTTTTACTAAGGGCTTCAAAAAGTCACTTCCTGGCAGTGGCTCAAGCATGGAGAGGATGTAGGGGGAAGTGTGGTTGATATATTGTGCACCCCAATAAATTTATCTGGGGGTCAGAGACAGAACAGCCACTATATTAAACATAGGTTTAGGCAGTGGTGGCACACACCTTTAATCCTAGCATTCCAGAGATAGAGATCCATCTGGATCTCTGTGAGTTCAAAGCCACACTGGAAACAGCCAGGCGTGGTGACATACACCTTTAATCTCAGGAAGTGATGTCAGGAAGCAGAAAGGTATATAAGGCGTAGGCGTGAAGACCAGGAACTAGAGCCTTGTTAAGCTTTTAGGTGTTTAGCAGCAGTTCAGCTGAGATCCATTCAGATGAGGACTCAGAGGCTTTCAATGTGAGGAAACAAGATCAGCTGAGGAATTAGCAGGGTGAGGTTGGATGTGGCATGTTCTGTCTCTCTGATCTTTCAGCGTTCACCCCAATAACTGGCTCCGGGTTTGTTTTTATTAATAAGACCTTTTAAGATTCATACTACAGGGAAGTCAGGAAAGTCCCACCTCAAGTGATGCACTGTTTCATGGGTTGAAGGACTCCTCCAGTCACAGTGTGGTCACAGCATTCATTCCTCTGCGGCCACTTGAGTGCTCCTGTGGGCGGGACCGGAGACCTATCCTGGGCTCTCCAGCATCAGCTCTGCTGGTGATGAGGCTGGAAAAGACTCTGGGAGCTTATGGTCAGGACAGCATGCTCCTATGGCCCCAGAGGATCTGTCTTCCTGTCTCTGTGCATGAGCCACCCCCTCCCACGCCGGGATAGGGTAGCAGGACTAATGCTTGAGAGATTTTAAATCTTTTTAAAATGCCATGTACTTTATTTTTGATACTGAAGAAAGACATTTGAGAGAGCTTAAACCGTTTCTTAGGAACAGTTTTTAGGTCTCTTGATAAATGATTCAGGATATAAGTACCACTTACAAAGATTTAAATAGATGATTTAAATGCTTCAGATCACTTTCTCATTCTATGCTATCGTTATGTTAAGATTTCAAAGGTTCAAATTTTATAATACTAATATAGATAAAACTTTTATGTCCCTTTATAAAATAAGAATTCGTATAACCCTCAGAAGATAAAAAAAAAAAAAATTGGATCCATTTCACAGATAAATGAGTTTTCCTCACCTGTTTATTCCTGAAGATGGCATTTTTCTCTCTCCTGGTCTCCAATTACCAAGACTACAGGCCTAAAAGTTCCAAATAAGTTCATAAATTTTAACTCTCATCTCTAGCCTATATCTATTTCAGCAGGTTTCCAGTTGGCTGGCAGACACACTGAAGCACTGGATGCTGGGTTTCCCAGCTACAGATGGCAGCAGAAACTCTTGTCTGTGTGATGTAGACCAGTCCAGCCAAATGTAATTGTTCCCTGTCTCTACAGCTAGGTCGGATGACCAGATACTTCTGATAAATGCCCAAATTCCCTCCTTACCTTTGACTAGCCAGAGTCCTGACCACCTACACCCATTTCAGCTTGAAACAGCTATAGAAGAGCATCATCCCTGCCCCCCCCCCCCCGAAAACAGGCTAAAGGACTAAAGTCAAAGAAAAGTCCCTGGCATAGGGGACAAATTGGCTACCTAATGCCCATTGACATCCCAGGAAACTGGAACCAATATTGTCAATTGATATTTATTAACTAAAATGGCCCTGCAATAGGGTGAGACACTTGACCTTCTTTCTGCAGAACCAAAGAGGTATTGTATGGCCTTATTTCTAGTAAATCATCCAGGATTATAATCTGGCTGTACTTAAAGATCAGAACTACAACTTTAAAAATGGTAACAGAGCTTTAAAAATGGTAATAGATTCAGATATCGCCACTGCTCATGGCTTAAAAAATGTCTCTCCTTACTCAAGGTCAACTCCTGCCTAGGAATGCAAGCCTCCCTGTCCTTGCTAAATTTACCTGTTCAGATTAACAAAAGCTAATTTAGAGATTTAAACCTCTAGAAAATGTAAATAAATGATGACATATGTTTGATAAACAAGATGTGTATCCTATGATGGAGTTTCTGGTCCCCTGAGAGAGTCCTTTTCTCAGAGGAAACCTTTTCTCAGAGTTGGGCCACACCCTGACTCGCAAGCCTCTTTTGTCTGGTTCCCATTTGGCCTTGGGATCTTTCCCTTGTCACTCTTCTTTGCCTTCTCAGGAGACAGTAAATCCTAGCCTTATGGAAGCTGCTAAGAAATGGGAGAGTTAGGTAATACTAGCTGATAGTCAGCCATTCATACCTCAAATGCTCAGAGATCTGCAGAATATGGCATTTTAAATGTTGATCAAAAAGCTTATTCTATCAGACAGAGACTCTCAGATCCTAGCAGTGACCCAAGGTCTCCAAAGAAGA
Organism: Peromyscus californicus insignis; assembly: GCF_007827085.1. Lineage (NCBI taxonomy): Eukaryota > Metazoa > Chordata > Mammalia > Rodentia > Cricetidae > Peromyscus > Peromyscus californicus. The sequence continues at coordinate 138,318,896 of NW_026294584.1, forward strand.
TTACAAGGCACCATGATGTCTCCATCTGAATGATGGCAATGCTGACCTCTGGGCAAGATGGCCCAATGGGACACCTGCTGCCAGGACCTGGCCCAGACTGTGGACAAATGGTAGGACATCGGAAAATTGAATTTGCTTAGACAAAGTAAGATCAGTCTTCCCTATGTCTTCTTCCATAGGAAAAGCTCCCACCTTATGGACCTAGGGGCTGAAGATTGATGCTGTTCTGATACTTCTGCCTCCAATGATGCGGAGACCTTGGTATGGACTGGTCTCTGGAGACCTGAGTATGAACTGGTCCCTGTCATTTTTAACAGATTCTAAAGCTGCTTGGTCTGCAATCAGATATAATTTGTCCTTCTCAGATCTCTGATTCCATTTGATGACCAGGCTTTGCTTCAGCTGCCTTCTCAGTTCTCTATGTAAATTCACAGGTCCCCCTCTCTTAGGGCTACTACTAGGTCTAGACACAATTTACCTTGTTACCAGATCAGATAAACTCACAGAACAAATTTCAACGTAACTTTTCACTATTGAGTGCTCTCAGTATAACCTGGTTTGTTTATATGAAGACAGGAAAGCTGTCTCACTTCTGGTCACTCTGATGATGTTTAGGGAAACCTTCCTCCTCCTTCACTCACTCAACCACTTCCATTCAGTAAATATCCTCTGGTTATAGATTTAAAAACACGTTTCATTGGGCTGAAGCCAGGAAATGTTCATACCTTTTAATCCAAAGCCATAAGCCTTTTGATAAATCTATTCCAGCTGTGTTACAGATATTGCAGGTTCCTGGGGAAAGTTCTGCTACTATATCAAGAAATCTGGTCTGATAAAAACTTAACAGTTTCCAGAGCCCATTTTGACCCCACCCATTTTCAAACATATTTTGCAGTTTCCCTCCTCTTGCCTGGGCCAAGGCTGACCCATAGAGGGTCCTCCAGACATGCCAGCCCTTGAACCAATTCCAAGGAAGCCAACCACCAACTGAGGATGCCAACTGGGATGGGTGCACCCCCACCTCCAGAGAAACAGCGGATGTGATGGTTCCTGTACTCCTGATTTGTTGTGCCGTTCCCCCAGGCTCCTGGAACATCACTGCTGCAGCCTGCCTTCTCAGCTCCCTCAAGGAACAGACAGATCTCCACAATGACAGCTAACTGAATGCTTCTTCACTCACGCCCCCAGCCATGCGTGACTCCCGGCTTCACCCCGGGGTCAGCAGGAAGCAGTCTTGAGAATTTGGTGCCCTCATCCCGCCCCCACCCCGCCACTTGCTATCAATAACTCACCTTTTTATAATAGTCAAAATGGAGGAATGTTAGCATTCTGAACCCGCCCTTGGGGTCACCCTGTGTCCTGATGTAAAAGCCTCCTTTAAGGAAAAACCCCTCCCTCCTCTCTTCCATCCCCTTCCTCCTTCCCCACCATGAGGTGTACACACCTCTGGTTTCCTTCCCTTCTCTCTTTCTTTCTCTCTCCCTCTTTCTCATCTTTATCTCTCTCTATTATAATAAACTCTCTCCACGTGGACGCAGTGCCTGGGTTGTGAGTGACTTTCCACACACCACAGCCCTCCACATCTGCATGGCATGTTTCCCTCACCCATGGGACACCTTGGTCCAGCCAGCCAGGGCCTCCTGCGAGCCATATCATTACAGTGGTTTTCTGTGATGGTCTGTGTCTGCTGCAAAGGGAAGCTTCCTTGATGAGGGATGAGAGTTAGACTTACCAAGCAAAGATGGCTCACAAACCTGTTCCACTCTTGTCTAAATGTTCCAGGCTGCATCTTCTTTCCTTCTATACTGATGATTTAAGATCCTGAACCTGTAGGTGGCCATGGTCTGGCAGATCTGGACAGTGAACAACACTCTGGGTCTTGGTTTTACTGAAGACTGTCTGAGGGTCTCTGAACACAAATGTTAGGCAACTTCTGGATCATCAAGTCCACAGGATTTGAAGTTTCTTTTTTTAATATCTACATTTTTGAAAGATACGTTTTTTTATTGTGAATTAAAATGACTACATCTTTCTCCCTCTTCCCCCTCTTCCCTTTATCCCTTCCACGTATTTTTAGTAGTATTCTGTCGAATGACCATCCCAAATTTTATGGGGAAAAAAATCTTTTCTTTGATACACACTTGTTATAAATTTTTCACTGCTGTAAAAAAAGTACATATTTATATTTTAACATATGCCTACTTATTTCCTGAGAGTCTATACGACAGATTCTTAAATATCTTTGGCTTGCACGTGTAATAGTAAACACATGGGGACATAATCTGTGGTGAACATTTTGTACTCATTTTTATTATGAGTAAAAAAAAAAGGCTGAGCTTTTCAGCAAGTGACTGGATGTGTTATTCCTGCGTTTTGCAAGCCTCAGCTGCTTTTTAAAAGGGGAAGAACATTATCCTTAAAATATCCTTTAAAGAAAATCTCTTTGTGAAAACACTCATCTCTATGCTGACAAAATATAAGGAAAAAACTTAAGGATATGCATGAAGTTTATATGCCACTTTGGGAATTCAGTATAAGATTAAACGTACTTGTGACCTAACATATTGTCCTTTTCACTATAGAAAATATTATTTCCATAAGCAGGGCTTCTTCCTCCAGAGCAGCCTTCTCCGGGCCACACTGCTGAAGCCTGAAGACAAGGAAGTTGGGGAAGCTGTTGCACTTGCCCTTCAGAAGCTACATCCTTACTCCTAAAGCATTGGCAGCACAGTGGTCTCTGAACTCTGCCCAGTTATCTTTGCCCATTGTTACTGAGTCTTCGAGGATCTCAGTATTGCTGGGTGCGTAGACTGTCCCTTCTTCCCGACTTCTTCATTCTAATCAAACCTTTCTAGCCTGTGTCTGGGATTGTGTTCTTCGTGCCAGAAATCCATTGCGCAATTAGCCTCATCCAAGTTCCAAGCATCTTTACACACAGTTTTCTAGCGCTGACCTGGCCCGTTGAAACGGAAACGAAAATGGTGGTACAATCAAACTAGCGTGCTTCCAAAGCTCACTGTTCCACGTAGCCCAGTGTTCAGGAAGACGTTCAACCTACTTTACCCTCGATGTTCCTATCTGCAGGAAGCACACTATTAGCAACCTAACAGGGGGCCAGCAAGATTAAAAGAGGGCTCAAAAACACATGCCACAAACCCTGAGAGAAGAAGGGGTCCTCTGCAAGGACCAGTAAACAGGGTGACCTGAGTCCCACAAGAGCCTTAGCTTCCTTCCCATCCTCCTGGTTTTTTATATGCGAGATGTAATCTTGGTTCCTGGGGCTATGATTTTTTTTTGTTATTGTTGTTGTTTTGTGTTTGTTTGTTTGTTGAAGCAAGGTTTCTCTATGTAACAATCCTGGCTGTCCTGGAACTCCCTTTGTAGACCAGGCTGGCCTTGAACTCGAAGAAATCTGCCTGCCTCTGCTTCCCAATACTGGGATTAAAAAATGTGTGCCACCACCACCCTACGGTCTGTTTTCTTTATGCATTCAAACTCTGGTGTTTTGTTGTTGTTGTTTTTGCTAGGAGGGGAGGGATGGAAGTGTCCTGAAGTTTTTATTTCACAGTTCAACAGGCTGATGGGTGACCACCCCTCCCCCCTCCCCCCCCCCCCCCCCCCCCCCCCCCCGCATGGGGCTGTCTCAGGGCCACCTCCCTGTTTGCCTGGCCTTTCTCTCTTCCCTAGGCTTCTTCCTACCTTCTCCCAGTCAAGCTGCCGAAGGCTGCAGACAAGAAAACTAAGGAAGCCACCACACTCGCACTTCAGCAACTATAGGCAGGAAGTAGTGGGTGCGGGAGGTAGTGGGTGCGGGAGGTAGTGGGCACAGTGGTGCTGCTCCAGCTTCAGCTAGGAGGCTCATCCCCTGCTGCCTGACCTCCACAGGCAGAAGGCTGGGCATCCCCACAGTCAGGCTCCCCCTTGATTATGGCTGCTTCCCCACAGCCTCCTTGGGCAGCCAGGGTCACCTTGCTCCTACCTGGAAATACTGCCCCTTGCAGAAGTTGACTTTTTCTTAAAATTTTAAAGAAAAAGTCTCATGCTCTGTAATAGGTTTTCTGTATCCCAATAATAGGTGTCTCCACTGACACAGTAAGCCAGATCAAGCCGACTTGAAAAAGTAGAACAGGTTTATGTGAGCAAAGCAACTCCCAGGTGGGTTCTCCAGTCCCAGAGATGGAGGCCAGAGAAGCCACACTCCAGAAACTAAAGCAGGGAGATTATATAGCCTGTCGGCAAAGGTTGGTGATGTGTCCACCACAAGCTGGGTTTGTGATATGGTCAAAAGCTGGAATGCTTAGGTGGGGACTTGGGCAGCTAACAACAGGGGAGGAAGTTGCCATAGTCACCAGGAATGTGGAACTGGGCTCTTTGGGCCTTTTCCTTGTTGGAGATTCTCTGAGAGGGTGGGTTTGGAGAGAGAGAGACAAGAATGGGGCTTTCCACATCATGCAGGGGCGAGCTGGAGGTTCCAACCGAACACTTTGCAATTTTTATCACTGTTTTCCAGACTTAATTGCTTTTAAGGAGTAAGATGATCTCTGAAATGTCTCTTCCCCTCCTGCATTCTCTGTCCACACTGGTAATCTGCCTTCTTGAACAATTACAGCACCATCACGCTTTACTAAACCAAGATGTGTGCCGTCTACTATGACGCTGCATTATTACTGCAGCTGAATTCCTCTGTCCACGTCTCATTTCTGTTTTTAAAACTCAAAGCTAACCTCTATGATAGGTTCTAAACGGGTCCCTTGTCTAGTCAACTCACTGTGTCCACATGCTTCTGCCGTTCTGTAATTCTTTTCCCTATTTACTGGGTCTCCTTTTTCGATGACGTATATTTATATCCAGCTCTTTTCTTCCTTTGATTTAAATCTTCAGTTCTTAAATTAAAAATAGATTGAGCTGGGCCTTTAGCATATACTTGTAATGCCAGTGCTCAGGGAGCTGGGGCAAGAGGGTGGTGAGTTTGAGACCAGCCTGGGCTACAGAGCAAGAACCTGCACAAATAAACAAACTGAAAATTGAATGTGTGCTGTGTGCAGGTTGGACCATGGAGTAACCTCGTCATTAAAGTCAACATGTAGCTCAGAAAACTCTTTGGAAATGTGTTGAAAGTCCACCACTTTAGAGGAGTCTCATGATAATTTGTAATGTCCTTAGATATACATATCTGAGTTGTTTATTATTGTTGTTGTTGTTTATTACTGTTATTACATCATTTATTTGTTCCTGGAATTGTTTAAAATGGGGTTCTATACCATTACTGAACTAGAATTTGTTTTGAATTCTGAGGAAAATAGCAATATATTATGATATTATTTATGATCATCCAAGTTCCAAATAAGACATTCAACCCTTTGGTGGCAGGGGTCCTACATTTTACGTTTCTCACAGTTGTTAGCATGAATTAACTAAACCATATTAACTAATCTGAAGAATGAATAGATGAATACATCCGTAAAGAAAATTTTGTTCTCTTCATACATATTTGGACATTATCTTAGAGCAAGATATATATATATATATAACCTTTAAAATGAAAATTTGGAAATTAACATATTTCTTTTATTAATTAAAAATTTATTCAGAACTTAATATTATCAGCCTAAAAACCTATTGCTGTACCGAATGAGTGTTAGTTTTATATAAATTTTGTTTTGATAACTTTATAAAACTTTTGGGGTTTATTTGTCTTTACATCCTTTGTGGTTCTCCTTAGGGACTTTCATGGTAAAGTCTTACCTTCCTCCATACCTATATCCTTTTTAAAAATTACATGCCTTTTTGCCTAACTTCTGAGGGTTTCATGGATTTTAACTATTTATTTAATAAGTAAATATCTGTCAAATTATTAATATATATTGAACTTACATGTTAGTATTTGTGAACTATTTATATTTTGGCTTCAGAATTGATATATTAGATTTTTCCTGTAATATTTTATAATTCAGATAGTTTTATATTTATATCAAATTGCCATATCAGCATAAACACATAAAAAGTATACATAAAAAGTAATATTTGAACTAAAGTAATATTTGAACTGTATTTAAAACAACATATCAATTACATTTTAAGCATACTTAAATATTAATATAATTTAATATTTTAAATAAATAAATTCAAGTTTAAGTGAGTTTCGATACTTGAAAGTAATTGCACTTAAAATGATTAAAAGTATGTTTTCATAGAGATAAAATAATATGTTCATACCTATAACCCCAGCATTCTGGATTTGGAGGCAGGAGGATCAGGAATTCAAGGTCGTCCACCCTTGACTCTGTAGACCGTTCAAGGCCAGCCTGGACTATATGCCCCATCTCAAAGAAAACACAAAAGCAAGGCTGGGTTAGTGGCTCAGCAGATAAGAGTGCTTACTGCACAAGCGAGTGGACCTGAGTTCAAATCCCCAGCACTCACTACATGATCACTGCAGCCATGAGCTCCCTGCGGCTATGGCAACCTGCAGAAGGTCAGCCAACACGATCAGTCAACATTCCAACAGGCAGCACTGCTTAGACTCAGTGGGTTACAGAGAGAGAAAGAGACAGAGCGAGAGACAGAGGGAGTGAGAGAGAAGAAAGGAAGGAAAGAAAAAGGAGAAAAGGGGGAGGATGTGAAGAGGGAGGGGGGCTGTGTTGGGGGGTCTTGGCAGCATTGGGAGGGGGAGCTAGGAGTGGATATGATCCTGATACATTGTTTACATTTGTCAAAGGATAAATAAAGAGAAGTTTTAAGAAACAATAATTCTCCTTGTCTTAAATTTCTAATTTGGAACAAGCTAACGGTTAACATTGCTTTAAGACACATCCTACTTCCCGGAAACACCGACTTTCACTTTACTCAAACCTTTCTCTTTGCTCAGACTCTCACTGTCTCTAATCCTGGAAACTGCAGGTATCAGTTAAGAGTTCAACAACTTGCCCTCTACACCATTCCTATTAGAATATTTCTGAAGGGATAGAAAGTCAGCAAAGAGGAGTCACATCTAAAAGAAATATTGGTGGATTAGAAAACAAGAAGTAGTCATTTCTCATCAAGACTGCAGTATAACTGGAGTTAGTAAGAATGACAAATTGCTGGACACTGGTGGGGAAGTAGTGTGACAGAGAGCTCTGCTCCTCTCTTTCTTGGGTAGTGATCAATACTGGGGAAACAACACAAATAAGCAGATAGAAACCACACTAAAGAGTGAACCGCGTCCCTGCCTGTGCCTTCAACCTACAATTCTGCTCTCATTACCACGGTCACTACTATGTCATTTACGCATAGTTCTTAGGAAGTGTATTTAAAAATCAATAGCAGAACTCTTCTTACCAAATTCACAAATCCTAAAGATTTTTCTGTCTTGATTTTACACAATATATCAAAATCATCCAACACATTGACTATTGTCTTTCTTTTGTTTCTGTTTACTTTCTTGAATTTGGGGCTGGATCCTTCTCTCCCAGAAGAGTGTCTGTAAACTCCAGTGATGCCCTATTAAGGCTCTTGGGAATGTAGTCATGGATGCCTACAGTATGCTTACACTAAATATGTCTCCATCCTGACAGGCAGACTTATGGCTCTCTGAGCCCTAGCCAGGTCTATGTCACACAGGAAACTCCTTTGAACTGGGAAGTGTCTCTGTGATGACTAGCAACCCTTTCTAAGAAAACCCTGATGAGGAGGAGGGCCGGGTTCAAAAGTCCAGGTATGCTGATCAAGCGAGACACAAAGGAAGTCAGGATAGTAAAATATGCAAAATGCCAGAAGCAGAGTATTGGTTACATATTGTAGAGAGACAAGGCAGGTGCTTCCACAGTTAGGGGAATTGCTGGGACTCTCACTCAGCAGATGGGCGGGAGCAAAAGAGAGAAAATTGCTCGTTGATTCCTGTAAGATGACTCAGACTTCCAGCTCTCACATGCCCAATTTTTTTGTTTTGTTTTCTGAGATGGAGTCTCTCTATGTAACTTCAATGCATCCTAGAACTCACTACTTAGACCAGGCTATCCTTGAACTCACAGAGATCTTCTTAACTCCAACCCATCCTAGAACTCACTACTTAGACCAGGCTAGCCTTGAACTCACAGAGATCTTCTTGCCTCTGCCTCCTGAGTGCTGAGATTAACGGCATACACCAACACATCTGGCTATCAAATACCCAATTTAAACTCTACTTCTTTTTCATTTCCAGTTTGCCCCCACTCCAAGGTCCCTTATCATAGTTAAAAACAACTCAGTTGTTCATTCTAAATTCTTGACTTCTCTTCTCTTCATCAATAATGATGAATGACCACTAATTGGTGCCTTTTATACTATCAAGATATATTTTAAATTATCTACATATTCTGTTCTTATATTTCAAGTACATATAATTGAATCAGTTATAATTTAGGGGTGCAACATATTGGTCATTATTGACACATGCATATATTTTATTTATTTAATAATTCATTTCCTATAACAAACATTGGTGAAGCTATCTTTTAAGTATATCCCCTCATCTCTACTACATTTCATTTGTCACTAAACTGTATATGAGTGGCTAATTGGTGATAATATGTCTACATTTGAACAATTGCACTTTCCCACACTGCAGCCACAGTCACTACTGAAAGAACTTTGAGCATATCATATCATGTTTATTTTCAGTATCTTCCTTGTCACCTTATGTTTTTTTCTTAATTTATTCATTTTTATTTTATGTGCATTGGTGTTTTGCCATGGGTGTCAGATCCCCTGGAACTGGAATTACAGACAGTTGTGAGCTGCCATGTGGGTGCTGGGAATTGAACCCGGGTCCTCTGGAAGAGCAGTTGGTGCTGTTAACCACTGAGCCATCTTTCCAGCTCTATATTTTATTTTCTTTATCTGCAAATAATTGTGGGAAATTAAGGTCTCCTATCTTGAAGCAGGCATTGATAATGGAGAGATAACCAAGCCAGCAAATGAAATCCAAGCAAATCATATGGTAGAACAATTCCTGGAACTGGTACTTGATAAAGACTTTGTCATGAGGCACATGGACAAAGCAGAAGTCCAATTACTAGAATCAGAATCAGGCAAAAACCATCAGTGTGTTCAGGAATCAAAGCCAATTCTCTTTCAGGAAGCAGACGATAACCAACAATTTATATGTAAAAAGCATATGTTACATAGGTCAACATCCACACTTACAGATTCTAGGTAAATCGCTAAATTTGCAAATGCACAGCCTAAATTTAAATTCAACATGCTAGAATATTAAAGGGAAATTAACCTGAGATAAAAGTCAATATTGAGTTAACCATGGCTGGAGACATTGCTGAGGGATGTTTTCCATGAGGAAATTAGATACAGGGATGAAAAAAATTCAAAAATGATCAAGAAATAAGAGTTGACAGAGTTGAAACAAAGGCACTCTAACATTCTCCCACACGGGATAACCAGGTCTACACAACCATTCTCCCTGGACTGCAACAGAACAGAAAGATAGAGAGCTCGAGGGACTGTTCACCCAGGAATCGATGGAGCCTGGAAGAGAAAAGAGAAAAGAGAAATCACTGAGCTGGAGAGGGAACAGTCCCATCACTCGAGAAGCTGAGATACAGGCACCCCAAGTCTATTTGACTTTTAAAAATTATATCAGCCTCTATTAAATTTCTGATGAATTTCTGAGTTGCTTGTGACTTCTTGAAGCTCACTGAGCTTTGTATAAGCAGTTAGTTTTGAATTGTCAGGCTGATCATTTTTCCTCAAAGCTTTTGTGCTGGTCACTGTCATCTTATTCTGTTCTCTTAGGGACATTCTGGGTTTTGGTTTTTGGGGTTTTTTGTTTTTGTTTTTGTTTTCGTTTTGGATGTTCTTGATCTTTGTGGTCATATAAGAACATTTGAACATGAAATGTGTAAGTATATATTCCATTCTGTACAGCTTGGCTTTTTCTGTAACCATACTTCTACAGAAAGCCTGTCTCAAATCCAAAGCAGACTGTGACCACTACATTCAACGTAGCACTATGGCAGGCCATAGCTCAGGACATTCCAGCTGACACGTTTGTATATTTGTTGCTGGGAGCCTCACCTGAATTCTTTATTTGTAATTGACCCCTGGTAGGCCTACCCATATTTGCAATATTTCCTGACAAATCAGAACAAGTCAGCTAAGAAGTACCTCAGAATGCTGAGAGAGCCACTATAGAAATGATGGATTGAGGGATATCTCTAGATAGCTCCACATGGCTTGTGGAATGATTCAAACAGAATCATTCATCTTGCTAGCTGAAGGAGCATCAAAGCTTACATCCAAAGTTAAGAGATATTTATGGTGGTGACCTGCCTCTGTTTAGATTTGGGGCAGATTTCTGTTGATCTAGGAGACATCTGAGCACTCCTACCCTGCCATTCTGCTGAAGTCACTCTTCTCTGATTATTTCTTTCTTCCTTTTCATTGAATTTATTTATTTTTTTACTTTTCTCATATATGTAGGTATGGCATATGTACACGGGCTCATGTGTGTGTAGGTGTACATGTACCTGGGTTCATACTCATGTGGACACCTGAGACTGATGCTGGGTGTCTTCCTCAATCACTCTCCACCTTGGGGCAGAGTCTCTTGACCTCGCTGCTTTGACTAGTCTGGATAGCAGCGTACCTGGAGGTTTCACTGTGCCTGTTTACTGTGCTGTGATGACAGGCAGGGAGTTAATGTGTCAAGAAAAAGAAAACGTTACCAAACATTCAGTGAAATTCATCCTGTGATGACTCAACTTCAACAATACTAGTTCAGATGGATAAAGTTTGTTACTTGATTTGGCCAGTGTTCAAGGCAAGTGAGACATCTTAGTTTGGCCATTTGAGGCCAACTTTGACAGTGGTAATAATAGGAAAAGGCCTTACTAGGCATACATTGAGTGTTCTGAACCTGCTTCTCAACCAAGTACCTCACTATGTCAGTCGTAGACCCAAGGATAAGTGAGCTACCTCTGAATTTGAAAGGTTCTGTTGGAAGATTTTGTTGACAAGAATCTCTGTTGTTTGACTTATGTCTCACAGCTGTTCCTGTGTTTGTTCAGATTAACATATAGACAGTATGAGGTATCCTAGATAACACAAACCCATCTTTCCATGGCTAGTAAAGAAGCAAGGATCCAATGTTACCCTTTACCATTTGGACTAGTTGTGTGCTTGTTGCATTAAAAATAACACATTATTCAGCCTTTGAACACTACCTGAAAGGGCCACCGGGTGCTAATGAGTAGTTGTGATTTCAGTGGAACAAAGGCTCCTGTACTTATGATAATGCTGCTAACTTCTAGGGCTGTGGAAAGCTCTACTGATATGACTAAATACTATTCATTGGCCCAGAATCCTTGGTTTGACATAAATTGACAAGTCCCTGGTAGATTGCCAACTGTGAGAAATCCTGATATGAACAGTGTGAAACGGGGTATGGTTTCAGCAGAGTAGACAAGCAGAGGAGGCAATAATGAAAACTGTATAAACTGCTTGTGGACATGTAGCTTGGGCCATTCTTTGGAGGAGAATGTACACATTATAAGGAGGCGGTGTGTTTGACCAAGGTGAGTGCATGGCTATGGAGATCATGGCGGAAGGCTGAAAGGAAACTAGGTCAGCATGAGACCAAAGGAGATGCTTCTCTCAGGAGTCAAGGTACTGACTGATGTGAGGAGGGGACCCTCACAGACACCCATAATCTCCATTAATTTTAATAAACTCTATCAGATTTCCCTTTGAATATAGCAACATAAGGTGTATGTTTTATCAGTGAATAAGAAGTATGCCCAGGAAATTAAATAAATAGGATTACAAAATGTAGTAAAATTCTAATATCAAAGGAAGGGGGGATGTTTTATATCCAACATGTATGTTAGGAGAGAGTGTCCATGGGTGACAGCTTTAGTGTCTGAGTAAAGCCATCTCTGACATAGAAGGAGAAGCATTTTCAAGGACAATGTCTTTGGCTAGGGTAATGTTGCATAAGGAATTGTCATCACCCAATAGTAACATCTGATATCACTGTGATGCCATCTAGGATATGAGATTAGGAGGATATCACTTTCAAGGGGGAACCAACTTAAACTGATATGGGGCTCTAAATCATAAGCCAACAAAAGCCTCAAACCAGCTGTAATTGTCACCAGAATGGGGCACAGGTGTACCTGAATGTTTGGAGTAGTTTATGTTCAAATTGGTTGCACATCAAAAAAGCAGTTGAGGTGTTCTAGAGAGCAATCTGTGGTCAATCGGTCTCAGAGGAGTGTGGCCTCTGTGTGGTCACCAGCTCTTTTGGGATCAGATATAAGATTGAAAATGTGTCAAGAGCATGGTAAGGCCTAAGACAAGATGGAGAGTGTTCTAGAGACTTATTTGTTGTACTGGAATTTGAAAAGGAGTGGGAAGACATAGATCCAGTTCAACCATTGTGTAGAAACTATCATGAAAGTTCTACTGAATCCATCTTCTAAAGATCCAGCCTGGGCTAGTCTTAGTAAAATGTGTGACTTGGGTTACCTCCAATGCCATAGTTCAGCAGGGAATGGATGTCCTGGCAAGCCCTTTTCCTTTGGATTTAGTATGTGTGGAGATTCGTACGGTTATCATTCATGTTTTTAAAGCCTTTGATGTGAGACTTCTAGAAGATTTTACCATGAAGGCAGCTTTTAGGCAGTGGCTCAGTGGTTTACAGTAATAGAGAAGTTAGGATAGACTTCTAGTTGGCCAGCATCTCCAGTGCCAATAATGGCGGTCTTGAGGGTTGCATAGCATGCAACTTCTTTGGTCTTGTCCTTTACTGGAGACATTTTGGGGGAAAGGTGGAAGTCAACAGCTTCTTCTAATTTAAATTTGTCAACAAATTAATGAATGTAAAGCTGGGCATGGTGGCATGTGCCTGCAATCCCAGCACTGGAGAAGCTGAGGCAGGAGTACTACCTCAAGTTTAAGGTCAGCCTGGGATACCTAGTGAGTCCCAGGCCAGTCTGAGTGCTACACTGGAAGTCCTTGACTCTTCCTTTATGGAGCCATTGCTATTCATGACCAATCTATTGGTGTGGAAGTGCAAAGGCCGCCTGTTGAACTACATTCTCATGATCAATAGACATATTCTGTTCTGGAAATAACGTCAAAAGTGCAAATAATGACAAAACACCATGATTTGTGTGCTTTCGTGTTTTCACATAACTATGTCACCATTACTATTTCTTGTCTGTGTTTAATATATTAGTCAAAAACAAAATTCAAGGACTGGAGAAATAGATCAAGAGTAGACACTTGCCTAGTATCTCCAAAGCTCCATGTTAGAACCCCAGCACTGAAAAAAGGTAATAAAATAAACTTCAAAAATTAAAAGTAGGGTCTGGAAAGATGGCTTAATGCTAAGAATACTTGCTGCTCTTATAGAGGACTAAGTTCTGTTCCCAGTACCCACATGGTGGTTCCTATAACTCCAGGTCCAGGGGCTCCAAAGTCCTCTCCCAGACCAGACTCTGTGGGTACCCATACACATGTGGTACATATATATATACAAGCAGGTAAACATATATATCATAAGTAAGAATTAATTGATCAATTAGTTAAAATATTCAATCAACAAGAGCATGATGAATACACTCGTTAGTTTTTGTAAATCTATGGAAAGTGTTAAATTTTCCTTTGGTTGTTTTACGTCCCAAAGTGGGAGGGGGAAGAGGGCGAAGGCAAAAAGGACTTCTCCTTTGGGCTTGACTCCTCCCTCATTCTGGAGCCTTTCCGTTCTTAAGAACAAGATGATTATTTTCATCCGTAGTCACCCATGTTCTACGGAGAACACTTCTATGCAATAGCACAAGGAGACAAAAGAGCCATCGAAATCATTAAGCTTTGGAAGGGGCACACTCAGAATGGTTCTTCTTAAAGATGCTGGATCGCCTGGTAAACATATCTCATTTATATTTATTCTTTAGTGGAGTTTAGAGATGTTCTGACAGCCAGTGGATGTGATTGGCACTGGAGAGCAAGGAATATAAAGGGGCATTTGGGTCCTATGGAAGTGCTTCTCAGCCATAGATCCCAAATTGAAATAGTAAAGATGGAAGCATTGTTTGTACTGATTTCATAAAGTTGATGAGGTGAACAGTCAGGTCAGGGCCTGAAGTAAGCAGAACTATCCTGAGTATAAAAACAGGAGTTGTCCGGAGGGAGAAAGTGTGGGAATCGATAATGATTAAAACTTGATTTCTGACTTTGGAGAATTTTGCAAGTTTAGAGAACCAACTCGGTGCAAAATTCTGCTTCGTGCTGTGCATGGGCCAGCTAAAATCATTCCTCAGTTTTATATGAGTGCTGAAGTGTGGTCACTATGGAGCAGCGAGCTGCAACAGGACTAAGCGTGTTTGCTGCTGTGTGTGGAGAAGAGAGGTTAACTTTTGGGTATTTGGGATGCAAAGCAGACTGTTTGTCACACTGTTGAGAATGCTATTTAACAAATACTGTTGGTGGAACAGTCATGACATTAGAAATATCATCCGTTCTCTCAGGAAACTTACTGTCTAACTGTGTGGACCGGGTAGACATGGAGGTGGAGGTGTGAATCATTGATGCTGAGAAGGTGGAGGGACAGAAGTTCAGAACCCTGTCCCGCAGTGTACAGAGAGCGTGCTCCATGTCCAGTTTCATGGATGCCTCTTTTAACCGTGCAGCTTTAAGACCTGCCTTTAAAATTTGCTTCCACACCCTCTGCTCTCGCAAATCCCCACTCCTGGGCTGCACATAAGCAGATGTATTTTCAAAGCTGTTCCATTGACACTGTGTTCTGGGTCTCTATCTTTTCTGTTTGCCTTCCGTTTGGAAGGAAGGGTTTTTTTCTTTTTATTGGTTTGGTCTTTGTCAGACCCCAAAGCGGAACTTCTTCTTCTCCAAAGTCTCTCATTAGTAAGCTTCACTTCTGTGCTTTGTCTCACAGGTTATAGAGGATTTGTCCACTTAGGCTACTTCATCGTGGCCACAGTCTCCCTTCTTGGCGCCTCTGCTGTCACCAGTTCTCCTGGTGAGTCGTTCATCAAGTTTACTCATGGCCTTATCCCACTCTCGTGTGAATCGTCAGACAAATATCACACAAAAATCACAGTTCCCTGTGTGTTAAGTAGCATCTCAAAACCCATGCGCCACAGAGTTGGAGAGCAAGATATTAAAAGCACACAATAATATCCCATGCAGGAGACACTGAATTCTTAGCATGGTCTTCCCACACACAGAACAATCCCTGTTACCAAAAAGATCGAAAGCAGTGTGTGGCTGACTGAAAGGGAAGAGGGAAAGAAAGCGCAGAGTTATTGGGACAAAAAGGCATTCTGGAAACACTTTAATAAATCCAAAACCTAAATTTTACATTTTAAAAATGTAGTGCAGGAAGCCAGGCTGGCAGGACCACTGGGTTCCTCAGTTAAGCCAAAATAACAGGAAAAAAAAATCTGAGAGAAGGAGGGAGGGAAATGCTCATTTTGTCACAGAATATAAAAGGAAAACTATTCTCTCGATTTCTGCTTTAAGGGACTGGTTTTAGTAGATTTCAGCTACTCTGTAAAATTTTACATAAATATGTGAAAAGGATATTTCATTCCCTTCGGCTTGTCTTCCCATGCCCACATCGTCATCATCGACTTCATTTCTATTGCGTTTACGATAGGCAGAAACAAAGGCGGCTCATCCTGTAGCACTGTGCATCTTGTTTGAGAAGGTAGACATTGCCACTGGTAGGGGGACCCAGACGTACAATTAAAACCCCATATATTACTGTGCTGTTAGCTTTCCCAGTCTTGCCATTGTCCTGCTTGAAGCCTGTGGTACTAATAATTCTACCTGGATACTATGAGATAGCATTCTCCTCTTGTACCATAGTGGGGTCAGGATGGGTCTCAACTCCGACACTAAATCACGTGTAAGTCATCTAAACACTGATCCTGCTCTCGGAGCCCCTGTTAAACATCATTTGCCGTGTTCAACTGTTACTGCAGGAGGAATGAAAAAGGAACTGAGACTAACCGGTGGGGAAAACAACTGCAGCGGGAGAGTGGAACTGAAGATCCAGGAGAAGTGGGGAACAGTGTGCGGGAACGGCTGGAGCATGAAGGAGGTTTCCGTGGTTTGCCAGCAGCTGGGATGCCCAACTTTTATCCAAGCCCTTGGATGGGCTAACTCCAGCGCAGGCTCTGGAGACATCTGGATGGATAAGGTTTCCTGTACAGGGAATGAGTCAGCTCTTTGGGACTGCAGACATGAGGGGTGGGGAAAACATAACTGTACCCATGAGCAAGACGTTGGAGTGACCTGCTCAGGTAAGGCTTACCTACGTCAAAGCAAATGCCACGCACACATTTCCAACTCAAGTCACAGTGTCCATCTCTTGGGAAAAAAAAAAAAAGCGCTGAGTCAAATTCTAGCACAATCATTCACTGATGCTGTGATTTCATGCAAATTATTTTAATCTTTCTAAGCTTCTGATAGCTCAATAATAAGACACTTGCAGAGCTCATTGCACACTGATATAGAACAAGTGCTGAAAATGTTAGTTTCTTCACAAACCCCCATATTTCATTACCATGTTGACTCAGCCATCTTCATCTCTTCCTCCACCTCCTCATTTTTTTAATTATTCATCTTTATGATGGAAAACGAAAGTAGCATTTACAACAAATTACAAAACCATAAGAAATCTTCTGAGGCTCTTACCTGTATAGAGAGCTGATATTCAGCTGTGGCTTCAGTGTAGCAACCTCTGCTCTTACTTTCTTATATAATGAAGAGTGACCTTAAACTTGCTTTTCGAAGTTTATAAGCTTAAAGGTGCGACCAGAACCTAGTAAGAAAAAAGGAGCCAAGAGCCGCTCGAGGACTCACTGGTTTCATGGGGCTCTGCTCTCTGTGTTTGTGAGGAATCACCCTGATTCCTGCTTTAGTCTGCAGCATCCACCTCTTGGGAGATGATGGCACACTAATCAACAGAAAACTGATGCCAGGCCACTCGCCCAGCCTCTGGGCTTCTCACATCTTGGATTCGAAGTCTTTCTAGGTGATCAGCATTATGTCCAGATACCAAGTCTCAGGTCACTGAGCCATGAAATGGGCTAATGATGATAACATGTAGTGTTTAAATGTGCAAGGATTGAAGAACATGGCACGTGATGTACTTATGTATACTTCGATTGTGACTTCTTATTCTTATTAATTATTATTACTAATTGCCCATAATGAGAACAAGCCTTGATGAGTTGAGGTCTTTGGTTGGAGCTTACAGCTCATAAAATTCAATTTATTGTTCAAGAAAGTGCTTCTAAACATTCTGTTCGACTGCACCTTCTCCAGTGTCCCCGAGTTCAACCAAAGTCTCCCTTCTTTATGTATTTTACACCTTATAGAAACACATGGCATGAGAAGCACATTTCACTGCAAAAAAGCAAACAAACAAACAAAAAAACCTCCTCTTTTTGCTGAAAATGATAATAAATGCCTTGGGGAAAACACAAACTTTAATTCAGAAAATGGAAATATATTATTTTTCCATAACTTTTAAGAACTTGATAACACATAATGTTTTGCAAACTGTTGTGTTAAATTTAGGCATTTTAATCTTATTTTTTTTTTATATATTTTTCAATGTCAAATTCAGCATCAATTGTTCATTCTCAGAACTCGTTTGCTATGGAGAGGTTAAGAGAAGGGATCTATGTGTTCAGTAAATAACCATTTTCTCGTTTTCAACAGCTGGATTAGAAGGCCAATTTCCTTTTTTCAGGGTGTGTGTGTGTGTGTGTGTGTGTGTGTGTGAATAATGAGTCATATTGATCTTTTCTATACCAAAGAGTATCTCTACCACAATTTCCTTGGAAAGTAGATGTAGAGGAAAATCCTTATTGTTCATTGGATTTTAGCAGGTCAAAAATTCTCTAGTATGTGGAAATGGGCAGTACCTAAAAGCCAAACACTATTTTTTTAAGAATTGCATCCAATTCCAAGTATCCAGGAAACCCGAAAAGATGAATTGCTTATGAATGGACTTCACTTCCTAACCCCGGTCTTTTCTCTAGATGGATCCAATCTGGAGATGAAACTGGTGAACGACAGGGCCCACCGGTGTCTAGGAAGGGTGGAGGTGAAGTTCCAGGGAAAGTGGGGAACAGTGTGTGACGACAACTTCAGCAAAGATCATGCCTCTGTGATCTGCAAACAGCTCGGGTGTGGAAGTGCCATTAGTTTCTTTGGCTCAGCTAAATTTGGAGCTGGTTCTGGACCAATCTGGCTTGACGATCTGGCGTGCAGTGGGAATGAGTCGGCTCTCTGGGACTGCAAACATGGAGCGTGGGGAAAGCACAATTGTGACCATGCTGAGGACGTTGGAGTGGTCTGCTTAGGTAAGGACAACTCCAGCCTTTCTGTTCTCTGTGACAGACAGAAGGAAAAGGTACTGGGATTGTGAGCCTGAGTCCTTGAGAACATAATAAAGTCCAGTCAGCCTCCATCACCTCATGACTGTCTCATTTGGGGTCCCAGCTCTAACACTGGTGGGTTCACTAACTGAAATCAGGAAATTGAAGTAATTGTAGGGGGGCCAGAGAGGCTCTGAAGAGATGGCTTGGTGATTAAGAGAGTCCTTACTGCTCCTGCAAAGAACTGGGGTACAGTTCTCAGCACCCATATGGTGACTCACAACTGCCTGTCGCTCCAGTCCACAAGGTACAGTCCTTTCCCCTGATCTCCAAGGGTACTGCACACACATGTGCATATACATATGTTCAGGCATACACATATACATGTAAAAATTTCAAAATAAATAAACAAGCAATTAAAATAGTTACAGGAAAAATAATAAATAATGAAATTTAGTCCCATCATAGGGAGAGTGTTTAGGAAACTCTGATGAGGATTGAAGATGGGGTGAAGAGGGGCAGGGGGCCTAAAAGAGCCAGCAGTAAATTTTGTAAATCTTTTGTACATGTGAATATTATATGCTGAGCACATTTTCCCCTCATAATCTCTTATCTTTTCCTTGTCTTTCTCCATCCTGTTAGTACTCTGTCCTTTTAGACTGTTTTATTTCTACTTTCTTGTCATTTCTAGGTAGAAGATAGAAAGATGATTGATAGACAGGTGATAGATAGATGAAAGATAGATAGACAGATAATAGATAGGTAGATAAACAGATAGATACATAGATATATAGATAATAGATAGATAGATGATAGATGATTGATAGATGATAGATAGATAGACAGATAGATAGATAGATAGATAGATAGATAGATAGATAGATAGAAGATAGATAGATAGATAGATAGATAGATAGATGATAGATAGATTATAGATAGATAGATAGATAGATGATAGATAGATTATAGATAGATAGATAGATAGATAGATAGATAGATAGATAGATAGATAGATGGATGGATGGATGGATGGATGGATGGATGGTAGATAGATAGATAGATAGATAGATAGATAGATAGATAGATAGATGATAGATAGATAGATAGATGATAGATAGATAGATAACAGTTGATAGATGATAGATAGATAGATTATAGATAGATAGATGATAGATAGATAGATAGATAACAGTTGATAGATGATAGCTAGATGGTAGAGAGAGATAATAGACAGAGATATAAATATAGAAATATCACAAATATATCATTTTATGTATCTATGTAAAAATCTATGAACCAAAACTGAAATAACATTCACTGTTTATCTTTCTGAGATTGGTTTAAAAACAAACCACCCTCCTCCTCATCTTCTATCATCATCTTTTTAGCCACCTTTCAATCTGCTCCTTCCCAAACCATTAGCTCAAATCCATAGAATTCAATAATAAAAACATAAGTGCCAATACATCAATACCTCACAAAGGCTTGGGCTATCTACAAGTAAGCACTGTTTATCATAGGATAGTCTCCAGAATTAAGGATGGTTCTTTAAGGGGTATTGATTGTTGGAGATGAGAGGAGCAGATTAGGCCTTTCCCCTCCACTCTGCACTTAAACTTAGAAATATCCCATTAGTTACTTTTCTACTGCTGTGGTGAAACACCATGATCAAGGCAACTTAGAGAAGGGATGGTTTATTTGGGCTTAAGGGTCTCAAGGGATAGGAGTCTGTCACCATCACAGTGGGGAAGCATGACAAGGGGCAGACCTGGAGCCTGGAACAGCAAGTTCAGCACTCATATCTTAAAATGCGAGCACAAAGCAGAGAGGTGACCAAATGGGTAAAAACTGCCTCTGAACAAATCTCCGAGACACTTCCCGAAGTAAGTACTGTGTGCGTAAGTCCTTACCCCATACACTTCTTCTGTCTGTAGTTACTCGGAATGGTGCTATAGAGTGGCTGCCTCTGTCCATGTCTCTGCCTCTTTCTTTAACTCGGCTAGAGCTATTTCTAGTCACATGGTCCTTGTCTCCCTTTCACTAACTCGTTGTTTGTTGTTATTGTAGAGGGAGCAGACCTGAGCCTGAGAGTGGCGGATGGAGTGTCCAAATGTTCAGGAAGATTGGAAGTGAAATTCCAAGGAGAATGGGGGACTGTGTGTGATGATAGTTGGGATGGTCAAGATGCTTCTGTGGTGTGTAAGCAACTGGGATGTCCAACTGCTATCACTGCCATTGGTCGAGTTAATGCCAGTGAGGGATCTGGACCTATTTGGCTTGACAATATTTCCTGCAAAGGAGATGAATCAGCTCTTTGGGAGTGTAAACATCTGGAATGGGGAAAGCATTACTGTCATCACAGAGAAGATGCTGGTGTGACGTGCTCTGGTAAGTTAGAACAAAAAGCAAATCAAAGAGGGAAGAACCTGCATTCATTAGAAATAGGAATAAGTGTGAGTTGTGAGTAATGGACATAATTAATTCAGTGTTGGGAATTGTTCCCCAGCTGTGAAGACTCTGACACATTCTTCATAGGAGGGATGCTTGCCTTGATTCTCTGTATTACTATGAGTAATTAATACACATAGAACCACACCTTAAATTCTAAATCTATGTGGGGCGCTAAGAGTGAGCATTTTAAAGGACTATGATGAGCAGCAGGCGTGTGTGTGTGTGTGTGTGTGTGTGTGTGTGTGTGTGTGTGTGTGTATGTCTGTGTATGTGTGTGTTTAGCATTTTTAGTCTTTAGAACTATGTACCATTTATAATATAATTCACAGTTTACATTTGTTTATTAAAGCCTCAAGAAATAGGTAAGCCAAAATTGAGTATGGCGGCATACACCTGTAATCCTAACCGCTCAGGAGAGAGGCTAGGGCAGAGGATGGCAAATTCAAATACTTTTCAGGCAACTTACTGAGACTCCGTCTCAAAACTTAAACCAAAAGTATAAAAAGGCATCAAGCATACAGTCCTCATCTAGTTTATGTAAGGACAAAGGTTTAATCCTCAGGAATGCCAAGAAATAAGCAAGCAAACAATAGGAGGTAGGTAAGTCATAGTTTCTAGTGTCTTGGTATCTGGGAAGGAGGGGAGGACAGTGTTTCAGGACATGGTGTCTCCCCATGTTCCTTCAGCCTGTGCTCATATTTTTTCTGCAGATGGGTCAGATCTGGAACTGAGACTTGTAGGTGGAGGCAGTCGCTGTGCTGGGATTGTGGAGGTAGAGATTCAGAAGCTGGTAGGAAAGATGTGTAGCCGAGCCTGGACCCTGAGAGATGCTAATGTGGTCTGTAGACAGCTTGGATGTGGATCTGCACTCCAGATACAGTCCATAATCTACTCCAAAAGCAAGGCGACAGATACGTGGCTCTTCCCTGGCACTTGTGGTGGAAATGAAACCTCTCTTTGGCAATGCAAAAACTGGCAGTGGGGCGGCCTTTCCTGTGACCACTTCGAAGAAGCTCAAGTTACCTGCTCAGGTAAGACTTTCAATTCCTCTGTTAAGAAGCAGCTTAATTCCAAGGATGCCTGCAGCTATCATGTCCATGACTTACTTTGTTTGTTTGTTTTGTGTTTGTTTTTTCCAGACAGGGTTTCTGTGTGTAGTCCTGGCTGTCCTGGAACTAGCTCTATAGATCAGGCTGGCCTCAAACTCCCAGAGATCCACCTGCGTCTGCCTCCCGTGTGCTGGGATTAAAGGCATGAGCTATGGCTTACTTTTTATGCTTTTTTTCAACCTTATGAATCAAGATGTACAGGTGTATTGCTTGTACTAATCATAGAATTGGGAATTACTTTAAAAATAAACATGACTGCACTATTTTTCTGAAAGGAGTAATGTATTTGACACACACTGTTATGCATGCATATGGGATGTATTGATAGACTATGAATTATCCTTCAACTGAAAATGTAGTGTGGGGGGAATCTGGGGGGATGGCTTAGTAGGTAAAGCACTTATTACACATTCATAAGGACCCGAGTTCAGATTGACAGCACACGTAAAAAGCTGGATGCCACAGTGCACACTTGTAACCTCAGCACTTGAGGCTTACAGCAAACTCTTCTCAAAGTTAGCAAGAGAAGGCTCCCCAAACTTGACAGGCTTCTAGTCTAGCTGCCTCAATCTGTTGTCAAAAGGTACATTTACAAACGTTGACAGGTCCTGATGCTGGCCCCTGCCTGCCTGTCCATTGTTGCTCTCTGACTTAAGGCTGAATGAAACCTTGAGGCTGATGAAAGCAGAAGACTGGAGAGCTGCTTTGCAGGCAGGCTTGCTGCTTCTGTTCTGGAGGACCAATTTCATATTCCGCTTTGGCCGCATTTTATGACCAACTCAGCTGAGGGACAAGACACTCAGGTGTTTCAAATAGCAGTTATTTATCCTTCTTTGTGTATATCATATACTTTGTTACTGAACAAAAGGAGGAAGTCCTAACTAGTTCTTACACTTGTTCTTCAATCAATTTTTTTTGAGAAATCACAAATGCTGATTTAGTTATTTGGCAGATGAAAACTTAACTTTTTAATCAAAAGAACCAAACCCATGCACAAAGTATTAGTTAATGACTCTTACCAAAAAAATCAATGCAGTCATGTGTTTGTCAGGAAGATAAGTCCCTTAAAAAGCTAGGACTCCAATATTTTGACCATCTATACAGAATAAGTGATCTAAAGGAAACACCTGTGTCGTGGATGAATGCATGTTAACAGAGTCACAAAATCAATGTTGAATAAAATGGAGTCCTCCAGGTAACTTGTTTGGGTGCAAGAATTTCCCTTTGGACTTAGATTCAAATGTTTTAGGATTGGGGAATGGAGAGGTTGTGTACAGAAAGGATTTGTTAGCAAGCCAATAACACATTTCCCTCAAGAAAGAAAACACTTTGGGTTTGGTTTTGCTTTTCTCTGGTCGTGTTTTATTTCATTTGAAATGGCTACACATGAATAATCCAGAAGCTACAAGAAACCTAGTTTGGCTTGATCTCAGACTGTCCTGACTTAAAGATTAAAGGCTGCCCAAGAGGACCAGGTACAACTGTAGCTAGTGATGTCTTCTCAACTCAACAAGAAGTTACAGACTTTCCAACTCAAAAATCAACGGTTACAAGGATGACCCTAGCAGTAGTGGAGAGGGTGACTGAACTGGCCTACCCCAGTAATCAGATTGGCGAACACCCTAACTGTCATCATAGAGCCTTCATCCAGTAACTGATGGAAGCAGATGCAGAGATCCACAGCCAAGCACCAGGCTGAGCTCTAGGAGTCCAGTCAAAGAGAGAGAAGAGGGATTCCATGAGCAAGGGGCATCAAGATCATGATGGGGAAACCTACAGAGACAACCAAACCAAACTAGTGAGAACTCGTGACCTTTAGACCAACAGCTGGGGAGCCTCCATGGGACTGGACTAGGCCCTCTGCATAAGCAAGACAATTGTGTAGCTTGATCTGCTTAAGGGGTCCCCTGGCAGTAGGATCAGGATCCATCCCTGGTGCATGTGTTGGCTTTTTGGAGCCCACTACCTGTTGGGGGGACACCTTGCACAGCCTTGATGCAGGAGGAGAGGCTTGGCCCTGCCTCAGCTGAATGTACCAGGCACTACTGACTCCCCATGGGTGGCCTTACCTTGTCTGAGGAGGGAATGGAGGGTGGGTTGGGGGAGGAGAGGCTGGGTTCCTGATCTGAGTTCCATTTCTTGGTACTTGGCATCTCTTTTGTTAACATTCTAAAGGCCAGCTACACTAGATGACATACAAATTTGTTTTCTTTCTTGGTCCTGGAAGCACAGGTCTGGGAGCATCATGTGGCGCTGCCCTTCCTGCTGGCCGAGGATGAGACAGTGTTGTGTAGTGAGAGGCAGAGCTGACAGTCTGTCTATGAAGTGTATGATAGAGCCCTGTCAGAAAGGAATGGGAAGAGGACAGGAAAGTCACAGACAGCAAGAGCAGTGGGTTCTCTTAAACGTTTGGTGTTCATTCAGTGTTCAAAATGAAACTATGTTGAAAATCTACTGGCAGTTGATAAGGCTGGTGTAGACTTAAGATTGCAGCAAGGGGTGGGCTGACCGACAGCCAGTGAACAAACTGTGTTATGAGTAAATGCAAGTGACATACTAGAAGAAAAGGGCAGTTCTGATCTTAGTTTTCTTCAAAAACCAAAGCTCTAGAATTTTCTTAGGAGGACAGGTGAGAAATGTGAGATCCTCAATTTGCTATGCTCAGTCTAGGCAGGAAATCCAGGAGACGTGGTGTGGAAAATTGCCGAGAACATGCCAGGCACCTAGTCCCACCATGAGTGAAAATGTGGAGATTGTACCACTCACAGAAACACTATTATTTTTCAGGTCACAGGGAACCCAGATTGGTTGGAGGGGAAATTCCATGCTCCGGTCGTGTGGAAGTGAAACACGGCGGCGTGTGGGGCTCCGTCTGTGATTTTGACTTGTCTCTGGAAGCTGCCAGTGTGGTGTGCAGGGAATTACAATGTGGAACAGTCATCTCCATCCTAGGGGGGGCACATTTTGGAGAAGGAAGTGGACAGATCTGGGCTGAAGAATTCCAGTGTAGTGGGGATGAGTCTCATCTTTCACTGTGCCCAGTGGCACCCCCTCTAGAAGAGACTTGCAGCCACAGCAGGGATGTCAGCATCGTCTGCTCACGTAAGTTGCACAAAAATGTCTTCAATTTGCTCCTGTGTTATGAAGAAGAGAGGTTTAGGGAGTCACAAATGTCTTTTCCAAAACCCCGTCTCCTTTCAGGATACACAGAAATCCGCCTGGCAGATGGCAAGTCCTCTTGTGAGGGAAGAGTGGAGATCAAGGTGCTCGGAGCCTGGGGACCCCTCTGCAACTCTCACTGGGACATCGAGGATGCCCATGTCTTATGTCAGCAGCTCAAATGTGGAGTTGCTCTTTCTCCTCCAGGAGGAGCACACTTTGGGAAAGGAACTGGTCAGGTCTGGAGGCACATGTTCCACTGCACTGGGACTGAGCAGCATATAGGAGATTGCCCCATGACTGCTCTGGGTGCACCAACCTGTTCTGAAGGACAAGTGGCTTCTGTAATATGCTCAGGTGAGAGAATGAAGGGCAGAGCCAATGATGAGCCTCTCCACAGTGATGTGCCTTAGAATCAGATGGGCCTGAGGGGGATGAAGCAAAAGAAAAGGAAACAGTCCATCTGGGGGTTCATAGAACATGTGCTAGAATAGTAACTTCATTTGTCTTATTAGAAAGTAAGTGAACTTGATTTCCATCAACCCCATTGCTGTCTAGGGCTTACAACAGTGGTTCTCAACCTTCCTAATGCTGCAACCCTTTAATGCAGTTCCTCAGGTTATGGTCACCCCCAACAATAACATTGTTTCTTTGCTACTTCATAACTATAACTTTGCTAATGTTACAAATCATAACATAAATACCTGATATGCAGGATATCTGATATGTGACCCCTGTGAAAGGGTTATTCGGTCCCCCAGAGGGGTCACAACCCACAGGTTGAGAACCACTGGCTTCCTGTCTCTTACGCTTTCTCAAAGCACCCGCTTCACTTCCAGGTGGCCCATCCATTCCCCCTTTTCTCTGTGACCATCCTCCTTCCTCTTTCTAAAGCTATGTCTGTCCTCAAACCATCTGTAGGACTCTCCATGTGACCCTCATTCTTCACCATAACCTTTTGCCTTACATGCCTGAAAATTTTGCTGTTTCAGGAAACCAGTCCCAGATACTGCAGCCATGTAGTTCATCATCTTCGGTCCAGACAACAAGCTCTACCATTCCAAACGAAAGTGATGTTCCCTGCATAGGTAAGAATTTGTGATCGATCTATGAAAATGATCTGAATCCTTTACAAAATGCACTTTACTGTTGTCTTTTCTCTTTGCAGCAAGCGGTCACCTTCGTTTAGTAGGTGGAGGCAGTCGCTGTGCTGGGAGAGTAGAGGTCTATCACGAGGGTTCCTGGGGCACCATCTGTGATGACAGTTGGGATCTGATTGATGCCAGTGTGGTGTGCAAGCAGCTGGAATGTGGTGTGGCTATTAATGCCACAGGTTCTGCCTACTTTAAGGAAGGAACAGGGAATATCTGGCTAGACGAAATCAACTGCAGTGGCAAAGAATCTCACATTTGGCAATGCCGCTCACATGGCTGGGGGCGCCATAACTGCAGGCACAAGGAGGATGCTGGTGTCATCTGCTCTGGTAAGTTCTGCACGTAGGTCCTGGTCACAACTGCATTTAAAACGAACAAGGAGCAAACGGTAGTGAATATCAACCTGAAATATTCCCTCAGTAGTCTGTTCAGTTATTTCCAAAGTCAGGAGCCCTAAAGCATTTGCTTGACGTGTTGTTACAACCTCATGTGTTGGCTAGTATACTGTAAAGAGTGAAATACAGAAACGAGTCTGAGTATCACAAAAATGATAGCAGTGAAGTGTTTTATAAATATATGTGGTGTCAATGACTCACTTGATAGTTATAATATTAATAAGGCAGACTAGAAAGAACAAAAAGAATACTATATAATATTTTCAAAGAAAAGAGATAATACCATATTTAAATAAATCTTAAAAGCAGATAAATGAATTTTATTTGCTAGCAAGGCAAATACTACCATAAAGAAGTCTCACTTTATACACATAACAAGCTTCAGAGACTTTCACAAACAAGAAAAATGCTTCCAGTTGCAGTGTGTTGAGGAAGATAGTAAAGTAATAAAATGAAACAATTCTATATCAGAAGCAACTGATCCCTATTTAAAGGCAGAAATCTGCTAGAGGGCATCTGTTGCAAAGTAGTGTGTCAAAAAGGAAATATTTCCCCTTAAGATAATGTACACAAAATGTTGGTTTTAGCACCTGGTCCATTAAATGTTCAGTATCAAAGACATTGCCTCAAGCCCCATACCAACACTAAGAGTTTGAGATGATGCATGCGCCTAAGACCTGACTTGAACACAGAATGGAACGTTTAGGCACTGTGACTTCACAGCATATTCCTAAAATGCACAGTTTATGTGTCAATTAAAAACAAACAAGAATCGAATAAGACTTCTCAGGTTAAAATTACAGTCATTTAGAGAGAAAAAAATCCAAATTCTCTCATTGAAAAGAGCTCAAAGGAGGCTTTGAATCTCACAAGCATCTCAGAGCTCTGGCAGTCTTCAAAAGAGATCCCTGAGTACAAAACTCCAGATTAAAAAGCCAAATGGTATATAGGAACTAATTCTTTATTTTACTAAATGTAGCTGAAGTTATCCTGTTCCTGCCCAGCTCCTGCAGCCCTCAGACCCAAGCAAGCACACAGAGACTTATATTATTTACAAACTGTATGGCCTAATGGCTCAAGCTTCTTGCTAACTGTTCTTATAACTTAAATTAACCCATTTCTATTAATCTATAAGTTGCCATATGGCTCATGGCTTACCAGTATCTTGACATGTTGCTTCTCATCACGGCAGCTGGCAGTGTCTCTCTGCCTCAGCCTTCCACTTCCTAGACTTCTCTCTCTTTGTCCTGC
This sequence comes from Peromyscus californicus insignis, assembly GCF_007827085.1. Classification (NCBI taxonomy): domain Eukaryota; kingdom Metazoa; phylum Chordata; class Mammalia; order Rodentia; family Cricetidae; genus Peromyscus; species Peromyscus californicus. The sequence goes on from NW_026294584.1 coordinate 138,346,804, forward strand.
CTATACTTCCTGCCTGGCTACTGGCCAATCAGCGTTTTATTCATCCATCAATCATCCACAGCACTTCCCCTTTTTCTTTTTTTCAAAAAGGAAGGTTTTAACTTTAACATAGTAAAATTACATACAACAAAACAATTATCAAGCAAGAATTACAGTTACACTATCTAGTCTATTTATAATATCTAGTCTATTTATAATATCTAGTCTAATTGTATTTGGCAAAATTAAGGAAGATATCCTATCTATCCTATACTTATGAGTCTAATGTTTCATATCTAACTTATCTTTTATCATAACTAAGGAAATTATAACTATCTAGTCTTCAACTACATCAAAGACCCCAGAAGGAGCCGGGCGGTGGTGGCGCACGCCTTTAATCCCAGCACTCGGGAGGCAGAGCCAGGCGGATCTCTGTGAGTTCGAGGCCAGCCTGGTCTCCAAAGCGAGTTCCAGGAAAGGCACAAAGCTACACAGAGAAACCCTGTCTCGAAAAACCAAAAAAAAAAAAAAAAAAAAAAAAAAAAAAAGACCCCAGAAGGATATACTATTATCTGAGAAATGGGAGAAGGACTCAAGCAACTTTTGGGAGTCTTGTGAGAGTAGACAGAGACAGCCGGCAGCCTGGACAGTCATCCAAATTTCTTTTGTAAAGTTGGGGCATCTGTCTTCAGCCCACAGGCCTAGGGTCTCTCAGTCACTTTTCTCTGTGTCCTATAGAATGTCTGGCAGTTTCCTCTGCAAAGCAGGAACCTGAAGGACCATTTTGCCAAGCAAAGTTCAGTGGTCACATTCCTATGGGTCCTGCATGTCCAGTCGATACATTTTTTCAAGCAGTCCAGGCAAGAACAGTTTCTTGCCCAAATGACTATTTTTGCCAAGAAGAAGATAAACTCCATATGGAGTGTCTTCGATGCCCATCCTCCTCTCTGAAGTAAATTGGTGCTGCCAGGAGCAGATATGTCTCACTATCTAGAAATTCTAAATTTTTAAAATATTTTAAATGTCATATTCTGTAGGTCTTTGAAGTGTTTGAAGATTACCTATCTATCTGAAATATATCTATGTATACCTAGAAAACTTAACTAGCATGCTACAAGTTTGACTATCATAGAAGACTAATTATTAATCTGTATTTCTTAATTATCCATTACAATCTAAATGAGTTACATAAACATAATACTTCAAATGAGAGTAGAAACATATATACAGTATAACAAAATTAACTTCAAATTTGTTTCAATAAACTAAAATCTACAGCAATATAAAACATTTCAAACAAGTTGTTGCTCTTTAAAAGTAGGTTCAACAATCTACCCTTTTATCCTATCATTATCTATACTATCCCCTTTTCTTCTTTAGAAAGAGAATGCATTTATAAAAATATTGGTTTTTCTCTGTCCCACACCAGAGGGCTCTTCTGATATGGAACTGAAGAATCTCTCAACTTTTTTTTTAATTTACAAGCTGTATGGCCTAATGGCTCAAGCTTCTTGCTAGCTGTTCTTATATCTTAAATTAACCTATTTCTATTAATCTATAAGTTGCCATGTGGCTCATAGCTTACCAGTATCTTAACATGTTGCTTCCTATCACGGCGGCTGGCAACGTCTCTCTGCCTCAGCCTTCCATTTCCCAGACTTCTCCTCTCTCTTTGTCCTGCCTATACTTCCTGCCTGGCTACTGGCCAATCAGCATTTTATTTATCAATCAATCATCCACAGTAATTAAGATCTACTGCTTTATCCAGATGTTACTAATGAATTACTAGGAGTTGACACATTGTATGTGTTACAGCCGTTCTTTCATTAGAAAAAGAGATATTTTTTTCAGAGAAGTTGTGAAACCACCAAACCTTCTTTTCCCCCAGAGTTCATGTCTCTGAGACTGACCAATGAAGTCCCTAGTGAGACCTGCACAGGCCACCTGGAAGTGTTTTACAATGGTACGTGGGGAAGTGTTGGCAGCAGCAATATGTCTCCAACCACCATCGGGGTGGTGTGCCGACAGCTAGGCTGTGCAGACAAGGGGACCATGAAACCCACATCTTCAGACAAGACGCCGTCCAGGCTCATGTGGACAGATAATGTGCAGTGTCCGAAAGGAGTTGACACCTTGTGGCAGTGCCCCTCATCTCCGTGGAAACAGAGACAGGCCAGCCCTTCCGAGGAGTCCTGGATCATCTGTGACAGTGAGTATCCATTGTTAACAGGAAATTTACATTCTGCCTCTCCACTGTCATCTTCTGAGAAAACATGAAATTTTATTTTCCTGTTCACACCCTGGATTGACTTTTTAGGTCTCATTAAATGAGAATTGGTAACTTCCAGACAATAGTTAGGATTGGAATAGTTGGTTTTGTGTAACTGTTACATTATACATGTATACATACACATACAAGATCAGTAATCATTATTCCAGATGTTCACATTTCTGCACTTGAAAGTTCTATTTGATTGCCTTCTCTAAAAACACCAAGAAGAGAATGCATGATTAATGATTAGATTGTTTTTCTTTCCTTTCCCTACATTTCTTCAAAATATTATCTTGAGGCATCAATATTAGAAAAAACTCAGAATGGTTGATCCTGAACTATTTTTTCATTATGCATCTTCTTAAGCTGTGAGACTGATATTTCTGTCCACATCACTTTTGTCCATGTGAGAAAATTTAACTTTCCACATTAATAATGTTGACTTCATTCACTTTCAGTTTCTCGAGTCACACTATGATTCTTTTTAAATAATATCTTTAATAATTCTTTGAGAATTTCATACAATGTATTTTGATCTTATTCCCCCCTCTCCCTCAACTCCTACCTGATCCACCTCTACCCTTCTATGTCCCCAGATTCATGTCCTCTTTTCTTTTCTAACCCATGGAGTCCAAATTTTTTTTTTCGAGACATGGTTTCTCTGTGTAGCTTTGCGCCTTTCCTGGAACTCACTTGGTAGCCCAGGCTGTCCTCGAACTCTCAGAGAACCTCCTAGCTCTGCCTCCCGAGTGCTGGGACTAAAGGCATGCGCCACCACTGCCCGGCTCCCAGATACTCTTGGGTCCGAGTCCTGCCTTAGAGCTTGGTCTTACCAGGATTTACACCCTTAACGATCATGGCCTTCCCACTCCCAGAAGCTCCTCAGCTAGGAGTGGGGGCTTCACACCCGCCTCTCCCTTTCATGCTGGGACTTCTGTCTGGCCCCAGCTAGCACAGGTCTTGTGTGTGCTGTTACAAGTGTGAGTTCACGTGTGCAAGCATGTTGTGTCTGAAAACTACCATTTACTTGGAGTCACTCAACACCTCTGGATCTTATGATCTCTCCACCCCATCTTTGGCAAAGATCCCTGAGCCTTGAGGAAGGGGTATAATACAGGCATTCTATTTAAATCTTAGACTATGGCATCTCTTATTCTCTGCATATTGACAAGTGGTAGGTCATGGGGTCAACTGCCATCTACTGCAACACGTTTCTCTGATAAAGGCTGAGATATGTACTAGTCTACAGGTATATCAACAAGATATTAGGAGCTGGTTTATTGTCAATGTAGCAAAATAATAGTAGTAGATTTCCCCCTACCTATCTAGCCACAGGTTCTTGGCTCCAGTAATGGTGCTGGATATGGGTCCTGTCTTGAGGAGCAGGCCTTAAGTCCATTTGTGCCTCTGTTGCAGCAGTGGACATATCTCACCAGGCCAGTCATTATTGTAGCCAGTTATGATTGATGATTATCACCTCCTGCCCCACCACAGTGTGCATAGTACCTGTACTAGTCAGGGCTCTCTAAAGGAACAGAACTTACAGAATGAGTGTGTGTGTGTGTGTGTGTGTGTGTGTGTGTGTGTGTGTGTGTGTGTGTGTGTGTGAAGGGCATCTGTTAAAATAGCTTACTATGGTCCAATTAGTCCAAAAAACGGCTGTCTGCCAATGGAAGGTCCAAGAATCCAGTATTTTGTTCAGTCTATGAGGCTGGATGTCTCAGCTGGCCTTTAGTATGTGCCAGAAGCACAAAGAAGTAGGCTCTAATGCCAGTGAGGAATGGACTTACTAGTGAGAGGGAGAGGAAGCTGGCAAAGAGAGAGCAAGCTTCCTTCTTCCATGTCTTTTATACATCCTGCGAGAATAAGGTGTGTTCCAAATTAAAGGTGGATCTCCCCACCCAAAGAGATCTATATTAAAAATTTATGTTTCCACCTCCAAGATCCACATTAGAAGTGAGTTTTCCCAATTCAAATGACTAAATTAAGAAAAAAAATTCCTCACAGGTGTGCCCAGTCATTTGGGTTTTAGTTAACTCCAGATGTAGTCAACTTGACAACCAAGGATAGTCATCACAAGACCACCCCTTGTGAACTTGACAATTATATCTCCTTATGTCATGCTTAATTTCCAGATGAAAACAATAACCAGTTCATAATTATGCCTAACATGATATAACTATCCCAATACAATCACAAATGCATTGTATAAATTTAGAATATGTGGCAATGTCCCTTGAGGGACATTATTTTAGTATCTCAAACTTGAATATGATAACCATTGACAATCTCTTAACTGGTGTTACATAATAAATAAATCAAGAAAAGAAAACACAAATATCTGTACAAACACATTTTTAACAAAATACAATAGAAAGTTACAATATCATATCTTATTATTCTATCAGTTATAATCCTCATTTCTGTAACTAGTCACACGACCTTAGTTGGTAATTGTAACTACCTTTCTCTACTACCCATTCTGTATTTCCTCCACCCTCCACAAGTACCTCAGAAAAATTGGCTCTTTTCCTAGAGGAGTGACCTCTATCTTCATTCCTGAAAATCTGTGCCCTTTGTCATCCTGCCTGGATTAGGCTGCTTTAGTTTCCAATTGACTTTAACCACAGGACATGGTAGCACCAAGAGGTGCCCTAAAGGGTATCCTGCACTCCAGACATAACCTTTTTCAGTACCTGCCAGCACTATGAAAGCTGGCTAGTGGGTATGGAGCTTTTAGGTCAATACCAGTTTGATCTCTCTCCATGTCCGTGACTTAAGTATGTAACATCTTCAGCAATAGAGTCCCACCATGAAATTCTGGAGAGTAACCAAGAGTAATAGCAATAACCTATAATGTAGGAGATCTATAGGACCCCACTGACCAACCAATCAAAAAGAGATAACCCATTTCTGGTACTGGGGTTTTACTTGTTAGCTTGTGGTCTCTAGTAGGTGCATTATCTCCTCATTGTAGTGTGACTCCACTTACACTCATTTTATATGTATGTATTTTAGAAAGCTTCCACAACTTTTCCGAAAGGATGTTAGTATCAGAAATGCTTCCCCACTCTTCCTCCACCCTGTCCTTCCATCTGCCACCACATTTAACCATTCTTTTTCCGTATCCCTTTTCTCCTTCTGTATCACTGCATTCTACCTCCCCTCCCATGAAATATCTTCCCCTCCCCCATGGTCCCATTCTAGTTTCCTGACTTCCATGAGTGTTTCAAATGAAACACACGTGTCTAAAGATTCAAAGCTAGCATCCACATATGAGACCAAACATGTGACATTTGTCTGTCTGGGTCTGGCTTACCTCACACAGGATGATTGTTTCCAGCTTCATCAATTTACCTACAAATTTCATAGTTTCATTTTTTTCATAACAGCTGAAGAATATTTATTCCCTTGTGTAAATGTACCACATTTTCATTTTCTACTCATCAGTTGGTGGGCATATAGGTTGTTTCCATTTCCTGGTTATTGTGACTAGAGTAGCACTAAGTATCTCTGTAATAAGATATGGGGGTCCTGCCGGCGGTGGTGGTGCACGCCTTTAATCCCAGCACTCGGGAGGCAGAGCCAGGTGGATCTCTGTGAGTTCGAAGCCAGCCTGGACTATTAAGTGAGTTCCAGGAAAGGCGCAAAGCTACACAGAGAAACCCTGTCTCGAAAAACCAAAAAAAAGAAAAAAAGATATGGGGGTCCTGAGGGTATATGACCAAAAGCAGTATAGTTATGTCATCTGGTAGATCTATTTCCAGCTTTTTGAGGAACTGCCACACTGATTTCCTTAGTGACTGCCCAGTGTGCTCCCCCACCAGCAGTGAGTAAATGTTCCCCTTTCCCCAAATCCACACCAGCATGTTTGTCATTTGTTTTGTTTTTTTATTTTAGCTCTTCTGACTAGGGTAAGATGAAATATTAATGTAGTCTTTATTTATATTTTCCTGATAGCTCAGAGTGTTAAATGCTTCTCAGCTATTTGCATTTCATCTTTTGAGAACCTTCTGTTTGGTTCCTTGCCCTGTTTTTCAATTAGTTTGCTTTCTTGACATTTACTTTTCTGAGTTCTTTCTGTATTCTAGATACTAGTCCCTTGCCAGAATTTATAGCTAGAAAAGACTGTTTCCTATGTTGTAGGCTGCATTTTCACCATAAAAATGGTGTCCTTTGCTGTGCAGAAGCTTTCTGCTTATGTGGTCCCATTCGTCAAGCATTTGATGGGATATATCCAGTTTGATGAAAGGACATATACTTTTATTTAAAAAATTATGAGCATATAATTTTTAATTCACATGGTTTTTATATATTTTATTAATTAATTCTTTGAGAGTTTCATACGTGCGTACAATATATTTTTTATCGTATTCACCCCTCTACTCCTCCAACTCCTCTCAGATTTAACACTCTAGCTCTCCTTCTGACTTCCTGCCCTTTTTCTTTCTTTCTTTTTTTTTATAACCCTTGAGTCCAATCTCCTGCCCATATACTCGTGGGTATAGGACCATCTACTGAAGCATCGTCAACCTACCAGGTATCACATCCCTAAAGAAAACTGACTCACCAGCCTCCAAGAGCAAGCATCAATAGTTCCTCAATTAGAGAGGGCTCATCGTCCCCTCCCTTCTCCATGCTGGAATGTTGATCGGCTTGATCTTCTGCAGACAGCCACAGCTGCTGTGAATGCAATGGTCCTGCCATGTCCATAAAACATTGCTTTGCCTCAGTCTTTCCCAAACTCTGGTCCTTACAATCTTTCCGACTCTTCTCCCAAGGATGGTCCCTGAGCCTTGAAAGTGAGGAGTGTAATATAGATGTCTCATTTATGACTGTTAGTCTCTGAACTTTTGACAGTGTACATTAAATAGTTTTTAAAGCAATCAAATCTCTGTTCTCCTATAGCCTTTCAGATGCTTTTATCTTTTCAGGGATAGCCCAGATGTCTCTGATTTTTTTTTCAGACAAAATAAGACTACAGGGAGGACATACAGACTGTTCCGGACGTGTGGAGATTTGGCACAAAGGTTCCTGGGGGACAGTGTGCGATGACTCCTGGGATCTTAATGATGCTCAGGTTGTATGTCAGCAGTTGAACTGTGGTCAAGCTGTGAAGGCACTAAAAGAAGCAGCATTTGGTCCAGGAACTGGGCCAATATGGCTCAATGAAGTGAAGTGCAGAGGGAGTGAGTCTTCCCTGTGGGATTGTCCTGCCAGACCATGGAATAACAGTGACTGTGGGCACAAGGAAGACGCTTCTGTGCGGTGCCTCCTAGGTGAGTGTCAACAACCTGGATTGAGCAGGACTCTTTGGTAGCAAAGACAATCCAGGCATTAAAATATGATGCATTCATGTTTGATCTGGCAACACAGGGGTCTGATAAGAAGACAATCACAGTGTTTCTATTTAGAGGAAAGTTGAAAACATTTACTGTTACACATCACAGAGAACAGACACACAACCAATATGTGTGTGTGCAAGAGACAAGCAACTGGGAGACCCAAGCTTTGGGTTGGAAAATGCAGTTCACTTGCTTAAGAGACAGTGAAGCCTCACACAAGGAAATATTGAAGTTTGCTTTATATGTGGCCCCTAGAATTGAGTCTCTTTCTCTTTTCTCCTGCAGAAATGCCTTCAAAATCAAAGCATGGCACAGGTATATCATGGAATTTATAAGCATGGGTCTGTATTATTTAGAATGCCTCTTGTTTAGAAGACCTTGGGTCAGAAGGAGTTCTGAGGGCAAGAGTTTTGCTTCAGGGCTCCTGTATGTGGCCAACGAAAGAGCAGCTGAGGACTTACCGTCTTTCGTAATATTTCCCTTTACTTAGGCCACCCAGTCCTCACTGCACTCTTGATCTGTGGGACCGTTCTGCTGATCCTTGTCATCACATTCCTCTTGTGGACTCTGAAGCGAAGACAGATACAGCGGCTTACAGGTCTGAGCCAAATTATGATCTAACTTATCCAAAGAATTAAGGAGTTCTTGAGCTGATTATAACTAAATAAACAAATTACTCAAGTGTGAAGTAACCGGAAAGCAGGGAGTTATAAGAGGTTTGAAAAGTTCCTCAGAATACAAGGAACAGAATTTCCTCACAACAAAAAAAAAACTCTGGCTACCATAATGTGTTCTACATTCGGTATGTTTAATTGGAGTAGTTCATTAATGGAACTGGTAGTTTAGAATTAATATGTAATTTATGATTTAGAATGAAGGTTTGTTCATATTTGATTTTCTCTAACCATAATAACCTTAATGTAAAACTGCATTATTCTATCAAGCAATCTGCTAGGATCTAAAAGTGAAGAAAAGGATAATAAAACGTTTTTGTTTAATGGACTTCAGGTTTAGTGGACTATAGATATATGACAATGTAGCATTTTATTAATATGAATGAGAAACAAGGAGACACAGAGAAGAGAGAGGTTATCTGATGTTAAAAAGGAGGGTGGAAGGCTTCTAAGAAGGCTTTGAGAGGGTTTTAATGATGGTTCAGATAACTGGGCAAGACACATTCCAGGAAGAGGGCGTGCGCACGTGCAGGGGAGTATAAAGGATGACACAGTTGTCGTCGAGTGAAGTGAGGATGGAAGACAGAAGCAGCTTGCCAGGCTAGTGTAGAGGGAAGGAGCAAGTTTTGAAAGCCTTGCATCTGAGGCTACAAGGATGCCTGGTCATTAGCATAGCATGGGAGGGAAGTGAAGTGGTCAAGCTGTACTTGAGAAAAACCTTTCAGCAAGAGCCTGCATGAGGTATGTTACAGTTGCACAGTTTGGTCCCCTGTGGGACTCCTGACAGCAGGAACAGGGGCTGTCTCTAACTCTTATGCTGACTTTTGGGACCCTACTTCTCATTCTGGGTTGACTTTCCCAGTCTCAATATATGAGGAGGTGCTTGGCCTTACTGAAACTTGACAGGACATGTTTTGTTGATACTCATGGGACACCAGCCCTTTCCTGGATGGAGACAAAGGTGGGGAGTGGGGAGTGGGAGGGAGGAAATAGGGGAAAGGGACAGGGAGGGGAAGGTGGGGGTGGAGCTACAGCCGGGATGTAAAATAAATAGGTGAATTTAAAAAAGAAAGAAAGAAAGCTTGCATGAAAGATTGGAGTGGGATCATATCCTTGACAGGAATAGCTGAGATGAAAAATGAAAGGGGCTTTGCAGTGAGAACGGAGGGAGAGGATACACTTTAGTCACTCACAGAGGAGTGTTGGCTTCCTTGGTAGGAAAATGGGTTGTTACATCGTGACAGTACAGACGATTGTCTGTCTCTTACAAGCAGGCTGGTTGAAAACAACGCATAGGTAGAGATTGAGACTGCTGGTGAAAGGCTCAGATGAAGGAGGCTTGGCTTTTCACTGATCCGTAACCCAGGACCTCTGTTGTCAGTTTCCTCAAGAGGAGAAATTTTGGTACATCGAGTTCAATACCAGGAGATGAATTCGAGGGCCGACGATCTGGACCTGCTGAAGTCCTCAGGTCAGTGGATTGTGTAAGGGTCTAAAGTTTGGAGTTTCAAACAAAGGGCCTGCAATCGAGGCTGAGCATCCTGCTTCGATTAATAGTTGAAAAAGTTCTAAAACCTGTCATGGAAAGTTTGTGGTGCGTGGGAAGAAGCAATGAGCGGAGAGATGGCTCAGCCGTTAATGGCTGCGCTCACTCCCAAAACGTCAAGAAAGGCAGCCGTGAGCTGAAAATCATTTTTAGAGATCATAAACTGCAGCCACAGGGAAGTCTCTAGCCTCAGAGGCTGATCACCGAAAGGGGTGCACCGACCCAGCGGCATTGGACCTCACTTTCCTGAAACAGAAATCCGTTTTCTAAAAGACGGTTACTATGACAATTTAAATTTTCTTTGCTTTCTCTTTTCAAAAATAATTTGACTGTGTATACGTAAGGCCTACAACATGGCGTTATGGAAAACACAGAGGTGCTACAAAAGTTACTAAACCGAAGCAAAGTGAGCATTTCCACCATCTCACTTAGGAATCCTGCCCACAGCACTGTGTTATCGCTACTGCGCATGTGCTGCACGGAGCACCTACATCCGCTCACTCAGCTCATCTTCTTTCATTCTCTCACCTGCGTCTTTACTGTCCAAGTTTTATCCACTCCCACTCCCTGTCATATCCGTCCTTCAGTTTGATTTTTATTATATTTTTCTGAAAGTCTAAAAGTTGAAGCTTTCCATACCCCATCCAGTGGGACACGGTTGCCCACCCCCACACACACACCAGCCTTATCTTTCTTTCTAGAAGAAACGCCCTAGTATTCACTGTCCTCGCTCCACGAAGGAACCCTCTGAGAGGGACTCACCTCCATTCTACGGTCCTTTGCTGCTGCAATGTCAGACACTTATTTAAGGAACAGGAACTGTGCTGGGCCCTTAGCTCACACCTTTTGCCTGCCTAATTGTGGGAAGTTTTTAGATGCTTAAAGAACTTCTCAGATACTTGAGGCCAGGGCTGACATATATTCCCAGTAATTACCTTCTTCCTTCCAGAAAATTCCAATGATTCATATAATTTTAATGCTGATGGACTAATGTCTCTGTCTAAATATCTTCCTGTTCCTGGAACAAAAAAGGGAGCCATGCAGAGGCACACTGAGGAGGAAAATGATAATTTATAATCCACTGAGGTGAGTGAATCAAAACAGGCACACTCCTTTTGAGACAGGCAATTCCTCTTGCACTAGAGAGAAAAGATTGCATATACAAATATGTTTCCAGATGAATATGCACAAGTGTATGTTTTTATAAATATGTATCTATGTTCAGATATAGATTAACGCTTTGTAAATATGATTCAACTATTGCTAAGAAGTGTGTGTGTGTGTGTGTCTGTCTGTCTGTCTGCTTATCAAGAACAATGATTCATCTATAAGGCTAAGGAGAAACAGGGTAAATAAATATTTTGAAACATTATAGAGATCCTGTCAGGCAGTTAAAATATTTGTATAATTCATGCAAATGATAAAGATTGTACAAGACACTACAGATGGAAGAAAATTCATCTAGAAAGTTTAGGGAGATTATAAGAAGATGTGACATTTAAGTCAAACCTTAATCGTGGTTGAAACATGAACCATTCCGGGAAAGGGTATAATATGTACAAACTGTGGAGGCATAGGTGTTAGCCACACCTTGAGGAAACAGGCTTCCACTCAAATGCATACATTACACACATTTATATCAATGCTTAAACAAGGCATGTTTGGATTCACATTTTACAGTGGTCTTCCATGAAGAGAGTTCAACCAAAATTATAAAAATTTAAGAAGTGAGAAGGCAAGAAAGTTTGTTAAGTTACGCATTTTTTAAAAGATGGTGAAATGAGTTTGTAGGTACATTTTTCTGTTTTTTTAAATTTAGTAATTAATAGAGTTTTATAGAAATATTATATATGATCTAGAAGAAATATCAATGGAGACACAGAGCAGAAGATAGAACTCTTGGAAAGTCTATGAATGTTAAGTGTTTGGCTGTGGTGTAGCTTAGGGGTAGAGCACTTATCTAGCGTTTATCAGGTCCTGAGTTCAACCACCAACATTGCAGTGACAAGAAAGACAAATATTTACGCTATGAAGTGATAATGTCCACAAAATATAAGGAATTAATTATATACACATATATATGTGCCCACACATATATGAAGTTCTTAAAGTTTCTGCATTGCATGAACAGTGATTAGTGTTAATGTATATCTATATACATTATACATATGTATACATATACATATACACACACATATGTGTGCATAATGTCTACAGAACACTTGGGCAAAGCTACAAAAAGGCGTTTTGCACAAGATGAATTGAAATAAAACTTTGAAGGCACTGGAGAGATTGCTCAGGAGGTAATGTGCCTGCCACACAGCAATCAGATCCCCAGAACCCAAGTAAAAAAGCCAGGGGTGGTAGTGCACTCCTCTAAGCCCAGCACTGGAGGAGACAGGTGGCTCCCTGAAGCTCATTGGCTAACCAGCCTAGCCAAATCAATGAACTGCAGGTTCAGTGAGAGACCATGCCTCAAAAAACTTGAAGATGGAGAGAGATGCAGGAAAGATACTTGACATCAGTTTTGGGTTTACACACGTGTGTGCACCCACATGCACCCACCCAGACTAGCAAGTGCTCACTCAACTAATAAAACATAGCAAATAGACAATTTTTAATGTTCAAATCCATTGGTACTCTAGAGAATTCAAATTATAGTTTGTAATGAGATATAAATCAGTCTAAGAAACGTTTAAAGCAGCATCAACACTTATTACTGATGAGAATTAAGAGAAAGGGGCAATCTGGATCACTGCTGCTAGAAGAAGCCAGTGGCCTCTAGAGAACACAACCTACTGGCCCTGCTAAGATGACGGTAAAATACCGAAGAGCTTTGTAAGGCCTTTGACTCAGCCTGTGCACCTGTGAGGATTCTGTCCATACAAATAAAGTCGCTACTGTAGGACCTTTGTCAGGGGCTATTTCACATTGTTGTTTGTTACTAATGGCCAAAAAATGTCAACTGACAGCTTCAATGGCTGGAAAACCTCTGGTTTAACTCTAAGAAGGACAATCCCTCACAAATGTTAACATGATTCTGCTCACCTGACCATGTTATTCACATTAAGTAAAATGTTTTTATCAATGACCAAATACATTTCTGTGTAGGTAGAAATAGTTACAATTTTAACTACATTGTAGATTCTGGGGATTCTGAAAACCTTCTGACTTACAAACTCGAGTACATTAGCATTTCCTGAGGTCACAGGTCCTTAAGCATCAACCACTGTGTGACATCTACTGCAGGATCACAGGGGAGTGGCTTCTTGGAAGTGGTATCTTTTTCTTTTCTTGGTTTTTTGTTTTGAATTGTTTTGGGTTTTTGAGGCAGGGTCTTACACTGTATCCCAGGCTAGCTTCACACTCACTATGTAGATCAGGTTGGCTTCAAACTCAGAGCAATCCTCTTGTCTCAGCCTTGTGAATTCTAGACTCATGGGTGAGCACCACTGTGCCTGATTTTTTGAATGTCATTTCTTGATCTTACTATCACAGCATGGAACAAAAGTGGTTTTCACACACACTAAAGCTAAAAAATCTTTGCATTTAATTCTCTTCTCAGCAAAGATAGTATGTTTTTGGCTGGGTGGTGGTGGCACACGCCTTTAATCCCAGCACTCGGGAGACAGAGCCAGGCAGATCTCTGTGAGTTTGAGGCCAGCCTGGTCTACAGAGCAAGATCCAGGACAAGCACCAAAGATAAACAGAGAAACCCTGTCTCAAAAAAAAAAAAAAGAAAAGAAAAGAAAAGAAAAAGAAAAAAGGATAGTATATTTTCTCATACAAATGAGTTTGGATATATATGGATATATGTGGTATGATACGATGCATTCTTCTATGTAAAGACAGAAATGACCCTTTTCTACTTATAGATTAGGTTGTCGTTTAAGAGACCTTGACATGACAGCAAGAGCCCAGTCTACGCCCAGATGGCCACAGCTGCATCTTCATACCAACCGTCCTCTATTTCCTGGTATTCTGCCAAATTCACAGAAACCCTATTTGTGAATGTGACCACTTAATAGAGATGGGGAATTTTGAGGGGATTAAATAAACAATATTGTTACTGATTTAACTTCGCTTGCTTGTTTCTTTGTTTGTTTTGTTTGCCTGTTTGAGATAAGGTCTCACTATGTAGCCCTGGCTAGCCTGGAGCTGGCTAAATAGACCAGGCTGGCCTAGAACTCACAGAGATCTGCTTGCCTTTGTCTCCCAAGTACTGGAATCAAAAACTTGTACCTCCACATCTAGTTTAACCTTTTTGTCTTGATTTTTATAAATTTCTGGTTGGAGATTTCTGACTTTTTTAGGGTTTCGTGACTATAATACGATGTCTTTTCATTCAGCATGCTAATTTTCAAATATTACACACTTCCTTCTAGTTGAATTTAAGTAATAACGTCCTTGTAACCAAATTTAAAAAGTCCATTTTTCCTTTGGATTTTTTTTATTAAAGGGATATAGTCAGCAAATCCACACAGAAGCTGCGACTGCCTGTGTGGAGTCTTTGAAAAGAAAGAAAATGGAGGAAAGAAGAGGGACATGAGAGCAGGAGGGGAGGCCAGTTGAGAAGAGGTTTCAGAAGGAGTGGGAGTCGGGGATTAGTGCGGCCACGATGCAGCATATCCAAGTATGATATGTCTAAAAATGTAATTAGTGAAAAATGGGAGGCAGGTTGGACTGCGGTCAGTCCTTTTTGTTGCTATAATTCTGCTCACTGACAAGAAATGCATAAAGTTACTTGGTGAGGGAAAAAAGAGTCAGTGGTTTAGTTCCTCAGGCCTCAGGAAAGCATCATGGAAGCTAAAACCATGCATAAGCTATGGGGTTTCTATATAAATATAACTACTGTAAAGTAAGCTCATTTGTTACAAAAATTATCATGATAATATTCACATAAGTATAATGATAAATATTAACATAAAGACAATATTTAAATCAATTCAATACTAAGCTGAGCATCTACAAACTGTTGACTATACTCTTGTCTTTTGTGCAATTTTTGAAATTAATTACAATTTAAAATTATAAGCATATATTTATCATGGAAGTATGATGCTTTGAAATAGCCATATGGAGTGGGATGGCTAGATCAGGCTAATTAGTATACGTTACTTTGCATGCTTTTTTCTGTCCTGAGAACATGTTAAACCCTACTTCTCATCCATTTTCAAGGCACAATAAGCCATTAAAAATCACAGCCACGTGTTAAAAAAATATATCTCTTGAATTTATTCCTCTTACCTAACTGAAATTTTGTGACTTTTTACTTGACATCCCGTTCTAGATAGTTTTTATGTCAACTTGACACAAGCTAATGTCATCAGAGAGGAAGAAACTTCAATTAAGAAAATGCCTCCATAAGATCCAGCTTTTTCCTAATTAGTGATTGAAAAGAGGCAGTTTCCTAATTAGTGATTGATGGAGGAGGGCCCCGCCCGTTATTGATGGAGCTGTCCCTAGGCTGGTGGTTCTGGGTTCTATAAAGAAGCAGGGCTGAGCAAGCCATGAGGAGCAAGCTGGTAAGAAGCACCCCTCCATGGCCTCTGCATCAGCTCCTGCCTCCAGGCTCCTGCCCTGCTTCGGTTCCTGTCCTGACTTCCTTCAGTGATGAACAATGATGTGGAAACATAAGCCAAATCAACCCTTTTCTCCCCAACTTGCTTTTGGTCATGGTGGTTCATTACAGCACTAGTAACCCTAGCTAGGACACATCCCAACACATCTTAAAGACACTGGTAACCATGTTTGATACAGCGTCTTTCCTTGCCAAGTTTATTTTGCATACTATATAATATCTTCTAGAGTCATCCATGTTGCAAGTGAAAAGATTCCATTCCTTTTGAAGACTGAATTGTATTGCACTGTGAATAGATATCACATTTTCTTAAATCCAGTCAGGTGACAAGGAATGTTTAGGTTCCCTTCTGGATCTTGGTTGTTATGAGTAACATTGCAGGGACCAGAGGTGCAAAGCTATCTCTCTGTCATACTAAATCAGAAGAGGAATTGTGAGATCCAACAGCCATTCCGAGGTTCAGAGGAAGCCCTGTACATTTTCTCGTAAAGGCTACACAAATTCACTCTCTTGGGAACAGATCCTTTTCCCATACCTTCGCCAACACTTACATTTATTTGGTTTGTTTGCTTTTGTTTTTTACTTTAAATATTTTTTATTTTTGAAATTAAAATATAATTACATTATTTCCCCCTTCCCTATCCTCTTTCCAATCCTTCCTATGTGGCTTTCCTTTCTCTCTCTCACATTCATGGCCTCTGTTTCTTTAATTGTTGTTACCTGTGCACGTGTGTGTGTGTGTGTGTGTGTGTGTGTGTGTGTGTGTATGTGTGTGTTCCTAAATACATAAATACAACCTGCTCAGTCCAGATAAAGTTACCTGTTTGTATTTGATTTCAGGTATTAGATATCGATTTGGTATTAGATAACCATTTATAGGACTTTTCCTGGGGGAAGACTATTTCTCTAGCTCTCGGTATTCCTTAGCTGCTTGTAGGTCTTTGTCTAGGGTTGAGGCCTCATGAGATTTCCCCCCACTCGTGTTCACATGTCTATTGGTGCTGCCTTTGTTCAGGTCTTGTTGAGGCAGCCATGCCAATGAGACTTCATGTGTGTGAATTCTCAAAATACAGCAAGTGACCATGTGGTGCCCAGTCCCAACTGATGTGTCTATATCACACAGCTCCTGTACCTGTGACTCAGGGATCAGAGCAGAAGAAGGAGCAGAATTCTGTGAGAAGCAGGGGATTGGAAAGTTTACTATGAGTATTTGTCTTCTACCTACATTTCCAGTTACTTTTGCTAAATAAAGTCTTTCATCTTCCCATATTTTTAGACTTTTTTCATGAAAAAACAACATTAGGTTCTTTTGTAAAGATATTGCATTGACTCTGAAAGTCACTTTGGGTAATGGAGATATTTAAACAATGTTAACTCTTCCCAGCACCCATGTGGGATGGCCCACACATGCCTATAATTCCAGTTCTAAGAGATCTTCTTGCCTCCTTGAGAAACTGCACGCACATATGTGCATGCATACATACATACACACACATAATAAAGTAAATCATTTTTAAACATTCATTTTCAAAGAATCTCATAGAAGCCATAAACATGGGACATTCAGCTGCATGGTTACCTGAGCCCATCTTGATACTGTCAAAACTTTCGTAGATAAATTAAGCTGCTGAGCAAATCCTCTGATCGCTTTAACACAGGCCGATGTCACAGGTTTGCTAATGAACCAAATCTGGTGACTCAATGTGTGTCTTACAAAATTCCTTTTCCTGCAAGAAACTGATGGGACAAAAATTCAAAACTAAAATGGGGAAGTGTAGCTAGAGTTTTCCTGCCTGGCCCACAGTCAGGACAAATCTCTCTCACCTGCCAGTCCCACAGCCACTCAGACTGACCAAGTAAACACAGAGACTTATATAGCTTACAAACTGTATGGCCATGGCAGGTTTCTTGCTAACTGTTCTTACAGCTCAAATTAATCCATTTCTATAAATCTCTACCTTGCCACGTGGCTTGTGGCCCACCGGCATCTTCACATGCTGTTTCTCATGGGCATCTTCAAATGCTGTTTCTCATCGTGGTGGCTGGCAGTGTCTCTCTGACTCAGCCTTCCACTTCTCAGCTTTATTTTCCTCCTTGTCCTGCCTATACTTCCTGCCTGGCCACTGGCCAATCAGTGATTTATTTATTGACCAATCAGAGCAACACATTTGACATACAGACCATGCCACAGCAGGGAAAATACATTGAAAGTTCAAGACAGTACATACTTCCCTTTGAACTATAAGATTTTTTTTTCCTGGAAGATTCTTCAACATCCTCTGACATCCATATTCTAACACTATAAGGAAGTAAAATGGCAAAAACAGCCTCAGATTTTGGAATGACTTCTCCTTTTTGGTACAACTAATTCCATGTCTTTGTTTTCTCACTTTCAATGAATAGGTATGTTTTGACTCATGAGTGTACTTTTGAGACCCCAGAGTTATTTAATAATTTGGGATGAATCCCGTGTTCATAATACTTCAAGACTTATATAATACCTCATATATATTAGTAAGGATTTGCTCTGATTTTGCTGTCTACTTGAGAGATCGAGAATGTGGTTGAAATACGTGTAACAACAGATCAGTATAAATACTGTACAGTAAGAATGAAAATAGGAAGAAATATTTTAGAAATTGAAAAGTTCAGGGGGTTTGTAAAAGCAGAAATACCACAATAAAGTTTCAATTTCAAAAGCAAAGAAAATGGTTAGTGGCCAACAAAGAAAAGATGGTGTTGTGGAGATGAGAAGTTCTGCGAGGACACAGAGTCAGGAAAATGATGAGACGCTCAGTAATTGTCCCTGGGTGGTTGGGATGGCAGACAATGCTTTGCATGTAAACACTGTGTCTTTTAAATTTTTTCCTTTATTTTTATATATACATATGGGTGTTTCATCTGCATGTATGATGAACCAGCCTGCCTCCATCTTAAGCTTAAAAGCCATTTTATAGTAAAGACAAATGAGGCTTATTCCTGTTTATGGATTAAACTTCTGTTTCTCAAGGATTAGGCTATGCTGTCTGTAACCTTAACTTTATTAGCATGCACAATATTTTGGGGAACACAATACCACATTTCCCCTATTTTTGTCTAAAATTTTAAAAAGCTTATAACTAACACAAGAAAAATTATATCCAGTAAGTATATACAATATACACAGTCAAGATTACATTAACGATGCACTGCATAGGAAACTCCAGGAAACAGCAACCATGCCTTTGTTTCAAAAAGTTATAGCCATCTTGCAACCCTATCTTTGTTTCAAAAGAGTTGTTATGACTACCTGTTGTTACAACTATCTATTGTTATGACTATCTTGCTATGACCACCTTGCAGTCTTGTCTTTGTTTTAGAAGGTCTTTATGACTAACTTGTTATGCTTAAGTTCTGCTCCTGTAAATCCACCTATTTTTCCCCGTTTGGAAACTCTCTATCCCTGAGCTATAAAAACCTTGTCTCTCTTACATCTAATGGTGACCCCTCAAACCTCACCTTAAGTGGAGGCAATCTGTATATGTGAATTAAAAAGCTTTTTTAATTATTTTCTTGTTTTAATTAATTTGATCATGATGATGTGGGTCTTTCTTCTCCCATCTTTGGGATCAATAGTATGTCTGTGTACCACATGTGTGTCTGATGTTCATGGAGGTCATTGTATCCTCTGGGACTGACGTGATGGACAGTTGTGAGCCACCATGTGGTGCTGGGAATTGAACTTGTATCCTCTGAAAGAGCAGCCAGTGCTCTTGTGCCTTTTAATGAGCAGAACATGGACATTTACAAAGACTAGTTGATATATGTAGGGTTATATAATAAATTCTTAAATGCAACTTAATAAGAGCAGCTAAACCCCAAAGGGGGTGAAATAAACACTTGGGGGTTGGGGAGCACCCACTTCTCAACTCTAAAGCATGAGGATGGATGAAGTTGTTCCTGTTAAGAGTCAACTGGGCACACATCTGGAATCAGCAGTGACTTTAAACTTGTAGCACATAAACAGTGGGAAATGGGATGGGATGGACTGTAGGACAGGAGGAGGTTCTGATGCCTGAACAGGGTCGAGGTTTTGGAAAGCATGCCACTATTTCTCTGGGCATCGTCTGTCTCACACCTAGGGCAGCATTGAGAGAAACCAACTTTGCGTTTTCTGCTGTGACTGAGGACTAGCGAATTTTTAAAAACTCAGAGCAGATGTTCTGAGGGCTTTCAAGGGTTCCTTTTGGAGAAAGGCTTTCCGTAGCTTGAGAAGTATGACTTAGTTTTATCTAATAAGGTTAAATTTCATGCGTGAGTCCCTCAAGTGCATGCAAGCTCCATGAAAGGTAATTGTTTTTAACTTCGAGCACATTGTCAGCTTTTTATCCAATTAGAAAAGGTACAAGAAAGCTAGACTGAATTCAACAAGATTGTATTAACTGTAGAGATTCCCACATGCTGCCACTCACACCTTGGTTAGTTCCCTGCCCCTAAAACTGCATTACTGCTTTGTTTCCTGAAATTATCACTCCTTGCCTGTGTTGGTGACAGATCTTGCTTAATTTATCTCCTTATAGCTCATCTGGCCTCTGACCATTCCTACAGATGGTTTCCCAAAATGTCCTAGGGTAATTTGGGCAAATCAAATGCTTCTTGGGATTAACCAATGGGGTTAGATAGATGTAACTAAGTAATCTTTCATTGGTAATAAAATGTAAGAGGAAAAGAAGATCAACTGAAGAATTTTAGATGATGATAGAAAGGGGAAGTAGAGTGAAAATTTCCCATTCTACCTTTGTTTTTCCGTATTTAGTTCTGTAGGGAAAGTTCCCTGGGGCTTTGGGTATTTTTCTAAGTACACTATGTATGGGCATGGTAGTGATTATAAAACTGTCGGCTCTATTTCTGATGTAATAGAAAATGTAGTAATCAAATATGATGATGTAAAAGATTCAATAAAACAAAACGTTTAGGATACTCATTCTTATAGTGTCTGGGGTGAATTACATGTCCACCCAAGCAGCCAAGTCTAGCATGGTGGCTTGCTGCTCCCTGACCCTTCCCTGCACAGCTAAGGCAAGGCTGGCCTGGCTTCACAGCCTCTTCTCCGTGGTTCCTTTGGGGCTTCTGCTTTCACTGTCTGGAATTAAGCACATTCCGTCTAACTTTAACTTCTTCTAACCTATAAAATACAAATAAAAGTGCAGTTAACATAGTTCTCTTACAATTAGTTGATTTCCCAGAGGCTGTGTTATTTCCAAATATCCCATACGCATTTACCCATGCAAATTCCCCAAAAAATTGTGTAAAGAAAAAGAAAAATCCCTCTATGAATCCCTAAGAATTAATCTTCCCACTTGTTTCCAAAGTCATCTATATGAAACATAAATTTTCTCCATCAGGTCCCGCTTCCTCGGAGTCTCCAAGTCACCCTTGGAATGCATCCTCACTCACTTTGCTGGAGTGCTGCCTCTGCCTATCCACCCACTCTTCTCCCATACATGTAGCATAAGTTTTCCTGGACACAGAGCTGAGAACAAATCACAAAGGTGTGGAAGAAGGGGTTGCCTGTGGGGCTGAAAAAGTGGGTAGTTTTGGCAAACCATCAGGAACTTAATCAGCAGCATTCATTACCACAGCCAATGCCAGGGATTGCTTTGCTTGATAATCAGTCACTGCCTCTTGGCAGAACTGGGGAAAGGACACATTGTTCATTCCTCTGTTGCCAGATGAAACACCACACCTGCTACACATCTCTCACTAAGTAGATGAATAAATGAAAGAGAAAAGGGGGGTGATAAAGTAGGGACAGGAAAAACTGAGTAGGAGAGTGTGAACCAAAGACAGAGAAACGAGATATCACTAAAAAAATTAAACTACCCCAAACAGCCACAAAATCTGATCAAGGTATGGTTCCCTCCATCACCCTCTCCTGGGCTCTGTTCTCGCCTGAAAAAGGTGTCAGGATAGCGTTAAGTCTCTTTCCAAGAACCCAAGTCCCCTGGATGGCACCAGCCATCAGCCCTTTTCTTTTCCCAGCATGAGATTGCTGGCAGAAATCAAAATATTCTAAAGAGACATGTGTGCCCCTCTTTGGCCCTCAGACTACTGAAACAATGGATCTAAAGAAATTGAAATTTCCACAGGCATCTCACACTGGGAGGAGGAAAAGGCTGGCACCCTGGCACTGGCAAAGAAGGAACTTGTGTGCCAGCAAGAGATTTCACCATTCTGACACCCATCAGAGCCACTTGTTAGCCTAGAGCTGAGACCATGGGCTGTATAAGGAAGCAAGCTGACAAAGCCATTCAGAACAAGCCAGTGAGCAGCTTTTCCCCATGGCCTCGGCTTCAGTTCGCCCCTCCATGTTCCTGTCTCCAGCTCATTTTCTGATTTCCTTCAATGCTAGTTTGTGACTGGGAGTTGTAAGATGAAATAAACCCTTTCCTCCCCAGTTCACTTTTCATCATTGTGTTTATTATAGTAACAGATGTTGTATTTTAAAGATGGCCAGAGACCTACCTTGATGGATTGGAGTTGTGGGGCCTCACAGTGAGTGGGGGAGAGACATGCCGTGCAGACAGCGCTCATGTGGAGAGTTTTATTAGTGGTATGGGAAAAGAGAGGGGAGAGGGGAGAGGGAGTGTAGAGGGGCCTCATAGGAGAGAGAGAGAGAGAGAGAGAGAGAGAGAGAGAGAGAGAGAGAGAGAGAGAAGAAAGAGAGTGGGTGGGGG
The DNA here is from genome assembly GCF_007827085.1 of Peromyscus californicus insignis. Lineage (NCBI taxonomy): Eukaryota > Metazoa > Chordata > Mammalia > Rodentia > Cricetidae > Peromyscus > Peromyscus californicus. The sequence goes on from NW_026294584.1 coordinate 138,368,917, forward strand.
CTACGAAGAGAAGAAGAGAGAAGGCAGGCAGGACCCCACCTTTTGAAGGGACATAGTGATACAGGCTATGTAGGATGACCTTGCAGGAACCTGAGTGGCCCATGGTATTGCCTGCTTGTTGGCCAGATTCCCAAGGGGTGGGCCTGGATGCTAATTTTCCTCCCTTTTGTTTATTTTTTTTTAATTTATTATGCAATACAATTCAGTTCTACATATCAGCCACGGATTCCCTTGTTCTCCCCCCTCCCGCCCCCCTCACCTTCCCCCCAGCCCACCCCCCATTCCCACCTCCTCCAGGGCAAAGCCTTCCCCACAGACTGCGGTCAACCTGGTAGACTCAGTCCAGGTAGGTCTAGTCCCTTCCTTCCAGGCCGAGCCAAACAATCCTGCATAGGCCCCAGGTTTCAAACAGCCAACTCATGCAATGAGCACAGGACCCGGTCCCACTGCCTGGATGCCTCCCAAACAGATCAAGCCAATCAACTGTCTCATCCATTCAGAGGGCCTGATCCAGTTGGGGGCCCCTCAGCCATTGGTTCATAGTTCATGTGTTTCCATTCATTTGGCTATTTGTCCCTGTGCTTTATCCAACCTTGGTCTCAACAATTCTCGCTCATATAAACCCTCCTCATTCTCGCTAATTGGACTCCCAGAGATCCACCCGGGGCCTAGCCATGGATCTCTGCATCCAGATCCCTCAGTAGTTGGATGAGGTTTCTAGCACAACAATTAGGGTGTTTGGCCATCCCATCACCAGAGTAGGTCAGTTCGGGCTGTCTCTCAACCATTGCCAGCAGTCTGTTGTGTGGGTATCTTTGTGGATTTCTGTGGGCTTCTCTAGCACTTTGCTTCTTCCTATTCTCATGTGGTCTTCATTTACCATGGTCTCCTATTCCTTGTGAGTCAAGGGTAGCAAGTGGGGCAGAACTGAGGGTGCAGAATTCTTGAGACTGCTTCCTGCTGACTTGGGATGAAGTGGGGAGGAGGAAGTTGGGAGTCAGGGTCACACACAGCGGGAGGTGTGAGTAAACAAGCATTCGGTTAGCTGTCATCATGGAGACCTCAGGCGTCTGATTCTTGCTGAGCTGAGAAGGCAGGTTGCTAGGAGAAAAAATAGAGTGTTATCATCAGCCCCATGAATGGGACCAGCCATGGGAAGAATGATAACTGCCAGAAAGAATGGAATGGAAGAGTGCCCTGGTGTACAGATGAGGCAAGGGTGAGCGAGTGAGACATGAGAGCAGATATGCCCTTCATTGGGACATCTTGGAAAACCAGGTTCCAGTTGCTGGGCAGGTGCCCACTTGAGCCTGGAGAAGTGGTACCAGCAGTGAGGTCCCAGGAGCTTGGGGGAATGGCATGCCAAATTGAGGGATGATGTGTTCAGGAGTACCTGAGCCATCACATCTGCTGTTTCTCTGGAGGTGAGAAATGCCTCTATCCATCCTGTAAAAGTTCAACAAGCTAGGAGATATCAGAGTTTTTATGAGTAGGTATGTGGGTGAAGTTAACCTGCCAGTATTCGCCCAGTTGAAATACTCAGAGCTGGTACAGGGACTGGTGTATCTGGAAGGCCCCTGCAGGTTTGACCTTGGCCTGAGTCTGTCAGGAGGGGTGGATCTGTGCAGGAACCTGCAGGTGTCTGTGAAACAACTGAAATAGATTTATATCTTGGTGCCATAGCAAAGAGCTAGAAATTCACCATGAAGTCTGTGAATGAGGCACACCTACCTGTACTTTTAACAGGAAACTTATTAATGAGCTACCAAGGTGTTTGTAGCCTTGGGGTTGGGGGAAGAGTTGTAAAACTGGCAAATCTATTAATACCCTGGTCATCAAACAGCATCAGATCTGAGAAGAGTAAGTAAATGAGCAGAGGTGAGACAGCTTTCCTATCTTTACATAAATAAACTTTAAAGATAAACTAATTCACCAGGAGATATAGGTGGCTGACCACTGAGGGCAGCCATTGAATGCAAAGTGAGTTGTGTCTAGACTTAGTATTAGCTCTAAGAGAGTGAGGCCTGTGAATTTCACAGAGAACTGGGAATGCACGGGAAGCCTTATTTGCTGCTGTTGAACTGACAGCCTGGTCGTCAAACGGCATCAGAGATCTGAGAAATACGGCTGGACACGATCGTATAGTGGTTAGTAATCTGCATTGTGACTGCAGCAACCTCAGCTCAAATCCCAATCACGGCACCAAATGTTGTATTTTTAAAACAGCGGGAGAGACACACCTTGGTGGGTTGGAGTCGAGGGGCCCCATAGTGAGTGAGAGAGAGACATGCCATGCAGACAGCGCTCATGTGGAGAGTTTTATTAATGGGGGGGGGGGTGCAGAGAGCGGGAAAAGGAGTGCAGAGCAGCCTCATGGGGGAGAGAGAAAGGGAAAGAGAGAGAGAGCCAGTGGGGGCTGAGAAGAAAAGAAGAGAGAGAGAGGGCGGGTAGGATCCAGCCTTTTGAGGGGACATAGAGATATGGGATACATAGGATGTCAGGATCCTGGGCAGGCCAAGGTATTGCCTGCTTATTGGCCAGGTCCCCCAAGGGGCAGGTCTGAGTGCTAACAACAGAGATGCAAACGAGGACATACTAGAACTCGGCCTCTGGGCAGGGAGAAGGGAAACATGAAGTTCTTACCCAGGATCTGCAGCTTTAAGATCAGCAAAGAACGTAAGAAGCAAAAGCAAAAGGGGTTATAGATGGGTAATATCCTCAAGCTTTTGTATAATATTTAAGGGTCCAGCCTTAATATTATACAATTCCAGGGGCCCAGGAGAGACACTACCATCAGCGTAGAATGAATCCAGATGCACGAAGCTCTTTGGTCCAATTCATTTGTTCGTCTGCCCCGCCATCATTTAGTCACCTATCCCACTCTCTCAATTCTCTTAAGTCCCTTAAATCCAAGTCCCCTCTCCTTCTCTGGTCTACATCCTATCCCAAGCAGCAACACTTCACGTTTTGTATACAACACAAGATGGTAGAGGTCCCCGCTAGAGGCTTCCTGGCAATTAAGAGTGGAGTCAGTTAACGGTTGGAATAAATCAGAAAAGGAATTTATGTGCTAGAAATATATCCTTACTGTGGTTAGGTGGAAGCATTACGAGTCTACCATAAATGTGTTCAACTATAGACTTACAGGTGATAGGGTAGGGAAAGTCTGTAGGTCACTAAAAGTTAAAACTGTCACTTTTTTCCTCTGCCGCCAGTTTCCTGACAGGGCAGGGGAAGAGTACTGACAGCTGGTCAATCTGCATCACAGCTTGAAGCACCTGGTAAGAGGAAAACTCTTTTTTTTTTTTAATTTTTTTATTTTTATTTTGCAATACAATTCAGTTCTACATATCAGCCACGGATTCCCTTTTTCTCCCCCCTCCTGCCCCTCTCACCTTCCCCCCAGCCCACCCCCGACTCCCACCTCCTCCAGGGCAAAGCCTCCCCTGAGGACTGAGATCAACCTGGTAGACTCAGTCCAGGCAGGTCCAGTCCCCTCCTCCCAGGCCAAGCCAAACAATCCTGCATAGGCCCCAGGTTTCAAACAGCCAACTCATGCAATGAGCACAGGACCCGGTCCCACTGCCTGGATGCCTCCCAAACAGATCAAGCCAATCAATTGTCTCACCCATTCAGAGGGCCTGATCCAGTGGGGACCCCTCAGCCATTGGTTCATAGTTCATGTGTTTCCATTCATTTGGCTATTTGTCCCTGTGCTTTATCCAACCTTGGTCTCAACAATTCTCGCTCATATAAACCCTCCTCTTTCTCGCTAATTGGACTCCCAGAGATCCACCCGGGGCCTAGCCATGGATCTCTGCATCCAGATCCCTCAGTAATTGGATGGAGACCACATGAGAATAGGAAGAAGCAAAGTGCTAGAGAGGCCCACAGAAATCCACAAAGATACCCCCACAACAGACTGCTGGCAATGGTCGAGAGACAGCCCGAACTGACCTACTCTGGTGATGGGCTGGCCAAACACCCTAATTGTAGTGCTGGAAAACTCTTTTGATCTAAGAGGTTCTCTGGGGTGGTGAGAGAGAAGGGGAGGCCTTGATTGGCACAAGAAACAAAGCTTGTTCGTCTAGCGGGCAGGCACTTGGCCTGTGAGACAGGTTGTCTCAGAAAAGACATTTTATCTTAGTTTGGGAGGTTTTCAGGTGTCTAACAGACAGCCTGGTAGCTATCTATCTGTTCCTTGCTTGTCTTTTAAGGCTTTGTTTAGGGTTGACTATCTTAGGAAGTAGCTCATGGAGGGTATTTGCAAAAGGCATATACCCAAAACAAATGCTAAAGAGGGAGCCTGGAGCTCAGAAGCAGAAGGTTCTGTCTACATGACTTTCCAGGTACCTTGAAATGGAGATTCACACACACACACACATACACATTTTAGGAGAATTATGAGCACAAGGAATTCATAGCAAGGTACAACTGAATATTAAGCTGCATAACACCAATAGTCCCTGCTGATTGGCTTCCCACTGGACTGACCCTTGGTCTGGTCAAGGTACAGCTTATAATATACAACTGGACTTCTATTTCATATTCCTGTGGCTTGCCACACCAAGCTACAACAGCTTCATGTGTGGGACCAATTGAAAGGTGGGGTCTGATCTCTCCCCAGTGAGGAGATGTTTTCTAGCAAGAAATCTAGCAAGACCCAACTGCTTCAAAAGCATGCTCTCTTTCCCCAGTTTAGTATTTTGTTTTAACTACTTTAACTTATTATGAAATATTTATCTAACCAGTATCCATAAAGCAGCTCAAGTACCCTATGCCAATTGCTAAGGACACATTTATAAATAAGCAAGTCTGGCCTCCCTGAGGGACTCACATAGTTCAGTGTAACCACAAGACTTGTAGAAAGTGGAAGTTCTGCGGTTTTTGTTCTCCCATCACTACTGAGACTCACTGCAGAAGCCGCACCCAACTACCACTTTTTCTGAATTTTTTACCCAACCTTATAAACTTGCCAGAACTCAACTTCATTTTTCAAAAATAAGTGTTTTATTGAGAAGTTACAAACTGTTGCACAGTAAGCCATTCAAAATCCCAGCAATTGTCTAAGGCTTTCCATTGCCCATTTATATTTTAAGATTGAAGTCATGGACTAAAGAAATATCAATTAGCTGGGCGGTGGTGGCTCTCGCCTTTAATCCCAGCACTTGGGAGGCAGAGCCAGGCAGATCTCTGTGAATTCTAGGCCAGCCTGGTCTACAAGGTTCCAGGACAGGCTTCAAAGCTACACAGAGATAGCCGGGCGGTGGTGGCGCACGCCTTTAATCCCAGCACTCGGGAGGCAGAGCCAGGCGGATCGCTGTGAGTTCGAGGCCAGCCTGGGCTACCAAGTGAGTTCCAGGAAAGGCGCAAAGCTACACAGAGAAACCCTGTCTCGAAAAACCAAAAAAAAAAAAAAAAAAAAAAAAAAAAAAAAAAAAAAAAAGCTACACAGAGAAACCCTGTCTTGAAAAAAACAAAAACAAAAAAAAAAAGTATTAATCAAATCTGAGTTACTTCTGCAGTATGCAGCCGATAGTATAGAACATAATACCTACTGGCATTTTTACGTGAAGATAAACTTTCTAGCTATCATGCTAAGTATGAGGAAATATATCATTATTATTTCTAGCAGAACAATTTATTCTCAGGCTTATTAATTCGTAGGCAACTGATATTCAACTTGCAAATATCAGATTTTTTTCATCAAGACATACATGACACAAATCTATAGCCCTGGAAAAGGTTATTTAAACTGAGAATGGATAAAGAATCCAGGAAAAGCAGAGGTAATAATTAGAACAGAACATATCTTTAGCTTGGAATAATATATCTATGTTACTTTCTGACTTTTGAGAAATAGCATGGTTGTATAAAATGTTAAAATTAGAGGTAGTGGCATGAAAGGTACATGGGAACACTCAGTACTACCAATTACATCAAAAATTAAACATTTTGTCTCAAAACATCAAATCTAAAAATACAATTTTATTTGAAAACAAGAAAGCAATAGCAAGGACCTAAACTATATCATTTCGTAAGAGTACTCAAACTTTCCTCTAACCTGAGCATCAAACCTTATTAGCAGTGTTAGAGGAAAGTCCTTGTATGAGATATGTCTCTGTTGCTGTGATAAAACACCATGACCAAGGCAATTCACAGAAGGAAGGGTTTATTTGGACTATGTGTGCCAGAGAGTCCATTCTGTTAGGGAGGTTGGCAGTAGGCAGGCATGGTGCTCAGAACAAAAAACTGAGAACACCTATCCTCAAGCACATCAAGAAGCAGAGAGTTGGGAGTGGTGTAAGGCTTTACAGAAATCATATTGATGTCCATGATCCCTGCTGCCACTGGAGGCCATGTGGATGTCCATAGTCTATGCTGCCACTGGAGACCATGCTGAGGTTCCCATCACATGCTGACGCCAGAGGCCATGTGGATGTTCATGGTCCATGTTGTTGCCAGAAACCATGTGGAAGTCCATGATCCATACTCCTGCTGGCTGTAAAAGGCAAGGAAGCTTCTTTTGCAGCGGTATCAATGAATGCAGACTCACAGTTGAGAAAGAGAAACACAGAAGACTTTCCTGACAACCCCCTACCTCACCCCACCCCCAAAGAGTAAAATCCTAGACAGGAAGCCCTAAAAGAGAACGCTTAAAAACCATGATAAAGATGCTGAAGTGTAGCTCTCCACAACTGATGGCTTCTGATGGGAGTGTGGGTGGGGGAGGAATCAGTTCTCTTTAGGGGGCTAGCCACCAGGAGTTAGAGCATGCTCCAGTGAAAATATGGGCAACACAAATTGGACTTTTTCTTCTTTTTTTTTCTTGGGGGCGCAGATCACAACGTTGGGGGGGCAGACCTGGGAGGGCCGGGAAGTGAGTGTGATCAGGGTGCATTATGTGAGATTCCTAAATAGTTGATAAAAATATGTTGGGAAAAAAGTTTCAAAACCTGCCCCCCTCCAGTAACTACTTCCATCAAGGCCACATCTCTTAAACCTCCTTAATCAGTGTCACCAACTGGTGAGTAGATGTTCACATCTCTGCCTCCCATTCAAACTACTACGATCCTGTTCCCAAGTTCTTTGTATGTTCCACTTTACTTAAAGGTCGGTAACTATGAAGTAGGCACAGTTAGAATTCTCACTTTTAGTAACTGAAATAAATGCAAGGCTCAGGAAAATAATTTGGTGGAGGCCTCCAAGTTTATCAATGAAGAATCTAGACTCAAATGCAGACAATTTATCTTAGTTAGGATTTATGTTGCTGTGAAGAGACGCCATGACCACAGCAACTCTTTTTTGTTTGTTTGTTTGTTTTTTGTTTTTTGTTTTTCAAGACAGGGTTACTCTGTGTAGCTTTGGCGTCTTTCCTGGAACTCACTCTGTAGCCCAAGCTGGCCTCCAACTCACAGAGATCCTCCTGCCTCTGCCTCCCATGTGCTGGGATTAAAGGCGTGCGCCACCACCGCCTGGCCACAGCAACTCTTACAAAGGAAAACCATTTAGTTGGGGTGGCTTACAGTCCGTTATCATGGTGTGACATGGTGTTATGCAGGCAGACATGGTGCTGGAGCAGGAGCTGAGAGTCCTTACATTTTGATCCAAAGGCCACAGGACGTGAACTGAGAGCCTTGATGTGGCTTGAGCATATATGAGACCTCAAAGCCACCTTCACAGTGACACACTTCCTCCAACAAAGCCACAACTCCTAATAGTACCACTCCCTGTGGGGGCCATTTTCTTTCAAACTACTATATCAAATCATTAGCAAAACATGCTAAATGCCATATTACAATCTAAACCAAGGATGACGACCACTGATGGATGAGATGTAATATAGACACGTGGCCTAGGAAATGCTATGTTGTACACATCTATTCATTCCCTTCCTTATTGATAAGATTATTTTAGTGCACCAAGTCCTATCCTATTCTCACAAGAAGTCATCTTTTTGTCTCAGTATATGCATCCTCTACATACTTCACATTCGTAACAACAGCCATCAAGTGATTGCTGCATCCTCTACATACTTCACATTCGAAACAACAGCCATCAAGTGATTGCTGCATCCTCTACATACTTCACATTCGTAACAACAGTCATCAAGTGATTGCTGTCCCAGTGAACAGTTATGAGGTGGGCCACTTCCCAGCACATCCATGTTCTTTGCCTTTCCCTGGAGCAGATACACATGATAGCAACAGGATGAGCAGAAGATCCAGGTGGCATGATGGCTATTCTCAGTTGTCAGCTTGACTATGTATGGAATTATCTAAAACCCAAAAATGGCTGGGCATACCTGTGAGGGAATTTTGATTAATTCATTTGAAGTGGAAATATTTACTTCTAATCTGGATCTTTGAGTCAGAAAGACATAACTTTAATCCAAATCTTTTGAGGCGAGAAGACCCACTTCTCATCTGAACCATCCACTGGCAGCCTGTATATAGGATCTGGAAGAAGGAAGCTTGCTCTCTTTGACTGTTTGCTCTTGATCTTGTTAGCAAGTCTATTCCTTCGCTGGCATGACAGCTTACTTCTTTGGGATTCCAACATACACTGAAGACCAGCTGAGACATTCAGCCTCACAGACTGAACAGCTATTGGATTCTCAGAACTTTCATTGGTAGATAGCCATTGTTGGACTAGCTGGACCACAGCCCATAAGTCATTCGAATAAACCCATATATATATACATGTATGCATATATATACATATATATTTTTCTATAAGTTCTTCTCCTCTAGAGAACCTAACTAATACAGATGAGATAAAGGACGTACTGTCTAGCACTACCAAATAAGACTACAGTTTAAAAAGTGAAAAGTAGGCCCAGGGTTAAGTGGGTATGGCTCAGTGGATAATTGGATCCCCAAAACCCATCAAAGTCTAGGCATGGTGGAGCATGTAGATAAGCCCAGCATTCCTACCACAAGAAGGGAGGTAGAGACATGAAAAATTTTCATGTGCTAACTAGCCTGGCACATGCAAGCGTAAACAGGAAACCACCCTGTCTTAAAACATGGTGGGCACTGGAAAGATGACCCAGATATTAACAGCACTTGCTGCTCTAGGAAAGGCTCAAGGTTCAGTTCCCAGAACTCATATGAAATGGTTCACAACCACTGTAACTCTAGTTCTAGGAAATCTTAGGCCCTCTTCTGACCCTATGGATAACTGCACACGTGTGCTGCTCATACAGGTAAACAGGCGCGCACACACACACACACACACACACACACACACACACACACACACACACACAAATAAACAAGTAAATAAATAAATTTTAAGCTAAAGCTAAGCTAAGGACTGACACTTGAGTTCTCCTCTGAGCTCCTCCACACAAGAACGCGCACACACACAGACATTATTTTGAAAAGTGAAAAATACATGATTTTTGTTGCTGAGACTTTCTTCTGAATCTCTGGTTCAAAGGTTTAGGGCAATCTATTAGATTATTTTAAAAGTGTAGCCGGGCGGTGGTGGCGCACGCCTTTAATCCCAGCACTCGGGAGGCAGAGCCAGGTGGATCTCTGTGAGTTCGAGGCCAGCCTGGGCTACCAAGCGAGTTCCAGGACAGGCGCAAAGCTACACAGAGAAACCCTGTCTCAGAAAAACCAAAAAACAAAAACAAAAACAAAAAAAAAAGTGTTAGGGAGAGAGAGAAAGTATAGATCACTCACAGAGGACCAAATTAAGGATGGGGGTAGTAAGTTCACAGCCTCTGCTCTATAAGACATTCTGAGAATCCTGGCTAGAAAAGCATTTTTCATTTTTTTCCAAGCAAGTTTTCTGAGTTGATCTCAGTTGGAGCCATTTTTCAGCCCAAATTCAAAGAAAGCTTTTTTTCTATCCACCGGTGACATCATTTAGTGTGACTATTTTTGCTAGAACTTCATTGGCTAACAGTCACAAAGCTACAACTTGCTTCCAGGAAAATTAAAAGCACAATGTATAGCTGAAGTTACCCTTCATTTTAAAAAGCATATTCTTGAGGCCAGGTGGTGGTGGCGCACACCTTTAATCCCAGCACTCAGGAGGCAGAGCCAGGCGGGTCTCTGGGAGTTCCAGGCCAGCCTGGTCTACAGAGCGAGATCCAGGACAGACACCAAAACTATACAGAGAAACCCGGTCTCAAAAAAAAAAAAAAAAAAAAAAAAGGTACATTCTTGAAACTAAGTGTTGCTAGAGTTTTCCTGCCTGGCTCACAGTCAGGACAAATCTCTCTCACCTGCCAGTCCCACAGCCACTCAGACCCGACCAAGTAAACACAGAGACTTATATTGGTTACAAACTGTATGGCCGTGGCAGGCTTCTTGCTAACTGTTCTTACAGCTTAAATTAATCCATTTCTATTAATCTATACCGTGCCACGTGGTTCGTGGCTTACCGGCATCTTCACATGCTGTTTGTCATCATGGCGGCTGGCAGTGTCTCTCTGACTCAGCCTTCCACTTCCCAGCTTTATTCTCCTCCTTGTCCCGCCTACACTTCCTGTCTAGCCAATGCCAATCAGTGTTTTATTTATTGACTAATCAGCAACACATTTGCCATACAGAACATCCCACAGCAACTAAGTATTGTTTGGGGCAAAGAAATAACACAGGTCCCTCCATAAGACTTCATCTCCACAGCAGCCATGTTTCCTGGGAGTTTGATTTGCGGGGATGAAAAAAGGATAGAAGCTCAGCAAAGAGCTGATAATACTTTTTGAGATGCCCAAAATCTTTATTATCATTTTTATTTTAGTACAAATAATGAGGATGTTAGAGGCATCTTCCTGAGACAGGACGTCAAGACACCTCACAGACGTCAAATAGATGTTTCACACTGATGACCCTCAAACTGATGTCACTGGGCAGACTTCCTGGGTCCTTTCTCCTACCATCTCCACCAGAACTGAGCTGTCTTCTCTCACTCCAGCTGCCTCTCTTCTGGGAGCTTCTCTCCCAGGGGCCTGGAGAAGGCATCCTGAAACACAAGGACATGTGGCTCACTGCTGAGTGCAGCAGAATGACAGAACCCATTTGGGGAAGGAGAAAAAAAAAAAAACAGTTTCATGGACTCTGATTGCGAATGTTTCCAAACATCAGTGAATGGATCAAAACATTTATATTCAAATAAAACCACATTCCTGGTGTCATGCTGTCTGGTAAACATCACAAGAGATAACCGCCATATACGGTTGTTATGGAACTGCACAACCAGAAGACATGAAGATAGGAAATGGAGAAGTTCACTTCAAAACATTCAACTAAGATGACTTTACCAGAGGTGGAGAGAGGGCCAAATAAAGTCCCAAGTCAGTTACTGATGGATGGCAGGCTGAGTCTTTCTATGACACCCTCTCCTGATCCCTCAAAGTTCCCGTGTGGATAATCTCAGCCTTTCCCCCACCTCACAAGGGTAACCTAAGATCCAGCGGTAACAATTCCCCAGCTGAATCACCCCCATCTTTCTGGAGAGAAAAGGAGAATCATAAAATTTGATACCTTAAAAGATAGTGGTGGCGCACGCCTTTAATCCCAGCACTCGGGAGACAGAGCCAGGCGGATCTCTGTGAGTTCGAGGCCAGCCTGGACTACCAAGTGAGTTCCAGGAAAGGCGCAAAGCTACACAGAGAAACCCTGTCTCGAAAAACCAAAAAAAAAAAAAAAAAAAAAAAAAAAAGATAGAGCTTTTATTTTTCTGTTACCATTCACTTTGTGTTTTTATAAGACAGAAAGAGAGAGAGGAGAGAGGTGGGGAGTGCAGAAAGAGAAAAAGAATGAAAACAATCCTGGAGTACATTCCCCTCCCATCTGATACATAATTTATTGAAATTACACACTTATTTTTAAAAATCAAGGCAGGGTGAGTGGCACAGGCCTTTAATCCTAGCACTCAGAAGGCAGAGGCAGGTGGATTTCTATAGTTCAAGGGCAGCCTGGGCTACACAGTGAGGATCAGCCTCAAAGGAAGAGGGAGGAAGGAGGAGGAGGAGATTCTAAATTATTAAAGGCAGGGTCTAGGAGTACTTGCTGCTCTTCTAAAGGACCAAAGTTTGGTTCTGTCTCAGTCAGGGTTTCTATTGCTATGAAGAGACACCATGACCACAGCAACTCTTACAAAGAAAAACATTTAATTGGGGCTGGTTTACAGTTCAGAGGTTTAGTCCATTACTGTTATTGTGGGAAGCTGTACACAGGCAGACATGGTGCTAGAGAAGTAGCCAAGAATTCTACATCTGGATTGGCAGGCAACAGGAAGAGAGAGACACTGGGCCTAGCTTGAACATTTGAAACTCAAAGCCCACCCCCACGCCCACCCCAACCCTGGTGACAACACTTCCTCCAACAAAGCCACACGTTCTCCAACAAAGTCACACCTCCTAATAGCACCACTCCCTATGAGCCCTTGGGGGCCTTTTTCATTCAAACCACCACAAGTTCCCAGCACCCATATCAACAACTCATAGCCACCTGTAACTACAGCTCCATCTGATACCCTCTTCTGGCCTCCATGAGCACCCAAGTATATCCACATGTACACAAACATGCACACACAAATATAAATTAAGTAAATCTTAAGAATAAAGGCAGTGGCCATCAAGTACAATATGTCACAAAAAATAAAAATATATTTAGTGTCTAAACTGATTCTCCAAACTTCATCACATGTAGAGTCAGCTTTCAAAAGAGAGAAAAGTTAATTCAATTTTTGAACTCTTGGCAAAGACAGCTATACCCACTTGACCTTCCTATCTCATTTAGAGAAGGTCACTGTCTTAGTTTGGGTTACTATTGTGATAAAATACCATGATTAAAGCAACTTGGAGAAGGAATGGATGAAAGAAAATAAAAATGTTGGTCAATGAAGAAAACATTAGGTAAGATCAGTAAGCTTCAATTCTGTAAGAGCCCCTGACTACCAAAGCACTAGAACAGCTGAATTTAACAAGAGCCAGGAATAGCCAAGCCAGAAATATTATGTGTTCCTCCATTGAAATCAGATCTATATGCAAAAGATATTGCCTCTTTCCCCACACCCCTCAGCTCAAGAGTCAGATTATAGAGACACCAGAAGGAGCAAATGATCCTGAAGAGATTTTCCACGCCCTTCACAGAAGCTCTTGTATTCTTTGTTTAGGTGCTTACTCATATCAGAAACATGCGCATTAGTGGGACACTGACTGCAATAATGTCTCCTCAGTCATATGTGTCACTAGGGGCCTAGGCTGTCTTCTACCCTGAACAATATCAGGTGCTGGACTTCTCTGAACAACACCAGAACATGCAAAGCAGAGTTGGAATACAGCCAAGAGGTTGAGCAACATCACTTGGAACAAGAGCATTAACTTCCCTTCATGCAATAGCACATTCCTTACCTCCTACACAAACCCAAATAACAAGAATTTAGATCAACTCAGTTTCCCAGTTTCCTCATTTCTTCTTCTCCTCCTCCTCCTCCCCTTCCTCCTCCTCCTCCTCCTTCTTCTCTTCTTCTCTTCTCTCTCTCTCTCTCTCTCTCTCTCTCTCTCTCTCTCTCTCTCTCTCTCTCTCTCGTGTGTGTGTGTGTGTGTGTGTGTGTGTGTGTGTGTGTGTGTGTGTGTATGTGTGTGTGTGTTCTGCATATGTGAACACAGGCATGCTAATGTCACAGCATACATATGAAAGACAAAGGACATTTTAGTGGAGTTGGTTTTCTTTTACCTTTACATGGGTTCTGGGATGTCAGGCTTGTGGTTTTGAGTGCTTTTACCAGCAGATCCATCTCACCAGTTCCAACTTTTCTCGTTTCTAATGACAACTTTTGTATTAGAAATTGCCCTAAGCTTCAAGTCAATTTCCCCAGAGACTGATAACCACAAGATGGCTTTGTCTCAGCACCCACTTTCCAAGGCACACAATGATCTTAATTCTTCTCAGCTCAGCCTTCCCTAAAGCAACCAGTGGAGACTCACTCATGAATGATTATCTATCCACACAATCTCTGCCTACACCCAAGGCTTGTTGTCCAGGAGGACTGTATGTACTTTTGCATGTACATCTTCCCAAGGTATGCAAACTCAAAGCACAAAAAGGTTACCACCACCAGGACATTGCCTAAGAACCCAAAATGTGCCCAAAGCTCTGTGAACTTCTTGTTCAATGGAGGAAGTAAAAATCCCAGGCAGAAAAGTCAAAAGTCATCTTGGAGCAAAATTACTAGATATTTCCTTGTGGGACACTAGGAAAGACAGTAATTAAACAAAGAACCAACAGGAAATGGTCTCCCAAAGTTACATCTGGCTTCAGGAAATAGAAACAAGTTGTCTATAGGTCTCACTGTCTTCAGCCTGGAGATCCCTGAGAGTCTGAAGATTAATTAAATAACTGTAAATTTATTGAGATAAAATTCATGTTTAGTGATTGAAATGTAAATGGTATTGCTGAGCATTCTTGCTTATCATTACTAATAAATCACTAACAGAGAGTATGCAGGCCTATGCTCTAATTTACTTTTGATTTCGTTTTGAATAGCAACAACAAAAAGGTTCAGATGAAGCTGGACAAGGTGGCTCATTCCTATAATTTCAGTATCTGGATTTTTTTTTCTCCTCTGGCATAAGAGGGAATTTCTTTGGCTTTGACAATTAGCTGTGATTATTCATTCTCTCCTAGGCCCTCTTTCTTGCTATCCAGTGCTGATATCATCAATCTCTCCCCACCATCTGCTTCTCCATGAAACACTGCATCAAAAAAATGAAAGCTTGGGCTGGAGAGATGACTCAGAGTTTAAGAGCACTGGCTGCTCTTCCAGAAGTCCTGAGTTCAATTCCCAGCAACCACATGGTGACTCACAACCATCTATAATGAGATCTGGTCCCCTCTTCTGGCATGTAGGCATACAAGCAGGCAAAACACTGTGTACATGATAAATAAATACATCTTCAAAAAAGAAAAAAGAAAGATGAAGGCCGACTCATCATGGATTAGAACTTCTAAAATGGTAAGCCAAAATATTTTTCTTTGTATAAGCTGACTATATAGGCATTTTAAATAGCTAATAGAAATTTGACTAATATAGGGCCCATGATGTTTTGGGTAAATGAAACCTGTGGCAATCCCTTCCCTATGCATCTGTCTCCATGAAACCGCATTCTACTCTACGGCTGCAGGAGATCATGGCATCAGACAACAGTGGAACCTGGAAAGGACATTTTGGAGTGTTCGGGAACTGTTGTTGTATGACTATCTTTAATATAAAGAGGGAAGCTCTAGCCCTTTGTCCAGAATTTCCTGAGTCATAGAATGGCTGATCTTTCCCCCAGAAGACTGATTCCAGGCATGGAATGGTTCTCTAACAGATAATGCCATATGCCATTCACTCGCCTAGAAGCTAAGCTCTCCTGGAAACAGGAAATCAAGTTGGAATTTGGGGTAAATAAAAGCAACTGAGTGAAAGGGGCCAGAAAATTCAGTGAAATTGTCCTCATAACTCAGAACTTTTCTGATAATCTCAAGATATTTATTGCCATCTTTCAATGTAAATAAGGAGGATGTCTCAGAATCCCTCTCCTAGCTGAGGTTTGATGTCACAGATGACCCTTATTAGCTCAGTCAATTTTAGACCAGGGCTCCAGGGCTACAGATCTCAGAGGTCCTGGGCTCCCTTGATACCCTCACAAACAGGGATGGAACTTCTCCTAACCCATGTTCTCTCCCATAACTCCTTTCTCTGATGACATCAGAAAACATCTGGAAGAACAAGAAAGGTGCTTGATTATAGCCATAACTAGGCAGAACGGCCATCTTAGAAAGCACCTATTGTAGAGAGCTGAAATAATGTACGGAAGTTAACTATTTCTGCACATCAAACTGTGCAGATATATCAGGATGCTACTACTGACCTATGGTCTGGTAAATACTTGCCACAAGAAATTATTTCTCAAGCTATAATACATAAGAAATGGAAAGGAGGAAAACACAATCAGAATATTTATTCCTCAGTGATTTTATGTTTTTTTGACTCCCAAAATAAATACATAGATGATCCTGATGTTTATAAATTGCCCATAAGTAGGTGCTTTTACCTACATTCTAGAAGTCATGCCTTATCAAAGAGATCTTTATAACTACAGAGTTTTCTCATCTGAGAATTAAAAATATCATAGCTAACTTAGCAGCTCCAGTCCTTTTAGCACTAAGATTTTATGATCTTATAAGAAAGTGTGGCTGGAAGGATGGTTTGGTGGTCAAAGGCACTGGATGCTTTTGCAGAGGACCCAGATATGATTCACAGCACTTGGTGAACAGCCCTCTGGCTCCTGTTCCAGGGTATCAAATGCCTCTTCTGGCCTCTATGGGTACTGCATACATGCAGCACACAGACATACATGAAAACAAAACACCCAGATGAATAAAAATAAGTGTTTTTTGAAAAGAAAATCTGGTTCTCACCCCATCTAACCTACAAAATGACAAAGTCCATATAGGAGACAATGACATCGTAAAATAATGTCACCAAATGTCCACATTCTTAGCAACTACTCAGATTCCTCAGACTTTGGTTTTCATACAGTATTAACACAAAGCGTAGCTGACTATCCAAAGAACTTACTTTCAAATCTGAGAGGCTCGCTTATAATAGGTTAGCCTGTGAATATCAGTACTAGGAATAAGGAAAACGCAAGCACGGCCCACGGAGCCCAGGTTTAGTCAGCCTTGGAGAGCACCAATAATTCTCAGAAATGCTTTTAAAGCTGAAGAGTAGGAGAGAGAGATTCACTCAGTCTCTGAGCTCTTGAAAGGAACAACTGAACTTGCCTCATCACCTTTTGCTCAGTTCCAGAAGGCCCGAGGCGATCAGTGGACTTCTTTGCCTGCCATGAGGGAAACACTCTCACTCATTGCAGAGCCGCCCATTTGTCTCCTTTGAAATACTCACCTTGAGCTCTAGAGCAGCCAGGGACATTAGCAGAGGCAGGTAGAGACTGAACGGAAGTAGCAGAGGCCTTTTAACAAGTGACTGGGAATGAGTGACTTTATGGGAACTCTGAGGGAATTCGTTTAGCCTAAGCAAATACATTATATATTCATTACAATTTTTTTTTTTTTGGTTTTTTCGAGACAGGGTTTCTCTGTGTAGCTTTGCGCCTCTCCTGGAGCTCACTTGGTAGCCCAGGCTGGCCTCGAACTCACAGAGATCCGCCTGGCTCTGCCTCCCGAGTGCTGGGATTAAAGGCGTGCGCCACCACCGCCCGGCTTCATTACAATTTTATGTGTTTATTAATTCATTGGCACACTGGGGCTAGGTATTCTGGCTGTCCATACCTAACGTATTTTGGGTATGTTTGGGAATGTGAAATTTTCAAATAAATAGTAGTATTCTCTTAAATTTAGAAGCAAAAAAATTCAAATCCAATCATTTGTTCATATGGAAACTTATTTTCAACCTGTTTTGCTTATTTCCAAGCAAAATGATATGTTTTTACAGACATTTCAGTTTCATGTGAGAGAAACCTGGGCAGAGTATCTCCAGAGCATATAAACAAGAACCACCAACATGGTTGCCATGGCAAGATTCAGAATCCAGTGTGTTCCCTCTCTGTGATATCACAAGGATCATAAAGTGTTAAGGAGGGCAGAGACCATCTTCATGGAAGAAGCAAATGCCATAATACACACAATCGCAGGAACTGTGATCATTGAGTATATAACTTAGTAGTGAGTTGTATGTTTAGCCTGGGTGAAGCCCTGGGTTCAGTCCCTGGTACCACAGGACGGAAATGTCACTGATATTTACATGAATTTGATCAACAGGCCATCAAGACATCACCCAGCAAAAGGCAGACCTTCATTCCTTAGGCTTTCTAGCTGATGGTAGAAAGTTAATGAGAGTCCAGAAACAAGCCTCTGCTTTAGAAAACAAAAGATTATCCAGAGGAAGCCTCAGAGCCCTTAGACCAAAATTGGCAGGAGAAGGTATACCAAGAACATAGAAGCTGTTCTACCAAGGCCAGGATTTAGCAGACAATCCCCTTAATTAGCACATAGACTGTGGGGCTGACTAGTTCCCAGATGTGAAGGACAGAGAATACGTACTTGGCCTTCCCAGATGGTCTGTCTTCAACTCATTATTGCCTTTATCTTTGTTGGAAGCATTGCGCAGAGAACATCGGCACCTGAGAAAGACTAAAACAGAACGCCCTAGGTCAGAGCCCAATAGAGGCACTCCCTCACAGTCCAGAGTCCTCGGGGTCCCCCACATCTTTGTACTGGGGTACACAAGTCATAAATCGGGGCTTGGGACACTTCCTCCTGCTCAACAAGTATCTAAGCCATCGATTTCATAGCGCAGCTCAGATCTGAGCCCGCTAAGGTTTTCTATCTATCATAAGGTTACAACCTCGATGACCTGAGAGCCGTGGGCTGCGTGAGCTTGGAGCACAGAAAAGAACAGTCATTCTCACTTCCCACAGCATGACAGGTGCCCACCCCGCCCCATGTCCATACACACATTCTCTCCCTAAAGTTCCTCTGTTTTCTTAAGTCATGGTACTTACATTTCTTGATGTGTTGGTCTATCTCAAGCAAAAAAGGCATGACGAAAAGGAGAAATGCGAAGAGCATGACAAACACCGCATAGAGCCAAGGGACACCATTCGGGAACACACTGAACCCTGCTTCTACCTCTGCCATTGGGACAGGAGGGAAGACATAGAATTCTCTGCCCCAGCTCCTTTACCTCCTAGGTGACCATGGCAATGACATCACAGCTTCAGCGACAATGGGCGAGTGAGGATCTGAGTGGGCATTGGTCAAGCTTCATCCTATCTGGGACAAGAACAAGGATAGCTTTCCTCCTACCATGGATTTTTTTTCCTAGTATTTTTGTGTATGCATATGATATGTGCATGTGTGTAGGTACGAACACCCTGTGTACATACGTGAGGCCAGAAATTGGCATCAGATGTCTTCCTCTTATTGCTCTCCACCTTTTTTGGAGACAGGATAAATGATAGTTGCCATATCATCTAAACTAGCAGGCTAAAAAGCTGTTTGCACACCCATACAAACACACACACACACACACACACACACACACACACACACACACACACACACACTAACACTAACACTAAGATTTCAGACCTGTACTACACAGCTTTAACGTGGATGTGGAGATCTTAACTCAGGTCCTTAAGTTTGCACAGGAAGCCCTTTACCCACTGAGACACCTCCTCAGCCCCTATGTAGCTTTCTTTAGGGGACCTAAAACACAAAATTGGCTGTCCAGACCAGTCAAGAAGGTAGGTTTCTATGTACTCAGGAAGTACAACTTAATACATTGGAACACCTATATTCATAAGGAGGAGCTTTAGATTTCTCAATCCTAGGATTAGTTTTAAGAGATTAACATTCAAATTTGAGAATCAAATCAAGAATATGTATTCCTCAAGAAAGATTTTCTGTTCTTTCCTAGAATCCCTGCCATCCCCAGCCTTGTTGTTCATCAGAAACGTGTGTCTTATCCAAGGATAGGAATATCTCCCCCATTACATGGGTCAATGAGGAGAAAACACTTCATTTTCCAAGATGAGAGTGGTATCTCACTTCTGAGCACAACAGGAATATCCTGGGTGCTTTGAGCACCCCCACAACATGCTTCCTGGTCCCAGCAGCATTTCCCAAAAGACAGTGAAGAGAAAGGCAAAAGGATGGGCTAACCCTACCTGGCTCAGCACAAAGCCTTTCCCGGCACCTTCGTCCATTTTCTACTACCGTGGCCAAATGTCACAGAATGGGTAATTGGTAAAGATTTCCTCTGCTCACTGTCCTTGAGGCTGGGAAGCCCAAAGCTGGGGATATCCCTACCGAGGGCTTTTTGGATATGCCATTCTATCACAGAAGAGGTCAAGTGGGTGCATGCAAAAGAGATACAGGATGAGTTGACTGGCTTTATAACAACCCACTCAGGATGCCTACCCACTCTTGCCACAGTGGTATTTGCCCACCAGTATGATCACCTCTTCTAGGACCCCCTTCTAGTGATGTAAGGGAAATGAGCTTCCAAAACATTGCCTTTGGATTGACACATTGAAACCATAGCACTCAATAATGGAACTGCCCTTGAATTAATGTTTCTGCATTCCTAATCCATTACATAATCCTAGCCAACATTCTCCCCCATATTTAGATCAACCCAGGCTACCCTTTCTGGAAGTTTCTTACAATAGAAGCTGTCTCATGCTTAAAGTCACTTTTCCCAAAGACTATCAACCCACTGACACAGGGTAACTCTGCCCCATAATATTCTCCAAGTATGCAGTCTTCCCAATGCTTGTTTAAACACAATCTTCCCTTACAGTGACCAGTGGATACCCACAGCAAGATGATGCTGTGTCTTCCATAGTCTTTGCCAGGTCCCAAGTCCTGTTACACCCTATAGGGTGTTTCATGGCAAATCTGTGCTGTCCATAGAATTCAGCACTGGCACGAATCAGTCATTCATGGAAGCTTCTGGAATATAAACTCTATAGCTCGTGGATTTTCTCCAGCTGTGATGGGTGGGATAAAGTTAGAAATCATTAGGAAGCACAAGTCCAAAATCCACAAATTTGCAGAAATTAAGTAGCACACTTTTAACCTGTGGATCAAAGAAGTTAAACTAGGAAATACTTAGAGATTGATGAAATTGTGACCAGAGCATGCCACATGGGGTATGATGAAAACCACAGTGACCACTGTGGTTTCCAGACAAAGGACCGTGCCTTTTCTAGAAATTTTGCTTTGATGCATTTGTATTCTCCCTCTGATAGGTCTAGATGTGATTCTTCTGATTTATCTCAGTTGACCAGCACTCTGTGGCTCTTTCCAAATTAAGACCTCAAGATAATTGTTTTACTTCTTTCTATTAGCTTACTTACTTATTTATAGTATTAATACAAATATAAATATACTATTATTTCCTTACCTATTCTTATTAGCTCTTCTGTTATTTTTACTGCACATCTGTTTTTTTTTTTCTTCTGGGACCTGATAGGTAGCTCTTGCTTCTGTATCCTTTAGAACATCAGCAATATTTCTGCTTCTATTCTTGCCTCCCTGATCAACTGATATTCTGACTCAATAATTTGGTTTGTTAATTGTGTCTATGCCACTTTCCAATTTCTTATTGCTTAGCATCTCAACCTAGCAATGTTCTTACTTCTGTGAAGAGTTGTGGACACAGTCAGTAGTTGGGATGGTGGCCACAGCCTTCGGTGGCTGCAGACACAGTCAGTAGTTGGGATGGTGGCCACAACCTTCAGTGGCTGCAGTGGAACAAGCCATAGGAGGAACTGGAAAATGATTGCATTTCAGAACTTGCCAAGAATGCAGTTTGGATTTTCCCCAGTGCAGCCTCCTCTCACTCCCCAACGCCTGCCATACTCATTGCAATCCAGCCTCCAGGTCAACCTATGCATCAGTCCACTCAAAGAAAATATTCACTCCAGTGGGGCTCATTTGTTGATTATTCATTCCCATAATTGTTACTATTCTTCCAGGGTTCATTTGAAGGCTAGGGTATCTCTGTCAGTTCCGTGTTCTTGCAGAAAAAGGGAGCTGGGTCATAGAAAACAAATGTTCCTACTTTGTGCAGATGTATTTTGAAAACAGTGAAAAGCGGTTGTCATTCTGGAGCCAAACTTCATTAGATATTATCAATGAATGGTTTGATTTCAAATTCTAAAATTAAGCATCCCTTTGTCTGTGATGGCTCAATGGTGATCATTCTAGCTAGAGAAACTCTGCAGATGGTATAGCTCTTCCAAAACAATGTAAGATATGCATAACACACAACTTCAGACCAAGTGGAGATCAGCAAGGGCTTTCTGTTACTGTCTACCAGATATCACCAAAGGTTCAGAGTCTTTATCTGTCCATCAATAAACCCATTTGTATTTGTAAACACGGTGGCTTGTATCATGAAGGAAAAATTTACTCTATGGAAATTTAAAATACAACACTTGCTTTGCATCCAAGAAAGCACCATGATATGCAACAGAAGCAAAGGTTGATATCATCTGTGTACTGTGTTTCAAGAGTCCAGCACACACCCAATTATGTTAACTGGCTCTATATTCCTAGCAGTAAGGCTACTCAGTGCACAAGGTTCCTATCTGCACCTACAATCCAGAGTGACCTGTTTCTGTAACAAAACTCTATAAGGGTTCTATGCTGAAATTTGGGCATTGCCCTTGGAACCAATACAAAACACAAGGTTAATCTAGACCCCTAATAGGAAAAATACAGATCCTGTTTGGTGGGATCAGCTAATGCCCAGGCTATGGCAAAAATGAGAATCAGGGAAGCAAGAGTGGCCAAACAGAGACTGTAGGGAGCACAAAGCATCTCTGATTCCCTGACCATGAAGAAAACCTAGGATCTGACGTGGACAAAGTTCTGCTTTGCCTCTGTGGGAAGGAGTGCTTAACTGGCTTCCTCTCTTAACTGGCATATCTATTCCTGTGACAGGAAGATGTTTGTAGAAGACAGAAATGACAAGCTTTCAACAGATACAAAAAAAAAAAGTCAAGATGAGCAGGTAGAGAGTCACGGGGCAAGACAGAAGAGACACCAAGAGAAATCCGTCCTGTGGAAGGGCTGAGAGAGAAGAGCTGTGGGACAGCACAGTTTGGTAAATGTTCTGCTGTTTACACCTTGCCCCAGTCTCTAATCCTTTTCGCCTTTCCTTTAACACCACACAGGGACAGACTGTTGAGTAGGTGACACGAGCCCTTAAGGGCGATTGTGAAGGAGAAAATGGTAAACTGTTAACGGACTAAATGAAATGGAGTAGAGAGAAGCTGGAAAGCATTGTGGGGAGAGACAAAAAAATAAAGACTGAGAATTCAACGAAAACACACAGAAGTAATGGAAGAGCCGTGAGAAGTTATATGGCAAGTGTGTGCACTAATTCAAGTCTGTCCACTAATTCAACCACTCTCCTTGTCATTGAATGGACTGGAGAGTTTGGCCATTCTGCCTGTGGAAGCTACTTCTACACCTGTATGACATGCCAGCTCTAATGACTTCTCCCAGGGAGTTCAGAGCATCAGCAAGACTGCTCTTACTCTGCCCAATGTATGATCCCACAGACTACACCACAGATAGAAAAATAGCTGCCTTGTTTCCTTCCTTTCCCACTGATGGACACACACTGGAGTAGAATGTGGAGAGACAAGCAGAGGCTTTTCTACTCATCCATTGTCGTTTGTCTTCCCTTTATACCCCATCTAGAAAAGCACTTCATTTCTTCAAACAAGCCATTCCAAGATGATGGAGAACAGCAATGGTGGAAATGGAGATCAGTTCACATATAATCGACCGTTTGCCAATATTTTCCAAGATGTTGCACATGAGCATGTCCAAGACAATGAGCCAAGAAGGCACTCCCACCTTCATCGTAGCTATAACATTTTGAACAAAACAAAAAAATATTCTGCATCCTTGTAGACTAGCCTAGCAGTAGACTGTGGTCCACTTCAAGCACTGCTCTAGCCCACCAAAGGAAGGGAAGTTTCTGATCTCCTCTTATGGCCAGAGGAAGTAAGAAAAAGTCACCTAAAATAGTTTTCTCAACTAAACCCTGTGTGCTTTCATTTCATTTTAAAACATCACAAGGCTGGAGGGGTGCCATTCCATAGTAGAGTGATTACATGGTTTGTGAGACCCTGAGTTCAGTCATCATTATCAAAAAAGTAAATTAATTCATCAACAAAATGAAATGAAATACTTGTGTTTCTTTTCTGAAGAGAAAGGGAAGGAGCAGGTACGGGGGCGGGGTGGGGGAAGGATGTGGGGAGAGACTGGGAGGAGAGGAGGGAGAGAGAGAAGGGGCACTGTGATTGGGCTGGGAATAATTAAGTGAATAATAAAAACCCTGTTCTTGAGAATGTGTGAGACAGGCTTCACTGAGAGCTAGAGGTTTGTGTTTACTATCCAAATGAAAACATCTGCAGCACTGTGCCCCAGCAACTCAACCATTAAAAGACTCCATTAGGCTTAGAAGTAAATTGAAATATAATTGCCCCACAGCTAAAATTTGAAAATTAATAGCTTGAAAATGTCCCGCTTCCAACCAACTTCTGTATCTCTGCGTTCCAATCACGTGTCTGAGTTTTTATATTTTGGCTTTACTTACATCTGTCTTAGAAAGTTGTCACTCCTAAACATGCCTCATGCAACCATAGTTGAATCACTGAGATTCCCTGAGAGAAAGGCCAAAATTACAGGAGAAACGATGTTGTGATCATCACAGAACATTTCTAGACTGTTCCATCGTCTTCACTGTAAGATTGCTTGTTGGGAGGGAAATCCGATACCTCCCCCACCAGAATGTCTCTGAAGAGGAGGAAGTACATGCATGTGTCGAGGGGCTGCTTTACCGATTCTATAAAATCAGTCTTTACCAGTCATTAGACAGTCGCAAAGATTTCTCAATTACACAGAGTGGTATGAGAAGGACACAGTGTTTATTATGGGATAGTTTATGCAAAAAGAGGACACAATGCAGTGTTGGCAGATCTGGTCACCACTGTGGTAGTCTCTGAACCCTAGCCTGGAACATAACTCAGATGGTTTCAGGACAGCCACACTGGTTCCTTCGATGACACCCCAGGGTCTCTTAGCTCAGTGAACAGACTTCCAGCCCCTTCTTCCTTATTCAGGATTCTCTCCTTCATCAGTTCTTCCTCTGAGCAATATGAAAAACAAACAGGAATAGAAAGTTTAGAGTCTCATTATGTTATAACCCAAAGACAACAGGAGCCTTCCGGAGGCATCTGAACCATGGACAAGCCTCAAAGAAGAGGTCCCTAGAAAGTGAGCTCGGATTGTTTTCTCAGTAATGTCTGTCCTAGAGGTTGGTGCCAACTCAGGGACTCTAAAGAGATGTTTCTCAGTCTGTCCATACAAACAGGGACATAGAATCAGAGGAGAGAACTAGAAATGCCTTGCTTTTCCATGCAAAATCTCAGGAAACTAGTGATAGAAAAGTACATGATCTGTTCTCATGAAGTCTATGAGGACAGTTAACAGATCTCGACTTCCCAACAAACCACAGAGATAACCCTAACTTTCTCTAGAGGCCCTTGAATGGATGCACATTAAGATATGGGCTTTAAATATCTCCACAAAGTTCATTTGCTGAAGGCTTGTTTCCCCAGCACAGCAGTGTACCCTGGGGAGGTGAATGGGTCATGAGTGCTCTGATTTCATCAACGGATTAACCCATTTATGGATTCTTAAAAACTGGAAGAGAGGGTGGATTATAAATGTAAGACCTAAAGATAACCAGAAAGGAGGCTCAGTGTCCTGTGCTGCCGCTTGGGTCCCATTGCTATGGAGTAGCCCTGAGATGTCCAGCTTATCCACTTCACAGACAAGACACTCAGAGAGAATTGCAGGCCCAGCAGACACTTGACTTCTATAAATAACCTCATCTCCTCTAAGAGAAGAGCAGGGTGAGAGATGTAGAAAAGTGACGGGCTTTTTCATGGGATGTAGAATAGGGTCATTCTGCATCTAACACTGACTTTTTTTTTAATAACCGTGAGAAACTTCTGTCGTCTACTTCCATTTACTCTATGTTGTAGAGGTGTTTGGCTATGTAAACCCTGTGGTGTCTTCAAGTACTGACAATCCCAGATTTTTGTACCTGAAAGCATTCTGGATAATTGTTAGACACATCAGCTTCAACATTTGAATGTATTATTTCCTTCCAATAAAGTGTGCACCAGATCCCAATATCTTTCACAAAATGATATTTTGTCATTGCCAGCCACCCTTTAGTATTACATTTTTTCCTCCAACCTGATACATTGGTTTGAAAAATACTGTCACATTATTTAGATACAAATACTTATCCGAACCTGCTAGATCAGCTATGGCTATGGACCACAAGGCTGTCACAGAGGTATCACAATAAAAATCAGAGCGTAAACCAGTTGGATGAAAGGTCATTCTTCTTCTATA
Organism: Peromyscus californicus insignis; assembly: GCF_007827085.1. Classification (NCBI taxonomy): domain Eukaryota; kingdom Metazoa; phylum Chordata; class Mammalia; order Rodentia; family Cricetidae; genus Peromyscus; species Peromyscus californicus. Next base: position 138,394,908 of record NW_026294584.1, read on the forward strand.
GTAAGAAAAAACTCTGTGCCATCCTTCTCCTAGGACTCCTAGGTGTAGCTTTCCAAAGTCTTCCCTTTAGCGCCCTTCCACATGCAGCCACACCTCTTTCAAGAGCCATTTTCCCACACTTCCTAGGACATATCCAGACCAACTTTGATATCATACCGCTCAGTGCACTGCCACAGCTTAGCCACTGAGTCATCAAACAAGGAACATTTTAAGGACAGGACATGAGCATAGTTCACACATGTGAATACTAGATAAGGCTCAGGGCAGAAATTCAGCCTTGAAATGTTTTCTTCTAGAAAACAGAGGACTTGATGTCTTCTGGAGATCACAGAGATCTCTTGACACCTTCAGCACGTGGACACAGCTCTGAGGTAGGACTTAGAACGCTACGTGCAGATACCGTGCACACTCTGAGAATCTTCCCGCATGACTGAGGAGACTGAAGTCCACACTCGAGAGGTGAGGGACCTCCTCTTGACTGCAACTGCTTCTCCTCCCTGTCCCATGGCCTCCATGGTCATCCTCGCCTGCAGCTGCATAGAGATAATATTCACATGTAGCCATGACTAAAAAAACGTTCAGTGAGAAAACTCACACCCTGAAATGCCTTCACATAGACTCTCCCCTGAGCTCTCTAGTCTGCCTTCAGACCATCAGATCCCCACTTTCTTCATGCCTTCTGGACAACTCTAAAATTCCTGCCCCAATCATACCCTCATTCATGATCTTATATTCTACTCCTGGCCCTGATTATACTTTTGCCATGACACTGTGTTTCTTGACACTTCTAACCCAAAATCACTGAGTTTTAGAGTTTAAAGAACAAATGTCACCATCCAGAAATTTGGGGAAGACAGGATACAGATTCTATCCCACATCCGCTGGTTCTTCCCACCCACTGCCTACAGCTCTCAGCATCCCAGGATCCTGCTGTTCTCTACCTTGGATCATTCTTCTCTTTCTGCACTGATGAATCGCCAGAATAATGAGAAAAAGGAAAACGCAATGTCCCATAATGAAACCTAGGACACTGACCACGAAAACGACCCCGGGATTAGGATTTGAGTGGATCCCTGAAAAGAACATGTCTTGAGTATGAGAAGGACATGGGCTGCTTTGCCCCTTTCTGGTGCTTGTAGGGTACCTCCAGGTAGTGAAGTCACTGCTTCAGGCACAATGGGAGATTGTGAGAGCCAGGCAGGAGCTGGCTAGCCTCTACCCTAGGGGACTGTCTTAGTTAGGGTTTCTATTGCTGTGAAGAGACATCATGACCATGGCAACTCTTTTATCATTATCATTATTATTATTAAGAAATTTTCTATTCATTTTACATACCAACTACAGATCCCCCTCTCCTCCCTCATCCCACCCCCCCTCCAGCCTTCCCCACCAACCCATCCCCTATTACAAACTCCTCTAAGGGAAAGTCTCCCATGGGGAGTCAGCAGAGCCTGGTACATTCAGCTGAAGCAGGTCCAAGCCGAGCCCTGCACCAAGGCTGCGCAAGGTGTCACACCTTAGGCACGGGGCTCCAAAAAGCCGGGTCATGCACCAGGGACGGACCCCATTCGCACTGCCTGGGGGCCCCCTAAACAGTTCAAACTAAACAACTGTCTCACCTATCCAGAGGGCCTAGTCCAGTACCATAGGGGCTCCACAGATATTGGTCCACAATTCATGCGTTTCCACTAGTTTGGCTGGCCATCTCTGTACGTTTTCCCATCGTGATTTCGATGTCCCTTCCATGGCAACTCTTATAAAGGAAAACATTCAATTGGGGCAGCTTACAGTTTCAGAGGTTTAGTCCATCATCATCATGGTGAGACACGGTGGCATGCAGGCAGACATGAGGCTAGAGAAGGAACTGAGAGCTCTACATCTTCATCTGCAGGCAGCAGGAAGTCAACTGAGTGTCACACTGAGCATAGCTTGAGCAAAGGAGACCACAAAGCCCACACCTACACTTCCTCCAAGAAGGCCACACCTACTCCAACAAAGCCACACCTCTTAATAGTGCCACTCCCTGTGGGGGCCATTTCTTTCAAACCACCACACTTAGTGTTTGCTTTTTTTTTTTTTTTTTTTTTTTTTTTTTTGGTTTTTCGAGACAGGGTTTCTCTGTGTAGCTTTGCGCCTTTCCTGGGACTCACTCGGTAGCCCAGGCTGGCCTCGAACTCACAGAGATCCGCCTGCCTCTGCCTCCCGAGTGCTGGGATTAAAGGCGTGCGCCACCACCGCCCGGCTAGTGTTTGCTTTTTTGAGACAGAATATCACTAAGCCGGCATGGGCAGGCCTTGAATTTATGATTCTCCTTCCTCAGCCTCCTGAGTAGTTTAGATTACAGGCCTGCAGCACTGGGGCTAACTCAGATTATTTTATTGAATTGATAAATGGTATGGGTTTAAAAAAAAAGATAACAACTGATTGAAAATCAAGGGAGGCAAATTCTGGAGAGGAAAAAAATCCACAAAGCACAGAATTGCAAAAGTCTGATGTATCACAACTCACAGTGCAAGCTGAGGACACAGAACAGGGTAAGGCTGACAGACACACTGGGAGCTCCACAACCAAGGATGGCAGGAGCTGCAGACCCAGGAAGGAGGGCCAAGCTGCCCCAGAAGCCAACAGGCACAAGACATTCCACAGCTCACAGTAGAAGCAATGAGCCCAAGACTGAAACCTGATATGAACCAGGGTTAAGTCTCACAGCTGTGAAGGGAGCTTCACAACTCACCAGAAGCTGCCGACCCAGGCAGGAGGCCCACGCTGACATGCATGCCAACATAAATGTTGACATACACACAGACATACATGCAGGCAGGAACACTCACACACATACAAACTCATGTGTGCTGAGAACTTTAACATGCTCTAATACAAGCTTAGAAAAAGTTCCCTGGGAGGAAGCCAGATTTCACACGGGGTCAGGAAGCAATAAGATTGCTCACCATGAAGACATTCACAGGAATGTTGCTCTTCCAAGCAGCTGGTTCACTAGGATGTCACAGACGAGTTCGAGAGAGCTCTTGAGAGGCCCTTTTGAAGTCTCTGAGAAGGCTGTGCACACTTCTGTTCTCTCTCAGTGCTAACATCCTCCCATCCACGATCACCTACACTTGCGTCAGTGTCTTGCTGCAGCAGTGGAATTAGAGGGCTGGCTTCTCAGCAGGTGAGAAGGCAGCAACACGGGCTGAAAGACAGCTTTCTGTAGACAGCCGGGGCTAGAGAAAATCTACAGCTAAGCAGAAAGGAGTGTGGGTCCATAGGGCAGCAAAAAAAGACAAAAACTCAAGGTCAGGCTCAGACTGGAGGTGAGAAACGTTTGGACAGACGCAGCAAGGTTCTCATGTCGGTCTTCCTCACATGTACACATGTCATAGCCACCATGACCACCTTCACTATCCAATCCCTCTGTGTGTACTCCTGTCTAAAAATGGACAGCTTATTTATGAAGACTGAACAGTTTCAGCTGGCTCCCGGAGACGGCCATGTCGGAGCATGGGGCTATATAAGCCTTCTCCTGTTGCCAGAGCCGTATTAAGGGCTGGTAGGGTTTCCCACACTGAGGAAGCTGAAGCTTGGGACCTGAAGACATGAGGACCAAAGTGTCCAAGCATGGATGCTGCTTCCTTTGGGTACTTTCTTCTCTCCTCTTCACTGTCCTAGTGTGCACTCAAGGTAAGCAGAGCTACCCCTCTGAGCTGCCTGGTGGAAGCATGTTCTTTGGGGATGCATCTGATGGATGGTCAGTCCTGGTGAGTAAACATTTGCATCCTAGCATCATAGGATTTTTGCTTATCTCTAAGAGGCCTGGTTAGCATATTATTTATCTCTGACGTATTTCAGAATCAGCACTCCCTTAGCTAAATTCTACTTTGTGTGACTTAATGTCTCCTAAGCAAATCTACTAGCAAATCCTTTATAACATCAATTTTGCTACTTTAAGTTTCTTCAACATCAGTATGTCGGGGCTTGTATCTCACTCTTTACTATTTATTTTCTGCCCATTCTCTTTTTAATTCTTCTGTTTCCCCTTTGACATCTTTCTTACAGCTTTCCAGAACATTTTTCAGCAATCTGGACCAGCAAGATGGCTCAGCAGGTAAAGATACTTGACTTCCTTTAGAAGAATGTATAATGTCTTAGTTAGGGTTCTATCACTGTGATGAAACACTGTGACCAAAAGCAACTTGGGGAAGAAAAAGTTTATTTCAGTTTACATTTCTATTCATCAACCAGGAAGTCAGGGCAGGAACCTGGAGGCAAAGGATGATGCAGAGGGAGTGCTGCTTACTGGCTTGCTCCTCAAGGATAGCTCAGCCTGCTTTCTTATAGAACCCAGGACCACAGCCCAGGGATGACACCACCCACAATGGGCTAGGTCTTCCCACATCAATCACTAATAAAGAAAATGTACCATAGGCTTACCCACAGGCCAGTCTGGTAGGAGCATTTTATCAATTAAGGTTCTCTCTTTCCAAATGACTCTAGCTTGTGTCAAGTTGACATAAAACTAGACAGCACACAGAAGTTTTCCTTTTAAGGTCATTTATGAAATAATTGCTTAAATATTCCCCTACATAGATTGAGAACCACACCAAATAACATTACATTTTGGTTTCAACCGGCAAACATAGTTCTTTAAACTCAAGAGAACCAGGGTAGCCTGCTCCATGTGCCTCTGTGCTGACTGGCCCATGCCATTTCTCTCCTCACTGTAGATGTTCCCAGTGTCCTTTTGCTCCATCTCTGTAGTGCTTTGAAAGAAAATAACCCCCAAAGGAAGGGCACTTTTAGAAGGTGTGGTCTTTTGGAGTAGGTGTGGTCTTGTTGGAGGAAGTGTGTCATTGTGGAGGTGACTTTGAGGTCTCATACATATTCAAGACACCACCCAGTGTCTCAGACCACTTCCTGTTGCCTGCCAGTCAAGATGGAGGATACTTGGCTATTTCTCCAGCACCATGTCTGCCTGCACACCACCAGATTGCACCATGATGATAATGGACTAAACCTCTGAAAGCCACCGTAATTAAATGTTTTTCCTTTGTAAGAGTTGCCACGGTCATGATGTCTCTTCACAGTAATAGAGACCCTAAGACAATCCCCTCTCATTTGAATAACTTCATTCAGCCCTCTGTCAGGGCAGGTTGCTAACCACAGCTCTGCCATTTCCCCTCATCAGAAAGTGTCTCTATTTATTCTGTATATCAAAAGGATAGTTTCCCTATAATCTGAATTAGCATGTCTACTCTGTTAACACTCAGCGAATGTTTGTGCTGCCTACTTCTGGTCTCCATGGTTTCCAGGGAGTTTTTCTACCTCACTTAAAGAATATTTTTCTTCCTCTTCCATCTTCAGAAGTTAGTTACTTACTATTTTTGGCCCACACAGTTGCTCCTCTCCTTCTGTAACTATTTGGTGACCCTCCCTTCCCTCATTTTGTTAATAAATGTCCAACTCCTGCAGCCTGAGAAGTATACAGGGTGACCAGAGTTTTGGAATCTGAGTGACCCCATCAGGTGGACCACCTTAACCAGCAAGGGCACTCACAGAGTGCGAGGAAAATGTAGAAGGTGATGGAGCAGGCAAGGAGTGAGCAAAGGTTGTGAGGCCAAGTGCCAAACGTAGGGCTGTGCCTGCAGCTTGTCCTGCTAGCACTCCTGTTGGAAGTTTTGTACGTATAAGGAGCATGCAAACATCCAATAAGAATACGCTCGCAGAGCTTAATAGGTCATGGATCCTTAAAACACAAAGCAAGCAAATCAGAGAGCGCTGTAGTGAAACAGACATCCAGATGCTATAGGGGACGGTGGGTGTGGATGTGCTTGGGACTGTCCCCGTCTGGTGGCTCTTTCCAACATGGATACAAAGGCCTAGTGCCTCCATCTGCACAGCTGTGAAGTGCTTAAAAATATCCAGAGACTCTACTACTTGGGGCTCAAAATTTTGGTTCCCAGCCTGTCTTGGGCCGTTCGTGCACCATTGTGTGTGTATTGTTTTCTTCTCACACTGGACACCAAACACCTGACGAAGGAGCAACGTCAGAGAGAGGTTTGCTGTGGCTCGCAGTTTGGAGGAATACAGTCTACTGAGGTGGGGAAGGTAACACAGAAGGGATAGCTCAGCCAGTAGTGCCGACCAGAAAGTAGAAAAGGGAAAAGCTCATGCGAAGCCAGCCTTTGCTTTTTCACTTTTTATTAAGTCTGGGACCCTGTCCTGTGAAGTAGCATTGCTCAGGATGAATCCGGTCAGCTCGGTCACAGATTTCTGAGAACATTCACTCTAAGCACGGATTGCTGCAGATCCAAGGCTCCTGGTACCAATTGTACTGGGGATTAAAAAAATGAATATAATTCACTTAGATTATATCATTTATGATGCTTCCAAGATTTCTGTATTCATGGATGACTAAATGAGTGCCTTGTTTTTTGTACTTTCTGTGTATATTTCTATTCTGGCTATCTAAGGAGGCTGAGTCTGTCTTGGGATGAGAACATCTGGCTGGGGAAAGCTCAGTGAAATGGCAAGGAGTCTGCTGTGCTATGCTATGCTGTGCTGTGCTGTGCTGTGCTGTGTGCTGTGCTGTGCTGTGCTGCACTGTGCTGCGCTGTGCTGTGCTATGCTGTGCTGTGCTGTGCTGTGCTGTGCTGTGCTATGCTGCGCTGTGCTATGCTGTGCTATGCTGTGCTATGCTGTGCTGTGCTGTGCTGTGTGCTATGCTGTGCTGTGCTGTGCTATGCTGTGCTATGCTGTGCTGTGCTATGCTGCGCTGTGCTATGCTGTGCTATGCTGTGCTGTGCTGTGCTGTGCTATGCTGTGCTATGCTGTGCTGTGCTGTGCTGTGCTGTGTGCTATGCTGTGCTATGCTGTGCTATGCTGTGCTGTGCTGTGCTGTGCTGTGCTATGCTGTGCTATGCTGTGCTGTGCTGTGCTGTGCTGTGCTGTGCTGTGTGCTATGCTGTGCTATGCTGTGCTATGCTGTGCTGTGCTGTGCTGTGCTGTGCTATGCTGTGCTGTGCTGTGTGCTGTGCTGTGCTGTGCTGTGCTGTGTGCTGTGCTGTGTGCTGTGCTGTGCTGTGTGCTGTGCTGTGCTGTGCTATCTAGTCCTGTGCTACTTTCATGGTGAGACAGACAATCAGGGCAAAGAGGGTGCGAGGAATGAAATGATCTGGTTAGTGGAGACATCGGCCCTAGGGATTGAAGCTCTGTAAGTGACAATAACTCATTGGCATCTCAAAAATGAAATATGTATTAGGCTTGATCATGTACCCGAGAAAATCCCTGTCATCTGGAACTACAGATTGTGGCCTCATTTGGAAACAGCATCTTCATAGTTGTAAAAAGTGAGGTCATAATGGATAAGGGTAAACTATCGTCCAATGAATCACAGTCTTACAAGGGGAAGAGATTTAGACACACAGAGAGGAACACCGTGTGAAGGCAAGTTCTGCACAAAGGAAGATACCATGTGAAGATGGAGGCAGACACAGGATAATGTTTCCATAAGCCAAAACTAGCCCAGAACTGCTGGACAGCACTAGAAGCTGGGAACGCCGGAAGCTGGGAAGAGGAACGAAGTATCCTTCTCTAGATATCAGGAGGGAATGTGGTGTACTGACACCATGATTCAGGACTGTGTGAGGCTGTGTGGGGTGGGGGTGGGAGGGTACATGCTTGTAAGTTTACAACTGCTGCTTTGTAGACACATGTGGAAGCCAGAATAAGATGCCAAGACTTCTCTGTCTTATTGACTTGAGACAGGCTCTGTACTGAACCAGAAGCTCACCAATTCCAGCCAGGCTGCCTGTCCAGCAAACTTTCAGAATCTATCTGTCCCTGCCTCCCAGTGCTAGGGTCAAAGGCATGAGCAGCTGTGCTAGCTCTTTATGTGGGTTCTGGGGATTAGAAATCAGGTCTTCATGTTTGCAGTGCAAACTCTTACCCACTGAGCCGTCTCCTCAGGCCTCTTAGCCTTTTTAACTGTGAGAGAAAACACCTCTGCTGTGGTAGCTCTCTGTGATTTGCTTTGGCAAGCTTAATGTATGAGAGAAGTGCAAAGACGTCCCTTCAAAAATGCTTGTTTGGAGCAGACATATTTTGATACTAGGTGAAATGGGAGCCTGCACTGGGTGTGACTGAATACTTGAGGTGAATGACTTAAAGAGAGATTTGTTTGGTTTCGTGAATTCGGGGCCTTCAGCTCATACTCAGCTGGTCTCATTGTGTTTGCACTTGTGGCAAAGCATGAACAGCCTGGGGGATGTGGCTCAGGAAGCTGTCTATCTCATGGTTACCAAGGAAACACAGACAGAGAAGGGGCTAGGAACAAATTTAGCCTTCTGAGGCCCAGTGACCTGTTTCCTTCAAGGAGGCTACAAGGCTCTCACAATCTCCCATTGTGCCTGAAGCTGTGACTTCATCACCCTGAATACCCACAGGCATCATCAGTAGAGACAGGATCCTCCTTGTCATCCCCATATTCAAAATATGTTCCTTCCAGAAGTCCATTCAAACCCTGGGCCTGGGATCTTCTTTGTGACAAGTATCCTGGGTTTCAGCCTGGGACCTTGCTTCCTCTTTTGTCTCCTCCTCTTGCTGATTCATCAATGCAGAAAGAAGCCAAAGTGCCAAGGTAACTCTAGGAAACACCAGGAGCTTGGAATGCCAAAAGCTGTGGGCAGGGGCTTGGAGGTGCCGATACTTGGGATGTTGAATCTACATCCTGTCCTCACTTTATTTTCTGGATGATGACACCTGTTCTCTAAACTCTCAGTCAAACATGACTTTGGATTTGAAGTGCCAAGGCGACATGGTATCATTTATGATGGCAGTAAGGCCAGTGAGGTCACAGAGCCAAGAACTAAGGTAGATGAGGACTGAACTGTGGCTAAAACCGAACCAGAGATTTGGGGATACTCATGAACCACGAAGGTGGAGGGGATCTAGTTATCTGAGAGATGCTCCCCAGAGACTTCAGGGGGGAGGATCTATGTAAAGATGTTTCAGAATATTGATTTTTCTCACTCAACTTTTGTCTCAGTCATGAGCACATGTGAATGTTACTCATGGGGGCCATGAGAGTAGGAAGAGAGAGAGCAGGGATCAGATGGATGTCCCTCACCCTCCTTGACATAGCCTGATATCTGTAATCACCACCTAAGGGGGTTTTAGCGTTGAGGTGTGCGGTGTCTGCATAGCACACTCCTGAGTCCCACTTCAGAACCTCGGCTATCTCCCTGTTCTGAAGATGCCAACATCATGAGACCCAGGAGGCACTGTATCTTTATTTTATGAAAGGAAGAATATCGAGGCTGAAATTCTACTCTGGCCCTTATCTCCTCTGCACACATGCGTGTGTCGCTGTTCGTGTCCGTCTTTGGAATGTTCCTTTCCTGGCAGATGGCTCTGTCACCAGCTGCCACTGTACACCAAACAATGTGATGACAAAGTTGATTGGGAGACCATCTATGCAGTGCAGAAAATAATCTGCTCTCCGGAACAGATGTCAAGGAAGGACATGCTTTGTATAGAAGAAAAATCAAGGGAATAGGGCTTTGAGAAACTGTGGTCTTGGTCATCTGAGAGAGGTCTGACCTTGGGGGACCATCCAGAAAGAAATAGAATGATAGTTTGCCTATTTTATACTCTACTTTTTTGCTCTGATACTTCTGTGACAGCCTTGTGACCCCTGTCCACAGCTGCTCTAACAGTTTCAGATATATATTAAGATTTAAATATTGTGACAGTATTTCTCAAACTACAACACCTGCTTTAACAAAAAAAAAAAAAAAGTGTTGAAAACCTAAAAGGCAACAATGGCAAAATATTCTTTTGCTGAAACATTTTGTTTGAAGAGAGTAATATAGTAAAGTTTTGAAGTTGATACAACCAACAATTACCTAGAATGCTCAAGTTCAGGCTCTGGGGTTGTCTGTGTTTGAAGGGACTGTAGAGTTTGCACAGCCTCATAAAGTAGGTAATACAGAACTTCCTCAAGGCCACAAAAGAAGACTGTTACCTTCAGGATGACTCTAACCGGGTTCCTAGGAACAGCTCTATCCCATCCCCTTGCTTCTCACCTAGGAACCTTGTCTATTCTAAGTGGACAATAGGCCAGTGACCTAGAATACATTTACAGAAACGAAGGGTTTGCCTGGCCTACAGCTCTTCCAGGGCTTCATTCTGTGGAGTGCATGATCTGGGTATGCCCAAGATTGCTGTCAAGGGAATGGGACTTAGTGGCAGGCAGCATGGCGCCCTGTGCCTGGCTCACTGCTCTGGAGTCACTGTGTTGAAAATCTGAACTGTTTTGAACAAGAGACTCTCCTTTCAGTTCTGTCTTGGGCTTCCATATGCCAAAGAGAGGTAAAAGGGGGTCGGCCTCTAGAAGTAGCTTGTTCCTGTTACCTATTATTTATTCCTATTCCTGCTACTAGAGAGGTATATTTGAGCTATTCAGTGTCAATCCTTCCTTTAAAGGCAAGATTTGGGCATATTCATCACTTCCTGTTTCAGCCAAGATTCCCTTCCCACATTGTCTTTGTTGCTTCTGGGCGATTTGACAGAAGATGTGAAAACATTGGAGTTTGTGGTTCCCTGGTACAACAGTCACATGGATTATGAAAAAGTGTTTGGGGCTCATTCAGATGAAAGAAAAACAAGAGAAATGCAGTTTAAAAGATACCACTGATAACTGACCTGCTCAAATTTTGATACTTAGAGTTACACTATATTAGGAGTGCTCTGAGAAGTGTGGGTTTTCGTGAAACAGGCTTTGGAGTTAGAGAATCACCCCCAAGTTCTTTTAAGATCCAGAGTAGGCCTAGTTACATAATGTACAGGCCCCTAATCGAAGGGGGAAATGGGGATCCCTGTTCTAAAGTCATTACGATTTTCAGGGTAGATCTGGAATATGCCCTGCGACCTGGGACCCCTTTAAACAGTTTTTCTTTCCTGTGCATTTCACGTTCTATAGACACCAGCCTGGTGACCTAGGCATGCTGCTTTACCTTGCCCATGAATTTCATGGTTCCATGAGACTATCTGACAGCTTGGTCTTATTCAATATAACGCAGCCCTAAATTGGCTGTTTCTGGTTGTTTTTCACACTGCTCAGAGGACCGCCAGGGAAAGGTGAAACTCCTGGAGGAGGAAATGGAGGACTCCAGAATTCATATTGCTGACTTCAGAGACTCTGCGCTCTCAATGGAGGAATCGGTGTGCCTGTACTGAAACAAGCCACACGATGGTCCAGGCTAGAGGTCCAGAGACCGCCATGGTGGTATCCAGATAAGACCATGGTGCATTGTGGCCCCTTTTTTCCATAAGTTCTCCAATAATAAACACTTTGGTCCTACTCAACAGGTCTCTGTAATTGAAGCTTTTTGTGAACATCTAAGGATATGATTTCATAGATTTCATAGATGGTAATGCAGCCACCAGGGCTCATCTTTGTCTTCGCTTCTGAAGCTCTGGTGAGTGGCCTGTACTCAGACACAGGGAGATGCTGGGTCCAGATGAGTTCCAAGTAAGTCTCTCAAACATGCCAAACATGTGCTGTGCTCTCATATATAACATCTTTTATTGGATACTTTCCAGTAACTTGAATTTGATCCCATGGAAATAGATGAAGACATGACAGAACCTTTTGGTAAAAACCGAATTAATCCAAAAAATTAGAAAAACTTCTGAGACATGTGGCAGAAATGCAAAGATGGAGAAATCAATTGGAAGGTGTATGCACGCATGCACAGGTGCTGGGATCCAAATTCAAGTCCTCATGTCTGCCCCACAAGCGCTTGCCCGATGTCTTCCCACCACTCTCCATACTATTCCTGACTGCTTTGAAACAAGTTCCAAGTACTGTTTGCTGTGTGCTCTTTTGACTCTTTTCTTTTTTAATTGTTTCCTACTCCCCCCTACACATGATTGGCTCCCGTCTTCTGTTCCATTTTGTCTAATATGTGGACATTCACTGCTTCCTCCTTCCCCAAAGTATTACACGTAAAAGCTCTTCTATGCAATCCACATGACTAAGGTTTGGTGCCGAGGTAAGTGAGGATGAATACAGCCTGGGGCAGCATGTAACTGTTAGCATGCCTAACCTTACTACCCCGCTGGCCCCGCCCCTCCCGCCCCAGAATGACCTCTTGGTGCCCTTCTCGTCTCACTCTGTGGCCCCCACGTGGAGCACAGTCTCTCTAGAGCCTTTCCTCATTTTCTTCCCTTTCACACGTTTTGAAAAGACTTTCCTGTCAGTCTTCTTCAAATTGACTTTCCAGCCACGGATATACAGAGTGACCAGAGGGGAGGCCAATTAAGCTCCTCCTCCCACAGAGGCAAAGTAGAATTTTGTACTACTCCTGATCTTACGCTTTGTTCATAGGTAGAAAAAAAAATGATAAAAAATTTTATGCTTCCTCTGGTCACTGATTGGCCAATATTCCTATTTGAGGTATCTCATCCTCTGGCTGACCCCACTAAACAGGATCTGTGCATTCTGCCTGTTGGAGTCTAGCCTGGACTTAGCTCCAGCAGGGACTGCCAAACTTTCTGCAGAACAACAGGGCAGCTTTTGCACATCAACCGTAGGGTTTGCAGTTCAGAACAGGAACCTGTCCACAGCCAACTTACTCCTAGACTATAATCCAAACTCTAGTAATTAGGCACTGGCTGGCCTGCTGTGGCACAGTACATGGTGTCCACGCTAACTGCCACAGATGCTCGCCTTTTCCTGAAATCAAAGGCAACCGCTGCCACTTCTTTGGGTGTAGCCAACTTTTCCTCCCTCTTAGAAACCACAGCAGTTGTGAGTGAGAACGGCTGTGTCGGCGAACAGGAAAGCGCCCTGCCTCTTTGGTGTTGTCCAATAAGCACAGTGGAGAGGAGGCCTTGCTGATGGGCACTTGGCAGGGTGAGTGGGCCATGTAATCCTAAATCTCTCCGAAAGACTTAGTGTCTGCAGAATTTCCTAAGCTGGCAGGCTCGCTGCTGACCCGCCACAGAGGTAAAGGGGCACTGGATGCAGGAAATCTCAATTGCATGTATCTATAATTACATTTCATATAACAACTCAAAAAGTACTACAATTGGGTGTGGTAGTGCACACCTTTAACCCTAACACTGGGAGGCAGAGGCAGGTGGATCTCTGTGAGTTCGAGGCCAGAGTGGTCTACATAGTAAGTTTCAGGCCAGTCAATGCTACATAATGAGACCCTGTCTCAAAAAAGCAAACAAACAAAAAGATGACTTCAGGTATTATGTTCTCAAATATGTCTTCCTCACTGGGATAGTTTGTTTTCTAAGCCAGTTTCCTATTCCCACCAAAACGGTAAACTCACTAGAACCAAAATCAACCGTGAAGAGATAGCCACGAGCATCCCCGTGAGGAAGGAGCTGACTGCATCCCCGTGAGGAAGGAGCTGACTGCATCCCCGTGAGGAAGGAGCTGACTGCATCCCCGTGAGGAAGGAGCTGACTGCATCCCCGTGAGGAAGGAGCTGACTGCATCCCCGTGAGGAAGGAGCTGACTGCATCCCCGTGAGGAAGGAGCTGACTGCATCCCCGTGAGGAAGGAGCTGACTGCATCCCCGTGAGGAAGGAGCTGACTGCATCCCCGTGAGGAAGGAGCTGACTGCATCCCCGTGAGGAAGGAGCTGACTGCATCCCCGTGAGGAAGGAGCTGACTGCATCCCCGTGAGGAAGGAGCTGACTGCATCCCCATGAGCCCCTTCTTGCAGTTGACTGGAGCCTCGGTGGACCTCAATGGATGGCAGACAGACAGGAGGGCATCTGGGAAGGGCTTTGGCCTAGCAAGAGACTGCAAAGAACAAAAGCAAAGTGGTGGCCAGGGTCAAGATCTTTATCTTCTGATTCATTTCATCATCTGTCCTGTACTTCCAAAGGAGCTGCCCACAATCTAGGCTACTTGCTGTGTTCATACTCATGGCAAGGAAGTCCAAACATTACCAGTGTGTTAAAGCGGACACTTTAAAAGTTGGATGGGCTGGGCGGTGGTGGCGCATGCCTTTAATCCCAGCACTAGGGAGGCAGAGGCAGGCGGATCTCTGTGAGTTCGAGGCCAGCCTGGGCTACCAAGTGAGTTCCAGAAAGGCGCAAAGCTACACAGAGAAACCTTGTCTTGAAAAAACCAAAAAAAAAAAAAAAAAAGTTGGACGGATATCATTGAAGAACAAATGGTGGGAATATCAGTTGAGTAGGAAGATGAAGAGAAAGAATTAAAAGACAACATCACAGAAGCGTGGAAGTGTGGAAGGGTGTCACAGCAGTGTGTGCTTATCGAACCTAGGGAGACCAGCAAACAAAAGGCATGAGAAATTGGTGCTCAGCTGACTTCTTTTTTCTGTTTCATTGAGTCTGGGACTCTAGTACATGGAATGTTTCTGCTCACATTCACAGTGAGTCAAACCTCTCTAGAAACACCTCTACAGACATACCCAGAAATGTGTCTCCTAGGTGATTCCAAACCCAGTCAGGTTGATGATGAAGAGCAACCATCGAATTCAACTAGCTATAGATCCCATCAGGTTTGTGGACCCTTAAAAACAAAACAAACTTGTTTTCAATTTCCCTACAGCTTTTCCTTTTCCTTTCTCTATTCATAGTGTCTTTATCTTTGCTCTATGCTATTATTTCTGTCTCTGTGCTAGTTGGCTCTTCAATTCCTAGTCAACCCAAACCTGCAGTTACACTGTTGATTTGAGATTCGGTGGGCGAGGTGCCTTAATGTGCACATGAATAGTTAAAATCCTCTCAGCACTGCTTCCATTGTGTCCCAAGGCTTCAGGATACTGTGGCTGCATCTACATTGATCTCCAAATAGTTCCTAATTTAACACCCAATTTATTAGGTTCATTGTTTCTGGGTGTGTTATTTAGTTTCCACATCTCAGACCTCTGTTAGTGATTCCTAACTTGCAGCAGATGCCTAAAACTGCGGACGGTCCTGAACTCTGCAGAAACTGCGTTTCTTTTCAAAGTTGCTGGGCCAGGCAGTGTGCCTGTGGTTGATCTACACAGCTGTTTTGTGCTTCCCCCTCTGTGGTCAGAAGACTTTGCTTGGTACTAGCATTGGTTCTTGGGTTCAGGATGACTTCTTGTACCTAGTCTAGAGGTAGAGCAATGGCCTTTGTTTGTATCTGGGAAGCAGGACTTAAGCTTGTTTGGTTCTATGCCCATCCCAGAAGCGATGACATCTGCCTGTGCCCTGAGCTGAAGGGCCATGTTCCTCATCTGGTGACTTAGGAGTTGGACAAGCTCCAAATGCACACCTTCCTCTTTTCTCTCATCCCTCCAGCTGGATTCACAAGACAGTCAAGTAATCCTAATGCCCACAGGGGTGGTCCACAGAGAAACTAGCCCTATGATGACATTCTAATGAAATCCTACAGATACAGAATTACTTAACAGTTAAGAAATGCTGAGGACTTGAGACCCAGGGGACTTCACATCCACTCACCATCTCATCTTCATGGTCCTCTCCAGGGAGCTTACCACAGAGACCTAGAGTCAAGAAGTGATCAGAAACTGCTCAGGGAACAGGCACACAGAGCCCTGTCTTCTCCTAAACCTTAGTCCTGGGGGTGGTGGGGGAACAACATTCATAAAATGCCGGTACACAAATACCCTTAGCAATTTTATTTCATACAATGGAATACTACCCAGAAATGAAAAGAAATAACTACTGATACATACAAGAATCTAGGCAGGCCTCATGATTATTACATTAACAAAAAAGGTCTGCTTTGAAAGGTTACATATGATGCAATTTCATTTATATAAAATTTTTGAGACAGCAACACTGTGGGGGTGGAGGATAAGTTTTCAGTTGGAGGAGATGAGAAGAGGGTTGGGGCAGAATAGGGAAATAAAGAGTAGTATTCATTCTATGGTGCTTTGATTCAGATGGTTGACTAAAACAATCTCAATGGGAGAGAAAACAAACCAATAGAGATTGTGTGCATGTATATGCAAGCACACGGAGACACAAAGGCTAATTAAAGTAAGTGAAAATGGTATTAGGTCGACAGTTTAGTTAACAGTGACAGGCCAGTGCTAACTCCCTCATTTGATTATGTCACAGCTATATTCAATGTAGCTCAGTGGGAGAAAGAGCATACATTCATAAAGCACTCTTTGTACCATTTTTCACTACCCTGTGAGCCTATAATTGAAATTAAAAGTTCTCTTGCAAAAGTCACAGACTGTCAGACCTGGTAATTCAAGAGCTGACTATTTTCATCAGTAAGACTGATGCTTGAGGACATACAGAATAGGAGATACTACCCTTCTCCAGAGAGCTAAGAACACAGTTATGGAAACACATCTTCCCTAAAGCCAGGGAGGAACACCAAAAGACTATGTACAGCACAGAAACTTCGGCCAGAGCATCTCTTGATGTCAGACATTAAAGGGATACAAACAGGAAAAGAAATCAAATTACTCCCATTTACAGATGATATATATGAGATCCCAAAAATTCACCAGGAAACTTCTAGGAATGGCCAACAAAATCAACTTAGAAAAACCAGTAGTCAAAGAGAGAGAGAGAGAGAGAGAGAGAGAGAGAGAGAGAGAGAGAGAGAGAGAGAGAGAGAGAGAGAGATGATAGGATGGCCAAACACCTTAATTGTTATGCTAGAAACCTCATCCAATGACTGATGAAAGCAGATGCAGAGATCCACAGCCAGGCCCCAGGTGGAGCTCCAAGAGTCCAATTGGCGAGAAAGAGGAGGGTTTGTATGAGCATGAATTGTTGAGACCAAGATTGGAAAAGGCACCAGGGACAAATAGCCAAACGAATGGAAACACATGAACTATGAACCAACAGCTGAGGAGCCCCCAACTGGATCAGGCCCTCTGGATAAGTGAGACAGTTGATTAGCTTGATCTGTTTGGGAGGCATCCAGGCAGTGGGACCAGGACCTGTCCTCAGTGCATGAGCTGGCTGTTTGGAACCTGGGGCTTATGCAGGAACACTTGGCACAGCCTGGGAGGAGGGGACTGGACCTGCCTGGACTGAATCTACCAGGTTGAACTCAATCCCCAGGGGAGTCTTTGCCCTGGAGGAGATGGGAATGGGGGGTGGGCTGGGAGGAAGAGGGGGGAGGACAAGGGAATCCGTGGCTGATATGTAAAATTAAATTAAATTATAAAATAAAATAAAAAAGAAAAAAGGAAAGAGAAAACCAGTAGCCTTTCTATAAACCAACAAGCTGAGAAAGACATCATTGAACATACTCCCATTCACAATAACCTCAAAAAGTATGACTTGATCACACACTATGCCCAGCTACACACCTGAGACTGTGTTCTTAACCAGAACTTCATACCAGAAGAATCTTTGGGAGATAAAGCAGAAATCGGGCTCTAATAACAACAGCACCAAGTCTCTTAGCTGATCTTAAGGTTCTTTGGTGACATCTGCTGTTGATCTAGGGTAGGCCGTTCCAAACAGGCCCTCTGCACTGATGTGCTCATCTTCCTCTTATTGCAACATGGTTGTTTTCTGCTCTACTGGTGCATAATTCTCAAAGAAACGGAGATTATTTTCATTCACACTAAAATGTGACTCAAATTTGCTAATTAAGATGAGGAATAAGAAGTGAACAATGATGATTGTGATTGAGGGTGGTGGTGGTGGTGGTGGTAATGATGATGATGATGATTGATAGTGATGGTAGTAGTGGTGATTGAAAGGACCAGGCAGATGCCATTAACAGGCTGTTCAGTCTTCTCTCAGAGATCAGGCCTCGATTTCAGTTTCCTAAGACTTAAGCAAGCAGTTTCTAGAAGGGCCATCAACAAAAGACATAGTCCTTGCAGTAGCTCCCTTTATGCACGTACTCTGACCACTCAAGGTTCAACCAATTGTTTACTGTCTGCGACCCCTCACCAACTTAGAGCTACGTGCATGAGTCAAGGACAGAACCTGGACCACTGAGTCAGCCCCCACAATCAGTACATGCTAGGCCAGCCAGCCTCCATGGCAGCTCAAGGACAAAGACTGGGACTTGTCCAGGCCTGCCCTAAAATGATAACTGTAACCCCCAACTAACCCTAGCCAATTAAAAGTTACTAACATGATTGCCACTTGCATAAACCAATCCTGAGTCTGTTCCTATGTAGTCTGAGACCCCAAGCCCCCTTTGCTTTAAAAACCCTGCCCCATTGCTACTCAGGGTCTCTCCTGCTCTGCTGCTACGTCAGACAGAAAGTCCAGAGTTAACTCATAACAATACAAAGACTCTTTGCTTTTGCATCGGATTCGGTCTCTTGGTGGTCTTTAGGGCACTCTGGGTACAACAGTGATGATGATGGTGGTGTTAATGATGGTGATAAAGATGATGATGATGCCACCACCACCAAAATGTGCCACTGTGGCTCCCAAGCCAAAGAGTGTTGGTGCTCACTTCCCTTTGAATGCTGAAAGTTATCTGACATCGTACTCACTTGTAACACAATCCAAACAACTTAGGACACTTTGATTCATCAAAAGTACCCAGGTGTTGTGCTGTATTCTTGTGATCCCAGCACTCAAGGGGATTGAGGCAAGAGTCTCAAGAGTTCAAAACTAGTCTGAGATGACTAGCAAACCTCAAAAAGAAAAAACTGCATTGTGTAGTAGGAATGATTCTGGTAGTTTACGCTGCCTACTAGACGTTTCAAGGTGTTAGTGGCAAAAAAGTTTTTTGAAGAGTGAGACCTGTGTGGTCAAACATTGAAGAGAAGTAGGTACTCTTCCTCTTGAAGTGACTGTTATTTTCTAGAATTTTAAGATTATTTGTTATTATTTGGCAATTTTACACATGTATGATCTAGGTGCCCTTATCCATCCCAATCATAGTGACTCTTCCTTCCCAACAAGCCCCTCTCCTGTTCTCAAGTCCTTTGTTGTTTGTTTGGGGTTTGGGGGGCCCAGTGAGATCAGTTAGGGTTGCTCTCCTGGATGGCAGTTATTTCCTGACACTTGAGCACTTACCAGAGGCTCCACCCCTGAGGGAAATGACTCCTCTCCCCCCAGCAAACATTAACTTCTAAGAGCTCTGAGTGGGGTCTTATAAGCCCCTCCCCCACCCACATATTTTTATCAAGTTACAAAGAAATGTCAACTTAAGACAAAGTTTACTTGTGACATTTCCTAGCTATTCAGGAAGGATTGGGAATTCTTATTTCCAGTTTGGGAATTTAGTTCCCAAATGGCTTGGCACACTTCAGCTAAAGTATAGGTCAGAGAAGGACAAACGCTGTGAGCCACCAGAAATCCTAGCTGTTGAGGTGTTTTATCCTGAGACGATGCATGAGTTGTGGGATTTCCTATTATTTCACTTTTTTTCTCTTTAAATGCAAGACTGCCTACAATGTCTAGTGTCCAAGATAATTTTTAAATTAAAAATTTAATTGTAAACATTTCCAGAATAAAAACCGATTTCATGTGAAAATGCTTTGAAACTTTCAAAAACATATGTAATAGGGCTGGAAGATGCTATGCAGGCCACTCAGAGAGTAAAAAAAACGTCGTATCTCTGCAGGCATTCCTGCATGCTACAGTACCAGCCGGCTAGGCAAGATGTGCATATTGGTGCAATCGTGGCATGGAGATTATGGGGATAACCAACAGTTTTGGGGGTTTTTACGGTTTGGTTTGGTTTTTTGCTGTTTGCTTGTTTGTTCGTTTTTGGTTTCGTGTTTGTTTGGGAGTTGGTTTTGTGGTTTTTTTTTTTTTTAGGTTTTTCAAGACAGGGTTTCTCTGTGGTAGCTTTGCGCCTGTCCTGGAACTCACTTGGTAGCCCAGGCTGGCCTCGAACTCACAGAGATCCGCCTGCCTCTGCCTCCCAAGTGCTGGGATTAAAGGTGTGGCCACCACCGCCTGGTGTTTTGGATTGTGTTTGAGGCCTGTTCTACAAGAAGGAATTCAGGCTTGGTCGGAAGCCCACGAGTCTGGAGGTCATAGGGCCTTATAAGGACCCACTACGGATCCATTACTGTTGCTTTGCTAAATGGACATGCTGTCAGAGACCTCCTGAATATTTATGCTCGTGCCCATAGATTGGTGCTGCCCTCAACCTTGGCCGGAGTGGTCAGAGGGAAGGCAGAGACTCAGAACTGACCAAAGCGCTGAGAATAAGTAGCTATTGAGGTGCCCAGCCCTCAATGGAACATCTGTATCAATCTCTACCCATAAGGCTCAGGTAACCTCTGGAAGACAGGCAGGTAACTTCTAATATACCATCTTACCTGGAACCCTCTGACTGCATTTTCTGAATAGCTGGATAGGTAAGTGGGTGGGAGAATTTGGAAGGAGCTGGGAGTGGGGAAGAATGTGATCAAAATCTATTGTATGAAATTCTCAAAAATACATTCAAAATTAAGCATGTTACTGTTTAGGGATAAATTTATGTGTGATAAAAACTAGTGTTAGAAAGCAGTCCACCTGGATGCCTGTGGTCTCTGTAAAACCGCAGTGGTCAAGACAGTGGCTGGCCACTCACTCCAAACACATCCTTCTGTCAGTGTCCCCAGACTGCTGTCTTGTGGTACCCAGCATCAGGCCCCTCACTACCTGCACATACGCTGTGGCCAGCTGCAGCCTTGGTCCCAAAGTCACTACTTGCTTGCACAGAGCTCTTGCCAGGAACCTCAATGTGATCTGGAGCTCCGAGGCTGCCCTGTGCACATGCACCTCACTGCTGAGGAATTCTCTCTCCAGGACTGGGGTTCTCCCTTCTGCTTGGAAAGTGAGTGAGTGTGGCTCAAACTGAGGCTTTGCTCTGAGGAAAAATAAGCCCTTACGTGTGCTCTTGACTCAAGGCACATTCCCTTGGGGGAACAAGGTTCGGTGACCAGGAAGTTCAGTCATCCTCCCCAAACAGGGAAGAATGGAATCATCGCCTCCACAACTCAGCATTTCTTGATTCTTTAACACACTTCCAGTGCACACTGCTCACTCAGCAGACATGGAGCAAACTTGTGTGTGTGTCCACAACTGTGCAGGCAGCAGTCAGACACCATACCACGCCACTGTGCTGCATCAGCCCGTGCTCAGGAGTGAATGAGGAGACAAAATAAGTTTCCATGGTAATCCAGAAAAGACGATGAGACTCAATTAAAAAAAAAAAATTTAAAGGCCTAAATCCCAGAAGACCTCCATGAGCCATGGAGCAGGCCAGTACTGCAGAACTAGGGGGCTAACAGGCTCTTGTGGGGGTAACAAGAAAGGGGCAGATCTACTCTGTTTCCTCCTAAGATTTCCAAGAACACAAAAGATTTTTGGAAGGAAACTAATTTGAACTTACTGAGTCCACAGTGCCTGGAAATATCCTCATGCAGGGGACAAAAACATAGTATATAAAGTGTCTGAGAGCTGGGGTGGCGGTCTAGGCTGGACAGTCACCAGCATTATATAGTAGTCATGCCCACAGGTGTAGATGAGGGCTCCTCAAAGTGATGGACAAAGATGGAGTCCTGAGGACAGCCACTAGCCAATGAGCAGGCAGGTAAAGGGACACATAAAGAGGAGCTGGGTGGAGACCTGGAAGAAAAAGTGGCCACCCATGCAGGTCCACTGGCCACAGCCACATAGAGTTCACAAGGCACACTGCAGTCCACCACTCGCATGGACGATGCTAATGGCATCCCCACTCCAGAACCATGTGGACCTGCACAACCAGGCGTGGTATAGCATCTGGTTAAATTCCAGTTAGGTTAAGAGCAGAAGTAAATCCACAGCTCTGAAAACAAAAAGACTCAAGATTACACAGCACCACACAATTCCCTTTGTAACAGCAGCACGAATGTTTAAAAAAAAAAGGAAAAGGAAGGAAAAGGCAGGAAGGGAGGGAGGGAAGGAGGGAGGAAGGAAGGGAGGGAAGGAAAAAAGTGAATGTTAAAACACTTTTGAACCATGGTAGGTTGCTGACACTCATAATTCTGGAGGGATGGATAAGTAATCAGTACGCCAGTGCGAATCTAGAAGACAGAGAACATCAATCTGCCAAACACTGACCAGCCTCTCATCACCCCAACTTCAGTCAGCAGCAGAATCCTACCCACATCAGCTCAATTTATTCTTCATACAAATATTTTACAGTTTTATTTTTAAATCATTTACACATATGCATACAAAGAAAAATAAATTTCAAGATGGAACCTTGGGACCATGGCAGTTTAAAAAAAAACATCTCCGATCATTAGCTCCTGAAGACAGGGCAAGAGGCTTAGCAGTCACTTGTGGGGGCCTGTGTGTCTCCCCACACAGAGGAGAGTGGAGAAGGGTCCAGCTGCTCCCTCAGTGTCCCTTGATCTTCACCTTGTGGAGGTAATATGGGGGAGGGGATTTTTCACTGCTGTCCCCTACAAACGTTTCAGGAAGGCTTATGGTAACTCTGACCCTCCCTTTGTTGGGAATTTGGCAAGAATACAACTTCTGAGGCAGTTTGCTACAAGAGTTTGTTCAGTTCCTACTTCTCAAGTAGAAGAGGGCACTGCAGTACTGACCACACCCGCTACTGTCCCACCTCAGACTCTGGGCTCACTCCACCAATGAGCCTCCCTCCCTCGTAGCCTGCAGTGATGAGCCCGGCCCTGAGGACACCAGTGACCACAGGAGCATCCACTGGTCAGTGTCCATCCACAGAGAATCCCAGCTCACTCCCACGAGCGACAGAACCGTGAGTACCTGTCCCAAGCTCAGCTCTGTGGAACCGCATCAATGCTGCAGTTAACAGGCCAACTGCCAACATCCATCCCACGCAGCATCACACAACTGCCCAGGAGAACCTCTTACACACAACTGCCCGAGGAAGCTGGACTGCCACCAATTCCCAGCAAGAGTAGGGCAAGGAGAGACTTACAAATGTGGTAGACCCTATCATAAATTATGGCAGCTGATGACAACAATTTCCCTATGTCATTGGGTCCTACCCAAAAAGCAGCACCAAGAAAGGGCATGATGAGCAGAAAGAGATCTGTAGCTGGATATACAGCCCTTGAATTACCAAGGGACAGAGACAGCTCATTCCCTACAATTATGTAGGACCTAGGACACAGACTATGCACCCCTACATCGAGGCAGCTCCTGAGAGGTTGTACCGCTTGTGGTCATCAGCCCAACCCCTTGGTAGGCCCATTGGAGGAGAGGGAGTCACACCCAGAGCGAGAACCCCTCTAGGCACACTCACAGGGAAGCCCATCCCACTGTCACTGGGGCAGGCCAAACATAGCTAGGAGGGCAGACAGATCCCGAGCATCAGCTGCCCCATAGGCATCACTCTGGCCTAACATAGATAACGCCAATCGCAGGGTACTCCAGATGTTCTCTGACATGGCGCCCCCCTCACCCCGAGGGCCCCGGCTCTTCCTCTGCATGTTCAGGGCCTCCAGAAAGTGTTCCACAGCCTCACTGTAAGGAAGAGGAATGAGAGCTAGTGAGAACCACAGTGGATGAGGCAGATGGGGCATGGGGAGGGAGGATCAGAACATTAGAAAGCAAAGCCAAGAAGACAAGGTTCATCTGCTCACAAAGGAATCCATACTCACCGGTGAGCCCCAAGGTTGATGCAGCTGATGCCTAGGTTATATCGAGACCGGATATAGCCAGGCTGTAGTTCAAGCGCTCTGCGGTATGCAGCCACGGCTTCTTCACTCTGGTTCCCATTGGCCAGGGTGGCCCCAAGTTTGTTCCACAACAAATAGTCCTGGGACAGAGAGAGAGAGAGGTCTGGGAACATGAGCTAGGCTTGGATCAACTTCTGCCCATTCCGTCACCTGCTTCACTACTGTTTGTTTGGTTAATGTAGGTTACTAACCCACTCTCTTGCCCTCAGCAGCTCCCAGTGTGGTCACCGGGTCATCTCATGCAAACCCCTGTCCCATGTCCATACACTCCTGTTCTCCCCTGAACCCCCTTTCATTTCCCAGTCTTCCAAGGCTTTCATGAAATCTCCCATGTGCAAATGACTCTTCTTTCCCTGAGGCTCACATTGGGGCGAACACTGAGGGCAGCCGTGAAACAGTCCACAGCCTTCTCGTACTCCCCACTCAGGTTGAAGAGTACTCCTAAGCCACACTGCACATCGGGGTCAATGGAGGTAGGGTCCAGACGCACAGCTGCCAGGAAGAGTTCTTTCACTTCAAGGAACAGGGAGCTAGGTAAGGAGAAGAAAAAGCAGAGAGGTAGGTAGATGGCTCTATCTGTATCCTAGCCTCCACACAATCCCTTCAAAAGTCAAGCATATTCCCAGGACTCATCAATGTATCAGTCATCTCATTTACCCCAATTCCACCTCACCATCTGCCTTGTTTCATCACAGCACTGCACGGTAGAATGCTGACCTCCTTCGAGCTGACCCTGAGTAACCCCTACACTCCTAGACTGTTGGATCTCAGCATACCGAAACTTCCCAAATCAAGGTCATGGTCCTACTGGGCCTCACGTCACCCTCCTCATCCCAGGAATCCCATGCACTCACTCAGACAGCAGAGATCCCAAGACACGCTTGCTGGGCCCCAGTCCTGCCCCGCTGGCCCCTTCTTCCCCAGGAGCCACCAGGTGGGCGTAGGCTGGTGAGTAGCGCAGCCAGTCTCGCAGGGTCTCACAGGCCTGTCGCTGCAGGGACTCGTTGGTGAAGCTCACGGCCAGAGCCATCAGCGCTGTCCGGTTGTCTGGCTTTAGCTCCAGACACCTGACGGGACAAAAATGAGCAGACTGAAAATCTGCCAATGACACCAGCAGCCCTCGGCACCAGAGGTCCACGTCCAAGCTCTGAAATGCACTCCCGGAGGCCTCATGTCTGCCCGCTCAGCCTAATATAGACAAGGCTCCTCTGGCCTTTGAGGTAATATTAAATTAATTAATGACTGTGGGCCAGGCAGGGAAACTCTAGCAACAAATGGCGTCCAACATGGTGGCAAGAGTTTCCACCTAAAACCTGAGAAAAAGATTCTAAAACGGAGCTAAAAACAGCTTCCTAATTGTCTCTCTCAAATGAGCGGCAGCTGCCGGTTTGAGCTACTGGCGGGTTGCTGGCGTGTGCGCTCGACCTACAGTATGGCGGGAATGAGGCCTCTACAAGTGGCACATTAGGCTACATTATGGATTTAGCCTTTGCTAGTACAAAACAAAAAAAGAGGTTTCTGGGCTACACGCTGCTTGGATAAAAGCATAGACCCACGATAGCTCCCAGAGCTGGCGGAAAACTACAGTACTGCCGCCATGTTGGGAAGCTGCG
Source organism: Peromyscus californicus insignis (assembly GCF_007827085.1). Classification (NCBI taxonomy): domain Eukaryota; kingdom Metazoa; phylum Chordata; class Mammalia; order Rodentia; family Cricetidae; genus Peromyscus; species Peromyscus californicus. The sequence goes on from NW_026294584.1 coordinate 138,420,154, forward strand.
GTGGGCGGAGCCAGCAGCCACAGCTGCTGCAGCTTAAAGCAATAGATTCACAATAAGACAAATTCAGATGTAATAGTTTACAATGTATGTAAAATATACGTAGGCTTAAAAGAGACAAAAAAAGGTGATATATACAGTATAGAAACAAATACATGGTTTTAAAAAATAAAGTCTTTAAAGAAACAGTAAAATTAATATAAAAAATAAGCCACGTAGAGATGACTATTACACAGAGAGTCTGGATTGTGTTGTCTTTGGGATTCTTAACTACAGAGAGATGTTTGATTGTAAAGGAAGCTGAGTTAAAACCAGTACGTATATTTTAAAGATACTTTGACTTCAAAATTTGGATATAAGGATATGTTGCTTTGGAAAAGAGTCTCTTTTGTTTCCACAGAAAGCAAGAGGCTATGGATTTGTTCCAGATTAAGACACATCAGGTTTGACCAGCCAAGACCACCTGAAAGGTCTCCGATGATACCATGGCCCAGATGATCCAACATCCAAAACCGTTTCAAGGCAACTGGCTCAGATGATACAGCCTCACGGACTACTCCATGATCCTAAAATTTTCTTTGTTTCCCCAAAAGATACAGCGCCCCCCTCCAGCAGGAAGTAGTAAGAGAAGCTACGCCCCAAATTCCCAAATATACCAAGCTGACTTTGGAGATGTGTAAAGGTTAAAACCTTCCTTTTTAAGAAAAGAAAAGGGGGAGGTGCTGTGGGATGGTCTGTATGTCGAATGTGTTGCTGATTGGTCAATGAATAAATCACTGATTGGCCCGTGGCCAGACAGGAAGTATAGGCGGGACAAGGAGGAGAAAAAACTGGGAAGTGGAAGGCTGAGAGGGGGAGACACTGCCAGCCGCCATCAGGACAAGGAAGATGTAAAGTACCGGTAAGCCACAAGCCACGTGGCAAGGTATAGATTAATAGAAATGGATTAATTTAAGCTGTAAGAACAGTTAACAAGAAGCCTGCCACGGCCATACAGTTTGTAACCAATGTAAGTCTCTGTGTTTACTTGATCGGGTTTGAGCGGCTTGGGACTGGCGGGTGAGAGAGATTTTCCCTGACTGTGGGCCAGGCAGGGAAACCTCTAGCAACACATGAGTGTAATTAATATCTTGAATGTAATTCAAGTCACTGAATTGTGAACTTAAAAATGGTTACAACTGCAAATATCATGTTCACCTTAAAAAAACTAAGGTGGAATGTAATCACCATACATTATATGTGTGTATGAAATTGAAGACAGCGATGTTCTAAAATAGAAAGTGGTGATGGTGTCATGGGCCTATGAGGATGCTGGACTAAAGTCTATCAAATTGTGTAAACAGGCAAATTGTATACTATGTGAATTATTTGTCAATAAAGATTTTATAAAATGTAAATAAACAAATAATAAATAAATGTCCTAATCTGAGGTGACCAGAATCAAGCCTCTTCCTACCCTTTTTCTAGCCAGTACTGAGCCATGTTGACTCAGAACAATGTCGCAGGTTCAACTGTATGCTAGCAGTCAGAAAAGACAAGGAGCTGGTTCTGGTGCCTATTAGGCTAAAGGTCACTTGGCAGAGGCCTCTATCTACCTGCCATCACAGCAGCACACTTACCCTCCGCAGGGCACTGATAGCCAGGAGCTCTTGCTCATTCTCAGCCTGGGTGGTACCCAGATACTGCCAAGCCTAGAGAGAAGTTGACAATTTCATCACTGACTTTGCGTCCTCTCCTCCACTGGCTTCCCCCCACTCACCATCTCACCTGCACCCCGGAGGAGACCACACCCCATCTGCATGCCTCTTTGGGCCTCCCCCAGACCTGGACGAGCCCCACTCACTTCCATGTGCTTAGGATCCTGCTGCACGGCAGCCTCAAAAAGCAACACAGCATTGGGCAAATCTCCCTCCTCGAGTCGATTCAGCCCTTCTTCAAAAGGCTGAGGGTGGTCACGCAGGGGGTTCTCTTCCTCAAACTGGTACCCCTGGAAGGGAGGGAATTGAGTGGGGGAACTCCAGACAGCCAGGGCAGCAGGGCTGGGACAATAATGGCCAACGTGGTGGAGAAGGTGAAAGCGTCCTTCCACACGGGTGTAGCAAAGTCTCCGAACTATGAAGACCCTCCATGACAAGACAAAGGTGCGCATCAGCTCGGCTGCCGTCCCCTATTTACAGTAGCTAAGAAGCTGGATGAGGCTAAGAGTGTCCATGCCGGGATTATAAAATTATTTGAGGAAGTCTTCCCATGCCTACATTTCCATATCCGAACCTTCTCTCCCCTGGACAGAGCATGCCTCTCAGCAGCAGCTGTTGATCACAGTGAGAGTTCTCTTCAGTGCCCTACTCCTAGTGGGATGGCGGATGAGGTGGTGTGACGTGAGTCAGAGGCTCCACCTTCAAGGCAAGGCTTGCCCAACTTAGGGGACTGCAGAACTGACTGGGTACATCAGAAATGCTTGATTGATTCCCCATAACTGAGTCTGTTTGTTTCTTTTGCTTTTGCTCCTTTGTTTGATTTTTAGGCAGGGGTCTTGCTATGTAGCCTCGGCTGGCCTCAAACTCACAGCTATCTTTTTGCCTCACCTTCCAAGTGCTGACATTACAGATATAAGCCACCATTTCGGGCTGCTGGATTTTAAATACAACTTGGACCCCAAAATCTGGCTGGCAGAGAATGCTTCTACAAGATACTGCTCTCTTCCATCTGGGGGGTTCTCAACTGAGAAAGTTAGGGTGCCACCTAAAAAGCTTTGCCAACTGGCATTTGATATGAAGTAGGAAAATAACAAGGCAAGGTCAAAGTCACTAGTGAACCACAAGGCTTTGGACAAGTAAAATATTCCTTTGGGGGAAGTAAACAGTTATCATCACAAAAAAGAACGAAAACCATATGTAGCTCACCAGACAGAGTTTGGTAAACACAGTTCCAAACACAGCACAGACATGGAAAACTTAGCAGTAAACTGTACAAAATAAAGGCAAGATTTCCTGTCTGATTATCATTGTGAAACAAAGAATCAGGCGTGCTACGTTCGAAACCACGAGTCATCGGCTACAAAGGACAATTAACAATTGCAGCTGGGATTCAAATCATGAGACTCAGTGTTGGAGATGGGTTTGAGGGAGACGTGTCCACACGGACAGTTGGGAAATACTAAACTTCAGTAACGACCCTACTACAAGAGATAGCATGCCTTCTCAGTGAATGACCAGACAATAACTACTTCACACCTTGCAGATCCTACTGCAACTACCCAACTCCACCACAGGAGGGCAGAATCAGCCAGGCGCAGTATGTAAGCAATGAGCATGGCTAAGTCACCACCAAATTTTACTCATGGACACTGAAATTTAGATTTAAATTTTTAGGTATTACAAATTGTATTACTCTTTTGACTTCTTTCAGCCATTTAAAAATACTAAAGCCGGGGGCTGGAGAGATGGCTCAGAGGTTAAGAGCACCGACTGCTCTTCCAGAGGTCCTGAGTTCAATTCCCAGCATCCACATGGTGGCTCACAACCATCTGTAATGAGATATGGCGCCCTCTTCTGTGTACATAATAAATAAATAAATCTTTAAAAAAAAAAAAAAAAAAAAAAAATACTAAAGCCATTATCAGCTACTGGACCATTTACAAATGAGTGGCAAAGCCATTGATTCCACGGCCACTCACTCTAGACCATCTGAACTCAATAGAAGAGTCTACACTCAACCTTAACTGCTGTCCATCATCAATCCATCCTTTAAGGCACTCTGTGGGAAACAGAGATTGTTATCACATATAATTTCCTAATGAATGTAACTGATGCCTCAAAGCTACTGACAGCCTTACTGAAGGTCTTAAAACACTGTTCACTAGTGGTGGCTGGAGCTACTTCCTTAAAAGTACAATGCCTGTGTGTAGCAGTCAGCAGTGATGAATGTTCTCACATGTCTTTAGGAGACAATGTGACAAATGGATGCCATCATTTTTCAAACATGAATTTCTTCTAGACCCCATTACCTTCATTTTTAAGGTCTCATCAATTACTCAAAGAGGAATTAACTATTATTCCCCTGTCCATAGATGGAAAAAGAACACTCTGAAAGAACCCTTCACAGCCTACAGAGAGCTGAGCATTGCTTCGCATCCTGAAAGCTCTAACCCAGCCAATCATCTTGTCTGACGCCCTGCCTTGGGCTGTTCCAAAACCTCACAGGATCACACTGTGGAGAGAGCACTGCTTCAGAGAGTCTCTACATCCCAGAAACTTGCAGGCAAGCAGGAGGACCAGAGCTTGAATCCCCAACTTCCACAATAAAAACCAGGCAGGCATGGTGGTCCACTCAGAGAGGGGACCGCAGGGCAAGCTGGCCAGCTAGACTAGAGCTGTGTCAATGAGCTCTGGGTTCAGTGAGAGACTCTGCACCAGACAGGAAAGTGGAAAGCAATAAGGAGGACACCCATGTTAATATCTGGCCTCGGCACACACATGTACACCACAGACACGTACAAAAAAAAATAATAAGTCACAAATAAAAAGCACACAAAGGCCCATGAGTTTATTTGACAATGAACTCATACCCACACTGTTCAAGTATTCCGTATAATTCAGTACAACTTAGTTTAAGGACAGACAGAACTTCACTTTTCACTATTAGTGAACAAGAAGGTGGAGCACTGTTGTGAAGCATTAGGGCAAGGGTTTTGATGCCTAGTTTTGCAATATTTCAAGGTATCACTGACTTAAATAGGGTTCATGGATCTAATAAATTACAGTTTTTGTTTGTAAGATGTTGAGATTTTGAAACACAGTCTCACTAACCAAGTTAGCCTAATTTACAGTCCTCCTGCCTCAGCTTCTCACGTGCTAGGATTACAAGTGTGTACCATTATACCTGGGTCCCTCATTATATTTTCAGGCTTTTAATTTGAAGGCATATTTGACCCAGCATGTCATAAATATGGGAAAAATAAGTGCTAAATTAAGCTTCCAGCTTAAAAAGTTATTCTGCATAGCATGTCATAAATACCGAAGTAATAAACACTAAGAGGAAATATTACCCATATGAAAGTAGGACTTATGTCTTCGTCTATCAAATGTATGGAAATGCCAATTATAAGTTAACACTATATCAAATGATTAATGGGACAATGAGGTTATTCTGTAAGAGGAATTTATACTGTGGCAAAATAACAAGGAGAGTTCCCTAGAAGCAAGCAGTCCCTCAATGCACCACACAAGACCATTCTTGGGCAAGCCCAGAACAGATAGATGGGTCAACACAATCCCATTTTCTCAGTATGTTTCTAGTCAGTTTTTCTGGCTCTTGAGCCCTAAAGTCCCCTGGACGTCTCCCATCTTTGCACAGCTCCCTACATCAACATCACCTCCACCACCCAGCTTCACATCTCAGGATCTGGGTCTTCCTCCTCCACATCTGTGGTGAGAAAGAGGTGTTACTCAGTTCCTATTCTGTCTCCACGAAAACCAAGCAATTCTTTTCCTTCCCTCTCATGCCTCAACTCAGAGGCTCAATTATCAGCCACGTCCCCAGCAATCCTGCAGCTCAAAAGCAGGTGAATTCACAGCGAGACTACTGAAGAATCACAAACATCTAAGCCAAAAGCACACATGACATGCAAAATCCAAACATCTTCACCACAGACTACTGGGAAATGTTCCTACTGTTTAGATGATTTAATGTAATTTTTTGAAATCCCGAATTGGGACAAGAGCCTGATTCCTACAGGAAGAGATCAGAACTTCAATGAGATCTGAAGGTGTAGCTCAGTGGGATAGTTAGTCTTTCCTAGCACACACCCACCCCTGGTTTGATCCCCAGTATTTGGGGGGGTGGGGGGTGGCAGGTGTTTGAACTCATGCACTAAAAAAAATACATGTCACAGTGTGGACAGAGGAATGATCCATCAACTACCACTGTCCAGCAGAAGGGTCAGCAACAGATAAATTGTCCCAGTGCAACCTCCAAAGAGGAGCTCCTCATCTGTTCTCAGTGCATCGTGTGAGCCTCCCTCGTGAGCATCTGTCACTGTGTGATTTGCAAAGGTATTTTTACTAACTTGTAGTCTCGAGAACAGAGTACACATTCAATTACTGGACAGCAGGAGCCAAGGTGTCAATCAGACTTCTTTTCATAGAAAGAGGCTCAAAAACAGTAACAGCTGCAGCGTGGAAACTCTTCAAATTCTAGAACCTGGAAAGCCAGGGCTCCTACCTTGTCATAGGAAGCGGATGTGAGGTCATCATAGTCAGAAAGCCAGGGGTGTGCCTCAGCATCCCGTTTTGCCATCTCCTCCAACTCTGCCTGCAACTTGTCCCAGAAATCGACATCAGACTGAAAGGAAGGGAAGGCAGACAGAGAAAGGAGGTGCTTCGTGACCACCCCCAACTCTCCACTCTACTGGGATGTAGTCCCTAGGGCAACAGGTCTTAAATTTCAATGTTTCAGCAATCATCAGAGAAGCTTTTGTAAAATGCAAATTCCCCGATCCTACCCCCAGATTCTGTTGCAGGAATGTGAAATGATGTCCAAGAATTTGTTTTTTGAGTTTTTCGAGACAGGGTTTCTGTGTGTAGCTTTGCACCTTTCCTGAAACCCACTCTGTAGCCCAGGCTGGCCTCGAACTCAGAGATCCGCCTGCCTCTGCCTCCTGAGTGCTGGGATTAAAGGTATGCGCCACCACCGCCCAGCTAGAATTTGCGTTTTTTAAAAAGCACTCATCCCACACCTATGCAATTCCGACACAGATGATCCAGTACACTATGAAACTATTAAAGCCATGCTCTCCATGGAGGGAAGGCATGGCCTTGGAGCGCTTGTGTCCACACCAGCTGCTCTCACCTCTATAGCTGACTTGGCTCGTTCAAATTCCACATCAAGGGCAGACGTGTTGTTTCCTGGTCTTGTGAACTGATCAACCCAGGCCTCTGAGGTGTCCTGTGACAAAGGATGATCAGTGCCACCTCCACCAACTTCCTTCCCATTAACACAGAATGACGGAAAACCCACTAAACACCACCAGCCTGGATGCTCTCAGATTCTTTCCCCACCCACTCACGGTCTAGATGCCTGCCACAAGGCAAACTGTCTATAAGATCCCTTCCCACTGAACACTGATCCGGCCTCAGGCAGCAGTCTGAGGTGGGCTGGGGAGTGAGCGACAATGTCCTACCTGCTGCTGCATAAACTCTGCTGCCCACTGTTCTGCCTGAGCTCGGCCCGACCCTGCAGCGGACTCCAGGGACACCTGCCCCTCGCCAATCTGCCGCACGAATTTCAGGAACTGGGGCACAGAGACACACATAGGCACCTTGGGACAGGACTTCTAGGTGCACACTCTCAACTATGCCCAAGGAAACCCTGCACTCGCCCCTCCCTGAACATCTCTAGCTGCATCAAGATAATACTAAAGACTCTGGAAGAAAAAAAAAGAGATCAAACACAGGGGGATTTCTGCCTCTGCAGAGTTGAGAAGACACAGAAAAGACAAAGGGTTAGTAGATAAAGGAATGAGGGAAATAGTGGGAAGATGCAGCCAGATCCAAAGTCTCCATTCTCCAGAGGGGAGACAGTTCTAGAACCTCTTGCCCTCTTTATAGCACAGTAGGGTGAGGGAAAGAAGGCCTTCAGTCCCAGCTCTGCTGAGCACAGTAGCAGAAGGCGACTCACCTCAGAATTAGCCAGTTTGGGGTCGTCCACCTTGGACACAAAGTCACTGGCTGTGTGCTGCAGATCCTCCTCGGGATGATATTCATCGTACCTGTGGCGAGGAAGAAACCAAGTCATCCACCCCATTGCCCATGCTCCTTCCGAATCCTGGCTCACAGCAGACAGAATTCTTGGGGGAAGAACAATAATGCCATCCCACTACCTTAAGGAGCTACAAGCTCCAAGTTAGGATAAAGAAGGCTATCTCAGTGGAAGTTGGAAAGTCTTTTTATTTTTTCCTTTCCCAAACACAGCTCTGCAGGGAGGGAGAAGAGAAGAACATGCTCAAGGAAACATGGCCCATCAAGACAGTTACAAATCTCTAATGGAGTAGTTAGGATTACTACCAATAAGTGAAATACCAATAAACTAGTGGGAACATTAATAAACTAAGCAGAAAAGAACAAACAGCAAGCTGGTGAGAATGTGGATGGAGGAGGCTGGAAAACTGCCCAAAACTATACTCTCTTCGTGGCAACCCAAGGAAGACGCTGGACTCACCATCGATCGGCGGTAGATGTTCCTTCCGGCTCTCCCAACCACAGCTTCTCCTCAGACTGCTCCAGATACTCCTCAGCCCATCGGGCAGGGGACACAGACAAGGGGTCTGCAAAGAAAGAGCAGTTGTGGACCTCATCAAGGCTTCAGTGTAAGATCAGAGAATCAGAAGGTAATACAGACTTACTGACCCACTTAACCAAACCAAACCAAACCGAACCCTGTGGAGTCCCCGAGAGTCCCCCTCCTCCACCCCAACAGCCTCTTCAGTGGCTGAGCTATTCCCAAGGGGCTGAAGGGAAGTTTATGGAGAGCTGGGAACAGGAGACCCTACTAAAGAGGATCAGGAAAGAATTTAGCACTCCCAAGGCTGAACCAGAAGGCTGGAAAGTCGAAGGCTATAGAAAGAGCCTATCTTTAACGGAAGGGAGGTAGAGAGATGACTCAGTGATCTTCCAGAGGACCTGGTTCAATTCCCAAACCCACACGGTAGTTCACAACCGACTGTAATTTTAGTTCCAGGAGACCCCATGTCCTCTTCTGACCTTAAGGGAACCAAGCACACAGTAGTGCACAGACACACGTAGGGAAAAAAATACACATAAAATAAAAGATTTTTAAAAAATCTTTATTAGTGTATACCAGTTGTACAAAGTTGGGGCTTCAATACGCCATTTCCACACATCCATATGATGAGTTTTGATCATATTAACTCCCTCTTCCTTTTTGGAGGGGACAGAGGTATTGGGATGCCTCTCTATGTAGTCCTGGTTGTCCTGGAGCTCACTACGTAGACCAGGCTGGCCTCAAATTCACAGAGATCCACCTGCCTGTGGCTAGGGTAGAAGTCAGGAGCCACCATGCCCCCACACACCCTTTACTTTCCAACCCCCTCCTCTTTCTTCCTTTTCCTTTCCTCATCCTTCCAAACCCTTTCCCTTGAAGTCTACAGTCCTCAGTAAGAGGCGGGACATCCGGGCTTCCTTAGGGAAGCTATATATGAAGTCTAAAACAAAGTATGTGCCAAACCTGGGCACACCACAACACTCACAGCTGCCCACCTCTCTGCCCCCGGAAGTCAAGGGTGCTTGCATCCTCACAGGATGCCTGAGGCCCCTACACCCAGAGATAAACACTATTCTGGCTCTTGTCACTGTGTTCTCACTGTTTGGGGTTTTTTAAGATAGGGTCTCACTATGTAGCCCAAGCTGACCTTAAACTCAAGATCTTCTGTCGCAGCTGGGGTAATAGGCAAGAGCCATTTGATTCATTTGAAGAGGCCATGTTTTTCAGTCAAACTCTCAAGTTATCTTAGAAACTCTAGTGACAAAGGGCACCGTGAACAGGGGAACAAACACTAGATGAGGGCGCTGAACTGTTTCTCAACTCCTTGGACTTTGGCCTACCAAGCAGCGAGCAGATTAGTGTTGCTGAGGTAGCAGAGAAGGCAGCAGCCCACGTTTGGCCTTCTACTCTGTGTCTCCCATCTTTACACCCCCAGTTGCTGACACGGTAATCCAATCCCCAACTGGAAGGTCTGACTGTCCTGTTTTAACACTGAGAAGGCTTCTCACACCCTTAGTATTGACGTACATTCCACTTTACCTAAGACTTGGCCTGAATAATTTCAACAAAGCAATCTCAAAAGCTGAGAAAATAATGTCAAAATCTTAAAGAAGAAAAGAACCAAGGGTCTCAGAATATACACACCCTAACTGTGAGGAAGTCATGGAAAATGAGCATAATAAAAAAGTACAGTTGGCAGCCGGGCGGTGGTGGCGCACGCCTTTAATCCCAGCCCACTCGGGAGGCAGAGCCAGGCGGATCTCTGTGAGTTCGAGGCCAGCCTGGGCTACCAAGTGAGTCCCAGGAAAGGCGCAAAGCTACACAGAGAAACCCTGTCTCAAAAAATCAAAAAAAAAAAAAAAAAAAAAAAAAAAAAAAGTACAGTTGGCAATTGTTGGGTTTACAGATCCAGTGTTTTAATTTCAAAGACCCTCAACAACTACAGGCCAGATCTCAGGTCCTGTAGGTAACATTTTTTCTTCCCTTACTATAGCCAGACTGTGGCTTACATGTGAAGATTGAAAAACAAATGTTTAATATCAAAACAGGTTTCAGTAACACCTCCCTGCTCCTTAGTCCTGGTTGAAAAGGAATCACTCTTCCCTGCTCACTCTCCATTTCCTCCTTACTCTCACTCTAGTGATCCCGAGACCACAAAGTCACAAACCATTTCTGTGGACTAGGTATGCACATCAGTGTTCAATTCCTGCCTAGCATCTGAAAGGGCGTGAGTTCAATCCTCAGCACCTCAACAGTAATAACAACAACAACAATCTACCACAGTTTGTATGTATGTATGTATGTATGTGTATTCTGTAGCCACTCTAATAAATCCTTTCTGTGTGTGTGTGTGTGTGTGTGTGTGTGTGTGTGTGTGTGTGTGTGTGTGTGTATTCTGTAAGTTTCTGATCCTCTAAAGAACCCTGAGTAATACACACAGTATGTCAACTGAGTCTAATTCAGAATACCTGTAGGCTGAGTTTCATCTCCAGATCTGAGTAAGCCCAAGGTGCAGACTGGCCAGAAAACACAACAGATGCTTCTTCAGTAGTATGACAGACCAAAAAAGGGGGATGGGAATTTAAAAGATAAAAAGAACCTACAAAGCATGCTTATAATTCCAGCACTTGGGATACAGAGACAGAACTATGAGTTCAAAGACAACCTAGGCTACATAGTAAGACCTTTTCTCAAAAAACAAAACAAAAAAAAAAAAAAAAAAAAAAAAAAAAACCAAAAAAAAAAAACAAGCCGGGCGGTGGTGGCGCACGCCTTTAATCCCAGCACTCGGGTGGCAGAGCCAGGCGGATCTCTGTGAGTTCGAGGCCAGCCTGGGCTACCAAGTGAGTCCCAGGAAAGGCGCAAAGCTACTCAGAGAAACCCTGTCTCGAAAAACCAAAAAATAAATAAATAAATAAATAAATAAATAAATAAATAAATAAAAAAACCAAGCCATGTGTAAGGGCAAGTGCCAAGGATCCCAACAGGCGGCAGAGACAGCCACAAATTCAAGCCAGGCTGGCACACAAAATCAAGTTGGAGGGACACCAGGGCTAGAGTGAGATTATTGTCTCACAAACACCAAAAAATAATAAGACCTTAAAAAGTACAGTATTTTATCTCAAATCTACCTATCCATAAAACAACAGTTAACTTATATATCTGATATATCAGCTACAAACGCTGAGAAAGATGTTTTAAAACACGAATTTTGGGGCTACAGAGATGGCTCAGTGGTTAGAGGCAATGGCTTACTTAAGGGTTCTTCCAGATGACCTGGGTTCAATTTCCAGGCCCCATTTGGCAGCTAACAACAGTCTCAAACTCCAGTGCTAGGGGATTAGACACCCTTTTCTGGTTTCTGCAGGGAATGCATATATATGATGCACAGACAAACATTCAGGCAAAAGACCTCTACACAGAAAATAATAATCAATCTTTTAAATACATAAAATATGAATTCCTAGAAAATCAATTTGTTTTAGCTTTTGCTCCCAAATCTCCATTCATTCATTCATTCATTCATTCACTATTAAAGGCCTACTACAACAGGACAGTCTTACAGAGCCCAATTCCACACAGCACGGTCCCAGGCACCCACATCCGGGCCTCTCTCTGTGAAGCAGGCATAGTTGCAAATGAATGTGCAAAACAGATGAGCTCTCCAAAGACAGCCAGACAGGTGGGGCAAGTCCGACACGTTTTTCTAAGGCTGTTCTCATTGGTGAGTTCGGGGAGATTTCACGGGCAGGAAGCAATTAATTATAATAAAATCAGGCTCACATTATGCTTAGCTGCACAAACGGTCTGGTTTTTGTTTTGTTTTGTTTTTGTCTGTTAGTTTTAAATTATGGAAAATGACTAATGTCCACCCATTCCAACAGAACTCTCTCTGTACTAAGATGTATCCCTTAAGGTTAAGGTTTGTGTGGACACCTGAAAGGTTCTGTCCAGCACAGGTCACTGGATAGCTCAGATTTGGGCTTGAGGCAATTCCACGGGAAGACTCCAGAGTATTCTAAAATTGAGATTTTAGAATAATAGTTCGAAAAGCACGGCACCTGGGTACAAACAGGCATGAGTTTGGATATCATGTCTCCTCCTGTCTCCTCCTGACACTTTGTAAAAGGTTTCCAAATCTCAGCCCAGCAGAGAGTGCTTAGAACTAATAGCAAACCCTAGAACCCTGTCTGCCGATCTTACTGTAGGAAAGAGAACCTGGGTGAAATGACCTAACAGCTTATACTAGTGTTGGGTTCTGGGGCATTTCTCCTGTGTGAGGAGGGATCCCTACCTTCAGGAGTGTAAGGAGCGGTCAGGGGAGAAGGCCACTAAGTCCCATTAGCTCAAAAACCTTCAACTATTCAGGACACTGTGACCGCCTGAGAAGCTAGAATCTTTGTAACTTTCTCCATTCATATCTCTTCTCATCCTTGGATTTCTCAACATAGAAAAAGGCAAACAATGCTTCTCTCAGTGAGCAATCAGGAAGAGGAAGGCTGAAGACTCTGTCCTTCCCCTTTGCCCTACTCTGATAGGCGTGGGGGAGAAAAAACAATCCGCAAGGAGGCAGTGAGCAGACGATGCCCCAAAGACACCTATCAGGCTACGACTAAGTGTGTAGTCAAGAGAGAAAGAGCATAAAATACAGACCTGTCGGGACAGAATGACAGCTCGGTCCACAGTCAAACCCCAGTGACACCCTAGGGAGAAACCTCAACACTGCATCGTCAAACTGCCGTCCAAACACTTGTGCTCAGTCATAGATTGGTGCTGCCCCCAACCTTGGCCAGAGAAGCTTCTCTCTGCACTGGTCAGCAGGGAAGGCAGAGACTCAGAACTGACCATAGTGCTGAGTGAGAATAAGTAAGTGGCTATGGAGCACTCAGCCCTCAGTGGGACATCTATCCTAATCCCCCCTCCCCAAGGGGACATCTCAGAACAGGGTGAAAAGGGGGCAGGAAGCAGAGGATGGAGTGGGATGCTGGGAAGCACTGTCCTCAGGACATGACATGCCCATGACACCCATGGACTCATTTCAGCTGTAGTCACCTGCACAAGATCAAGTCAACAAGATCAGGTGACATCTGACAGGCAGCGTTATTAACAAAAAGAAAAAAGAGCAAAGGACATGAAAAGGAAGCAGGACATGTTTGGGGTATCTAGAGGGAGTAGAGGGGGGAGTCGGGAGTTCTTCCAGAGAGCTGGGGTTATATATGATCAAGATGTACTGTTTACATTTTCAAAAATGCCTAAGAATAAATAAAAGCTATTCTATTAAAAAAAAAAAACACTCACAATATTGTGTTACCTTAGGCAAGTACTCTACCTCAAAAACTCAGTATTCTTATCTGTAAAGTGGTTCTAAAAACAATAGTTAGAACTTGGGTTCTTCTGGAGTTTAAATCAACAGCATATTCAATGCACTAACACAGAGCTCAGAACGCACTAAGTACACAGAAGTTAATGTTATTTTATCATCACAGATGATCTTTACCCTCAAAGACCATTTACTCCTCACTATCCACAAAAGAATGGTTCCTGAAACTCATACAGACACAAAATTCTGAAGATTCAAGTCTCTTATACGAAATCATATATTTACATATATCCCACACACATCCTCCCATTATTTCAATATCTCCAGATGACTTATAATACCCAATGTAATATAAATGCTATGTATATAGTAATTACACAGATTAGGAAATAATGAATACACACACACACATGCATACAACACACAATGGCCAGGCACCCTGTGGTTTATACCCAGAATCCCAGCACTCAAGAGGCTAAGATAGGAAGATCTCAGTTACATAGGGATTTAGAGGCTAGCCTGGTCTACAAGAGACCCTGTCTAAAAACTCAAAGAGTAAGTATACAGACATAATGTTTTCCCAACATTTTCCATCCACAATTTGTTCAGTCTACAGATGAGAAACTCACAGATACACAGATGGCCTAGCTATACTTCAATTTCATGAATATATTTCATGGATCCCACAATCCTACTTTCCCAGACCCCAATTCTACTTAAGATGGCTGAACGCCAGACTCCCAGGTGTTACAGTGCTGATTTCTCTCTTTGGGGTCATCCATCCGATCTCTAGCTCCTCTCCACTAGACTGAAGCAGTCAGGTTTCTGATGAGGAGGCAGACCTAAGCTCTCACTCATGTTCTCATGCCCCCCTCTCTCCCCCCTCTCTTTTTTTTTTCATTCAAACCCAGTTTTCTCTTTAATATGTTTTGATTCCCTACCATTGCTACAAGAAGTCACATCTAACGTCCTACAGAAATGAATCAAGAAGTTAGTTAGAAAACTCATGACAGCCAAAATCACCTTAGACCCTAAGAGGAATTAGGACTTCAATACCGAACTTTCAAATGCTCTGTAACTAGTACAGATTTTCCCACAATCCTCACCTGTAACTTCAGCAATGAATTCTTGGGACCAGTCAGTCTCATTATAATCCTGTGCTACATCCACAGCATCCCCAGCCGCAAGAAACTCCTGGGCCCAGTTCTCAGACAAGGCCAAGTCTGCTACACCAGGGGCTGAAAAGAGACAAGAGACAACTAAGAAAAAAGAAAACAAGTACCTCTCACTCCTCCACCATTACTCCTGGATGCCACCTCCTTTGTCTCCTCAGTCTGCTGAGGCCAGCAAAACCAAAGAAGGGAGCCCTCTGGCCTCGGTGGGTGCACACAAAACACTGGTCTCACAGGCCCTCAACCCACCTCTCTGAGGAGCCTGGCGAAAGTTTGACTGTTCAATCTCCTGCATCTCTGCCAGGAGATCATCCATCTTGAAGGTCTGAGGTGCACGGGATACAAGGGGTGCATTCTGATCCTGCAGGAATTCTGCCACCAGCTATTACAGAGAGATGGTGAGATGAACCATTGGGGGGGGGGGGGGCTCAGCAAAGGGGCAGGGCCGATTGGATGGGGATACTGATGTCAGATAGAAAGAAAAACAGAAACTGGAAACCACAAAGGAAAAAAAAAATCTATCTGTAAATTTGGAAACCAAAAAGAGCAGAACACATTGGCACATAAATCTCATTTGGTGAAGAGAGTTCAAAGTATGAGTGGACTGTTTAAAGGTTAAAATACATACATACATACATACATACATACATACATACATACATACATACATACATACCACGGACCAGAAAGAGAGAGAGGCAGAAAAGAAACTTGTTTTATTTACCTCATCTTCAGAACCTACTCCCAAAGGCTTAGAAACCTACGAAAGGAAGAAAAGAGGTGAAATGCAGTGAGGAAGGCCACGGAGTGGAGCCCAACTCTATCTACCGCTCAGGTGACCTGAGGCAAGTCAGGAGCCTTCACAAAGCCTCGGCGTCTTTGTCTATTAAATACTTGTCTGTGTAAAGATGCGCAGCGCTCACGCCAGTGCCGCTGAGCGGTAACTGCTATTATTACTTGTAACAACAGAGACAGCAGCTAGTGGGCTGATGAAACGGGCCCTCCCGCTCTAGAACACTCACCGTCTCCGCAGCTGCGGCTCCTGGGGGCCAGGGGCCAGGCCTCAGTCCCTCCTGCCGAAGGGCCTTGTCCTGGGTGAAGTGGGTGGCCAGCTTCATGAGCGGGTTGGCACCCCCACACTCGCCCTCCACCAGCTCCCGCATTGCCATGGTGACCACCAGCTCCCTGATGGACAGAGAGAAGATTACAACTGTGGTCCCAGAGCCAGACTTCCCCAACGCACGCCTCAGCCCCTATCTAGAGCAGGTGGGCCCACGACGGTCCCACACGGGCCAGGCCTCCAGGGCCGGCCGTCCTGCCGCCGGCCACCCCCCCTAGCTGTGTCGGGAGTCCAAAAGGGAGTCTGGATCCTCCCGCTTTCGGCTTGGGGTTTCGGCCTGGGGTTCCTCCGCAGCTGTCACGGCTGCATCTCAGACACCACCCGCCAACAGCAGCCCGACACATGGGCCTGGACCCCTGGGGAGCACGGGTAACGCGTCATCAGCCCGATTAGACGGGGACTCCGACCGGACAAGGGAGAGCGGGAACGCCGCCCACGGTACAGCTGGACCCACACTCCAAGTCCGGGGGCGCGCTGCGGGACTCGATCCCGGCCCGCGTCACCTGAGCCCCTCCCGCGCCGTACCGGTCCCGGCCCAGCGCCCCAAGCCCCCGAGTCCCGCTGGCCCAGCCCCGCCCCCGCCCCGCAAGGCCACCGCAGCAGCGGAGTCTCGCGGGCCCCGACCCCCGCGCCCCCTAGGCTCCAAGGCTCACCGCCGCGGGCCGCACCGTAGGACCCGCCGGGCCACCCGGGGTGGGCTGGGGGGAGGGGAGGGGGCGGGAGCCAGGGGGCGGGGCTCGGCCTTAAAGGGGCCGGGACCGGCGCGCTGCGGCCCAGCTCAACGGAAGCGGGTGAGGGGGCGGGGCCTTGAGCGGCGCGGCGTGATGGGCGGAGCCAAGAGCCTTAAAGGGGAAGTCCTGGGCAGGTGGTTTGGGAAGCTCTCCAGCCGTCCCTAGAACGCCAGGATTTGTTTTGTGGAAAATTCAGAGGAATGGAGCTAGGAGAGGCTTCTCGGACTTTGGAGGAGAACCAAGGTGGCAAGATCCAAGGCTCAGCTCTCTTTCCTGGGTCTCCTCTTTCTTTAAATCGCCCAAACAACCTGGGAGATTGCGGGGGTCAAATCTGTGACCTGCTTCGTCCTTCTAGACCTGACCCCTTTCCAAGGTGTCCCGTCAGGACAGCGCCACGGCCTCCAAGGAGACAGAGGCTTGCCCCCAGTTCCTCTCCCATGCCTGCGTAATGAGGGAAATAGCGCCGGATGATGACAAATTCTGGTGACTAAAATAGGGTCCTACGCATTCTGAGACCTCAAACCGGTAATGGATGGGGACGGCGCAGTGAGTCACTCCTCCCTCCTCCTTCCAGCATCCACTGCTGGTCAAGGTCACGATGGCCTGATTCTCGCAGCTCCAAGTTGGGAAAACGTGTCAAGAAATGCCTTTGATCAGGGAATATGAACCTAAGCCTCAGGCTCCGCCATCTGCCAGAGAACTCGCTTGGGTGCCAAACCTCGAGGTCACTGGGAAACAAGCCTTGATATCTCACCTAGGTCCGAGACCAAGGGACGCCTTGACGTCGTGGGGAAGGGGAAGGGTTCAGAGTGTTGGTAGGTGGGCTCGGCTGAGATTAGCGTTAGGAAGGCAGGACTGTCCCAGCCCGGAATGCGGGAGCGGAAGCAGGTAGTCAGCAGGTGGCGCCCTTGGGGCAGGCTTGATCTTTGCCGCAAAGGTAGCCTTCCTTGGGAAATGCAAGCTGTGTCAATTCATCCCCAGGAAGATAGAAATTTCCCTTATAAACTACAATGGGAACAAGGCAGAATATTGTGCAATATTTCTGTCTTTAGTACATTGTCGATATCTTTCAGAGGTCCTTACCCCAGTCTCCTATTGACCACAAATCCCAGCTCTTGGGTGTCCACTGTTTCCAGGCTACCGTTGTAAAGAAAAAAAAAACCTAGGAACTAATAGACTAAACCACACCAAGGAGAAAAGGATGCCCTCTTGGAAGATGAACATTTTAAACAGGAGGCTCCCTGGAGAAAGCAGTGTTTAAGGAAAGCATGTGATGTTTTGAATTTCAGAACATCAGGGAAGCAAAAAAGCATCTCCCAATAGCACTCAAAGCATACAACGCATACAACCTTCTGCTCTGCTAGGAGTTTAGTAACTGATTAGCAGTAATTCACTAAGCCAAGCTCTTGGGAGAATGATTGTAATAATAACTGAAGCTTATGAAATGCATGCTAAACCCCATGTGTTACACTAAACACTTGGTGAACATTAGCACTTTTAATCATCATAATCTTCATAATACTCCTATGAAAAAGATATTACTAACCCTGTTATACAAATAAGACGCGCCTGAAAATCAAATATGTAAGAAGTCAGAATCCACACAAGCAGATCTGGCAAGACAGCCTAGTGGGTAGAGGCCTTTGCACACAGGCCTGATGACCTATGTTTAATCCCCTGGTCTCACAAAGTGGCAGAGAAATGATTACCCCTGAGAGTTATCCTCTGACCTTTACTCACATGCACGCACCCACAAACGTCACATTTTAATCAATGCAAGCATAACTCAAGGCACTGAACCGTACACAATCCTGCCTCCCAGACTTGGAGAGGTCTTCCTTGTAGACCCTAGAGAACTTTGATATAAGCCAAAGACTTCTTCACAGAGCCTGGCCCATAGTCCCAGTGGTGTTGGGAAAAGACTAAGTAAGTTATGTAGGTGCTTAATATTTTGGTATTTAGCTATTAAGGTTCTAAATGTGAAATGAAATCTCCAAAGTTCAACTTTAAAATCATATTTTATCCATAAAAAATTTAATTTTTATAAAATAAAGGTAAATATTCCTTAATATTTAGCTGATTCAACAGGCTGAAACCTCTAATTCTCAGACACATGTTTACCACATGCCAGGCATGATTACAAGCACTTTTTAAATATCGATTTGTGTACTCCACTTAATGACTATTAATACTAAGCGGTCCCCATTTAACAGGTGAGGAAGTTGAGACTCAGAAATGCTGGGACTTGCCCAGGATTGTGATATGAGTTTTAGAAGCTGCGATTTGAACCCAAGCCAGTACCATCAAACTTTGTAAAGAGCCAAACAGTGAAGACATTTGGATCCAGGCAGGCTGCCCCGGCTCCTCTGCTATGCTGTCATTTCACAATAGAGCTGTGGGACAAGCATGGCTGTGTTCCATTCAAGGCTCTTATGAGCTCTGCGGCTACAGTTTTATATCATTTTTATGGCACACCATTCCTTTGACTTTGAAGTAAAAGTGTCTCAAAATGTCAAAAATAAATAAATAAACTCTTAGCTTTTAGACTCTGCAGAAGCAGGGAGCAGGCCAGGCCCTGCTTTGCTGACCTCTGACCTAGAGATTCCAGTTCCAGAGTCCATATTCTTTTTTTTTTTTTTCCCCATTTGGTGCTTTGCCTGTATATATGTCTGTATGAGGGTGTTGGACCCTGGAGTTACAGACATTGTGAGCTGCCATGTCGGTGCTGGGAATTGAACCCTGGTCCTCTACAAGAGCAGTCAGTGATCTTAACTGCTGAGCCATCTCTCCAGCCTCTTTTAATTATGTGGCCCAGGATGGCCTCAAACTCATGATCCTCCTGCCTCTGCCTCCTTCAGCAAATCGTACTGGCATGAGCCACCACAACCGGCATCCATATTCTGAAAGATGAGGATATACTGTACTTTCCTTTTTTGTTTGGTTTATTTTTGTCTTTGTAACAGGGTCGCACTGTGAAGCCCAAGCCAGCCTCAAACTTGCTGCAGTCCTCCTGCCTCAGCACCCTGTGTGATAGGATCATGGACATGAGCAGCTATGTCTAGCTTTAGGGGTGGGGGGACAACACATTATGATCATTCTCATGTAGCCCAGGCTGGCCTTGAATTCCTGGTCCTATTTCTACCTTCTGAGTGCTAGAATTGCACATGTGACATCATGTCCAGCCCATCACCCTCTTTTTCAGAGATGAGCTCTGTCCCTGCCCTGAATTCCTAGGCCAATTCCCTAACCAATAATGAAGGTTAACTCACGTTACAACTTTGCTGAGTGTGTCCTTTAAGTGCCAATAATTTACAGTTTCACTTGGATAAATTTCTTCCTATGTTTTCAAGTCCACGTTCTTTTCTGTTGGAGGGGGATGCTTTGGCTTCTTGTTCTTGTTTTATTTTGTTTTGTTTTGTTGTTGTCAAGCTAAGAACCCAGCCAGGTGGCACACACCTTTGATCTCAGCACTCGGGAGGCAGAGGCAGGCAGCTCTCTGTGAGTTCGAGGCCAGCCTAGTCCACATAGTAAGTTCCAGGACTGCTAGGGCTATGTAGAAATATCCTGTCTCAAAAAATAAAAAATAGGGCTGGGCGGTGGTGGCGCACGCCTTTAATCCCAGCACTCGGGAGGCAGAGCCAGGCGGATCTCTGTGAGTTCGAGGCCAGCCTGGGCTACCAAGTGAGTTCCAGGAAAGGCGCAAAGCTACAGAGAAACCCTGCCTCGAAAAACCAAAAATAATAATAATAATAATAATAAAATAAAATAAAAAATAAATAAATTTGAGGATCCAACCCAGGGCCTTGCCATGCTACACTACTGCTCTACCAGTGACCTACCACCGGCTCTGTTTCTTCAGTATTTTAATTAGATAGATGCAGAGAAATACAAGTAGTCTCCATACTCTAGAAATTACAAACCAAGGTTCAGTCTTCACACAGGCACATTTGGAAAGATGTGTTGGTTATGATTGCCCATCACTCCTTTCAGCCTTAGTGGTCCTCACTGACAGAGGCAATGAGGCAACAGAAGAAAGGTGTATGTGTGGAAGATGCAGCCATTTCCAAAGCCAGGCCCCCCTGAACACACCTGGGAGATCACAGTCTGCTTTACTTGTTCAAAGCAGCAATAAGTAGAAAGTCCAAGGCATAGCCAACACTACCCACCTAGGTTTGGGCTCAAAGTACCTACCTCCACCCCCTGTCAGTCCACCAGGGAATTTCCCCAGAGAAGAACGGAGTGTGCACACCCTTTACCCCTGTGTCTTAGTCCATCCCACCTGCTGTAATAAAACACCTAGACTGGGTGACTTACAGACAAGATCAAAGCACCAGCAGGTTCAGTGTCTGATGCAGCTCTTGCCTCCTCATTACACTGTGCCTCTGCATCCCACAGATATAAGAGGCTAACTACGTCTCTGGGATCTCTTTCCACAAGTCCTAATCCCAATCATGATGGAGAGTTGTTGTTACAATGCTAAATGGTCTTATAATAAAAAACCCAGAGCCAGATATCAGGCTGAAAGCTGAAAGATCAGAGAAGCAGAGCTAGCCACAGCCACCACCTATTTATTACCTCACCAACTCCACGAATCCTCTGACTGAAATCCTCTGAGTCTTCACCCAAAAGGGTCTTAGCTGAACTGCCTTAGTTCCTGTTTCCTCACACCTTATATAACTTTCTCTGCCCTGTCGTCACTTCCTGGGATTAAAGGCATGTGTGCTTCCCAGTACTGGGATTAAAGGTGTGTACCACCACTGCCTGGCTCTGTTTCCAGTGTAGCCTTGAACTCACAGAGATCCAGATCTCTGCCTCTCAAGTGATAGGATTAAGGGTGTGTGCCAGCCAGGGGCAGTGGTGGTACACGCCTTTAATCCCAGCACTGGAGACAGAGGCAGGCGGATCTCTGTGAGTTTAAGGCCAGCCTGGTCTACAGAGCGAGATCCAGGACAGGCACCAAAGCTACACAGAGAAACCCTGTCTCAGGAGAAAAAAAAAATATTTAAGGTAGAAGGCTTATATAAGACCCAGAGTATTGCAGCACACTGCAAAAATGTTCAGGTAACAATCAAAACTCCCTCACCATATCAAGAATCCAGAACATCTCAAGCTGGACTATATCAACATAGACACTCAGTTCCAAGATGATGGAGATGTCAGCATTATATTAAGGCACGTATCATTTGCACAAAAGAGAATTGCTTGGGTGGAGAAAAGGGAGCAACAAGAAAGGGAGTGTGGAAATGATGAGAGTGGGGCCAACTATGAACAGAGTATAATGATATATGACCCAAAATGTCACAGTGTCACCTGTTTCTTCATATACTAATCAAATAATTAAAAATGTTCCACCGGGTGGTGGCGGTGCATGCCTTAAATCCCAGCACTCGGGAGGCAGAGCCAGGCAGATCTCTGTGAGTTTGAGGCCAGCCTGGTCTACAGAGTAAGATCCAGGGCAGGCTCCAAAACTACACAGAGAAACCCTGTCTTGAAAAAAACAAAAACAAAAACAAAAAAAAACGTTTCATTGAGCAACTATAAACCTATGCAAAGCAAACAAAACACACAGTCAGGCTGGGAATAACCTGAAGTGTAGAGCACTTGCCTAGTATGTATGAGGCCCCAAGTTCATTTCCAACACCAATTACAGAGCCCCAACAAAGAAACAGAAGATACATATTTAAAATACTGCTACCAAACTATGTCTAGGTACTGCACCACTCAAAAAGTCCAATGACTCAAGTACAGGTTGTTGGGCCAAGGAAAAAGATTTACTTAAAAAGCCATCAAACCAAAAATGGGAGGTGAGACCAACACAGACTCTCAGAGAACTAAGGTGTGTTTCCCTGTGTTACAGGGAGAGAAAGAGGAGCTGGAACCATAGGCAAGAAAGAGACCTTTAGACATGCTCCACTGACCTGGACCAGGTGTAGACAACGCTCCGCTGCCCTGGACTAGGATGCTGTCTTAGTTGTCTTTATCCTGATGTCATCAGCCCTGGAGGGGAACAAGGCTTTAGTAAGTTTAGGTCAAGTTAATTCTACAGCTCTGGAGAAGACATTTCTGAAGTGGTTAATATGACTATGTACAGAGTTGAGCAGAAATCTGGCCCAAAGTTAAGACAGCAGAGGAGGACACTGATACAATACAGAGGCAGCAGTACCAAGCTTGATTCACCTGTCTTAGTCATCCCTGAGTCATCTGTATTCCCATGTGAACAGTCTGCTTTCAGCAGAAGTGGCCTTTGGGTCCCTGAAGACTAACCTAGGCCATCATTATCATCATACCCACATGTCTCAGAGGTTATGGACCACAAAGCCAGTGGGAGAATAACAATATATTGATCAGGTGTGTAACCTTCAAAATTAGCTATCAACTAAAAACAAGAAAGCTAGAGAGTTCATGTAGGTGTTCCCATGGTTACAAAACCAAACGGAAAGTTTAGAACCGAAATGTACAATAGTCAGCATTAAAGGGCTCAGCCATAGGATGCATGGGACAGAGGAAAGAATCAGTCACCTGGGTGATGGGACATTAGAAATTACTCAAGCCGAACAGCACAGGAGAAACAGACTGGAGAAAAACCAAACAAACAGAGCCAGCACCTGTGAGGCTCATAACAAAAGATGCAGCACCTGCATCTTCAGAGTTCTGGGGGAGGGGCAGCTGAGAGGGGGAGGGGCAGCTGAGGGGGGGAGGGGCAGCTGAGGGGGGAGGGGCAGCTGAGAGGGCACTCTAAGTAGCAACCAGATTTTCCCCCAGTTTGACCAGAGCTCAAGATCTACAGATAGGAAAAAAGTGGAGTGAAATCCAAACAGAATAAACCTGAAGAAATCCACACCAAGACACAGGTCATCGAAGTTTCAAAAACTAAAAACAAGAGAAAATTTTAAAGCAGCCAGAGAAAAACAAGGAAAAAGAGTGAGGACGTTCTCAGTGAGGAAAGATTAGGAGAATGTGTCCCCAGCAGATTTACTGTAGATGAATGACTAAACAAAGCTCTATAACCAGAATGAAAACAAAAGAGGGAGCCTTGGAATAGAATGAAAGAAGAAAGGACGACGTAAGCAAACCATGACCAAACACACAGCCGTGAGTCTTCTAAAACACACTTGACTGTATTTTTGTGGGCTGAGCTTCGGTGAAGAGAATTTGATTCACAGTCCTCCAGTTATATTCAATAAGTTGCAGTAACTGCTCTGACTTTCATCTAATTTTCTCATCCACCACCCAGGAGTGGAACCCTCACCTGACATACAGGGGACAACTGGAGGGATGGAAAGATGCTGATCGTCACATGCTTGGGTAATTGTAAGTTAAAACAATGAGAGATCCTGATGCATCTATCACGATGACCAGCATCCAAAATCTGCCACTATCAAACGCTGGCATGGATGGAGGTCAAGAGGTCAATCAGTGATCAGTCAACACTGGTCAGAAAACAAGATGGTGTAGCCACTTTGGCTACTCCATAAAAAAAACTAAACATATTCTTACTATACAAACCAAAAAGAATGTTCTTTTGTAGTTAACCAGTTGAGTTGAAACCTTATATACATGCAAAACACTACAAAGCTTTCTTCATAATCACCAAAGTTCAAAGGCAACCATGAGGCCCAAGATGAATAGACAGGGTATGGTTCATTCATCCACACAATGGGAAATTCTTCTACCTGAGGAAGAAATGAGCTATCACGCCGTGAAGGATGAGGAAGAGACTTCAGCACTAATCTACTGTGGTTCTAAACCTATGGCACTCTGAAAAAGCAAAACTGAATATAGGACAAGACCAGTGGTTGCCAGGGGTGACGACAGAAAGGAGGGATGAAGAGGAGAAGCACAGAGGATTGAGGGAGATAACTGCACAGCACTGTAATGGAAGTGTGCCTCGCTGTATACTCGTCAAGACCCACAGCACTGTAATGGAAGTGTGCCTCGCTGTATACTCGTCAAGACCCACAGCACTGTAATGGAAGTGTGCCTCGCTGTATACTCATCAAGACCCACAGCACTGTAATGGAAGTGTGCCTCGCTGTATACTCATCAAGCCCCGCCTCGCTGTATACTCAAGACCCACAGCACTGTAATGGAAGTGTGCCTCGCTGTATACTCGTCAAGACCCACAGCACTGTAATGGAAGTGTGCCTCGCTGTATACTCGTCAAGACCCACAGCACTGTAATGGAAGTGTGCCTCGCTGTATACTCGTCAAGACCCACAGAGTGGAGAAAACGAAGAAAGAAGTCAGTGAAAACGACCGACTTTGGGTTTGGCATCGTTGCCTGATGCTACAGCGTTGGCCAGCTAAGTACCCTTCTGTCCATGGTAATTCTCTCCAGTAACAGGAGAAAGTACATCCTTCTGGCCACACACAGATTCTGCCTGATGGGCAAAGTATGTTACGTGTCAGAAGCAGCGACTGTTGATACCTATAATACTAGAACTCCCCTACAAAGGCTACGAAGGACAGCATTAGTAAAGAGTACATCACGATGTGTCTGTGACGTCATAATTCTAGGCATGAGTTCAGGAACATGACTCTTCCTCCTAAGATCCTTATTCTGCAGTGCAGGTGCCCAGTTCTGCTGCAGTACTATAGAGGGACAGTAGCTGACACTAAGGCCATAATAGTGCCCCACATGGTGCTCCCTAAAGCACTTTGCATGTGTTCTCAACTAGTCTTAATATGCTTCAGTATGTGCAGAAACAAGCAGGATTGTCTGGTGAGTTACGTGGGACTCTTTCCAAGTTGCCGGACAACAAACCAGCTTGAAGGGCTGGACAAGGCCCCCAAACACCTGCTCTCAGCGGGACAGGCCACTCCAGGACTCAACCTCCAAAGCAACCAATTGGTTTTCACCTTTTCCCCAAGTGCGCAAAGTTGTACCCAGTCTCAAAATACCCCCAAATTCTCTGGGTGCTTTCCCCCCCCTAAATATTGCTATAAACCATTAGCATCTAAATAGCCTGTCAAGGATCCAAACCACCAGGTCACTCATGCCTAACTCATAAAAAGTCAGAGAGCTGTGGGAAGACTCTCTATAACACATACACACACACACACACACACACACACACACACACACACACATACACGCACATACACACACACACACACACACCCTAAGATGCTGAGGATATAAAGAAACTAGCTTTTTTGTTTTTGCAGGATCCTGGGAGTAAATTCAAGGCCTACCCTTGCAAAGCAAGTTCTTATAATCACAGTGCTGGGGAGGTAGAGACAGGTGGGTCCCCGGGACTTGATGGCTAGCTACTCTAGCCAATTCCAGGCCAGTGAGAGATCCTGTCGTGGAAAAACAAAAAAAGATGGACATCATCTGAGAAATAATACCTGAGGCTGGCCTCTGGCCTCCATAAGAGCCCACACATGCACCTGCACCAGCACCTGCACACGCACACACACACACACACACACACACACACACACACACACACACATACACACACAGATAATATAGTCAGTAAATATTTGTAGAACAGTAATAAAGGAATGACTTTATTACTATTGGATTTTAAGCAGTGATAATTATGTTCTGAGTTCAGAGAAAGAAAGCACAAAACACGTGAGGTCAAGTCCAAACTTCAGTTTATTGTTGTTAAACCTAAGTCAGAGAACATAGTTTTAGTCTGTGGGACAAGCTTGCTGATGCAATTCCACTTGTAAACCCACGGCTTGGCACAGCTCCCCAGGGAATGCTGAGGTCCATGGAGCCAACACAGTCACCCAGAACCTCGTACCTGCTCTGCAAGTTGGAGGTGTAAGAACATTCTCACATGTCTCATAGATTAGTTTCACCTGATTTGAAAACCATGGCTTCCTGAATGTCAGCCTTACCAGACATCAAATAACTCTCCTGTGGGATGTGGAGGCCAGTAGCGCCATGTCTCCTAACGGAACAAGAGCAACCATGCATTGTCTTTGTCCCTTTATCCACTGATCTTGGGCATCCATGAAGCCTGTTGTCAACCAAGGGTGTGGCGTCTTCTATAAAAACAGATCTGCTCCCCATCATGACACTACTCCCCAGCAATAGCCACTCCTCCTTTAGGAGTGGGCCTGGAACAAGATGTGCAGCATAGCTTTTCCTCCCAGAAGGTCCAAGACTGTGTAAAAACTTCAGATCTACTAAATCAACTTGAGGGTTCCTCTGGACCTAAGGCTGACCTTCTGCTTCCTAGTTACTCCTCATCGCACGTATGCTCAGCCTTGTTACCCACTGTAACTCACAGAGAACCATGCAGAAAGACTGAATAACGTGATAGACACACATCAGTAATATCCTGGCCACACTTTTCAAAAGCTCAGCCAGGCACAGTGGCTCGCATGTGGCTGTCAGCACTCAGGAAACTGAAGCAGGAGGATTGCCACAAATTCTAGGCCAGCCCAGACTACAGAATGAGTTGTAGGCCAGCCTAGAGCTACAGAGTGAGACCCTGGAGAAAAAGGGTGGGGGGCAGAAAGTAGACAAATTTTAATATACATAGCTTTTAACATATATTTTGCATATTTGTGTTAAAACAATAAATAGGGCCACTAAGATGGCTCAGCAGGGAAAATACTTTCTACCAAGCCTGATGACTTCAGTTCAGTCCCTGGAACCCAAGTATGAAAGAAGAAAACCAACTCCTAGAACTTGACCTCCAACTGCCACATGAGTGCTGTGGAGTGCACACACATGTGTGCACACACAAAATTAACAATGAATAAAAGTATAATAATATGTCAAAAGTAATGCCCAGCTTTATCATATGGGTCACTCACTGTTTTTTAATTTAGTATATTAATTATGCAAAATAATGTACAGTTACATTATTTTACATGTGCACAATGCACCTTACATTGTCATATGTATACAATGTACTTCGATCATTCATTCCATCCAGCTCTCCTGTCCACCTCTCCCCTCCTTCTGGCCCCCTTCCTCTCCTCCAATAGTCCCCTTCTCTCATATCTTTTTTCTTTTCACTCACGATTAAAAGAAAGGGGCAATTTAGGTCAGAAAGCAAAACAGCTCTTCATGCTATATACAAAACACACATTTAAAATAGACTCATTCTGAAATGGCAAAAATAATAAGAGTAGGTAGAAGAAAGCACAATCAAACAAAAAGAAAGCATTGCCAGATAAATATCAAACAAAATAAATTCAGGTCCAAAAGCACTTCATGAGGGGGAAAAAGAACCCACTTCCTAATGCTAACATGGACAATTCCCAGTGAAGACAATACTTTTTATAAACATCCAGGCAGCAGAGCAGGCTGAAATTCGCTCACAGTACTAGAGATCGTCTTCCATCAAGGTCTGCGGTGGGTGATAAAAAGTGGGGCTAGGACTACTCACAACAGCTAAACTGTGAAACAACCGAGGTGTCCAACAGCAGAGGAGCAGGTGGAAAGTGTGGCAAAGGACACCATCAAACTATTTCAGCCACAAACCAGAACAAAGTTCGGCTGTGTGCAGGAAAGTGGGTGTGGCTGCGGAGAGCGGCGTTAAAGCAAACGAAGCCAGTCTCAGAAAGAGAACATGGTATGTTTTCTCTCATCAGTGATCCTACATTTTATATAGTCACATAAAATCATGTGTGTGTGTGTGTGTGTGTGTGTGTGTGTGTGTGTGTGTGTGAGAGAGAGAGAGAGAGAAAGAGAGAGAGAGAGAGAGAGAGAGAGAGTTTATATAGAAAGAAATAGAAGTGAAAATGTCTAGGGACAAGCAGGAGTGGACAGGAACAGAATAATGGAAGTAGAGGGACTATGGCAGAAAATGCCCCGTATATGTGAATTTTTTGTATTTTGTATTTTATTTATTTGTGTTTATGAGTATAGATGTTTTACCTACATGTATGTCTGTGCATGCCTGGTGCCCACAGACACCAGAAGAGAGTGTGAGGTCCCCTAAAACTGGAGTTACAGGGGCTGTGAGGCACCATGTGGTTGCTGGGAATCAAACCTGGGTCCTCTGGAAGAGCAGCCAATGCTCTTAAGTCCTGAGCTGTCTCTCCAGCCCTGGATGTTTTTAAATAAATAAATAATCATGTGCAATCAGTTTGTAAAGTGTTTGCCACACAAGCATGAGTACTTAACTTTAGATCAGCAGTACTCATGCAAAAAGTGGGGTGTGTCACTGTCCACCTGCAGCCCCAGAACTAGGGAGGCAGATCAGGAGGATTCCTGGCACTTGCTGGTCAACCAGGAGCCAAACTGGTGAGCTTTGGCCTCCACACTCATGTGCACACACATACACACACATGTGTGTATACACATATACATACACCCAAATGCAAACATACACATACACATGAACACCTAGGCATGCATACAACACACATATCAAATATAAATAAATAAATAAATAAGATAGAGCCTCGCCGGCGGTGGTGGCGCACGCCTTTAATCCCAGCACTCAGGAGGCAGAGGCAGGCGGATCTCTGTGAGTTCGAGGCCAGCCTGGTCTCCAAAGCGAGTTCCAGGAAAGGCGCAAAGCTACACAGAGAAACCCTGTGTCGAAAACCAAAACCAAAACAAAACAAAGATAGAGCCTCGTTTACAGAGGAGAAAGCAATAAAGAAGGCTCATGGTGTGTGTCTGTAATCCTAGAACTCAGAAGGCTGAGGTAGCAGGATTTTGAACCTCAAACCAGCTTGGACTACATAGTAAGATTTTGTCTCAAAAAAACAAAAAACAAAAAACCAACAAAATTAAGCACACTTAGTTTTAAAATTGGTGTATAGTAAAACTAAATAGATGTATCCAAAGCATGGTCCTTAGACAAAATTAAGAAAATAATAAACCGCCGAGAGGTGGTGGTGCACACCTTTAATCCCAGAACTCAAGAGGCAGAGGCAGGTGGATATCTGTGAGTTCAAGGCCATCCTGGTCTACAGAGTGAGTTCCAGGACAGCCAGGGCTACACAGGGAAACCCTGTCTCAAAACAAAACAAAACAACAAAAACCTGACAAGAGGAAAGGGTTGTAGCATGAAAAGGAAAAATCATCACAGAAATTTTTTAAAAGCCTCTTTTTCTTAACTATGAGACTACGTACTTAGCTCAACTCTATTGTCCAGGGTCGAGGAACCTAGGAAATGCACTCTGACATTATCGGCAAGTGTTTCAGGACCAACATCTCTCAGGCAGACAAGAGAAGGGTTGAACAAAGAGAATTCAGATGCCCTGTCTTCAGGCCATAGGTCACCAGACCATAAGGGGTCACATGTAAAACACTGCAAGCAGACTGGACTGGGTATTTGCTGACTAAAGGGATCGACTGTTAGCAAGACAGCTGGCTGATTGCTCAACACCCACCTCCTCACTATGGTCAAGCAGCCGAACTACAGTTCCCAGCCTCCTCTGCTGGTAAAATGCCCCTGGTATTAGTATTAGCTAGTGGACCATTAGAAGAATGACCAGTAAATGCTCCTCCCAGGCCTTCTTTTGAGGCCCTCCCAGGTGCCATCCTCTGACTCTGGTCCTTCTGAACTAGATGCAGCCATTCTTCCACCGCAGCCTTTGGAAGCTTCGCCCTGAGAGCAACAAAGGCACCAGATGGAGACCTGGGTCCCTATTTCAAAACTGATCACCCCCAATACAATGGTGTCCCGAGAAGCTTGCCACTGTCTAAACCCACATTTCCTCATGTCCACAGTCCCTTATCTGAAACTCTTGGGCCAAGTGTAACTTAGTATTCAGGAATCGGGAAACTTCAATAAGGCAACACAGTATATACACATTATATCTCAGTGCACATTAGTGACGTATCATCCGACGTATCATCCGCAGAGAGGTTTGCAGCAGCACCCTAAAACCAACGCTAATATTTCTTCATCAACATGTATGATCATCACTCTGAGGTTGGTCTGACCATTACAAACAGCCTGAAGAGCAGTTCGGGGAAGGCATTGCCACACATGAATTTTGGCATCAAAACTGATGTTTCTTAAGTGTTTGCTTGAAACATATCTGGCTTGGTTTTCAGAGCTCTGTGGACCTCAAAGTTGCAAGTAAAAGGCTACGTGTAGTATATACAGCCAAAGCCCACAGTCAACCTGGAAGAATGGAGGGAAAACCGGTCTCGGTGTTGGGATATGCTGCTGACTATGAAACTAAACTCCACCCAGAGCATTCTCAGAGCCCGCTAGCTTATGAACGGCCGCAGAGGTGAGGAGATGTAGCTCAGCTCTGTGCCAACATACATGGGCGGGCTCTCCAGCAGCTGCCCTCCTGGTTCCTAGGATCAGACCCTACCCGTGCTGTAGCATTTCCTCTGAGTTGAAACATTCCCTTCTGAAAGGAGGAGAGAAGAGAAGCCCTCACATCTCACCAGGATCTGGAAGCTCAGACAGTTCATTCACAAGGCTAGGCCCCACATTATCTAGGCAGTACAGCTGCTGGGGAGAGACTCTTGCTGGTTGAAATGCTGATGAGTTGTGCAGGGAGCCCCAGGGACACGGCCCTTAGGAGTCCTCACCCATGCTGGTGTGGGCTTTGAGTCATCCTAAAGCAACCCTAATAAACTCACTCCTAAAATGAAGTCCCATGAACTCACTGGTTCACCAAGGTAGACTCCAGTGAAGTTGTTTCTTCTGTCTGTGGCCGGCGCTCTATCTGGGGTGACTAGACATTTATTCATGTCTCCCCAGAAAAAAGCCGCACAATCGACAGTGACTAGAACTGAACTCCAATGAAAGGATTATCCCACCAAGAGCTTGGTGTAGCTTTTAATCTTCCACTTTCCAATTGCTGTTTCTGGGGAGACAGAAAAGAAATGTCTATTTACTCCAAATAAGGAAGAAGCAAACAGATCAAAGATTCCACCCAGCCCTGCTGGATGAATAAATACGTGTCTAGCAGTCACAGGAGCAAGGGTAAAGTAACACGGGCAGCTGCACCAGTGAGGAGTCCCGGCCAGTTAGTGTTGTACCTCTTACATAGTTTAGATTATTACGGCTGTAGTGCTGATCCTCTCTCCTTTCTGATGGAGACCATTAACACCTCCGTCAGTTAGACAGATGTTGCATGCTGGCAGCCCTGGAGTTTAGGAGGTGGAAGCAAGAAGATCAAGAGTTCAAGGCTATTCCCCTATACACAGTAAGTTAAAGCCCCTATGCTCACATGAGAGCTTATCTCAAGAAAAAAAAAATTATATATATATATATATATATATATATATATATATATATATATATTTAGAGAGAGAGAGAGAGAGAGAGAGAGAGAGATCGCAGACCTGGCTATGTGTGTATAACTCTGTTTATGTCATTGACAAGGTCACCTGTTGGTCACCACAACTCTTGGCTTCATGACGGCAATGGTCCACAGACTGGCTGGAGGACACAGACACACACTTGCTCTGTCATGGACTCTCCGGCAGCTCTGAGGAACCGTCCTCAAAATGATGTGCTGGACCCCAGATGTGTCTCTGAATCAGCTCTTCTCAATCTCTGAGATTTCTTTGGATCCCTTACATTTTTCTCATGCAATATCTGACACATGCTTACACACACACACACCACACACACACACACACACACACACACACACATACACATTTACTTACACACAAACACACACACATCACTATGAATATTTAGTGTGTATTATGTGTGAAAAAGACTAGATTTTAAATTAGTATTTAACTTATTGAAATTGTAAGTAGAAAATCTGATTTCACATAAGCCTCTAAATTCAATGTGCAAACCTTGATATTCTGTGTATAATTGCACTAAATGTTATGTTTTAAGACTCACTTCTGTTTGATTTTTGGTTGGTGTTGAGCTCACTTTGAACAGAGTTGAATCCCCTTAGCCATCAATCCCTGTGTTCTTTACCTGTCTCGTTGCTATGGTATTCATTTCATCTTTCATTGCTGTGACCAAACACTGACTGAGGCTCTAAGGGAAGAGGGTTGACTTGGGCTCCTGGTTTGGAAGGGGACGGCCGTAGTGGTGGAGAACACATGACGGTAGGAGATGCTGCTGGGACTTCGTCTTTGGTGGCCAGAGTTTTCGGTGCAGTTTGTCACATCTAAGCACGTTGGAAATCAGAGAGCTCAGGCCTGAGGCAGAGACAGTCTCTAATCCTCAAGCTCCACCCTGAAAGCTCCCCAAACAGCACCACCAGCTAGGACCAGGTATTCCAGCCCCTGGGTGAGGGGCCTTTAGGGAGAGTTCATGTGTGAACCGCAGCATTCCACTTAGAATTGTAGCAAAACTTCCACAGCTGCTTTAGACTGTATTTGTGAGTGTGGCACTTGCTGCCATGCCGACAACCTGAGTTCAGCCCCAGAACCCGCAAGGTGGACAGAAAGAATCAACTCCTGTAAACTGCTCATCTACTCACACATCAGTTGCCATGGCGTGTACACACACACACACACACACACACACACACACACACACACACACCAAATACAAATGTAATAAATGTTTAAAGGATCTTTTTATTTCACTAAATGTTATATAGTCTTAGCTACTTTTCTATTTGCTGTGACAAAGCATGACCAAGCAAGGTTACAGTTTGGCTCACAGTCACAGAGGGTTAGAGTCCATGATGGCAGCTGGAACAGCTGAGAACTCACATTCTAATCCGTAAGCAGGAGGTACACACACACTGGGAATGGGGCAAGTCTTTTGAAACCTCAAGCCACCCCTGTGACACACTTCTTCCAACAAGCCACATCTTCTAATCCTTCCCAAACAGGTTCATCAACTTAGACTAACTACTCAAAAATATGAGCCTATGGGGGCCATTCTCATTCAAACCACCATAGCTATAATACTGTGCATTACCTTGAATAGCATCAAATTGCTTTCAACTAAAAATTAACCTAAAGCCAATACATATCTCCAGCTAAAAAATACAGAGCTCAAGAAAACTTATCTCAGAAAAAGGAGCAATTTTCAGATTCAACAAAATCCTAATTAAAATATCCATAAAACTCCCCACTGAAATAGGAAAAAAAATCCCAAATTCAGATGGAACTATAAAAGACCCCAGACACCAAAGTAACACTGAGCAAAAGGAACAATGGCGGGATTACCATTCCATATTTCAAATATATTATAGAGCTCGATTAATAAGACTGTGATAGTGGCACAAAACAGATATGTGTGACATTGGACAAGATACTAGTCCCAAACATGGCCACACACAACTACAGCCATTCGATATATTTGTAACAAAACAAAAACAAACTAAGGAAAAGACGGTATCTTCAACAAATGGTGCTTGAAAAACTGGATGTTCACACACAGAATAATAAAATTAAACCTGTGTCAGTTCTCTGAGATTGCGCACACACACTACACACACACACACACACACACACACACACCACACACACACACACACACACAAGTGGATCAAAGGCCTCACAGTGAAACAAGAAACACTGAAACTTCCAGAAGAAAACATGAGTGTAGGAAACGACTTTCTGAACAGGACTCTGTTTGCTCAGGAATTAAGGCCCAAAATTGGCAAGTGGGACCTCATAAAACTAAAAAGCTTCTGTACAGCTAAGGAAGCAGGGAGTTGAGGGAAGGAGAGACCCACAGAGCGGGAGAGTATCATTGCCAGCTCTATATCAGATAGAGAGATTAACATACAAATATATAAAGAAGCCAAAATACAAATAATCATGAAAACAAAGGACCCAACTAAAAACTGGGCTATGGATCTGAACAGAGCGTTCTCAAAAGAAGGAAAATATGGCTAATAGATATTTCAAAAATATTCATAATCTTTAACAATTTGGTAAATGCAAATTAAACCAACTTTGAGATTTCATCTCACTCCCAGTCAGAATGACTAAAGTCACCAAAACCACCCGGCAGAGAAGTGCTGGAGAAGATATGGGAGGGGGCCCCTCATTCACTGTTGATGGGTCAGCAAACTGCAACAACCACTCCGGAAATGAGCATGGAGAACCCTCAAAAGCTAAAGAGTGGGGAGCAGGGAAAGGTTTGGAGGGAGGAAATAGAAGGGGGAAAGGATATAGTTCTATCTTCATTAAATTAAAATATATATATATATATATATATATAAAGCTTAATTTAATTCTAAATTCAGACTTCTTAAACTTATTTTCAAATTAATTTCAAGACACTATGATTTTTCCTTCTGTCTATATTCTAAATTCTACACCTTCTCAGGGTTTTAAGTACTTTGTCCCACTAGTCAGTGAAGTTTGACCTTCTCAGGGAAGTTGAAAATCATTTGGTTTAAAAGCTAGTGGTGGAGGGGACCGGGAGGCCTGGGGCTCAGTGGCAGAGTACTTGTCTAGAATGCACAAGGCCCTGGGTTAGACCATAAATAAGTAAAAAATAATAATGTCTGCCATGAACAAAACACTGTGTCTACCCATTCATACACTGAAAGTCCAGCTGATAATATGAGTGGCTGGAGCTTGGGGAAGTGATGAGGTCATAGTGTTGAGACCTCATGGATGGGATTAATGCCAATGATGGTCAGAGTTCACTGTCAGCTTAGAAAAAAACTAGACTCACGTGGAAGATAGGCCTCTAGGCTCACCTGTGGAGAACTGTCTTTATTACAGTAACTGGTGTGGGAAGACCCATCTTAATTGTGGACAGGACCATTGCCCAGTTAGGGGTTTTTGTGGCTGTATGAAGCAGAGCAGTTAAGCTGAGCACTAACACTTGTGCAGTAATGCATTGCTCTTTGCTCCTGACTGTGAGAACAAGGAGTCTAGCTCCCACGAGTTCCTGCGGCTCTAACTAACCGGCCATGACGGACTGTAACCTAGAACTGTGAGCCAAATAACAACATCTCTCTGAGTTGCTTTTGTCAGGGTATTTAGGAAAAGGAACTAAAGCTGCACAGCTCTGGGAGGTGATAGGACCGATGCCCTAACTCTTGCTGTGTCCTTCCATGTGAGAACAGAGAAATGAACTAATCTACCAACCAGGAGGACAGCCCTCACCAGACACTGGATCTGCTGGGGCCTAGAGCTTGGACACCCTAGCCTTCCAAACTGTGACAAAGAAATGCTTATTGCTTAAGTCACTCAGGCCATAGTACTCGGTTACAACAGCCCAAACCAAGTGTCAGCTTTTATTGATCTAACGAAACACCTGAGATAATTTATAGAGACTTTAGCTTCTGAAACATGACATGACAGGATCATTGTTTATAGGTCATTGTTGTCATGTCAGGTGGCAATAACACACGCCAAAGCAAACTGCCCACCTCAGGGCCAGGAAACAAACCGGAAAAGGAAGGGGGTCAGGGACAGCTCTAGTGATAGCCCTTTGACAGTACAACTCTAGTGACCTAAGAACCTCCCACCTGGTCTCTCATTAATTGATTCCATCTCCTAAAACTTCCATGGCCCCTCAACAGTGACTCTCTGAAGACAAAGTGTTCAATCCAGAAGCCACAGAAGGGCATTCAACTACATCACAGTGCCAGAAAAACTCACTTGTTGGGTTGGACAGCAGTATAGAAAGCTCAGGACTACTCACCATCAAGGCCACTCTTATTGGTGACCTCTTAGAACTTTCTTCTGGAGGAATTGCCTCTGCTGCCCTCCAGATGAAGTACGTCATGACTCACATCAACCAGGCATCTTTTTCACAGTGCTTTATCTGATCTTGGGTAGACAGACTGATGCTCACTCTTCAGAGCTCAGCAAACTGCCCTCACACAATAGGCTCTACACACCCTTGGCACTGTGCTCATCTACACCAGACTCTATTGACCCGTCGACAGCCTCTTTGTCAACTTCCTACTGCCAATGCCTGAGATGATCTACTGAAGGAGAAAAGGTGGGACCAAGGAAGCTTTGTCAGCAAGGGTCACTGGGTCAGTAGTTCACGCAGGAATCAGCTCCAGGGGGACAGTGGCATGAACTGCTAAGGTCCACCTGGGGCTTGGTATTCGGGAAGTATCGTCATACTGTTGTCTGGAAGTTGCCACTGCTCTGCCTTCTTCTGGACTTACTTTCCCTTTTCCATAGTGATATGGAAAGAGAGAAGATGCTTCACGGTGACCTAGCAACAAATCAAAGGTATTCTCCGATTGGCTATTGTATCTGTGAACAGCCTCTCCCCCCCAGCCAGCCATTTTGCAACCCACAGAAAAAGGAGGAAAACACCAGCTGACGAGGGAGGTAGGAGAAGGGGCGGGAGGAACGGGGGGTTATGTCTTAGAGTCTGAAAATTGAAAGGGAGGCTCCCTCGTTCTTGTGGACGAGAAGGCAGAGCCTGGAGACACGCAGGCTTCTTACTCTTTCTCTGACAGAGCCAGCTCCAGTACACCCCAGAGTCTCCATCCCCCTCCTTCTATCCACTGTCTCTAAATTTAGAGCTTTGGTCTGTCCTTTTCTTGTAGGATGAGGGCATTTTAAGTACTCTCGGGATGATGTCACAAGAGAGGCGATAACTCTAGCACCAGAGGCAGATAAAACAGCTCCTCCCTGCTGCCTGCCAGGGGTTTACCCATCACCCTCACACCTACCTCCCTTCCGCATGCCTTCCTCCCTCTCAGGAGGCAGCTGGAAGGAGAGAGCTGTGAGCCTCCACAAGCCGCTGAGTGAAGTGGATTCAGGAAATTGGGAACCCACCATGCACAGTGGAACTGTGTGGGCACCAGTCCAGCCTCACCCGGTATACTTACAGACATCCACAGGAAACACCCAAGGCTTTGAAGGATCTAAGGGATCCTCACACAGCCCAGAGGAACCGCACATTGTGACTGGTCTGGGAGTTTTTGTGAAATCACTTTGGAGGGTCTCTGAAAAGCTGAAATCTGGAAGGAACCTGAGATCTTCCACAGCTCCTTGAAGAACGGGAGCCAACTAGTTCTTGGCCCTACCCAACAAAGCTCCCAAGGTGAGGCTGATGGGTTGAGAAGCCCTAAGTGTTACTTATCAGCCCAAAAGTGTAAGGTGGATCTATGCACAACTCCACTGAACTTGCATCCTCCTGCCCCAGTGACACCAGGGCGGGTTTCCAGGGCCCTGGTGTGGTAACATGAATAAAGACACAGTCTGTCCTTGAACTAGTAGTTGACACACTGGCCTCTACAGGGTAGCTTCCCAAGAACTCAGATCTTCATCATGGATTAAGCTAATTAATTTTCACCATCAGGAGTGGACTCAGGAGGGAAAGAGTCTCCACGGCAGGAGGAGAAATTGAGTGTGGCCAGGGGAAATGTGTTTGCTAAGTCTAATTAAATTGGGAATAGGTGAACTTGAAGGCCAGCCAAACCTG
The DNA here is from genome assembly GCF_007827085.1 of Peromyscus californicus insignis. NCBI lineage: Eukaryota > Metazoa > Chordata > Mammalia > Rodentia > Cricetidae > Peromyscus > Peromyscus californicus. The sequence goes on from NW_026294584.1 coordinate 138,458,019, forward strand.
AGATCCTGGGGTTTTGCCAGATTCCGTAAGGGAGGTTAGGGAATGTTCCAGGAGATCTTGAGCAAGAAAATAAAGACCCATTTGGACTCTCGCCTGCTGCCTTTTCCCTGGATCATTGAAGTTGGCGTCTTGCCTAATTCTATTATGTTCTCTCTCTCTCTCTCTCCTCTCTCTCTCTCTCTCTCTCTCTCTCTCTCTCTCTCTCTCTGGTGTGTGGTGTGTGTGTGTGTGTGTGTGTGTGTGTGTGAGAGAGAGAGAGAGAGAGGAGAGAGAGAGAGAGAGAGAAAGAGAGAGAGAGAGAGAGAGAGAGAGAGAGAGAAACAGAAACAGAAACAGAAACAGAAACAGGAGACTGAGAGAGGCCAAAGGCCTGGTTTTCTGCTCTTCTGCTTGGAAAGCCTCAGTCTCTGAGACTCACTCAGGGTGAGTGAGGACCTGGAGGTTGACAAGAGGGAGGAGAGGGAGGTTGGATACGCTAGAAGTCAGGACTGTAGATTTCAGACTCTCTGGTACTCTTTGGAGAATTAAAGCTTCGGGTGCTCTTGAGCCTCTGACCTTCACCTCGGGCTTCTGAAGGATGACAGGAGCAGCTGGAAGACTCCTTCCCATGCAGGGTCGTCACAGATACAAACGACACTTCAGGGCATCTTCTGGGCCACCTTCCACCCCCTAACTTCCCAGGCCAATGGGTCACCAAGGCAGCTCCTCTCTCCCCAGTACGTCTTCTGAGTCTGAGGACCACCCACCACGTCATGCATCATTTGGGAGCTCCTAGTGTGTGCCTGGCCCTACGAGTTGCAGAGGATACAGAGACTCTATCTGGTAGACATACGCATGCTACGGTCTCAGGGGAGCGTGCTGCCATGGAGGTGTGACCACAGGGTATCTGAACACAGAAGACCTCCTGGAAGAGGCAAGAGTTGAACGGAGCCTTCGATAATGAGTAGGGCTGTTGGGCAGCCAAAGGGGGGAAAGACATGCCAGGCAGAAGGAACAATTCATACAAGGGACGGAGAGACAAGAAAGAGCAGGGTAGCTCTCAGAAGCGCCAGTTGTTCGTGTGCCCTGCATTCAAGTACGCGGGGCAGCGGTAGCAAGGAAGTCAGGCAGGGGAAGGGGCTGAGAGGCTGCCAGGGGATCTGGGGACTGACTCAACCAGCAACAGAAAGGAAGATTATTCCAAATAAGAGAACGACGCAGGTGGCAGTGTGTGTTGGAAAGGCCACTAAGGCCCAGAGCTAAAGGTGAACGAGAGTGGAGTAAGTCAGAGGAGACGGAGCAGGTGGGAGGCTCAGGACAGACCAGGTCAAAGGTGAAGAGCACACATCAGTGTGACAATAGCAGCAGCATGACACGGCTGAGAAAACTGAGGAAGCCATGACAAGGTTTCGTCACCATGCGGACACGGGGATGGGTGAGAAAAGGAATCTAGGCTGACCGCCAGCTTTCCGGATTAGGGCACTGCATGGGAAGGCTAGGGAGGGGGAACCATGACTGCAGTTTGGGCAAAGGCTAAGTTCGAGGCAGAAGATGCCAGGCCTTCATATCAATAGACAGGTAGAAATACCAAAAAAGAAAAAGACCTGGGTGAGAGACATACATGTGGAGCCATTAACGTACAGCTGAGAGCTGGAACTGTGAGCTAGGTCCAGGGCACCTGGTAGAAGTGGGAACCGAGGTGAATGGAGCATCAGTAGACTAGAAAACTCCAGCTCCGCCCCACGATGCCACAAAGGACCAGGTAGGACTAGGGAAGGGCTAATGCCCTAGGTCACAGGGCTCTTCGGACAGGAACTAAGGTGCCCTGGTATTATCGCCTGGACAGGAACAGTACAGGAGGGACAGTGTCCACGGCAGCCATTTCCTCTTCATTAGCTCCACCTGGGGCCTAGGGACAACCAAGGCCAGAGAACCAAGGGCCCAAAAGGTTGAGGACAGACCAGAATCTGCCATCATAACAGTTCAGTGTGAAGAGAGCTAAGGCCACACAGTAGCCATGTCAGGGGATGTGGCAAAGCAGAGGTCCCTGGGGCCTGAGTCACAGATTGGTCAGAAGAAAAAAAAAAAAAAAAAAAGCCCTGATTCCTTTGTTGCAAAGAGCAGAACCACCAGCCCCCCTCCCTCAGACTCTCCAGGTGGGAGCTGACGTGCTTGGGGTGGGATGTTGAAAGTGGTGAGGAGGAGCTGACAGGCTCCCCGGAGAGTACTGGGCATTTGTCCATGCTTCGACGTCATTCTTTCCCAGGATGCAGAGGGAAGAGGACAGTGTGAGTCGTGTCTCCCCACCCACCCGCCCCCACCCTATCCCCCGTTCTTACCTTCCCAGGGACCTGACACCCTAGGGATTCCCACAGCCAGGGCCACCATATGACAGCCAGAGCCAGCCCTGCCCTACGTCACCTCAACCTGCTCAGAGACCTAAAATGGCCTGCGGGGTCAGAGAGGCCACAATCACACAGCATCAGCCGGGTAGACAGCAGACTAGAGCTCTTTTCTGGTTGTTTTATTTGAAAACCCTAAGGTGTGTCCCCTCCTTGACCACACCCATCCCCTACCCTCACCCCAGGACATGACAATGCCACAACACACGCACACATACACGGCTGTGAGCTGCACACAGAAACACAGGAGCTGTGCTCATGACAACATTGAAAAAATATACACTATATATAATACACCCGGGGCCCCCGCTCCTCCTCCTTCCCCACAACCTAGGCACAAGCAGGCCGTGGAGAAAGGGACGGGGACCGTAGGACCTTGGGACTGGTCAGGCAGGAGAGGAAAAGAGGACAAGAGATGGGGGAGCAGGGATCCCCAGAGTGAAGTGGGAGTAGAGAGGCGAGGGGACCCTAAGGGAAGCAGGGAGGGCCCAATGGACAGGACAGAGTAGGATGGGCACACAGCAGGGCTCCTAATCAACCCCATTCCCACCTCAACCATGGCTGTTAATGTCCCCCTCCCCCAATACAGTGCATGACTGGCAGCCAAAGTCACCCAGCCTCTCCCAGCACAGCCAGCTAGGGCAGGCAGACGCCTCAGAATGCCAGGGAAAGGGCAGCCCAAGGCAGGGGCAGGCTGGAGGAGGAGGGCAGCCCCTGCGGGGCCTGCTGGGTTCTGAGAGTGAAGGAGCACTCCGCATAAAGAGCTCTGCCTCCCCTTGGTCTTCTCTCAGAATGCCTTTCTCCCTTTCTTTCCCGGGTGCCTGTCTCTCTCCAGGGCAGGCCTCCCTCCAGGCAGGGTTGGAGCCTCAGTAGCGGTGTGGGGGGCTCTCAATGATGCGCCTCTCATCGCTGCTGGGGGAGTCGGCTGCCTCTGAGTCGCTGCTGTCCTCTTCCTCTTGCTGGCCACCAGCAACCCCTGCCACACCGGCCTGCTGGTTCTGATAGGACTGGAGAGGGCAGAGGCAGAGAGAACAAGAGCTCAACGGCCTACCCACAACCAGAGCCTCTCCTTAAAGACGCGTACGCAGGCATGCACGCACCACCACGGTGTCCCTCCCCATCTCCTCCCGCATCTCACCCTTCCTCCTCCCTGCTCTCAGCAGCTGTACCAGGAGCTTCCACCCGAGGCCTGGACCCTCATCGGGGGTATTTGCCCCCTCCTTCCTCCAGGCCACTCACCTCCATGGGGTTCACGATTATGGTGAGAGCAGGAGTCATCCCAGAAGAGGTCAGGGTCTTTCGGGTCAGTGGAAGCCCCTGAGGGTCCGCCAGTTCCCGAGACGCGGCGGTGAAGGGAGTGGATCCGCACTAGGCCGAGGATGACCATAAGCACCAGGAAGCCCACACAGACCACAATGATGAGCGTAAGCCGCACTGGGGACCACTGCAGGGAGAGCTAGGAGTCAGGGGAAGCACAGCACACCTGGGAGATCGGGGCTGTAGGGCGCCTGAGGGAAGAGGTCCCGGTAAGAAAAGACAGCCCCACGGAGGCCTTGAGGAAGCCACGAGCCTGAGAACGTGGAAGAAAAACAGACCCCACCAGGAAGGGTAAACAGGAAGTGGAGGAAGGCTGCTCCCTAGGGCCGAAGACACACAGACCGGAAGGGAGAGGTGCAAAGAGAGGTGGGTGGTGTGGAGAAGGCCCCCCAGCCTGGTGCTGCCTTGACCAACCATAATTGCCTTTGTGTAAACGGCAAAAACTGGACGCTGCCTATGCCTTTCTGCCTGGACCTTCCCCAGGGACCGCCTATTTCCCAGAGGGAAAGAGAGGGGCAGCTAAAGGGCACTGACTGGCATGAGAAGAGAAGCAGCTGTAAGCCTAGCCTCCTGACCAAGGAGCTGCTGTCCCCAAGGCTGGGGGACAGGTTCCAGTGGCAAGGAATGGCCCCTCCACTTACCCCACCTGGTCTGAGCTCACTCCTGCTCCGTGACACCTCCCTTCTCCTTGTAGGCTTGAGGTTCCTGGTCCTGCGGGGATTCTGTTCCTTCCCAGTCTCCCCCCTGAGGTGTTCCTGCTTCCACCGCTGCACCCCCCAGGCTCCCTGCCCTGTAGCCTCATTCTGATGCCCAGGTTCAGGGGTACATGGACTCTCACGGGCAGAGAGAAACACATGGGTATGTGCACTCTCACATGGACCTTGGAGCTGATGGCGGAAAAGCAGATGTGCATACATAGGCACGCGCCAACAAAGAGCGAGCGGGCACACAGCTGGACAAACGTTGCCATGCCCCACACCCGAGCCAGGCCTCTAGTTACCCACACACCTGCCTGTACCAGCCACCTAGCAGCCTGCTCACAGAGCAGGATTAACGGGATCCGTGTCAGAGTCTCTAGCACAGCACCAAAGAGCCATATAGGCAGGGTCGCGCAACTCCCTACCAGCTGGGCAAACCAAGCAGTCCCCTGAAGGAACACATAAGCACTACAGGCGTGGGCCCCACGGGCCGCAGAACAAGCAGCTGTAAACACAACCGGGGCTCCCTTCTGCACGCACACACAGAGCACTTGGAGAAGCGTAAGGAGCCAAAGCAGGGGAGCCGCAAAGCCCTGAGACAGCAAGTGGGAGAAGACAACCCACAGATACACTCCCAAGCCCAAAGCCCTCTTGGGCAGCTGGATTACTACCTGCCACATGGATCCACACTTCTCTTCACACCCTAGGCAATCCTACTGCTAAGAATTAGTGTGTGTGTGTGTGTGTGTGTGTGTGTGTGTGTGTGTGTGTGTGTCAGACTAGCAATCAATCACACAAGCAAGCCTTACATGAAGGTCACATTGCAGCCCAGCCTCAGATTTACTTACATCCTAAAACTCACACATTAAGAAACAGAACAGCCTAGAGGAGACAGCATAAAAGCCCACATACACCCAGCTGCCGACCCCTCTTACCAGCAGCCAAGCACACACACAGCCACCACTCCAGGACCAATCAGGTAAGTGGAGAATGCCTGCTGGGGCTGTCCCAGCCACCACACACCTCCCGAAGGCTGCCCTGATGGCTCTCTGACAAGCCGGTTCGCAGCCTGACCTGACCCATGGCCCATTTGGGACCACTTGCCAAATAGAGCTAACTCTGCGGGGGCGCGGCCAGCAGGCTCACTAGGCCCTGGCTCCAAGGCAAAGATGGGCCTGGTTGGATCAGCATTTCTCAATTGCCTGGGTATGGGGGAAGCAGGGGAAAGGGGACAGAGCTTCTCTTTCTGTGCAAGTGCCCAAAATAGCCCCTCTCGGGTCCCCAGGTCAATGGACAAGTCCAAGGAGTAATGGCCCTGCCAGCAGATGGGCCCTGTGGCCAAGCCGAGGAAATCCCACTTTCAGAGTGCAAGCCACAGCAGGTGACCTTGCACTAATGGGGACCATAATAATGAACCCAAATCAGATGCATTTGTACCCCTGAGGCCCCGACATAATGAAGGAAACGCCATGTTGATTACCATGAACATGAAGTGACTTCAAAAAGGACAAATGCAAACACCCCAGCTGTAGGCCGACAACTCTCATTCATTAGGACAAGCCAGTAGGTTGGGAGAATTTTTAAATTAGCTACAGACTTCAAAAAGCCCATTCGATCTTGCTGCATTAGATCTACACGGAGAATTCTGGCCTTGAGTGACCACTGCAGCCAACAGTAAGGGATGCTTAGCAAATGGTCCAGGTGGTCGTAGAGACACTGTTGAAAGCAGTCTATAGCCCAACATAACACCCCCCCCGCCTTGATGAAGAAAGCCCCTCAGAAGAGCTGTCTTTCTGCACCCAGCTCCTACCCTGTGATTCCATGCTTTTTCAGGTTCCTTCTTGCTTTAGCTACCAGCTCGGATTTTTGAATCTGGCACAGCTTTGCAGCCCCACAGCAGCTCACAGTATACGCTTCATATGAGCTGACAGCAGTCCCTGGCTTCACGCATCTCATTCTCCTCCCGTCGCTGTCCTGCCTGCCTGCCTTCCTAATCCTTTTCTCTTTAGAGTATTTTGGTTCAGATTTGTTTGTTTTGCTTTATTTTGGTTTCATGAGATGGTGTATCGCATTGTTGCCTGGGCTGGGCTTGCTCTCTTGGGCTCAAGCAGTCCTCCTGCCTCCGCCCCAAGTAGCTGGAAATCTAAGTACACAACGCTGTATCAGGCTTGTTTTCTCCTGTCCTTTTCTTTCTTTCAACCATGGACCCTGAGAGAATTAGTCATCTTTTTAGAAGGAATTTTCTTTTTTCTTTCTTCTTTTGTTTTTTGTTATTTCATTATACAGGGTTACGCAGGCTATTTCCATGCAAGTATATAATGTATTTTGAACATAGTCACCCCAATACCCCAATACCCTTTCCATTCTACCCCATCACTCAAATTAGTCACTTTGTTGCCCCAGACAACTTCAATTCTTCTTCTTCCACGTCAACATCATCTTCTTTTTAATACTGTGTCTTTGCGTATCTTTCTGTGGTGCTTCAGGTACTTATAAAAATCAAAGTAGAGAAAGGGTTCCCAAACTTAGCCGAGCAATGGAGTTACATGGGGATCTTTAAAGTTAAACCCTGAAGGAGGTGGCTGACGAGATGGCTGTGGGAAGAGGTGTTTGCCTTGCAAGTCTAGTGACCTGAATCCAATCCCTGGAAAGCATGTAAAGACAGAAGGCACTGGCTCCACAGAGTTGACCTCTGACCTCTGACACATGTGCCCACATAGACACTCACACACACCCAAATATACAATAATAATATTAATTAATTAAAATTAAATAAAATAAAAAGGCAATGATACCTGTCTCTCACCAGTTTGGGGTGTCAACCACCAAAAGATTTTAGTTCTCCATGTGACAGGTGTGAATCAAATTTTGGGATAACAGCATAATGTCTTCATCATCTTGTCTCACTCCTTAACTACCCCCCAGTCCTCACCATCTCTCATGCTTCTTCTGCCTGCCTGAGACTCCTACTCTCCACGATACTAGCGCAAACTCTGCATATGTCAAAAATCTTCCTTGACTGTTCTTATTCACCGGGATCTCTTTTCTCTGCTGCATAAGAAGCTACACAGAAATTAGCCTCTGCCATTGGAGGAGATGGTAGAGCTACGTCTACTCTCTACATCATCTACCTCTGAGACGGCAGAGCTACGTCTACTCTCTACATCATCTATGTCTACTCTACAGCTCATCTACCTCTGAGATGGTAGTTTACTTCTACTGCAGCTTTAGAGTAGTGTAGCTTCATGAAACCCTAGTTGTGCAAAGCAATGCTTGGACTTGGGAGGTGAAAGGGAGGGAACACCTTGGTGTCAGAATCAGTGTACGGGACAGGTTTGGTAGATGTGGATGAAGTGTGTCACCCGGTGAGCTCAAGCTATATCACTCACAAATGGCCTCAGAAAAATGGTGAACTCTGTACCTACTGGGGCCAAAATAAGGGAAGAGGCGAAGGCAGGTGACTACTGTCCATGGAAATCTCAACAGGAAGTGTGGTTGACCTGGATGTAAGTCACAAAAGGACATAGTATGCAAGTATCAGAGCAGGGGGATGAGGGACAACAAACACTGCCTTTGGAGCCAGCGGGGACAAGGCAGCTGGGCACTCCGGGTGGAAGCCTTGAGCAGTTAGAACAAGGACATCCCTCCTGGGACCTCAAACCAAAGAGAGAAAGACTGAGATCAGGGCCATGGTACCCAGATCTAGCTTGAGCCCGCTCATGGGAGCAGAACCTGGCATCCAGCCCAACAAAAGGTGCACGAGGTGACCCAGTGGCCCTGAGCTCCTCGAGAAATTGCCTAAAGAGACTGTGACCTTATGCTGCTTTTCAAAAGTGATGGCCTGTGGCCTTTGGGGGTGAGCTCAATGTTTAAAACATTTAAATGACCTCCAGAGCCAACTCCGACACAAGTGGATAGTGAAGTTGGGTAACTTCACTGGGTCAAAAGCAAGGTGTGTCTCAAAAGTGACGGGAATAAATAAACGCACCTCCAAATGGGCTCGGACAACAATTCTAGAAGGGTTCCCAAGAGTCACTATCAGCAATGTACCACCACTGTTCAGATTTTAACAATTTAAGACAAGACTTACTTTATAATCTGAAGTGTAAGTATCAGATTACAAGATGGTGTGATGTCAACTTCATAAAATATAGATGATAGATAGATAGATAGATGATAGAAAGAAAGGTAGGTAGGTAAGTAGGTAGATAGATAGATAGATAGACGATAGATGGTAGATGGGTCGGTAGATAAGTAGATAGATAGATAGATAGATAGATAGATAGATAGATAGATAGATAGATAGATAGATAGATATAGATAGATGATAGATGGATAGATGATAGATAGATAGATAGATAGATAGATAGATAGATAGATAGATGGTAGATGAGTTGGTAGATAAGTAGATAGATAGGCAGGTAGATATAGATAGATGATAGATGGATAGATAGATGATAGATGAGTAGATAGATAGATAGATAGATAGATAGATAGATATAGATGATAGATGAGTAGATAGATATAGATGGTAGATGGATAGATAGATAGATAGATAGATAGATAGATAGATAGATAGGTGATAGATAGGTAGACAGATAGATAATAGATGGGTAGATAGACAGACAGACAGACAGACAGATAGATAGATAGATAGATAGATGAAACACAGTAGAACCATACCGTACCCCAGCAGGATTGTAGCCTCAATCTGACAGAAGTAAGGTTAATTTTTCTTTTTCTTTTTTAATTTATTTTTCTATTATCAGCTTGGTACAGTATAAATTCTTATCCTAATAGTGAAATGTTTGATTGAGGCTTGCCCAGTAATTGAGTAAAATCAAAACTTATTATAAGCCACAGTCATCCTAGGGTCCCCCCAGCTATATAGCCTCCCTGGTTCTGTGGGTTGCAGTCTGTATACTCATGTTTTCTCCTTTCTTTTTTTATTTTTTTATTTTTTAATTAAGGAACTCTTAGTATTAAAAACAATCATTGAGCCACTATTAAAAGATCATAACCAGTGGGCAAGACAACATTTGGCATGTGTTGATTTAGAAATATTCTTGGAATTTTCCAGAGAACATACAATTACATGTCTAATAGTGCCGACTCTTTCCGTGGGGGTGGGGGGTAGCTATTCTGTAATTCTTTCCTTGTATCGCATTTATGTGTTTATTATTTGTGTATGTGAGTCATTCTGCCACCCCTCGTTGTCCTTTTGTTTTCTCTCTCCCTCTTCCCCTCTCTCTCTTTTTCAATAGACAGATCTCACCACATAGCCTAGGCAGGCCTTCCTCCTGTCTGCCCCAGCCTCCTGAGTGCTGGCGTCATAAGTATACACCATCACACATAACTCCTAAAAGTCCTTTATACCCCCAGCAGCATAAATAACTTCACTACAGAAGATCTCTAGATCCCAGCTAACTTGACTTTGGGAGCAGGGAGGGCAGCGAGAATAATAAAATGCCTACAGTCCACACTGCTTTGTGATTCCAGGCTTGAGCACCCTGCATTGACCCAGGATTCACCTTCACAGTGGAGTCAACAGTCCAGGGGGATGCAGAGGTTCTCCCACAGCCATTACTAAGGCAGGTACCACACAGAGTAGGATCTACTGCCTGGACCTCCTCCGCTCCCAAGGTAGGTATAGGGATGGATGTCATGCCACGCTCCTCATCCCCACTCAGCTTACGTACTGGAGTTCCGGTGGGAGCTGGCCAGGCTGTGTCCAGCCATCTCAGGAGGAGGCTGGTGACCCCGGTGCAAGAACTGCTGTGAGCTGAGCACGTGACTGGGGTGGGCCACCCGGTTCATGCTATGCAGGACGTTGACCTAAGGAAAGGGAGGACTCTGTAGGTACAACTGCTTCTCCCCAGGACCCTTTCCACCCAACTCCAAGCTCACTCAGTACACCCTCTCTCATTTGGGATGGGACTCCTACGACACAGTGTGTGTGGAGATCAGAGGACAACTTGCAGGAGACAGTTCTCTTTGCTATGCGGTTTCTGAGGATTAAATCCAAACAGGCCACTAAGCTTAGCAGCAAGCCGTATCACCCATCCCTATCGCCTTAACTATCACCCACATCTCCTCCTCTTTCTCCTCTTCCCGCTTCTCCATCTGTCATGGGTCTAGGAATCTTCAATGCAACAAAGCCCCTGTCCATCAAGCATCTACCTGAGTCCAATACATCCTGGCTCCTTGCCAGGAGCGGGTGACCTAGAAAGGAAAGGGATTCTCTGGGTACCTCCACGATGAATTCGTTGCTGGAATAGCGGCCATTCATCTCTGAGCAGGAAAGCCTGAATTTCCTGGCATACAGGGCGGCTCCATGCCGCAGCTGGTAACGAGCATGCCTCAGGATCTCTTCATACACAGTGATGGTCTCCACCCCTGGGGAATAAGGAGACAAGCTCAGTGGAGAGGTCAGTGAAGGGAGGTCCAGGGCAGCAACAGGAGGGATGGTTAGCCCCATCCCTCAACAGAGGCATAAGCTGACACCTAGGAGAAGAAACACTCCCACACACTGTGATCTACAGGGGTAGAGGAAGCCACGTTTGCTTCCCGGCCCCTCTCACCTAGTCATGTGGCCTTTGGGACTCCCCAAGGATGAAAGACTCTAGATAGTTATAGAAAAGAAGGCAGAGACATCCTCCAAGGGAAGGAAGATAATAGACAGAAGGGACACAGTTTTGGTGAGGCCCAGGATGGAATGGTCATTGCCGTGTTTTCCCATTCTCCCTCCCGGACGCAGTTGCCTCTGGAAACCACCAAACCGTCGCTCCCCACCGTTCACTGAGTGAGGACTGAAAGCTGTGGTGGATGCAGGAAAGGATAGAGAGCCTAAACACACCCAAGAGCTACAAGACTCCAAAGCTGGTTGGGGAAGACAGAGGCAGGAGAGAGAGGGCAGAGACCTGAAGGGACCTGGAAGTGGAATCAGGAGAGGAGGGGAGCCTGGCTCTGGAGAGTAGAGGGAAGAGAGATGGGGTTCAGAGACTCTGCCCAGGCATGCGTCCCTCAATCTGGAAACCAAAGGATCTTCCAGCTAAGAAGGGACAAAATGGCATTTGACCAACATCCTAGGAAGGAGGAGCCATGTGCTTAATTGGCAGAAGGCCACACACACACACACACACACACACACACACACACACACACACCCCAGATCCTGGGCCTCACTGACCAGCAATGGTGAGGTAGGCAGATGTGTTGGTGAGCTCCAGGCCTCGCTGCTGCAAGGATGCCATGTCCAAGAGCAGGCTTTCTCTCTCAGGGTCTAGGTCATCTCCCACCAGAGAAATTTCACAGCCGTCCAGGTTGTGTACAATCTCATCTGACATGCGTGTGTCTGTCACTGTGGGAGAGAGTCGGGGTCAAGGTCAGAGCTGTGCCCATTGAGGTGCTGAGATCCGGCCACTGTTATCATATTATGGTCACTCCTCCTCCCCACCCAGGGCCACTCCTTAAGGAAGGCAAACATCATCATGACTATCAACATGCAACATTTCCCTACACTCGTGGCTTCCCAGAGGCTCTGGTTTTTAAGGGTGAGTTGTTCTCAGTCACACTGACCTGTGAGAAAGCCTTCCCATTCCATCCCCGCAATCACTCCCTCTTTCTGGTTCCAGACATCACTGTTCTCTGGACCACATCACCCCTTGGGGTCATCCCTACCTGTGCCCTGCCAACTCTCATCTGCTTTGGCCTCCACCTGGTGGGAAATGGAGCAGGTGATCTGAAGATCCGGGAACAAGGGGACGCCCTCGGGTCCCTCAAAGTCCACAGCAGGGCGGGCAAAATGAGCTGTGCCACTCAGAAGAATCTGGGGGGCATCAGGCTGAAGGACCACCACATAGCCTTCCACTTCAGGGATGGAGACACAGGACTCTTCACTGAAGCACCTATATAAGAAGAGAGGCAGCTTGTCACTCCCTTAAAAACCCAGAGTCTGCCCAAGCATGATGGCACATGCCTTTAATCCCAGCACTTGGGAGACAGAAACAGCCGGAGCTCTGTGAGTTCAAGGCCAACCTGGTCTACATACAAGTTCTAGGCCAGCTAGAGCTATACAGTGAGACTGTGTCTCAAGAAACTGAGCCCCCACCTCTGCATCAGAGGACCACCCCAGAGAGAGTGAGGGGAGGAGAGAAGACAGTGTCAGCCTCCCTATACCCAGTCCCCCACAGCAAAGCCCTTCCTTGTACAGCATTGCTACAGGAAAAGCAGAGGGTAAGATAGCCTCAGTCTGTGGGGTAATCATCAAGGCTACACACCATGGAATGTCTGTCACGTTCTATTTTAACAAAAATAAAATAAAATGAATAAAAGAAACTGAACTAACAAAAATGCACATACATGAAGATGGAGTCTTGCTATTTCACATCCTCTTTCTGCCTTTCCATCAAGCATGGTTCTCGACGCAAACCGATGGGCGAACCGCGCTATGAAAGTTGCCTTAAATATAAGGCGAGCGCTTTGACTCCATCAAGCATGGTAACACATGCCTGTAGCTCAGCACTCAAGGGGCTGAGACAGGAGGATTGCAAGTTCAAGGCCAGCTTGAGCTAATACTCTGTCTCAAAAAATAAAAATAATGCAAGGCGATGGTGGTGCACGCCTTTAATCCCAGCACTCGGGAGGCAGAGCCAGTCGAATCTCTATGAGTTCGAGGCCAGCCTGGTCTACAGGGTGAGATCCAGGACAAGCACCAAAACTACACAGAGAAACCCTGTCTCTAAATAAACAAACAAACAAAATGTTAAGTATAAACACATAGTTCTTTTCCCAGTGACAGTTACATGGGTTCAGTAAAACATCTGCCAGATATGGGTTCCAAAATATCCAACACTAAGAGTGAGCTAGGGTGGGGTATCTATCAATAATGTCCTCTTGTGTGTGTGTGTGTGTGCGTGTGTGTGTGTGTGTGTGTGTGTGTGTGTGTGTGTGTGTGTGTGTGTGTCTTCTATCTCTTTTACTGGACATCTGCCCAGAAGACTTACTCAGCCAACCAACCAGCTATGCTCCCACACACTCTTCCAGCCCCAGCCCTTGAGTAGCACCCTGACCCCCTCACAATCTCAAGCTCTTGCTAGCTTATGAAGCATTTTGTCATGTTATTTCCTTACAGTAGTGCTTCTGATAAGGGTAAGAGACCATGCACAGTAGCGCACATCTCTAATCGCAGCACTCAGGAGGCTGAGGTAGGAGGATTACAGAGTTCAAGGCTACACATCAGAGTACCGAGCCAGCCTTGGCTAGATAGCAAGACCCTGCATCCAAAAAAAAAAAAGGTATGACACATATAGTTTAACTACCCTAGACACTAATTACCAAATAAAAGAATGCTGCGCAGAGATACAATGTCATACATTACTTGTTTAGAACAACACTATTCACCATGAACTTACTAAAGATTCTTCAGTTGCTACAATAAAAGTGTTTTCTGTCTACTATATTAAGTTAATTAAAATAGTAAGTAATATAGTAATATAGTAAGTCAATAATCAATATTTTGGCATCTCTGTAATTAATGACTTCTCACAGCATGTTTATTCTCTACTTCAAACATATGATTCAATATATTTTTTTATAAAGTCCATTGGCTCTTCCAGGATACTGTAGTTCAGTTTCCAGTATGTCATGTTGGATAACTCAAGCTCCAGGGATGCCCCCTTCTGGCCTCCAACAGCACTTGCACACAGGAGCACACACACACAGACAAACATACATACAAGTAACTAAAATAGTTGGAAAAGTAGAATTTGAGGACTTGGTAGTTTCTCAATAAAAGAATAACATTCTAAGTTTGGCGTGATGGTGCACACCTGTAATCCCAGCACTCGGGAGACAGAGGCAGGTAGGTCCCTGTGATTTCTTGGCCAAACCTAGTCTACAAATCAAGATCCAAGCCAGCCAGTGCTACATGGTGAGGTTCTATATAAATGCCAAAAACAAAATAAAATAAACAAATGCTAGGAAAGAGAAAAGGAAGGAAGGAACTACTAGACCACACAAGCAGTATTCGCCACAGAGTCAAGGCTTCAGCCAGAGTCCAACTGCAGCCCATGTTTGAAGCCCTGATTTGTATCAGGGAAATTTTCCCTCCCCATGTCTCACCCTCTTCCTGCACCTTCCACCATAGAAACAAGACAGCCTTCACTAGACACCAGAGCCTCAGTCTTGGGCATCCCAGCCTCCAGAACTATGAGAAATAAATGTGGTATTGTGTTCCCCGAAATGTTGTGCACGCTAATGAACTTATCTGGGGTCACAGAACAGAACAGCCACAATATTAAACATAGAGGATAGGCGGTGGTAGCACACGCCTTTAATCCTAGCATTCCAGAGGTAGAAATCCCTCTGGATCTCTGTGAGTTCAAGGCCACATTGGAAACAGCCAGGCATGGTGACTCACGCCTTTAATCCCAAGGAGTGATGGTAGAAAGCAGAAAGGTATATAAGGCGTGAGGACAAGAAACTAGAAGCATTTGGCTGGTTAAGCTTTCAGGCTTTTGAGCAGCACAGTTCAGCTGAGATTCATTCTGGATGAGGACTCAGAGGCTTCCAGTCTGAGGAAACAGGATCAGCTGAGGAACTGGCGAGGTGAGGTGGCTGTGGCTTGTTCTTCTTCTATGATCTTCCAGCATTCACCCCAATAACTGGCCTCAGGTTTGATTTTATTAATAAGACCTTCTAAGATTCCTGCTACAAACCTCTGTTTTTATAAATCCCCCAGTCTCAACTATTCCATTATACAACAAAATAAGTCAGGAAATTGGGACCAGAGAAGCAAAGTGTTGCAGTAACCAACATCAAACTGTGAGAGCAGCTTTGGAACCAGGAAGTGGGGTAGAAGGCGAAACGGTTTGGAAGGGAACGCTCGGGGAGGGAGTTGCGCTGCCGTAAATGGAGGATTAAGAAGACTCTGTTGAGAACTCAGAGGGAAAAAGCTCTTTTGTTTTGTTTTGTGTGTTTTGTTTTGACGAGTTTCTCCCTGGGCCCAGGGCTCACCAGTTGGTTATACTGGATGGCCAGAGAACTCAGAATCCAGTCTCCCCCACTCGACCTCCCTCAACCATCTCAGCACTGGGGTTACACATGCCACCTCCTGACTCTTTCGTGTGAGAGTTGGGGATCTGAACTCAGGTCTCAGGCTTGAGTGGTAGGCACTTTATCTACTGAGCATCTCCTCAGCATGGAACCTCTTAAGAGATGACTGAAGATGCCATAATCAGGATTTTGCTAGAGATGTGGTCCAAAAAGGCCATTGTGCTGAAGTCTAATGAGGAGATGGAAGTGAAGACTCTTTTGTAGAAAACCAGAGTCAGGGCCATCCTTGCATACACTGGCAAAGGACTGAGCTGCATTCTGTCCAAGTCTGAGCATTTTTGGAAGCAGAACTTAAAGTCAATGAATAAGAACAACTGATCGGGGCTGGAGAGGGCTCCCTTGTTCTTCCAAAGGATCCGAACTTGGTTCCCAGCATCCACTTCAGCGGCTCACAACTGCCTGTGACTCCAGCTCCAGGGGATCTGAGGCCCTCTCCTGGATTCCATAGGCACTCACAAACACATGTGCATCCATGCAGATAAATGATACTTTTTTTTAAAGGCTAGTTAGTGAAAGAAACTCTACGACAAAAATTGAAGAAGTTGCATGAGTACCTTTAGTCATAGGATTAAGATGAAAAGAAAACAAATTTAAAGATGGAATTCATAATTCAAAAGCAAACAACATATGGATTTGAAGGATTCACAGCCTCCCAGGTGAAGAATGAACAAGCAGACAAGAATATAGCCAAATGATCCTTGATAAAGGGATCATTGCCGACAGAAGGAAGGTGCTGTTTATCAAGACAATGGAAAAATAAAGGCATTTCAGAGATCTTCAAGGCAGCCCCAGGATGTGGAGAGAATCAACATTCCAGGCCTGGGTCACTTCAGGTCTCCGTTCCCTACTTTCTGATACAGAGCCCCACCTCCCCACCCCACCCCTCCTAGACACGGTTCAGCCATCCCAGGTGCAGCCTGGATCACCTATGAGAGCACACACAGGCTCTGGTAGCATCCATGTGGTGGATTCTAGAAAGAGGGGGCATGGTTCATTTCACCTTGATTTCAAACGATTTCACAGAGAGCCCCAAGAGTTATGAGGGCAGAGACAAGACCGACATTCAGTCCTCCAGAGCAATGAAGGCCAAGTCACCAGAGGCCCCAGAGCTGCAGAGCTCCTAGCGTGGGTCATCAGCCTGGCAAAGCTACAGTAAAAACTGTTACATAACTGATCCCAGCAAGTCCTGGAAGGAGGTCTGTCTGACGCCTTCTGGCTGACCCCCAGCCCAGTGTCTCTAAGAGCAGCACAGGGAGTCGGGGTTATTTGAAAGCTTTTGTTTTCTTTTGTTACGGGGGGGGGGGGGGGGGGGGGGGGGGGGTCTCATGTAGCCCAGGGTGGCTTCAAACTCTCCATGTAGCCAATGATAACCTTAAACTCCTGATCCTCCTGTCTCCACCTTCTGAGCCATGTAGCATCATGCCCAATTTGTCTTGTGCTGGGACTCAAATCCAGGACAAGCAATTCTACCAACTGAGCGGCATCTCGAACTCATTATTGGGAAATCTTAAGATCTGAAACTAGCACAGCTACGGAGACAGTTCAACCAGCAAAGTACTCACCACGCAAGCTTGAATGCCTGAGTTCAGATCTCCAGCACCCACATAAAAGCCAGGCTCGGTGACACACACTTGTACCCAAAGTGCTGGAGTGGCAGAGACAGGCGGATCCTTGAACTTACTAGCTAGCCAATCTAGGCAAATTGGCACACTCCAGATTCAGTGAGAGGACCCAACCCAAAGGATAAGGTGGAAAGCGATTGAGGACACCTGGTGTTTATCTCTGGTCTCCACTCATGTGCACACACATGTTCACATACAAACAAGTGCATGTATGTATACACAACAGAGAAAATAAAACATAATATTAGGTAAGTGTGATGTGGCACACTTATAACCCCAGCACTCAGGAGGCTGAAGCAGGAGGGTCACAGGTTCAAGGTTGCTTGGGCTGCATAGTGAGATGCTGTCAGTCCTGACTACTTGGGGATGTGCTTTCTCTTTTTCCTTCATTCTTCTCCCTTCCAGAAAGGGCATGTCTAATCTATGCATGCCCCTTTCATTGTTTTGGGGAAACAGCTAATTTGTTCAGTCACACAGGCCCGAAGATAAAGAAGCATTTGCCTCAGGGCATATCAGGCCCTACGATGCACCCAGGTCTCATCTGATGCCACTCAAGACTTTGGGTTTTTGGAGCTGATGCTGGGATGAGACAAGACCGTCAGGATGGAATAGATGGTCATACAGGATGCATCCTCATTAATGGATTAGTACTGACTAGAAGAGAGAGGGGCTTGAGCCTAACAGCTCCCTCTCTCATGTTAATGTTCTTCCTCTCGATCCCTTTCTCTCCTTCCCTCCTCCCTCCCTCCTTCCTCGCACCGCCCCCAGGCTCTCAGCTGTTCCATTAGAGGATGATAGAGCAAGAAGTCCCTAGCCAGACACTGGCCACCAATCTTAGACTTCCCAGACTCTAGAACTATATAAACAAACAAACAAACAAATAAATAAATAAATCTCTATTCTTTCTAAACTGCCCAGTCTCAGGCATTCTATTATAGTAACAGGAAGCAGACTAAAGCCAGGCATGGTGGCTGATGCCTGCGATCCCAGCACTCAGGAAGCTGAGTCAGGAGGACTGCTGTGAGTTTAAGGACTGTGTGGGCAACAGAGTAAGACCCTGTCTCAAAAGCAACAACAAACAAAGAAAAAAAGGCTGATTCACCCTTCTTGAATGAACAGTCTTGGCAAAGGGGTTGTGTTCTGCAGGGCTGGGGACTCTGGTCTCTATGGTTGGACTAGGTGAAAGGATTTGGAGGAGAGGACTGAAGTCATCAGCATTACCAAGCACACCCAGTTGACTGTCGGAACTAACAGAAAAAGCTGTACCCTCAGCAGGTGTGATGGGCTCAGAGCCCCTGAAAGGAGCCTGTTATAACCTGCAAATGGCCCCAGCGCCCTGGGAATGGAACACAGGCAGCAGCAGACCTGGGCTGCACTGATGCTCTAGGTGATTCAAACAGGAAAAGAAGGCTGTACCAGCTTCAAAAGCCAAATAAACGAGCTGGTGCAGAGATTCTGCGTGGCATACAAACCTCGCACTGCGGGCAAATATGGTCATCCCAGAATGAGTTGGAAAGACAGAAAAATAAAAGTGAGGAGGATTCAGAAGAAGGAGAAATTCTTCCTGGGCAGGATAGAAATAGAGTTTTGTTTTTTTTTTTTAAAGAAAGGTAGGAAGAATCAAGAAAATTAGCAATTGAGGTAGCTTTGAAAGGGTGAAGGACTTTGCCCCAGATTCGATTCACAGCAACCACATGGCACCTCAACACAGGTTGTAACTCCCACCCTAGGGGATCTATCCATGCCTTCTTCTGGTCTCTGCCAGCACTGCACAAATGTGGTATGCAGACATACGTGCAGGCAAAACACCCATGTACATAAAAATAAATAATATTTTACAAAAGAAATTCTGACTAGTACAGAGTGGGGTTCATACAGCTCTGATCCATGTTCACAAGATGCTCAATAGTCTGTGACCTTCAGCTCCAGAGTGTAACCTCATGACAGCCCAGCACCCCCTTCCATGAGTCTGATTGGAGCTTGGTAATTGTGCCCAGTTACTTTAGGTCTCAGGGCCCCTCTCCCAAGATATCTGAAGTCAGATGCTTCAGGGAATTTATGGAGAAACTGAGGCAGAGAAGGGAGAACACCTAAAATCTGACTCCTGAATTGTGTGGTCCACCCACTAGATGGCAGTATCTCCTAAAACTGCCCTACAGACCATAACTAGGGGTGAAACCGCCTACAGAACAGGCACTCTGGCAAGCATTTGCTCTAGATTGTAGCATTTATTTCATAACAGTTGCACTGGTCAGGTTCTATCATCCCTCGAGCTGTGTTTTAAAATATCCTATAAATACTTAAACCTTGAAATTCACAATTTTTTTCTGCTAAAGAATTCAAAAATCATCCCATTAGAATGCAAAGTTCATCAGGTTTTTCCGGTAAAGGACAATCTCTCTCTTTTGGAGATACAGTCCCAGGCGAAGCTACTCACCTGCCACCACACTCTAAAAGCAGCCATGAACAATAGGCAAACAGGCAGGGCTGTGTGCCACTGAAACTTCCCAGAGTAGACAGCAGGTCAGCTTTGGCCTGGGACCATTCATGGCCTGGGTTCATCAGATTCATTTTGCAAGAACTTGGTGAAGTAAGACTAAAATAGGCAAAACCAAGCAGCGTTCACCATTTGCCCAAGGTCATCCAAACAATTAGTATGGAGTCAGAATTAATGCCAGGTCTCCCAGTTTCTTCTCTGTCCCACTTTATGTATCAGCATAGAGAAGATCAGAGCCCCCAAATCCTGGCAACACAGTTTTGCAGAGAGGAACAGATTGGGAAACCTGATTCTGGTCCAAGCTCTTCTACCAACATGACCTTCAACAGGTCAGCTGTCCTCTCTCGGTGCTCAGGGAGGGACGTGAAATGAAGGTATGGCTAGCTCTAGGGATGTCCTAAGACAAAGAGTGACACTGGCCCTGCTCTATGATCTGACCTCCCACCCGACACTCACTTGACAGCGGTGGTGAGGCGCAGGGGCCTGACGCCGGGTGTGGCAAAGCGCAGAGTGTTCATGTAAGCCACATGCTGCAGGGCATGGTTGAAGGTCTCCACATCATCCCCTTCCAGGGTGAGCAGGGACTGCGAGGGGTTCACGTGGACCTGGGTCCCAGACACAGACATAGCTGAGAGCGACACCAGGAGGCAGGAGAGGAAAGGTGCACAAGTGTAGAGGGGCCAAGGGGAGGGGCAGGGGCATGCCGGGAAAGAGAGGGAGTGGAAGGGGCTATACCTTCATGCCTTTGCCCAGGCTCTCGAAATCCCTATAGTCCAGCCCCTCCCGACATGCATAGAGGCACTCGATGACCTCACGGCTCTCCAGGCGACCTGAGCGCACGCTGAAACCAGCCAGGTAGCCGTGGAAGTAGTGGTGGATCAGCAAGGGGTCTCCTAGGGCGGGAACACAGGGGCAGGCCAGGTGGTGAGAGGAGAAAAGAGGAGCAGAGGAAAGGTGGGACCGAGGGTGGGGCCGATGGAAACGGGAAAGGGAGAACATATAGAAGGCTCCAGAAAGAAAACGAAAATGCGGAAATAAAAGAAATGAGAGGCGAGAAAAAAATGGGGCTAGGGGTGGGATAGAGAAGACCGATGTGCCAAAAGGCAGGACAGAATTTTTGCCTAGCATGTGTGAGGCTCTGGGTTCCACCCCTAGCAGCACACAGGGAGAAGAAAAATGAGAAAGGGAGGAGGAAAATCACAATAAGGAGGAAGGGGAGGAGGAGGAGTGGACACAAAAAGTTTCTGAGGAGAGAGAAGGGGAAAACCACAGTCAAGAAGAGGAACATTAGAAACCACCAGGAAATGAGGAGACTGTGAGAGAGGCAGTCTGTCCAGGGACATGCAGGGAGACCAGGATGAATGTGTGTGATCTTCACAGGTGCCTAGACTGTCCCCTCCTGCTACCTGTTTTCTGCCACGTGGAAAGTCGGCAAGAGAAGCATTACTACATTCTGTGAGCAGGGAAAAAAAAAACCTCCCCAGAATCCAGCCAAGCTATGCCCAAGGACACCTGCTTGGAATGGTCCAGAGACTCTGTACCATGGCGGAATGTCTGTGAAGCAGACACTAGAGAGGCTGGCTCGGGGCGGACCATTGAGATTAGAACTCCGGTCTCCAGTTCTTATACACGGTGTACCTGGGGTTGTGTCTGTACTGTTGTCTCCTTTTTCCTTCTCTTTGTTCTTCTCTTCTGGGAACCAAGGGGGGAGAAGTGGCAGTGAGCAGAGGGCTGTGACAAGAAGTTCTGTAATTCCCCTAAATCCTCTCACGCCTTGTAGGATTTACAGCCTCTCAGCAGAGCCCCAACCCCTCTTATGCCATGTCCTAATCTTGCAGACCTCTGTTACAGATGACTCTGTTGCTGAGGAGACAGGAAGGTTCTGGTAAGATAAGTCCACAAACAGAAAACTAACAGTCCTCTGGAAGATTCCTGTCCTCCTGCAAGGGAGAGGCCGTGGACACCATCATCTCTTTGAGGGAACAAAGTGAGACCTGGCTGGAGTTATACTGTAGATTTGTGGATGGAAATTCCACCAAGTTTAAGGTACTGATCCACACAATGGGGGTGGGGGGGCGGTAGTATCAGAAGCACAGGTCTCCTCCAGCAAAGATTATTGGGAGTCATCACCCTGCCCAGCTGTCCAGAGATGCAGGAGGTAGCCTCTGCAGAGGGACAGGCTAGCCTCGCTCCTCACCTGACCACCTCCCCTCAGCCCCAAGCCACTGAGTCTTTACTGAGAAGATCAGGGGACCCACCAGTCCAGCAGGCCCCAATCATGAGTGCAGGTTCTCTCCTGGGTGGGTGGATGAGACCGTTGTCATGGATGAGAGCTGGGTCAAAGGAGATGCCATCGGTGTAGAGTGTGACTGTGGGGAACTCGAGGTTCAGGGCATAGTGGTGCCATTCATCGTCACATACCTGGGGGTGCAGAGTGAGGGCCAGAGCTTCTCAGTTACTTGCTCTCCGAGGAACTAGCCCCAACCCTGCTCCATGTCCTGGAGACAGGACAGTCCTATACATCCCCAGTTCTACCAGCAAGGCTGCCCACCCAACTCAAGGAATAGTATCCTTGTCCAAAATCTGTAAGACAGGCAACCTTCTATCGAAAACTCCATGAGTTGGGGGAACCTTTAACCCTACAAACAGAGCTAGGCACAGGAGTACATGCCTAAAGTCCAGCAATTCAGGAGGATTACTCGAGTCCAGGAGTCTGAAAGTCAGCTTGGTAACACAAAAAGCTCTTGTCTCAAAAAAATTAAATAACAACAACCAAAAAAAAAAAAAAACCACTATGTTGTAAATGAATTTCTCCAAAGATATTTATGAATGGATAGATGGAAGACATTGTGATTTCCAGGGTGGTTTCTAACCCAACAGGAACCTCTGGGATATCTACTGTTTCACTCTGCCATTTCTCCTGGAGTCATCGAGATGGGAGAGGAAGGCGTAGGAGTCTCTTCCTTACCTACTTCCCAGTGTTGGGATCCCTCAAGGCTGAGGCACCGGCACTCTCCCTTACCTGCTCTACATCCTCTTCCTTAGGAGTATCCTAGTCTGTTCACAGGACTGTTCATCCGTCCACATTTACACTGGTAACACCGCCATGCCCATCTCCAGCCCAGAGCTCTCCCCAAATTCTGGGCTTTCCACTCAGATGTCTCATGGCCATCTCAAACTTAACACGCATAAGATGGAAGCCAATATGCTTCCCAGCTCCCCTCACATCCCATCCTCCACACCCAGACCACCAGCAGGTGCTTTCGTCTCAGGACCAAACAAAACTAACAGCTGTGGGTTGCTATGTAGGACTTTCCATCTCCATGGTCCCATATCCGTGAGTCCCCAGGCCCTTTTGTACCTCCTCTTTCTTCTTTGAACTGGAGAAAGAACCTAGGGCTTTGAGCTTCTGAGGCAAGCACTCTACCTCTAAGAATATCCCTGGTCCAGTCTTTTTTCCGACATTTTGTTTCTGCTTTGGATGGTTGGTTTGGGGCTTGTTTTTTGTTTGTTTGTTTGAGGCAGCGTCTCTCTATGTAGCCCTGGCTGGCCTGGAACTCACTTTTTAGACCTAGATGTCCTCAAACTCACTGAGACCCACCTGCCTCTGCCTCTGGAGTGTTGGGATTAATGGTGTGAGCCAAGAGCCATCATACCTGATGGTTTGGGTTTTTTGAGTCAAAGTCTCATGTTGCCTGGGGCTAGCCTCAACCTCATCAGGACCTTGAACTTCTGACTTCCCCTGTATACACCATGACACCTGGTCTTATGTGGTGCTGCAGAATTAGCCTAGAACTGTTCCCTGTTCCTCTCATATCCCATCCTCCACACCCAAACCACCAACAGACGATTTCCTCTCAGGGCCAAACTAACAGCTGTGGGTTTCTGTGTAGGACTCTCTATCTCTAGACTGCCATCAGTAGGAAGGCACTCAGCCAACTGAGCTATACCCCCAAACAAACGGTGGTGGTGGTGGTGGTGGTGGTGGTGGTGGTGGTGATGGTGATGGTGATGATACTTAAAAAAAAAAAAACAAAGTCTCACTAAATTGCCAGGAGAGTCTTGAACTTTCAATCCTCCTGCCTCAACTTCTGGGGTAGCTGGGATCACTGGCCTGTGCCACCAGGCT
This sequence comes from Peromyscus californicus insignis, assembly GCF_007827085.1. Classification (NCBI taxonomy): domain Eukaryota; kingdom Metazoa; phylum Chordata; class Mammalia; order Rodentia; family Cricetidae; genus Peromyscus; species Peromyscus californicus. The sequence continues at coordinate 138,481,778 of NW_026294584.1, forward strand.
TGGCTTGCTTCCACCCCTCTACCTCATCAGTATAGCCCTCCCACAACTACCCAAGTGACCATCTTAAATTATAACTCTGACCAAGTCAGAGTCCTGCCTTAGGGCCTTCAGACAAAGGCTCCCAGAAGCCGCTGTCCATTCTCCAAGCACTCCTCCGCCCTTCCCGGATGTCTGCTGTGCCTCAGCCCCACTCATCTCTTCCTTGCCTCAGAGATTTCCCATCTGCTGCTCCCATTTAGATTTTTTTAACTCCACCTCCTCTAGAAGCTAGGTTAGGGTCAAGGACTGACTTGGCACACACTGGGTCCTGGGCTAGATCCCCAGCTCTGCCAAAAAGAGGAGATGGGGAGTGAAACAGAAGACAAGGGAGGAAAAAAGAAAAAGATGACAGCTTACCTACCCAACTAAAATATAAGCTAAACGAAACTGAGTATTTTGATTCATATTATTATTATTATTATTATTATTATTATTATTATTGGTTTTTCGAGGCAGGGTTTCTCTGTAGCTTTGCGCCTTTCCTGGAACTCACTTGGTAGCCCAGGCTGGCCTCGAACTCACAGAGATCCGCCTGCCTCTGCCTCCCGAGTGCTGGGATTAAAGGCGCACCACCACCGCCCGGCTTGATTCATATTATTAAACTCCATTATACCCTTAGAATCTATCCATTGAAAAAGCAAGCACTTAATTTGTGTTTAATAGATGTTTTAAATAAATGATAAAGAAAATTTTAAAGAGAAGGACTAGGGATGTAGCTCAGTGACAGAGCACTACCCTAGCACATGTAAGGCCCTGTATTCAGTCCCCAGCAACACATACACACACACACCTACACACATTCACACACATATACACACACACATACACACACACACACACACACACACACACACACACACTCTAGCCTGGCATGGTGAACAGGCCTATAATCCCAGCTCCTTGGGAGGCTGGGACGAAGTGATCACAAGTTCAAGGACAGCCTTGGCTACACAGTGAGTTAAAAGCCAACATGGGCAACTTAGGGAATGAAACCTTGTCTCAAAATAAAAAGTAAAAGATGGGCTGAGGACACAGCTCAGCGGCAGAGCGAGGCCCTAAATTCAATCCTCGTCCCACGGAAAAGAAAGAAAGGAAAGGGTGAGAGTGGGGAGGTAACAACATGGAGAAAGATCCAGAAGCAGCAAATGCAATCTCTCTATAAACGTGCTACAAACAGCAAAGCTTTTGTAACCAGACCTCGCATGTCAGGTTTGTGTTTCCCAGGCCTTTCCTTCTCTTCTGTCTCCTGTGCTTTTTCCCATTTATCAATTACCCTTATGGGGTGTGTAGGAAAGGCAGACAATGGAAACTCAAATTGGCTCTCACTGGCCCTTGTAGTCAACTTGGCGAAGGAATAGACAGGATACGGTGGCACAAACCTATGGTCCCAGCATGCAGGAGGGCTGGAAGTTCAAGGCCAGCCTGAACTATAAAGACCATCTCAAAAACCAGACTGCAACTCTGAAGTGTTGACTTAAGAGAGAATCTTAGTTCTTTTGTGCATTTTTATCTATCCTTCATAAGCATGGACAAAATAGAGAAGATTAACGCATATAGAGCATTTTTAAGTCTGTAAAGTTCTATTGTATAATTTGATCATACAACCACCTCAGGATGTAGAATTATTTTTAGCCTTGTGAAAAGGCTAAAGTTGAGCTTGGCATGATGGTACACACCTGTAATCCAGGTACTTGGGCAGTGGAGGCAGGAAGATCAGGAGTTCAAGGTCATCCTCTGCTACTTAGCAAATTCAAGACCAACCTGGTCTACAAAGAGACCCTGTCTCAAAAAATAATAATAAAATACCATAAAGTGAAAAGTTACAAATTTTAAAAATATTAGCCAGACAGTAGCAGTGCATGCCTTTAATCCCAGCCCTCAGGAGGCAGAGGCAGGCGGATCTCTGTGAGTTCGAGGCCAGCCTGGGCTACAGAGTGAGTTCCAGGAAAGACACAAAGCTACACAGAGAAACCTTGTCTCAAAAAACCAAAAAAAGAAAAAGAAAAGAAAAGAAAATGAAATAAAATGAGGACCAAGATGGATGGCTAGGTTTAGTAGAGAGTTGCCCCTACTTCCCTTCAATCTACGAATGCTTCTCTAGGCAGCAAGCCTTGAGAGGACCAGACAACCTGGGGTAGATTAATCAGGGACTGAGGTTGGAGGAGGGCCAATTAAAACAACAACAACCCCAGAAGCTTGGAAACTCCTTCCCTAAAAGTTAGTTCCGCCCAGCCAGCCCTCTCAGAGGCAGGCCCCTGTCTCACCTGCTCCAGCTTCCAGAGAAACTTGACGGGACGTGCACTCTCAAGCAGTGGCCAGTAGAGGAAGGCAATTCTGCAGCCGTGGACCGTCAGTGAGTAGTGAGAGAAGCCATCCTCTGGAGGATAGGAAAGGGACAGGAGTCAAACACAGGCTGAGGCGAGAGAAGGTTCAAAGTGACAGTTGAGGCTGATTTTTGTGCTCTCATTTCCTCACTGCCATTGAGAGGGGCATGTGGAGAGAGTCGATCGGCTCCTAGAGAAATGGGTCAACCTTTACATGGGCACTGGTGGGGCCTTTGTGGGTGAAAAGATTGGACAGGGATGCAACTGCCAGCAAGAAGGACAATGTCGTCTGGGAGTCAGTCCCGCTGCACCCAGAGCAGGAACATCTCAAAATGTCATCTCAGCAAGTCACAGAATTACAGGGGTGGCAAATCTAGCCCATGAACGGTGCACGGTGGCGTTTGCCATAGTCATAGCTACCAGGCAAAGTAAGGTAGGAGGACCTCTTAAGCTCATGAGTTCGAGGTCAGCCATGACAGTCTAGACAACATGGCAAGACTCCATCTCTTTTTCTGAAGGTGGTGTGGGGAGTACAGTGGGACCTTCCTGAAATCTCAGTGCTCAGAAGGCTGATGCAGGAGGACTAGTCGTTCAAGCTAAGGGCCAACCTGGGCTACACAGCAAAACTGGAAGAAAAAAAAAAAACCTAGCACCATCAACTTACAAATTAAAAGAGGGAAAGAGACCTGTCAACAGTCTGCACTGGGTAGTGACAGGTGACAGATGTGGGACAAGGAGCCAGTGTCCCACCTCAGGTTAGGGCCCCACGGAAGACTCACCATTCTGGACTGTGTTACACACAATGGTCTCCTCCTCCTTCTTCCCCTTGCTGGGAGTCACGCCATGCTTCATCCAGAAGGACAGGGTGAAGTGGTCACTGAGGCCATCCTGCGGTCCAGAGCCCAGCCCTGCTGGGCCACCCAGGGGAACCTGCACAGCTTGGGTGCCGTTGAACCAGTAGATGAGGCTGCTGTCCTGGCTGTAGTGCACGGAGAGCCCCGCCGTCCAGTTGGCATTGGGGCCGGGCATGGGCAACAGGTCAACCTCCCCAGTGGCAGCACCTGCAGAGGGCCCAGGAGGCACAGGTGTCAGGGCTGAGAAGCAGCGGATGAGGAAATGGGAAGGAATTAGGAAAGGGGGCACTGGCAGCCGACCATTCACCACCTCCTGCAGCCTTTCAAAGACAAGAGAAGGATAGCAATGTCTCTCATTAACTCAACCCATTCACCAGCTCTCCATTGCTCCCAAATACTGTTCTGTGGTGCCTCTAGTGCCAGATCCAGCGGTTCATCACCTGCCCTCTGGGCCACCAAAGCTACCCACAGGCCTCACCTCCCATGGGAGATATACACACCTGTGACGGCCCCAGGAGTCAACTTTCAGAAAAGGGACAGAGAAGGTGAGGGATGACTGGGAAGGGATGCTCCTGGGGGAGGGGGACACACGCACCACAGAGCTTCCGCAGTGCCCTTTCCGAGTAGTTGTCTCGGTCGCATCCCTTGGCCACATGGCTGGTCTGCAGCTCTATGGTGGCCTGAATGTTCCACAACGGTTCATCACAGGTCTCCAGGCGGATGCCCGGGAACAAAGCCAAGCTCCCAGCTCCCGGGGCATACTCAATCCTTTTGTTCCAGCCTGCACAGGTAAGACAAGAGAAGGCAGATGGTAAGGCAGTCCCCTCCTGCCGTGAGCACTGACCGTCTGCAGCTCCTAGGAAAACCACCTGCCCGGAAATGTGCTTCCAGCACCTACCCTACCTTCCGTGGTCATCAGACGGGGTAAGAGAAAAATGTGAAAAAAGCGACATGACGAGATTTACAAGCAGGTCCCCGCCGAGTGCCTCACCTTGCCAGCTGGGCTTGCAAGTGGGCTTCACCTGGATCTCCACCTCCGCATCGTCTGCTGCCCGCTTCTTCCCACAGTCGTACGCTGTCACTGTGAACTTGTAGAGCTTCTCACCACTGTACTGCAGCTTCTCTGTGTTCTCGATGTTGCCTGGGGTAGGAAACAGGAGGATAGACAGACAGGTCAGGTGCGCTAGAGGAAGCCCAGGGAGGCACAGGAAGCAAGTAAGCATCAGCGGGAGCATTTATCCGCAGAACGTGGGAAGGAGGTATCCGGGAAGAAAAGGGCCCTCACACAGGGACAGCGTACGAGGAAATGAGGGTCCGTGGGGAGGGGCAGGAGTAAAGAGCAATGCCCTGGGTCAGTCATCCAGAGAGCAAGAGGGTGCTGGGCAGCGAGAAGGGACAGAGAGAAGGCTCACCGTCATTGTCGATGAGGAAAGGGGTGTTGGGTGTAAGGATCTCATAGTAGCAGATCTGGCTGTACTGAGGGGAACAGTCCCCATCAATGGCTTCCACGCGTAAGATGCGATCATACAGCTTCCCCTCTGTCACCGCAGCACGGTACAGGCGCTCCACAAACACTGGGGCAAACTCATTCACATCATTGACCCGAACATGCACGGTCGCCCTGCACCCACAGGAACAGAACGGACATGGAAGCATTAGGCAGCTGCAAACACCGAGCAAAATGCAATCAGGAATCCAGATGGGGACGGAGAGGAGGAGGGAGCCAGTCTACCCTTGAGACGGCCCGTCCCACTCCGCAGGGCACTCATAACAGATATAAAACCATACAAGGAGAGGGCCCAAGGAAAGGGCCAATGACTGGGAAAGAAGGAGCAAGCCTAGAGAACACCAGAAGCCATCTTGGTGATTTCTGTCCAGAAGGCTGGAGAGAAGGAGGAGGAAGAGAATAAACAGGTTCAGTACATATCTAATACCTTTCAACTGCCTGCTCCTGCCTATCTACACAGCTCATAACACACACAGATCTCAGTGTAGTTGGGGAACCCTCAATGGGATGCCAAGGTGAGTGGAATGGCCAAAACAATAAAAACAAATAAGTAAATTTGGCAGGTCCCTGATTTAACAAAAGTCAAATCTTACAGAAGAAATGAGAAAGATATAGACAAAAAAAAAAAAAGTTAAAACCAGCCATCAGGGAAGTGGCATTTGACGGGGAGTCATAAGTTGATACATCTGAGTAGTTCACCTGTCTAAACTATGTCTCAGCCATGGCCCTTCCCGACTCACACACCTTCCCAGGCAAACAGAGCTGGGTCTAGGACCTTCATTCTATGCCCTAAGAGCCAGGCTCCAGGGAAACTGAGTCACAAAGAACTTTCTAACCTCTGATGCCTCTCAGTGGCCCAGGATCCCTTATTACTGGTCTGTCTCCCATCGTCTAGTGAGAAGTTGGCTGGTGACAGAATGTAGGTGTCTGAGAGCTGGTCCTCTTCCATGCTCTCACCATCCCTCCCTTCCCTGGCCCCTCCCAGCTGTGTGTGTGTGTGTCACACGCCCCATGTATGCTGTGTGCTGCAAATGGAGCGGAGGGCCACGTGGAAGGGTCTGGCTGCGTGTGGAATGTTCTCATCTCTTCCTCGCTGTTTGTCTTGCCGCTGCCCAATGCCCATGTGCTGTGCAGCAGGTTTGAAGGGACACACTTTTTATACCAGCCATCTCCCATAAGCTTCCTAGCAACACCTCTGTCGTGTAGACAAAGAGAAGCAAGTCCAGAATGTCTGAGTACATTATCCAAGGTTGCAAGAAGCAAAGTGGGATGAGTGGCCACTGAATCCTCCTGCACACTTGTGACCTTGACCGGAGATCCCTGAACTCTATGAATAGCAGGGGTAGGGTGACGTTCAGTCAGAATGGTCAGGGACTATGGAAGGCTACGTTAGAACAAACAACAAGCAGTTGACACAGAGAAAGAATAAAGTGGGCATTATTACTCATTTTTGGTAGGAACTTTGTCAGAGTAAATTTGGGGCTGGAGACATAGCCCATTGGCAGAGGGCTTCCCTGGCACTGAGAGGCATCAGAGGTTAGAAAGGCTGTGGGTTCCATCCCCAGGTTCCGGTTGGTCTATCCTCTGCCAACAAGAGGCTGAAAGGACTGAACTGGCTGGACTAAGCGTCACAGTCTCAGCTTACGAAGGAGAGCCCCATCTCTGAGAGACCATTGTTGAAGGAAGGAGAAGGGTGCCATAGCAAACAGGCATGGGGTAGGTTTCCCTCACTTGTGAGACTTCTTGGTGTTGGTGCCATCGGGCCCCTCGCCACAGTCATAAGCCTGGATGGTAAAGGTGTGTTCCTTCTGGGCCTCACAGTCCACAGGCTCCTTGGCCCGGATCAGCCCTTCACCTGTTGCCTTGTCCAGGATCACAGCCTCAAAGGGTACCCCAGATCCATGCAGCCGGAAGCCACAGATCTCACCTGGCAAGGCAGGAAGAGAAGAAATGAGTCCCCACGTGACCCAGAGCATCTCCTTCCAGCCCTCAGCCTCCTTGCCTGGGTCGTGCCCAGCTGCACATCTCCTCCCAAACTCCAACCCCTTCTCCTGATGACATGAGTGTCAATGATCCCCAGCTTCCCTGAGCACCACACTCAGAGCCAGCAGGGCTGAGGTCTGCAAAATCTCTTGTGTTTATTCCCTGGCTGCTCAACTCTGACACACTTTGCTACATCTTCATTCTTCTGTGCAGCCCATCCCCCTTCTTGCACCTCCCTTTCCCTGATGCTTTCCCCAGGCCTGTGCCCCCCTTCCCCATCACTCCCGCTACCAGGACCTCCCACCCCTCTCTTGCTTTCTGTCTTCCCAGTCATTTTTCCCAATCCCACCGCGCGGTAGCCCCAGTTACCTGCATAGCGCAGCGGGGCATCTTTATCCAAGGCAAAGAGTGGTGGATTCAACAGGACCGTGTTGTCGTTCTCCATGACAATGCCCTGGTACTCGGCCTCGATCCATGGCTTGTGCTTGTTGGCTGGCCCCACCCCAGGGAGAAGAGAGAAAGTACTTATGAGCTGACCCTCCACTCCCAGGATGCAGCCCTTGTTAAGCCCACACCCTAGATCAACACCCTTTCCAGGCCTCGCCACCTTGCAGGAGGGAGAAGAGTGCGCACAGAAGGACTCAGAGGCTCTGTAGGAGGTCACAGCCTTCCGTAGAACCGGAGAAGCAGCTTCCATGGCAACTACCTCCCTGTGAGGAAGGGACCACTCTCTCCCCCTGGGGATCATGGTTAAGGGTAGAGAATCTCCTAGACTGTCTTTTTGTCTCAGCAAATGGTGACTAAGGACTCAAGAAAAAAAAAATGGTGGCCCTTAGAAGGTCCTGGGAAAGGACAGGGATGAGTGAAGGAAGAGTTCAGACTAGGGAAGAGTATTGGCCAATTTCCTGTGATCTCAGTGGTTTATCCTCCCCGATACTGAATTTCAACCCAAATCCCTTCACTCTATACTTCTCCAAGTCCGGCCCAGACTCCAAGCCATTCTCCCAGGAAAAGAGAGAGGAAAGAAGTATATAGGGCAGTCGCAGGGGGGGCAGAGAGGGGCAGGGAGAGAGCAGAGCAATCAATCAATGACAAATGACTGGACCCAGCAGAGCGACGACGTCCTAGGGGATTATAGAGCTGGCCTAGAAACACAGCAAATCCCTGCCTTACTTCCCATCCCCACACCCGAGAGAATGCAGTCACAACCAGTACGTTTCTAGGTCCTCTCAAGACCTCCACACCCCACAGTTCCTGAACTCTTAAAGACCTATGACCGAATCCTAATTTTCTCTACCCTACGTACATCACCCTTTCTCCCAGATGCTCTCAAGTAGAAACTCTTCCCCAGGACCAACTCCCCTCAAGCTCTTGAGGGGCTACAGGAAAGGCACGCATATCACTTCGACCTCATCCCCAGACCCCGCCTCCACCACCTGATCTACCTAATCCCATTGGGCCCATCCATGCTCCCAAAGCCAGACCCAGAGAGGGGAGGATATGTCATCAGAGGGAAACTGAGTCACCGGAGGACTCTCACCCCAGTATTTCATGATGAGCAAGAAATTCTGATTTCTGTTCATTCCTCTAACCACAGGCCAACAAACGCCCTGGAAAATGCAGGCCTCACCATTTCATGAGGGTGACCGCCATAAACCTCTTCCCTAACGGGGGCCGAAGAGAAAGCCTCAAGATGGTATATGGGAGGCCAAGTGGGAAGTGATAGGAGGCTGGAGAGCCAGGAGGACCATCCCGAAGTAGGAGCTCCAGCCAGACATGGAAGACGACAGACAGAACCACCAAGGACAGAGTCAGGCATCCTGCAAGCTTGTGTCTCCTGTGGCCCCTGAGCCCTTCTCCCCGTCCCCTCCTGTGGCTGTCCTGTGTCCATTCTTCTTGGCTGCCTCCTCCCCCACTTCTCACCTTTCCTGCTGATTTCCCTCCCTCCTTCTGCCTCTACCTTTCTCCTTCCCCACCCCTTCTTATTCCCTTCCCACTCCTCCTCTCCCTTCTCACCTCTTTCCTGGGGCACCCCACACCCCTTTCTGCCCTTTCCAGCCTTTCTCCCTCCCTTCTGCCTACCTGAACCCTCTGCCCCTGGCCCCACCCTCCCCCTCCCCCCTGACGGTCTCACCCAACTGAATTTATCTGCTGTCTGCCAGAGAGGGCAGCTGTGGTCACCCACCACCCAGCGGATGCATGCAGAAGGGTTTGGATGCAGAGGGACACAAAAAATATACGTGCTCGGAATTGCTGAGCTGTGGTACACAGTTTCTCCCCAGATGGATCGGCCACACACCCTTAGTGTGCACACCCAGTGAAAACGAAGCTGAGGGAATGTCACCCTCGGAGAGCAAGTTCCTTTGAGACAGGAGGTGTCTAGCAGCATGGAGGAGTTGGGGGAGGGGGGCAGAGAGACCCTAGGTGGGAATGGAGACCAAATACAAGCAGGATGCTGGGCGAGCACATGTAGAGATGGACCAGAGAGGAGGAGGTGGCCCTTGGAGGTGAGAAGGGTGAAGGGAAGAGGTCTGAGGAAAGGATGGAAAGAGGCAGTCAGAAGGGAAAGGACACCTGTCATGCGCCAGAGTCTCGACATCTCCTTCCCTCCATACCCCCACATCACTCAGCCCGACGCCCCAGTTCGGAGGCCCCCATCCCGGTCTCTCTCACCTTTGTTGCCAGAGCTGAGCTGGAGCAGAGAGGCCATCAAGAGGGACAGCAGCAGGAGGATCATGGTGCGCCGTAAAGCACGCCAGGCCAGGCGTTCCCGTCCCCTGGGAGCCTCAAGCCTGCTAATGCCACCTTGGGGGAGGGATGCAGAACGTCTGCAAGGAGGGGAGGGCAGTGGGACAAGATCAGAAAGGAGCTTGCTGACCGCGCTGGTCCATACAGCAGATGCGTGCAGACCCGCTCGGTGGCCGAGACGGAAGACTTGCTGTGGCTTCCCTTGCTCTCCAGCCCAGCGTCCTCACTCTCGCTCTCTCTCTGGCTCTCTCACTCACTCCCACCCCATCCCCGCTACTGCAGGATGACATCAGCACAGCCAGGCAAGGATTGATGGGGCCGCTGGCCAATTGGAAGACCGGGGGCGCCAGGTGCTGCAGGGAGGGTAGAGAACCAATGCGACTGGGGAGCAGGGGCGGGAGAATGTGTTAGGGCTTTTTCCCCTGGCTGCAGTTTGGAGGAGCAGAGAACTGTGGGGGCTAGAGAGGAAGCTGGAAAGCCGCGGGGGGGGGGGGGGGGGACATCGGAAGACCTAGCTGAAATCCCGGAGGTGGGGTGAGGACGGGAGACGTCAACAGACTTGAGGTTGGCCAAGAGAGGCAGTATCCACGTCACCCACCCCCAACTCTGCATTAACCTCTTTTCACAGCCCGTTCCGTCAGCTAGTCCCTGCTGTGTGCTTTCTGGGAACCGGGAGGCAAAACCTTCAGCATGAACACGAGAAATTCTAGCATTTCAGTTTCAACCCAGGGCCCCACGGGAACCAAAGGAGGGACAGCAAAAGCATGACAGGGGCCTGAGATGAGGAAGAGGGGGGACTTCCTGCACCCCTGTCCGCATAATCCACCAGCACCTGGAATGTCAAGCTCTCTTTCTCCTACTGCTTACAGTCCCTGAATTCCCGACCTTAAACCATGATGGAGCCACCCTACAGCTTGTGAAGCCAGAGACAAGAGCATGGGCCAGTTTGGAAGACTGGTGGGCAGCTGGGGGCAGGATATACAATAATTTCAATATCCCACCCAAGCCATTATGATGATGTGTCTTGATAAGAGTGACAGGTGATGGTATCCAGGACTCGGGATTGAGAGGAACACCCTGGATCCCAAACCAGAGTATAAAATCCTCAGCCCTCCCTTGCCTTCTCTTGAACTCAACACTCACTGAGCTTCGATTCCTCCGCCTCCCTCTTACACGTCCTGGAAGATCAAAAACACCAGTTTAAGGACCACATTCAGCCAACTGTGAGGGAGCTGTGGAGGCCTGGGGGTCCAGGCCTTGCTTAAATGTGGCTCCTGCCTAAGAAGTTGTTCTCACCTCCTTCCCTCACACCTCTGAATATCCCGAATATCCCCCTTCCCTCACACCTCTGAATATCCCGAATATCCCCCTCACACCCTCAGTCTAAGAATAAAGCTAGAACGAATAGCTGCTCCACACTGCCATACCATGGGGAGCCTCCAGAGGGAGCCCTCCCTCGGGTTCCCAAACCTGCCAAAAAAAACGGCAGGAAGGCCAAAAGTGGCACTCAGAAAATTCAAGTTTTGAATGATTGACAGCTCCAAGGTCATTTCATAGAAAAAGCTGAGACCAGGCATGACTTTGTCAAGCTCCTGCCTCTCCTCAGTCTGCAGACACCAGATCAGAGCTCATCACTGGGGAGGGGGGCTGGGGGGGACCTGGACCTTCCCACACTGCATATGGAGGCTGGTCTGGAAGGCTGTGAGCCTCCTCTTCCAGATAGCCTGATTTCTCAGTCTGTTCCCGTCTACACTGAACACAATGCCTCCCAACCTGTTCCAGAAGAACTTGGAGGACTACCTGGAGGCCCTAAGTCATGACCTCACCCTTTCAGACCTTCTGGGTTCCCCTTCCTCCCGCTCTTCCCTTCCTCCTCTAGGTCCTGCTGAGAAGCCATGCTGGAGCTGATCGGACACCCCACCTGATGGCTTAGGATCCATTTCCTTCCAGGCACTGCCCTTCACAGCCTTGACACAGCTGTTGCAGGCAACAAGCCCCTGGCTAGCCCGTAGAGCCCTTCGTAAGACTCAATCTCCACGGGCATCATTGTGGCTCGGAGGAAGGGAGTACCGCTGAGGCCGGACAAGATCAGCCACCAGCGCACCCACAGAGTGGTGAAGTCTCTCAGCTCCTTCTGGGCCGGCCTTATGGAGCTCGAGGCGGAAATGGAGTTTGAGGGGGATCTAAGGATTGTGGGTGGATGAAAATGCCAGGTACTTTCCCTTGGGCTGACAGGGCACAGGGAGATGAACAGGGGCCTCCTAGCAATGTGAGCCAGAACAATGGCCCCTCCAGCCCAAGCCAGGGACAGTGACCACCTAAGCAGGCCATGGGATCCCCAAATAACGGTCTCTGGGACCAAGAAGCTCCTACACTCCCCAGCTCCTTCCTATCTCTTCCTTGCCTCTTTTATGTTTTTAATAGAAGAGTTAATTCAGTTTACTTTATCTTCTAATTTTTTTTTTTCGTTTTTCGAGACAGGGTTTCTCTGTGTAGCTTTGCACCTTTCCTAGGACTCGCTTGGTAGCCCAGGCTGGCCTCGAACTCACAGAGATCCGCCTGGCTCTGCCTCCCGAGTGCTGGGATTAAAGGCGTGCGCCACCACCGCCCGGCCGTTTATCTTCTAATTTTTAAAAATTTCTTCTTTTGATTATTTTTTATATGGATGGATGTTTTGCCTGCACATATCTGTGCACTACATGCATGCCTGGTGCCTGAGGAGGTCAGAAGAGGGTATCGGGTCCCCTGGAACTGGAGTTATGAGTTATGAGAGTTATGAGCTGCCATGTGAGTGCTGGGAATTGAACTCATGGCCTCTGGGTGAGCAGAGAGTGCTCTTAACTACTGAGCCACCTCTCCAATCTCTTCCTTGCCCCTTCTCAACATCAGTCACAAGAACAAAAAGGACAGGCCAGCGAGCAAACATCTGTTCATCCTGGAGCCTGTGACACTAGGTCTCTGACTTGTTTGTTTGCTTGTTTGTTTGTTCTTGACTTCCTTCCTGTTGCCTGAGGACTCTGGGCTAAGTCAACTGTGCCCATGCTTTCCGCTGCCATCTGTTAACTGCCCTTGACATTTCTTCTTCTGCCACGGCCAGCGCCTGAGCCCCAGAGTAATGTTCTCAGTCATCTGTAAAACGTTTTCATTTGTGTGCCCAAAGTCAAATTTGAATTCCTTATCTCCTCAGTCCCAAGCTCCTCCACTTTCATATTTACTGTGTCTGTGGATGGCTATACCAGACAGACCTTAGCCACACAGATGCCCCCTTGTTTTCCTATTGCCACACATCCCCCCTCCCCCGCCCCGCTGCCACATGCACCACATCCAGAATTACTTCCTGCACCAGCCAACATGGTAGCTATTTGGCATGTAATTAGTCCAAATGGAAATGTGCTAAGTGTAAAATACATACCACGTTGTAAAATAGTATCAAAAACATGTCCAATTTTCTTATTGCTCACATGCTGAAATTATAGTATTTTGAATAGTTTATATTAAACAAAACATATTCCTAAAATTGAATGTACTTGTTTCTCTTTGGTCTTCTAAAGGTCTTCCTAGGATATTTTACGAATGTGGCTTGCATTTATGACTTTTATTTCTATCGGCTGGCACTCTGCTAAGTGTCGGTCTGCTGTTCCTCCCTTCCTAACTAAGGCCCTTATTTCTCACCTGCCCCAAATTGGTCCCCAATCTTAATCCTCCCTTAACCAGGTTGCATAACCTATACACAGGGTCCTTCTAAAAAGTAGAAATGATCCTGTCACCCTGCTTACAGCACTCAGTGACGACTTATACTCCAGATAAAGGCCACTTCCTGAGTGGCACCAGCTCCTTGCTGTGTCCCTGTGGCCTCCCGGGGTTTCCACCTTCCTTCTAGCTTCTGTGTCTTTTCTTTCCTCGCCTGAAATTCCCCATTATGAGCCACGTCTAGTGACACGGACTTGTAATATCTGCAGGCTGAGGAAGGAGGGTTGCAAGTTCAAGGCCTGGCTAGGCTACAGAGTTCAGGGCCAGTCCGAACAGCTTAGACTGTTTCACAGTAGCAGGAGAACTGCAGGGGCTAGCAGGATGTCTCAGTTGGAAAAGCACTTACCTCGATAGCATGGGTTCTATGTTTGAGTCCCAGAACCCACGTAAAAACGCTGACACAGTGGTGTGTGCTTGCAATCCCACCATAGGAAACGGTGAGACAGGAGAATCCTTAAGGATCGTTAGCCAACCAGCCTGCTTGTTATAATAATTAGTGAGCTCCAGGCCAAAGACAGACCCTGTCTCTAAGAAGGTGAACAGTAGCCAAGCACATGCGTGCACACAGGTGCACATACTCATATTTTAAAGAAGAGAAGGGAATGTGGGTACAGCTCAGTGGCAGAGCACTTGCCCAGAATGCACAAAGTCCTAGGTTCAAACTCAAAGGAAGGAAGGAAGGAAGGAAGGAAGGAAGGAAGGAAGGAAGGAAGGAAGGAAGGAAGGGAAGTATGTTCCCAACTTCTCATCTCTCTAACTGAACCCTTACCTCTCTTGGTCTGGCTCCTCCCTCCCTATTTCCATTCCCGGCACTCTGGCCAGATATCAGATGCCTAAACGCTGATCCTCCACCAGTTCAAGACTAAGCAAGCCAGTTCTCTGGGAGGCATCCACTAAGGTCTGCTAGAATTCCAGGCTGGGAGGTGGGGGGTTGCTCTTGTGTTCCCAAGGGCTCAGCAACCAGCATTGAACCAAAGCAGGAGGGGAGGAAAGACCAGCGTCTTTGACTCCCAGGGAACCTCTTTTCTTTCTACAAAAGTCCATCCAAACCATCCAGCCGTGTCGGGAGGGTGCTGTCCCCATCTATCTCCGTCTCCTGTCTCTCCAGCCTCGCCCTCCGTTAGCCTGCTCCTCCTCTGCTCTCCCTGTGGTCACTGTAGATAACTCAGCCCCCCAGCCTCAGGTCTTCATGGTTCAAAAGCCTCACGTGTTTACCAGAATGAGATCCAAGGCCATGCTCACAGAGGACGCCAGACTCACATCACCCATGTTTCCCATGTGCTAGAGCAAAGGATGGGACTGGGCAAGACTTGTACAGTCCTGGAGGAAGCCACAAGCTTCCCTTGACCTCCATGGCTGTGTGGGAAGCCATGGAGAAGCAAAGGGGCCTGGGAGAGAAAGGAGGAGATGGCAGACACAGGCTTGGGGGACAGAGGGATGCGTTACACTTGGGTGTGGAAATGACAGTATGAGAGAACTGTAGAGACCCTCTGCTTACAAGCCAACCAGGCTGGGGACAGAGGACAAGAGGGACGGCTGCAGAGAAGGAACCTAGAGTTCCAGAGTCACGTTGTGGAAAACAGTCAGAAGGGTGGAGCTGGCTCAGGACCAGCCTCAGCCTCCTCCCTCCCTCTAAAGGCCTTAATTTTTTCAGGGTAAGAATCTGTGGGTCAAGTGTCAGACAGAAGAGAGCTCAGTGTAAGACAAAGTGAGGTGGAGAGGCAAGGAGGAGGTGTTGGAAAGTCCCGGGAAAACGGGTATGGTGGTACACATCTGTTGGGAGAATTTTCTCCCTGAGGGTAGGGGGAAGAACAGGCAACTTCTACTCCCTTCCTTCTGAAGTTTCAACAACAAGCCAAAGCGTTGTCCACCTGAGTTCCCCAAGGGAACCGATGAGTTTGTGTGGCTTGCTTGCTGGGGCATGAAGGACCCCCAAAGCACCCACACTGGAACACCAGCATCCATGATGGCTTTCCCGGAGCTGCATCGGCGGAGCTTCCTCCCGCTACTCCCTCCCAGCCTGCGTACCCCAAATGCTCCGGAGACCTAGAAGGTCACGTGCAGTTGGGGCAAATTGCACACGATGGTTGGGAGGAGTGGCTGGGTATTCAGGTGAGGGTCCAGTGACCTTCCCCACCCCTCCTTCAATGAGGGAATGTCCACAGTCAACGAGTCCAGCAGACTCAACTGATGTTATGAAGATGACAGTCGTTTGGCTCAGAGGACAGTGCTGCTGGACAATATCTAAAATCTCAGCTTTGGGGAGACTGAGGGCCAGTTGGGCTGTATGGTGGGATCCAGTCTTTGCTGGATGTGGGGGGGGGGGCCTGTTATCACCAACTGAACACTCCTGCTTTCTCTTCCCGCAATAGCTAGGTGCCTTGCCCATCAAAGACAGTTACTGGGGCTCTGCCCAAGAACGAAACTTGACCCTGCATTGATTCCAGAATGAATTTGGAGAAGAACTCAAAGATGAATTGGCCTTACCCTCTTCCCGGACTTCCTAAATGTCCTCAGCACAGTGGGAAGTGGAGTCCTCTTCTCAGAAAAGCTCTGTGGACCACTGGATCCTACCACGGCCCTCCCCACTCACAGCACAGGAAAACGTTCCCTGTGTAGTCAGCCACTGTCCAAGGAGCTAGAATGTTCCATGGTGGCTGTGAGACCCAAGCCAAAGTGAGCTTAGTCCCTCAGAACTCACCATGACTCCGGGGGTCCAGACCACCCACTCTGCAAGTCCACACCCTCCACCCAGTCATACCCCCACCAAAATCCGGAATCCTCTAGATCACTCAAAGAAGTGCCAACATCCAGAGCAGGACTGAGCAGCTCCAGAAGCTACTACAAGGAGTTAGGAGCCTCAAACCACTCAGACTCTGAAGATAACAGTGCCTCAAACCGCTCAAAAGACAGAGTGCTGTTCCCGTTGTGGGCAGCAGACGGCGCTACTCTGCAACGCTAGTCCACACACCTTGGCTATACCACCGCCCACACATACACACACTCCCCCTTTCCACACCCGCAGACAGCCTCACAAGACAATGTCCCTCATTCAAATCGACCCCCATTCATCCTTACAAGGAAGAGACGGTTGCCAAGGGGATAAGTATAAGATAATACACATAAGTAAAGAAAGGGTAAGATGGGGTCAGATGGGGTAAGCCCCACCCCGAACGCTTCCTGCGGCGTGTGAGACTGTAGAGTCAGCTTCGTTCACGAGCGTCTTAGACCCAGGGATATGACCAGGAATCCTGAATGCTTATTTCCATAATCCATAGAGGGGCTACACTGACAAGCTGGGCCTCTGTCCCCAGACCCTGGAGCCAGGTTGTCTGACCAGGAGCTGAAATAGGCAGCCGCTTGCTCTCCCCACCCTTGGGTCTCAGCCACCAGGGCTGGCCAGGACCAGCTCTGTGGGCATCTATGCTCCTCGACAAACACTGCCCCCCTTACCAGGGTCTACCCAGATCCCAAGGGGACAAAGTAGACTGGCTTTGGAGAACACCAGCCCTACAGTAAGAACATGGGGGCCTTCAGCAGATAATTGTGCGTGCCAGTCACCAGAGGATATACCCAGAATACTTCCTTCTCCTAGAATTCTATGACTTTTCCATGTACCATCATTCAGCGGTGTACCAGGAACAGAATGACGTGGGGAAATGTTCGCTATTACTATTTGAATTTGTAATAACTAGAGCTCTCCAAAGCGGGAGCAAAGCATTGTAGTCTACAGATAAGGACAAGGCATCAATCGCCAGTTCCGCTGAGGTGTCACTAAGGACGCAATCACCCCAGTGTATAAATGACTGATAGCAGAGAAGTGGAGTTAGTCACCAGAGCTTCCCTACACGGGCTATTCACACAGTGAACTTATCTAGGGTGAACTGGATGAAGGAGAATTGTTTCTCCCCAGCCTGGGCCCCCAAACCACGATCCCCACTGTAGTCTACCCCCTCGTGCCCAAGAAAGACACTATATGGAGAGGGGCGTGCATGGTTCTGAATGCTTCTGCCACTCATTCCTGCCTTCCTGACAACTAAGGGGCCTAGGAGTCAGGGAGAGGGGCCGCCTTGCCTGTGTGCGCTTGTGCAGACTCATCTGGCTTCAGACCATACTCCACAACACACCTGGAACATATCCACACCACAACTGGGCCCTGGACTTCTGCCATCACCAGGTGTAGACTCAGCCACAGTCTGCCTGCCCTTCCTGTTCCCTGCCTCTTATGTTGGGGTACAGAGCTAATGGGGACTATGGGGTCCAGCTCCTCCATAGTCCCCTCCCAGGGTCTGGGAAGAATCTACAACCAGCTGATAATTAATCTTTGATGACAGAAAATGAATCTACACACATGAAACTCAAGTTCATACACTTTATTCTTCTGAGTCAGTTCTCTCTCTGCACAGCTTCTATTCTGCTCTCAAGCCTCGCTCCTTTCTCGCCTGATTTCTCTCTACATTTATCTGCTGTCCTCTCTAAGTTCTCTCTTAATTCTCTCATGTTAGTTCTGCCCCATCTGGCTCTCCCTCATCTTCCATCTAGTCCTCTAGTCCTCTCTTCTAGCCCTTCCATCTAGTTCTTCCCCATCTAGTTCATTCCTCTCCACTTCTTACCCTTCTAGTTCTTCCATTCTCTTTTCTCTTCTCCGTCCCATCCTCAAGTCCCTCAAACCCTCCTCCAAGTCTCCTTATCCCTCTTTTTTCTCTCCAAGTCTCTGAGGTATTTTAGTTACAAACCCAAGCAACAGCAATCCTCTGGCTGAGCAAGGTCACCAGGCTTGAATTCTTTTTTCTTGTTTGCTTGGTTTTTTGTTGTTGTTGTTGTTGTTGTTTTTCGAGACAGGGTTTCTCTGTGTAGTTTTGGTGCCTGTCCTGGATCTCACCCTGTAGACCAGGCTGGCCTCGAACTCACAGAGATCCGCCTGGCTCTGCCTCCCGAGTGCTGGGATTAAAGGCGTGCGCCACCACCGCCCGGCCTTGCGCCACCACCGCCCGGCCTTGCGCCACCACCGCCCGGCCTCACCAAGACTTCTTAAGCCATGGCTTGACCTTCGGAAAGGTCCTTGACCTTTTGTCATAGTAGCTGGATTCCATTACATTTTCCTTCGACTTATAGCACAGAGCCAACACTATCCTCCTGCCCTGGAGTTCTCACATTTTCCTCTTCACTGAGGGCTTCCTCTACATCTACAGAACCCCACCCCCGAATCATCTTTCCACACTAGTCGGCTTCCAGCCCTCCCTCCCTGTGGTCTTTAAGGGTTGGTGCCCTCCTGTGACGGCAAGCCGAGGGGCCACACAAGTGGGTGCTGAACATTTTCTCCCACAAAAATTCACATAGGCTACACCATTCTCTCTGTCATACCTGTCTTCTATATGGGGAGTGGAGAAAGCTCCGGGTGTGCGACAGCCTGAGTGAATGTGTGTTGTTGACACAGGCATGGCCATATCAAGGACCCAATGCCTTGGGCCCATGGGAAATGGCAAAGCCTTCCTTCCTGGTTCTAGTGCAAACGTTGACCGTGTGTGCAGAAAACGCCCAGCACAGTTTTATCCTCCCAGATGATTTTGGCCTGAAGACTGTTCCTGTACAGAAATGCTAAACTTGCCTCCTTGACTGGGCTGTACACCAACACCCTGTCCCCTTGGTTCAGCTGTGTGCAATAACCTCCCCTCCCTGTTCAATGTGTAAAATAAACACGCTGAGCTTCCCTGATGGTGAGGCCTCTCCATCGGAGAACCCAGTTTTCCATTTGTCTATGCGTCTGTTCATTCCTGCACTGACCAGTCAGGTCAAGTCCCCGGAGCTGTGCTGTTCAGGGCACGTGTGGATATGTGAAGAAAAGCCTCTTTTCTTCCTTTTGTGTTCATAACAGTAACTATGGCTTCTTCGGTGTCCTAAGCAAGCGGCCCAAGGCAGAGCTAAAAGCATTCCTGGACAAGTCACTGTTGAGACCCCACTGGGTGGTCCTAGGCAAGTTACACCACTTCCCTGTTTGGTCGGTGACTGATCCGTTCCCTTGCCTTCTGTTGCAGCCCCTCCCCTTGGGTTCCGCTCTCTCTGCCCAGCTATTTTAGGAAAATGCTTGCTCCATCCCCTTGACACAGTTGCAAGAAAGCTATCGTCATCTTTAGTGTAACAAAAACGTATCCTCTGGGTCTCCGGTGCGGAGAACGCAGACGGGAAGGGGCAGGTAGCCGGCAAAGCCCCGTCTGCATGAAGTGGTTCCCACCACCACGGCACTCCCCACTCATTCCGAGGTAGCCACTGCGCTTCTGAACAGCTCAGACGGGCCGGGGTGGACTGTCTGAAGAAGGATTTACCAAAGCCATAAAAGGGGGAGGGGTGGGACAAGAGAATTCTGCAGTTCATCGGCACAGGCACAAACCCAGCTTCACCCACGAGCTCGTCTTTGTGAGGGAAGGACGGTGCAGAGTCTAACAGAACCCCCCGTTGACAAGCTACCCACATAGGCAATGTGCTATGGAGCTTTGACTGAAGGTCTTTGCTGCAAGAGGAAGGTCCACACAAAACCGGTGGGACGTGGGAGGTTTAGGTTTAGACACTTCAGCCAGGGAGCATGCTCCTTTGGACCATCTTTTCATGAAGCCTGGGAACACCACAGCGTGGTTACCTCCACTAGGCTAGAAGGACATTCTGCCCAGGCTCCTCTAGCCTGCCCTGCCTTGCGCCTCTTCGAAAGATGCTTACATCTTTTTATCACCTTGAGGTCCTCTCTAAACCCCACCTCTGTTTACATTCGATCTGCTGTGGGTCATTTGGATCTGTCCAATCCTGCTACTACGGAGGGTGAGAGCCTCTTCAAATGCTAGGAACGATTCCTGAAGTATTCTCTTTGAAGGTCCCTTCCCACGCCATCTCTTCCCACAATGCATTGGGCGTGGCCTGAGTGAGAAATAAAATATAAGGGAAGTGAAACTACATTTCTTCCAAGGCTAGGTTACTCTGGAAGGTCCCCTACCAGCTCTTGTTTTGAGTGTCTGCTCCCCCTGGCTTGTGGCCTGTTTTGAAGGCTGTAGAGTCTTTGGGGGGTGGTGTGTGGCTGGTGGGAGCCTTTGAAGGTTATGCCCAGCAGTGTCCTCGGGCTCCCACTACCACAGGCTAACCCACACCTCTCTCTGCACTTTCCCCACAGTAATGGACCGGATCCCTCTGAATCTAAGAGCCAAGGTCAGGTTTTCTTCTGCTAAGTCGTTTCTGTTAAGCATTTTATCCCCATGGTGGTACGAGTGACTAACAGGGCTGAAAAGGAACTCTGGCCTCTGACCTTGCCTTTTTTCTGTTTTGGGTCATTCATAATGGCTCTCAAGTGTCCCATGGAGAGGGCTGTGTGGCAAGGAGCAGAGGCCTCATCCGGTCTTGGCCGCAGACCTCCTGCCCAGGCAAGCTTTCAAGTGCCGAATGCCCTGACCACAGCTGAAGCCTTGAGAGACCCTGAGGCTAGACCACCCCTCTAACTTCTGATTCTGACTCCAGCAACTGTGTGAAATGATACATGTGGTCTGTTTTAAACTAAAAGAAGGGACAATTTGTTACACAACAGATAACGAATATTTGAATTCCATCACAAGTGACTCGTTGCTAGCCTCAATATTTACCAAATCCGCAAGAGAATGGGGGAGGGGATGACTTGGGAAGATAAAAACACATCCAAACACAAAAGGCTACAGTCCTCTCTCTTCTCCCTGCCCTGTCCTCCTCAGTAGAAACCCAGACACCATCCTCTTTACAGGTCTAAGATTTCACCCTCTCTAGGCTTTTGAGAAAGCTAGTTTTTCCCTTTCCTCCCTCTGCAAGCTCCTCCTGCCCTAGTGATGTCAGAGGACCCACCCCCACCCCACCCCCTCCACCAGGTAACTGGTCAAAGGAGTGTCCAGAGTTTCAGGTGGATCCCCATCCCTCTCCCACTTGTGTGCCCTCACGCTGCGTCTCAGTGAACATCAGTGTCCCCAGAGAAAGGCTGATCCAGAGACCGGGAGACTACCTCAGACAGCACCAGGTCTAGAGCTGGTGGGAAAGTCCGCACAGGGTGGAGCAGCTGAACAAGAAATCGTAGCGCCAAGATGAAGGCTTGTGAAGCCGGACTTAATGCCTGGAGCGCTTAGTGTCATGGGACTTGCCCCAGCACCAGAGCAGCACCAGAGCAGTGTCCCAGCCTGGCAACTGGCAACAGGAGCCTTTGCTGTCAACCAACAGGCGCATGGCACTCACCATGTCCATATCTGCCACCTACCAGTACCCTGTTACCAAAGGATAGACCCCCAGTGAGGAGCAGCTGGGCCAGCTCAGGCTTAGATCCTCATTCACTCATGGCGATGCTCCTTCCAACAAAAGATGAGGTTCCCGTCCCTGAAGAGTGCTTGGTGATGTCTGGTCACTAGGACAAAATCCCTGACAACTTAGGGAGAATGTAGTTTGGCTTGTGGTCCCGGGGATATGGGTCCATTAGGGTGAGGAAGATGTGGAAACTAGAAAGGCTTAGTCTGAGGCAGTGGGAAAATGTGACATGGCTTGTTCACATCTTGGGAGATCAGGAAGTGGAACACTTAGGTAAGGAACAGAAGCAGATAGACTCTTCAAGCCTCCACCCGCACCCATCCCACTTCTGCTAGCTAATTCACACATCCCAAAGGATTCTCAGGCTCCCCAAACTGTACCATCGCTGGGGACCACGTTTTTAAACACATGAACACATTTACCTCCAAACTATAACGGTACCCAACAATGGCGAGGGAAGGCAGGTATTGGGGTTAGAATGAACATGTCAAATTGCAAATGGAGCATGTCTACACCCACACCGTTGGCCTCCACTACCACCCTCAGATCCTGGACCTGCCTGCCTACCACCTGCTCTACCTCCCTCAACATCAAGGCCAATGCTTGGTACCTACTTCCCTGCTCTGGCCCACACCCACCCAAAGACATAGGTGGTACCTGACCTGCCAGGCTCTGCATTCAGTCCTGAGGATGCCAAAACCCACAGGACAAATTCCTTCCCTCAAGGAGCTGCTTATTTCGGAAAGACAGACACGTGAGCAGGTGGATGGCATGCATTAAGATACACTCAAGGATCCAACAACCACAGGGACAGTAATGTCACCCAGAGTCGGGAAGGCTTCCTGGAGGAGGAGACATGAGGAGAGAACTAATAATAATGGTGGCTGAATGTTACTTGCCAAGTATTTACTCCTTACGAGCCCTGTCACAGGTTAGAGAGGGGGCTCCGTGGTTAAGAGACAACTTAGTTTGTTGTGCGCGCCGTCCCACCCTCGTTGACTTAAGTCGCGGATACTCACTCACTCACAACAGGGTCCTGCTGCTCCTCCAGAGGACCAGGGTTCGATTCCCAGCACCCACATCCGATGATTTACAATGGTCTGTAACTGCAGCTCTAGGAGACCCTGTGGCGTCCCCCACCATGAAAACATATAAATAAAAATAAATATTTTAAAAAAAGCCCTATCATAGCTCAGTCCAGTGGTGCATACCTGAGGTAGAGACAGGACGAGTTCAAGACCTTTCTGTGCTGTATAGTGAGTTTGGACCATTCTGGCTACATCAGATGGGTGAGGTCTTGGGGGAGGGATATATAAATTGCCTTTTTTTTTTTTTTGGTCTCTATTTTACAGTCAAGGAAATTAGGGAGCAAGTTTCAGTAATTTACTGAGGCTATGTGTAAAATAAAAAGGGAATTTGGAATTTGAACCAAATTTGGAGTTTGAACCAAATTTGAAATTTGGCGGGTTGGAGCTGAGCACCTAAACCTGTGGTTCTCAACCTCGGCAGTATCGACATTTCAGATCTGTGTTACTGTTACCAGAGGCACAAATGTAGGGTGCATCACTGGTCTCCACCCACTAGGTGGCAGTAGCATTCTCCCACTTTTTAAAAAACCTCTAGAGATTGTCAAATATTCCCTTAGGGAGCAGTTCTGCTCCTGGTTGGGAACCACTGAGCTAACCATTTTTCTCTCTTACCTCCATAAACTCATAACGAAGCTTATTGTTCACCAAGGACCAGGCATCCTCCTAACAATTTAAGTTATTAACTCATTTAATCTTTACAACAGCTCTCCAGTGCAAGCTTCGCTGCCCTCTGTTCTGCAGAGGAGGACATCAGTGGCACAGAGGAACTGCACACACTGGAGACAGCCACAAAGCTTCTAGGTAGCGGTGCCTTGGTTTGAACCTGTTGAATGTGGCTTGGAGCCAGCTTTTTATGGCGGGGCTGTGCTGTTTTTTGATCTCTTGTGACTGAAGGGCACAGCAATGGAGTGGGGGAGGCGTCAGGCAGGTGTGAGAAATAGAGACTCCATAAGATTAATAGCAGGACTGTTACACATGATCACAGCCAAACAGAGCAGAATGAGAAGGCTTGGGGGGGAAAATGAGACAGCCGCAGTTACTGAGGAGGAACCTGACGGGACAGACAGACAGATCTCTCAGAGGGCTCAGACCTTGAAAAGGTTTCAGATGGGGTCGGTGTGATTTAGCTGTAGATAGACGATGGCGGTAGGGAAGGCGGCCTGGAGAGCTAAGACTGGGGTTTTTGGTTTGATTTGGACCCTGTTGTGAGTGAGTGAGTGTCCGCGACTTAAGTAAACTAAGTCGTCAGAGCCACCCTGTCTCCCAATCCCACACCCCTGATGTCCATTCAGAACAGAAACCCAGGCTCACAGCCCGACCGACTCAGGCCACCTCAGGCCCGATGCTGTACTGGATCTCCCTTCAACCCTGGTACTGGACCCAGAAGTCCCGGAGTGTCCTGGCCCGGGGCAAAGCTTGGAAAGGAAAAGCCAAGCTGGGCTAGTGAGACGGCTTGAGTTTGATGTCAGGGTCCAGAGAAGCAACTATCTTACGCTGTCTTCTGACTTCCTCACATGTGGAAGTCACCACACACACACACAAGCGCACACACACACACACACACACACACACACACACACACACACAAGCGCACACACACACACACACACACACACACACACAGTTTCCCCATGTTTCCCCAAAAGCAGGGATGGAGGAAGTGTGGAGCAGCCAATGCTGTCCCAGGCCCCTCCACCTAGGGTCTCCTGTGGCCCCTTGTGCTGGGCAGAGCTAGTAACTCCTCTCCCAAGGAAAGCAACAGAAAACCGGGACCGGGAAAATCCAGGCCCTTTCTCCTGGGCCTATCCCCTCCCCGAACAGCAGGTGGCAGCACCAACATGATTTTCAAACTAAAACCAAAGATAAAAGCCAGAACCAAAATGTGTTTATGCCCTTCCTGGATTACGTATCCTCTCTGCTTTCCCTCCATCCCCCTCTCCCTGCCCATGCCCTTTGCCCGCCTCAGTTAATGAGAAACAGAAGCCAATGGACTTGGAAACAAACTTCGGAGGTGAGAGGGACCAATGGGGGAAGGGATATCAATTTGTTTTTAGACTTATTCCCGGTCTCCGGTCTCCGGAGCACAGCACTCACGCAGCTCCCCAGGGTTACATCTGAGGTTGAAAAGTTCCTCACGACCAGAGAGACAGCTCAGATGTTAGGAGCACTTGCTGCTTTTGCAGAGGACCCGGGTTTGATTCCCAGCACCTACATGGTGGTCCATAACTCCAGTTCCACAGTATCTGACACCCTCTTCTGACCTCTCTAGGTATCAGGCACACCCACAGTGTACATACACACATAGAGACAAAACATTCATGCATATGATATAAACATTTAATTTTAATATTATTTTAAATCCTTTTTAAAAGTCCCTCATTAGTGACGAGTATTAAAGATACCGCAGAGCCCGTGTGTCACATGATTTTCAAGATCCCTTATTGGGAGCCCTTTGTGATGCCTCCCACCTGAGTGCTGAGGCAGGAGGATTACCATGAGTTTGAAGCTAGCCTGGGCTACTAAGTGAGAGAAAAAGAAATTCCTGGCTTGCTCCTCCTCATCTACCTTAGAGAGGACCATTATTCAACCACAGTGATGTGTATTTTTCTGTTTTATGGGAGGGGGATTAAATATACTCATATATTCGGGGGCGGGGTGCACATATGCTACCGCATGCGTGTGGAGGTCAGAGGACAAGGTTCTCGCCTCCCCCCACCTTGTCGAAGCAGGCTCTCCCGTGCGGCTTTGACTGCTCCAGGCTAGCCGGCCCACCTCCCGTCTCACCGTAAAAATGCTGGGACAGCAGATGTGCGCCAGGTGGACTCTGACTGAACTTGGGTCAGCAGGCTGGGGTGGCTAGTGCTTTTACTTGCTTCACCGTCTCCCCACCCTCCTTTGGCCTTTTGAGCTAGAGTCTCCCTGTGTAGCCCAGGCTAGCCTCAAAGTCACAATCCTCCTGCCATAGCCTCCAGTGCACTGGGATTACAGATGTCTGTCACCACACCTTGTTTACAATTATAACTTTAAATACACTTACTTTACTGAAGCGAGTCAGCATCACAGAAATTTCACTTAAGAAGTTTGTGCATAAACTCTACCACAGTGCAGTTACTTTGGTTTGTCTCGAGAGTGTTTACTGCATTTGTGAATATAGTGCATTCACCATTTTATACCTTACAGGCATGAGCCCTCAGGACTGGCTTGCTTCCCCTCTGCCGGACCTCAGACCTCAAGCGTGCACAGGTCAGACATCTTGTGCTCTTTAGTGGCTGACATTGGATGAGGGAAGGGTAGCAGAGTGATGGGTTAGAGTGAGATGCTCAACTCTCCCTCCCAGTTCTCCTGAAGCTTGTGTCCCAGGAGACCCGTGGGTCCCCAGCAAGTCCTGGTGGTCCAGTAGGTCACTGGGACAGTTCATCTTCCTTGTGCGCCTGACTGGATTTAGGATCATGTGGAAGACTGTCTCCATTTGTTTTCCTGCTGCTGTGACAAGTTTCCCAACAAAGGCATCTGAAAGGGGATTTAGTCTGGCTCACAGTCCCAGCGCTCGGTCCATCATGGAGGGCGCGGTCCATCATGGCGAGGAGACAAGGCAGCAGGGCTTTGAGGCAGCTCTTCACACCACATCTACCGTCAGGAGGCAGAACGGTGAAGTGCCCGGGCTCCACTCAAGCATGCCTCCTTTTTGTACAGCCCAGAACCCAAGCCCAGGCAACAGTCCCGCCCACAGTCAAGATGGACGACACACGCCTTTAATCTCAGCACTCAGAAAGCAGAGGCACGTGGATCTCTGTTAGTTCAAGGCCAGCCTGGTCTACAGAGTGAGTCGGAGGACAGCTGGGGACACACAGTGAGACCTTGTCTCAAAATTAATTAAATAAATAATAATAAAAGATAGGTCTTCCCACATGAATTAATATAATCAAGAAAATTCCTCATAGATGTTTCTCTCACAGGAAGGAACTCAGACTTTATTTCTTGTATAATTTACACAAGCTGGAGGTGGGGCACAGAATCCATTGGACTTGTTGAACAGCTCAAAGGAAAACTGCCCAGTACACTAACCTGGGAGTTCTCCCATGTATTCCTGGGGTTGAACTGTTGTAACAAAGTATCATAGACTTAACAGAAACTAACTTTTGGTGGTTCCTCCATGGGCTAGAAGAGCAAGATCACTCTATGAATCTAATCTCGTCAGGTTCTAGTGACGGCCTTGTCTTGGGTTGAAGATGGCTGCCCCTCACAGGCGTTATTAGTCAACAGCCTGGATCCAGATAACCCCTTACAGGTGTGCCCAGAGGTTTGTCTCCGAAGTGACACTCACAGAGATGTGCCTCTGTGAGTAATGAAGAGGGAAGCCCCACCCCGGATGTGGATGGCAGGACTGGGGGCCTGGACAGATCGAGGTGAAAACCAGAGTCCTTGATCCCTCTCTCATCCTTCCGACACCAGGCCCGCCCTGCTCCTCCTGTGAACTGAATGAACCCTTCCAATCTCAAGTGAATTGGTATCAGGCATTAGTCACAGTGCAAGAAGAGAAACCAATATGTTCCCTCTGTCAGAAACAAGTCCCTCGGACTAAACAAGGTTGGGGTTCGGCGGTCCTCTTTAATTTTTATGTTATCCTTTTAGATTTATGGCTTTCCTTCCCCTCAGTTCCCCCGCTGCTGCTAGGCAGTTCACCTTGAACTTTATGCCTTAAAAATTATTGAGAACCTCAAAGGGCTTTTGCTTATGTAAGCTCTGTCGAGCTGGAAATTCCAATGGAAGATTTTAAAACAAAAAAAATATGCAACATGCATCCCGTGGTTATCAGAGGATGAGTCACCACCTGTCCTGAAGCCTCCGATGTGCTCCACTGCATGCTTATGAGAAAATGAGAGAGAAGCAAATAATAGCTTGAGTTTTTTGTGGAAATCATTTTGACCCAGAAAAGTGTTCTGAAGGGTCCCTAAGGCTTCCCCAACTGCACATGGAAAGACACCACTCTTTGGAGAGCCAGGGAACAGCAATTACAGTATACATCCTTAACTCCCAGCCTTCAAAGATTACATCCATTTAGTCATAAACCGTACAATACAGTAGTATGGGTTTGCGCTAAATGATTACATGCATTTTAAAGATATAAGAAGAAAAGTTTGGGGCTGGAGAGAGAGTTAGAAGTGCTTGCTGCTCCTTCAGAGCACCCTCCATGTCCCAGGAACCACATCAACTGGTTCACGACCACTTGGAACTTCAGCACTAGATCTGATGCCCTCTTCTGGCCTCTGTGGGTAACTGCACACATATCACACACACACACACACACACACACACACACACACACACACATCTATTTTTTTTAAAAATGCATTTTACATTTACCTACAAATTCCCCATTTCTCTCTCCTCTTCCACCAGTCTTGTCCTTTTCTGAAGACATCTCTTCAGCTTCTCATGGGCAGGTCTGCTAACGGCATTGCCTTAGTTCATCTGAGTCCTGGAAGATTTGTTTTTCTTTTTTAGATAGAGTCTCAGTATTGACGTAGGCTGGCCTCACACTCATGGTTCACCTGCCTCAGCCTCCCAAGGGCGTGGCTTACAGGCACCTTTTACATCACTAGCTCTTTTGGTAGCATCTTAAAGGTGGTGTTTCTGCTATATATTGTTTCTGAGAAAAAAATACTGACATCATCAAAAATGTCCTCCAAATGCAGTGAGTCTTTTTCTTCTGGCTGCTTTCAGGGAACTTCATTCATTCATTCATTCATTTTTGGTCTTGAGGTTTGAACTCAGGGCTTGCACATGTTAGGTAAGCTCTCTACCCTCCTCCTCCCTGGCTGCTTTCTGGATCTTTCCTTTATCTTTGCAGTTGACTCTATTTTTAATTTTCAGTTCTGCTTCGGGTTTACCAAGCTTCTTGGATTGAAAACACATCTCTCTCTCAAGCTAGGAAAAGTTCAGCCGCGGTTTATTTTGTATTTTTCTAGTTAGCACATAAAACAATGGATTTCATGTATATCGTACTTTGCCCCTGTTCATGCCCCCTTTATCTTCTCTTCTTCCTCATTCCCATCTCTGCAGGTTCCCTTCCCCTGACAAATACGTTCCTCTGCTCTCATGGCCCCATCCACTTCCTCTTTAATCTAGACTCCTTCTTTCTGGGTCTGGTTTATTTTGCTTAACATGATGATCTCTAGTTCTGTTCATTTCCTAAAAGTAACATCTCCTCCTCCTCTTCCGCCTCCTCCTCTTCTTCTCTGAATAAAATATCACTCTGTGTGTGTGTGTCACATTTTCTTTATTGACCTGCTGATGGGCCTCTAACCTGATTCCATATCTTGGCTGTTGTGTATAACGCTTCAGTAAACACATATGTGCCTGAATCAATGGAGCATGCCATCATTTCTTTTTTTTTTAAAAAAAGATTTATATTTTTTATATATACAGAAGAGGGTGCCAGCTCTCATTACAGATGGTTGTGAGCCACCAGGTGGTTGCTGGGAATTGAACTCAGGACCTCTGGAAGAGCAGTCAGTGCTCTTAACCTCTGAGCCATCTCTCCAGCCCCATCATTTCTTCCAACGATTCTTCTGCATGATTCTCTCTTTCTCCACCTCTGTTTGAAATTACAAGAACATATGTGTTCAGAAGCCTTACATTTCCAACAGGTCTCTGAGTTTCTGCTCATTAAAATGTTTCCTCTGTTCTTTAGGTAGGATTGTTATTATTTCTGTTTTCAAGTTCAAAGACTTCTGTTTTCCACCTCGGCATCATTCTATTAAGCTCACAGCTATTGTTTTGTTTTCTTTTCTTTCCTTTCTTTCTTCTTGTTTTCTTTTGTTTTGCTTTGTTAAGATGGAGTCTCACTCTGTAGCCCCAGCTGGCCTAGAACTCATTAATATGTAGACCAGGTTATCCTCAGCCTCACAGAGATCTGCCTGCCTCTGCCTCTCAAGACTTAGGACTAAAGATGTGCCATTCAGCTTGCTTGCTTTTGGTTGTTGTTTATTGTTGTTTTGTTTTGTTTGGGGGGGGTTGTTGTTGTTTTGGTTTGGTTTGGTTTTTTGAGACAGGGTCTTATGGCCTCTGTGTAACTGAGGGTGCTCTTGAATTCTTGATTTCCCTGCATCCACCTCCCAAGTGCTGGGATTATAGCGATGTGCCACCCTGGCCATTTTTGCTGCTTTTGATTTTTGAGACAGTGTCTCACCATGTACCTCATGATCCCCCTGCCTCAGTTTCCTAAATGCTGGGCTCACAAGCATGCATCAGCACACTTGTCTAAATGCTGGGCTCACAAACATGCATCAGCACACTTGTCTAAATGCTGGGTTCACAAGCATGCATCAGCACACTTGTCTGATTCTTATACTTCATACATTTTATTCTTTGTTACTAGCATTTAAATGTGGCTATGGGGTTTTCTTTTGGGGAGTGTGAACATATATTTCACAGCACAGCTTTACACAGAACAGTAACAGTACGTTTCTTCATATTTTACAGAAGGGTTTGAAGTATAAAGACTTTCTATTAATATTTATACCATATTGCAGTCAACTCCTAAATAGATACACTGCAGTTTGTTTAGAATTTGAAGATTCCATAGGAAAAAAATCAGAGGAGGAAAAGGAGTAAGTTTATGTTTCATAACTAATGGAAAAATAAATTCAAGAGGCCATTGAATGCGGTCTCACATGACCTGAAGGATATGATTTATTTTCTGTGTCAAAACAAAAGAAAGTCATCTGTTTGGAACTCCTGTGACTGCCAGGTCACAGAATCAGCAGTCCTTCCCGACAGGAGCTGCCAATCTCCTTATCTTGATTGGCAGGTCTTGTCCAAAACAACTGTGCCTCCCCATTGTGGTCCATGCCCGTGTAATTTCGGCACTTGGTAAGTAGCGGCAGGAGGGTCTTCCTCCTGGGCTACTGTGGCGTTCCTCTCAGTTGTCAACTTGATGAGATCTGAAATTACCTGGGAGATAAGCCTCTGGGTATACCTGATGGATATTTAGCCTCTGGTCATGCCTTCTGAGGGATCGTGTTACTTAGATTCATTAAGGTGGGAAGAACCTGTGGTGGTTTGAATAAGAATGACCCCCATAGTCTCATGTGTTTGAATGCTTGGCCACAGGGAGTGGCACTATTCAGAAGTGTGGCCTTGTTGGAGTAGGTGTGGCTCTGTTGGAGGAAGTGTGTCACTAGGGGGTGGACTTTGAGATCTCAGATGGCATTCTTTTCCTGCTGTCTGTGGATCCAGATGTAGAAGGTGCTCTTTCTCCAGCACCATGCCTGCCTGCATGCCCCTATGCTTCCCTCCATGACAATAATGGACTAAATCTCTGAACTGTAAGCCAGCCCTGATTAAACGTTTTCCTTTATAAGAGTTGTCGTGGTCAGGGCTAGAGAAGGCTCAGTGGTTAAGAGCACTGGCTGCTCTTCCAGAGGACTTGGGTGTTGGTGAAATTATTAAGGCAACTCCACATAGTTAAAAGGGAGGTTTATTTTGTGGGGTAACTTACAAGTGAAGGGATAGTTTACAGGATCTGGGAAAGGTGTAGCACAGTCCGTCGGTGTTCTCTGGAGAACTCTGCTCAATCTACCTCCAGCGTCCAGGGCCCAGGAACCAACAGAGCCGGTGTTAGTTTTTCGGCTGCGTTGTGTTCTTACCCTGCAAGGAAATGCCACGAAACACGACAGAATCCGCTAACAAGAGTTTTATTAAAGGTAAAGGGACAGAGAGTGAACAGGCCTGCAGGAAACACGTGTGTGGAGAAGAAGGAGGAAGAAGAAGAAGAAGAAGAAGGAACCGGGAACATGGCGCCGGATTTTAAAGGCTG
The DNA here is from genome assembly GCF_007827085.1 of Peromyscus californicus insignis. Lineage (NCBI taxonomy): Eukaryota > Metazoa > Chordata > Mammalia > Rodentia > Cricetidae > Peromyscus > Peromyscus californicus. The sequence goes on from NW_026294584.1 coordinate 138,513,190, forward strand.
GGCGTGGACAGATCAGTGTCACTACTACACACAAGCGCGTAGATCACATGGCCACGTTGCGCCCCTAGCGCCTACGTAGCCAATGGAACTAGGCAATGGAACTTCACGGATCCTGGTCACTCGAGACACCTTGACCCGGAAATGGCTATCCTGACCTGGAACTGGCTAGGTGGAAGTGTCTGTTGGGCATATGCGCGTGTTGTAAACCTTTCAGCCGGGGCACATCTGGATCTCGGGTCTTCAGGGTCCTCTCTCAGCCGCGCCTTGTAGGCATGACAGTTACTGAAGCCTCAATGGGGGTTGGAACTTCCAGATCAAAGCTGGAATGGCTACCCATTCTACACTTGGGTTCAATTCCCAGCATCCATATAGCAGCTCACAACTGTCTGTAACTCCAGGTATAGAGGATCCAACACTTGCACACAGACATACATCTAGGCAAGACACAAGTATATATAAAATAAATTAATTAATTAAAAAAAAGTTGTCGTGGTCATGGTGTCTCTTCACAGCAATTGAAACACTAACTAAGACAGTCCCCACTGGGTGGAACAGTTTGGGAAGGACTAGGAAGTGTGGTCTTGTTGAAGGTGTGTCACTGTTGTGGGATATTTGATCACACTGTGACACTACGAGACTCTTAATAAAGTTAACCGTGAATCAGGGAGCAAATCAACGACCAGTTGACTGGAATTAACCACAGAGATTTTGGAGGACCCAGGGTACAATAGAGAGTACAGGAAAAAGTAGAGAGAGGCTTAGAAAGATTCCGGCCCTTTCAATCTGGGAAGTGTGAAGAGAGGGTCAGCTGGTCCTTCCTCCCCCACTTTCTTAATCTATCAGGGCTTTACCCCAATATCTGATTCCTGAGTTTTATTGATACAGAACAATTTAGATAACCACTTCCTGTCTCTGGGGGCAGGCTTTGATATTTCAAAAGCTCATGCCATTCCCAGTTACCTTTCTCTGCCTTGAGGTTTTGTCTCAAGATGTGAGCTCTCAGCTCCTGCCCCAGCACCATGCCTGCCTGCCTGCTGCCATGCTCCCACCATGATGGTCATGGACTCAAACACTCTGAAACTGCAAGCTCCAATGTTCTTGTAGTTGCCTTAGTTATAGAAATATCAATAGAAAGTTGATATTGCAATAGAAAATCAATTAAGACAGACCCACACTCCAAATGGAGTTTGGTCCTAGACTGTATAAAAAGGAGAAAATTAACTGAACACAACCATTTGATGTTCTCTGCTTCCTGATTGTGGATATGTTGTGCCCTCATCACAAGACCACCACAAAGCCGGTATCGAATGCAAAACACACAAGGGTTTATTGATAACAAGCAAGCCCGGGCTTGGTCCATGTCCAACACCCTGACACAGTGGGTGGAGAAGGACGGCCCTGAGCTCTCAGGGTGAGGTGTTTTTAAAGGGAAAAACTGCAAGCAGGGTGGTACAAGCCTTGGCATCATATGATTGGATGAGGGTGTGTAACTTTTGAATTTCCTGGGTGGGGTTACAGTTATCAGGCCTGGACAAGTCCCAGGCTTTGTCCTTGAGCTGCCATGGAGGCTGGCTGGCCTCACACGTTCACATTGACCCACGCACGTAGCTCTAAGTTGGTGAAGGGTCCCAAACAGTAAAGAATTGGCTGAACCTTCATCGGTCAGAGTATGTGCAGAAAGGGAGCTACTGCAAGGTCTATGTCTTTTGTTCACGGCCCTCCCAGAAACTGCTTGCTCAAGTCTCAGGAAACTGAAATTGAGGCCTGATCTCTGACAGAAGACTGAGCAGCCTGTTATGGCATCTGCCTGGTCCTTTCAGATACAATGTGACCCACTGCTTCAAATTATTGCTGTCTTGACTTCCTTATCATGAGGGACTGTTTCTTTGATCCATGAGCCAAAACAAACCCTTTCTTTCTAAGTTGCTTTTGTTGGGGAATATTAAAAGAGGAAAATTAACTAAGGCAGTTATATACCCAGTTCAAGGCCATCCTGGGTTATACGAGACCCTGTCTCAAAAAGAAACCAAATAAACAAACAAATACAAACAACTGCAAAATCAAACTGTGTGCCATTCTTTCTTGTATCTGGGGAGACTTGATTTACCAAATGGGTCGATTCTTCTAGGGCAGGAATATCCTGGGTCATTGGTTGGTCATGGTGATGTTTAGTGGTGGTGATCTAATTTTGGCTATTGTTAAACTTTTAATTTCCTTGTATACTGTCCCTACCTTTCCCCTTATTGTAAGTGTATTTTTTCTTGCATCTTTATATGTTTACTGTTTCCAACATCTGTGTCATTTTGAAAGATTATCTCCTTTGAGGACTGAGATTCCAGCTCCCAAGCCACTGCTCAGAGTTACTCAGAGAATGCTCCTCAAGAGCAAGGGCTTAGAAAAGTTTATCTACAATAAATTCACACACAATCTGAGGGTCATTTTCTTTTATTCTTCTTCAGCTCTAATTCTTCTTTACAGCTCTAATTCTTCCTAGTTCTAATTCCTCCTAAGTTCTAATTCTTTCTAGTTCTCCTCTGTTCTGCACAGCTGTATACGTATTTTTCAGGAGGCTTTTTTCAGTAATAAGAAAAGTTACAAGGCTACCTCTGAAAGTCATAGCACAGTCCTTGAGTAAATGATAAGGAGCAGAGCCATTTACCATGGCAAGGCAAGGCTTCAAGGTTCCTGGTGTGAGACTGTGACCAGAGGCCAGGGCACAGTGCCGGGTGAGACAGGCTGCAGAGAGATCTGCACAGAGTCAGGTCTTGATCAGCCAGACTTAGCAAGTGAAGAATTGGTGTAGTATCTTAGGATGTTTTGTGCTAGTAACCTTGGCTAGACATCTGCAACTCTGTCCTTGTGCATATCTGTAAAGGTTTAACTTACAATCCAGTTACAGAGACACCCAGTCCAGTTTGAACTTGCACTGAGGTAAAAATGAGCTAATAGTGTGTAGTTTGTCTTAGACTGGGGAGAAACCGCTGTTTTCTTATGATAGTCTGAGTTAAAGGAACAAAGTAGGCTTCTCAGGGTCTCACAGTCCTCGTGGGACAGTAGGTGGAAAGTTGAGCCAACACGTTGGGCAGCCAAAGGCAGCCAGAAGTTTTCCTGTGTCCTGCCCAGTCCCGCAGCTGCTCAGACCCAAATGAACACATAGAGGATTATATTAATTACAAACTGTATGGCCATGGCCCATGGCTCAAGCTTCTCACTAGCTATCTCTTATAACTAAACTTAACCCATTTCTATTAATCTCTATGTTGCCATGTGTTCCGTGGCTTTACCTGTGTGCCATTACATGCTGCTCCCTGGATGGCGGGATGGCATCTCTGGGCCTGATTTTTTACAGGACCACCAGCCCGTTGGTAACACTGCCCCAGGAGCTGGGCTTTCCCACATCAATCATCAATCACGAAAATGTACCACAGGCTTGCCCACAGGCAGACCAGGTGGGGGTGTTTTCCAGTTGAAGTTCTCTCTTCCAAAATGACTCTAGCTGCTGTCAAGTTGACACAAGATTAGCCAGCACATTCTGTAAATTAACTTTTCTCATAAGTACGGTTTGTGTTTTTCTTTCCTTACATTTTGAGTAACTTTGGATTATGTATTAGTTATTTCCTCCTTGTGCTAAAATGGCTAACAAAAGCAGCTTAAAGAAGTGTTAGTTTTTATCTCACAATGCAATGTTTGGCATTCCATCATGGTAGCATGGGGAGGGAAAAACCTGAGTGAGCTAGGGATATAGTTCAGTTGATAAAGAACCTACCCAGCATGCACAAGGTTCTGAGTTCGGAGCTCAGCACCGCATACACTGAGCATGGTGGTGCACACTTGTTCATTCTAGCCCTTGAAAAGTAGAGGCATAAGAAGTTCAGGGTCATCCTCAGCTACACATTGAGTTTGAGGCTACCCTGGGCTACATGAGACCTTGCATACAAAAGAAAGTGAAAAGGCCTGGTGATGAAGGAAAATCCAATTCAGGAAGTAGATCTACCTCACCTCACACTGCTCCCCTCCCCACAGCTCCAGAGCCCACATTGACTTATTGTCTTTCCCACTCCCAGCCACGGCCAAGTGTTACCATCCCACACAGTGTCAGCTCTGAAAAGACTGTACCTGCATTGGTGCCGTAATTATTCAGGCAGAGACCTCTGCTTCTTATAGCATAGTCTCCACATTCCTGTCTCTGCCAGCTGGAGAGGAGGTTCCAGGGCACAGGAAGGGGTAATGAAAGCAGGACAGGGGTGAGGCTGCTTATCCTCAGACCACAGGGGCCTGGAGTCACCAGCTACACACACAGCCATCAGTCCCAAGTCCCTGGGGGCTTCCTCCCCTTTACCCAAATACAAACTTTAACCATAACAACCAGGTAGGAGTAAAGTGGACCCTCATATTCAAAGGTAGATTCTCCACCCCAGGGACCAGCATATGCCAACCCTGGACTCCCCATCTCTTTCCCCTCTTGGCTCCCTGTGTCTTTCCAACCAGCCTCCACCCAGTACTTCAACTCCTGGCCATGTAAGATGAGCATCTGTTCTGATTTTTCCCAGAATTTCTTCTGTTTTAAAAGTGAAAGCTCCCTATCCTAGGAAACCCCTCATTCCCATTGAAATCATAACAGTGTGTCCCAAAATACCCCTGAGTCCCATGCAGGACAGAACTATGGGCCCTGACACCTGCCCAGGAGTCTCCTTTAAAGACTCTCTTCTCCAGAAGATCTCCTGGGACAGCCTGTCCGAAGGTGCTAGCCTGGGCACTCAGGTCCCTGCCTCTCTTAATGAACGGAGTGCAGACTGGCCCCTGCAGACTGTCAAGGACAAAAGAACAAGGCCAGCCATTGAAGAAGAACTCCTCGCCTTAGCCAACCTGTTTTCTTCCTGACAGACTGGTCATGGGCCAAAATGACTGCTCACCCGGTGAATACGAGTCATCTCTGGCTTCCCAGGAACTCTGTGTGACCCTAACAGTTAGAGGAGGGGACAAGTTTAAGTAGTCCTTGGGAGCCCAGCTAGACGATTACAGCCCAGATGCGTGCCTGTAATCCCAGCACTCATGTGGCTAAGAGGTCAAAGCTAGCCTGGGCTGCAAACTGAGTGTATCTCAAAACAAACAAACAGCCCCACAGGCTGGTGGTGGAGCTCAGTAGTAGGGTACTAGCTTAGCATGTGCAAGGCCCTGGATTCGATCCCAGTCAGGAAAAAAAATTTTTTTAAAGGGAAATCATCTCCAGGTGTGTATGGGGTTGGGGCATGGCACAGGGGGTAGATCGCTTCTCAATGTTGTGTCTAGGAAACTGGGTGCCCTGATCCCCACTCCCTGCCTATTCCTTCACCAACATGGACGGTATCTCCCTAATCTTTTTAAGTCTGCAGAAACCAAGGACCCTGAGCATACTTGTCTTAGATACTGTTCTGTTACTGTGAAGAGACATCATGGCCAAGGCAACCTACAGAAGAAAGCATTTAATTGGGAGCTCATTTACGGTTTCAAAGGGTTAGTCCGTTATCATCATGGAGGGGAGCACGGTGGCAGGCAGGCAGGCAGGCATGGCGCTGGAGGAGTACCTGAGATTGCACGTCTGATCCACAAGTTGCAGGCGGAGAGAGATCAAGACTGGGCCTGGTGTGGGGGCATCAAGCACCCGAATACGTGAGTCCACGGGGAGCATCCCCAGCCTACAGGGAGCATCCCTAGCCTATGGGGAGCATCCCCAGCCCTCGGGGAGCATCCCCAGCCTACGGGGAGCATCCCCAGCCCTCGGGGAGCATCCCCAGCCTACGGGGAGCATCCCCAGCCTATGGGGAGCATCCCCAGCCTTCGGGAAGCATCCCCAGCCTACGGGGAGCATCCCCAGCCCTCGGGGAGCATCCCCAGCCTTCTGGGAGCATCCCCAGCCTACGGGGAGCATTCTCATTCAAACCCCACACTATGCCCTCGATTTGTAACGTGTTGCTTTTGTGAGAAGCTGAGTAACCAGATGCAAAATGGAAGAAGCAACTGGCTCTGGAGTGCAAACCTTGCTGCACACCTGCTTCCTCTAAGAACGGGCCAGCCCACCTCCACTGTGCTTCCCAGCCTTCTCACACCCGCCAAGCCATAAGTGAGTTGGCTTCCTCAGTGGGTGCAGGCAGAAACCCTCCAACTCAAGCCGTGGCTCCTGGTACTGGTCCTAAAGCGTGAGTTGAGTCCCTAGGGATTCAGAGGTCGCTGGGCTGGACCACAGCCCAGACCCTGCTAGACAAGGAGCCTCCGGATGTTGTGGTTGGGACTCAAATGACTAAGTGCAGGAACTCCCCCATTCTTGACCAAAAAAGAGAGGAAAACAGAGCTCAAGGTCATGGGTCACAAACTTCAAGTTCTCCAAGAGGCAGACTGGTAATGTAAATGAGGGGGAAGGACAGACTAGCCCACTAAAGGCATCAGTCAGGTCATAAGAAACATCATACTACCCACAATACACAGGTGTGGTAAAATCCTACAGAAGAGTTGGGTATGGGCATGCAATTCCAGCACTCCAGAGGCTAAGGCGGCAGGATCGCCATAAGTTTTGGAGCCAGTCTGGACAGCATAGTGAGTGCCACAGCAGCCTGGGCTACAGAGTGAGATCCTGCTTCCAAACTACAAACAAGGGCTGGGGGGGGGGGGCACACACCTGTACTCCTAGTGCTGTAGAGGAGGCAGAAGGAACAGAGTTCAAGACCAGCCTCCACCACATAGCAAGTTTGAGGACAGCCTGGGTTATATAAGCCTCTATCTCACCACTACCACCCCGCCCAAAAAAAGAGCAGTCGAGGGTCAACCCTCTCCGACTCTGCTCTGTCCCCCAGCATGGTTTTGAAGATTTCTGGTTTCAGTTCCGGTGAGAGCTATTTCTCGGTCTGACAGCAGGTGGCACTGAACCCAGAGTATCTTAACTCATTTCCAGTAACTTCTGCCTTCTCCCCAAAGGCCTCCTCTAGCTCCACCCCCTGTTCCCTGGCCTGGGCCAAGCACTCTCGTTGGTTCCAGATGTCAGGTCCCCGAGGCCGGGTCCCAGAGCTGTGAACCACCTGTGGAGTTCTCCCTCCACAAGCTCCATGGGCAAGATGTGAGTTTGCCCATAGAGGGCACAGGAGGAGGAAGGGGGGAGGGCAGGGAGAGAGGAACCACATACAGAGTTGCATACACACACACACACACACACACACACACACACACACACACACACACACACACGGCGGGGGGCGGCAGGGGCGGTGACAACACACAGGGAACTGAATTTGCCTAAAAGTGGTCTGTCAGTGCTCTGAGCCAGGAATCAGGTTTAAATGCCCCCCTAATTTGTACTCCAGGGTGGGATTAGGCCTGGCTGAGGCAGGAGGCTCTCTGGCTTAGAGCCATCGCAATGTCTTCACAGGTTAGGAACCCTGCAGTCTTGGAGGTCAGGCTGTGTAGGAACCTAGATAGGAACCCACATAGATTCGGGTGAGGAAAAGTGGCATCAGGAGGTGCCCACCCTCGGAGGCTAAGGACACAGCTCCTGGCCCCTAAGCCTCTCACTCCCTTACCATCACTTGCTACAAACCAATATATTCGTAGGCCTCTGGTAGAGCTACATGACCTCATCTTGTCGCCCCCACTCACTCACAGGTGCTGGCTGTTCCTTTGGGGAATCCTCCATACTTGCCCTACACAGGCCTCTGTGCTCTTGGCCCAGCAGCTACCACAGCAACTGACATCCCCCGGATACCCAGAGCCATATCTCAAAGGCCAGGAGAGCCACACTGACTTCGAGGCTCCAGAGGGGTTTGCCGTGAGGCTGGTCTTCCAGGACTTTGATCTGGAGCCATCCCCAGACTGTGAAGGGGACTCTGTCACAGTGAGCTGGGCAAGGGGCTCTGGGGAGGGAGCCTCCCATGGGTAGTGGGATGTTGCTGTACCCTGAATGCTCCATCTAGAAAAGGGATTAAGTGTCCAAGTCAGAGGTCCCAGGACCTAGCTATAGAAAAAGGAGAATAGGAAAGGGGGAGAGGGAATAAAAAAAATCAGATTCCGCCGTGCGGTGGTGGCGCACGCCTTTAATCCCAGCACTCGGGAGGCAGAGCCAGGTGAGTTCGAGGCCAGCCTGGACTACCAAGTGAGTTCCAGGAAAGGCGCAAAACTACAGAGAAACCCTGTCTCGAAAAACCAAAAAAAAAAAAAAAAAAAAAAATCAGATTCCTTCAAGGATTATAATGAGAAAGGGTAGTCTCAGCCTACCCCAGGGGCAATCATTTTCAACCTAGCAGTCTCCATGGTGTTTACCTTCATATATACAAATGACATGCTTGTCCTATTACACAGTTTTGAATATTTGTTTCATTTTTATTTCTCTCTGAATTTCCACTTACAGTAGATGAGTACTGGCTCCAGCCATCAGATCTTCACCACCCACAATCCCCCTCACCCTCTTCTCATTTCCCTGTATTATCAATTTAAGAAAACCAATATTATTATTCACACCGTTAGGACTTTAAACACACAGATCTGAGCACATAGTATATGGCGATTACATTTCCTTTCTTCTCCAGTTTCTGAGTTTCCCAGGAGTCATTCTCCAAAAACTTCCTTAGAAAGGGTATGTTGAGGATATATTAAGTTCCAGATAGCTTAGTTCTACCCTGAGGGTACACTGTGGGTGGACAGTTTATCTGGGTATATTACTCCAGATTTGAAGTCATTTTTCTTCCAGAATTTTGATGACATCGTCATCTATCTCTAGTATTGTTTAAAAGTCTGAAGGTGTTATCATTCTCAGTCTCCCATTTTTCTATATAGTTTGTAAACATTTTCTTTATTCCAGTGTTCTGAACTTTCATTTGATGTGCCACGATATAGATGGCTCTTCGCTCACTGTGTGGGGTTAGCCTAGTCCTTCAGTTCTGAGAATGTTCTTGCCTTATTTATTTAATAATTTATAGATAACTGCTTCCTTTCTTGTTCTTTTTTAATTTGTGTATGTGCACGCGTGCATGTGTGTATGTGTGTCATGCATATGTGTATATGTGTGCGCGCGCGCGTGTGTGTGTGTGTGTGTGTGTGTGTGTGTGTGTGTGTGTATGCACATGTGCTTGTGTGTACATGTGCTGGCAGGTGCCAGTGGAGGCCAAAAGAGGACATCAGATGCCCTGGAGCTGGAGTTACCGGTGGTTGTGAGCCCCCAATCTCTCCTGCACTCCAGCTATCGTATGCTGTGGACCGATTCTCCAGTTCAGTTCTCTCTTCTATTCTGGTTTCCAGCTCTTTGTCTTTGTGCCCCACTTTCTGGACTATTATTTTTGTCTTTCTTTTTTTGTGATGCCAGGCATTGACCCAGGGCCTCACGCATCCTGACAAACACTCTGCCCCTGAACTACGCTTTGAACCCCGATTTCCTCATCTTTGTGTTCAAGCATTTTAGTTGGTGGTTTCTTCACAAGGAATTCTTTCTAAACATGTGGTCCTTGTCGGACATGTGCAATATCTACTTGTTCCCCTCTCGTGGGGATTAGTTTTAAATGTTTCCTGTTTTCTGTATCATCACTATTTTATCCAATGTCTTTTCTCACTGTTTGCTTGTATCCACCTCTGCTTTTTACCCGAGAGACTTTCTTGCAATGTCTAATACTATTTGCCTGACCACTTTTATTTAAGACTAAAACACGACGCTGCTGATTTTAAGTTCTCTGTGAATAGCTAAAACTCGTCAAGTGGTGGATTTGAAAATGGTATCAGTTCATTTTCTGATGCTGTAACAAAAGTAATAGGCTGGGTAATTTATAAACAATAGGAGTTCAGTTTGCTCAGGGTCTGGAGACTGGGGAAGTCCAAGAGCGTGGTACTGGTGAGGAGAGGGCTTCCTGCTGCCATAATATGGTGGAATGGCAAGTAAGCATGCAAGACAAGGAAAAACTGGACCTAATTCATCCTTTTCATGGGAGCAGAGTTCTGCAATAACTAACCCACTCTCACGATGAAGACACAGACACATTAGTAACCTCTTATGAGAACCTCCTCCTAGCACTCTTGCTTTGAAATAGCCAGATCATAGTAGACACCACTAACAGGGTGACCTAGAGGTGTTTCGGGAGCTCCCAAAGTTCAGTGTGTAGATGTTGTTTGGAGCAGTAACTTTCCCCAGAAAGATCCCCTCCAGTTTCCTACTCAGGGATCCCATCATTCAGGAAACAAGTTGGAACCAGGGACCAAGGAGTAGGATGCCTCCCAGTGGTTGGTAGGCATTCATTTTATTTTTTGGGTACTGTGTACCTAGGGACCTCAATCCAAGATTTCTGATTTAAGTTCACATCTTCCTCCAAGGTGGGTCATAGAGTGGGGACCAGGACATAGTATCCTGAGATCTTCCCACCCAGACTTCCTGTCTGTTGGCCTCTCGTCAGCCTTCCCTCATCTTTTTTTGCCTGAAAGGTTCTTGGTTCTGCTGAACCCTGAAAGTGCACAGTTCGGTGGTGAGAACCTACTGCCTTTGTGCTGGTTTCCACCTTTTCCAAATTCGGTTCCCCACTTCGCCATCTACATCCTAGCTTCCACCTGCTAAGGCCGTCATCTCCTCTGACTCTTCCCGTGCTTGCCTGTGCGTGCCGTTGTGTGTCTTTGGTGTCGTCTTAGTGGAGTCTGAAGTAGGAAAGAGAGAAATACATGGTAATAGAAGCACCGGGTCTAATGCTAAGTCCCTGGGCAGGGGCAGCACCAGAATTCTATCCCAGGGCTTCTCACATGCTAGGCAAGAGCTCTACCACTGAGCAAAATCCTCAGCCCTTAAATACATGTATTTATGGCTTCTGATTTAACAGGCCATGACCATATTCAATTTAGCCTGTGTCTATTGGTCACCTGCTATGAGCCCAGTTCCTCTTTAATCATGGACAATTTTAATCCTAGACTAACTCTTCCCTTTTCGTTGAAGAGTTCAAGTTCAAGAATATCTCTCCCTCCTTTCTGCTCCCACAGAAAGTCACACACAAAAGAAAAGAAAGTCTCATGTCCCATCGTGAGTTGATAAAGAGCAAAATCTAGATTTAATAAGAGTCTATGGCTCTCAGTTATATGTTGACTCTACATTACTAGTTAGCAGCCTGAGTGATTTCATTTATCAGACAGTTCATGAGAAGAGGTAAAAAGGAAATTGGAGGGTTAGCCAGGCGTGATGGTGCATGCCTATAATCCCAGTTCTTGGGAGGCAGAGGTGAGAAGATCCAGAATTCACGACCAACCTCAGCTATACAGCAAGTTCGAGTCTAGCATGAGCTACTTGAACTGTTGACTCAAAACTAAGAAAGAAAAAGTAAAAATGACTGGGAGGTGCTCGGAGGGTCAAGTGCTCGCTGCATAAGCAAGAGTTCGGATCCCCATTACTATGCAAAAGGCAGGCATGGCAGCACATGGCTGCCACCCCAGTGCCAGACGGGTGTGGCACAGACAGGTGCATCTCAGGGCTCACTGGACAGCCAACCTAGCTGAAATGGCAAGGTCCTGGTTCAGTGAAAGACCCTGTTTCAGAAACTAAGGTGGATAACAACAATAAAGGAGGACATCCAGTATTGACCTCTGACCTCTACACATGTCCTAGCCAAGATCGTCCAGTCTCCAGTACACCCACATCATGTTATTTTATGTTCTTGGGTTCCCACACACTGTAAGGATTTCGTGTAGAGTGAACAGAACAAGAGAAAGACTAGCCAAGAGGAAACTAGAAAGGGCATGAAGCCCAGGCTGTCTCCACAGAGGGTCTTATTGCTTCACAGATGTTGGCTGTAGAAGGTTACTCTGAAAAATGGAAGGTGACAGGTTGAGAATTAATGTGTGTATACTCTGATTCAAAGCGGTGGCGCTAGAGGCACTGTGGTGAGCGCTGTTGTGGGGAATCTACCAGAGAAGACTTCTCAGACATGGGTTTAAGCCAATAGGAAGCTTATTAGCTGGCTGGAGACTACACTGGATATTCAGGATTCCAGTGCACCCAGAGCCTTTCTCAACGTGAGCGTTTAAGCACCAAAAACCATGTCCTGGGCTGACATACTTCAGTTAACAAGAACAGTTAGCCAGAAGTGGAACTACAGAAGCAAGGTTCGGACATTAGAGACTTTCCCAGGACTATGGACTGTGATGGATTAGGCCTTTGTTCTCATTTTGGCAGGTGGTGCTGTCTACAAGCTGAGTTTTACAGCCTGAATGGTACTTTCATTGGGAAGTCAGTTGTGCTAAGGTCTGGGGTCCTACTAAGGTCTGGGGCCTGTTACACTCCCCACTGATCTTTGTGAATCAGTCAAATCATGGACTCATCATGCTCTAAAGAGATGTAGTTGGTCCTAAGGACCATTCATTTTACTGAATTGATACGTACTTGGCCATTTAGTTTAAGATGGCAGCCCCTGCTGTTAATCCAGTCAGAATGAGAATTAAGGCCCAGCCAGCGCTGATGGCAGAGTCGCTAGCCAGAGGGACCAAGAGAACGGACACTGATATCAATTATTTCATTTATATCTTTGAGACTTTTGAGTTTCTTCCCCAACCATGGCAAGATTGTTTTAATTACTCCTGATTGATTAGCATAGAAACAACAGGTTTCTTCTGAAGCCGTGCATAACCCTCCCTTATTTCATGAGAAGAAAGTTTAAACCTCTCTGATTCTGTAGGACTACTTCTGCAAGGGAATCCAGCTGTTGTTTTAGTTCAGAAATAGGTCCAGGCCTATTAGGGGGTGGTTTAAATCTGTCCCTAGGGTCCCTTCCTGTGGCGTAAAGTCCGATTCCCCAGGTTTTCCCTGTTTCCCAAAGGCCATAATCTTTATTAAGGAATTTTCCAGAAAGCCTCTATTTCACAACCCCAGTTTTTGCAATGGAAACTCCCTTGTTCTTGGCAACTAGGGGGCCCAGCTGTGGGGCATGCATAGAGTTATAAACTCTGGGTTCCTATCTTGAAAGATAAACCCCCACATCCTTTCTCTTTTTCAATGCTGTGGGGGACCAGCCCCCACCATTATTTACCCCAGGGACTCTTGAGGAACGAGGAATAAGAAACTTAGTTAGAATAGAGGAAAGAGAAACAGAGAGAAAGCACAGGATAGACTCAAGTGAGCCTGGATCCTTATCCACTGGCCCAGAACTTTATTCCAAAGATCTAGTTTTAACAGTACCAAGGGGTGGAGCACAAGACCTCCCCCTGGCTAGTTACAGTCAAGTGTAGACCCTTACAAACTCCTAATACAACGGTCCGTGGTCCAATCAACCTCTTATGCAGTCCTGCTGGATACAGCCACTAGGAAACCTCGTGGGCTACAACACAATGCAATCAAACATTTAAAGTGGGCATCAGTGAGCAAAGGTCAAGATGAATATGGGTTGCTGGTCTGTGGTCACATTCTAATGCCTTCCCTGTCTCTGTCTTCCTCAGTTCCCAGGTCCAGATCTGAGGGCAGTGGGCACTGGATCATGACCGTGTATTCAAACCAAAATAACATTCAGAAAGAAGTGAAGGGGCAGAGAGTGGGAGGGTCCAGGACCTGGTGAAATCTTCATTTTAATGGGCCCATAGTCCAGAGACCGTCCATTTGCTGGCAGTGGCCACAGCCATGGTGGTAGCTTCCGTTCTTGACCTGGGTGTGATGGATCCATAGTGTAATGACAGCTACCTTCACTCACAGCAATAAGAGCGGAGAGAATCACCATGTAGCATCCTTTCAAAGTAGGTTCCAGCGCCCCTTTGGCTACCTGCTTGACTCAGACAGTATCACCAGACTCAAACAAGGAGAAACTGGTGGTGGACTCAGAGGCTGGTTGGGTCTTTTGGATAGTCCAGTGAATAGCATTTGTGGAGGAAGGGAGTGCCTGTAGTGACTTGAGAAAGAAATGGTTAGTGAGTTCTGCCAACTGCTGGTCTCTAAGCCTGGGAAGCAGGGGGGGGGGGGGGGTCTTCCAAACATAATCTCTGATACTGTGGAAATCCCTCCCTATATGGGATGCAACAGGTCAAAAGCAAAGCAAAGCAAAACAAAGGGGGTCTATTCACCCTTTGCTGGACTCTAATGAGAGTTTTGTTAGGGTTTGTTTTTTTTTAACGTCCTTTATTCTTTCTATCTGCCCAGAACTCTGAGGTCTATATATACACTCAAGTTTCCAATCCATACCTAAAGCTTTTTACTAATAATTGAGATGCTTTGGCTATGAAAGCTAGGATGTTGTTAGACCCCAATTCTAGGGGAAGGCCAAAGCAGGGAACCAGTTTCTAGAGGAGCTTTTAAGCTACTATTTGAGTAGTTTCAGTCTGGTTGGGGAATGTTTCTGCCCACCTGAAAAAGGTATCTATAAAAGTTAGCAAGTACTTGTATCTTTCTCTGGCAGGCAATGTAGTAGTATTTGCTCTGCCCATGACCTTGGGCTATACAGCCTGAAGGAGGCAGTACTTCTTGCTGTTGTATGTGACCTCTTAAAAGGAAAGGGAGAGGGGTCACAAGGTCCCTTCTCTCTGTTCCTGCTTCTCCCTGTTCCTGCTTCCTAGCGTGAACAGACTGCCAAGTGGATTCGCTCACGGTCAGAACAGAGGACAACTTCAGCTGTTTACTCAGTTCTGTATTCCTGAGTGTATTTCCTCTATTTATACCCTAATAAATTCCCTAATACTCCTTAAGCAGACTCCCGTAGATTTCTTGCTTTTTCTGGCACCCAATGTGGGGCACAAACCCACAACCCTGAGATTAAGAGTCGTATGCTCTACCAACTGAGCTAGGTGGGGACTGGTATTGGCTGTGGTGCAGGATGGTTCTGGGAGACAGACGTGCTGCACAGCAGCTGAGGGACTGAGCACTCTGGGCTCACAAGGCTGGATCTTGGTGAACTCAGTTTTCCCAGAGCTCACCAGGATGTTAGCCTCTCATTCAGACCCCTTCCTGCATAGGGTGCTCTGTTTTGTTTTGTTTTTGTTTTGTTTTATCTGAGCACAAACTTAGCATCTGGCTGAGATCCCATGCCAGACTGTCCTATATATATCTTGGTCCGAGCAACTCAGAAAGTATTGTGGACCCCAGATGAGTAGCCTGGTAAAGGTCAGTTATCAGAATCCTTCCAGTTGTTTCTGGGAGAATGATCTTTCCCTCTGGTGCCCTCCATCAGCCCGTGGGTTTTAGCTGTCCATTTTTGCATCCTCTGTTTCCTCTTGGTTGTTCTGCGGAGTGGTAGGCAGCACTGAATTGGGGTCTGTCGTCAGAATATCAAAAGACCCCACTGTTCTTGGAGGCACTTGGGCTGCCAGGTCAACAGCGCAGTTACTCCTGCCTCCGGGGAGCCATCTTTTCAGTGTCGTTGGCTGTGGAGGAGACCAACTTATAGGGGAAGCCAAATAGCCTCCAGGAGGGCCAAGACTTTCTTTTTATTTTTAATGTTCTTTTCCCCAGTGGTGAGAAGCCCTCTTTCTCTACAGCTGATACTGTGGGCATGCACAGTAGTAAAAGCATACCAACTGTCCAGGTATACAATGACGGACTTTCCTTTTCCCCATCTGAGATCCTGGGTCAGATCAATCAGTTCTGCTCTCTGGGCTGAGGTACCCAGTTTGGGTCCAAATTATTTCAGTTAAACTACTGCAGCTCCCATGTACCTGGTTTCATCTTTCGTCTCGTTACAGTTACGGATAAGCATCTAAAGGTCATCATTAGGCAAGAGGGTAGCAGGATTGATGGTGGTTCTCAAACTGGACTAGAGAGTGGTCCAGGTGTAGGGCCTGGTACTGGGTCACACAGGCATTAGACAGCCAGCATTCTGATGGTCCTTGGAGGATGAACATCATGAGTTATAAGACCCTGACCCAGAGTTAACTTGTTTATGTGTTTTCACTAGACTAGCAGTGGCTGTCACAGCTTAGACAGGTGGGCCATTCTGTAACTTCAGGGTCCAGTCATTTGGACAGGTTTGTCACAGGGCATTTCTGTGGCCCCAAAGTTCGGGTTAAAACCCCTTTTGTAATATCTCTTGTTTCATGGACAAGATGAAAAGGTGTGGGGACATCTGGAAGTGCTAGGGCTGGAGCAGAAGTCAGAGCTGTTTTTAAAGCCTCAAATGCCTTTCGTTTAGTCTCAGTCCAGACTAAAGACTCAGTGTTCCGCTTTGTGCTGGTGTATGGAGGCCTGGCTGTTTCTGAAAACACCGGTATCCTGCGGTGGCAATACCTAGCCACACATAGGAACACTCTAACCTACCTCTTAGTCTTTGGAGTTGGGATCTAAGGATGTCAGCAACCCTGCTCTGAGACAGTCCCCTTTGCCTCTCTTCACCTGGTAGCCACGAGAGGTAGCCTCTGACGTACAAAGTTGGTCTTTCTTAAGTGACATTCTATAGCCCAGGGTCTGTAACTTGCAGCAGTCCCTCATTGGCCCTTTTATAATTTATTCTCATTTTAGAGGCTAGGAGAAAATAATTTCATATTCTAAGAATATTGCCTTAAGAAACCTCCGACAGAGGGCAAGAGGTCAATATTTAGTGTCTCATCAAACAGAGTTGAAGAATTTTTATATCCTTGGGGCAACCTGGTCCAGGTAAGCTGCCCTCTGTAACCTCCTTCTGGGTCTGTCCATTTAAAAGCAATAGTGGTTGACTCACCTCTGCCAATGGGAGGCTGAAGAATGCATCTTTCAGGTCCAAGACAGTGAGCACCTGTTTCTCTGGAAGAATCAGATTCATGAGAACCAGAGGTCCCAGGTTTCTTCACAGGCAGGAGAGGTATATTCTAGGGTGACTGGCAGGGCACCAGGATGCCTGTCTCTCCAAGTCAGGCAATATGAACTACAATTTTGCTTTTTGTTTCCAGGGTCATTGAGTATTGTTTAATCTAGACAAGGGTAGATGAACTGGTTAGTTGAACAACTATAGGAATTTGGTGTTGGACCAGTCCTGGGGAGTTGGTTTCTGCTCATACCCTCAGGAATCTTTATTGCAAATATGAGAGGTAGCCCAACTGTAATATTTGATGAGAGACAAAACTTTCAACTAGAAGATATTCTTCCAACAGAGGACAAGACAGCAAAATTTTGCATGTATCTGTAAGTCTAACCGTGTCTCATCATAAGAGAAGGGGACAGTGTCTTTCAGTTTATGAAAAGGTTCTCGTCTCTCAATCAGTTCTCTGTTGTTAAACACCTTTGAACTACCTCCAGCTGCTGGGACCTATTTATACCCTTAGATTTTTTTTTTTTAGCTTTTATAATTCTTTTCTAGCGCTTGGGGATAGCTGGGTGATAAAGAAAATTTTTTCAGCAGCTGTCTTTCATACTTCTAAAAATGACCTAATGATAATTGTGTAAGTCTCCTTGGTCTGTGTTGAACAGAGGGGAAAATTCATTCTATAGAGGCTGCGTGTCTAGCGATGATCCCCTTGCCAGGCCCAGGGCCAGTTGGTTTTTAGTTTTCCAGTTATACAGCTCATTGGATGAGAAGAAGGCATAAACCATGAAAGAGAAAGGAGCAGAACCCACTCCCCCCACCCCTTTCCTAGGGCTACTTAGAGCAGAGAGAATGCACGCCTTAGGGGAGCTCTTTCTCCCTCCCTGTGCATTCTGCTTAGATGACAGGGAGCCCTGGACAAGAGAGTCCTGGCCTGTCCCCTCCTCCACACAGGGACCAGACTGACCCAGACCATAAGCAGGAGTCAAGTAACAGAACAGGCACTCCAGGAGTGGGACAGGGGGAAGGTTGTTCGCTCCCTCTGGGGGACCTGGCAGGGCCAGAAGGATTCAGGTCCCCAACAGGAGGCACAGTTCTTAAGCGTCCCTGGAGGGGGGGGGGGGCAGGGGAAAGACACACACACACACACACACACACACACACACACACACACACAGCAGAGTAAAGACAGTCGGGGTGGCCACAACACTACTGAACAGACAGGGGGACCCAGTGACATCTCACATGGATCCTGGACACTGGATCAGGGGCCACGTCCAATCTTTCCTATGGGTCCAAACAGAAGGCACCCTACCCAGACTACCTCTGGAGGTGACAGACCAGGCACCGTTCTAATTTATTTCCCTTTGGGGTGGAAGTGTCAGACTCCTCTGAAGCGTCATTAGGCAGCCGTTGACCAAAGGGAGCCCTGGGGACCTGGAACATCTCCAGATGTGCATCCTTTGACCACTTGTTCCGAGGGGATCTGAGATCCCCTGTGTCTTGAGGTCTGGTCTCTAGGGGTCTTGGCGGAACCTCCAGAAATGTTGTGGAGTGTCCACCAGAGAAGACTGCTCAGACATGAGTTTAAGCTAATGGGACACACGCCTTTAATCCCAGCACTCGGAAGGCAGAGGCAGGCGGATCTCTGTGAGTTCGAGGCCAGCCTGGTCTACAGAATAAATTCTAGGACAGCTAGGGTTACAAAAAAAAAAAAAAAAAAAAAAAAAAAATGAAGGAAGGAAAAGTAAAGAAAATAAAAAAGAAAGTCTTTATTTGCCAGCCAGTGGCTACACTGGGATAGCCCTAAATCTTTCTCAGAGTGAGCTTTTAAACACACTCAAAAAAAAAAAAGTCCTGGGTTGACATCCTTACTTCAGTTAAGAAGAACAGTTAGCCAGAAGCAGAACTACAGAAGCTAACAACAAGGTTAGGACATTAGAGACTGTCCCAGAACTATGGACTTGGTTGGATCAGGTCTTTGTTCTCATTTTGGCAGGCGGTGCCGTCTACGTGCTGGGTTTTACAGCCTGAATGGCACCTCCATCATGGCGTCCGTTGTGCTAAGGTCTAAAGACCTGTTACAAGCACCAGGGACCCAATTTTGCACAAAGCAGATATCGTCTTTTCTTAGAATTTACAGTCTAGTGAGAAGTGCAGAATGCCCAGGGCTCCCAAGGAATCTTCTGGAAGAAAGAAAGCAGAGTAAGTTTTACAAGGTAATTACAGCAGACATAAGAGAGAGTCAAATACACAATCACTCTGGGAGAAACTTGGGAGTCGAAAATGATAACGAGACAGAAAGCTAATTCTGGCAGACCTCAACAAGAACAGCTTCTGAGCTCCGTGGGGTGCATGGCTTCCAGGCAGAGGTGGAGTAAAGGCAGACTCTGCATTCTGTGGCCAGAGGTACAGACTTGCCTCACACTTCCTGTCCTCTCTTTCCTCTTTCAGATTTCAAGCAGAGGAGCAGATGCAATCCGGCTGTGTGGACAGCAGGGTTCCTCTCCGGAGAGCCCTCCTGGTCACAGGGAGTTTGTATCCTCAGGGAGGAGTCTGCGGCTGACCTTCCGGGCACACTCTTCTTCCCAGAACAAGGTCGCACACCTCCACAGAGGCTTCCTGGCTCTCTACCAAGCCATAGGTGAGGGTCCCTCCCAGAGTATAGGGAGAGAAACTTTGTGACCCCTTGAAGAGCCAAGTGGGAGCATGAGTGACAGGTGAGGCTCAGGGATTGGGGATACCTGAACTGACTCTATCCCTGTCCCTGTGCTGACCTTGCTAGTGAGCAGCCTAGTTCAGAGGCAGTCACTGTTGGCTCCATCCATTAATTCCAGGAAAGTTTACAGGCCCTGTGTGCAGATCAAAAGAAATCAGAAAACCACGTTAGTAAGGAAAATTCTAGATTTTCAAACAGTGGCTCACTTTTTTTAGAAGATAATGTTTACACATAATAAATGTTTTTTTAAATTAAGGTGTGAAAAGTGAGACTTCTCTGATCTCTGGCCTTTGTCACTGACCACACTTTCCAGAAACAGCCCTGCTTTCCATCTACTAGATATTTTCCCAAAGGCATTGCATACCCTTGAAGACACATTGCACCTGTTTGTTGCACAGTGTACGGAATGTCCTGAGGTTACCATTTTCTAAGTTCAGTGTGCCTTTTTTTTAAGATTTGTTTTTTAGGTTTATTTATTTTTATTATATGTATATGAGTGTTTTGTTTGCATGTATGTCTGTGTACCATATGTGGGCCTAGTACCTGCAGAGGGCAGAAGAGGGAGAAAGATCACCTAGAGCTAGAGTCCTGGGTGCTGGGAACTGAACCTGGGTCCTCGGGAAGAACAGCAAATGGTCTTTACCGCTGAGCCATCTCTCCAGCCCCAAATTCAGTATGTCTTAAAGGCCATCTCCCATGCATATGGTGATCATTGCTTTTTTTGTTTTGTTTTGTTTGTTCATTTGGTTTTTGGTTTTTCAAGACAGGGTTTCTCTGTGTAGTTTTGGTGCCTGTCATGGATCTTGCTCTGTATACCAGGCTGGCCTCGAACTCACAGAGATTCACCTGCTTCTGCCTTCTGAGTGCTGGGATTAAAGGCATGCACCACCGCTGCCCGACTGGTGATCATTGTTTTTAATAACACACAATATTCCCTTGATTGCTGAAATGTATATTTAGTGAGTCTCCTATAGATAGATACTTTTTTGCCACCAACAATGTGACTGTGTACATCCTTACATGCATATCTTTGAGCACAGATGTGAGGGTTTCTTTACGGTAAATTCTTAGAAATTCATATGCTAGGTTACAACACATTTGCATTTTTAAATTTTGAAGTTGTTTAACTTCCTACCAAAGAAGTTTTGCTAATTAATACATCCGCCAGCTATGTTTGGAAAGACCAGTTTCTCTACAACTCACTGTAACTTGAATTTTCTTTGGGCTGCCAACCAGCTCCCAAATAAAGACATGGAGACTATTATTAATTATGAATGGTCAGCCTTAGCTTATGCTTGTCCCACTAGCTCTTTTAACTTAATTTAACCTGTTTCTATTCATCTATGTTTTGCCTCAGAGCTTTTTACCTTTCATTCTGTATGTCCTACTTTCCTGCTTCCTCTGTGTCTGGCTGGCCCCTGGTGTCTCCCTGGAGTCTCTTTTTCTTTTTCATCCAAGCCTAAATTCCTCCTCCTACTTATTCTCCCCGCCGAGAAGTCCCACTTATACCTCCTCCCTTGCTATTGGCCATTCAGCTTTTTATTAGACCAGGCAGGTACCTTAGGCAGGCAAGATAAAACAGAAAACGCATCTTTACATAGTTAAACAAATGCAACGCATCTTTACATAGTTAAACAAATGCAACACCTCTTTACATAGTTAAACAAATGCAACACCTCTTTACATAGTTAAACAAATGCAACACCTCTTTACATAGTTAAACAAATGAAACACCTCTTTACATAGTTACAGAAATGAAACATCTTTGCACAGTTAAGCAAATATTCGGCAACAACTCACTTCTCACAGCTGCTTTCAAGCTCTTGGAGTATTAAAAACCTATCAGTGAATAGCAGCATGGATTTTGCTGAGTCTTGTGCCTTGACCATACAGACACAGCCAGAATCATCCCGCAAGTTGCCAGTTTGTGAGTCTCTGTGAGACCCTAAAAGCTGCTGTTTCCCTACAGCTGTGAGCCAGACCAATGGGGACTCTAAGGCTGTCACCACACCTGGAGCTGACCCTCCCAGGATTCAGAACCTTGGCCAAGATTCCTATTACGAGGCCGAACAGACTGGTGAGTCCCTGCCTGCTGAGGAAGCAGTTCCCATCTGTCTCCTACAAAAAGGCCTAAGGCCGTCTGAGTACCTATCCTGTTTGCTGGGCACCCCCAATTCTGCACTTACTCTTTGCTTTATTTCATTCTACTCACAGGGACATCCAGCTGCCCATCTTTGGGGACTTGGAAGGACAGACAGGATGGGGAAGAGGTTCCTCAGTGTGTGCCAGGTGAGTAGCTCCCACCTGGTGCTGTTGCTGTGGCCAGATGCCAGCAGGCCTCTGCTGTTACTGGGAGGGCTGGGACATGGGGTGAACGGAAAGTGCTGGAATAGAAAATGGAGGTGAAGGCAGAAGGTCCATAAGGAAGGGATGTAAAGAGGGCCCAGAAAAGAAGACAAGGAGCTCATCCCTCATTCTCCAAAGACCAAAGGTCAAGATGCCTCTCAGAGAGTTGGCTGTGGTAGACCACCTGCCTAAGATACATAAGGTCTTGAGTTCAGTCCCCACAAAACACACACACACACACACACACACACACACACACACACACACCATGCCCTGTCAATCACTAATCTACTTTCTACCTCTATGGGTTTGTCCATTCTGGTCATTCCATACAATGGAATCCCATATTATGAAACTGTTGATGGCTGGCCTCTCCCCTTGTGTAACACTTTCAAGGTCATCCACATTATGACAGCACTTCACTCTTTTTGTGTGTTTTGTTTTGTTGTTGTTGATGGTGGTAGTTTTGGTTTTTTGTTTTGTTTTGATTTGTTTTGTTTTGTGTTTGAGACAATCTCATATCGCTCAGAATGGCCTCAAACTCCCTAGAATAGATATGTAACCAAAGATGTCCTTGAACTCCTGATTTTTCTGCCTGTTTCCCAAATTCTGGGATTACAAGCCTATACCAACATGCCTGGTGAAATCCTTACTTTCGAATGAAAGCACTGTTGCTCTAACCAATGTGATCCACAGAACACTCTAAGGACAGCCTGGGGTGTGTGTGTGTGGGGGGGGTACATACATTACAAAAGAGAGAATAACACAGAAACAGGCAAAAAGTACTGAAGACAAACTTTGAACCCGAGAGAGCCCCGTCGGAGTTAAGGAATGGCAAAGATGTAGGAGGCCCAGGAGGGAAGGCCCCACTCTCCCGTCCTAGGCAGGATTTGGGCCCCGTGGTGTAAGATTGATTCACTGCTTGGAAGGTCCTGGCCCTCTGCAGAGTCACACCTGGGAGCCTCCTCACTCCTGGGGGTCTCCTCACACCTGGGGAGCCTCCTCACTCCTGGGGAGTCTCCTCACACCTGGGGAGTCTCCTCACACTTGGGAGCCTCCCCTCACCTGGGAGCCTCCTCACACCTGGGAGCCTCCTCACACCTGGGGAGTCTCCTCTCACCTGGGAGCCTCCTCACACCTGGGGAGCCTCCTCACACCTGGGAGCCTCCTCACACCTGGGAGTCTCCTCACACCTGGGGAGTCTCCTCACACCTGGGGAGTCTCCTCACACCTGGGAGCCTCCTCACACCTGGGAGCCTCCCCTCACCTGGGAGCCTCCTCACTCCTGGGGAGTCTCCTCACACCTGGGAGCCTCCTCACACCTGGTAGCCTCCTCTCACCTGGGAGCCTCCTCACACCTGGGAGCCTCCTCACACCTGGGAGCCTCCCCTCACCTGGGAGCCTCCTCACACCTGGGAGCCTCCTCACTCCTGGGAGCCTCCTCACACCTGGGAGCCTCCCCTCACCTGGGAGCCTCCTCACACCTGGGAGCCTCCTCACACCTGGGAGTCTCCTCACACCTGGGGAGTCTCCTCACACCTGGGGAGTCTCCTCTCACCTGGGGAGCCTCCTCACACCTGGGGAGCCTCCTCACACCTGGGGAGTCTCCTCTCACCTGGGAGCCTCCTCACACCCCCCACAGCACCTCACGGGTCTCTAGTTGCCTGCAGCTTTTGATTGCTCTCCTTCCCCCTCCTCTCTCGCAGTCTGTGGAAGACCAGTCGTCCCCATTGCCCAGAACCCAGAGACTCCTGGATCTTGGCGAGCTAAGCCGGGCAGCTTCCCGTGGCAAGCCTTCACCAGCATCCACGGGCGCGGGGGCGGAGCCCTGCTGGGTGACAGATGGATCCTGACAGCTGCCCACACCGTCCACCCCAAGGACAGCGTCTACCTCAGAAAGAACCGCAGTGTGGAAGTGTTTCTCGGCCACACAGACGTAAACGAGCTACTGAAGCTGGGGAACCATGCTGTGCGTAGGGTCGTGGTGCACCCAGACTACCGCCAGCACGCGCCCCACGACTTCAACGGGGACATCGCCCTGCTTGAGCTCCAGCACAGCGTCCCCCTGGGCCCCAACCTCCTCCCCGTCTGTCTGCCCGACAGTGAGGCCCTCTACCACAGCGGCCTGTGGGGCTACGTCAGCGGGTTTGGTGTGGAGATGGGCTGGTTAACTACCAAGTTGAAATACTCGAAGCTGCCTGTAGCTCCCCGGGAGGCCTGTGAAGCCTGGCTCCTCCAGAGGCAGCGGACCGAGGTGTTTTCTGACAACATGTTCTGTGCCGGGGACGAGAGTCAGATGAATAGTGTCTGCCAGGGGGACAGCGGAAGCGTCTACGTGGTGTGGGACAATCGCACTCTTCACTGGGTGGCCACAGGCATTGTGTCCTGGGGTATCGGGTGTGGCAAGGGGTACGGCTTCTACACCAAAGTGCTCAACTATGTGGATTGGATCAAGAGGGTGATGGAGGGTAAAGACTGAGCCAGGGGGCCTGAGCACCCCAGGGGGCCTGAGCACCCCAGGGGCCCTGAGCACCCCAGGGGGCTTGAGCAGTGCACCAACACTGTGGAGGTCCCAACCAAGAATGAGCAGGAGCGAAGATCCACTTGGGGCCGGAGAACCCTCTTTAAGTCACTGATTCATCAACCCGCTGCCGAAGAGAAAGCCTCCTCCCCTGAACCCACACCACCCCAAATCAGAAGCAGCACCCCCTGCCCCCTTCTCACCTTCAGCTTTCCCGGGTTTTGCACCAGGGAAGGCCTGTGCATCTAAGCAACATTTGCTTAGAACATCTTTTTGTTTGTTCGAGGCAGGATTTCACTCTGTAGCCCAGGCTGGCCTCAAACTCACGGCAAAGATCCTGCTTCGGCCGCCCAGACACTGGGATTATAAGCATGCGCAGTTAAACCTGGCAGCATGACCGCGTGCGTCTTTTTGAATCCCCTACCTCATCTAGTGACAGTTTCTTCTGCATTTATTTGTGGAACAGCCATTGTCTCCTTCAAATGGAGTGCGGAGGAAAGGGTTTTAACGCATTGTGTCTCTGAACCATTCCAGAGACCGTTATGTTCACCGTGAAATGTTCGAAGCAGTTGGCTTCACCACCGATCACAACTCTCACATGCAATTACAGTAAAACCTCCTTTTTCATCCTGCATCGACTGTGTGCCAAGGCCATCACCTGTTATCTCACCTAATCCTGACACCATGCCGGCCGAAAGATGTGTTAGCCGTTATCCATGTCTCACAAAGAGGAAGCTGGGGGAGAGATGCAATGGAAGTCCCACAGCTGGTTCTTGATTGAGGCTACACTCCTCCCTGCTCGCCCGCAGGGATACCTCTCAGTTGCCCTCAAGACCTACCTGGTCACCCACATCCCCTTCTGGGCCCCACAGCTTTACAGAACTCCATCCTCTGAGAAGGCCTGCTTCAGCGAAGGCAGCACTATCAGTCACACTTTCCTCCTGGCCTCCATCACCAAGGGCACAGCTAGCCTGAGAAGATGAACTCTTTAATTGGTAGGAAAGATTTGGAGTGATTTACAGGGAAAGACAAGAATAAGATACAACAGTTCGGTGAGAACAGAGAATGGATACCATAAAAGATTAGAAAGGAAGGATGACATCTTGTTTATCTCTGAAAAACAGCAGGATGCAAGCTGAGCAAGTGACACACACCTAAAATCCCAGGCACTCAGGAGGCTGAGGAAGAAGAACCATAAGTTCAAGGCCAGCCTTGATCTCATCTCAAAGTTCTTAAAAAAAAAAAATAATAATAGTGGTGGTACAATTTTCAAGATCAGACTGGTCTACAGAGTGAGTTCCAGGACATCCAGGGCTACACAGAAAAACCCTGTCTGGAAAACTAACAAACAAACAAACAAATAAATAAATAAATAAATAGGGGCAGGATCTAAATATGGTTGATTCTCCTTATTAAACCTTATGCACAATTCAAAAGACTATTAAAAATAGTCTAGGGGCTGGAGAGATGGCTCAGAGGTCAAGAGCACTGGCTGTTCTTTCGGTGGACCCAGATTCAGAACTAAACCACAAAAAAATGGAACCTCACAAATGTCAGTGACTCCAGTTCTGGGGTACCCTACCCCCTCTTCCAGCCTTCACAGACACTGCATGCACATGGGACACACACATACATGCAGGCAAAACACATACATACAAAATATAAATAAATAAAATCTTTAAAAATAGGTTTAAAATAAAAGTATTCTAAAAAAAATACTGAACAGGAGTTACTTTAGGTGGAGTGATTTTGACTAATTTTCTCCTGTTTTCTACTGGCTAAGTTTTATGTAATAAGCATGTATCATTCTTATTATTGAAATTTTTGTTTTTATAAAAAAAATATATATTTTCGTATTGACAAAGCAAAATACTTACATATATTTGTCTAGATCTATGTAATTATTTTTATCTCTAGATGTAGATATAGATTTTGATTTTGATTTGACTGTTTGAACAATGGGTTGGACCTAAGGTGGTAAGGTCCCGATTTAGCAATTTTTGGTCAAGTCCAAATTTGGCAATTTTCGGTCAAGTCACATGACATCATGACAGAATTCAGAATCCCTATGATTGATAAGATTGCTTCAGCTGACTTGTTCTAATAGACCTCCTCTCTATCTATTGCCTCTGCCTCCATTATGAACATGTAACACACGAACACACACACACACACACACACACACACACACACACAGCTCTTAAGATAACAACATGCAATTCACTAGACAAGATTCCCCCTCTTCCTTCTGTCTTCCAATCTCAGTCCAGTTCCTTCTTCCTCGCCATTTGTCTTTCCTGATCTGGCAAGGCCATGCTCTTATCATGCTAAATTCATGGATCAGCCCTGCACTACATCCATGCCTCTGCTCCAACACGCACATCTGCTGGGAAAACCTTCCAAACCTTGGTAGTTCTGGCGTCTTGTGTGTGCCTGCTCTCCAGCTACACTCCAAGATGACGGGTCACTGTCAAATGGGAGACTGGCTCCGTCTTTGTGAGTCCTTGAACTCCACAGTCTGACCCCTAATAGAAATAATCCCAGAAGCAAACTAGTAAGGGATGGGGTGGGAGGGTTCATCGAATAAGAAACACATCAGGTTCCCCCTCCAGTGTTAGAGGAACTGGAAGGCCTCCTCCGCAGCCACAGAACAAAGTAACATAAGGTATTCGGTGCTGTGGACACAGGAACAAAAATTTTAAACAGGACACGATGTCCCCTCCATCTGCAGCCACACCCTTTGCTTGAAGCACTGAGCAATTGTATCCCTGAGGACCCAAATTGACCAGATGCCCAGGAAAAGATGTTTCTCCCCTCTGTAATTACCCTATCTTCAATAAGATCTAAGTTCATTGACAAGCCCGGGTTCCGTGATGGTGGTTGTGTGGGGGTGCTCAAAGCCTAGCGTTGTTTTAGAGTCCTGAGACACAGCAACCCCTCATCCAGGGCTAAATGTCATTCGTGAGCAATGCAGGCCAAGGACCCATGGTAGCTAAACCCATCCTCCTGCCCCAGCTAACCATCCCAGCTGCTAGGTGAGGAAGAATAACAAGAATAGAACCAATGGGAACGCACAGCCTCCGAGGCCCGTGATGCCTTTGGAGAGGAACCTCGAATAAACCCCAGCTAGCAGCCCCCAGGACAGTCTCCGAGAAAATGCTAATCAGACTCAGAAACGCTGGAGTCTGGACCTCCAACCAAAAGTTTCCGGTCCCTAAAAATTCAGATCCCATCTCCTCGGTCCTTCCCCATGTAGGCCACCAGGTGGCACCAGCAACAGGGATTTCAAAACCAAAACTAAACTGGGAAGTCAGAATTTTTTGTTTATGCAAATGTTCATTCCCTACAACATTCCTCAGGGAATGGTCACCCCTCCGCTGCCACAGTCCTTTCCTCCCGCTCCCCTCCTGTGCATGCCCACTCCCTCTTTCAACTTACAGTGCCTGAAGACTGTTCAGGAGAGCTGAAGACCCAAAACAAACTGGCCTTGAGACATGTGAGTAAGGCTGATGGGCACCAGGTGGGGAGGGAGGGGTTGGCCACAGGAGGCAAGCATGCTCCCACATTACTTTAAAAAAAAAAAAAACAAGGACACAACACTATTTCCTGTCTCCAGTGCACACACATATACAAGGACATGCTCCTCAGCCCTCCTCCCAAGGACCAGACTCTTAGGCATAAGCTGGGGCTGCCTCTCTTTTCTTGACTCTGGGCTCACAGCAGGGTAACAGTGAGGGGAGGGAACCCTCTGAATGAGGAGAGAATCCCCTATGTGTGTTTCTTAGACTCCGTGAAGGGTTTCTCCCAGACGCCTTTGCTGAAGCCTTGGGAGTCTTGGCAAAGCCATCTTCACCCTCCGTTAGCTGATCTTGAGCCAGTCCTATTCCAGGAAGAAAAGGAGATGAAGGAGGAGGGCAGAGAATCGGCTTGTGGGGGAAAGCATGATGGGAGCATGGTGACCTCTGGACTGGACACTGGCCTGGGAGGGACACGGATACAGCCTCTGCAAAGGCTGCCGCTACCCCCATCACAGTACCTCTACTTAGTCTAGAATGGACAGAGGGGAGGGATGGGCAGTTCAATCATCCCGTCTTCGCCCCACAACAGCCCAAATGGCAAGGGCGCTGCACCCTTCCAGCCCCACAAACACCCC
Source organism: Peromyscus californicus insignis (assembly GCF_007827085.1). Taxonomy (NCBI): domain Eukaryota; kingdom Metazoa; phylum Chordata; class Mammalia; order Rodentia; family Cricetidae; genus Peromyscus; species Peromyscus californicus. The sequence goes on from NW_026294584.1 coordinate 138,541,596, forward strand.
CCCCCTTCTCTCTTTAACAGGCAACTCTTGGCCCTCCTTCTAGTGACCCTGTTCTGCAGGGTGGGGGGCTCCACCTACATGCCTCAGAAGCTCTATGGAGAGGTGTCCTCCCCTCTATATCCCAAGCCTTACCCCAACGACATTGAGACAACCACTGTGATCACAGTCCCCCCGGGGTACAGGGTGAAGCTCGTCTTCCGGCAGTTTGATGTGGAGCCCTCTGAAGGCTGTTTCTATGACTATGTCAAGGTAGGAGTCAGGTTGGGAGGGAAGGGAGAAAAGGCTGGGCCTCGAGAGAAGCTGGAAGTCTGTGCTCTAAACACCCTGGACAATATGCCTGCACCTCAACATTGTGCAGCTCTGTAGAAACGCTGGCCTTGAGTTCCTGGTGCCATAGATGGGGTACTCGTGGGTTTTAAGGCCCTCGGTGAGAATCATGGTTGGGGGAAAAAGGGTTTGGTTTTGTTTTGTTTTGTTTCCAGGAGATCTCACTATGTATAGGAGTCAGGAGAAGGCTAGCTGTAAGACCTTAGGGAATTGCTGTGCCTCAGTTTCCCTGTATGGCTACCTACCTCATCAGGAACAGGAGGAAATGAAACATGTTGCAGGTTACACTCGGCCTTCAGGGAGGGCAAAGATCTTGGTCCCTTCTACTCTGTACTTCAAAGGATTTCTTTCTCGGCCTCATCTTTCTATGTCCAGAAAAGATAAAAGGCAGGATCCAAGCAGTGCCCGTGCACTGCCACATACTGTCACTCTCAGGCAGCAGCTTGGGGGCTAATTGAATAAAGTGTAAACTGCTCATCTTCCCAACAAAGAGGACCGCAGTGTTGTGGGGGAGGGGGGCAGCATTTGGTGAAGTTAGTGAGGAAGATGTCCTCTGCTTTTGAGAGACTGAGGAAAAACCGTCAAGATGCCAAGCAATGCCAAGGCTGCTGGGTACCTAGCATACTATCATGTTCAGTTGGGTCTGTCAGGAGGCAGGGCTGAGTGTGGTTTATAAACAATAAAGTGGAAAACAAAACACAAAGCAAACGAAAACCTGGGTGTAGTGGCACACTCCTGTGATCCCAGTACTAGGGAGACTTAGAATGTTTCAGACCAGCCTGGGCTAGACAGCAAGTTCAAGGCAAGCCACTTTCTCAACACACCGAGGAGGAAAAGGAAAGTGAGAAGAGGCGGGGCGGAGAGGAAGAGGGGGATGATGGGAGACCAAAGATGACCAGTCTGGGAACGAAGGAATGATAAAGGGCCTAGAGACAGGATTCCTGGGGAAGGAGGGTGCAGGAAGTGGTGGGAATGAGTGAGATTGGAGCTGAGGGGTGGGGGCAGAACACAGCAGAGAGATGACCAGGCACAGAACGACAGGTGAAGAGTTGGTCAACGGTCAGGATGGGAAGACCAAAGAACTACAAGTTCAACCACAGTCTAGGGCTGGCAAGATGGCTCGGTGGGTAAAGGCACTTGCCTCCAAGTGTGACAACCCTGAGTTCAATCCCAAGGATGCCCACACTTGAGGGAAAGACCTGCCTCCTACAAGTCCTCTGTGCTCCATGTGTATACCCCACAACATGTCCCGCAACACACACAAACAAAGAAATTAATAAATGTCATCAAGGCCAGCCTAGGCTACATAGTAAGAGCCTACCCAAAAAAATAAAAATGAGTGAAGGACTGGGATGGCCAGAGAAGTATCACCTGGAGGTGTCCATAGCAGCCAGATCTGTAGGTAGTAACATTAGGTCATGATTCAATCCAAGGAGAGGGAGAGGGAGAGAGAGGGGGGGGGGGAGGGGGAGGGGGAGAGGGCGAGGGGGAGGGCCTTCACTGGCCTGCCACATGGGACCAGGCTCCTTAGCAGGCTTTTCTCACTGTCCTTCCTTCCACAGATTTCTGCTGATAAGAAAACTCTAGGGAGGTTCTGTGGGCAGCTGGAGTCTCCCCTGGGCAACCCCCCAGGACAGAAGGAATTCATGTCCCAGGGGAACAAGATGCTACTGACCTTTCACACAGACTTCTCCAATGAAGAGAATGGGACCCTCATGTTCTACAGGGGCTTCCTGGCCTACTACCAGGCTGTGGGTGAGTGGTTCCTGTGGCCAGTCCTTCTTTCTGGCCTCAATCACAGGAGTGGATAGGGGACAAGCTTAAACCCAAGGAACCCAGAAGCCTGGCTTTCCTTGTATCTCTCAGCAAGATGGGGTCTGACAATCTGGGTTCTCCTGCCATCAAGCAGTTCCCAGAGAGCATTAGGGAGGTGTGGAGGCCAGAAGTGGACTTTATCTCCTGGCTTCTGGTACATGACTCTTTGAGAAAGAACCACACAGAAGTCTCTGGACAGAGGACCCCATGCCATGGCCCAACAATAGTGTGTCTGATTCCAGAAGTCTCAGGATAGGAACCTAACCCTTCCTTCTGGAATCCTTTCCAGACCGTGATGAATGTGCACCCCAGGTCAACTCAGTGGAAGGGGGCTACCAGCCCCAATGCCAACACCTGTGCCACAACTATCTTGGAGGCTACTTCTGTTCCTGCCGTCCAGGCTATGAACTTCAGAAAGACGGACGATCCTGTCAGGGTGAGGCAGAGAGGAGGTGAGAGGGCGGGCAAGGACTGAGCAGAGGCTTGCTGGACCAACCTGAGAGCCCTAACGACCTGTCTGGTTCTGCTCTCGTAGCTGAGTGTAGCAGTGGGCTGTACACAGAACCCTCGGGCTATGTCTCCAGCCTTGAATACCCTCAGCCCTACCCACCCGACCTGCGCTGCAACTACAGTATCCGGGTAGAGCGGGGCCTCACTGTGCACCTCAAGTTCCTGGATCCTTTTGAAATTGATGACCACCAGCAAGTACACTGCCCCTATGACCAGCTCCAGGTACAGCCATCCTTTACACTCCCCTTCATATAGCCACATGGCTCCACGGGCCCCTGCTTCTTCCTGGGTCCTCTGACTGAGTGGCACAGAATCACACATTGCTGACCAGCATTACAGAGGTCTAGAACAGCTCCCACACAACAGTCAGTGGGTCCTGGGGCCGGGTTGGAGGAGGGGGGCAGGCGTCATTGTTACCTGCAGTTGGAAACATACACCCGGTAGGATTCCATCTCTACCACCACTGTTGGCCATGAGGCTGATCCCCAAGAGGCCATGTGTAAAAATGTACCCTCTGGAGAAATAACATCAACTCCCCTTCTTCCCATCAGATCTACGCTAACGGGAAGAACTTGGGCGAATTCTGTGGAAATCGAAGGCCTCCAGACCTCGACACCAGCAGCAATGCAGTGGATCTGGTGTTCTTCACAGATGAATCAGGGGACAGTCGCGGCTGGAAGCTTCACTACACCACTGAAAGTAAGAGAATTAGGCCGGAGTGTGGCTTACTGGTAAAACCCCCGTTTAACATGCGTGAGACCCTGGGTTCAATTTCCAGGCCCCACAACTAAAGTATCTAAGCACCTCACTTCCCTGCCAATAATGAGGGAAAGTGGGGGAGAAGGAAGGACAAACAACTCTGATGTGAACATGCCCTCTGGCCTCACCCACAGTCATCAAGTGCCCCCAACCCAAGGCCCTAGATGAGTTCACCATCATCCAGGAGCCGCAGCCTCAGTACCAGTTCCGGGATTACTTCATTGTTACCTGCAAACAAGGGTACCAGCTCATGGAGGTGAGAGTCTGGGGCTGACAGGAGAGACCCTCCCAGTGTCCCCTGGGTGCGCAGGGGGGTGGGGGAGCAATGACTAAGATCGTCCGATCTTTGGTACTGTAGACTCAGATGGAGCCGTCGAGGGTGGAGCTGGAAGTACCAGTCCACCTGCTACCCGATCTGACTACACAGAAAAGGGACTGAGGTTCAAGGTCCACCTAGGCTGCAGAGCAAGTTCAAGGCCAACCTGGTTGACTCAATGAGACCTCGTCTCAAAGTTAAAAGTGAAAAAGAAGGCTGGGATATAGCTCAGTAGCAGAGTGTTTGCCTAGCAGTCAGGTGGCCCTAGGTTCAATGCCGTAAAGAAGAAAAAAGGAATCAACTTTGCCTGCATACTGGAAACACTCAGAGGGTTTTTAAGAAACAGATGTCTATGTTCCCTGCTTGAGAATCTAATTCCATCAGTCTGCTGTACAGCCTGAGCACTATTTAAAACTACCCGTGGGGTTTGGATGCATAGCCAAGTTGAAACACTACTGGACCACTTGAATTACTCACTGTAGGACTAAGAACTGTAAAGTCAGGGTAGAGCTGTCCTGACCAGTTCACCATCACATAGTGGCTGCTGTACCCCACCCTCTGGGGCTCTTTGACGCACATTGGTGGTCTCACCACAGGCCCACTGCCCTGTCTCCGGCTTGGCAGACTGGTGAAGAAATATGGTTCAGTAGGTAGGAGAGAAGTAACAGTGGCAATCGGTCTCACTGGGTAGACCAGGCTAGATTCAAACTCTTTATCCTCCCTGCCTCCATTTGCTGAGTCCTGGGATGACAAGACTTTGCCCTGAGGCCCATCTTATTCTTGCTCTTAAGTTATTCATGGCCAGATGTGTTGGTGGTGGCAGTGGCAGAGGCTGAGGTGGTGGTATACGCCTGTAACATGCACTCCGGGTGTTAAAGCAGAAAACCATGAATTTGAGACCAGCCTGGGCTGCATAGCTAGTTCCAGGCCAGCCTAGGCTATATAACAAGGCCCCGTCTCAAAAAAAAAGTTCATATTTTCCAATATTATCAAGAGAATGCCACTTTAGGGTCTTGTGCCCTCTCCACTCACCTGCTACATCATCATATTAAGCACCTATGAAAGTGGCCAGTCGGCACTAGGATTTTAGGGAAAGCCCTTGATTTTAAGAAAACTGCAATCTAGGAGAGAATGTGGTACAGACCTTGGCCGGGTTGGGGGGGCATTTCAGGGAAAGAGAGTGAGAAGTCGGGGTCTGCTCCAGGAAATGGTCTTTGTTTTGATACAAAAGCACAGTCCTGACTTGTTTGCTTTTTATTACAATGGGAGGGGGGCAGATTTTTATTACCATTTGTGGAAACAGGCAAGAATCTAAAAAGATTATTGAATCTACCAGTTAGCCTTGCTGTGACTTTCTGCTTTGGAACTCGGTATCCTATGTACAGCCCTGGCCTGAGAGCACTAGCTAGGGAGGAGGGAGGAGCCACATCTCTCGGGCCCTGTGGTCTAAGAGATGGCCACCACACCTGTCACGGCATTCCTGCACCGCATTCCCGCACTCCGTGTGCAGTGTGGAGGGGGGCGGTGTGCTGACGGTTGGTCTAATTTCCCCTCTTGGCCACCACACCTGTCTACACCGCATTCCCGCACTCCGTGTGCAGTGTGGAGGGGGCGGTGTGCTGACGGTTGGTCTAATTTCCCTCTAACAGGGAAACCAGGCGCTGCTCTCCTTCACAGCTGTTTGCCAAGATGACGGCACATGGCACCGTGCCATGCCCAGGTGCAAGAGTGAGTCACAAATTGGATGTCTCTGCCCCTAGGGACCCGCCATCCCTTAGTCTTCAGACCTGAGCTGGGAGGGAGGAAGAATTCAGACACTCATCTGCAGGGTCCTAGCTCTTGGCTTGTCCTTTGAAGTTCGAGGCCCACCTCAGGAAGTTGAGTCCTCATCTCTGGCCTGACGGGCTCTGCCAGAACTGAATTTCACCCCATCCATTGCAAGTGTCCCCCCCACTGACCACACTTCTCTGAGGCTGAGACAGTTCACACTCTGGCTGAAGGGTCCATGCAAGTGGCCTCCTCTCCCTTACAACCCTGTGTTCTCTCTAAGTCAAGGACTGTGGGCAGCCCCGAAGCCTGACTAACGGGGACTTCCGTTACATCACCACAAGAGGCGTGAACACCTATGAAGCCCGTATCCAATACTCCTGCCATGAACCATATTATAAGATGAAGACCAGAGTTGGCAGTAGCGAGTCCGTTCGAGGTAGGAACTGATGCTGATCACACAGTCCTCAGTCCTCTTTACGGCTGTGAAGGATGTTGAAATTTCTTCAATAGAGTCCTAGGAACTGGCTGAAGGATCCTAAATTACAATGCCAAAAAAGTCTAATAGGTTTGAAGAAAAGGGCATCCAAGCTGGTGGAAAGCAAAGACTTGAATCTCATAAGCCATCAGCTCCCTCTCACTACTATAACCATTACCAACACTACCACTGCCAGTAACAACGCTGTCATCCACCAATAGCACCACCACCAGCACAGTCACCACCATAGTCACCATTGACATACCATCATCATCATCGTCACTTCCAACACCAACAGTCGCCACCATCATACCAACACCAGCACCACCAACACCATAGGCAACACCAACATCACCACCACACTGATACTACCACCATCATTACCAACATCAACAATCTCCACTACCACATTACCATCGCCAAAACCACCATCACTGTTACCAAAACCAATTATCACCATCACAGCCATCACTGTTATCATCACCACACCAACACTGTCTCTACCATATCCATTCATTAGCAATACCAATACAGTCATTGCCACCAACTCTACCATTAGTAATAAATAACACTACACCACCACGACAGCCATCACCATCACCATTATCAGGTTCACAGGGAAATGCCCTCTCTGTTCTACCTCTCTAAGGCTATTGTGTTGTGATCTTTTGCATTCTTTTGCATTTAGTTTTACTTAATGCTTCTCAAACTCGTCTATGGGATGGTTGGTTTATTGTAGTCATAGAGATTGAACCTAGGGCCTCTCTCAGGCACTCTTACCACTGAGCTATAGTCCCAGCCTGCCCTATTTGTTAATATTCTCCTCTCTCTCTCTCTCTCTCTCTCTCTCTCTCTCTCTCTCTCTCTCTCTCTCTCTCTCTCCCCTCATAGTCACTGTGTAGCCAAGGATGATTTTAAACACCTAATCTTCCTGCTTTTATATCCCAAGAGCTAGGATTACAGGTATATTCCATCACATCTAACCAAAATTTCTCTTTAAATTAAAAAGAAAAAAAATCCAAGACTGAGGCTATTGCTCAGGGGTAATGCACTTGCCTACCATGTGAGAGTCCCTGGGCTACATCTTCAACATGGAAGGAAGGAAGGAAGGAAGGAAGGAAGGAAGGAAGGAAGGAAGGAAGGAAGGAAGGAAGAAAGGAAGGAAGGAAGGGACGGAGAGAGAGCTTAATCTTATTTCCTAGTTTTAAAATGAGGGTAACACACACTTGAAAGTGCCCCGTGTTAAGATGTAACAAACAGATAAAATACTCAGCAACAAACAGGTGTAGCTCCTGCTGGGTGTGCTGCTGCACTCCCGGAATGCCAGCACCTCAGTGACCATGGCAGAAGGATGGAGAGTTCAAGGCCAGCTTGAGCTTCATAGCAAATTCAAGGCCAGTCTGTGCCAAACAATGAAACCAGGAGCGAGAGATACAGGAAGGAAGACATGGCGTTATTATCCATAATCCTGCTACCAAGATGCTTCACTGATAAGCTTTGGATAGCTTCCTTCCAGTGTGTGAGTCTACTTTTACAAATAGGTGTGACCTCAAATATATATAGTTAAGTATTCTTTTTTCACTCAACAATAAGACAAGATTTGTGTGTGAAGTCTCTTAATACTTTTATATGTCCATATAGATTGAACCAGTAAACTTTGATCCATGATGTGGTGGCTCTTTTCTCCGTCTTCCTATGTAACACCCTCAGCGTCCAGTGGCCTCTGTTGCCTGCTTTTCTGGCCCATCAGCTCCAGCCCTGATTCTAACTCCTTTTATTTGCAGGGATGTACACCTGCACAGCCCAGGGCATTTGGAAGAATGAAGAGGAAGGGGAGAAAATGCCAAGGTGTCTGCCAGGTAAATACTGCGTCATCCCAGGTGTGGTTTGCAGTATTGTAGGACCTTAGGAGAAGCATGGAGCAAGAAAGGAAGCCAAGGGAGGCGATCCCTTAGCTCAAAGTGAAAAGCCGGTGAGGAGGAAGGAAAAGGAAGGAGAATGAAGGTCCCAGGAGAGAACCACAGAAAATCAACTAGTCCTGAAGGTGTAGTGCTCACATAGACAAGGAATCAGAGAGTAAACTCAGGGAAAGCCCGGGAAGGAATAACTAAGGATGAGGAGAGTTAGCCAAGAATGGGGCTATAGAACGCACTATGGGAACAGGAAGCTAGAGGGGGGGAAGTCAAGAGCAACTGAAACTGAGCAATAGGGAAGAAGGGCGGGACCTGGGGCTGACTGGTCCTCATTCCCCATCTCTCTACAGTGTGTGGGAAGCCCGTCAACCCCGTGACACAGAAGCAACGCATCATTGGAGGGCAGAAAGCCAAACCGGGCAACTTCCCCTGGCAGGCGTTCACCAACATCCATGGGCGAGGGGGCGGGGCCCTGCTCGGAGACCGCTGGGTCCTGACCGCAGCCCACACCATCTACCCCAAGGAACACAACAGACAAAACGACACCAGTAAAGATGTTTTCCTGGGCCACATAAACGTGGAAGAGATCAAAAAGCTGGGACATCACCCAGTCCGTAGGGTCATCATCCATCCCGACTACCGCCAAGATGAACCCAACAATTTTGAAGGAGACATCGCCCTGCTGGAGCTGGAAAACCCTGTCACACTGGGTCCCAACCTCCTCCCCATCTGTCTCCCTGACAATGAGACCTTCTATGATGAAGGCCTCATGGGATATGTCAGTGGCTTTGGGATAACAGAAGATAAAATTGCTTTTAACCTCAGGTTTGTCCGTCTGCCTGTAGCTGAACGAGAGGCATGTCAGAGATGGCTCCAGACAAAGAAGAGTAATGATGTGTTTTCTCAAAATATGTTCTGTTCTGGGGACCCAGGTCAAAAGCATGATGCCTGCCAGGGGGACAGTGGAGGTGTTTTTGCAGTTAGGGACCGAGATCGTGATACCTGGATTGCCACAGGCATCGTGTCCTGGGGCATTGGGTGTGGTGAGGGATACGGCTTTTACACCAAGATACTCAATTATGTTGACTGGATCAAGAAAGAGATGGGAGAGGAAGACTGAACCCAGAGTTCACTAGGTCAGAATCCAGTGTGTAGTGTATTAAAAAATTATCTGACTGATTGTTGATAACCACCATGATCCCATATTAAAATCACAGACTGTGTAGAATAAACTGTCTTTTCTATAGCCCCATCAACATTCTGGTGTTTTGATTTCAACACAGACTGTAGCCCAGGCTGTCCTAAAATTTACAGTCCTCCTGCCTGAGGCTCAGGGTTAACAATGTCAGGTGGAGAGATGGCTCCCTGGTCAGGAATGGACTGTTCTTGCAGACAACATAGTCTGATTTCCAGCACCCTGTCACATGGCTCACAACTGCCTCTAACTCCAGCTCCACAGGGGGCCCAAGGCCTTCGCCTCTTCAGACACCTGCACATACCCACACACACATATATAATTAAAGTACTAGTCTATATTTTGTCTTGATTGTATGATACGAAGAAAGTCCTGGTTTTTCTTGAGCATATTTGAAAATTAGAAGCTTTTTAAACACATCAGCTTCTTGTCACTAAATTCTCCTTGAGGAAGAATGATGTGAATTTGTGTCTCCAAGTTCAATCAGTTATCATCTGAGACAAGTTCTTACTATATTGTATATTGAGACCAGGCTGATCTCAGATTCATAGGCCAAGAAGTCCTCCACCCTCAGCATCCCGAGAGCTGAGGCTACAGTTGTGTGCCGCCATACCCAGTTGACTAAAAATATTTTGAAATAAACAGTGTTCTTCCTCTTAAATTTTTATTTAACATATATGGATATTTTGCCTGTGCACCATATTCATGCAGCCCCCCAGAAACCAGAAGAAGGCACTTAATCCCTTGAGACCAGAGTTACACATGCTTGTGAGCTGCCATGTGGGTTCTGGGAGTCAGTTCTGTATCCTCGGCAAGAATAGCCAGTTCTCTTAACCATTGAGCTATCACTCTAGGCCAGTCTTTCCTTTTTAAGGTGATTATTTCGTGTATTTTGTTACAATAATGAAAAGCTGATTAATGCACTTATTAACTGGTCTATTTGCCTCGGACTAAAGGAAACTGATGATTCTCCAGGTATGGTACACGTCTGTAATGCCAGCATTCAAGAAGTAGAGGCAGGAGGATCACAAATTCAAGGTCATTCTTGGCTGCATAGCTAGTTTGAGGCCAGCATAAGCCACATAAAACCTGCTTCAAGGAGGAGAGAAAAAGGAAGGGAAGGAAAAAGTTCTAAAGGGAGGCTCTTCAAAACTCAGGAAGTAAACAACTCAAAAGCCTCAGGAAGTCCCTGAAATTGACCAGATGAACCAGGCTTCTTCCTCCCCAGGTTATACAAGCAACGGGGACAGCTGAGGCTGCTCAGACCAGCCAAGCTGCTTGGAGGAGGCTCAGCTGAGCAGAGTTGCCTGCAAGTCCTGCAGTGAGTTCCTGGGTTGTAGCTTTCATGAGCTGTCACTCATGCTGGGGTAAACTGTCAGCAATGCAGCTGCTTTTGAGTCATTCTTATTCCCATAAGCAGCCCCAGACCTATACTCCTATATAAACTCATTATTTCACCAATTAGACTTGCAGGATATCCTGACTTTGGTCTGTCATTAATTCCCTATCTAGGGAGAGTAAATGTTGGTGCACTCCCAACAATAGTATCATACAACTCCTTCCTTCCAAGCTCTCCCCACTTAGAAGGACCTTGGCTTCATACTTAAGAAAAAACAATGCAGCCGGGTGGTGGTGGTGGCACTTGCCTTTAATCCCAGCACTCGGGAGGCAGAGGCAGGCGGATCTCTGTGAGTTTGAGGCCAGCCTGGTCTACAAAGTGAGTTCCAGGAAAGGTGCAAAACTACACAGAGAAACCCTGTCTTGAAAAAACAAAAAACATGGGGCTGGAGAGATGGCTCAGAGGTTAAGAGCACTGACTGCTCTTCCAGAGGTCCTGAGTTCAATTCCCAGCAACCACATGGTGGCTCACAACCATCTGTAATGAGATCTGGTGCCCTCTTCTGGCCTGCAGACATACATGCAGACAGAACACTGTATACTTAATAAATAAATAAATCTTTAAAAAAAAAAAAAAAAGAAAAAACAAAAAACAAAACAAAACAAAAAGAACAAACAATGCAAAGAAGGATGGAGAGATGGATCAATGGTTAAGAGCACTTGTTGCTCTTGCAGAGGACCTGGGTTCAATTCTCAGCACCCATGTGGTAGCTCACAACCATCTATAACTCCAATTCCAGAGGATCTGATGCCCTCTTCTTGCCTCCACAGGCACCAGGCATGCATGTGGTGCACAGTCATATATTTAAACATTCATACATATAAAACAAAAATAAATACATCATTTTCAAAAAATAATTTTAAGAAGGACAGTATACAGGTGGCTTTGGACAAACTTGCTTTTTCTTTTTACATTTGTTTATTCTCTCTCTTCTCTTTCTCTCTTTCTCTCTTCTCTCTCTCTCTCTCTCTCTCTCTCTTTCTCTCTCTCTCTCTCTCTCTCTCTCGGTGTGTGTGTGTGTGTGTGTGTGTGTGTGTGTGTGTGTGTGTGTGTGTGTTCATTTACCATGGCACATGTGTAGTTACAGAAACAAGCAGATACTATAACAGGCTGCTCAGTCTTCTCTCAGAGATCAGGTCTTAATTTCAGTTTCCTGAGACTGAACAAGCAGTTTCTAAAGAGCCACAAACAAAGGACAATGTCCAACACCCCCCAACAGCAAGGAGGAGGCCTTGTACATGCAGTACCAGATCAGGCGCAGAGCCACAGTCAGCAGATAACCAAATAAGGACAAAGCCTGGGACTTGGCCAGGCCTGCCCCCAAATGGAAAAGCTATAGCCTTAACCATCCCTTGCTAGCCCTAGCCAATTAGATCGTACTAATATGATTGCCACCTGCTTAAGTCAGTCATATCTAAAGTGACCTAATTGCTCTAGGACTTCCCCTTGGCTGTGCTTAAAAGGAGCCTGTGAGCTCTTCTCAGGTTGTCACCATTTTGCCTTTGTGTGGGATGACCAGCCCCAGCATACTGGAAACTTTCTCAAGATAATAAACACTCTTGTTGATTGCATACGTGGATGGTGGTCTTTTGTGGGAATTCTCCAGGACTCTAACATGTAGAAGTCAAAGGACAACTTGCAGGAGTCAATTCTCTTCTTCCATTGTATGCCTTCCAGGATTTAAACTCTGGTCTGCTGTGGGATGTTCTGTATGGCAAATTGTTGCTGATTAGTCAATAAATAAAACACTGATTGGCCATTGGCTAGGCGGGAAGTGTAGGTGGGACAAGGAGGAGAATAAAGCTGGGAAGTGGAAGGCTGAGTCAGAGAGACACTGCCAGCCGCCACCAGAACAAGCAGCATGTGAAGATGCCAGTAAGCCACGAGCCATGTGGCAAGGTACAGACTTATGGAAATGGATTAATTTAAGCTATAAGAACAGTTAGCAAGAAGCCTGCCATGGCCATACAGTTTGTAAGCAATATAAGTCTCTGTGTTTACTTGGTTGGGTCTGAGCGGCTGTGGGACTGGCAGGTGAGAGAGATTTGCCCTGACTGTGGGCCAGGCAGGAAAACTCTAGCTACACTGGTCTTCAGGCTTGGCATGAGGTGCTTTTTACCTATGAAGCTATCTTGCTGGACCCAAATTTGTTTCATTTTATCTTCTTGTTTTGTATACAGAGTAAATTACTTAATTTATTTCATAATAAGGAAGACATTTTAAGCCATTTTAAAAACCTTTTTAGGAGCCAGACAATGGTGGTGCACACTGCTACATGGTCTTATTAATAGAAAAAAACAGAGCCAGATATTGGAGTGAAAGCTGAAAGATCAGAGAAGCAGAGCAAGCCAGCCACAAGTTCTTACCTCTACAAAATTCTCAGTCTAAAGACAGTGAGTTTCTGTTTCCTCATGCCTTATATACTTTTTTCTGCCCTACCATCTTATTTCCTGGGATTAAAGGCGTGTGTGCTTCCCAAGCAAAGGCATGAGATCACAAGTACTGGGATTAAAGGCGTGTGCCACCATGCCTGGCTCTGTTCCCAGTGTGGCCTTGAACTCACAGAGATACAGACAGATCTCTGTCTCCCGAGTGATTGGATTAAGGGTGTGCCATCACTGTCTGGCCTCTATGTCTAATCTAGTAGCTGGCTCTCTCCTCTGATCCCCAGATAAGTTTTATTGAGGTGCACAATATATTACCACACACACCTTTATCCCAGCACTTGGGAGGCAGGGCAGATGAATCTCTGTAAGTTCAAGGCCAGCCTGGTCCTCAAAGTGAGCTCTAAGATGGCCAAGGCTACAAAAAAAGAAAAAAAACTTTTTAATTACTATTTTATGTGTATGATGTTTTTGCCTTCATGTATGTCTGTGTACCATGTATGTGCCTCGTACAAGGAGGTCAGAAGAGAGCATTGGATCCCCTGGGACTGGACTTACAAGTGGTTGTGAGCTGCCATGTGGGTGCTAGGAATCAAACCCAGGTCTTCTATAAGAGCAGCCAGTGCTCTAACCACTAAGCGATTTCGTCAGCCCCTAAAACATCTTTTTAAAATTTGCATTTTTATGTTCTTGGTTGGTTGGTTGGTTGCTTGGTTTTTTGAGACACTCTCACCCTATATCCTTGGTTGGTCTGGAACTCATGATGTAGACCAGGAACTCACTATGGAGATCCTCCTGCCTCTGCTTCTCAAGTGCTGAGATTGAAGGAGCCTGGAGCTGTTTTTATGTTATTGAGCTGCTGAGGGAAAGTGCTCGGCACTGGCAGGGCCTAGAGCTGCCACAGTCTCCTTACCATGCCTCCTAGGAGCCCCTTTCTGTTGACGCTGGAGTCACTGAGGGGAGAAGGGCACTTTTTCCTTTATTATTACAGGTATATATGTATGTGTGTGTATGGATGGGGGAGGAGTGTGTGTACCATGGCACAGGTGTGACAGACTTAGGGTTTCTACTGCTGTGAAGAGACACCATGACCACAGCAACTCTTACAAAGAAAACGTCTAATTGCAGGTGGTTCCCTTATGGTTTCAGAGGTTCAGTCTATTATCATCATAACAGGGAGCATGGCGGCATGCAGGCAAACATGGTGCTGGCTACATCTTGGTCAGAAGGCAACAGGAAGGGCAGTCAAACACTGGGTGGTATCCTGAGCATAGGAAACTGTAGGTGGAGTTTTTATGTCCCACCAGCCAGCTCCCCAAATAACCAGACAGAGACTTAATATTAATTATAAATGCTCAGCAGATAGCTTAGGCTTGTTTCCAGCCAGCTCTTACAACTTAAATAAACCCATTTTTATTAATCTATGTGGTATCCTCAGGCTCATTTACCTTATCTATGAACTTCCAATGTTGTTTCTTCAGAGTCTGGCTCTTGATTCCTCAGACTCTGCCCTTCTTCTTCCTAGCACTCTCTCTGTCCTGAAAATCCTGCCTAGCAGCCAACCAGCTTTTCATTAACAATGAGAGCAACACGTTTTCACAGTGTACAGGATTATTCTACAGCATTTCCCCCTTTTTGTCTAAATTAAAAGGAAGGATTATACAACAAAAACAGTTATCAAATAAGAATAACAGTTACAATATCCAGTCCATTTGTTTTGTTGTTCTTGTTGTTAGGTTTGGGGGGGGGGGTTTGATACAGGGTTTCTCTGTGTAGTTTTGCTGCCTATCCTGGATCTCACTCTGTAAACCAGGCTGGCCTTGAACTCACAGAGATCCACCTGCCTCTGCTTCCTGAGTGCTGGGATTAAAAGTGTGTGGCACCATCATCCGGCTATCCAGTCCATTTGTATTTGGCAAATTTAAAGAAAATATTCTATTATTTATCTTATCTTCGTGAATCTAAAGTTTTATACCTAATTTACCTTTTTACCATAACTAAGGAAAACTTTAAGTCTAATTATCTAGCCTTTACCTCCATCAAAGACCTCAGAAGGGTGAAATGTTATCTAGCGGCAGGGACATCTGGCTGCCTAGACAGTTACCCTTGGTTCTTCTGTAACTTTGGGGCACTCAGCTTTGGCCTATAGGCCTGGTATATCTGACAGATATTTCTGAAAAGTAATATTTTGAAGTATTGTCCTACTTTGTCTTGACAAAGTTTGGCAGTCACATTTTTTTGCATCCTGAGTCCAGTTTGGACAGTAACTGTCAGCAAATGAGGCAAGGGCAGTTTCTTTAGCTAAATGACTAGCTTTTTCCATAAAGAAAACAAACTCCATATGGAGTTTCTTTGATGCCCATCATCCTCTTTTGAAGCAAATTGGTTCTATCAGGAGCAAACATGTCTCATTGTCAAGAAAAGCCTTATGTTATTAAAACTTTTTTTTTTGGTTTTTTGAGACAGGGTTTCTCTGTGTAGCTTTGGTGCCTATCCTGGATCTTACTCTGTAGACCAGGCTGGCCTTGAACTCACAGAGATCCGCCTGGCTCTGCCTCCCAAGTGCTGGGACTAAAGGCATGCGCCACCACCACCCTTTTTTTTTTTATTAAAACATTTTAATGCCATATTCTGTAGGTCTTCGAAGTATTTGAAGACCATCTATCTATCTAAATATCTATCTAAATAGTGTAGGAACTTGAAAACATACCTAACATGACTATAAGTTTGACTGTTATAAAAAGTTTGACTATTATAGATAACTAACTATTAATCTGTACTTCTTAAACATTACTTTTTTTTTTTTTTTTTTTTTTTTTGGTTTTTCGAGACAGGGTTTCTCTGTGTAGCTTTGCGCCTTTCCTGGGACTCACTTGGTAGCCCAGGCTGGCCTCGAACTCACAGAGATCCGCCTGGCTCTGCCTCCCGAGTGCTGGGATTAAAGGCGTGCGCCACCACCGCCCGGCCTAAACATTACATTTTTAAATGAGCTGCATAGAAACAATATCCCAAACAAGAGTAGAAACATACATACAGTATAACAAAATTAACTTTAAATGTGTATCAATAAACCAATATCCATTCCAATGTAAAATATTTTGAGATCAATAGTTGTTTCTGGATTAAGCAGATTCAATAGTCTACCCTTTTTCCTATCATTCCTATATCATATCCTCCTTTTTCCTTTAGAAAGAGATCTTTGAATTCAACTATTTTGTTTAGCTTTTTTTTACTATGACCAATAACAACTTATAACCAAACTCCCTTAAATGATAACAAATACTCATAACTCATCTTTTGTGAATATAGGCATTGATTTTTTAGACTGATTCCTGTTGTTTGGGGGTGCTGGCATCTTTGTGGGAACCTTGAGAAAATCAGAATAATAGTTAAGTCTTGGCTGGAGTAGTCTGTAAGGCTAGACCATCTCAACCAGCAGCCTTGAAGCTGCTTTGAATGCAGAACTCTGAGGAGACTGTAATAGAGTCATTTTGAGATGCTGGATCACCTGGGTCATTCATTTTCATTGGTGTCTGGTCCCTTTGTTCTGAAAATATTTAAACTTTGTTTTTTCTTTTTTGGTTTGGAGACAGGGTTTCTCTGTGTAGTTTTGGTGCCTGTCCTGGATCTCGCTCTGCAGACCAGGCTGACCTCAAACTCACTGAGATCCGTCTGTCTGCCTCTGCCTCCCAAGTGCTGGGATTAAAGGCATGCACCACCACCACCTGGCCTGAAAATACATAAACTTTTAAAGGTAGCATACATATCTGTATTAATACAAGTATAGACTGTGTGTTGTACACAAGTTAGGCAAAGATAATATTTTGTTTTATGTTTGAGCAGGTAAAATACATGCTACATGTTTTGTAGGGTTTTTTCTTTAAGGTTTATTTCTTTATGTTTGTATCCTGGATTTTCCTGGGGTCTTCCCTGATCAAACCTGATTGCCTTCAACCTTGAGTGAATCCACAGCCTTTCATTTTCTATGGGAACAAAAACATAACCTCTTCCTTAAAGCAACATGTCTTTTGACTTCCATTTTGAAATCAAGACATTTTTCAATATATAGGTTGGTTTAATCCAGCAGTTTCCATAATCCAATGTGTCTAGCAGCTGTTGTTCCTTCATCAGCAATCAGAAAATTCAAAGGCAACACAATAACATACAGGATTCAGGCTCTCTGTGTATTTCCCATCTTTATGTGGCTTATTATATTTTTATTACTTTATTCCTATCTTAAGGACTTTATTACTTTTAAACTTTTTTTTCTATGACTATCCATATCGTTTCTCTTTTTCTCTCCCAGTCCTATGTACATTTTTAAATATATTATAACCCATTTAGAGAGGGTTTTTTTCTGTCTGGATCTATCTTTACTGTGTATCTGTAATATTTACTGTCTGCATGAGCAAAACTTAAATCCACCATGCAGCTTGGTGACATGCTGGCGGGACTCCTCAAGCCCACAGGCAGTGTCTGGGCATGAGAGACATGAGACTAGGAAGCCACGATAGGCTCCATTTTTGTGTGTTTGGAACCTTTTCTTAAGCTTTTTTAGGTTTTTATATGGATATATATGGCATTGCACCACATTGGAATGCCATTTGTAGGTGGAATTTTTTTTGTCCTGCCAGCTGGCTCCCCTTGGCCAATAGCTTAGGTTTGTCTCCAGCCAGCTCTAACAACTTAAATCAACCCATTTCTATTCATCTATGTGGTGCCCCAGGTCCATTTACCTCATCTATGAACTTCCCCATGTTGCTTCTTCTGAGTCTGGCTCACAACTCCTTAGACTCTACTCTTCTTCCCAGCATTCCCTCTGCCCCAAAAATTCTGCCTAGCTATTGGCCAGTCAGCTTTTTATTAACAATGAGAGTAAAACATTTTCACAGTGTACAAAAGGATTATTCCACAGCAAGAAACTTCAAAATCCACCCCTACAATGACACACTTCTTCCAACAAGGCCATACCCACTCCAACAAATCATACCTCCTATTAATGCCTCTCCCTATGAGATTATGGGGGCCAATTACATTCAAACTACTAGAGGGACCAGCGCCAGTTAATTTTTCCAGGGGCCAGTTTGCTAAGACCTCTGCCCTATATTACCCCTATGTTGACTCATGTCTGGCTTCAACTAGACCCTCAGGAAGTACGTCCAGTCTGGCAACCAATCAGGAACTGTTCTTGCTATTTTCATCAGACAGACCCCTAGCATGGCAGACAGACCCCTGACATCACAACCACAGTTGCTGACCAGATGTCATGAGCCAATCATAAAATGATTCCTGTATCAGTAAGTGTCTATACCCAATCACTTCGAAGTACACTTAACCACAGCTGGAATTCCCCTAAGCAGACTTAAAAGGGGCTGCCTTACCCTCCCCTGGAGTCGAAACCATTTTGGGCACATGCTGGTTTTTCTCCAGAATAAATCTGCTTTTTGCAATTGCATATGGGTGTCTTCTGGTCATTTGGAGTGATCTAAGGACCCTACATTACCCTGAAGACAGAGAATGATTTGCAGGAGTAAATGATCTTCTACATCTTGTGGATGAACTCAGGTATTCAGATCATGTGGCCTTGTGTCTGCCCTCTCCCTGCTATTTTGATATGGTCTCACTAAGTTGCCTGGGTTGGACTTGAACTTATGCTGTAGCCCAGGCTGGCCTTGAACTTGGGAGCCTTCTACCCCAGCCTCTCAGGAGGAGGAGGCTGGGGTGATAAGCCTACACCACCACCCTTGCCAGCAAGGAGGGAATTCTCTCACAGGCACCTCAGCTCAGGAGCAAGGGTTAAAAGCCCAAGCTGGAGTGTGTCACTGGGAGCATGTCAACTTTCCCATTGTCAGTCTTTTCTTTCATTTTCGAGACAGGGTTTCTCTCTGTAGCTTTGGAGCCTGTCCTGGAACTCAGTCTGTAGACCAGGCTGGCCTCGAACTCACAGAGATCTGCCTGGATCTGCCTCCCGAGTGCTGGGACTAAAGGCGTGTGCCACCACACCCAGCCTGTTGTCAGTCTTAAAGCCAGATGTGGTGATGCACACACCTGGGAGACTGAGATAAGAGGAGCAGAAGCTCAGTGTCCTTGGCTATATAGGAAGTCAGAGGCCATCTCGGACTACATGAGACCCTGTCCCAAAAAAAAAAAAGTCTCAGGCTGGAGAGATGACTCAGTGGTTAAGAGCACTGACTACTCTTCCAGAGGACCCGGGTTCAATCTCCAGCACCCACATGGGAACTCACAACCATCTGCAGCTCAGGTTCCAGGGGATCCAACCCCCTCACACAGACGCCCATGCAGGCAAAACACCAGTCTCAGAGTCATAGTTCATTTTTTTGCTGTTATCTCAAACATCAAAAGAAAGGAAATGCAGGCCGGGCGGTGGTGGCGCACGCCTTTAATCCCAGCACTCGGGAGGCAGAGCCAGGCGGATCTCTGTGAGTTCGAGGCCAGCCTGGGCTACCAAGTGAGTTCCAGGAAAGGCGCAAAGCTACACAGAGAAACCCTGTCTCGAAAAACCAAAAAAAAAAAAAAAGAAAGGAAATGCTCTGTCACAGATCACTCTTCTCAGTTGTTTTCTATGGAGTCGAATTCAACATTTTTAATTTCATTTTTATTTATTTTATATGTATGCATGTTTTGTCTGCATGTATGTCTGTGCATCACGTGTGTGCCTAGTGCTGGAGGAAGACAGAAGAGGTCATCAGGTCCCTGGAACAGGAATTACAGACAGTCATGAGCTGCCATGTAGGTGCTGGGAATTGAACCCAGGACCTCTGGAAGAGCAGCCTCTTGACCTCTGAGCCATCTCTCCAGCCCTGTCTCTCAGAAATTTGTTGTTGTTTGTTTGTTTGTTTGTTGTGTTTTGCTTTATGAGACAAGGTCTAGAGTCTAACTGTAACACAAGCTGGCTTTGAACTCACTCTGGAAGCCTGCCTGGACCGGTGCTCAAAATCCTCCTGCTTCAGCTCCCTAAGTAGCTGGGGTTACAGGCCGCCAGGCCTGCAGGCTGTTTCGTAATTCTGGTTAACTGGCCATGTGTTTACCCTTCAGGCAAAGTGAACTTTTGAACTTAACTGTTTTTCCCTCTGCAAGATCAGAGTCCTTTCGTGATAAGCTCCAGACACACTCCCGCTCACTCTGGCAAACGGTTCTGAAAGCCACCTCTCACAGCAGACAGGCCCGAGCCCTGCCCCCACCCCAGATTCTTATTCTTTTTGGTTTTTTGTTTTGTTTTGTTTTCTTTTTCTTTGGGGCTGGGGATTGAACTCAGAGCCTTGTGCATGCTAGGCAAGCACTATACGGCTGAGGTAAACCTCCATCCATATCATCATTTTAAATTACGTATGAGTGCATGTGCGTGAGGTGCGTGCGTGTGTGTCGTGTGTGTGTGTGTGTGTGTGTGTGTGTGTGTGTGTGTGTGTGTGTGTCTGCTGTTGTGCATGTGCACACCAGGGCTCACATATGGAAGTCAGAGGACAGCTTGTGGGAGTTGGTCCTCTCCTTCCACCGTGTGGGTCTTGGGGATCAAACTCAAGCAGTCAGGCCTGGCGGGTGCCTTTACCCACCTAGCCATCTCACAGACCCTTCTTTTAATTTTTTTATTATCATTATTATTTCTATTTTGTCTTGAGACAGGGTCTCACTATGTAGCTCTAGCTGGCCTGGAATTTGCTATGTGGACCAGGCTAGCCTCAAATGCCCAGAGATCCCCCTGCCTCTGCCTCCCCAAGTGCTGAGCCATAAGGCACACACCACCATATCCAGTTCCTTCCCCCGCCCCATTTATTATTTGTGTGTGTGGATACAGATGAATATATATTATGAATATATACATGAATATATGTGCATGTCTGTATGAATGTATTATGTGTGTCAAACTGGTCACACCTAGGCACACTGTGTGTGGAGGTCAGAGTTCTTGCCTTCCACAGATCCGGAATGGATCTCAGATTTTGTCAAGCTTGCCTTTCCCAGCCCTGAACTCTTATTCTCAACCCTTGACTCTCATGAAAACAGGACAGACCCCCGTTTTCAGCATTTAAACTGCTGTGTTTCTGCTGGGGCTGTAACTCAGTTGGCAGTGTTTGCCTATCATTCATGAAGCCTTGAGTTCAATCCTCAGCACCACACAAACCAGGCCCAGTAGTGTACACTGGTAACCCCAGCACTCAGAAAGTGGAAGCAGGAGGGTCAGAAGTTCAAGGTCATCCTTTGCTATGTAGTTCATCTGAGGCCAGATATATATATATATATATATATATATATATATATATATATATATATATATATATATATATATATATATGTAGGTTATATAAGACTGTATCACCACAGCGGTTCTCAACCTGTGGGCCAAAACTATCAGAAAACACTTATTTCTGATGGTTTTAGGAACTGAGACACACTCAGCAGCAAAATTACAGTTACGAGTGTAATGAAATAAAAATAAACTTATAGACACCAGAAATGTGTTTTCCCATGGTCACGACCCACAGGTTGAGAGCTACTGCCCTAACATTTAAAAAAAAATGCTGTGTTTCAGGGCTGGAGTGTATCTCATATCCCAGGGGTAGAGCACTTGCTTAGCCTGTGGGGCCTTTGGATCTGATGCTCAGCACAGCACGTCAATGCATACAGACTAGATGTGTTGGCACAGACCTGTAATCCTAGCACTTGGGGAGACTGAGGCAAGGGAACAATAAATTCCAGCCCCTTAGTGAGTTCTAAGCCCGTGTTCTAAGAACATAGTGAGATCTTGTCACACACAAAACCCTTCCTCCATGGCTGTTTGTCACCAGAAGTCCTGGGGGAAGAGATTTCACTGTTTCCAGCTTTCTTCCCTACAGAGAGTCGGGGAAGCTCTCTCTAAACTTTTGCCTGTCACATTTTGTCACAGAGTGCAGTCCAATTTGCTACCTAACTGACAAATTGATCAAAACTACCAAAAAAAAACAAAAACAAAAACAAAAACCAAAAAGCAGATGAAGAATGTTCGATTCTTACTGTCATTACATTGTGTGATACAAAGGAA
This sequence comes from Peromyscus californicus insignis, assembly GCF_007827085.1. Lineage (NCBI taxonomy): Eukaryota > Metazoa > Chordata > Mammalia > Rodentia > Cricetidae > Peromyscus > Peromyscus californicus. The sequence goes on from NW_026294584.1 coordinate 138,563,496, forward strand.
TATTACAAGAAAATTAATTTCAAGGGGACACGTTGAGACAACTCACAAAGGAAAACTATTCTAACTTAACGATACTCAGTGAGTCTCAGTTGGAAAGAAGAAAGGCTGAATTCCCTGTTTGCATGATGGTTAAAGATGAGCTGTCGGTGTCTGAGTTCCATGACAAGATGCCCTGTCACTTCCCTCTCCCGTGGCCCTGAAGTCAGCCAGAATCAGATTAGAAACATGCTTTTTTTTTTTTGGTTTTTCGAGACAGGGTTTCTCTGTGTAGCTTTGCACCTCTCCTGGAACTCACTTGGTAGCCCAGGCTGGCCTCGAAAGAAACATGCTTTATTGTAAGTAAATAAAGGACTCCAAGGATTATAAATGGAATCTCAAACAGATAAAAGAAGTGGGGGGAATTAAGATATCCCTGTAGAATCGTGCAAGACAGAAGGGCCTCTGCCATGTTGTTACCAAGAACAGACAGGAATTCACAACTGAATCATCAACGCAGGTCTGTGATCAGACCCTCCCTCCATCCGGGTATCTTGACCATCAAGTTCAATGTTAATGGTACTCCTGCATCTTCTCTGCATCATTGTGAGACAGTGGGTTATCAGAAGGATCTGAGAACAGTGTGTTTCCCTTGGCGGGGCTGGTGGTGTGTATGCATTAGTCCTCGCTGGGGACACTATACTCCTGCATGGTTTGCAGTATCCAGCCCATGTAGTTCTTCACCTTCGTGTAGATTCCATAGGTCCCACACTTCTTCCCCCAGGACACCAGGCCTGCTGCATAGAACTTAGGGACCTTTACATTGGGGTCCTGCAAAGCAAAAGCCCCACCACTGTCCCCCTGACAGCTGTCAACACCTTTCTCTCCAGCACAGATCATGTTACTAGTGAAAACATAGGCTTCTGCCCTCGCTTTGGGATTCTCCTCTTTAACCTGCTGGCACTTCTCCAAAGAGGTGACAGGTAACTTTGCCCCTCTGAGATGGATAACATTGTATCTCCTCTCTGTTCGGCCCCACCCTGAGATCAGTCCCAGGTCCCCCTCTGAGGGCTCGTACTCCGAGGTGGTGCCTGGCAGGCAGATGGGGGAGACAGTGGGCCCCATTTTCACGGGGTCTTTCAGCTTCACCAGTGCGATGTCATTGTCAAAATTTGTCCGTGTGTCCAGATCATCCCCTGCTTTCCAGCCTGGATGAATAATCACACGTTCGGTGGTGAGCTTCTGGCCATTTTCCAGATGTTCCATTTTCACAGTTGTGGACCCAACATACATAGATGGGTCGGAGATTCCCTCCACAACGTGAGCAGCCGTCAGCACCCAGTACTCATCAATAAGAGCCCCACCAGCCCATGGGTACTGAAAGAAGACTTGCCAGGGAAAACTTTGAATCTTCGCGGGGTATCCTCCGAATATCCTCTGCTGTACTTTAAAGGGCTCCGTGGGTACTCCACATACTAGAAAGGAATAAGAACGAGATAGGGAGATGCAGGAAACGACGCTGACCTCTGGAAAACTCAGCCACTCAACCGCTGGACCCAATGGGTGGCAGAGTTCTCCAGCATGTCTTTAATCAATGTCATTTGGTCAACTACCTCCACATCTGACTTACCCTAGTGTGATGGTTTGAATGTAATTGGCCCCCATAAGCTCATAGGGAATGGCACTATTAGGAGGTGTGGCTTTGTTGGAGTAGGTGTGGCCTTGTTGGAGGAAGTGTGTCACTGGAGTTGTGTGTGTGTGGGGGGGGGGGGCTTTGAGGTCTCATATGCTCAGGTTATTCCTGTTGGTGTGGATCAAGATGTAGAATTCTCAGTTACCTCTCCAGCACCATGTCTGCCTGCAAGCCACCATATCCCACCATGATGATAACTGGCTGAACCTCTGAAACTGTAAGCAAGCCATCTAATTAAATGTTTTCCTTTACAAGAGTTGCTGTGGCCATGGTGTCTCTTCACAGCAATAGAAACCCTAACTAAGCCGGGCGGTGGTGGCTCACGCCTTTAATCCCAGCACTCGGGAGGCAGAGGCAGGCGGATCTCTGTGAGTTCGAGGCCAGCCTGGGCTACCAAGTGAGTTCCAGGAAAGGCGCAAAGCTACACAGAGAAACCCTGTCTCGAAAAACCAAAAAAAAAAAAAAAAAAAAAAAGAAACCCTAACTAAAATACCTAGCCTCACTTAAACATCTCCTTTGCCAGTGACAAACAGGCTTATGGTTGAGATTGGCTAAATAGGAGACTTGTGTGAATGACTGAATCCAGATGAGCTAGTCTTTCACACTGTCCACAGTTTGACTCACAGCCCTTCTGAGGCATACTTCATGCCCAGGCTTAGCACATGAGGCCAGAGACCTGACTAGAGGCTAATGCTTAGAAACTCTTAACTTCACACAGACTGTGGAAGCAGGCTTTCTACCTCCAGATGATGTTCAGATGAAGCCCTTGTCTAGAGGGTGTCAGGGGATCTCAATATGTAGTCCAGATTGGTCTCACAATCCCGTCAGCATCCTGAGGCTGGATTACAGGTGCATGCCACCAGGCCCGGCTCTGCTAGTGTAGTTTTAATCTGCTTTTCCCTAATGACTAATGGGACACCAACTGTTGATGTTGGCAGACTTTCCAATTCCCTTTCAAGTCAGCCTGAGTTGATACTGTTGAAGCAGTTCCACAGCCCAGTGTTAATACCACTTCACTGTGCTGAACTCTGGGAGGCCAGGATTAAGTCCTGCCTGGGAGGGTCACAGCTATTTTCACGGGATACCTGCTCCCTGCATTGTACAGCTATGGTCTCTACCCACACCACAGCCCAGGTTACCTGGGACACATTTCGGCAGCTCTATACCCAGTTCGTCATTCACCCAGCTCCCATTAGCAGCGCAGCGATACAGTCCTGGAATAACACAAGGAACACAGGTCACTCAGCGCATCTCTCCACCATTCTCTGTTTATGCAAACTCCTCTGGACATTGATGAAGGAACCACATCACATCAGCTAGAAAAGAACCTTCACCCAGGAATGATGGCACTGGCCTCTAATCCCGTACTTAGGAGGTGGAAGCAGGAAGATCCAGGCCAGCCTCTGCTACATAGAAAAGGCAAAGCCATCCTGGGCTATGTGAAACTCCATTTCAAAAAGTAAAAGTGAAGGAGAGCTGGCGCTAGGGGGAGGATAGCCCAGGCTCCCCTTGACCAACTCCTACCTTTCAAGTGCTAGGATTACAAACCTCCATCACCATGCCTGCCCTCCTGGGGATTTTATAGGAAATAACCTGCTGTGAAATAATTCTCTTGTACACTATAATTATTTGTCATTCGAATTGGTTTAATAAAATGCTGATTGGCCAGTAGCCAGGCAGGAAGTATAGGAGAGGTGACTAAACTAAGAATGCTGGGAAGAAGCCAGGCGGCCTTTAATCCCAGCACTCAGGAGGCAGAGCCAGGCGGATCTCTGTGAGTTCGAGGCCAGCCTGGTCTACAGGGTGAGTTCCAGAACAAGCACCAAAACTACACAGATAAACCCTGTCTCAAAACAAAAAAAAAAAAAAAAGTGCAGGAAGAGGAAGGGTGGATTCAGGAGTCACCAGCCAGACACAGAGGAGGCAAGATGAGAATGCCATACTGAGAAAAGGTACCAAGGCACATAGCTAAACATAGATAAGAATTATGGGTTAATTTAAGTGTAAGAGCTAGTTAGTAATAAGCCTGAGCTACTGGCCGAGCACTTATAAGTAATATTAAGCCTCTAAGTCAATTATTCGGGAAGTGGCTGCCAGGTATTTGGGAACTGCTGGCTGGACATAGAAACTTCCATCTACAATAACTGGTCCAAAGTCAGATAGCCACATGAAATGGATGCTGTAAAGGAATTCCTGCTGCAGCTGTGACACCAAGTAGTGGCCTCTATGATCCCCTATGAATGATCCCTGAAAACATACCCAACCCTGAAAACTAACTGTGTCCTTAGACTAAGCGAAAAGGATGACAGTGTTTGTTCTTTCTCACTTCTCTACAAACTCTCTCCAACCAGAGAGAAAGTGGCAATCCCCCTCCAACTCATTCACACTCCTCCCCTCTCTCTTCTTCTATTAGAAGAGACCTACCACCATGTTCTTCGTGCTCCATATAGTAATGTGGCTCTTCACACGAGTAGCGAATGACAGAACCGAATAGGGTATTTTCTGGATCGTCAGCTCTACCATTCTGAATGGGTTCTGGAATACCACAGTCCACAGCTACAGGAGGAAGCGGGGAAATGCATAGTCAGGACAGTCACTTCCTCCCAGGAAGAGTTAGGGACCCATTCCATCCTCCCTCTTCCTCAGCCACATCCATAATCACACCCATGATAAATCTTTCAGTACCAGCTCTTTTGTGGCATCTTCTCCAGCCCATCTCTCCAGCCCCCTGAGACCTGCCAGTCCTGACGGCCCTTGAAAAAGGCCAGGAGGAACCTAGTTCTCTGGTTGGCAGAGGCTCTTGCGTGATCCCAGAATACACTTCCTTAGAGCTATCGACTACATATTCCATTGCCCCCTTCTTTAAAAGAAGCATGTTAGTCTAATTGGCCTAGGACTAGACAAAGGCTAGACAATCCTCCATAACAGGCTTTCCTTCAGAAAACACAAGCTAGTCTCTCGCAAGCCTAGAAGGAAACCATGCATTTGAATTTTGATGTGTCGATTATTCAGTTCCCTTTGGGAGGAGAAAGAGAAGTTCCACTTTGAAGAGACACCTACGCTGACATTCTAGTCTGGAATTGCTCCACTGTCCATTGCTTTGACAAGTAGAATAGAAGAATGTTGAGCCAACATTTCCCTGGAGAAAAACAGACATCAACATTAATTTATAAAAGCATATGGAAAATTAAATCCAATAATGAAATTGATCTCTGGCCTTGGATCAATAAGAAGTCCTCATCAAAAGAGGCTTAGAGCATCTTTAGAAGAAGAACCCTGAGCACCCAGGAGCTGGGGCTGGAAGACAGCTCTACTCCAGCATGTCAGCTCCCTTCCCTGGAAGACTGAGAGGGCAAAGTGGCCCAAGAGCTCCAGACCTCACAGGAAGGATGGACAACCTCCAGCCATTCCCTCTATGGTTGAGGTGTTAATATCTTGATCAGGCAGCAACAACCTCACACGCTCAGATATCTGATCTGGAGCCAGAGACTAGGGAGAAACCTAAACAGTCCTTTACCTCCACAACTTCAAATCCGTCCACACAGGATATCTTCACCACATCTTTAAACACATATTTTGCCTTTTCAGGCTCCCAAACAGAATTGGCACTGAATTCTTTGGGACAAGGGATTGCTTGGAGAGAACAAAAATAAGGTTTTACAAAGCAGTTGGAAACTGTGTGCTATTTTACATAATTCTTACTTTTTTTTTTTTTGAGAGAAGGTCTCTCTCTGTATACCCTAGGCTAGACTGGAACTTGCAGTGTAGCCCAGGCTGGTCTCAGACTTGTAGTAATTCTCTCCTTCTCCAGTGCTGGACTTCTAGCTGTGTGATACCATCCCCAGACATTCTCACACTTTCTGTGCATGGGTCGAGGGACTGGCGTACCAATGTAGAGGCCAGAGGAGGACCCTGGGTGCCTGCTCAATCAATCACTCTCTGCCTTACCCTCTTAAGATGAGGTATCTCACTGCACCTGGAGCTTGCCATTTCTGCCCAGGCTAGCTGATCACCAAGACCCACTGATTCCCCTTCCTCTGCCCACCCACTCCCAAACACGTGGTTATGCTTAGATTTTTTTTTTTTTTTTTTTTTTTTTTTTTTGTGGTACAAGGATCCAAACTCAGAGCCTCATGCCTGCCCAGCAAATCCTCTTACACGCTGACCCATCTCCCCGTCCCGTTCTCATACCCCCTAAAACCTTCCATTGCCTAAATTCCAATGTGGCAGATGTGTAAAAGAATATGATGCCACTAACTAGCTGCTCCCCATCCCTGTTGTCTGCACTTTCAAGACTAGTTAAAAGATTACTAACCAAACAACAGTCTATTTGTTTTGATTCTACACATCCAAAGAATTCAGTATCACCAATCAAAAAGGCACTTTTAGTTACTCACGGTCTCCATGGTAACGAAGCTTCCAGCCCTTTTCTTGCCCTGTTAGATCAGTTTGAAAGACAATATCAAGGGTATTACTGTGGGTTTCGATAGTTTGTGGCCCAGGGAATCCATTGCCACAGTAAGGACCAAACTGTTGATTTTTTGCAGCAAACTGAAAGGAAACAATATAATAAAATCAGAAGAGAGGAAAATCTAAAGGAATTAAATAGGGGAATGAGGGGGGGATGAAAATGAGAGAAATGATTGGTACAATATCAAATAAGAAACAAGCAAACAAACAAAAGGATGGGCAGGAGGAAAGATAATTTGATTTTCAAAAGCTGGACCTGATGCTGGAGGCCTGTAATCACAGCTTCTTGGAAGACTGAGGCAGGAAGATTACAAGTTAAGGTCAGATTGGGCAACTTAATGAAAATCTGTGCCAAAATAAAAAATAGGAAAAAAATATAGAAAAGGGCTGCAAATGTAACTCAGTTGTAGAGTACTTGTCTAGCATGCATGAGGCTGAAGGTTCAGTCCTCAGTTCAGGAAGCAATAAGAGGGAGAGAAAGAGAGGAATGAAAAGAAGGAAGGGGAAATCTCACTAGGCATAGTGGCTAACATCTGTAATCCTAGCTCAAAGGGCTGGGATGGGAGGGGCTTTGAGAGCTTTGAGGGCTACATAAAACCCTGCCTTAAACTGGGAGGTGGTGATGCACGCCTTTGATCCCAGCACTCAGGACACACAGGCAGGCGAATTTCTGAGTTCGAGGCCAGCCCGGTCTGTAGAGTGAGTTCTAGGAGAGCCAGGGCTACACAGAGAAACCAAAAACAAAAGCAAAAACAAAACAAACTTTCCTTAAGGAAGGAGCAGTACTAGTATTAATTGAGAGGGAGAGGAAGAGGTGAACCAGGAGGTTGTCAGTCTGTGGTGGGGTGTTTGCCTAACATGTGAAGGGCCTAGATTCATGCCCTGAACCACAGAGAAGAAGGCTGCAGGACAGAAGTCTCAGCAATCCCAGTTCACCATCTGCTACGCACAGTTAAACTGTCCTGGCAGCTCCCCTCCGAGTCAGCTGGTCCCACATCAAAATCTTCCCTCCGAAGGGTCACCACCACTTGGAACCCCTCCTCCAACAGGATCTGGTATTCACACCGTGAGTTCTCCGGGTATGGATTGGGATAATTGGGACTTGAAATCTCCCCAATCAGAGCCGTGAATACATCCCCACTACAATTGACTATAGGAGAAAAAAGGAGAAAGGACCAATCAAACGTCGGGACAGACAGAAGTCCCTGCCCTCTTCTGTTCCTTGTCGTAAGCTTGGAGTCCTCTGTTCGGCCGAGATCTGTTCCCTGAATGAAGCCTTCGTGGAGCAGTGACCCACAGTGCTCATGAGGAGAGCTAGCCAATGCCTATGCAGTGTCCCTCTGCTTGTGACGGAACTTTCCACAATAATGAACAGCCTCAGGCAGTCTCTTCACAGGCGCCTCTCTCTCTGTCTCTGTCTCTCTCTCTCCATCTCTCCCCCACCCCTCTCTTCCACTTAACTAACTTTACCCTGAAGCTGTGGTTTGGATCTTACATATCTCCCAGAGTTACAGGTGCTAAGGGATTGGTCACTGACTGGTGACAATTGGGAGATAGTGGTATCCTCAGAAGGTAGGGCCTAGTAGGAGGAAGCTAGGTCCCTGGGGTATGTGACCTTGAAAAGGATACCGGTACCCCTGCCCCTTCCTCTTCACTTCCCAGCTGCCCTGAGGTGAGCCGCTTTGCTCTACTGCCTGGCTCCCTTCTATGACGCTCTGCCACACCACAGACCCCAAAACAGTGGATCCAACTGACCAGGGACCGAAACTGCTACAACCATGAACCAAAATAAACATTCCGCCTTTTTGTTTATCTCACCTTTCACAGCAACGTAAAACTAATACTCCCATCTTCTCCCCCTCACCCCCACCCCTGAGGCCCCCAGTTAGTTTATGGATCGCTGAAAACAGGAGCCACTTGAAGGGAAAGCCTAATCAAAACCGGAAGGATGGAGTAAGCCCTCGGTCCAGTCTAAAGCCTAGGGAACATGGGGACTTCCTGATGCCAAGCTCACCTCCACAATTCCTCATGTCTTCATGGAGGAAGTACTCTGGGGGACAGGAGCAGAAGTAACCACCAATGAAGTTGTTGCAGAAGTGGCTGCAAGGGACATCCATGAAATCTGTGCATTCATTCACATCTGCAGCAAGGACAGAAAATCCACGGTCAAGGACAAAGCCCTGGAGGGAAGAATGACGTGAAGCCCAAATCTGTAGGGATGAGGAAAAACAGAAAAGGCTTGCTGCTTAATATTCTCAAAGCCAGGGAAGGTGGCTCACGCATGTAATGCCAGTATTCAGGGAGCTGAAGCAGGGGACTAACATGGACTCAAGGCCAGCCTGGGCTACAGTATAAAATGGTTTCTTGGAGAGGGAGAGGAAGAGAAAGAGAGAGAGAGAGAGAGAGAGAGAGAGAGAGAGAGAGAGAGAGAGAGAGAGAGAGAGAGAGAGAGAGAGAGAGAGAATCATGGAAGAGGGGGCAGAAAGAATGTAAGAGCTGGAGGAAGAGAGGAAGTGTCATGGGATGCAGTCTTCCAGGTGTGACAGGGCCATTGCTCTCTTAGACTCATGCAGCTGTTATTACCTGCACAAGACTGTGCCTGTCGATATCCTGTCATGGAGTGAGGAGCGACTCATGAGGCCCCACCTGTCCCTGAGGATTTATAGGTGACTAATTCATTACTGGAGGAAAGAGGCATTTTCTTTAATGGTGTAGCCTCTGGTAAAGTGCCCGTGCTGCCACAAATAACCACCTCACCAAGCTCTTGGGCGACCCTAATGAAACTCATCAACACATAAAAAGGACATAAAAGCAGAAGATGGGAGAAGAAAGAAGTCAGTAGAAGAGGACAAGAGAGGGTACTGAGGGCAAGCTTGGACAAATATGTATGAGTATGAAAATATCATAGTGAAATCCGTTATGATGTAGAGCTAAAGCATGTTAATAAAAAGAAACTGGGAGGGGGCAGGGATGTGGCTCAGTGGTTAAGAGCACGTGCTGCTCTTCCAGAGGACCTGGGTTCGATTCCCAGCACCTACAAGGCAGCTCACAACCATCTGTAACTCCAGTCCAGGGAATCCAACACCTTCTGGACTCTTCAGGCACTGTGTGCACATACATACAAACTAGCAAAACAGCTATACACATGAAATAAATAAAATGTTTTAAAAATAATCATTTTAAAACATTTCAACTTTTAAATATTTATTTATCTATCTATCTATCTATCTATCTATCTATTTATTTATTTATTTCATGTGGTATTTTACACTACATGCATGTCTGGTGCCCTTTGAGATCAGAAGAGAGTGTTAGATGCTCTGAACTTGGAGTTACCAACAGTTTTAGGCGCCCATGTGGGTGCTGGGAAGTGAACCCTAGTGCCCTACAAGAGCAGCCAGTGCCCTCAACTGCAGAGCCATCTCTCCAGCCCCATCCATATTTTAAAATCTGTAATACTATGAGGACAGTCTCGTTCTAGATCACTTTTCTGAAATATGGTTCAGAGCTGTGTCCTGCCACTGGACAGCTGTAAAGGAGCTCGCTCTGTGAGAAGCCCTCTGACTTCTCTTGCATACAAAATACACAATACCCTGCCCAGCTAGCACATGCTGTAACTCCAGTACCCAGGAGACTGAAGCAAGAGAATCGGGAGTTCAAGGCCAGCCTGGGTTACACAGAAAAACTCTGTCTGGTTATAAAAAATCCGTGCAGAAGTCGGGCGGTGGTGGCGCACGCCTTTAATCCCAGCACTCGGGAGGCAGAGCCAGGCGGATCTCTGTGAGTTCGAGGCCAGCCTGGGCTACCAAGTGAGTTCCAGGAAAAGGTGCAAAGCTACACAGAGAAACCCTGTCTCGAAAAAAAAAAAAAAAAAAAAAAATCCGTGCAGAGCCGGGCGGTGGTGGCGCACGCCTTTAATCCCAGCACTCGGGAGGCAGAAGCAGGCGGATCTCTGCGAGTTCGAGGCCAGCCTGGGCTACCAAGTGAGTCCCAGGAAAGGCGCAAAGCTACAGAGAAACCCTGCCTCGAAAAACCAAAAAAAAAAAAAAATCCGTACAGAGACAACACTATGTAAACATGACAGTGACGTCCTCTGGGGAAGGATGTTACACCTTCACCACTTCCCAGGATGTTGGTCTCACTGTAAAGTCTGGATGACATTTGGACTCTAAGAGCAGTGTGAACTTCATTTTAACCTGGAGACAGATGTAGAGGGACCGTGGCCCTGAAGACTCGAGTGCACTGGAGTACCACATAGTCATCCTTACACAATTCTTGGCAGAGTATTAACATTCTCTGTTTCCACTTTCCTCCAGTCCTGAGGTTTCTGAGAGCCTTCCAGAGGCTGAGGAAGCACTCTGTCACTGACCTATAGCCCCAAACCTTCTTTTTTCTGATTTTTTTAAAATACAGAATCTTTTGTATTTCAAACTGCCCTTGAATTTCTGATTCTTCTGCCTCTACCTCCTTAGTATCAGAATTACAGGTGTGTGCCACCATGCCAGAAGTCCAAGACCTCTTTTTTACTTTTTCTTAAAAAAAATTTTTGGTCGCCGGGCGGTGGTGGCGCACGCCTTTAATCCCAGCACTCGGGAGGCAGAGCCAGGCGGATCTCTGTGAGTTCGAGGCCAGCCTGGGCTACCAAGTGAGTTCCAGGAAAAGGCGCAAAGCTACACAGAGAAACCATGTCTCGAAAAAAAAAAAAAATTTGGTTGCCTAGCAAGCACAAGGCCCTGGGTTCGATCCTCAGCTCTAAAAAAAAAAAAAAAATGAGGGGAGGGGAAGAGGGTTCTTTCTCTACATAGCTCTGGCTGTCCTGGAACTCACTCTGTAGACCAGGCTGGCCTCAAACTCACAGAGATCTGCCTGCCTCTGCCTCCTAAGTGCTGGGCTTAAAGGCATTTGCCACCACACCAGGCTTAAATTTGTATTTATGTTTTATTATTATTGTACGTGTGTGTGTGTGCATGATGGGGGCATGCAGCAGCACACATATGAAGGTCAGAGGACAAGCTTATAAAGTCGTTTACTCCTACCTTTACATGGACCCTGGGGCTCCAACATGGGGTTGCATGGCAACCGTCTCACAGAGGGAACTACCTCACCAACCCTTTCACTTTTAATTTAGAGACAGGCTCTTACCAGGCTGCCCATGCCGATCTTGCATTCACAGTCTCCTGCCTCTGCCTCCCAAGTGTGCGCGATCACAGGTCTGCGCCGCTGAGACCAGATCCTTAGCTTAAGTGAAGATAATGGTACCTACCTTGTAGGGTTGAGCTGAAGATTGTGTTAAAGTAAGTAAGCCTTCTGATACAGTACGCATCTCACAGTGGTTCTCAACAGATTACTGCCCATTATCATCTATTACCATTACCACCACTAACGTGATAAAATGTTTGCATTTCACCAAGGCAAGACATTCATGGACAGACCCAGGGCAAGTCCATACTTGTTAAAGACAAGCCTTGGGAGAGGTGGCGCATACCTGCAGACTGAACGGGGAGACTTGAGAGTTGGAAACATGGCCTGCCTGGGCTGCACAGTGAAACCATGACTCAGAACAAGAGAGAACGGAGGGGTTGGGGATTTAGCTCAATGATAGAGCATTTGCCTAGCAAGCGCAAGGCCCTGGGTTCGATCCTCAGCTCAAAAAAAAAAAAAAAGAGAGAGAGAACTAATACATCTAATACACTGTGTATTAGATGTGTAATACATTTTTCCTGCTTCTCATCTTTTAGTGGGGTCAGTATGTCATATACTGAGAATAAGGTCTTACCTATGGCAGCGTAATACGCAGCAAAGCCAGTAAACCGTTCTTCGTTGGAGAAGTCTGACTTAAAGATCACCTGGACTTTATTGTACGGGATTTGAAAGTCTTCCACAATGGGGGAGTCGGGGTTCTTGCTGACTTTCTGTCCACAGAGTCTCCCTTCCTCAACACCTCCTGAGATTATCTAAGAGATAAAATTAGAATCAAATTTAGAAGTAAAAATGGACAGGGAGAATAAAACCTTTATTCCTGATCTCCGTGTCAACCCCCACCCCGCCCCCAGTGCTGTGGGTCAAACTCAGGAACTTGTACATCCAAAGCAAGTACTCTACCACTGAGCCATGCCCGCAGCCCATAGGAGAGCTTGACACCACACTGCCCCCCAACATGCTTCTCATTCCTCCATCCCCCTCTACCCTTCCATCTCTCTTCCTCCTATGCTCGTAATATACCTGCACTGAGTCATATTCGCAGTTCTCTGACAGCTCAATGTCCAGATGGGTGAAGTAGAGGTGAATCCCAAACCCTTCTGGAACTTCTATGTCCCACGTTTTCTCGATCTCATTGGGGTACGCCTGAGGATAGTTAGGGGACAGGATCTCCCCATGCATGGTAGGCTCAGCAGAAATTGATGCCAAAACAGAAAACAGGACAAACCACCTGGAGGGGGGAACCACAGAGAAGTGGGGAACGCAGGTACCAATGGCTTCATGCAGAACCCTGGCATCTGTCAGCAGGAGACCAAAGGAAAAGGCAGCCGATGTGCCACGGTACAGACTAAACTTGGAATAAATATATAAAAAGCTAAAACGCAGGCTTCAGATCTGAGCTCTATCTTGAGAAAAACGGGAAGCCACACATGGCAGGCCTTTGTGTAAGCCCCACACTCTGGGGACAGAGGAAAGATAGTGAGTTCCGTGCCAGCCTGGGCTACAAAGTGAGACCCTGTCTCAAAAATATGCAAGAGTCCAAGAAAGTGCAGATGGAGTTCATGCACATTTCTGTAGGTACCTGGCCACTTACCACGTCTCTGGCGATTTGCCCATGGCTCTCTGGCTCTCTGGCTCTCTGGACCTCTGACCTTGGAGCTAAAGGGCGGCTGGCCTGGCTGTCTTTATCCAACAAATACAGGCACCTGCTTTGGTGTTGAGGGGCCACCCAGGGCTCAGTGTCACCTTTGAGAGAATACCATATAGATAAGTTCCCATCAGTAACTGTCACCACTTGGCCTCTCACATCCTCCTGATGCCATTTCAGCTAATGTCCTAGACCAGACTGAATCTTACCCCCTCCCTTTGCTGCCTCGAGCCATCTACCAATTCTTCTGCAAATGAATGACGAGTTTCTCCCTGTCTTTGGTGCTCTCCTCCACCAGCTTGTGGCCCCCCACATCAGCTGCTCTCTGAGCAGGTCTGGAGCTCTGTGAGCTCCACCCAGGTCTGTCCATCCTGAACGCCCACCTGGGACTGTTCCATCCTCTTTCCGAACAATCCCCTACCGTTCAAGCCTCAGTGACATGCTTATTGCAGGTGCTCCTGCAGATGTCCCGATGGCCATTGATAGAGGAACGAGCCTGGGGAACTGGGGGAAGCCTAATCAGGAGGAAAGTGCTGCCCCTGCTGGGGCAGGGTGGCACCAGTGAGGGAGAAAGGGACAGCTGACTGAGAGACATCAGAACAAGAGGATATGTCTTATTTTAATTTTCTGAAGTTGATTTGCTTTGTCCTTTAAAAAAAAAAAAAAGATGTCTTCCCATAGTTCCCAGAAAAGTCTGTCACAAACTGCTTTTACCCCTGAACACAGTGCTATGTGGAAAGATGAAGCTGGTGTTGGGATGGGGGTTCAGCATATGAAAACCGTGTCTATATTCTGCCCTTGTTCTGAGATCCTTCCAACCCTCCATCTTTGCTCCAAGCCTTGCTCTACACGGTCCCCTGTCTTGCCCTGCTCCTCCATCAAAGCTTTGCTCTTCATGGTTCGCGTTTTAAAGTTGTTACCTTCAGGAGCTGATGGGAACAAGTGGGTCAGTCTCCTCTCCTGGCACTGGTCATGCTGGGAAGACCCTGGCGGCTCCCGAGGAGTCAGCCTCTGCAGGAACCTCCTCCCGATCTCCCTGCTCTGTCTGCTCCTAGGATTCCCTACCCGAGTGTGTGCCCGTCCTCCTCCGAAATTCCCTGTTTCCAAACAGAGGGGGCTGGGAGACCACAGCATGACAGGACAGGGCACTCAGTCTTGATCTTAGAGCTCCCTCTGGTTTTAAAACAAGAACTGCATCAGCCTCCCTGGGCTGAGAGATCCCGCTATCCAGAGTTCTGAGAAAAGAGGAATGGGGAATTCTGAGATTGCCTAATTCGCTCTTTCAGCCAAAGGGTGTGTTCCAGAGCTTTCGGCGAAGTCAGGTGATTTATTTTAAAAGCCGGGAGGGGTTGATAGAAGGGGGAAAGCTAAACTCAGAAAGTCCAACCCTCTATCCGTGTGAGTCACTAATAAGGAGAGCCATCAGAAGGAGGGGGAAGCCACTGTCTGAAGGCGTTGGGAGGCAAGATGGCTCAGCTTGAAAAGGTGCCTGCCTCCAAGCCCAAGGACTTGAATTCTACCCTCTCTGGGACCCGAAGCATAGGAGAAAACCAACTCCTGCAAGTTATCCTCTGAGACAACGTAAATGCAATTAATGTTTTTAAATTTAAAAAAATAGGTGCAGCTCCTTATTCTTACCCTGCCTCTGAGGCAAATTTAGTGGTTGAATGAGAGCTTACTCCTAGACCGTCGATGGCATGGGCGCATGCATTTTCTTTGCCCTAAAAATACCCTCTCAAGGCTACGCAAGGTGGCACCAGGATTGCTGAGAATTTGAGTCTAGCCTGGGCTCCATAGACAGTATCAGGCCAGCTAGTGCTACATAATAAATTTGTTTCTTGTTCAATCTGATGCACAGCTGTGATCCCAGTACTCAGGAAGTGAAGCCAGGAGTTATCAGAAGTTCAAGGCCAGTCTTCCCTTACATAGTCAGCTGAGATCAGCCTCTACCTAGGATCACTAAAGGAAAGGGGGAAGGGATGGGAAGGGAGGGAGGCAGGAGAGAGAGAGAGAGAGGAAAAAAAATTCCATTACAAATCCACCTACTGGGGTTGGGGATTTAGCTCAGTGGTAGAGTGCTTGCCTAGCAAGTGCAAGGCCCTGGGTTCAATCCTCAGCTCAAAAAAAAAAAAAAAAAAGTCCACCTACTAATGAGCTACAACTCAGAGTCACCAAACCGTGACCCTCGGGTCAGATGCATCATTTTACAAAGGCAATATAGCTACAATATACTACAAAAAGTAGTACTGCCCCACCCCAGGGCTGTGATAACAACGCGCTATCAAGATCTGCACACACTGCTCTCCACTTCTTCCTGAGTGGTAAGATGTGGACCAGATGAAGCAAGGTAGCTGCGCACATGGCTTACCTCTAGTTACTCAGAGCTAGACCTGGAGTTATAGGGCAAGCTCAAGTTTGGTGTTACCAGGTTTTGCCCCAAGCGGGGTCCTTTTTCCTTCTGGAGCCACAGAACAAATGACAAGAGAGAGCATCATCTCATCAGTGAAGGGGAAACTGACTATGGTGTAAGCCCGACTGTTGCAAGGCACAGGCAAGAGGATCACCAGCTCTAGCCAGTCCGGTCTACACAGAAAGTATGTACACACGGTGACCCTGTCTCACAAACAAACAGGAAGAGATGCGGGAGACAAGCTCTCAGAAAAGAGAAGGACTGCAGAGACGGTCCACTTAAGAGTCCCTGCTGCTCTTGCTGATGACCAGGGTTCAATCCCCAGCACCACGTTGGGTGGCTCAGAACTGCCTGTCACCCCAGCTCCAGGAGATCCCATATTCCTGTGGCACTCATACACTTGAGCACATACACATAAATAAAAATAAAATGATCCATGGGCTGGAGACACAGCTCAATGGTTAAGAGAGTGTACTGCTCTTCCAGAAGACCCACGTTTGGTTCCCAGCACTCATGTTAGCAGCTCACAGCAAATAAGAGAAAGACTAGAAGTCCATCCTCACCCCTGGGCTCCATGTAACTAACAGAGCATGCATAAGAAAAGCCCACAAGTTATTTTATAAAGCCACACACACGGTCAAATGCTTTATATTAACAAAAAACAAAAAAAGTAGGGTTGTATTATGTAGTTTTGTTTGTTTGTTTGTTTTGGACTTTGTCCTCGGCTCACTAGCCCACACTATGCTTGGGAGTGCCTTTCCCTGCATTAATAAATTGTCTTTTTCCATGATCTTCTGGATATTTTCACTTTTTCTGAAGACTCCTGTCTCAGCTACTTTTCTAGGCTGTGATAAGAGACCATGACCAAGGCAACTTATAGAAGAAAGAGTTTATTTAGGGCTTACAGTTCAGAGGGTTAGAGTCCATGACCATCACGGTGGAGAGCATGGCTGCAGGCAGGCAGCCATGGCGCTGGAGCAGTAGCTGAGAGCTCACATCTCGAGACACAACCACAAGGCAGAAAGTGTTACCTGGAAAAGGTGTATGAAAGCTCAAAGCCCATCCCCAGTGGTACACCTCCTCCAGGAAGGCCACACTTCCTAATTCTTCCCAGATAGTTTCACCAGCTAGCAAGCAAGTATTCAAATATATGAGCCTATGGGGTCTGTTCTCATTCAAAGTACCACAGCCCCTCTTTGGACATGCAGCTGCTCACTACCCTCCATTACTCAACTTGCCAGCTTTCCTGGACCTTGATGTAGTTGGAGTTTTCTCTAGTCCTGCTTGGGCCCACAGGTGCTCAGACCTAAATAAACACACAGATGCTTATATTATTTAAACTGTTTGGCCTTATGGCTCAGGCTTCTTGCTATCTAGATCTTGTATCTTAAATTAATCCATTTCTATTAATCTATAAGTTGCCACATGGCTCGTGGCTTACCGGTACTTTACATCTTACTTCTCATGGCGGCAGCTGGCAGCATCTCCTGACTCAGCCCTCCTGTTCCCAGAATTCTCCTCTCTCTTAGTCCCGCCTGTACTTCCTGCCTGGCTACTGGCCAATCAGCACTTTATTTATTAACCAATCAGAGCAACACATTCACAGCATAGAGAACATCCCACAGCACCCTGACTTAAAAGGCCTGACTCTTTCCCATGTCCCCCCTCTCTCCTCCCAGCAGCTGCCAGGCTTTATGCTTGCCTGCCTTGTTTTTCTCTCAAACAAAATTTCTCTATTGAAATTGCCTTCAAGCTTCCTTCTGAGTCCATTTCTAAATTCTTTTATTAACAAGGACCTGAAGAGATGGCTCAGAGGTTAAGAGCACTGGCTGCCCCTCCAGAGGACCCAGGTTTGATTCTCAACATCCACATGGTGGCTCACAACCATCTGTAACTCCAGTTCCAGGGAACAAACACCCTCTTCTGGCCTCCTTGGGCACTGCATGCACATGGTTCACAGACACACATGCAGGCAATACATCTTATACATATGAAATAAAAAAATAAGTAAATCTTAAAAAGATTAAAGATCCAAAAAACAAATAAACAAATAACTCTAATTTCCCTGGAAATATTACCTTGATACTAGGCAGTTTATGTCAACTCTTCAGAATCCATGTCCTGTGAATTTAAGCACAATTAGAAGAAATAGGTAGGGTAGAAACAGAAGAAATTATGGGAATATGGGAAGAAAGGAACCCTAGCCTCCCAAGATTCTAGTGAAACTTCTTGACCCCTAAGAATTAACAATTCTTGCACAATTAGCATCTGTTGTGACAGTTGCTGACAGAGATTTGTCCAGCCTCTGTTCTCTTGCTGTGAAGAGATAACATGGCCAAGGCAACTCATATAAAAGAAACATTTGAGTGGGGACTTGTTTACAATTTTAGAGGGTTAGTTCATGAACACCGTGGTGGGAAGCAGACAGGCGTGGCACTGGAGCAGGAGCTGAGAGCTTTACATCCTGATCCACAGGCAGCAGGCAGAAAGAGAGAGAAAGACTGGGCTTGGTGGGGGCTTTTGAAACCTCAAAGCCTACCTCCAGCGACGCATCTCCTTCAAAAAGGCCACCTGTCCTAATCCTCTCCAACAGCTCCACTAACTGGGGACCGAGCATTCAAACATATGAGCTTATGGGACCATTCTCATTCAAACCACCACAAGATTCTATATATAAACATTTTATAATCAAATAGCAATGGGGGATAGAGAGATGGCTCAGCAGTTAAGAGCTCCTGTTGTTCTTGCAGAGGACCCCGGTTCAGTTCCATGGAACTCTGGTTCCAGGGGATCTGATACCCTCTTCTGGTCTCTATGGGCACCAGGCATGCATATGGTGCACATACACACACACACACACACACACACACACACACACACACACACACACACACGGGCAAAACATTCATACACATAAAATAAATAAATCTTTAAAAAAATTTTTTTTTTTTTTTTGGTTTTTCGAGACAGGGTTTCTCTGTGTAGCTTTGCGCCTTTCCTGGGACTCACTTGGTAGCCCAGGCTGGCCTCGAACTCACAGAGATCCGCCTGCCTCTGCCTCCCGAGTGCTGGGATTAAAGGCGTGCGCCACCACCGCCCGGCTAAAAAATTTTTGAATGGCAATGAACCATGTTCTTCCTCCTCCTCTCCGCCCCTCCCTCCTCTTCCTCCCTACCCTTTACTCTTCCTTTTCCTCCTCGTCTTCTTCTTTGCAACTGGGTCTCACAGTGTAGCCCTGGCTGACCTAGAACTTTCTGTGTAGTCCAGGCTGACTTTGAACCCATGAGACTGCCTGCTTCTACCTCCCACATGCTGTGTGCCACCATGCCGGTCTAGGAACCTTGCTTTTAGGTCTAAGCCTATACGACCTTAAAGCATGGCTTCACTTCTCCCCCAGGTATATTTCTGGGAACCTCAAAGCAACTCCAAACCTTTGTTTACAGTAAGAATACCTTAGGACTGGAGAGATGGCTAAGAGGTTAAGAGCACTGGCTGCTCTTCCAAAGGACCTGGGTTCAGTTCCCAGCACCCACATGGTGGCTGACAATCTCCTGTAACTCTAATTCAAAGGATCCAATGCCTTTCTCTGGCCTCTGAGGGCTCCTTCACACACATGGTACACATAAACTCACACAGGGACACGCACACACATAATACTAATAAGGACGTTAATTAACTTTGAAAAGAATAGCTTAAGCTGGGAATGGCCATGCTTTTAACCCCACCACTTGGGAAGCAGAGGCAGGCAGATCTCTGGGGGTCTGTACAGTCTGCACAGCAAGTCCCAGGCCAGTCAGAACTGTATAGTAAGACCTTGTCTAAAAAGAAAGAAATAAAAAAATATATATTTTAACTAGTCCCAACCTGGCAGGAACTCTTCATATTTAAACAGAAATGGGTCCCCCATTAGCACACTGTCCTTTGGCTACTGACCATCATCCCAAAAAGGATATTCCTGTAAAGAAACAAGCAGGGCACTCCATCTCTAAGCCTGCTGTCAAGCCTGCAGTAGGGTCCACTCCAGCCACGTTGAAGGCTGACTCAGCTGTACCACAGAACCCCACAAAAGCCCAGAATCCTCTGTCCATCTCTCCAACAGCTGCAGTTCTAGGGGGCCATTGACACTAGTCAGCCTCGGTGACGACAAGATCCTGTACAGCCAGCCAGTGTGGGGAGGCATGGGGGTCCTGAGCCTGCTGTGTTAAGGTGCTCAAAATCCTGGGGAAGCCCAAGAGTGGAGAGCTGGGACGTTCCTGCCCATGTTCCAGGCAGTGGCCAAGAACCAAGAGCAAGCCACATATGAGAACCACTCGGAGCATCTTCACAAGGGAAAGAGAGGAGTGGTGACGTCATAGGCACAGAGCTCCCACGGTGAGGACCACCCCAGGAGAGAGGATGACATAGAAAGAGGTGGAGAATCTTCTGGCAGGTCAGGGGGACAGCAATGGCTGTTTCAACTGTGAGGCCTTCCTCAGCCTCTGAGCTCCACAGGTAGGCACTTCAGCCACCCTCTCTCTGCCCCACCCACTTGAGAGGCAAGCATCCTCTTCACTCTGAGAACTACGAGAAATAGAGAAGAGTGTGTCCCTGTCCCATTGCTGTGCCGGTTTTGACACCTACAAATCCTGGAGTCGAGCACTTGCCCATTGTCCCTCACAGCCGGAAGCATATTCCTGCCACTAGGCAGCCATCTAGTGTTGAAAATGAAAAGACATTTTTAAAATAACAACAACAACAACAAAAAACTTAAAGACCATCTTAGCTTCCTCTCGCAGCCCTTGTGACCTAGGGTTTTACCATATACGCCCCCATCCTATCCAGTGCCTAGGAACCACCCTAGGATCTCATTTGTGGTCCTTAGCAACCCTGCGCCTCATTTAGGGTCCTTATCCGCCAAAACAGCACAGGCAGCAGCTACAGACACTCAACTGTGACACTTCTTTGAGAAGCCCACACCCATGCTCTCAGTATGTCTTATTTTCCTCCCCACTGCCTCTTGTACTTAAAAATCTATGTTTAGCCAGGCGGTGGTGGTGCACACCTTTAATCCCAGCACTCGGGAGGTAGAGGCAAACAGATCTCTGTGAGTTTGAGGCCAGCCTGGGATACAGAGTGAGTTCCAGGAAAGGCACAAAGCTACACACAGAAACCCTGTCTTGGAAAACCAAAAGAAAAAAGAAAAGAAAAGAAAAATCTGTGTTTAAAAAATATATAATTTTTTTGGGGGGAGGGGGATTGTTGTTGTTTTCAAGACAGGGTTTCTCTGTGTAGCCCTGGCTACCCTTAGAACTCACTCTGTAGACCGGGCTGGCCTCAAACACAGAGATGCTCCTGCCTCTGCCTCCCAAGGGCTGGGATTAAAGGTGTGAGCCACCACCGCCAGAGTGTTTAGTTTGTTTGTTTGTTTTTGTTTGGTTTGTTTTTTGTTTTCAAGATAGGGTTTCTCTGTATAACCAAGGTAGTCTTTTTAAATAAATAAATAAATAAATAAATAAACTTTTTAAAGCTCCGTCTCTGTTTCGTGCTGTCTTGGAATTCTTTTCCTCGTGGAGCTGCTGTGCCGCCCTCCCTGTCCATCCCTGCCCCCACTGCCACTCTTGTGTGGAACTTTTTAGTTTCTATTTTCCCTTGGAGCCCAAGCTTCCAGAACCCCAGTGCTGGGTTGACTGGTGAACGCTACCTCATAGAACATCTTCCACAAAAGAATATTGGGTTTTTTTTCATCTTTATTTTCATTTATGTATAGTTCTTCCTGAATGTCTGTCTAGGCACTATGTGCATGCAGTGCCTGAAGGTGCCAGAAGGGGGCATCAGATCCCCCTGGGACTGGAGTTCCCCACAAAAGAAGCCACAACTTCCTTGTGGCTGCTGGGACTTGAACCTGGGTCCTCTAGAAGAGAAACCAGTGCTTTTAGCAGCTGAGCCATCTCTCCAGACTCCTGGATAGGCATTTCCTGGAATCTCTCCTGACATCTCTTTTATGGCTCCCACCACTGACACATAAAATCACTCTGCTTTAAAGCATTTTCCTCCTGGTGGGGCTCTCTTTGCCCTCAGGCTGGTTTTGATACAAAAAGTCATCAAACAGGTACTTTTGTTTTTGCTCTGAGACAGGGTCACATGTATTCCAGGCTAACTTCAAACTCACCAAGCAGCAAAGGCTGGCCTCGAACTCCTAATGCTCCTGCCTCCACTTGTGAGTGCTGGGATCACGGGTGTCACCACTCCGGTCTCTCTGATACTTTTTAATTTCAATAACCAACTCTAACAACCTTAAGTTACTGGCAACACCAGCAAACTCACCTCTAATAACTCTGTAACCTTGAAATGAGGCCAGGAATTTGGAGAATTTTCCACACTGAAGCTGATGAACAAGTCACTCAAATCCAAGGTCAGACCTTCTACAATTTCCTCCTTGGTCCTGTGCGTAGAATGAAATTTGCCATCCTAGCACTCCCTACCTAAGCCCCGCCCTCACACATTCAAGCTGGGTTCTCCCGGGACTCAGTTGCTCATGTGATTTCTCGCAGGAGGAAAGTTCTATAATGAAACATTGTCAGTGAGAAAAACAAGTCACACCTGTTCCAGGCTTGGCCACCAGCCCATGGCACTACCGAGAGGTATTGGAGCCTTTAGAATCTTGGGAGAGGACGTTAGATCCTGGGGCCATGCTCTTCCTTGCTTGGTTCCCAGCGGAGCGAGCTGCCTCTGGCACCACACACTGTAGCCATTATGTGCTGTGCTGGCACAGGTCTGAAACAAGAGGAGGAAGCGGCTGTGGACTGAAATCTGTGAGACCATGAGCCGAAATTAATCCCTCCTCATTATAAGCTGCTTACCCTGCATAGTGGGTTCCCCACCTTCACCACCACCCCAAAGAATTTAAGTTACAAAAAGGGACTTGGAATGGCCAGCATTTCAACAGTAGGCCAAACCCTGCTGTCCTCAGAATCAGATCACAGACAGCAGTTTCTCCAAATGTGGTTTGTTTTGTTTTGTATTTTTGGTTTTTCGAGACAGGGTTTCTCTGTGTAACTTTTGGAGCCTGTCCTGGAACTCTGTCTCTGTAGATCAGGCTGGTCTCAAACTCACAGAGATCGGACTGCCTCTGCCTCCCAAGTGCTGGGATTAAAGGTGTGTGCCACCCCACCCAGCTTCTCCAAACAGAATTTTCTCTCTACTGATTGCTTATTGTCACTTCCGGGTGAGGAGTATAGCTTGATGGGTAGAGAGCTTTCCCTGGCTTGCCCAAGGCCCTGGGCTCAATCCCTAGGACCATTAATAAATAAATAGATAGATAAGGTTCCTATCGTTTTGTTCCAATTGAACCTAGGGCGAAGCTGCTCACTGCCAAGCCTGATGACCTGAGTTCAATCCCCAGGACCTACATAATAGAAGGAGAGAACTGACTCCCATAGAAGACTGTCCTCTGACCCTCACACATATCTTACACATCCATACACACACACACACACACACACACACACACACACACACACACACACACACAAATAAATAATAAAAGTTTAAATTAATGAATTAAATTTTTTGTTTTTTCTATCATCAGCTTGATACAGTACAAATTCTTTTTTTTCATTTTTATTTATTTATTTATTTTTCTATTATCAGCTTAATACAGTACAAATTCTTATCCTAATAGTGAAATGTTTCATTGAGGTTTGCCCAGTGATTGAGTAAAACCAAAACTTATTATAAGCCACAGTCATCCTAGGGTCCCCCCTGCTATATAGCCTCCCTGGTTCTGTGGGTTGCAGTCTGATTGTTCTTTGCTTTATATCTAGTATCCACTTATGAGTGAGTACATACCATGTTTGTCCTTCTGGGTCTGGGTTACCTCACTCAGGATGTTATTTTCTAGTCCCATCCATTTGCCTGCAAATTTCATCCTGTCATTGTTTTTCTCTGCTGAGTAGTACTCCATTGTGTATATGTACCACATTTTCTTAATCCATTCTTCAGTTAATTAATTTAAAAGGTTTTTCTTTTAGTTTATGTGTATGTATGTGTGTCTGTGTGCATACCACATGTGTACATGTACCTATGGAGGCCAGAAGAGGATGTCCGATGACTTGGAGCTGGAGTTACAGGCAACTGTGAGCTGCCTGGCCTGAGTGCTGGGAACTGAATTCAGGTCCTCTGCAAGGACAGAGAGTGCCTCTAACTGCAGAGACATCTTCTCGGTTCCCTACCCCAATTTTGTTTTTTGGCCAGATTTTCCTGAAGTTGCCAGGCTGGCCTTGAACTTGTAATTCTCCTGCTCCGGCCTCCTGAATAGCTAGAGTTATATATAGACGAACGTACAGTGAATGCTTACTCTATAGTAAGGTTTCAAACACAAGTAAGAGTCCCCACACTCGGAGAAACTTGCCTTCCAATTCAGATGTAATGTAGCATGCCGGTAATTCCAGCATTGTGGAGGCAAGAGAGAGCACGGAACCAACACAAACTAACTACACAGTGAGACCCTGTCTCAAAAAGCTAAATAAATTTTCAAAAAGAAAGGAAACTTGCTTTCTAGTGGAAAAAAAAGGACAAGGAAATTGTGTGGAAGTTCAATTGATAACCCAGTGGTTCTTATTTCTCTGTCTATGTGTGATTAGTTTTTCAATTTATCTTCTGAAGAAGTAACCACTTGGCTTGCTTCCAAAATTGAACAAATTAGTATGTCTTTTTGGGGGGCAACTTTTTCTTTTGAGTGCACAAAGGAAGATCACGCATGTAGTCGCTTTATTTATTTATTTATTTGTTTGTTTGTTTAGGCTAGGTGGGGGTTTGATTTTTGTTAGAGGATTTGTTGTTTTGAGACAGGATCTCACTCTGTAGCCCAGGCTAGCCTCAAATTCTATGACAAGTCTCCCATCTCAGCCTCTTGAATGCTGGATTACAGATGTGTGCCACCACATCCAACCGTTTTTTTGGTTTTCTTTTTTGTTTTCATTCCTTTTCTTGAGACCAGGTCATATTCTGTAGCAGATGTCCAGGAACTCACTATGTAGCCAAGCTGGCCTTGAACTCACACACTCAGGTTTTGATTTGTTTTGTTGTTGTTGTTTTGGGAGGTTTTTTGTTTGTTTGTTTTGTTTTTTTTTTTTGGTTTTTCGAGACAGGGTTTCTCTGTGTAGCTTTGCGCCTTTCCTGGATCTCGCTCTGTAGAACAGGCTGGCCTCGAACTCACAGAGATCTGCCTGCCTCTGCCTCCCGAGTGCTGGGATTAAAGGCGTGCGCTACCACCGCCCGGCTTTTTTTTTTTTTTTTTGGTTTTTCGAGATTTGGGGAGTTTTTTGTTTGTTTTGTTTTGCTTTGGGATGGACAGGTTGTACTATGGGTTGAACCTAGAGGTTTTTTATTGTTGTTGTTTCGTTTTATTTTATTTTTTATTTTTTGGTTTTTCAAGACAAGGTTTCTCTGTGTAACTGCCCTAGCTGTCCTGGAACTCGATCTGTAGACCAGGCTGGCCTCAAACTCACAGAGATCCACCTGCCTCTGCCTTCTGAGTGCTGAGATTAAAGGAGTGTGCCAGCACCATCTCCATGGACCTAGAGTTTTAAACAGGACAGACAAGTGCTGTCCCACCGGGCCATTTCCCCGGTGTATTTTTAATTAAGAAACTTTGTGTTCATTTTACATACCAACCACAGATCCTCCACTCTTCCCTCCTCCCACCACCCCAGGCTTCCCCCCAACCCACCTCCCATTCCCACCTCCAACAAGGTAAGGCCTTCCATGGGGAGTCAGCAGGGCCTGGTACATTCAGCTGAAGCAAGTCCAAGCCCCCTGTAGTGTATTTTTTAACATTTTATTATTAGTGTGTGTGTGTGTGTGTGTGTGTGTGTGTGTGTGTGTGTGTGTGTGTGTGTTGACAGGCCATACTCGGGCCACAGTGTGTATGTGGAGATCTGAAGACAACTTTGAGAAGTCACACCTGTCCTTCGATGTTTACATGGGTTCTCAGGATTGAACTCTGGTTCAAAGTCTTGTATGACAAGTGCTTTACCCACTGGGCTATCTCCACGTCCCCTAGCCCTCTTTTACTTGTTTTTATTTGAGACATTGCCACACTAAGGTTCCTGGGTAGGCCTTGAATTTGCAATCCTCCTGCCTCAGCATCCTAAGTAGCTGGGATAATAGGTCTATGCTTGAGAGAAAGAGAGAGATCATGTTGGTGATATGGCCCCCCATGCCCTGAAGCTCCTCTTTTGGAGACATGGGGTTTCTCTTCTCTCTTCCCTTGAATATGGCTGGGGCTCTGATCCCCACAGCCAGTACAGCGTACAGTGAATGGACTCTTTGTTACTTCCAAAGTCAGGTGGGAAAGGGCCATCCTGCACCCACCCACCCTGAACTCCACAAATAACGTGAAAATGCCTGTGTGTGCCGTAAAGGGCACCTGGGCCCAGCACTGTCTAAATCTAGTTTCAGTCTGTAACTGACTGAGTTAACACACTTGAACTTCCGCTGTCCTGACGTCTGTTCTTAAACTGAAGAGCTTGCCTGGGAAGTAACAGGACTCCACTCTTTATATTGGGGACATGTTAGACCCTGGTGAAGCAGAGACATCAATCCCCTAAATTCTGGTGAAACGTCTTCCCCTGTGAAAGAGGCATACCCATCTTTAGGGGAGGTAGAATCACCCTCTTTGTTTTAAATTACACTCTGCATGTGTGCGCGCATGTGTGGGGGTCAGAGGACAACTTGCAGGAGTTTGGTTCTCTTTTTCCACCACGTGAGTTCCAGAGATTGAATTCAAACAGTCAGGCCTCAAAGAAGGCGCCTTTACCTATGACGCCATCGCACTGGTCCAGAAGTATCCTCTCCATCCCAGACTTCCTACCCCCACCTACAGGATTACCCCACCATTGAGATCAAGCTGTGCCCCAGCTAAGTCGTCCACATTGTCTAAAGCAGTGGCTTTTCTGGTTGTGTCTCTCTAGGAACAGGGGATGCGTTGTACAAGCAGGGTTGGACTTCATTTTGAGGGCAAATGCAGAAGCAGGCTAACTCTGCATCTGGCTGTGCATGTAGACATCACCACCTGCCCGACACCACCCATGAGGCACACACTGATAAATTCATTCCTCAGAGTAAAAACAGTACTGCTCCACAAGCTTATCAAAGTCAATGGGACCATATGAGCATATTATATCATATCAAGAAAAACAGGCCTGAGGGCAGTGGCGGAGCACGCCTTTAATCCCAGCACTGGGGAGGCAGAGCCAGGCGGATCTCTGTGAGTTCAAGGCCAGCCTGGTCTACAGAGCAAGATCTAGGACAGGCTCCAAAGCTACAGAGAAACCCTGTCTCGAAAAAAACAACAACAACAACAACAAAAGAGTTAGTAATGTACTGCTTGGGACAATGACAATCTGCCTGGGCTGGCTTGGAATTTTTTTTTTTTTTTTGGTCTAGCATCCTTGAAGCAACCAGAGTTATTGGCCTGAGAACAGACTGTCACATGCCTCTAGATTCTTAAAAATTGGGTTATGGGGTTAATGAGTAAAAATAATCTCTTTATCAGTGATGTCCAAACTTAAGGAAAAAGGATTGGAAAAGATAACTCTGTTCTGTCATAGTTTATCAATGATGACTAAAGATGAGCAAGAGGAAGTGAAACACATGTCCAAAAAAAAAAATGATATGACCTATGTTTTGGAACAACATGAATGTAACCCTGCTTACTCAATTCTGTTATCAATAAAGAAACACTCTGGCTGTTAGTCAGGCAGGCAGCAAGATTCTCCTGAAAAAAAAAAAGAAAGAAAAACAGGCCGGAGAACTGACCAAACACACCAGACCTAAAAGGAGTGCCACACCCTCATCTGGCTCCCGAATGAAAAGGACACTGGCCGTGCGGTGGTGGCGCACGCCTTTGATCCCAGCACTCGGGAGGCAGAGCCAGGCGGATCTCTGTGAGTTCGAGAACAGCCTGGTCTACAAAGCGAGTTCCAGGAAAGGTGCAAAAGGCGGGGCCGGAAATCCCAGCAACCCAGGAAGCCAAGCTGGGAGGATTGCTTGACCCCAGGAGTTTGAGGTCAATGTGGACAACAGAGTGTGACTGTTTCAAAGATAAAGGGAGGGATTGCTTGTTGTCTAATTTGTAGAAACAGAAATCTTATCGACGTAAGTAGAAATAGATACTGAGAGTTGAGGTTAACAGCAAAAGAAGCAAAGGGGACCAAGCCACATTTATTGGTGTAGGCTCGCCAGGAGTATGCTTCATGCCACAGGGTGTTGGCTACTCCAACAGTTAAATGAAACATGGAGCAAACTGTGACTCTCGGTGAGTGAATTAGACATTGCAGACCTGCCTTCAGCTTAATGTACAGGAAGGGATTCACAGGCCTAGGGACATTGGAATGTTAGAAGGATTGTCACTTAGGACCTACTTGCCTACACTGGAAGAATCCAGAACACATATCCTCCACCCTTTCATCAATAGTGTGAGAAACCAACTTAGGAAGGGAGTCCCAGCATACTGTCTTTTAAAAAATTGTTAATCCGTGTGTGATGGCGTGGGCCTATAATCCCAGCACTTCAGGGGCAGATGCAGGCGGAGCTCTGTGAGTTCGAGGACAGCCAGAGTGTTTCTTTATTGATAACAGAATTGAGTAAGCAGGGTTACATTCATGTTGTTCCAAAACATAGGTCATATCATTTTTGTTCTGTGAGTTTGTAGTCTGGTCTACAAAGTGAGTTCCAGGACAGCCAGGGCTACACAGAGAGACTGACTCTGTCTTGAAAAAAAAAAATTGTGACAAGGTTTCACTTTGTAGTCCTGGCTAACTCACTATCCTATGTAGACCAGACTGGCCTTGAACCTGCTAGAAGCCACATACCTATGTCTCCCGAGTTCTGGGATTGCAGACAGGCACCACCATGCTCTGCCATGAGTCTTCCCATGCCCTCCCCCCATGGATCGACCAAGGAAAAGTGAGAAAGAGCTCCCCAGAATGCGGGGGCTATTATGATTTCAGCTGACAAGGTCTTCAAGACACTTTCACTGTCTTGGCTCAGAACTACACCAGCTCTCCAGCCCTACGTCACAGTCATCTGTCGGGACCCCAACTTCTGTCCTTTCCACATGCCATTGCCCTGTGACATGAGTGACAGTGTGATGACGGGACTTCACAGGCAAGAAGGGGCAACTCTTCTCTTTTTTAAGATTTATTTTTGTTTTGTGGGTAAGAGTGTTTCCCTGTGACTCCATGTGTGTTACACGAATGCCTGATGCCCACAGAGGCCAGAAGAGGGCATCAGACCCCCTGAAACTGGAATTGCAGATGGCACCATGTGGGTGCTGGGAACCAAACCCAGGTCCTCTGCAAGAGCAACGTATGGTTCTTAACTACGGAGTCATCTCTCCATCCCCAGGAAGTGGCAACTCTTCTTTGGTACAAATATCATGCGGGTGAGCGGTATGTCTGTCAAAACTTCAGGGGCCTTCTACTTCAATTAATCATTTGTTTGGGTTTAGGTTTGGGTTTTTGAGGTCTTGCTGCGCAGCCCTGGCTGTCTATTAATTTAAGTCCATCCTCATCCCTGAAGCTCCTAGTTTTAAGCCAAGTGTAGTAGAGCATACCTGTAGCCCCAGCACTCAGGAGGCTGAGTCAGAGCATGGCCTTGAGTTCAAGGCCAGTCAGGGCTGCAAAGGGAGTAGCAGGCCAGCCAGGGCTGCACAGAAAGACCCTATAACAGACAAAAGCTGCCAGATTTCAGTGGGGCCTAAAAGAAGACACATCTCTGCAGCAAGCCTGGGCTGCTTTGGAAGCTGCTGTCCCACGTGGGCCATATGTCCCAACATGTTTGACAGTATCGCGGCGGTTGGCCGACCTTATTAGTGAACCACAGAACAGGACCGAAGGGGCTGGATCAAAGTCCTGCTGTCCCCATGGAGAGCTGCGTCTTTGTTGTTCTTGGTATTCTGAAGGCCAGGCTGGTCTGGAAGGCAAAGCTCTCCTTCCGCCTCAGCCTCCCAACCTCTTATACTACAAGTGTGGCACCATGCCCAGCCTGATAACCACTCCCTTTTCAAGAACGTTCATCCTGAAACAGAACGTCCCTTCGAGGCCTCAGGGACTCTGTGGAAAGAGGAGAGAAAGAACGTGAGAGTAAAGAAAGGGGTGAGCGTAGTAGACTGATGGTTCCCAGGCAGGACATGGCCACTGCACGCTCGCTCTCAGCAGATGTTACTCCCTACACAAGATCTGCACAAGTCAGCCCGGCAGCGTTCTTCCGTAGAAGGGGTGGTGTGGCAGCTCACCGGTGCTGGGGAAGGGAGAGACGTTTTCCTCAGTGGTGGACCCACCGGTAAGTTGCCCTGGCTCCGGTAAATAATCCCTCACCCATGCTCCAGTGAGTTCAATTGCTTCAAGGAAGGGAGGGAAGGAGGAAGGGAAGAAGAAGAAGAAGTGGTTGAGGAAAGGACAGAGATCAGTGGAAGTAGGAAGAGAACAAGAGAGGGTAATTGAGAGGGAAATGTGAGCCGGGCGGTGGTGGCGCACGCCTTTAATCCCAGCACTCAGGAGGCAGAGCCAGGCAGATCTCTGTGAGTTCCAGGATAGCCTGGTCTACAAAGCAAGTTCCAGGAAAGGCGCAAAGCTACACAGAGAAACCCTGTCTTGAAAAAAAAAACAAACAACAAAAAAAGACAACTCTTACCCTACTCCTGAGGTGTAGTAAAAAATGACTATTGAATTCAGTTGATGATGGTTGACGGGGGTCATGGTCTCTAGAAAACTGTATGTTCTGAATCAGGCTACCAAGTTAACATGGACCTGAGCTGTCCATTATGACAAAGTGGCTCAAACCAGGTGTTGTGGCACATGTCTACAATCCCAGCACTTGGGAGTTAATAGATCAGAAGTCTAAGAAGTCATTCTCAGCTAATGTGAGTTCAAGGTCACCCTGGGCTACACGACACTCTGTCTCAAATGCCTACTGTCCCCATTCTACCTACAGCTACACTGTCTTCTGAGTGTGCAGCTACGGCTGTATGAGGATTCCCGATGAGTGATCTATCATTTGATATAAAAAGAGAAGAATCAGATCTGATTCTGCATGAGTGCACACACCATTCATGAAGGAATGGCTACAACACACAGCCTGTTACATTCACAACAATAGTGAATGTAAATACCCCCAGCAAGCAGAACTTGAAGCTTCTATTTGTGGACAGGACGTCAGGGACACCCGTATCTCAACTGAAGCTCAGAGCAACCTCAGCAGAGACTTTGAGCACGTAAGAGCACAGTTACACATTCTGTAAAAGACCGTCAGTCTCCCCCTTCCCCCTCCTGCCTTAATTGTTCAGTGGGCTCATGAGTTAAACAATCATGGTGGCCGGGGTGAAGGTTCATCGTAGACCCAGGAACATGGACAGTCACTCTCCGAGGCGGACTCAGCTACAGTCACTGGTGAGTGCCCAAGTTCCCAGCAGCAGTGTCACCTCCTTGCTGTGGCACCATTCCTTTAACTAAGCAGCCAGTCACCTGGTCGGGTTGATCACATTAGACTGCTCAGTCATGGAAAAGGTAAAACATGTTTGCGCTCATCAGAACAGACACTCTGGGAAAAGACTTGTCTTCCTCAGACGGAATGCTTTTATGAAAACCGTCAGCCATGGGCTTGTATACACTGCCTTAACATCACTGCAGTATTCAAACCAGCATTGCTTCTGGTTGAGGAACCCACCTCACAGCAAGCCGTGTGGCATAGAGTTCCTGCTCATGGAATTCATGTCTTACCATGGTTTCTATAATTCTGCAGCAATTGGCTTGGTTTGAAAGTACAGCTATGTCTCCAGTAAGGTGATAGTACCTTGCATGGCTGGAGCCATGTGCTCCAGGAACTGTGTGTGTTCAGCATCTGATACATGGTGCTGCTTCTCCCATAGCCAAGAGTCACATAGCCAGGAATCAAGAGGTAGAAATGGAAGTGGGACCACTCACTCTCACCCGTAATGACCTACAAACAAAATTCTGTTTCCTGTTCCTACAGCTTGAGGCTCTAGGAATCTCAACTACAGAGGGAGGGATGTGTCTATGGAAAGATATAAGGATGATTCCAACTGAACGTGAAATTAAATGTGCCACCTAGTCACTCTGGACTCTTCATTTCTCTGAATCAACAAGCAAGGATTGGGATTACTGCTGCTGCTGGTGACTGGTCCTGACTTCCAAGGAAAAATCAGAATGTTATTCCACTATGGAGGTAAGAACATGTATGTAAGGAATGGCGGACAGCTCAGGTATCTCTTAGTATTTCAATGCCTAAGGCCAATGGAAATCTACAAAAACCCAGTCCTGGCATAAGCATACATGGCCTAGATCCTTCAGGAATAAAGAGAGTTGACTCACTCCAGGGTTGTCTATGATGGCATTTCAGTGTGCCCCTCCCCACCACAAAAAGAGCCACAACCAATCAAGTAAGATGATTGTGAAGGCAAAGGAAACACAGAATGGGTAACAGAAGGAGGTATAAATATTGGCTATGACCATCTGACCAGTTACGGAACTGGAATGGTCATTATCTTCGTTTCCTGTGGCCATGATAAAATACTCTGACCAAACAACTTAGGGGAGAAAAGTCTTATTCTAACTCACATTGTCCATCATAGCAGGAATGTCACGACAGCAGAATCTTGAGAAAACTGGTCACATGACTTCTGCATCTTTATGGCACCACCCACATTTCAAGTGGGGATTCCCACTTCAATTAACCTGGTTAAGAAAACCCCTTGCAGGGATGCTGTGATGGCTGGTTTTCATTGTTGATTTAACAGAAGCTAGACCCACCTGGGAAGAGTCTCAATGGGGGATTGTCTAGATTAGGTGGGCCTATGCCGGGAGGCATGGTGGTGGTGGTGGGGTGTCTTGACTGTGTTGACTGAAGTGGGAAGACCTCAAAGTGGAGGGCACCATTCCCTGAGTTGGGTCCTGACTTGTGTAAAAGGAGAGAGAGCTGAATGGTAAGCATTTATTCTCCACCTGCTCCTCATGGCGGCTGTGAGTACCGCAAGTTCCATTCTCGACTTCTCTGAAATGATAGACATATGGACTGGGATTGTGAGCTAAAATAATTTTCTCCCTGTCTTGGTTATGGCTTCTATGGCTGCACTAAATCACCCTGACCAAAAGAGGAGGAAGGGCTTATTTGGCTTACATGTTCTGATCACAGTCCACTGAGGGAAGCCAAGGCAGGGACTCAAACTGGGTGGGAGCCTGGAGGCAGGAACTGAGGCAGAGGCCATGGAGGGGGGCTGCTTACTCGCTTTGCTCAGCCTGCTTTCTTATAGCACCAACCAGCCCACCAGCCCAGGGATGGCACTGCCCACAGTGGGCTGGGCCCTCCCACATCAATCACTAACAAAATGCCCTCCAGTCTTGCCTACAGCCAGGTCTTATGGAGGCATTTTCTCAATTGAGGCGCCCTCCTATCCAATATCTCTAGCCATAAAACTAAATATCAAAAAAAAAAAACCAACCAAATAGCACACTTTTAAAAAATGGGCTGTGGGGGATGGAAAGATGGCTCAGAAGTTAGAAGAGAGGACCAGAGTTCAGTTCCCAGCACAGGATCAGATTGTTCCCAGGACCCACATCATGTGGCTCACAAACACCTAAACTTGAGCTCCAGGGGGTTTAATGCCTTCTTCTGGCCTCCCTGACACATGTGACATACACACAGATAAAAATAATTCTTGAAAAGTAAAAAATAGGGTGTGGGGAGATGGCTCGGTGGTTAAGCGCACTGACTGCTCTTCCAGAGGACCTGGGTTCAATTCCCAGCACTCACATGGTGGCTCACAACTGTCTGTAACTTCAGGATCCAACACCCTCACATAAACATACATACAGGCAAAACAGCAGTGCCCATAAGATAAAAGATAAATAAATTTTAAAAATAAAAAGGAATGACTGCTTCCACACTTTCTCTCGGTCTGAAATCTTAAAGGTGCTGTTCCTTTCCTTTCTTTCCTGTATCCACTGGGTTAGCAATTTTTGCGTCAACTTGACACAAGCTAGGCCCACTTAGGAAGAGGGACTCTCAACTGAGAAAACGCCTCCATCAGACTGGCCTGTAGGTAAGTCTATGGGGCAC
Source organism: Peromyscus californicus insignis (assembly GCF_007827085.1). NCBI lineage: Eukaryota > Metazoa > Chordata > Mammalia > Rodentia > Cricetidae > Peromyscus > Peromyscus californicus. The sequence continues at coordinate 138,597,009 of NW_026294584.1, forward strand.
TGTCTTAATTAAGGAATGAGGGAGAGCTCGCTCTCTGTTGGTGATACCACTCTTGGGCAGGTGGACCTGGGTGCTCTAAAAAAGCATCTGAGCAAGCTATGAGGGGAAAGCCAGTGAGCAGCATCCTCCATGGCCTCCGCAGCAGCTCCTGTCCTGACTCCCTTTGTGATGGACAGTGACCAGGACTTGACAACCGAAATAAGAACTTCTCTCCCCATGCTGCTTTTGGTCATGGTGGGTTTTTTGTTTTACTTTGATTTTGTTACATTTTGGTTTTTTATCATAGCAATAGAAACCCTAACACATCTGATTTCTATAAATCCATACTTAGACAAGTAGAACTCCCCTGGTTCCTCCCCTAGGATGTTCTGATAAAGCAGGTGGCTCTATTAAACTTTAAAAGCCAAAATAGGTGAATTTAGGCTCAGTGCATTTTCATTCCACGAGAGGTTAGAAACCTAGCTATTGTAGGCAGCTATATCTACACCTCTCAAGTTTACATTGCACAGGATTGGCACCGAGTGGGTCCACTAATTTCACATCTAGAAGTTTATCCTGCATAGAAATTTATAGGGGCTACAAGTAAAGGCACCTGCTGCCCAGCCTAACAACCCAAGTTTGATCCCTGGGACCCACATGGTGGAAGGAGAGAACTGACACCTGCAAGTTGTCCTCTGACCCCCCATTTGTGAGCTCAGGCATGCACGTGCATGCCAGTATACATGCAAATATGTGAAATATAATCATTTTAATGAGCTGAGATATCGCTTAGAGTAGAGCCCATCCCTATAGTATGTATAAGGATCGAGATTCCATCTCTAGTCACACACACACACACACACACACACACACACACACACACACACTTCTTATGAAGATAGGGTAGTGGGTATCGAAGCAGATGCTGCATGCCTATATTCTAATCACTCAAGAGGCTGAGGCAAAAGAATGGCTGCAAGTTCGAGATCAGTCTGGTCTACATAGTGAGTCTGAACTATATAGCAGGACCCTGTCTTGAAAAATGTTTTTAATGCCAGGAGTGGTGGCTCCAACTTTTGAGGCCAGCATTTGGGAGGCAGATGCAGGAGTTCACAGCCATCCTGTGCTACACAGTAAGTGCGAAGCCAGCCTGAACTACATGAGGCCCTGCTCCCAAAACAAAACACAAAGAGTTGTATTAGGTAATATAAGCAGTGACCTTGCGCTCCAGGGTTTCAATAACATAAAGGTTTATTTGTTGTGCAAGGTCAGTCTGCTGCCAGCTGCAGGCTTTCTCCCTCTAACAGCCATGCCACACAGAACAGGTGGCTTTTGTAAGGTGAGAGGAGGCAGAAATTGGAAAGCTCACTGACCCTTTAACATAACCCCGGCTTAGAAACAATACACTTCAACCTTGCTTCCAGTCATTGGCCAGAACTAATTACCTGGCCTGACCACGGAAGCGGAGCAGTTATAAGGCCACACACAGAAAGGAGAGGACAGCTGTCCAGGAGATTGTGTTTCAGAAGTATGATAAGGAGGAAAAGAAGAAAGCAGTAACTTGAGGGAAGGGGGAGGGTCTTTCAGGATGTAAAGCCCTGCAGATGATAACAGATAGAAATCAAAGGGTCAGTTGAGATGACTTTCTATGGTTTAAACGTGTTCCCCAAGACTCATATGTTGAAACTTAGTGGTCAGTGTGTTCATACTAAAAGGTTGAAGGCTGAAAATGTGGCTCATTTGATAGGGTGCTCGCCTAGCATGCAGGAAGGCCTGGATTCAGTCTTCTCCAACCAGGCATGGTATTACAGGCCTGTTATCCTAGCACTCCCTGGGGGCATGAGGACCAGAAGTGGAAGCCTGAAGACCAGAAGTTCAAGGTCATTCTGGGCCACTGTATATTGAGTTCTAGGCCAGTGTGGGCTATAGGAGACTCTCTCAGGTTGGGCCTGTTGGAGATGACTAAATCCTGAAAGTGGAGATCGAAAGCCTGGAATTGTAGCTCAGTTTGTAGAGTGCTTGCGTAGTACACAGGAAGTCTTGGGTTTGATCCCCAGCACCACACAAGCCATGTGTGATGGGGCATACCTGTAATCCCAGAACTAAGAAGATGGAGACAGGGGGACCCGGAAGTCCAAGGTCAGCCTTTGCTACATATCAAGTTCAAGGTCAGCCTGTGTTACATGAGAACATGTCTCAATAAAATAAAAAAAAAATGTTAAATAGGGTTAGGAACGGAGCGCAGGATGTATAAAGCCCTAGATTCCATTTCCAGCACCACATAAATCCAGGCATGGTGGCATGCTTTCTTGGCTCCCTCTCTCTCTCTCTCTCTCCCTCTCTCTCCTTCTTTGCTGTGTTTAGATGGAACCCATGGTCTTGCGCATGTTAGGCAAGGACTCTACTACCATAGCTTTAGGGGTTTTGTTGTTGTTGTTGTTTTGGGTTTTTTTTTTGTTTTTTTCAAGACAGGGTTTCTCTGTGTAGCTTTGGTGCCTTTCCTGGAACTCAATCTGCAGACCAGGCTGGCCTCGAGCTCACAGAGATCCACCTGCCTCTGCCAACCCAGTGCTGGGATTAAAGGCGTGCGCCACCACCGCCCGGCAATAGCTTTAGGTTTTTGTTTCTTTGTGAAAGGAAATGTCAGAAAGGTAGTAGAGGTCAGAGAACCACTTTCAGGAATCGGTTGTCACCTTCCACCAGGGGGCCCTAGGGATTGAACTTCCAACTCTCAGCAATCCTCCTGTATCAGCCTCTCAAATGTTAGAATTACAGATATGTGTCAACACACCAAACCTCATCTTTGTATTTTGAAGGTCAAAATATGACTTGGTAAGTTCTCAGTGACTGTGTTTAATTATAAGGAAAAGATCATATAACCAATCTCTTTCTCTCTTTCTCTCTCCCTCCCTCCCTTAAAAAAAGGAAGACAGTATAAACCGAGTGTCATGAATCACTACTAATACTGTAACTAAGTTAGTGTGTCTTACTCAACAATTTTTTTAAGTGAATGTAAATAGAAATGATCAGAGAATGTGTGGTAGTGTGTATTGAATATATACATGAGTAGTGCACATATTTATTGTTTCAATGTATTTTTACAGTAGATCCCAGTTAGTTTTTTCAAAAATAATTTTATTTTATTTTATGTATATGGGTGTTTTGCTTGCATGTATGTCTGTGTACAACTTGTGTGTCTGATGCCTTCAGAGGTCAGAAGAGGGCATCTGATCCCCCTGGAACTAGAGTTACCATATGTGTGCTGAAAATCAAACCAAGACAGTGCTCCTAACTGCTGAGCCATCTCTCTAGCCCCCTAGTTAACTTTTTTTGAAAGTTTGGAAGCAGAAGTCCTAGAGAAACTCTCACTGTTGGTTAAAGAAGAGTGTCCAGTGCAGTATGGGCTAGCCTGGGACACATCAGGAAACCTTGTCTCAGAAGAAAAACCAACAAAAAAGATAGTGCCAGGTTCCTGTTTCCACTGCCATTCAATGCACTGAGCGCCACCTCGCAGACAAGTGGTGGACAAGTGAAAGCTGGCCAAACACTGGGTGACTCCAGCCCTCCCCGAGGAAAAAGACCAAACATCGACAAAGGAGATGCTAAGAAGCCAAAATGCCATCCATCCTATGCATTCTTTGTGCAAACGCCCGAGGAAGGCTCAAGGAGCAGCGGTCGGAAGCCTCAGTCAGCTTCTCAGAATTTTCCAAAAAGTTCTGGGAGAGGTGGAGATCATGTCTCCAGAGAAAAGGGAACACTTGAGGCAAAAGAGGGCCAGGCTGCCATGTTCTGAATATTGCCACCAATTGCATCCCTGCTTATCCGCTGTGATGTAGGAACTAGGAGAGAGCTGGAATACCACTGCACACACCGGCAGCTTTAGGAAAATAAGGATATTACTGTCTACAGAGAAAAAGGAAATTCTGGTGAATCAAAAAGAGGGAACTGCCAAGGCTGAAAAGACTAAGAGGAAAGACCAGGAGGAGGAGGAGGAGGGGGAGGAGGAGGTGGCCATTCTCAGGTCTAACAGTTATTTCTTCTTTCCTCTTCGTCTTCTTCTTCCTCTTCTTCTTTTCTTCTTCTTCCTCCTCCTCCTCTTCTTCTTCTTCTTCTTGAGACAGGGTTTCTTTGTGTAGCTTTGACACCTTTCCTGGATCTCACTCTGTAGCCCAGGCTGGCCTCGAACCCCTCTGCCTCCCACATGCTGGGATTAAAGGTGTGTGCCACCACCGCCTGGTGTCAGTTACTTCTTCTTTTCTATAAAGTATGTAATTCCTCTGCACACAACTCACTAGTATTAAGGATAAGAAAATTGAAATCAAAGACTTTTTTTAATAGGTGTCTTAGTTAGGGTTCCTATTGCTGTGATAAAAAAAAAATACCTAGGGCCCAGGCATGTATGTATATGGCAATAATATTTGAGGAAGAAGAGACTATCAACTTGAGTGAATGGAGGGACTAGAAGGAGTTGGAAGGAAGCAACTAAGAAGGGGATGGAAAGGGGGGAAAGTGGTATAATTATATTTTAATTAAAATGTTTTGGGTAACTGTTGCCTTGCTTGCTGACCTTGACCTTGATAGCCTCCCTATGCTAATTTCCTGCCGGGTTCTACCCTCCTGAATGCTTAAGAGAAGTTCCTTGTCTGTGTATCCTGCATAATGGGCGTTAACAGCTTAGATGCAAGATTGTAAAATATTGGTATCGAACTTCTGCCCTCCGGGGTTCTCCCATTGTGCTGTAAGCCTATATTTAAGACCTCTTCCCTCCTTCAATAAACAGCATTCAGCATTAAAAAAAAAGAAAAAAGAAATAGAAACAGTCATTAAAAGTCTCCCAACCAAAAAAAAAAATACCATAACCAAAAGCAGCTTGAGGAGGAAAGGGTTTATTTGTCTTATACTTTTGCATCACAGTTCACTACTGAAGAAAGGAGCTCAAGTTAGGGCAGGAACCTGAGACAGAAGCAGAAGCCATGGAGGACACTGCTTACTGCTCAACCCCCATTGCTTACTCAACCTGCCTTCTTATATAATTCAGGACCACCTGCCCAAGCATGTGCCTTTAATCCCAGTACTTGGGAGGCAGAAGCAGGTAGACCTTTTGAGTGCAAGGCCAACCTGGTCTACATAGGCAGTTCCACACCAGCCAGGACTACACAGTGAGACCCTGTCTTAAAAGAAATAATAATAAAATTAAAAAGCCAGATGTGGTGGCTTGCATCTTGAATCCTAGCATTCCTATGTCAAAATGGGATCCAGTGATGGAAGAACTGGCCAGTATTTCAAATATGCAGTCCTTGGGTGTCTGTGTCAGGAAAGTCAAAGTTCAAGGCCAGACGGAGATGGGGATGGAGAAACGGCTCAGCGCACTTGCTGTTCCTGCAGAAGACCCAGGTTTGGTTCTGAGCACCCGCAAACCATCTGTAACTGCAGTCCCAGGGGGTCAAACATCCTGTTATGGCCTCCTTGGGCACAGCATGCATACAGCGTACACACAGACAAGCAGGCACAAACACATTCAAACGAGCAGGGCGGTGGTGGTGCAGGCGTGTAATTCCAGCACTTGGGAGGCAGTGGTGCAAAACCTAGGTTCAACTCCCCAGTACACAAGCGGGGGCGGGGAGGGGGCTTTAGAAAAAAGTTCAAAGTGCTATGGAAGTGTAAGCCATAGCTGAACTCCTTATGACAAGAAATTGTGAATCCCTTTGTTACATACTCCCGTAGTGTCACTTTTCCTGGGGTCACCGGTGGGAAGTGAGATTGGAAAGTTGCATAGGAGGAAAGGACTTACACTTTCTGAGTCAGGGGACCCTACTGTTTCAACTTTCATCATGAACATGCATTACTCAAGCGGTGCCAAAACTAACCTAATTGTTAATTAAAACAGCAAGTGTTAAATAGGCTCTTTTTAATATAAATAGGCATATCCTAATTTCATTGCCTCCAGAGAGAAGGTCGCGTTTTACTATAGGAAAGGAACTGCATAAGGAGTAGGGCTGGAGGCTCGGGCGGGAAAGCATACACGGGAACCGGGTTCGAGCCCCAGTTCGAGCGCGGACAACCGAAAGGCGCCCGTACGGGAAAGGGCTACGTAGAATAAGAGGGTCAAATAGTGTTCTTGGGCCCCTGGGCTCCCCCAGACCCCTCGGCAAAGGCTTGGGGACTGCAGGACCCTCCCCAGGAGGCGCCGTGAGGGGGCGCTCGCGAGGCGGCAGCAGGCATTCGCGCCTCTCCGTTACATGCCCCAGTAACCCCAGCGCCGGCGACCGAGAGTAACCCCGCGGTCTGGTGACGCCCCCGCACCCCCCCGCCCCGACTCTCGCCTGCTCCTGTCTCAACCAATGGGAAGGCGGCGAGCGAGCCGGCCGGACACCCGGCCGACCCACTCCTTCCCCGAGCCGTCCGGACCGAGTTGTACAGTCACCGCGCCTCGCGCTCCGGGCTGCTCCAATAGCAGCGAGGTCGCGATCACAGGCCCCGCCCTGCCGCCCCGGCCCGTTTCCCTTCCCCACGGGAGTCACCTTTGCCTTACAAACGCTCGGCCCCGCCCTCTTCCTACCTTGCCGCGCTCGGCCCCGCCCCTCGCTGGCTCGACCAATAATCGGGTGGGTCTAGAGGCACTGGGCGGGCCCGCAGCCAATGCGCACGCCGTGGGCGGGCCCCCGGCCGGAATTGGGGGTGAAGCCACCGCGTTCTGCCCACATTCGGGGCGCGGAGCTGGGGGTCCCCGGGGGGCGCCCGCAGTTAAGATGGCGTCTGCAGCGGACGGGGACGTGGGAGAGGCTCTGGAGCAGATGCGGGGGCTGTGGCCGGGTGTCGAGGATCTGAGCCTTAACAAGTTGGCGTCGTCCCTGGGCGCGTCGGAACAGGCGCTGCGGCTCATCATCTCCATCTTCCTGGGTAAGGACCCTCCTGTCTGCCTCTGCCCCCTCGCGGAGTCCCAGGGAAATTGGCAGAATGGGGACGGGACCTGCCTGTCTGCCCCGAACCACCCAGGAGGGCTTTGGGAGTGCGGGTGTAGGTCCTCAAGCACACCAGCCAGCTATCGAGAGGGAGACACAAGTCTTGTCTCGAGTCTGGGGGTGCCGTACCTCTTGCCATTCTCTTTGGCCCATGTTGTGTGCCCTTTGGCCCCTCAGTCATGGATATGCCGGACCGTGGCTCCGCGACCTGTGTCTGTCTGTGGCTCTCGAGAGTTTGACTCTGACCATGAGTACTGCTTATCTGTTATTAACAGCCCCTATCGTACGCTCCTCTTACAGTAGGCATATGCCCTCGAACTTAGGATATTTTAGCCCTACGGGCCTCCTCAGCCCCACATTCCATACGTCTTCTCAGTCTGTGTGCATTGCCAACGTATGTTGTACTTTCATCTCTTTTCTGTCCTGTTTCGAATATTTTCTTATACCATACTGTTTTTCCCCATTAGCCATCCACCTGTCATTTATTCTGGAATATGTTCTTATACTGGGCTTGGGAAACAGGACTATAACACCCTTAAAAACTCCATGCTTGTTCCAAGTGACTATTATTCATATGGTTCAAAGGATGTGATGTGTCTGAATTTATGTCACAACAAGCTATATTATAACTATTTTATAGGCTTTTTTTAAAACCACATTCTTCAATGTTTTTAATACACAGAGGTAGCGTGGTATGATGAAAAAGCATTGACTTTAAGGTCAAAGGAATCTGGCCCACCCTTGTCACTGCTCACAGATGATGGGACCCTGGGCAAGCCCTTTATCTCTGCGTCTAATTTTCTTATGTATGAAATGAGGACAGCTGTACTGTGCCTAGCACTGAATTGCTGTAAAGTCTTCCAACAATTCCTAAGTCAAGATCAGCGATGACAGGCTTGGTTCAGCAGGCTTTTGAGTAGTTGAAACTTTGGGGGAAGGCTGTACAACTTTAACTTTAATTAAGTGAACGCTCAGTGAAAGGTGGCTGGGGCAAGAGTGGAGGGCGAACAGATAGGAACTGTAGGAAGTTTGTGATAAACTGGGTGTGGTGGCTTCTGCCTATATGTCCCAGCACTCTGGTGCTGAGGCAAGAGAATTGTGAGCCTGGGCTAGTGGTGTGAGACCCTCTTTAAAAAAAAAGTTTGAGCCGGGCGGTGGTGGCGCACGCCTTTAATCCCAGCACTCGGGAGGCAGAGCCAGGCGGATCTCTCTGAGTTCGAGGCCAGCCTGGTCTCCAAAGCGAGTTCCAGGAAAGGCGCAAAGCTACACAGAGAAACCCTGTCTCGAAAAACCAAAAAAAAACAAACAAACAAAAAAAAAAAAGTTTGAAATAAGATTGGGCTGGTGTGGGGGGGGGTTTAAATTTCAGAAAGAAATTTGGAATTTATCCAGGAGTCAGTAGAGACATTGACATATAATATCACCAGAGGGTGCTAACCCAATCTAGATAATGGCAGGAGCTTTAATTCATATTTAAACAACCACTGCTCATACCATTGTTATTTGCCTATTATATATCACACCAAGATGATCTTCTTTTCTTCTGATAAAGGTTATCCTCTTCCTGGGTAGGATCCTCAGGTTCTAGAGGTGGGTGGGATCTTAAGTGGTGCAGTTTCCTAATCCAGTGTCATTCAGACATTACCCAAATTTATTTTTTTTTTTTTTTGAGCTGAGTACCGAACCCAGGGCCTTGCACTTGCTAGGCAAGCACTCTACCACTGAGCTAAATCCCCAACCCAACATTACCCAAATTTATCAGCATCCCGTATCTTTGGCTTTACGTACCACAGCTTGGAGCTGGTTACTCTTTGAACCTTGCTCTGACCCAGTTTATTGGAGCTAAGATTGGCAATTAAGAATGCTTACATTCATTAGGTAGGAGGTCCTCTGCTGCTTTCTCAACTGTGTATTGAAAGTCTAAGACAAGCAGCTCGGCCTGTTAAGTGGAACTAAGGTTGGAATTAGGACTTGGAACCCGCATTTGTATGCTGACATCAAATACTGCCAGGCACTGCTATGTGCTGTCACAAAAATAAGCTGACTTGGAAATCATCTCCATGTCCTACCCCACTTCTTTCATCTTCTGTCATAATGACACGTGATCAAAGTAATAAGTACCTGGCACATCACCACATTTCCAAGTCGTCTTGCCAGGTATTCATTCTGCTTCATTCTGCCATTTCCAGGGCCTCCCTTCCCTTCACCCATACACTGTTTCCTTTGGTAATTGGTAGGATTTCTCATTTTCATATCAGTCCTGGCTCTAACGCATCCTAGACAAGCACTGTACCACTGCACTGCATTCCCAGCCCAACTATGTGTCTATATATGATGGTATTTCTAGGCATAGGTTAAATATATACATGTAAATATAAATTGATACAGTTGGACTGTACATGAAGATTATGTTTTTCCGGTAAATACATTTTCCTTATAGAGGTGTTTTTTGTTTGGTTGTTTGGGGTTTGGTTTTTGGTTTTTGGAGACAGGGTTTCTTTGTGTAGCCTTAGCTGTCTTGGGACTCGCTTTATAGACCAGGCTAGCCCTGAACTCACAGAGATTCACCTGCCTCTGCCTCCTGAGGGCTGGGATTAAAGCCATGTGCCACCACCACCAGGCCCTTATAATATTAAGCTATAATTCCAGCACTTGAGAATGGAGGCAGAGGTATCATGGTCATCCTTTTCGGCACAGAAAGTTTGAGCCCAACCTGGGCTACATGGAACTGTGCTTCAAAGAATCAAATAAAAACAAACAAATGGGGCTACAGAGGTAGATCAGAGGTTAAGAGTGCTTGATGATCTTCCAGAGGACCCGAATTCAGTTCCCAGCACCCACATCATGGAGCTCACAACTGTAACCACAGCTCTAGGGGATCTGGCACCGCTGGCCTATGCCAGCAACTGCATTCACCTGCACATACCCACACACAAGTACTCAGAATTAAAAATAATAAAAATTAGTCTTAAGACAGTGGTGAGCTGGAGAGATGGCTCAGAGGTGAAGAGCCCTGGCTGTTCTTCCAGAGGTCCTGAGTTCAATTCCCAGCAACCACATGGTGGCTCACAGCCATCTGTAATGAGATCTGGTGCCTTCTTCTGGTATGCAGGCAGAACACTGTATACATAATAAATAAATAAATCTTGGAGGAGAAGAAGAAGGAGAAGAAGATGACGACAGGGGTGAAACTGGAGAGATGGCTCAGCAGGTAAGAGCACTGGCTGCTCTTCCAGAGGTCCTGGGTTCAATTCCCAGCACCCACGTGGCAGGTCACAACTGTCTGTAACTCCAGTTCCAGGAGATCCAACACCCTCACAAAGACATACATGCAGGCAAAAATACCAGTGCATATAAAATAAAAATAAAGCATTTAAAAAAACTAAGAAAGAAAAAGAAAACAGTGGTGAGGCGTTGGGAACTGAGCTCCAGCCCGGTTTTCTACTTTCTCTGCCTAAGCTCTGTGGGGTGAAGAATATTAAAACACTGGCTTTCTGATCTCCTTGCTAAAGACCTATGATGAGAAATAATACTTTCCATAGTGTATAAATGTAACTGGAAACACGTTCAGGAAACACTGTTGGCCCTTACTGTCTTTTTTTTTTTTTTTTTTTTCATATCATTTGTGCCCCCTGCATTGAACTCATGATCTATTAATGAGTTACGGAGAGCAATCTGAAAAGTCCTAATCCAGAGAATATAATTTGAGAGAGGAAGGTGGGAGTGTCAGGTATTGAACCCAGGACTTCACACACACTAAGCAAGTACGCTGTCACTGGCCCACATCCTCCAGCTTGGTTTGTTGTTGTTTTAATTTTTTTGTTTGGTTGGTTGGCTTTTCGAGACAGGGTTTCTCTGTGTAGTTTTGGTGCCTGTCATGGATCTTGCTCTGTAGCCCAGGCTGGCCTCACAGAGATTCGCCTGGTTGTGACTGCTAGGATGAAAGGCGCAGGCCACCACTACCTGGCTCATTTTTGTTTTTGAAACAGTGTTACTATGTAGCCCTGACTCATCTGAAACTCACTATGTATACCAGATAGGACCAAACTCACTGAGATCTGCCTGCATCTGGCTGGAGTGCTGGGATTAAAAGTGTGCGTCACCAAACTTGCCTCACCACCTTGTAATTTTAACATTCAGTACATAAGGCAAGAGTGTACGTAAATTCAGTACATAAGGCTATGTGGAGTGCTATCTTGGAGTACTTTGAACAGCCAGAAGACTACTGATATGGACATTTGTGTTAAGTGTGATTGCAAGGTTGCTAAAGAGGAATTTTGCTATGAGCCCTAGTGCTGACAGATGCTACTGGGAAACACCCCCTTCAACAGCTTGGGTTTCATCATTCCTTAACATAATTTGTAACATGAATTCTTCAATAAATTCAACAAGATATACCTGCTGTGGACAAGTAGTGTTCTTGATGCCACAGGGCAGGGGCAATGGGAGCAGTGTGTGTAATAAAACTGTGCACTCAGACATTATGGTCTGTCAGGATAGGGCGTGAGATCAGTGTCCGGACCCCAATAAAAGGCAGAGACCTAAGTGCCAGAAGTACAAAAGCACTATGAGATTTATAGATGGAACATTTCATAAATAATGAACTTTGGATATTGAGTTAGATTTCTTCCTTAGGCTCCGATAGTAAAACTTAGGAAGTACGTGAGCACTTAGGAGCCTGATGCAGGAGGATCACCACTAATTCAAGGCCAGCCTGGACTACTGAATGACACTGTCTCACCAAAACAAAAACAAAATTTTCATTGATGTTTGATTTTTGAACGGGGAATGCTGTGCCTGGAGCTATAACTGGGGGCGCGGGGGAGGGGGGAGTGATGTACAAAAGTGACTTAGAAAGAGGGAGTAAGGAATCGGGACAGTCATCTGGGTCCAGATGACTTGGAGGCCAGGTGGATCCACTGAGGGAAGAAACACATCTCTGAGATTTGGGGAATGCAGAGTTGTTTGAAAGGTGGATTCTGAAAGTACTTTTATCTACATAGCTGGTGTTGCCAGAAGCCGAAGACTCCACCTTGTCACCTCCCTGTCCACACCCCAGTCACCAGTTCCTATCAGTGCAACCAACAAATTGTATCTCCAGTTCATCTCTTCTCCCGATCACCATCTGTCATCAGAAACTGCCCACCCACACCCCAAGCAGCCTCCTGAGTGCTGTCTAATTCTCCTCTTGCCCCTTCCGGTCTCCTCTCCAAAAGCAGCCTGAGTCATCCGATCCCGTGCGTCTCCTGCCCTGCACCACCATTCAGGGGCTTCCATGCCTGGCTGATGAGCCCCTGCCTGTTCCTCCAGCCTTGTTGAAACACATTCATAGCTGTTAGTCACGTGGCCTCTCTTCAGTTCCTCAGAGAAGGCAGTAAGCCCTGCCTGTCCCCCGAGCCTCTGTACACACTGACCCTACTGCCCACGAAGCTCTTTACTCAGTTACTCACTTGGCACACCTGTCCACCTTTTGGGTCTCACATCAAATTGTTGCTTCCTTGGAGCGTTCTTTCCTGACTCACATTTGGAGTCATGTCCCTTGTTACATTTTCTTAGGGTGAATAAATATCCTTCCAACCATATATTACGACTAGTTCACCACAGTGTACTCAGAGTTTATAATGTAGTAATAAATAGTTGTTGTTTAAGTGAAGGTATAAATGACTGATTTGGAAACAGATGAACTGGAAAAAGTAATCCCCCCTCAAAAAAGATTGGGTGTGGTGGTGCACACCTGTAATTCCAGCATTCAAAACAATCATGAGTCTTGGCCGGCCTGAGACCCTAAACTAAGGACTGGGTATGTAGCTCAATGGGAGAGCAATGGTCCTACAGCAGTACTACCCAAGGTACACAAGGTCTTCAGTTCCATCCTCAGCATATCAGACAGTGACGGCCGGGAACTTTCATCTTCTGCCTAGATAGCCAGGTACAATCTAGTTTGAAATTTAATTTAAAGAAATTGTAAAACCTGAGCATGAATTTGGGAAAGAAGTCCAGCAGGTTCAGACAGGGCGGGGTTGTGGCTCAGTTGATGTGAGGCCTGGGTTTGATCTCCAGCCCTGCATAAACCAGCTGTGGTGCTCCAGGAATCCCAGTACCCAGGAGGTGGAGGAAGGAGGCCCAGGATCAGCCTCAGTACCAAGCAGACTCGAGTCCAGCCATGGCTACCTAAGGCGGGGGTAGGATGTAAGTTCGGTTTCATAATTGAATCAGCTAGGACATGAAATGCTGCTGCGGCAAAGCTTACAGAAGTGAACCTAATCCTTTAGGCTAATGTTGATACCCCTTAACAACAGGAGAAACTACTATTATTATCCTGTTTATTTTGTGAGATGGTGTCCCAGGTAGCCCAGGCTGGCCTGGATCCTTCTACCTCCATCTCCCAAGTGCTGAGATTGTAAGTGACCACCACCACCCTGGGCTTTGTAGCTGCCGTTTATTAAGGCTTTGTTGTGTACCAGACATGGTCCTAAGTGATCCTCAGGCAGTTCTCAGAAACCTGCCAAGTCTCCTAAGATGACTACATCACTGTCATGATTTCCCTTGTACAGAGTAGAAACTGGGGGCCAGAAGGGTGAGTTTCTTAAGATCACACCTCTCCAGCTGGAGTCCATGTTCATGACCATGTCGGAATTGGGTGGAGCCAGTAGAGGTGCAAAATACCAGTGTCCTCCATAACCTCTCTGTTGACTCTGTGGTTAACCAAGGTGTAATCAGCACATAGACCACCTCGGCATCCAGAGCCGGAGCTGGCCAAATGGAACAGATGGCCACTCTGCCTAGCATGGGGTTCTGTGAGTGTGGCCATGGCCATAGCTTTCTTGACTGGCTGCTCAAAATTGCAGTTAGGAGTAGGAATTCTTTCCTTGGAGGCTCAGGATTTGTATCATTAATGTTAGTGACTTTTAAAATCAAAACCAAACAAGGCCCACAGGTTAGCTCCCCCTGAACCGGAGTCACCAGCTAGTCCTTCAGGGAATAATCCATCGTTCAGTGCAGTCTTTCTGGGGGTAGCATTTAAATCATGACATAAAGACATCAAAGCTAAGGAGGTGAACAGCTGAACAACTGGGATTTCTGACTATGAATACACGACTATAGAATAGCGACATGTCCTAAATGACTTCCACAGGCCCTGCGAATTCGCAAAGTCTGGGTATGTCATAGGACTTTTGTGTTCCTGAACTTCATGCTAATTCATCGCCACAGATTACCTCAGCATCTGAAGCTTCTGACTTGAGATCTGTTTGTGAGTGGCCAAGGATGACCTTGAACTCCTGGTCCTCCAGCCTCCACCTCCCAGGTGCTGGGAAAGCCAGCGTGTGCTCCCACACCTGACTCGGGACTGCTTGATGGTATGAGCTGATTAGATGTCCCATTGTACCTCAGGCTGGCCTGGAAACCACCTGGTAGCCCAGGCTGGCCTCTGACTCACAGGAATCCACCTCACAGGAATCCACCTGCCTCAGCCACCAGTCACACCTAGTTTGCCTCTTGCTTTTTGTTTTATTTGATACCAGCCTTGCTTAACAGGCACTAGACTAGACTCACACCATTAGGAAGGCTTCAAATTTCTTCTTCTCTTGCCTCAGCCTCCACAGTATCTGATATCACAGGCCTGCACCACCGGGCCTAGTTGAGTAATCTGGGACTGTTGTTTGAAACTGGGTCTTGTCTTCAGCCCAAGGTGGCTGTGGACTCAAAGTCCGCTTGCCTCAGCGTCCAGGTGCTGGAATCACAGACTTATCACCACGCCTGCCGTGATCTGCCTGTTCACAAGCCCTCAGGACACTCTTGCTGCCCTAGAGCTTAACGATGGCTGTTGAGAGTATTTCATCATCTATTTTATAATGCTTGACAAGTCTGGATCGTCTCAAGCTTTTTGAAATGTCAGTGTATACGAAGATCTCTGGCAAAACAACTCTCTCGGATTCTTTATGGCTTAGGGTTCCCCCCTGGCTAGCACGCCTTGTCATTCTTCAGATCCTCATTATTGAAGAATTTGTTAAAAGATCATGCTCATCAGCGTTGCCAACATTATTACTTCAAATGAGAGGGTCAGTTACGAAACTTCCTCATAGCATGGGACCTGCTGCCATTTCTGCTCTTTGTATCGGATCAGCCACCTTTATATATATATAGCATTTCTGTTTTGTTGTTTTTCTGAAGCAGGGTCTGGGACTCGTGTGGCCTATAAGCTTGCCTTAAACTCAAAGCCACGCCTTGTCGTTCTTCAAATCCTGGATTGTTGAATCATCTCTCAACTCATAACTTACGTTGCATTTATTAATGCAATTACAGAATTGACTTGTGGCTTTAACAAGAGTTAAACTGATTTAAATTCTTTAACAAGAATTTAACTGATCCCAGTTGCACCTGCTAGGGAAAGCAGTTCTGCTGTCTGTTCTCATGCCTGAGGGTTTTAAAGTGCAAGTGTGTAGGGGTGTGTGTGTGTGTGTGTGTGTGTGTGTGTGTGTGTGTGTTCCAAGCAGTTAAATCAAAGACCAGGAGTTTTTAAGGCACAGGAGGAGTTCTCTTGTGAAACAGTAGATAGCTCCTTGGAGACCATAAAAGTTTATCTGTTTGTTGTTTTGAGACAGGGTCTCGTATTGTATTCCAGGCTTAACCTGGAACTCACTGTTGTAGCCCAGGATGGCCTTGAACTCAGGTCCCCTTAGCTTCAGCTGGGATAGCAAGCATGAGACATTCTGCCTTGTCTGTAACTTGTTTATTCAGAAAGCGTCGTATGTGTTGTTTTCTCTCCCTACTTTCAAAACAAGAAAGAGGTACGGTGAATCAAACACCAGAGAAAAGTAAGTCATTTCTGGGTGACAATGTTCCTCTGGCTTGAAATGCACTGTTTTTACAATCTCACTTCCTTCCTGTTCAAATCACACTTTAAAGATAAGTCCGAAGAATGAGGTCTGGACACCTTGAATGAGCTGTTCTGTGTAAGAATCACAAATACAGTAATTATTAATGACAAAGGCTTCAGGTACGTGTATCATTGCATCATAACTAGAGGGAAGCTTTGTCAGAGGTGGGCAATTAAGCCCAAATAATCATACTCGGGTTTTAGTTTGGGCTCAACACATAGTCTTTTTTGAGACACAAAGTAGCCCTGGCTGGTCTGGAATTCTTAAAGATCCACCTGTCTCTAGCTCCAGAATGCGGGGATTAAAGGTCTGTGTCACCACACCCAGCAACTAAGATAGTCTTTATCAGTTTCCAGTGAGTCTCCCAGGCCAGAGCCTCTGCTCTCCTGACTTAATGGACCTCTCTTGCTACTGTTAACACCCCGCACACACACACATACACTCTTAAGAAGTAACCTGGTGGTGGTGATATTTGGTCTTTTGTGGGGAGCCACCCAGCTCCCAAATAAATCACATATGGAGGCTTATTCTTAATTATGAATGCCTGGCCTTAGCTTAGCTTAGTTTCTAGCCAGCTTTCCTTAACTTTAAATTATCCCATCTATCTTTTCGCCTCTGGGCTTTTCCTGTTCTCTTACTTCTATAAACCTTACTCTTACTCCGTGCTTGCTGATTTTGTAGCTGGGTGGCTGACCCTTGGAGTCCTCCTCCTTTTCTGGCTCCTCCTTTTCAATTCTCCCTTCCCAGCGTTCTCTTCCTATTTATCCTCTCTGCCTGCCAGCCCCGCCTATCTCTCTCTCCTGCCTTGCTATTGACCGTTTAGTTCTTTATTAGACCATCAGGTATTTTAGACAGGCACAGTAACACAGCTTCACAGAGTTAAAGAGATGCAACATAAACAAAAGTAACACATCTTAAAATCATATTCTACAACAGTAACCCTAAAATCAGCTAGGAGTCAGACCACAGATCAGAGTCCCCAATCCTTGTGGCGTGTCTGCCCTCTGGCAAAGCAGAGGCTGCCGACAGGCCGAAGGACGTTTCTGGTCTTTAGCCAAAAAAAAGGATCTGGTTCCTTCTCTTGGGGTCTGTTTACCTCCTGCTCTCATCATCCCTTCTCTGAAAAGGTAACCCTAACTGCTCAAGGGTGTGTGTGTGTGTGTGTGTGTGTGTGTGTGTGTGTGTGTGTCTGTGTCTGTGTCTGTGTCAGCCAAAGGAGTCTGTCTGCCTGTCTGTGTGTGTGTGTGTGTGTGTGTGTGTGTGTGTGTGTGTGTGTGTCTGTGTCTGTGTCTGTGTCTGTGTCTTTGTGTGTGTGTGTGTGTGTGTGTCTGTGTGTGTGTGTGTGTGTGTGTGTGTGTGTGTGTGTCTGTGTCTGTGTCAGCCAAAGGAGTCTGTCTGCCTGTCTGTGTGTGTGTGTGTGTGTGTGTGTGTGTGTGTGTGTGTGTGTGTCTGTGTCTGTGTCTGTGTCTGTGTCAGCCAAAGGAGTCTGTCTGCCTGTCTGTGTGTGTGTGTGTGTGTGTGTGTGTGTGTGTGTGTGTGTGTGTCTGTGTCTGTGTCAGCCAAAGGAGTCTGTCTGCCTGTCTGTGTGTGTGTGTGTGTGTGTGTCTGTGTCTGTGTCTGTGTCAGCCAAAGGAGTCTGTCTGCCTGTCTGTGTGTGTGTGTGTGTGTGTGTGTGTGTGTGTGTGTGTCTGTGTCAGCCAAAGGAGTCTGTCTGCCTGTGTGTGTGTGTGTGTGTGTGTCTGTGTGTCTGTGTGTCTGTGTCTGTGTCTTTGTGTGTGTATGTGTTCTTGCAAGTACCCACAGAGGCCATGGGATCCTCTAGAACTGGAGTTTCAGGTGGTTGTGAGCTTCTGTGTGGGCACTGGGAACCGAACTTGGATCCTCTGCAAGAACAGCAGGGGTTCTCAACCACTACTCCATCTCTTCAGCCCTGACAGGAAGTGGTTGTTGTTGCTGTTGTTTTTGTATGGTTTGGTTTGGTTTTTCCAGACAGGGTTTCTCAGTGTAGCCCTGGCTCTCCTGAAACTCACTCTGTAGATCAGGCTAACCTCGAACTCAGATTCACCTTACTCTGCCCTAGAATTCGGGGATCAAAGGTGTGCTTGAACACCCTGCTTGAAAAGTCTTGGCTTGAAAAGTCTTAAGTAAACTATTTAAATGTTTCACTCTAACTGCCTGCTAAATTTAAATTAAGAATAAAAAGCCTGTGCCAGGCGTACAGTCCACGCCTTTAATCCCAGCACTCGGGAGGCAGAGGCTAGCCTCGTGAGTTCCAAGACAGCCAGAGCTACATAGTGAGACCCTGTCTCAAAAAACCAAAGATTTAAAAGCTTTTATCAGTTAAAGATGTTTTCATTACCAAATATTCATATTGCTGTGGCATTTTCATAAGAAAACCATAAAATGGAAGGGGGAGGGTAGGGATGTAACACACGCCTTGGGAGTCAGTAGCAGGCAGGATTAATATGAATTTGAGGCTAGTCTGTTCTATATATTGAGTTCCAGGCTATCCAGGGCTACACAGTGAGACCCTGTCTCAAAACAAACCCATATGTGGTCCTATCTGCTACATAAAGTTTAAATAAAGCAAGGTAGTAATTTTTAGAAGTAATAAAGAATTCACTATAAAAATAAAGGATTTATACACATATGCAAATCTTGGTATTATGTTGGATCTCTATTTGCATGCTATACTGAGAAATGGCATACTTGTAGCTGTGGGGAATGCCTTCTAGCTCTTGAGGTTTTCACTTTGCTGTGACAGCAATTCTAAACTCAGATCAGCTGGACACCACTCTAGATTACACTCCATAAATAGGGAACTACTGTCGCCAAGCCAGCAAGCAGAAGCCAGCTGGAATAGTGCCGCTTAAGGCTCCTGGCATACACCTTGGACAAAATCGGACAAGACTGATTCAAGTTGGAATATAGACACAGGACCTGACCCAAAGCACTGGACCATGATCGCCACTAGAAATGCTCATTCTTGGTTTTTTTTGTTTGTTTGTTTGTTTGTTTGTTTTTTTGAGACAGGGTTTCTCTGTGTAGCTTTGTGCCTTTCCTGGAACTCACTTGGTAGCCCAGGCTGGCCTCGAATTCACAGAGATCTGCCTGCCTCTGCCTCCCGAGTGCTGGGATTAAAGGCGTGCGCCACCACCGCCCGGCTCATTCATGGTTTTAATCCACGTTCTTTAGTTAAAGGACAGTCTGTCTCACTTCGTTTGCTTTGATTGATTGATTATTTATTTATATGAGTTTTTTTTTTTTTTGAGACAGGGTTTCTCTGTGTAGCCCTGGCTGTCCTGGAACTCACTCTGTAGACTGGGCTAACCTCTAACTCAGAGATCCGCCTGCTCCTGCTTCCTGAGTGCTGGGACTAAAGTCGTGTGCCACCACCGCCCGCCAATGAACTTGGGTTTTGAGACAATATTTGCTAAGTTACCAGGCTAACCTGGAACTTACTGTCTTGCCCAGTCTATGCTCAAACATGTGATCCTCCTGCATCAGTCTTTCAAGTAGATGGAACTATAGGCATGCATCACCAAACCTGACTGACTCCAATTTTAAATTAGTCATTGATTGCCCATCTGAAAAACTAGGAACTAAAAGCAAACAGGGGAAGTCCTAGGTAGCTAGTCGTGTTTAACTTTGGCTTTGTGACCCTGAGGAAGAAGACCTAGGATCTCATACTGGACAAGCTCTGTGCCTCAGCCACAGCCCTAGTCCCCGTGTTTTTTTGTTGTTTTGAGACAGCTTTGTTCTGTAGCCCAGGCTGGTTTAGGGTGGCCTCAGTCTCACTAACACCCCCCTGTCTCTGACCTCCTGAATGCTGGGAAGGCAGGCACTATACTCTCAGCCAGAAGCATTTATTTTTAAAATAGTCATCCAAAGTCACTTGTCTGTCCTTCATTTGTTTCTGCTGTCATATGGCAGAGGGGCCAGTACTTGACTCCATTCAGAACACGAAGACCCTAAGATCATCGGGGGTCCCCAAGTCCATAAGACGCTTCAGGGTGCTTCAAGTCTGAGGTCTTCGTTGTTTTGGTTTTGGTTTGGGACCCTTCTGGTATAGGGGATTGAATGCAGAGCCTTGCCTGTACCAAACAACTGAGCTACATCCCCAGCCTTCTTGTTTATATCAAAATGCTATTAAATTGATTTCAAAATAAAGACTTTCAATATGTTTTCTAAGTTTCTTCCCAAACCAAGTAATAAGTCAGATGCTAATATAAAAAGGAGCAAGTCATTTTCTGACTGCAGTGGCCAGCAATTATTGTGATGGACTAAATTAATAACTCTTTTAGATCAAAGGGCAGTGTCATGAAAATGAAAAAAAGTAACACACAAAACAGGAGAAAATATTTGTAAATTCTGTATTCCCTAAGCGTCCAGTATTTTTTAATTATTATTTATTATGTGTACAGTATTCTGCCTGTGTGTGTACCTGTATGACAGAGGAGGGCACCAGATCTCATTACAGATGGTTGTGAGCCACCATGTGGTTGCTGGGAATTGAACTCAGGACCTCTGGAAGAGCAGCCAGTGCTCTTAACCTGAGCCATCTCTCCTGCCCTAAGTGTCTAGTATATATACACATACTCTTAGACTCAAGAATGGACAGTGTTGCAGGTGTAGTGGCTCACACCTGTAATGCCAGCATTCAAGAGGCTGCAGTAAGCAGGATTACCCCAATCTGAGTGAGAGCGTGTGTCCTAAAAGGCAAGAGAAGGTAGTTGCCAAGCTGGTGGCATATATCTGAAAGCCCAGAACTCGGGAAATTGAGCCAGGAGAATTACCTCAAGTTCTAGCCCAGCCTTTGGGTACATGGTGAAACCCTGTGCAAAAAAAAAGGGCAGGTGTGGTGGCGTGTGCCTATAAATCCCAGCATTTGACGTCATCCCAGCATGGGGAGGTAGAGGCAGGATAATCAGGTTCATGGCCATCCTCACCAGGTTCAACGTCAACCCGGGGGACATGAGACTGCCTCAAAAAGGTTTTTTAAGAATGGGCAAAGATTCCAATATCTGCTGCATGAAATATTACACCTCTATAATCCCAAACTGGGGAAGCCAAGGCAGAAGGATCAAGAGACTGAAGCCAGCCTGGCCCCTCCTGCAAGGCTGTCTAAGACAGAACAAGCAAACAACCATGGAGACCAGCTTGAGCAATGTAGAACACACAGAGCATGTGATTACAAGGACCTGGAGAAGCTGGACCAGTTTACACTGCTGGTGGGAATGTGAAACGCTATAGTCCGCAGAAAGTTAAACACCAACATACAGTCTGCAGAAACAAGGACCCGAAGTAATTCTTACCTGTGCTATGGGTTGAGAACCAGTTCAGTGTGTCTAGGGGTAGACCCAGGAGTGTGGAAGGCATCTCTTCACATAAACCAAAATAAGTTATAATAGCTAAGAAGTGGAAACAGTCCACCGGTCTACCAACCAATGAGTTAATAAATAGTATTTTACTCATATAATGAATACCGTTCAACCACAAGAAAGAAAAAGAAGTAGATAGGGTACTGGGTGTGAGGATACAGTCAAAATACATCGTGTGTGTGTGTGTGTGTGTGTGTGTGTGTGTGTGTGTGTGTGTGTGTTGTGCGTGACCGCGCATGTTGCTCCAGTGCAATTGTAAAAGATTAAATAACTTTTTTTGTTTGTTTGTTTTTTGAGACAGGGTTTCTCTGTATAACAGCCCTGGCTGTCCTGGATCTCGCGCTGTAGCCCAGGCTGGCCTCGAACTCACAGAGATCCGCCTGCCTCTGCCTCTCAAGTGCTGGGATTAAAGGTGTGCGCCACCACTGCCCAGCAAGAATAAATGCCTTTTTAAAGAAAAGGAATGAGAGGCTGGAGAGATGGCTCAGAGGTTAAGAGCACTGGCCACTCTTCCAAAGGACCTGCGTTCAATTCCAGAATTGGCATGGTGACTCATTTACCTGTCTGTAACTCCAGTCCCAGGGGATCCAGTGCATTCTTCTGGCCTCCACAAGCACCAGGCATGCACATGGTACATAGACGTACTTGCAGGCAAAACGCCCATACATAGGAAATAAAAGTTAAAAAGTAACAGTAGTAGTAGAAGGGGGTGGAAGAGCTGTTCTCTTGTCTTTAACTTACTATATGCGATGTGAGAAAATGAAAAACAGTTAATAATAATAGAATGTGCTCATGAAGTAAGAATGAAACAGTATTTGTGCTTAATAGAATAAAAACAAGTTAGATAAAACATCTAACCTCTGTGCACTCCATCAATGTCATGGGGGATGAAGGAAGAGCATGTTGTGCCCCGTGTCTTTTAGGATCTTGTTTTAAAGCTGGCAGGTGGTAGAGTCTCCCCCGAGGAGCCCGACGCACAGGTGTGTAAGTCTGACTTTGTTCCCGTTGCTATTGTCCCAACCCTTGTGCTTAAACCTACGTTGAAAGTCTTTGCTAAGATCGATCTCTAGCTCTGCTTCATCAAACAAAGGCATTTCATGAGAATGTTAAATTGGGGGCACTGCTGGTGTGAAGTAGGCGAGTTTTAATTAGGCCAGTTGCAAGTTGTTGGTTTTGTTTAGTTTGGGTTTTTGGTTTTGGAGACAGGGTTTCTCTGTGTACCCCTGGCTGCTCTGGAGCTCACTGTGTAGACCAGGTTGGCCTTGAGCTTCTGCTCTTACTGTCTCCATTACTTGAGTGCTAGAATCACAGGCATGCTGTCTTAGACAGTGTCGGGGATTGAACTCAGGGCTTCATGAACTTTATGCATGGTAGGTAAACACTCTGCTAACTGAACTATAACACACACACATGCCACCTGAACTGTAACACACACACACACACACACACACACACACACACACACACACACACACACACACACCCTGCCTGGAAGATACTTTATAGAACTCAAGCTCTTGGACTTATCTTAAAATCCTCCTGCCTCAGCCTCCCTAGTGCTATGATTACAGGCCTGTACTATCACACCCACCCAACTCCTCTTTTTTATTTACTTATTTGTTTGTTTGTTTGTTTAGTTTTGGTTTTTTGAAGTAGGGTTTCTCTGTGTAGCCCTGGCTGTTCTGGAACTCACTCTGTAGGCCAGGCTGGCCTCGAACTCAACTCAGAGATCCACCTGCCTCTGCCTCCCGAGTGCTGGAATTAAAGGCGTGCACTGCCACTATCACAAGTTCTTCCTATTTTCTGTTAAGGTCATACAGAGGAGAGTAAGAATCCAATAATTGGACACTTCATGCTTTTTCTCCTGGAGCATCATAACTAGGCAGCACAGGGCTTATTTTATTAGCTGAGAAACCCGTTGAACAAAGACGTCTCACCTATCTTGTTTATGTTGGCAAAAGTTGGCTCCAATAATGGCAAGGAAGCAGTATTAGGGAAGGTTGGAAAGAAACCAGGTGATTAATAAATCCCAGGGCAGTGAGACCGAGCAGGCCTTGAGCAGTCAGTCCTAGCCCAGAGCAGAGCAGATGGGACCACAATGGACTTCTCTCCCCTGGAAACCAGGGCCATAAATAAAGGAGCAAGGTCCTGGTTGGAGTTCTCTGAGAGAACAGTAACCTCTACAACTTGATGAGCAAAATTGGGCACAAAAACTGTGCAGTGGTGGTGCACACCTTTATCCCAGCGCTCCGGAGGCAGAGGCAGGTGGATCTCTGTGAGTTCGAGGCCAGCCTGGTCTACAGAGCGAGTTCCAGGACAGCCAGGGCTACACAGAGAAACCCTGTCTCAAAGAAAAAAAACAGGGCACAAGGGCCAGAGATGGCTCAGCCACTAAGAGTGCTCCTTGCTTTTCCAGAGCTCACAACTGCCTGTAACTCCAGCTCCAGGAGGGTCTGACCTCCTGGACACTTGAACTCATGTGAACATTCCCACCACAAGTAAAAATAGTAAATGCAAATCTTTTAAAAATGGGACACAGCAATTCCAAGAGAAAGAAAAGGTGGGAACAATTAGAGCCGAGAGCGATGAGCACGTAGAAGTAGACTTGCTCCGCTCCGTGCCGCTGGTGCCCCCTTCCCCAGGTGAGAACCTCTAGGCTTCATGAGTTCCACAGGTCTTTCCACGCCTGGCCTTTCTTGGTTCCTTGCTGCATTCAGGTTCCCTAGACCCTTACATCCCAAAGTCTCCCTGCCTGCTCTCATTCTGGCTGCCGACGCAGCCGCCTCCTCCTCCTCCTCCTCCTCCTCCTCCTCCTCCTCCTCCTCCTCCTCTTCCTCCTCCTCCTCCTTTCTCCTCTTCCTCCCTCTCTCTCTCTTTCTTTCTTCTTCTCAATTTTTTGTTTGTTTTTTTCAAGACGAGTTTCTCTGTCTAACAGCCCTGGTCTACAGAGCGAGATCCAGGGAAGGCGCAAAGCTACACAGAAACCCTGTCTTAAAAAACCAAAAAAAAAAAAAAAAAAAAAAAAAGAGCACTCAGTTTTTGCAGAGAACCCGAGTTCGATTCCCAGCACCCAGCTCATAACTGCCTGAAACCTGAAACTCCAGCTCCAAGGGATCTGACATCCCTCTGACCTCCTCCCACACAGACAGACAGACAGACAGACACACACACACACACACACACACACACACACACAGAGTAATAATTAACATTAAAAAAAGAAATGGCTTTTTTTAAAAAAGAAAGAGGCTGAGCAGGCAAATTTCTGTAAGTTTAAGGCCAGCCTGGTCTACAGAGCAAGCTTCAGGACAGCCACAGCTACACAGAGAAACCCTGTCTCAAAAAACAGACAAAAAAGTCAAATTTAAAAAAAAAAAAAAAAAAAAGACTAGCAAGTGAACCCCCGGGAGCTGAAAAACATTCCAGAGACTACCCAGTTTTTAAGAAGTTGGGTATAAATATGCTAATATGAAATATTTGAACATTATTTAAAGTATAAATAATGTTTATTTATTTATATGGTTATTTATTAACCATAGGGTTTCGGTCCAAGACTCTGAGTGAATCCCACCAAACCTTGTAAGTACAGTTTCTATACATACACACCCATGATGAAGCTTAATTGCTAAATTAGGATCAGTAATAATTAATTATAAAGGAGCAATTATAAGATTGTACTGTGTCTTAGTTAGGGTTTTTATTGCTGTGAAGAAACACCATGACCATGGCAACTCCTATAAAGTAAAACATTTAATTGGGGTGGCTAGCTAACTGTTTCAGAGTTCAGCCCATTATCATCATGGTGGGGGAGCATGGTGGTGTGCAGGCAGACATGGTGCTGGAGAGGTAGCTGAGAGTCCTACATCTTGCAGGCAACAGGAAGTTGACTGAGACACTGGGGGGTATCCTGAGCATAGGAAACCTCAAAGCCTGCTCCCACAGTGACTTCCTCCAACAAGTGACTTCCCCCAACAAGGCCGTACTCACACACTTCCTAGTAGTGCCACTCCCTATGAGATTATGGGGGCCACTGACATTCAAACTGCCACATACTATAGTAGAAATTATGTCATACATGTAGACACATAGAAAGGATACACACACACACACACACACACACACACACACACACACACACATCTTACTGCATTGTGACTGTTCTGCCACACATGGTGGCTCACAGCTGTAATCCTAGCACTTGGGAGACTGAGGCAGGAGGATTGCTGCCGAGAGTTTGAGTCAGCCTTGGCTACCTAGTGAATTCCGGACCAGCCAGAGCTACGGCATGAAACTCAGCCTGGATAAATAAATAAACAACGAAACAAAAAGACTTCAGCCTTTTCTTTTCTTTTTTTTTTTTTTTTAAAGACTTATTTATTATGTATACAGTGTTCTGCATGCATGTATTCCTGCAAGTCAGAAGAGGGCACCAGATCTCATTGAGATGGTTGTGAGCCACCATGTGGTTGCTGGGAATTGAACTCAGGACCTCTGGAAGAAGAGTCAGTGCTCTCAACCTCTGAGCCATCTCTCCAGCCCTCCCCAGCCTTTTCACTAGGGATCAGTTTAAGGCTTCTCTGGCATGTCTGAGCTGCCAGCGTCATAGATCTCACATTCTGGGGTCATGATTAAGTAAAATAAAGGTCTCTCCCATGTACGGACCCTCACATGAATCTGCCTGTGTGATGGCCAAGTGTTAAGGACTAAAGGTGGGTAGCGTATACACCATGGACACCCTAGATAAAAGGCTGGAGGGCTCGTGTCAGTGTAAGATCTAGTCGAACTCCTCAAGGAATGCTGTATAATTTTAGGACTTGTTTTTTCTTGAAATTTTCCCTTCAGTATTTCCATTCAGCAAAATTTTGTGTTGTAACTGAAACTATAGAAAGTTTAGTTTCTATATAAAAGCTGAGATAAAGGGCTTCTATATGTGTATGATGCTTTCGCAGGTTGTTTTTCCTTTGTTATTAGTGCAGGGGTGTTCATGGCATTCATGTGGACGTCAGAGGACAACTTTGTGGAGTCTGTTCTGCCCCCTTTATGTGCGTTCTGGGGATCAAACTTAGGTCACCAGGTCGTAAGGGCCTTTATCCACTGAGCCATCTCTCTAGCTCAAGCCTTTTTTTTTAATCTGCAAGATGGCCGGTACTTTCCGTAGTTCAGAATATGGTAAGGTACAAAGAATGTGAGTGACTTCCTCGGAGTGTAGATCTGCATCTTGACTGGACCACTCCAATTCTAGAGCCCGGATAATCTGGCTCGAAACTGCTGCCACATGGTGTAGCAATTTGCAAAGAATTAAAATGTGATTAAATGCCCCGATTAGTAGCCACGGGAGGGTTATTTATCTTTCCTAGGGAAGGCGGATAGGGTCTCTGAGTGTCTTAAAGTCAGTCTGCATGTCTGCTGTCACTCTTCTACTGAGGTGGGGAAGTGACATTGTGTCAGCCCTTGTGTATATTACTGCTGTAGGAAAGTACCACGTCTGTATGTTAGGCCAAGGATGCTGTTCTGGACATTGCTTTTCCCATCTGGTCAGCCTGGAAGTACTCCTGAGGGCAGCCACCTTGGATGACTTCTACAAACTCATAAGCTGGTGATGGAAAACCTAATTCTTGTGTCAGCATAGTTTTCCCATTCTGCTTTTGTTGGTATTGGTTAAGCCTCCATGTTTCATAGGTCAGCCTTGAGCATTGGAGTGGAATGTTTGGCTTCCTAAGAGCACCTGGCTGGGATGGAGAAAGTAAAGAAGTACTCTTGGTGGGGTTTTGAGGAAGTTAGGGTTAGATTGTTTCGATGGGTTGAGAAACCAAAAAGAAAAGTAGTACTTTTTGTAGTTGTTATTGTTGTTCTTGTTTGAAACTGGGTCTCACATAGCCCAGGCTAACCTACTCCTATGTTGTCAAGGCTGGCCTAAAATTCCTGATCCTCTGCCTAAGCCTCCCAAGTGCTGGGATTTACAGATGTATACTGTCCATCCTTGGCTTTAAAAAATATTTCTTAGTATTCACAAAAAATGCTTTTTCTTTTTCATCATCCATTAGTTCATCTTCAAAACATCACCCTTCAACCCCAGGTGTTGTGGGGCACACCAGGAACCCTAAAAATCCCAGCACTAGAGAGGCAGGAGGATCAGGAGTTAAAGGTTTAGGAATAGCCTTGGCTACCTTGTAAGTTCCAAGCCAGCATAGGCTATATACTAAGATCCTGTCTCTAAAATGAATAAATCAAAATCATCACTAAATCCTCAGCCCAGAGCTGTAGGAAGAGCTAGCTATTGGCCTAGCGTGCGTGAGACCCAGGTTTCATTCTCCAGTCCTGCAAAATTGTATTACCTCCTGCTCCTCTTCATCCCCAGGATGCTTGACCATCCCTTTTCCTCGGTCCCTTGTCCCTGTTATCAAGATGCTGGAGATACTCCGCCCTGGGGATTATTATAGAGTAGAGAGGGAATTGAGTACCCCGTACGTAGTTAGACCAGCAAAGGACAGGAAAGCACTTACATGTTGCGTTAAAGTGAAGCAACGTGGTTTGAGATTGTGTGTCTCTGTGTATGTTGCCGAGCTGGCCTTGAATCCTGGGCTAAACCATTTAGCTTCCCAACCAGCTGGAGCTGCAGGCACGTGCCACCAGGGCTGCACCCACCCTAAAATAAGATTTTTTTTTTTTAATGTTTTAAAACAGGGAGGTAAGCAAGTATAAAAATGGGTGTGGGTGTGTGTGTGCCTGTGACCAAGTGCTGGAATACAGATTGTTATCTGAAGACCAGAGACTGTAGCTGTAGTTTGAAAGGGAAACGGTTAGTTATTAATGCTCCAAGGTCACTGCCAGGTCCCAAGGCATGTGGCAAGAGTTTCAGAATGAAGTTGGGTGCGGTGGATTCTAATTTGAGCCCTGCTCTATTCAGCACACCAGTTATCCCCTTTGGGGCTCAGGTTTGGTTTTTTTTTTTTTTTTTTTTTGTTTTTTTTTTGGTTTTTCGAGACAGGGTTTCTCTGTGTAGCTTTGCGCCTTTCCTGGAACTCGCTTTGTAGACCAGGCTGGCCTCGAACTCACAGAGATCCGCCTGGCTCTGCCTCCCAAGTGCTGGGATTAAAGGTGTGCGCCACCACCGCCCGGCGGGGCTCAGTTTTTTATCTGTCTAATGAAGGGTTGGAGTATATGATTTCTAGGGTTTCTTCAGTTCGAGGAATCTGTGACTCAGAGGAAGATACACAAGGTTGCCGCCGTGCGAGGGACGGTGGCACCCTGCCCAGACTATCAGCAGGCTTAATCTGGTGATCAAAAAGAAGCTGTTCTGAGCATTTCCAGAGCTGAGCTACGCCCCCTCCTAAAAGTCCGTGGTCCACAATAACCAAAAGTAAACCAAAGAGCCAGGCTTGGTGCCTCACTTTTCTTTTTGAGACAGGGTCTCTCCACATAACCTTGGCTGTCCTTGAACTCACTATGTAGATCAGGCTGGCCTAGAACTCAGAGAGATCCACCTAGTGCTGGGACTAAAGGCATGCTGCGCCATGCCCAGCTTGGTGCTCACATCTGTAATCCCTGCATTCAGGAGTTCGAGGCAGGAGGATCAGGACCTAAAGACCCCACACAGCTACACAGTGAGTTTGAAACCAGCCGAGGCTTTATGAGAACCTGCCTCAAAACAAAAAAATCAATAGAACTTCATAAATTTCCAGCTGAAGCCTCTATGGGCAGCTACACTTACATACACATTCTCCCACAGTTTCCCTAATTTCATTACATCTTTTTTCATTATTGTTGTGTACGTGAATATACTCAAGTGCATGGCACACATGTGGAGCACAGAGGACAGCTTGTAGGAGTTGGTTCTCTCCTTCCACCATGTGGGGCCCGGGGATTCCATTCAGGCCATCAGATTACCCACTGAGCCATCTGGGTGGCACCTGTAACATTTGATGTAAATTAACTCTGTATGTGTGAGTGTGTGTGTGTGTATGGTTTTTTGTTTGTTTTAATTTTTTGAGACAGGATTTCTCTGTAGCTTTGGAGCCTGTGGTCAGTCTGTAGCCCAGGCTGGCCCTGAACTCACAGCGATCCCCCTGTCTCTGCCTCCCGAGTGCTGGGATGAATAACTCCTTTTCCCATCTGAAATGGCCTTCCTTCTCACATATGTAGGAACCTGGTTTGCCTCCTAGTTTTTCTGAGCTTTTTCCTCCCCGCCAGGTTCTATGGCTTTCACTCCCTGTAAAAAAGGCATTTACAAGCATTTAGCCTTTGGTCTGCCTTTTTTATGGTCTTATCTTTGTGTTTATTTTTCTTCCTGGTTATATCAATCACCAACAATACTGTGCACGGTAGCCAGCTAAACTCCGTGTCACTTTGAGTGGTACCACCATCTTGCTAAGGACTAAGTCACTCGACATGGGACCTTGAGATAAGTAGCTTCAAGTCAAGGTACAAATGCCTCCTCAGTGGTCCTGAGACCTGCAGGACTCACGGGCAATCAGTTCCATGCTTTTAGCATCCGTCTGCGCCTTTCTCTAAAACTGGTGTGCTTATGTCTGCACCTGGAGTCTGTCCTTTCTCGATTCTCTCCTGATCACCCCTTTAAAAGAACAAGGGCTGCGTGTCAGGTGGTGCACGGCTTGACTATCAGCACTCGGGAGGAAGAGGCAAACAGATCTCTATGAGTTCGATGCCAGCCTGGTCTACAAAGTAAGTTCCTGGACAGCCAGGGCTACACAGTGAGACCCTGTTTAAACAAACAAAAAGTGAGGAGGCTGGGGCTGTTAAGAAGACCTGGGGAGCACACAAGGCCGGGGTTCAGTCCCAAGCACCACCAAAAGAAAAAGGGTGTTGTGATTGCCCGGCCTGAAAAGTATCCCAGGGTACCACACAAGTAAAGCAAACAGGAACAGCACCGTGTGTGTGTGTGTGTGTGTGTGTGTGTGTGTCTCCAAGTAACAAGCTCGCGGGAGCCCTCTGCCTCGGCTAGCCGCCTTAAACTCGGATCCAGAAAGGACACCATGAGAGAGTTACATTGCTCTGTTCCACAAAACTGAGAAACAAAGTCAAGACGAGGCATACCTGCAGTCCTGGCGCTGGGAGGCCGGAGCAGGAGGACTACAGGTTTGAGCTCCACGGAGTTCCAGGCCAGCCTGAACTAACAGCAAGACTCTGTCTCAAAAAATAAGAAACAGACCTATGTTGACATTTCGTCAAGGTGATTGGTTTGCCATGCGGTCTGTCAAACAGTTACAGCAGTTTAGTTTGATGTTTTAATTGGCTTTACTTCTGACTCAAAGAGCAGGGACCTCACACAGTAAGAATAAGGTTAAATTTATAAAAGGGCTGGCAAGATGGCGCAGCACATAAAGGCACCTGGGGCTCAAGCCTGGAAGCCGAGTAAAGGTAAAAGCAGAGAACTTTTCTCTGAGTACCACACAAGCACACAGCACATCACCACACAACACTCTAAACCACACGAGCACCCGGGCGTGCACGCCACCACACAAACACTCTACACCAGATTTTTTTTTTTTTTTTTTTTTAATGTGGATAGTCTGGTTTATTGAAACTGGCTCTCAGAGGCCCCTCTGCTAAAGGAGGCTGGGAGGCTGAGCCAGTCAGGGAGCGCCAGGAGTCAGAAGGTAATGGAACTAGTTGAGCACCCAGAGCAGCACCAGGGACAGCTTCACACCAGTATCCAGGCCCAGTGAGACCCAGCTCCACTCATGACCTCCGCGGAGAACCTCGCCACCTCCTTGTTGGTGTTGCCCTGGGCTGGGTTGAGCCACATCTCAGTTCGATGGCCAGCCAGCCACTCCCTGTGCTGTGGTTGCTGACCATTTATTGGTTTGTTTGTTTAGGTTTTTCGAGACAGGGTTTCTCTGTGTAGTTTTTGGTACCTGTCCTGGATCTCGCTCTGTAGACCAGGCTGGCCTCGAACTCACAGAGATCCACCTGGCTCTGCTGGGATTAAAGGTGTGTACCAGTCCCTCCACCCGCACCCTGCCGCCACCGCCGCCGCCGGTGTTGCTGACCTTTTAGGAGTGACTCCAGAGTTCTTAGCAGGGATGCCGAAGTGGGAGGGTGGCGGGTGGCTCCGCCCAGGTCCTGTTCCAGCCCTGTGTCACAGTTGCTCTCACACCCTAACAAGGTCTTTTTGAGATTCATTTTTACGCTGCGGGGAGTCTGTGTGAGTGTATGAATGCATATCAATGCACTTCCCTCGTACCTCGTCTTTGCCTCTTCCTCCCTTATTCACCCCTGCTCTGGCCCTGATTGGTCTCTTCTCTAAACCCTACAGTATTGACTCTTCCATACCATCAGCACTTGCCACAGAGCATCATATCTGACATTCCCTTTAATCTCTAAAGAGCAAGCTGCAAACTCCACAATAGTAAAAAGTGTGTGTGTGTAGGGGGAGAACTTGCCTTAATCCCAGCACTCAGGAGGCAGAGCCAGGAGGATCTCTTGTGAGATCGAGGACAGCCAGGGCTACACAGAGAAACCCTCATGTATCCTGTAACTAGTTCTAGATATTTTTGTTTCAGAATTTATTTATTGGTGATTGGGTAATTTTGGTATTTCATTACATGTATATTCTCTTTGATAACCATCCATGTCTCTTGAAAAAAAAAAAGCAGTGTTTCCACCAACCTGCCATATTCCTCTTAATGCAATGCTAGCCATGTGATGTCTGCTTAATGATTATCCACAATAGATGGAGACCAGTGTGCTGTAGGCAACAATCTCTGCCTTCAGAGACTGATGAGTCAGTAAACTATACGGTGTGTTCAACAGCAGTGGGTGCCAAGGGGAAATAAGCCCGCACGGAAGGATCACGTGCGTCGCTGGGCTGCCTGCGAGGGTGGAGAGTGTCCGCAATGTTAGTCAAGGCGGTCACTGTTGAAGTGCCGTTTTACCAAGGATTTGAAGTGCTGAGGAGCCTCATGGGAAGATCATTCCAGGCAGGGAGCTCTTCATGTGAAGACTAAGGCTGGCCCTGTTGGGACATTCCAGGAAGAGGGAGGGAGTTTATGTCCAGGGCAGACGGGAGACGACCAGGGGAAGAGATGAGTCAGAGAAAGTGGAGCAGAGAGGGTGAAGGGCACTGCCTGTTCTGGGTGGACACGGGCCTCTGCTCTGAGGTTGGCCTTCAGAGGGTTTCAGGCGTAAGACTGTACTGTCTGACTCGGAATTGATCTTCTAGGTGCTGCAGTAGCATCAGGGGTGAAGAACGCAGAGAGGCCAGTCAGGAGGCGACGGTGGCCATAGCGGTGACTTGACTAAGGGAAGCCGTAGCGCTGAAAGGAGCGGGCAGAGTCTGGGTTCACTTTGCAGGACCTCCAGAATGTGCCATCGAGAACAGAAGGGAAGGGAGCTAAAAATGATGGCAGGGGTTTGTTCTGAGAAACAGAAGCGTGGGTTACAGTCTGAAATGTGGAAGGAGCCAGGCACAGTGGCGCACTTGGGAGGCAGAGGCAGGTGGATCTCTGAGTTTGAGGCCAGCCTGGGCTACATCATGAGACCCTGTCTA
Source organism: Peromyscus californicus insignis (assembly GCF_007827085.1). Taxonomy (NCBI): domain Eukaryota; kingdom Metazoa; phylum Chordata; class Mammalia; order Rodentia; family Cricetidae; genus Peromyscus; species Peromyscus californicus. The sequence continues at coordinate 138,629,719 of NW_026294584.1, forward strand.
AAAATAAAAATAATATAAAACACATGAGGAAGGCCCCAAGAGGGCATTTGTACTCTGCAGCAGCTCAGCTTGTACCTGGTGGGTCCACGCTATCCCCTGGGCAGGCCCCAACACAGATGACAAGAGGTATCAGATGTGAAAACCGAGAGAGAGGGTCTAAGCTAGAGAAGACATCTGATGGGGCAATCAGCATCGGGATGGGATTGGACTGTGTAACTAGCTGAGATCAGTAGATGCTCATTCCACTAAGGAGACTGCACCTCAAAAAGCCTGACTCCACACAGCCTGAAGTGACAGGGAAGCAGCAGGACAAGGGTTCGGGTCAGTCTGTCCCACACTAGTGTCAGCTCTTTAGTAGCATGCTGTTACGTGGGGCATGCCGCACACCTGCAATCCCAGAGACTCCGAGACTGAGGGGACGGGATCCTAAGTTCAAGGCAGCCTGGGCAGCAGGGTGGAGTGTGTCTCAAAAAAAAAAGCCGGGGCTGTTGGGTGGTAGATGGTTCAGGATAAAAGGACTTGGCACACGAGGCTGACAACCTGAGTCCAATCCTCAAAACCTATGTAAAGGTAGAAGGAGAGAGCCAATACCACAAAACTGACCTTTGGCCTCTGCATGAGCACTGTGGCACACTCAACACAATTATGATAAGAGCTGTGTTAGAATGCTTGCTTAGCATCTGTGAGGCCCCAGGGTCAAACTGCAGTACCAAGGAAGGGGAAAGGAATATTATAACTGACAGAAGGGAGCTGGGGAATGACTCTGAAGGTAAAGGCACTTGCTGAGTTTCATCCCTGGAACCTATATAAAGGCCAGATGATGTAGTTAGTACACATCTGGTACTATAGTACCCCCTGTGTGTAAAAGGAAGCCAGTACAGCAGATGAAGCAGCTACTGAGGGTCACTAACTGTTGGCCAACACACAAAATATAAAGTATATTGGCTGGAGAGTTGGCTCAGCAGTACAGTGTCCTCGTTGCTCTCCCATCCCTAACTCCAGTTCCAGGGATCCTATACCCTCTTCTGAACTCTGTGGGCACCAGGTAAACACATGGTGCACATACATACATTCAAGCAAAGCACTCATATACAGGAAATAATTCTTTAAAAAAGTTTATCTACAGAAAGTACAAAGGAGAGCACATTGTCAGATATCCAAAGGTATAGAATACAAGATGTAAAGGTATGGCCGGGCGGTGGTGTCGCATGCCTTTAATCCCAGCACTCGGGAGGCAGAGGAGCAAAGCTACACAGAGAAACCCTGTCTCGAAAAAACCAAAAAAAAAAAAAAAAAAAAAAAAAAAAATAAGGTATGACATGCAGTAGTGACTTGTCAAATGAAAGTCTTAGTCCTGTGTGCCAGACAATAAGTCCTAAGTCCATAATACATCAAGACCTGAGTTCAGTCTGAAGGAGACATTTAACTGAGTTTTGAAGAATGGCCAGGATTTTGCTTTGTAGAGGTTCTCAGAGGAACTATTCCACACACAGGAAATGGCAAGGGCCGGTGTACAGCCACAAAGTACCAAGAACATGTGTGGGTAAAACCAGACGGATCTGTTTTAACAAAAAAAAAAAGTGGGGGAGTGGAGTGGGGGGCGAGGACCAGACACAGGACATTAGCTAGAAATGTAGTTTAGAAAACAGCCCTTAAGCAGCTGAAGAGATGGCTCAGCGGTTACGAGCACTGGCTGCTCTTCCAGAGGACCCAGGTTCAATTCCCAGCACCCACATGGCAGCTCACAACTGTCTATAATTCCAGTTCCAGGGGAGATCCATGTAGGCAAAACACCAATGCACATTAAATAAATCATAAAGAAAACAGCCCTTAAATCGGAGATTTTGGAGACACACACACACACACACACACACACACACACACACACACACACACCAAAACAAAACAGAAAGACCCAGGGCTAGAGAGATGAATCAGCAGTTAAGAGCACTTGTTGCTTTTGCAGAGGACCCAGGTTCAGTTCCCAGCACCACTACCCCCTAAAAACAGCCGGGTGGTGGTGGTGCATGCCTCTGAGTTCAAGGCCAGCCTGGTCTACAGAGTGAGTTCCAGGACAGCCAGGGCAGCACACAGAAACCCTGTCTCGAAACACGCCCCCCCCCCCCAAAAAAAAAGTTTCCTACACAAAAGCTCGCAAGTGTCTGCAACTCCAGTTCCAAGGGATCTGACACTCCTCCTCTGGCCCCCACAAGCACCAAGCACATACATGGTACATATCTATACATGCAGGCAAAACACTCACTGTATAACATAAAAATAAATCATCTTAAAAAAAAAAGTGGTTATAATAATGGAGAGACACTTTGGAAAGCAGCCAATAGGATTTGATGAGCAGATACAGAAGCCAAAGAGTCAAGAGTTAGAGACCAGTCCAAGATTTGAATGTGGGTGTATGGCTATTAATTAACCAGGCAGGTCAGAGAAGCCTGTTTTAGGTAGAAAAGGAGCTTTAGTTTGACGACAACGACGACATTGGAGATAGTATGAAATACCACACTCAGAATGTCCAGGGAGGAGCCAGGGGATATGGGACCAAAATAGGAAAAGTTAGGACTGGCTAGGTTTGGCATGAAGATCGTTATTAAGTTGTGTGAGCCTAGAGGAGCTTCCACAAAGGCAACAGAGCAAAAATAGATAAGTTTGGATGTTTTAGGAGCCGGGAATAAAGTCTTCCGTGGGGTGTGGGGTAATTCAGCACTTGCCTAGCATTTGTGAGGCCCGAGGTTCCGTTGCCCCTCCCTGGGGTGTGTGTGTGTGTGGGGGGGGGTGTTCTGTAGACCCGGTATCAACAGCTGGCCCAGCAGCGCAGAGCACTTGGAATTCCACCTTCTTCCTCTCACTTGACAAAAAGCTGCTTTTCCTTGACCTGGCTGACCAAACGGGGCCATATCATATGCCTGCAGAGTTCATAAATGCCTAGTACAGGGATGAAAGACAAAATGTATCAGATTTTAATGAAAACAGTTCCCTTCTGTTTTCTTCAAATGAAGCCTCACAACTTTAGATTAATAAGTAACTACAACTGTTCCACAGGAAATACTAACATTGACAGTGTGACATTCCTAGTCCCAAACACAGCTCAGTCAGAAGCACATAGACCACAGTGACTAGGGAACTCAGCCTCACTGGGCCATTGACCTGCTGGACCTCAGTCCACATGCCTAGCCGAAGCCCTGGGAAGAGCCACACTAAGCCTGTCCCAGCAGCCTACCATCCAGTCCACAGCATGTCCTGGACTGTGCTCTTGTTAGAGAGACTTCTGGTCCTCACAGATTCTTTGACCTAGGGCATACATTAGTTAGTTCCTCATGCTTAGCAATCAAAAAGGAGGAAGACAGCGCTACCAGAGGTTCTCAGAACCCTCTGGGCTTACGTTATTAAAATCTTTTTGGTGAGATTAAATGAAAGACAGTGACCTGTCACCCTGAGAATTTCATTCTCAGGGCCCATCTTTAGGATTTGAGCAAGGTGGTGCTAAAGCCTGGTCGCTCATGGAATTGCTTGCAGCTCATTTTTTAGGAGCACAGCCTTCCCGGTTGGACTCCGATGGACAAACAGGTGTTGTGGTGCTTTGCCGTTTGTGACGATTGCCACTGTGTCAAGCACTAGTCCCCACCAAGAAGGAATTAAGACTCAGAAACAGCTTGTAGGACACCACTCTTCCTAAAAACAGCACCTCCCTGAAGGGATGACCCAGCCGCCAGGCTCCAAAGCCTGCTGAGTTGGGAGGCAGCCAAGAGCAAGGTTTGGTGTTTACATACCCGCCATGGGCCTGGGTTGTCACAGCAACTCCCCCAGCACACTTCGTCCCCTCCTTCCCTTGGCAGCTTCCCGCCAGCTTTCCCCTTCTCTCTTGTGGCCTCGGTGTTCTTGGTAACCCCGCTTACTCTGTTCTTTTTATTTTCTTGCCAGTCTGCAGCAGTACTTGACCTGTGTGGGACTCTTCCGAACTTCCCAAACCAGGAGGTCGCAAACAGGTCCCTTAAGTAGCCAGAATCAAAGCTACCAGGCCTGTATGTTAAGTCTGCAAGAGCACACGCGAGACCATGGTTCTTGTCATGGATCTTTTCTTGGTCTCATAAAATTATGCTTTCTAAAGCCCGTGGGAAGTTAGAAATAGGGAGAGGAACTATTCTTGGCAGGCCCATCGAAAGCTCAAGAAGTGACTATTGAGCCCAGAATAGCAAGGGAAAGCACAGAGAAACTGTAAGAGGGAGCTAGAAGAACTCAGAATTCAGGACAGTGTACGTCCTCCAGAGTTGAGGCAGCTCCCACACCCCACAGGACAGGAAGTCATCATGACTGTGCTCTGAAGTAGCAGTGACCTGAATCATCAAGAAATGCTAAATTAGGGCTGGGGGAGAGTTCATGGATGAAGCCCCCAGTGTGATCCAGGCCTGGTGGTGCAAGCCTGTAACCCTGGCAGTCAGGAGGCGGAGGCAGAAGGATTGGGAATTAAAGACCAGCCTCAGCTACAGAGCAAATTCAGGCACCCTGGGATACATGAGACCCTCTTTTTATTTATTTTTTTTTTTATTTTTTATTTTTTTTGATTTTTCGAGACAGGGTTTCTCTGTGTAGCTTTGCGCCTTTCCTGGAACTCACTTGGTAGCCCAGGCTGGCCTCGAACTCACAGAGATCCGCCTGCCTCTGCCTCCCGAGTGCTGGGATTAAAGGCGTGCGCCACCACCGCCCGGAGAGACCCTCTTTTTAAAAAAGAAGAAAATAGCTGGGCGGTGGTGGTGCACGCCTTTAATAAACTCGGGAGGCAGAGCCAGGCAATCTCTGTGAGTTCCAGGCCAGCCTGGTCTACAGAGCAAGATCCAGGACAGGCTCCAAAACTACACAGAGAAACGCTGTCTCAAAAAAAAAAAAAAAATGAAGAAGAAAATATTAAATTCTCTTCAACTCAAGCTGGGCAGTGGTGGCGCATGTGTTTAATCCCAGCACTCAGGAGGTGGAGGCAGATGGATCTCTGAGTTCGAGGCCAGCTTGGTCTATAAAGCGAGTTCCAGGACAGCAAGGGCTATACAGAGAAACCCTGTCTTGAAAAACAAAAACACACACACACACACACACAAAATCTCTTCAACTCTAGGAAGCTCTTTAGTTTTAGGGCATCACACATAGTTAAAGATTTTAATACTCAAAAAGGTCAATTCTATCTCTCCAGAATTTATGAGCACTCCCAACAATTCGTCTCCCGGACGCAGCCTCTTACCTGAATTCAGTCCCCGAACCTGTGCATTGGTGGAAGAGAGCCAGCTCCACACAGTTTCCATCTGTCTTCCATACTCACTGTGGCACTCATACCCATACATAGCATGCACACATTTGTGCATGTACACACAGACACATACAATAATACATACTTTTTTTTTAAGTAAAAGGTTTAAGGTATTGGAATTTTTTTTTTTGTAAGGCACACTCTCATGCAGCACAGACTGGCCTCAATTGCTGTATAGCCAGAAATGTCCTTGAACTCCCGATCCTCCTATCTCTATCTCCAATGCCGGGATTTTAGGTGTGTGTATCCTCACGTCTGGTTTGTGTAGTCCTGGGGATAAAAGCCAGGGCTGCATGCATGCTAGGCAAGCACTCTACCAGCTGAGCTGCATCCCCTTTCCAACCCCACCCCACCCTTTTCTTTCTTTGAGAGAGGGTCTTAGATAGTCCACGCTGGCCTCAAACTCTGCTCCCCCGCCCCCAGCCTCTGAGTGCTGGGACTGCCAATGGTACCACCAGGCCCCGCTCTGATTTGTGGCTCTTACAGTCTTCCTTGCAGACCTATTCCTTCCCTGCACAGTGTCTGTTCATGAGACCATCTTGTTTCTTCACTTGGTCGTCTGACTGGAAAGTGTCATAGGTGTCTCCCTCTCCCTTGAGTTAGTAATGCTGTACCATGCCATCTCAGCCAGTAAGAAAGCATTGCATGCCACCCCTTCCCATCATGTGCTCCATGAACAGAATACCCGGCATAAAGGAAGCAGTGTATAAATATTTATGGAGTGAGTGAATAACCAGTAATCCTCAGGGTGTTTATGGAACTAACAAGAGCTGACGCATGAATTGCAGAAGATTTGAACTGTACAGTCCACTTATGTGCATACTTTTTATTTGAAAGAAAACTAAGAAAAAGCTATTTCATGAACACACACACACAAATGCATGTAGCTAGTAGTCAATTTTGTCATTTACTGTCATAAAATATACAGAAATCTATTACTAAAAAGTTAAAATTTAGCCAGGCAGTGGTGGCACATGCCTTTAATCCCAGCACTCGGGAGGCAGAGGCAGGCAGATCTCTGTGAGTTCAAGGCCAGCCTGGGCTACCAAGTGAGTTCCAGGAAAGGCACAAAGCTACACAGAGAAACCCTGTCTCGGAAAAAAAAAAAAAAAAAAAAAAAAAAGTTAAAACTTGGGCTAGACATGATGGTGCAAGCCTGTAAATCTAGTACTTAGGAGACAGAGGCAAAGGGTCATGAGTTCCAGGCCAGCCTACGCTATGTAAAGACGGCTACAAGGAACTGGTCATGGTGGTACCACCTTCAGGCCCAACACTCGGGGCAGAGGCAGGAGGATCTCTGTGAGTTTGAGGTCAATGTGGTCTACATAGCGAGTTCCGGGACAGCCAGAGCTCCAGAGAGACACTGTCAAAACACACAAAAAGACGGCTGTGTGGTGATCCATTTGCTTATAACAGATACGTGGTGGTGAAGCAAGTCCGGGGGCTAAGGCCTCCAGATCTCAACCCAGTGAAATGTAAGGGGCTGGGATAGAACTCAGTGGTGAGCACTTCCCGGGCGTGTGGGAGGCTCTGGGTTCAGTCTCTCACTGCAAATAAAAACAGCCCGGGGGTGGTGTCACATGTCCTTAGTCCCAGCACTTGTGAGACAGACAGACAGATCTCTGCATTTGAGGCCAGCCTGCTCTACAGAGGGCATTCAAGGGAGCCAAGGCTACAGAGAAACCCTGTCACATAAAGGAAAAAAAGGAAGGAAGGAAGAGAAGACAACATAATTAAGCATTTTCTTTCTAGATTGACACTCTTTAAAATATCGCAGTTATCACAAGCTCAAAACAAACTATATTGCCAATGATAAACTAACTCCTTTTTATATTTTAAGTACTTTATTACATTTGCTTCTTTGTGTTTGTTTGAGTGTGTGTGTGTGTGTGTGTGTGTGTGTGTGTGTGTGTGTGAGTGATCTCCCTGACCCTTCCTTTTATATTTTAAAAGCAAGAACCATGGCAGTTGTAGACCATGACCAGCTCAAAAACACTGTGACAGAATAGGCAAGGTATCCTTCCAATACTCCAAGAGGGAGACTATTCTCCACGAGTGCCCAGTGCAAGCATGTCAGCTTGACAACTTGATAGGACGTTGAGGATAAGTCTGCAGTGAAGCCACTGGATGATAGCTCTCTTTGATTTAGGGATACCAAATGCATTGACCTTTCTGATTAAGTGAGAAACCCTTGGCTATATAGAACTCAATGGCCCTTTAGGAGCTCCCCGGAGAGTTTGCTCATAGCCCTTGGAGCATATCCTGAGTGGAGTTTGGAAGACATTTTTCTTCTGTGCCAAAACAAGTTTTATAACTTGGTTGATGCCCAAAGTTCAGCAAGCCCACTAGATAGCTTGATGTTAACTTGTATCTTATCTTCTCAGAAGTCTGAGGATGCTGTCCTTTCATAAATAATAAGAAGTCTCTATGTCATTATTTGGGAGCTGGCTGGCAGGACAAAAAGACTCTTTAATGGGGACCATTTTCATTCAAACCCCATAGGCTTGTAGCTGGCCTCAAATTTGATATGTTTATGAGGGTAACCGTGGACTTCTGATTCTCCTGATTGCACCACCCAAGTGTTGAGATTATAAGTATGCACCACCATGTTTAGTTTCTTGTGGTACTGGGGATCAAACCCACAGCAACTCCTATAAAAGAAAACATTTCATTGGGGCTGGGTTACAGTGTGGAGGTTTAGTCCATTATTGTCATGGCAGGAAGCATGGCATCATGCAGGCAGATATGGTGCTGGAGAAGGAGCTGAGAGTTCTACATCTAGATTTTCAGGTGCAGAAAGAGAATGAGACACTGGGCCTGACTTGAACATCTGAGAGTCCAAGCTCATACCCAGTGACTTCCTGCAACAAAACCACATCTACTCCAACAAGGCCATACCCCCAATGGTGCCACTCCCTATGGGTTTCCTGGATGTTGTGGGAAATTTGTACACTGTGTGAAAATATATTGCTGTGGTTGGTATAATAAAAAGCTGAACAGCCAATAGCTAGGCAGGAGGTGTAGGTAGGATTTCTTGGGGGAGAGAAAGGAAGAGGAGGAAGAATCCAGGGGCGCAGGTGACGTCAGGAAACACGGAGAGGAAACAGGAAGTGCAAGATGGAAGAGAAGTCACGCCACATAGTAGAACATAGATTAATAAAAATGTGAGTTAAGCCGGGCGGTGGTGGCGCACGCCTTTAATCCCAGCACTCGGGAGGCAGAGCCAGGCGGATCTCTGTGAGTTCGAGGCCAGCCTGGGCTACCAAGTGGGTCCCAGGAAAGGCGCAAAGCTACACAGAGAAACCCTGTCTCGAAAAACCAAAAAAAAAAAAAAAAAAAAAAAAAAAAAATGTGAGTTAAGCCGGGCGGTGGTGGCGCACGCCTTTAATCCCAGCACTCGGGAGGCAGAGCCAGGCGGATCTCTGTGAGTTCGAGGCCAGCCTGGTCTACAGAGTGAGATCCAGGAAAGGCGCAAAGCTACACAGAGAAACCCTGTCTCGAAAAACCAAAAAAAAGAAAAAAAATGTGAGTTAAGTTATAAGAGCTTGGGCTGGAGAGATGGCTCAGAGGTTAAGAGCACTGAATGTTCTTCCAGAGGTCCTGAGTTCAATTCCCGGTAACCACATGGTGGCTCACAACCATCTGTAATGAGATCTGGTGCCCTCTTCTGGCCTGCAGTCATACAGGCTGTATACATAATAAATAAATAAATCTTTTTTTTAAAAAAAGTTATAAGAGCTAGTTATGAACAAGCCTAAGCTATAGGCCGAGCTTTCATAAATAATAAGAAGTCTCTATGTCATTATTTGGGAGCTGGCTGGCAGGACAAAAAGACTCTTTACATGGGGACCATTTTCATTCAAACCCCATAGGCTTGTAGCCATATCACAATACAAAATACATTTAGTCCAACTTCAAAAGGCCCCATAGTCTGTCACAGTATCAGCACTGTTTAAAAGTCCAAAGTTTAAAGTCTCTTTTGATGCTCATGGCAGTCTCTTTTTTCTCATGGCAATCTCTTTTTATTTTTTATTTTTTTGGTTTTTTGAGACAGGGTTTCTTTGTGTAGTTTTTGTGCCTGTCCTGGATCTCGCTCTGTAGACCAGGCTGGCCTCAAACTCAAAGAGATCCACCTAGTTTTGCCTCCCAAGTGTTGGGATTAAAGGCATGCACCACCGCCGCCCAGCTCATGACAATCTTTTAACTATAATTCCCCATAAAATCAAAAAGCAGATCACATACTTCCAACATACACTGACACAGGCTATACGTTACTATTCCAAAAGGAAGGAAAGGAGCACAGTGAGGAAATACTGGACCAAAGCAAGACTGAAAACCAGCTGGCAAATTCCCAACTCTACACTCCAGGTCTGATGTCAAAACGCTCTTCAGATCTCCAAGTCCTTTCAGCTTTGTTGACTGCAATACACTTCTTTCTCTTGGGCTGGTTCCACTCATTGTTAACAGCTCTCTTCGACAGGTATCCCACGATTCTGGCATCTCCGACATCTTGGGGTCTCCAAGGCAATGCAGGGTTCACCTTTACAGCTTCACAAAATGGCCCCTCTGGATGTCCAAGCAAGGACACCCCTGATATATGTCTGGCCTCAATGGCTTTCCTTAGTCACAGAGGTGGATTCTGTAACCCCTTCTTGTATCCTTGGCTCTGAACTCAGAACCACATGGCCAAAGCTGCTAAGTTCTGCTGCTTGCTGTGGCTGGAACATGACCTCCTCATTCAAATACATATTCACCAGCTTTCTGTTTTCAATGGTTTCCTTTACTACCTAAGTTTGGCCATCCTGGAACTTGCTCTTTAGACCAAGCTGGTCTTGAACTCTGAAATCTACCTGCCTCTGCCTTCTGAGTGCTTAGGATTAAAGGCTTCTACCACTATACCCAGCTCTAAACTTTTCTTTAATTCCTTTTCACAAGTTGGAAACTTAGCTTGGTGGAGTCTTGCCCTGAGATCACTACTCCCTTTATTCTATGTAGAATCAGGCTTTTCTTTAATCTGTTTATCTCCATGAACACCGGATTTAACATTTTGTATTTTTCCTTTCTCAGCTTGCTCCTTTTCATTGTAGATCTGCATAAGACTGGCCACTAATAACCACATGATCCAGTCGATGCCAAGCTGTTTTGAAATCTTTCTGCCAAAGCTCTTAATCCATATCTCTTCAATTTATCCTCAGGCAGATTTTTGTGCAAGGGCAGAAAGCCACGTTCTTTGCCAATCTGTCACAAGAACAGTGTCTAGGCCACATTCTAATCTTCTCTGAAAACCCTTGAGTCAGGCCCCCACAGTTCAAATCACCCTCAGCACCACTGTCTCCACGTTCCTGCTAGGATGGCGGCCATCACACCTGACTTAAAGTGTCCACTTGTTTTCCTAGTCCAAAGTCCCAAAGTGTTCTGTGTTCCTCCAAACAAAAGCATGGTCTGGTCTATCACAGCAATACCCCACTCCTAGTACCAACTTCTATCTAGTTAGGGTTTTATTGCTGTGAAGAGACACCATGACCTATGGGGCCATTTTCTTTCTTTTTTGGTTTTTTGAGACAAGGTTTCTCTGTGTAGCCCCGGCTGACCTGGAACTCACTCTGTAGACCAGGCTGGCCTTGAACTCAGAGGTCCACCTGTGTCTGCCTCCTGAGTGTTAAATGGATTCAGTTTTATTTTGTCTCAGTTAAAAAATACCTGCAGTTAGACAGGCGGTGGTGGTACATGCCTTCTTTAATCTCAGCACTTGGGAGGCAGAGGCAGGTGGATCTCTGACGTCAAGGCCAGCCTGGTCTAGAGTAGTTCCAGGACAACCAGGATTATACAGAGAAACCCTGTCTTGAAAAAACAAAAACAAAAACTTGCAGTTCTAAATGTGTATTTACAAAAAAAAGAAAGAGAGATTTGTGGGAACAGTTTTGCCTTCTCTGTTAGCACCCATGTAATGTATTCCTTTTGGAGGGCCAATGAGATGATTCAGTGAGTAAAGAGCACTTGTCAAGTAAGCCTGAAGACCTGGGTTTGATCCCCGAATCCCCCTTACAGTGGAAGGAGAGAGCAGACTCCACAAACGTGGTCTGACACAGTGTAGAGTGCAGCATGAATGTACCCACACACGTCACACACATACATATCACATACACAATAATGTACCCACACATATACATCACACACAATAATAATGTACCCACACATATGTCACACACATACATATCACATACACAATAATGTACCCACACATACATATCACACACAATAATAATGTACCCACACATACATATCACACACACAATAATAATGTACCCACACATACATATCACACACACAATAATAATGTACCCACACATACATATCACACACACAGTAATGTACCCACACATATATATCACACACAATAATAATAATAGTTTTCTTTTTTCGAGACAGGGTTTCTCTGTGTAGCTTTGGAGCCTGTCCTGGATCTCACTCCATAGACCAGGCTGGCCTTGAACTCACAGAGATCTGCCTGCCTCTGCCTCCCGAGTGCTGAGATTAAAGGTGTGCACTACCATGGCTGGCAATAATAGTTTTCTTTTTTTTTTTTTTTTTTTCGAGACAGGGTTTCTCTGTGTAGCTTTGCGCCTTTCCTGGAACTCACTTGGTAGCCCAGGCTGGCCTCGAACTCACAGCGATCCGCCTGGCTCTGCCTCCCGAGTGCTGGGATTAAAGGCGTGCGCCACCACCACCCGGCCAATAATAGTTTTCTTAATCTTATGTTTTTTTCCTCCCTGGCACCAGGTACAAGTAACTCTTTTCCTATTTTTCTCCCATCTAGGCTACCCGTTGGCTCTGTTTTATCGGCATTACCTTTTCTACAAAGACTGCTACCTCATCCACCTCTTCCATGCTTTTACAGGCCTCTCCATTGCTTATTTCAACTTCGGTAAGTGAGTGGATTGTGCAGGGACATGGCCATGAGAAGAGACCGGGAGAGGAGCAGACCAGAACAAAATCCCCTGGAGAGAAACTCATGTACTAGAAGTTCTGGTTCCTAAAACTTTTTCATCTCTGCAAAGGGAAGATTGAATGGATAGGAACACAGCTTAATTGTTCGCTTTTTTTTTTGGTTTTTTTTTTTTCTTTTTACATTCCCCTACTGATAAATAATTTATGGCACAGCAGTTAAGAACATTTGCAAGTTCAGTTCAGCTCTCATGTCAGGTGGCTCAAAACCATTTGGAACTCCACTTCCAGGGGACCTGGAGTCCTCTGACTACATGGGCATACACATGCGCACACACACATAAATAAAAATAAAGATAAGTAATTTTCAAACATTTTGAAAAACAGCATATTAATTCAAAATAAGGTACACTAATATTCTTCTCCTCTGAAAACTCTTGAGCCAGGCCCCCACAGTTCAAATCACCCTCAGCACCGCAGATATCAAAACATCACTTGGTACCACATAAGTCCGTACATTTTTATGTACCAGTTAGAAGTAAATTTAGTGTACGGCATTGTGGCGCACACCTTTAATCCCAGCACTCAGGAGGCAGTGAGCCAGCTTGGTCTACATAGTGAGTTCCAGACCATTCAGGGCTACATAGGCCCTGTCTCAAAAATTATAATAATGATAATAAAGTCACCATTATTTAGGGGCTGGTGAGGTGACTCAGCAGATAAAAGCACATGATGACCTCACAGGGTGGGGGAAGATCACCAACTCCCTCTAGTTGCCCTTTGACCTCCACATTTACCAAGGCACACCCACACTTGAGACGACAGTCTCATGTAGCCCAGGCTGACCTTGAACTATATTGAAGATCCTGATCCTCCTGCCTCTACTACCCACGTGCTGGATGCAGGCATGGAACACCACGCCGGGTCCTGTGCAGCTGGGGATTGAACCCAGGGCTTCCTGAATGTTAGCCCAGCACTCTACCAGCTGAACTACATCCCCCGACTCCAGCGTTGCTTACTGTGGGTTGTGGGGTGCTTTTGTTTTCTCTCCTTTGTGGTTGGGAACCTCAGGAGGAACGGGACGAAGGCACTAAGTGCTGCCCTCTTCTCCATCCCAGGGCACCAGTTCTACCACTCCTTGCTGTGTGTCGTGCTTCAGTTCCTCATCCTGCGACTCATGGGCCGCACCGCCACTGCCGTCCTCACTACCTTCTGCTTCCAGATGGTACGTTTTTGTCATGGCAGCTCAGGTCACATCTGCCAGCAGGTGTGGGGAGGGGCCAGGCAGCGGATGGTAGCATGGTGACCCAGGGGATCCAGCTTGTAATCCCTCCTCCCAGCACAGCGCAGTCCGACTGTGGGCGGGCTGCTCATCACTGGGCAGTTGTAGCAGTAACTCATGACTGGCCTCGGGACTGTGCCATCGGGGTTCCTTGGTTCTCACCAGGTCTGGCCCAGCCGACCATGAGGGCAGTTACCCAAAGGCAAGGCAGAAAACTAATTTCGAATGAGCCGAAGAAGCTAAGCATGTAAATGTCCATCTGTCATCCTACAAGTCAATCCTCACTGCAGGGTTGGAAACATTTGTAGGGTTTGTTTGTTTATTTATCAAGGTTGGTCTCACTATGTAACCGAGGCCAGATTCAAACTCTTGTAGTTCAAATTGGCTTCAGTCTCTCTCAAGTGCCAGGATTCTAGGTCTGCACCAGCAGGCCTGGCTTGTGGGAACTTCTTAATGTTCTAATGATGGGACCAGAAGAAAGGAAAAGTGAATAGGGGGAGGTTTCGAGCGAAGGGGAAAATTAGGAAGTCAGGCATGGTGGCATAGACTTGGAAGGCTAAGACAGAGGACTGTGAGCTAGAGGTCCAAGACCACAAAAAAAAAAAAAAAAAAAAAAAAAAAAGAGGCAAGAAGGAGCAAAGGCAGGCAAGTGTAGTGATGGTGGAGTAAGACTTCCCTCTCCTAGGCCTACCTTCTCGCCGGCTATTACTACACAGCCACGGGGGACTATGATATCAAGTGGACAATGCCACATTGTGTCCTGACGTTGAAGCTCATTGGTAAGTGGAAGGGTGCTGCCTTCCTCCTCTGCAGCTGGGCCCCTCCCCACTGAGCCCGAATAAACTATACCGATGTTCCCGTCATGCTCCTGGCTGCAGTCTGTCCACGGACCACATCCTCATCCGATGTTCTTGTCATGCTCCTGGCTGCAGTCTGTCCACGGACCACATCCTCACGTCTGCTCTCCCCTCCCTTCTCTTTGCTCAGGTCTGTCTATTGACTACTATGATGGAGGCAAAGACAGGGTAAGTATCCACTCTGTGGCCAAGTGAGGCTAAGGATTAGCCAGAGGGAAGGAGAAAGGCTACTGTCACCAAAACCCAGGGCCTGCCACCAGGGTGGGACCTTTGCCTCACTCCCTAGCCTGGGAGCTATCTTTCAGATATTAACTGGGCAAGGACCAACCAGGGTACCTTGTCCAGAATCCAGCTTTTACATAAAGTCCAGAGATCAAAGCCAGCAAGGCACTTGTCACAACAGCCACAGGCGACTGTTGACTAAGCCACCTACCCCACATTTCCACACGAAGCAAGTCTTCCCCCACCCCCACCCCCGGCCGTGGGCACAGGTTGGGAACGCTCAGACTGGCTCTTGGGGTAAGATTCCAGGCTGTCCTGAACCGTGCATTCTCTTCTCGGCATAGGATTCCCTGTCCTCTGAGCAACAGAAGTATGCCATTCGGGGTGTCCCTTCCCTGCTGGAGGTTGCTGGCTTCTCCTACTTCTATGGAGCCTTCTTGGTAGGGCCTCAGTTCTCGATGAACCACTACATGAAGCTGGTACAGGGGCAGCTGACTGACACACCAGGGAAGGTACCAAACAGGTAATTGCCCCTCTGGTCAAGACCTCTGTGTGGGTATCCCACCAGTTCCGTCCCTTCGGAAGTGACTCTTAAAGCCAACCTTGGCACAGTGGCCCTGTTGATGCAGTGTCACGTGGACCACGTCTACACGCTCCTCAGCTTAGACTGCCCCAGCCACTCTTGCTGAGCCTGAAGTACAAATGGAAGGACTCACTTTTATGCCTCAGGGTTTTGCCCACCAGCAGTGCTCCTCCCTTTAAAGCCTCCTCTCACGTAGGGAGACCCTGTTCCTTTTCTCCCCCCACCCTCACCCCCACCCCGGAGCTGAGGACCGAACCCAGGGCCTTGCACTTGCTAGGCAAGCACTCTACCACTGAGCTAAATCCCCAACCCCGAGACCCTGTTCAATGTATAAAAGTGTATATACTTAACAAGAGATAATGCATACACCACTATAATTCCTTCAGGGAACTTATCCCCCTGAGTTTCAGCAGGAGTTGAAATTGCTAGTTCTGTACATGGGGTCTTTTAGTCTTTCCACCGATTGAGAAGCCTGGTGAGATTCTGAACTCAGCAGCATGCTCTGAGGGTTCAACACCAGCCTCACACACCCTGCTCCCTCCTGCCCTCACCCCTGTAACTCAGGTTTGCAGATAGCCAAGCAGATAGAGCTGTCTTTCCTGGAAACAGCTCCGGGCACAGGGATCCTGGTGCCACTGCCTGCAGTGGCCGCACCCTGAAACGCTCCTTTCCGTGACTGCAGGTCAGAGGGTGAAGGGCGAGGCTCTGCCGTCTGTGACCCCACTTGTTCCTTTCCAGCACCATACCTGCTCTCAAGCGCCTGAGTCTGGGCCTCGTCTACCTGGTGGGCTACACCCTGCTGAGCCCCCACATCACAGACGACTATCTTCTCTCTGAAGACTATGATGTGAGTGACTGCTAGCACACCATGACCACTGCCTCACAGAAAGGGATAAACGGAGACCCTAGAGATGAGAGTAGGCCATGCCATCTAGAGGTGTGTTCGATTTTGCTCAAGGACCAGGAGAGTTGGTATCCGCGCCACCCAGGCCTTTGGCTGAATGAACAAACCTTCATAGGTCCAGGCCAGCGCCATGTGCACGTTAGTGCCCCCCCTAAAACAGCTCGTCTCGCTTTATGCCAGGCCACTTCTTGGAGTGCAGCAGCTGGTGGCCCTGCAGCCTACTTCCTTTTAACTGACAGACTCACGGACTTGTCGGGAGTCCATGCTCCGAGAGGGAGGGGAAAACTGGCTTTTGCTCCAGTCCCCCTGAAGAGCTCACAGCAGTTCCATACGCATTCTGGGTAGCTAGCTCTGAAAATTAACACGGATCGTGGATATACAAGGTCCCCCTGTCCTGACCACATAAATGCCTAGGCTTTGCAGAGGACGAGGTAGATGGATGTTGGCGTCTCTTGACTGGTTAGAGGGGTAGTGCTATATTGTCATGCACATGAGGCATCAGGAATTGACAGGAGTAAAGAAGCCAGCCACAAGTTTGAAAATAACCTTTAGGGGACTGTGCCATCCCTAACGCTCATGTGCTCTCTTCTCAAGCACCGCCCTTTCTGGTTCCGCTGCATGTACATGCTGGTCTGGGGCAAATTTGTGCTGTACAAATACGTCACCTGTTGGCTGGTCACAGTAAGTAGGAAAGATCAGTCATTTAGACAAGCTGGGTGTGAGGCTGGGAGGGTGGGGTGGCCGGAAGCCTGAGTGTCTCTCCCCTCAGGAAGGAGTGTGCATTTTGTCGGGGCTGGGCTTTAATGGCTTTGAAGAGAACGAGAAAGCAAAATGGGACGCGTGTGCCAACATGAAGGTGTGGCTCTTCGAAACAACTCCTCGCTTCAATGGCACCATCGCCTCCTTCAACACCAACACCAATGCCTGGGTAGCCCGGTAAGCACCGAGGACTGGGCCCAGGCTCCTTCCTCCCTGGACGGGAGGGCAGCATGTTATTGTCACTTCTGTCCATGTTTCCTACTTATCAGTCTGCTAAGCTTTTGTTACCGCCAAGGCACCCCCCCCCACACACACACACAAAAAAAACATTCTGTAAAAGCGCCTGAAGCCTTGGCTGCGAATCCTGGCCTGCCACTGTTTATGCCCTCCTTGTGGTGCTGTTTATATAGTGTCCACTGACGACCCCGTCACTGGCACTGTGCAGCCTGAAAAACACCTCCCTGGCCTCATTGCACCTCCAGTGTCAGGCACTCAGTAGGTCCTCGGTTCCACCTGCTGAAGCAGGCTGGTCCACATTCACCCATCTAAGCATGGAGTCTGTTGTGTCTGAACTGTGACGGCTCTCCTCCACCTCAAGCCGTCCTATGAGCACTGCTTCCTGTACCCTCAGTGGCCACAAGTGGGAGCCAGTCAGCACCCCACTCCTCAGGGCACCGCGCCCCAGAAGCAGGAGTCAAGTCTGAGGTTCATCCTTACCCACCCTCTTCTCTAGTTACATCTTCAAACGCCTCAAGTTTCTTGGAAATAAAGAACTCTCACAGGGTCTCTCCTTGCTGTTCTTGGCTCTCTGGCACGGCCTACACTCAGGATACCTGATTTGCTTCCAGATGGAATTCCTCATTGTTATTGTGGAAAAGCAGGTATGACTCAAGAGGGGTAGGAAACGGGCTGGGGGTAAGGACAAGGCTGATGATCTCTCTCCTCCTTCCCCAGGCCGCCAACCTAATTCGGGAGAGCCCCACCCTGAGCAGCCTGGCTTCCATCACTGCCCTGCAGCCCATCTACTACTTGGTGCAGCAGACCATCCACTGGCTCTTCATGGGCTACTCCATGACCGCCTTCTGTCTCTTCACATGGGACAAATGGCTTAAGGTAGTGAGACCTGATGACAAGGCGGCCAGTCACCAGAACCTCGGGCAGTAACAGATAAGCACTCTCAACTGTCCGTGGTCTGTCTCCACAGGTGTACAGATCCATCTACTTCCTTGGACACACCTTCTTCTTGAGCCTACTATTCATATTGCCTTACATTCACAAAGCAATGGTGCCAAGAAAAGAGAAGTTGAAAAAACGGGAATAACGCATTTCCCTGGTAAGTAAACAATCCACAGGGGACGGCGGGGCGTGTAAGGGACGGGGCTGGAGAGTCGTGGAATAACACAGCCTGCCCACTAGGGAGCGCTCTGTGGGATACTACTTGCTAAGAAGGGACCAGATGCTATTCTGGCCAACCTAACCACACACCTTGCCTTTTAGGTGGCCGAGAGCTGGACTGGTGCAGAAACTACTTGTCTCCCTTCTCACAGCACTCCTCGCCCCGAGCAGATGCCAGGAGCTGGAAGTCACAGCCCTCCCGGCTGCGCCTCTGCTACAGCCAAGTCTTCACCAGGCCAAAGGGGAAGCTCTTGTGGGAGGAGCAGAGGGGCTGCACCCCCTTTGGACTCCCCCATGCACGTTGCCTTATCTCTTCCCTCTAGCCAGGAACCTATTGTGTCTCTCCTCTGCCAATCTACTACGATTGTATATGTGCCGATACCGCCGCCCCCCCATGGGGGGAGGGAAGGGTACAAGGCCCTGCCTGCTCCATTTTTCTATCTTGGAACTATACCAGATAAAATCACTTCTGTTGTTCAGTTTTTCACTGCCAGCATCTTGACTGCTTTCTTTCATACGTGTTCTCTGTGCTTGCTGAAGCTGAGGTCATCGGGGTGTCTGTGAGAACACAAGAATCTAGGAAATCAGGAACTCCTACCTTCAAAGTCCGCAACACCAGACCCCAAGGGGGACAGTTTACACCACCATGTACTGCTGAGTTTAAGAACCCTCAGAACAATCAGGCTTGCAGAAAAGAAAAAAGCACAGTCTTTATAGGAAAACAAAAAACAAATTCAGTCTTGGTTGCCCACTCTGCCGTCTTGGTACAGAAGATTATCTTCCAACAGACACCTTAGGAGTCAACAGACACAAGAGTCCTGTCTGAGAACTAGGCTCCGCTGTTCTCAAATGACACCCCATACTTCTTCAAAGGCTGTGGTAAGTTTGGCACAGGTGAGGGCAGCAGACAGTGGATAGTTGCTGATGGACACCATCTTCTCTGTGTACTCCACACTGACCTGAGGAGAGAAGGAGCTGGTCAGGCAACTCTTACCCTATAGCAGTGCCATTCAATGTCCAACTTCTACAGAACTGGATGCTTTAGCTGTATCTGTTAGACACATGCTGGGTCAGGAATGCAGCTGCGATGTGTTTTCTAGCTCTGTTCATACCCTGTACTTCCTGATTGGTGAGGACAAGGAGTTTTAATATGCTAACTGCTCATGGAATCCAGCACTGAGTTTCAGCTCCATGAAGGACCTAAGGACTGAGCCCAGACTGTACCTTGCCATGGGCAAAGGCCCCCACCACGAAAACAATTGGGTCACTCCTGGGCACCAGCTCTCGCACATCACTGACGTCTGCCATGGAAAAGGAAGTGCCAATTTTCATACAGCCAACTGGGAAGTGGTCAGACACTGGATTCTTAATTACCTAAGAGAAAAAGCAAAGTCAGCCCCAGAAACCGTCAGCCCCAGAACCTACCAACAGGTTTCCCCAGCTTTACCTTCAAAAGCTTCTGAGGGCCATCAGCTGCTCGGACACTGAGTTTGTGTAAAAGCTGAACTAGGAAGGAAAAAAAACGAGAGTTCAGGAGTGAGAAGAAACCGCATTCTTCTGCCCAGTGATCTGTGCGGAACCCTCGGGGAAACTGGGCTGATGTCCTTTCCATTCATACTGTAGCCTAAGATGTCACAAACAAACACTGTGACCAGCTCAGATGGCTTTATCCCTCCCACAGAAACCTAAGAAAGAGAGCAGGGGAGCTGAATTTCCATGGATGTGGAAAACTACCAGGGGCCTATCGTGGCAGTAGCTCTCCACTGCTGGATGTGACGCCCCCCTTTCCTCTCCACTTTGCCAAGTTCATTCGGAACTTAAGTCCTAAGGCTTCTCACCCATGAGGCCACAAAAGCGGTCAAAGGTCCTGGGAATCCGAGTCTGGGGGTTTACTTCAATCAGTACATTCTTCTGTGTGTGTATATAAACCTGTAGCAAGCCAGCTCGGTTCAGGGGGCTGTCCATCAGCATCAGTAAGCTCTGAGAAAGGGAGACAGCAAGGCACAGTGAAGCCTAGAAAACAGCATTTGCTGCCTCTGTAGACAGCACAGAGGGTCATTAGCTCTCCCCACAGTTACCTGGTGGGCGATGTCTGGTCTGACTTCCCCTGGATCCCGTCCATTCTTCAACAACATGGACTTGTGCTTGTCACAGTTGAGTAGCTCGTAAGTTTTCCCTACCTGAAGAACAGAACAGGATGAGAGAAACAGGAAATCTGTTATCTACCTGGTAGTGCTCAAAGGGTGCTCCCCGAACAAGTTCAAGCCCACTCGAGACCTCGGCCAGAAAGCTTCTCAGGGGACTGCCATATGGCCACATTTAGCTTTCTCTGTTAGAGACAGACACACAATCAACTACCTTACAACCAAAAGGAGGGGCACAGGTCACACCACATTTGAGGGGTTTTGTTTGTTTTGTTTTTTTCAAGACAGGGTTTCTCTATGTAGTTTGGGTGCCTGTCCTGGATCTTGCTGTTGAGTTTTTAAGGTCTATGGCTATCAGGCAGAAGTCACAGAAGTTCTAGAATCAGACAGGAATTCATGAACAAGACTCATCACAAAGCAATATGTATGTGCTGAGGAAAATGCCAGCCTGGGATATAGCAGGACCCTACCTCAAACCACTGAGAAAAGACAGGTGGACCGTAGCTCAGTGGCAGAGGGCTTGGCAGGGCCCTGACTTCATCCCCACACCACAAAATAAAACACATGAAAAGTCGGAACAAATGGGGAGGCGTGCCAGGCGGTGGTGGCGCACGCCTTTAATCCTAGCACTCGGGGCAGAGGCAGGAGGATCTCTGTGAGTTGGAGGCCAACCTGGTCTACAGAGCGAGTTCCAGGACAGGCTCCAAGCTGCACAGAGAAACCCTGTCTCGAAAAAAGGAAAAAAAAAAAAAAAATGGGGAGGCGCTGGAGGACTAGGGTTAGAAATGAAATTGCCTTGTAACCCAAGAATCCTCTCAGACAAAGAGCCAAGAATTCTAGTGTCAGAGGAACGTGACACCTGAGAAATGTCCTGACAAGTTTATGCATCTCATAAAAGGGGCAAGTGAGGGCTGCTCAGGGCTGGGTTCTGAAACAACTCATTTGCAGTTTCAAATCTCAAGGGATATTGGGATGGTCAGTAAGACCAAGTCTAAACCTAGCTGGAGAGAGAGCTCAGCAGACAAGGGCACTTGCCACCAAGCCCGAAGATCTAAGTTCAACTCCTGTGACTCACGTGGTGAAAGGGGGAACCAACAAGTTGTCCTATGACCTCCACACACGCCCCCCCCCCACACACACACACCACATGCAAAAAGAAGTCTATAAACATGGCTTTTGAGATGGATCAGCAGGTAAAGGCACCTGCTGCCAAGCCTGATGTGCGGTCACTCCCCAGAACCCACATGGTAGGAGAGAACCTACCCCTCGGGTTGTCATTGAATGAACACACACACACACACACACACACACACGCACGCACGCACGCACGCACGCACAGGGAAATCTTTCGAAAAAAATGACAAAAATACTGTTATGTACAAACACGGCTTTGAAAGGCTGTGTATCACTAGAACTTTTTATGTCTAGAGACGAAGTGATGATACATTTCAGAATCCTGGGGGATGTGAGTCTGGAGATGAACTGAGTAGTATGAGAGATGACTCAGTGATTTCCTTGTCAGGTGGGCTAGAACTCCATCTCCAGGGGGTCTGAAAACCCTGGCCTCCAAGGGCACCGAAACACATGCGGCACACACACACACATGCACAGTTACAAATAAATAGTTTCTATTTATTTAATTTTATGTACATGGGTGCCTACATGTCTGTCCGTGTACCATGTGCATGCAGTGCCAGCTAAAAGAAGGCGCTGGATCCCCTGGAACTGGAGTTAATATGTGACCCACCATGTGGGTACTGGGAATTGAACCTGGTCTTTCGGAAGACCCAGTGTTTTTAACTGCTGAGCCGTTCATTTCTCCAGCCCCACATAAATCTTAAAAAAACAAAACAAAACTGTCAGAGTAGGGGCCGAAGAGGTGGCTTGGTGATAAGAGCACTGCACTTGCTCTTGCAGAGGACCAAGTTCAGTCCCCAGCACCCACATGGTAGCTCACAGTCTCCTGTATCTCCT
Organism: Peromyscus californicus insignis; assembly: GCF_007827085.1. NCBI lineage: Eukaryota > Metazoa > Chordata > Mammalia > Rodentia > Cricetidae > Peromyscus > Peromyscus californicus. The sequence goes on from NW_026294584.1 coordinate 138,652,092, forward strand.
GAAACCCCTGCTCCAGGAGATCTGGCTGGCTGACCTGCTCAGGCACCTGAACACGCAGTACACATAAACAGAGACAGATCTTCAAAAGAATGTCACAGCAGAACAAATGGTCAAGGACTAAGTCCTCAGGACACCCTTAATCGTAGAACGGTCCAGTTTCAATCCGTTAGGATGACAAAACTGGAGGTTTTGTTTTACATGTGTGGGTGTCTGGCCTGCATGTATACAGATGCACCATGTGCATGCCTGGTACCTGGTAGAAGTCAAAGGAAGGCATCAGATCCCTTGGCACTGGAGTTAGATGGTAAGCTGTCAAGTGGGTGCTGGGAACTGAACTGGGATCCTCTGTAAGAACAAGTGCTCAGCCACTGAGCCATCTCTCCAGGCCCAGGTTTTCTTTCAGTGAACCACAAGAGGAAAAATCAAAATGTTTGACTTACAGTCAGTTGTGATGATGGTTTAGGAAAGATGAGTATGCACTGGTCTGAAAACCACCAACTACCTCTAGTTTGAAGGATCAGAATGAAAACCATTGCTAACATTAGATACAGGAGAAATTTTGAAGTCTTACAGTCTGCACTCAGAAACATAGTAAACAATCACATGACTCTACAAGCTATGAGGAACAGAAATGACTCGTTAGTAGATCAACAGGAAGTATATAGGAGGCAGTCCACTGTCACCTCTCTAAACTGTGTGTGTGTAGGATACATGTACATGTGAAGGACAGAGGTTGATGCCTGGTGTCTTCCTCTATCCTTCTTTTCTGAGACAGCATTCCTTATTGAACCTCAGCTCACTAATTCAGCTAGGCTGGCAGGCCATCAAGCCTTAAGGTGTCACCTGTCTGTCCAACGCTAGGATTACAAATTGAGTTGGGCCTTTTTCTTTCTTCTTCTTCTTCTTCTTTTTTTTTTTTTTTGAAACAGGGCCTCTCTATGTCGCCTTGGCTGGCCTAGAACTTGCTTTGTGGGCCAGGCTGTCCTCAAACTCAGAGATCTGCCTCCCTGTCTGTCTCAGAGTGCTGGGACTAAAGACATGCAAGAGCAAGCCCAGCATGGACTGGGCTTTTTACGTAGGTGCTGGGGTTAGAACTCAGGTTCCCATGTTTGCATGGCAAGCACTCCACTAAGCCATCTGCCCAGCCTGTGATGTAGCAGTTCCTTGGTCTAACCACTAGTTAGAGAAAGCAGCATCACAAATGGATGTGGGAGCTCACACCTGTAATCCCAGCATTCAGGAGGCCACCAGATGCCAGGCCAGCATGAGGTAAAGGGTGAGACCCTGTCTCAACAAGCAACAGCAACAACACTCAATAATTAGCTGGACATGGTAGCCTGTGCCTACAATTCCAGCGTCAGGAACCTAAGGCAAAGGCAGAAGGATGGCCATTCTAGACTGGTCTAGAGTATGTTGTTAAGACCCTGGTCTCAAAACAACAATGAACTAAGTGGCAGGGATACAAAGACCACCATAAGTTAATAACATTCAGTGACCTTAAGATATAAGAGAACCCAATGCTTTCAAAGAACTTAAAGGAGGGCTGGAAGGGACGCCTCAGCAGTTAGGAGCACTGGGTCTTCCAGAGGACCCGGCTCATTCCCAGATTCCACATCATAGCTCCTAACTATCTGTAACTCCAATTCCAGGGGACCTAACAACTTCTAGGCTCTCCGGGTATCAGACATGCACATGGTACACAGACACACGTGCAGGCAAACACCCACACACATAAAATAGTTTTGTTTTGTTTTTGAGACAAGGTTTCTCTTGTGTAACTCTGGAGCCCTTCCTGGAACTCACTCTGTAGCCCAGGCTGGTCTTGAACTCACAGAGATCCTCCTGCCTCTGCCTCCCGAGTGCTGGGACTAAAGGCGTGCGCCACCACCGCCCAATAAAGTAGTTTTTAAAAGAACTTAAAGGAATGCCTTTAATCCCAGCACTTGGGAGGCAGAGGCAGGTGGATCTCTGTGAGTTCGAGGCCAGCCTGGTTCCAGGACAGGCTCCAAAGCTACAGAGAAACCCTATCTTGAAGAAGAAAAAAAAAAAAAAAAAGAACTTAAAGGAGGCTAGAGTGTAAGAATACATGGAGTGGCCAAAACAACAAGAGTGGGCTGGGAAAAAGACAACAGTATAGCTAGGCTGGATGAGGCAGGCTGTCATCCCAACCACTCAGGAGGGTCACAAATTCAAGGTCAACTGGAGCTACAGAATCAAGACTAAACTTGGCAACAAAGTGAGTCCCTATAATCAAAATTAAAATGAAGAAGAAGCTGGGGATATAGTTCAGTGATAGGTTACCTGTTTTGTATATTCAAAGCCCTGAGTTCAATCCCCAGTACTGAAGGGGAGAAAAAAAAGAAAAAGATAATATAGGCCGATGAAAATCTCAACCAGCTATCTGTCACCTTTGAAATACCACTGATAACCTTGCCTGAAATTCTTCTAGAATATACTCTACGAATATTTTTTTTTTTTTTTTTTTTTTTTTTGGTTTTTCGAGACAGGGTTTCTCTGTGTAGCTTTGCGCCTTTCCTGGAACTCGCTTTGGAGACCAGGCTGGCCTCGAACTCACAGAGATCCACCTGGCTCTGCCTCCGAGTGCTGGGATTAAAGGCGTGCGCCACCACCGCCCGGCAAATATTTTTAATACATATTTTTGTTTGCTTTTTTGAAACAGGATCTCTCTACATAGCCCTGGCTATCCTGGAACTCACTATGCAGACCTAGCTGGCCTTGAACTCAGAGATCTATCTACCTCTGCCTCCCAAGTCTGGGAGGATTAAAGGCATGTACCACCGTGCCCAGCTATACATGTTTTTTTAAATTTTATGTGTTTGGGTGTTTTGCCTGTATGTATGTACGTACATCACATGGGTACAGTGCCTTCAGAGGCCAAAAGAGGTCATCAGATCCCCTGGACCTGGAGTTACAGACAACTGGGAGCCACAATGTGGGTGCTGGGAACCAAACTCAGGTGCTCTGTAAGAGTACGTGCTCTTAACCACTGAGCCACCTCTCCAGCCTTGCTCTACGAATTTTAATTGGCCATAACCATTTTGACTTACCAGTAAGTAACCTGAAGTAATTTATTTCAAGTACCAGACATTATTCTAAACAAATAATAACTCCTTTACTCCTTCCAACCATTACAATTAAGTGAACTCGGGGCTTGGGATTTAGCTCAGTGGTAGAGCCCTGGGTTCAGTCCTCAGCTCAGGGGCGAGGAGCAATTAAGTGAACTCATTTGCCTACCTATGTCACAAAACTGGTATACAGAAGGACTAGAACCCAGGCAGTTGGGTGTATCTACATTCTTAAACACTGAAGGTTTTGCAAATTACCATTATTATGGGATTGCTAGCCTGATAATGTCAAAATTAACCCTAACAGGCAGCCGGGTGTAATGGTGTATGCCTTTAATACCAGCATTCATAAGGCAGAGGCAGGCAGATCTCTGTGAGTTCCAGGCCAGCCAGAGCCACACAGTGAGACCCTGTCTATAATAATAATAATAATAACTGGCTGATCTTGCAGAGGACGCAGGTTCAATTCCCAGCACTCACATGGCAGCTCACAACTGCCTGTAACTCCAGTTCCAGGGGATCTGGCATCCTCACACAGACATACGTGCAGGCAAAACACCAATGCACATAAATACATAAATCTTTAAAAAGTGATGGTGATGATGGTAGGCAGTCACTTTGGGAGGAATATATAAAAGCCTATAGTTAGGCTGGAAATATCGATTACTGAAGAAAGTAAAGAATGTGATTAATCGACCACTTAATGAAAAATGAAGGGGGGAAAAAAACAGGTTTTCAGCCCGGTATAGTGGCACACGCCTTTAATCCCAGCACTCAGGAGGCAGAGAGGCGAATCTCTGTGAGTTCAAGGCCAACCTGCTCTACAAAGGGAGTTCCAGAACAGGCTCCAAAGCTACTGAGAAATCCCGTCTCGAAAAACAAACAAGAAAAGTAAAATCTTGAAAGGGTGTGTGTGTGTGTGAAAACACTGCACAAAGTGTTAAGACAGGCACTGCTCATTTTATTACACTCAGAGAAATGAATGATAGGTTGAAACAATAAAAGACGAAGGCTTATTAAATAATTGATCCAGACACTTCAAGATAAGCAGAAATACAGAACGAGCTGATAGTAGGAACCCTTTTAACAAAACAAAATATCAAATCCTTAGCAATAAAAGGATGGGGAAGTCATGGGTCTTTGGGATGTGGGAGACCTCAATAGATAATGCTTCCCCTCGCTTTACATTTTACATCAAAGACTCCTTGATAAATCAACTAAAAGCAAGGGTGTGAGGGCTGAAGAGCACAATAAAATATTGCCAACCCAGGCTTTCAACACCCCGCAAAACTAGATCATCCCTCAAAAGCAAATTCCACTGCTCAGTTTTTTCCACCCATTCTGTGTCCCTGGTCCCCACGGAATCTAACCAAGCAATTTACTACTTCCACACTCTGTTCCAAACTACCTTGACTGTCTCCAGACTGGCCCCTTCCAGCACCACAATGAGCCTACGGCCTCCGCTCTTGCTTCCTGCCCCAAGCCGGGGCCTCTTAGGCGGCGCGTTACCCCAGTCCTGTTCCTGCACTGCAAAACGCCGTTCACGAGGTTGCAAACCACCACTGGGCGCAGCCATCTTGCCAGCAGACCGGAAGTTGCGCTGACGTCCTTAAAGTTATAACTTCGCGTTCGTCCTCACCGCAAACTTCCTTCTAGCTGCCATTTTGAAACAGGGCGCTTGGAAATGGCGATACCTGTAGTCCCGAACTACCGAAGCCTCCCTAGGAGGGCAGGCCTCCAAAAGAGGCGGGACTTCCGGAAGCGCTTTTACTATGCGCGGAGTTCGGGTCCGCCTGAGCAAAGGGGGAGGGTTCAGAAGGAAGCGCACTTCCGGTGCCCTTTCTGCCGCGAGTCCCGCGGCCCCCGATCCTCGTGTGCAGGGCGAGGTCTGTAAACTGGAGTGGGGTAGGAGCTGGCGGGCACCCCCTCCTGACCGCCGGTGCCGCCGCCTTCAGGAGGATCAGACATGGCCCAGAACTTAAAGGACTTAGCGGGACGCCTGCCCGCCGGGCCTCGGGGCATGGGCACGGCGCTGAAGCTGCTGCTGGGGGCCGGGGCCGTGGCCTATGGCGTCCGCGAATCCGTGTTCACCGGTGAGCAACCTCCTTCCGCTGGCCGGTCCCCAGCCCCACTGGCCTGCCTCCCACGGTGTCCGCGCCTACCTGCCCCCTCATCCCCGTCCCACCTGCACCGACCCGTACTTTGATCAGCGGCTTGCTGATTGATTCCCCCCTCTCTCCACAGTGGAAGGTGGTCATAGAGCCATCTTCTTTAACCGGATCGGCGGCGTGCAACAGGACACAATCCTGGCCGAAGGACTTCACTTTAGGTAATGGCGGGTAGAGCGAACGGGCCCTGACCCTTCACCCTTGACGGCTGTAGCCAGACTTACAACAGGATTCGGTGCTGCTTTCTCCCTTCCTCACCCCTGCTCCTAGGACACTAGGTGCTCCGAAACTCCAGCAGTGCCTAAAGGGCTGTTCTCCAAAGGGAAAAGAGAATCTCCTTGTCTGTGGTCATGGGGAGGAGCAGGCCCAAAGACGAGTGGTGAGGGGAAACTGGTCAAAATCAGGGAAACTGCAGCTTCCCAATTCCTGTCTCTGACCTCTCCTCTCCAGGATCCCCTGGTTCCAGTACCCCATCATCTATGACATTCGGGCCAGACCCCGAAAAATCTCCTCCCCCACAGGTTCCAAAGGTAAGAATGGGCGATTGGGAGCTGCATGGCATGTGGGGACACAAGTAAACACAAAGTGAGCCTGGCAGTGTTTCTGAGACCTTGGTGTCTGCATCTTCTAAAGAGCATGCCTCGTGGCTTGAAACAGTTCGTTCCAGCACTTGGTGTGCTTGCACGTTTGAACGTTACTTTGTGCCTAGCAAAAACTGAGTCCGAGAGCTGCCTTTCTTTCTGATTTCCTCGCTCCCCAGATCCAAGCCTTTTTAAGGCCCTTTACGGTTGGCTTGTTGATTACATCTGCAGCATACCTTGCTCTGGAGACACTGTCCCCACTCCTCACTAGCCGTTTCCTTGTAGACCATTCTTAGAAGCCCTGCCTTTGAGATTCCCCCGGCCCCCGCCTCATTCACATGTACACACAGAGGCAAGTAGCCCACAGTCATGTGCTTCTTTGTGCTGTTTTTTTGGTGTGTGTTGTTTATTCATTCACTAAGCCGTAGGCCTTGGAAATGAAAAAATGGACAATTCTGGTTCTCTCGAGTCCTTAGAGCCTAGGGGAGACCCGTAGTTGTGGTGGTGCCCGAACTGGAGGTTGCACCAAGTTCACTAGCAAAAAAATAGGAGTCAGCGGTACGAGTAGGAGGCCTGTAGAGAAGACTTCACAGTAAACGAGGGTCTGTTTCCTGTTGTCACCTCAGCCTTGTTGACATTGTCTCTTGTCCCCAGAGGAGTGCTAGGTTGTACAGTAGTGCTAGGCGTGGTGGGAGACACTCCTGGGAGAAAGTGCTTGGTGAAGGGGAATTTGTTTGGCCTTAACTGGTCACTGCTGGCTTCTCCCTCAGACCTGCAGATGGTGAACATTTCCCTGCGGGTACTGTCTCGACCCAATGCCCAGGAGCTCCCCAGCATGTACCAGCGCTTAGGGCTAGACTATGAGGAGCGAGTACTGCCGTCCATTGTCAACGAGGTGCTCAAGAGCGTGGTGGCCAAGTTCAACGCCTCGCAGCTGATCACCCAGCGGGCTCAGGTCTGATTCCTATCACTGTCTGCATCACAGCGTGTCTCCCCTTGGTCCAGGGTCCTGGGTCCTAAAAAAGGGCATTTTGTAGAAAGAGAAGGATATGAGGGGCGAGTGGAGCTGTAGTTCAGTTGGTGAGTGCTTGCCTACCACGCACAAGCCCTGGGTTTAATCCTAAGCATTATTTAAACCGGGTGTGGCACGTGCTTGTGATCCCAGCACTCCAGAGGTAGCGGCAAGGGGATCAGACATTTAGGGTTATCCCTGGCTGCATAGCCGGTTTGAGGTGGGACAGCTGCACTGATTGTCGCTCTGGGAAATAAGGAGAAACAACTGCAGAACCTGATACCAGTCAGTGTTAAGAAGGAAGCGTAGAAAACAATGCGATACGGTCTTACCCACATCTCTAAAGCAGTTCTTTCCTGGCTTGGCAGGAAGCTAAGCAGATATATGTTGCATGGGAAAACGGGAAGATTAGGGGTCAGTGTGACTTGGGGTGGTGATGCCACCTTTCTGGTGCTACTTCATCTGTCACATGAAGACACTGAGCCAGGTTTTTTCTAGCGAATGTTTGAGGACTTAAGTGGTGGGTTTGCTGCCCATACTCAGGAGCTCTGGTGTTCAGATGGTCACAGCAATACTGCCTTCCCTCCAGTTCTCTGACCCCTTCAAGCCACCCCTCCCCTCCCCTCTCCACCCTGGCCCGCAGGTGTCCCTGTTGATCCGGAGAGAGCTGACGGAGCGTGCCAAGGACTTCAGCCTCATTCTGGACGATGTGGCTATCACCGAACTGAGCTTTAGCCGAGAGTACACAGCAGCTGTAGAAGCCAAACAAGTGGGTGAGTTCCCGGGGAGTAATCAGTGGGCTTCTGGTCTGGGGGGGGGGGGGGGCTGCACGTGCTTGAATTCTTACCGACCCACAGCCCAGCAAGAAGCCCAGCGGGCCCAGTTTTTGGTGGAAAAAGCCAAGCAGGAGCAACGGCAGAAGATCGTGCAGGCCGAGGGGGAGGCCGAGGCTGCCAAGATGATATCCTTCTGTTGCAGAGCTTGACCGGCCCCTGGGACGCCCTGTTTCCACCCTCCCTCATGGGCCGACTGATGAGACTAAGGCGAATGTGACTCTGCCTACTGACCCTTGGCTTCTAGGGGTGGGAGGGGTGACTGTGGTGAGATCTGAAATCTTGGTGGGGGGACCTGAGGCCTGACTCCCCACTGTAAGGCCGGATCAAGAGCACCACTGGCCTCGCCTTCACATCTGCTGCCACCACAGTTCTTGGCAGCATCCTGCAGGGAGGCCCACAGGGGGTAGCCAAGTGTGAGTAGCCATGTGAGCGCAACCTTGAATCTGACAGCCCAGAGGACCCTGAGGAGGCGGGGGAGGTGGTTGTTGCGGCAGACATCATAGCCTGGCCTAGATGAACCTTAACCCTGTCTGCTTACCTTGGAGAAGCACTGAGCAAAAATCCCGGCTATATCAAGCTCCGAAAGATCCGGGCCGCCCAGAACATCTCTAAGACGGTGAGAGGAAGGAAGGCCTCACTCTCCCAGGGCTACCCATTGAGATGGAAAGTATTCAGTTGCACACACACACAATAGGATTCCAACCTGACCTGAGTCTCTACTTGAACAACTTCCTTGGGCACCCTTCCTCCCCCAGAGTGACTCCCCCGGCTTTGTGTTTGTGGCTGTTACAGAAGTATAACACCAAGGCTTCTCACTGCTTGGATCTTTGTACTAGAGCAGGGGCCCCTTGTTCATTACAGTGTCTTCCACTGGGTGGGCCACTGAGTCACAGGGGTGAGACTTGAGGCCGCCCTCTGCTAACCCAGACATCCATTCCCTGTCCGGTAGATCGCCACCTCACAGAACCGCATCTATCTGACAGCCGACAACCTCGTGCTCAATCTCCAGGATGAAAGCTTTACTCGGTAAGAGATGCCACTGTGCAGAGAACAGAGCATCTACACTTGGTACTCGGGCTCTGGAATCCACTGCAATAGTCATGGGGCCCTTGACAGTTTCTCTGAGAACACCAGAGTCAGAGAAGTAGGTGTGTCTGTCTGGTTGGCAGTTCCTATGTTAGATCCTCTAGGACTGACTTTATGAAACAAAATAGGATTTCTTGTGTAAAAGGCACTTTATTTATAAATATTTTAAGTGAAAAGTGATAAGCGATGGCGTTCCATGTTCTTGCTTGAGAACCTGGATGCTGCTTCCCTGGTAATGTGTCAGCACCACAGAAATGGGGACCAAAAGAGCAGTCGTCATGGGGGCTGGGGGATAGAAGGGTCTACAGCAGCTGGGGCCTGAAGCTGACTAATCATATTTATCTCTTCTTTCTGTTTTCTGTTGACTCCATGCCGTGCTGGCTGCAGGGGAAGGTAAGTGATTGCATCCTTGCTGCGGGGTACTGGGGGGCCACCTCTTCCCTGGACCTGTCTCTATACCTCACCTCCCCACAGTCAGACCTTCATTTGGGAAGAGGAGATAGCTTGCACATTTATGTCCCCCATAATATGAAAGTTTCCCCTTTGTTCTATAGTGACAGCCTCATTAAGGCTAAGAAGTGAGTTGTGGACATCAAGAACTCTGCCAGCAGAGGAATGGATGCATTTCTCATCCAGTTTTGAGGAGCCGGCTAGGGAGGTCAAGCACAGCCCACCCTGACCCAAGTATCATGTGATGGATTCCTCTGTACTCGTCCTCTTGGATTAAGGAAGACTGAAGACCAACCCTTTCAGAGGACTTTCTTCCTCCTTGTATTGGCCTGAGGGAGGGGGGGAGACAGTGTGATTTCTCAGTGACTTCCTACAGTGTTGTCCTTCCCCAGAGTGGGGGGAGATAACCACCATCCCAGAAGTTCTCAATAAAATTTTTATTAAACTGAAGCCAGCCAAGGTTCTGCATCTGAGTGGGTTAGACAGGCTGCACTCTGGGTCTCTGCCAGCAGATGGCACACGCAGTCTGGCCTGTAGAGTTCCGGCTCCGCTCTGCTAGGTCCTCAGAGCCTACTGGCTCCAAAACAGACCATCAACGGGGAGCAGGAGACCTCAGCCAAAGGCCCAGCTACACCCTTCACCGCACCCTTCGTGTCTGTCAAACGAACCAGCTGGTTTAATAACCTCTTTTAAAGCTGGAGCAGCTGTGGCTTTGCTGAGCCAAACTAAAAATTTGATGACCCCAACGGGAGCTGCTTCCTTGGTTACCAGCTTCTGCGTAGCTATGGGGAGATCATGTGTTCCTCCTGAGGGCCTCAGTGTCCCAAAGCCCAGTGGACTAGTGCACTGTTCCTCAGTTACCAGGTACCATGAGCTATTTGCATGTAGGGTTATCCCCACGGAGGTGGATTTCCCACCCCCACAGCCCTGGAGCCCAACTGAACAAGGACCTAGTTTTCCACATACTACCTCATTCTGAAGAAGTATATCTCGAGTACTGGAAAGTTAAGCCATTGCTCATACGTGTAGCTCACCTTTGCTATCTTTTTTCCTTCCGGGTAGATAAATATGTGAAACCATAAAACAATCCAATGGGAGAAGGGGTGAACCTCAAGTGGACTAGAGGGTGCTGTAAAGCTTCGGCTCCCTGGGTTCTCAAAGGAAGCGGATGGATCTCTCCTGAGGTCTAGGAAGAGAGACAGGCCAATGGGCCTGAATCAGTATCCCTGGTTTCCCACTGACACTCATGTTCCCAGGGTGGAAGGACAATGGAAGTGACTACGGACCGAGTGTATTTCCAAATCTTGCTGCTGCTCTGGAGGCAGCCATTTTGTCTCTTTCCCATTGTTCTCCTTTGCCAAGTGACTCACACATCCACACCCCACCCGGAAGGTTAAAGGTCAGGTTGTTGGTCTGGTGGCCTCCATGGTCTTCAAGGCTCCAAGAAGGTCACTGCTGAGGGAACCGACCCGGGGGCCATCTTTACCAGACAGTGTTAGGAGCTTCATACTTCAATCACCCAACACTGCGCTGGAAGATGGACCCAGAGCCGGCCTACAGAAAAGCAGACCACAGCTGATCGACTGCTAGAGCGAAGCCGCTGCTGGCTGGCTGGCTTGGGACCTCTTGAGTGCGTAGACAATCCCAAGGCCAAAGTGGCTTCGGGTAGGTTCTGGATCTACCAGATGACAAATCACACTGGGTTGGAGGAGGGGCTGGGGCCATTGTGTTCCTCCAGTGGGCGAACGGCCAACGGAGAACCGTTTCTGCAGCACCCTTAACTCAGGAGAGGGGGCTTTCAGGGTACGTGAGGGAGCAAGGACTTTGCTACCGGATAGGGGCCGGGAGCCTGGAGCAATGGACGCCGCTGACACGGGACAGGGGCCTCCATCATTACCCGGCAGTATTAGAGACTCCTAACCAGCACCCAAACACTGCTGGGTAAGACGAGGGCCCCTACCCAACCAGTCCATCGCCAAGATCAGTCCTGGCTATGCCCAAGCACCCTGTGGAGGAGCCACAGAGCTCTGGCTCCCATCCCCCACCTCCGCGTCATTTGGGACACTTCCGGGTGAGCCTTGCTGCTCAAGCCAGGCGTACCCTGAGTTGCCCATCACTGAAGCCAAAACCAGCTCCAGCAGCCCCCCCCTTAGCCCTCCGCTGTCCGCCTGAGAGCCAGTCCCCTACCACTCCACCGCCCGTCCCTGCCCCCAACACACACCAATTCCCTGCGCTCTACAGTTGCTAGCGCGGCCCCAGGACCCCGTGATCGGTGGCCTTTACCTGGCGCCAGACCCGCCTGATCCCCAGAGTGGTGCAGAAGAAAGGAAGGGGTACCAAGGCCCCGGATTCAACCGCCTGGAGCCCGCCTGGCCTCCACTCTTCCTCTTCCTTCTTCACCTGCCTGGCAGCACTGGCGCCTCACCTGGGCCCCGCCCGCCTGCTGCCCTGCGCACAGGTGTGTCCTCCTGCCATAGGCTGCCCCCCTTCCGCCTTAACTCCTTCCCTCCCAGCACCAGCCCTGGGCACCTCCTCTTGAGGCCTGGCCACCCTGCCAGGCCTCCCGCCCTTTCTGGCGGCCTTTCTTCTCCTGCCTAGTCTTTCCCTGATTCTAAAGGAGTCAAGGGAGAGGCCATCTTTGGATCCCCTTCCAGCGGCTCCTTCCCCAGGCTAAAAGCCCTCTCCTCCCAGGCCGCCAACCCTGCCCTCGGGCCGAGTCAGAAGATCCTCCCTGAGGTCAGTGTGGGGTCAGCCCGGCAGGCATTGGTCTGTGTCCCTGTCCAGTGCTAAGCCGGAGTTGGACGACCCCTTGAGAGCTGGGAAGGACGGAAGCCCCACCGTACCTGTGGATCCCCCTAGCCTCTGCAGCGCGCCTCCGGATCTTTGGTTTTACCCTGATGTTGGAGTGTCTGTCCCGGCCAAAAGGCCCAGCCCCCACCTAGTGAGGAAAGCTGGGACCTGCTCTAGCCCTACATTTGCTACACTCTTGAGGGATGATGCCTGCAACCTACCCTTCAGCAGAGCCCTCTTCTCAGTTGGCCCTCGAAGAGTTAGTCCAGCGCAGTGAGAAGAATAGGACCTACCTTTCTTCTGTGTGGTTCTGTTGCTGGGAGAGGGGCCCTGCGGCTCACAGGTGATGGCCCCACCCATGCACCCCCTGGAGGGCCATGGCTCCAGGGAGCTATCATGTTGCTCAATCCCTCCTCTTTGTTCTCCATACTTTTCCGTTGTAATTATTTGTGTGGACTAATTCTGCCTTGGTCTCCCAGACATCTCCTAAGTCTCAGTAAGATAAGCTAACTTGTCACCCTCAGTTGCTCCCAGCACTACCCTAGGGCCCTTGACACAGTGGGACGGTCAGGTCGAAGAGCTATCCTTGGTGGGAGCCAGCACTTCCCAAGATATGGCTGGCACACTCAACTGACCAGGAGATTCAAGTTATATATAAAGATCCCAACTCCAAACAAAAGGAAAGGAAGGGGACAAAATAATCAAATGATCTCCAGTGTCCGGGAGGGTGAGGGCCTCAGCTGTGGGATACCCCTATGTGCTTTGGGAACTGCAGATCAGGGGCGGCTAGGCTAGCTCAGTCCCTCCTAAAAATCTTCCTAGTTGTTGGAGCTAGCAATCAACAGCTGGTTGTGTGGCGAATCTTTCTAGGGTGGAGCCTGCTGAGTCTGCAGGTAATAAGGACATGGACTCCCAAGGCCAGTAGTCCTGTAGCCTTGAGCAAGTTAAGTTGATCTCCCTGTGCCTCAGTTTTCCCCACTGTAAAATAAGGATAATAAAGGTACCCAGACTGAGATCTAGTGAGAGGAGGCTCTGAGCTTTATCCCCAGTACCAATCAATCAATCAATAAATAAATAAAAACAAAAACTAAAGTACCTAAAATTAATGAGTCCTATAGTCTCTTAACCAGTGCCTGGGCCTGTTGCCAGTGTGCAATGTAGTAGTAGCCATTGTTATTGGCACTCACTACCCCAATGTCTTCACTAGGAAGCCAAGGAGGGCAGACGAGTCCGGATCGCCCTCTGCTGTAAGAAGGCCCGAGCTCTTGCCAAGCACATAGGAGACTTGGTTCCATCCCCAGCAAGAATGAGAGAGGGAAAACACAGAGCAATCTAAGCCCTAGAAATGCCACAGGCATCTAGCTGTGTGAAGCAGCATCCAGAACTGGGTCAGATGAAGCAGCAGAACCGGGTCTATTGGACCCAAAGGTTGAGCTTTTATGCAGTCCCACATGACATCCCAGTCCCATCCTGCCCAGAGTCCCTGGATACATGGGGCACACAGAATTGGAGGCAACACACAGTGGTCCAGGGGCTTTATTTACAAGAATAGAAGTCTGGCTTTGCCTGGGGGCTTGCTGGGCTATGTACAGGTTCAGAGGACCACAGCCACTTAAATTACAAGAGGATGGCGGTGGTCCTAGGGTCTGGTGTGAGCCAGCGGTCTTGATCTGTCCAGTGGAGGCCTCTGCAGGGATTGAGGCTGATACTGCAAATTAAAAAGAGGAAGTGGGTGAGAGGGTATCTGGGGCCCGGGGAGGGGACACAAGAAGATCTAGGGACACCCTGGCAGGGTAGAGTGAGACTGTGACCATCCCATGCATGTCAGAACTGGAGTAGAGGAAACTGGGCCAGGGAGAGAAGAGACCATGCCGAAGGGGCCTCACCATGGCCGCCTGCAGATGAAAGCCCAGCTCACTTCCTCTTAACGGAACCTTTGCTCTTCTCCTTGTCTGCTGACCGCTGCTTCTTCACTTTCTCTTCCTTCTTGTTCTTGCTGTGCACGTTTTCATACACCTCCTCCTTGTGTCTGGGCATGGGGTGGCGAGAGGACATCTGGAGACTGCAGACCCATTTCTAGCAGCAGCCTCTCCAGACTCACTCTCACTAAGTGAATCCAGGAAGCACGATAACAACCTGCTCACTGTCCATTCACTAGACCCGAAGCTCCCGGGGACAGAGACCACTCACACATGAGTCCACAGCTGGTCCATGGCCCAGGCCCACACACAGTCCCAGTGGGCACTTCAGAAAAAACTTAGGGACAGAGGTTAAGAAGGTTGACCTTGAACCAGGGCCTCTTCAACCTCCACACTAGTCCACTCCAGAAAGGGCAGTTGGGGCTGGGCAGGAGAGGGCAAGCAGGACCACTCACTTGGAGGAGGTACGGGAGGCCTTGGCGTGGGCACTCCTCATAGCAGGAGGGTAGGTGATATTCCCATACTCCGACTCCTGGCCTTTCCGGGACTGTGGGCAAAGGCGTGGTGGGAGGATGGTGGTACCAGCAGGACTGGGTGATGCCCGCTCTCCCCACCCCGTCAGCCCCACTCCGGACACACTTGTATGATCTCCAGTTTCTTCTTGGTTGTCTCAATGAACTGGGCAATGGCCACGTAAATGAACTTGTACTGTGCCTCCGTCTGCACCATGCCAGAGCGCTGTGCCCGTACCATCTGGATGGTCTTCTGGATGTCAATGTCACAGTCTAGCCCTGGACAAGGGTGGCAGTGGGACTTCAGGGTAGGCAAAGACCAAGGCCAAGGGGCTGCTTGTCCCTCTTCCGCACCCACCACTCCGTTCCCCAGGAGTCTTCCCTCACCCTTGGTGGAGATGCTCTCCATGAGCATGTCAATGACGATGATGGTGCCTGTTCGGCCGATGCCAGCACTGCAGAGAGAAGGCACCGCCATCAGAGGCCCAGCCCAGGAAATGGGGAGTCCAGGGGTTAACCCCAGCACTAGGCAAGGCGAGAAGAACCTAAGGCTCCAGCCACAAGGGTTAGGAATGTGTACAGGTCATTAGGCCAGCAGAGTGGGTGTATGCCCCCCTCTGCACCCATCCTTCTGCCCCAGTCACAGGCTGGACACAAGCAGGTGCCTATTTTGGGGTACAGATACCATTTCTCTCCTTCCCAGCACTTGTTCCCCACTTCCTGCTCCCATTCCTCACTCCTCCCAAGTGATGGCTATCCTCATCCCTTGGAGAAACAACTCCACACCCTGCCATTGTCCGGCCTGCTCCTCGGACACCTGAGTTTCCCCCCATTCCAGCCTTCAAGAGTTACATTTGAGCTGGCCGGTGGTGGCACACGCCTTTAATCCCAGCACTTGGGAGGAAGAGGCAGGTGGATCTCTGTGAGTTTAAGGTCAGCCTGGTCTACAGAGTGAGATCCGATCCAGGACAGCCAGGGCTATAGAACACAGTGAAACCCTGTCTTGGGGGGGAAAAAAGTTATATTTGGAGCCAGGCACATGGTGGCACATGATTTTAATCCCTGCACTCAGGAGACCAGCCTGGTCTATACAGAAAGACACACACGTACATTTGGGATGGGTGTGATGGCTCAGTAACTATCACGCAAGCAAGTATGAGAACCTGATATCAGATCCCCAGTGCACACCAAAAGGCCAGAGACAGTGGCCACATAACCATTCCCAGGAGGTTAGGCCAGCTCACTGGCCAGTCATCCTAACTGAAGGGATGAGCTCCAGGTTCAGTGAGAGACCCTATCTCAAAAAAGAAGGTGGAGAGCCCGGTGTGTTAGTCCCAGTACTCAGGAGACAGACAGAAATGGACCTCTGTGAATTCCAGGCCAGCCTGGTCTACCTGGCAAGTTCCAGGCCACCAAGCCACATAAAGTGAAACACACACACACACACACACACACACACACACACACACACACACACACACAGAGTTACATTTTGCTTAGGGTGTGTCTCAATGGTAAAGCATGTGTTCAGCATGCATAAGGCCCTGGGGCTCCATCCCCAGCACCACACATACACACATACACACACACACACACACACACAGAGAGAGAGAGAGAGAGAGAGAGAGAGAGAGAGAGAGGTGACATTTGGCCTTTCTCTCTGTGGAACTTCATTTCTCTTTTTTTCAACATGGCAAAAGGTAAGGGCTGGCCCGGGACACACGCAGTGAGAAAGTGCAGGAGCATGCCTCCCTTTTCCTATGCCCTCCGTCCCCAGCCCCCCGCCTTCCCCCCCTGAGCAGATGATTCAGACCCCAGACCTGCCTACAGCCCAGTCCATGCGGCTGGCACCATAAGTTGAGCTGTCTAATTTCAAACCCAGATTGTCAAAAATAACCCCCCCATACCACTTCCTTCCTGTAATTTCTAAATAAAGGCCATGGGGATTTCAAGAAGTGTGTGCATGGGGGAGGGGTAGCAGAGAGGTAGTTCTTGGGGATGAGCTGTCCCCAAGGTGGTAGAGTGCAGAGCTTGGCCCCCAAGACAGTATGAGGGTACCCCCAGCCCAGTTGCAGGACAGTTGTTAGTCGGGGAAAGAGGAATTCTGAAGCTTCCACAGGCCTGGGGTTACAGGGACAGAGGAGGAAGAGGACAAAACTGGTTCCTGTTTCCCCAGGTCGTACATAAGGAGCCATCAATGGTGCACACACAGACACACATATACACACACACACAGACACACAGATATACACACACACACACACAGAGACATACAGATACACACATACACACACAGAAACACACAGATATATATATACACACCCAGAAACACAAAGACATACAGACATACACAAACACACAGACAGACACACAGATACACACAGACACAGATATACACACACACAGAGATACACACACACACAGAAACACACAGATATATATACACACCCAGAAACACACACACAGATACACACACACACACAGATACACAGATATACACAGAAACACACAGACATACATACACACACAGACACACAGATGTACACAGAAACACACAGACATACATACACACACAGACACACAGATATACACAGAAACACACAGACATACATACACACACAGACACACAGATATACACAGAAACACACAGACATACATACACACACAGACACACAGATATACATACACACACAGACACACAGATATACACAGACACACACAGACATACATACACACACACAGATACACACACACAGACACACAGATACACACAAACACACACAGAAACACACAGACACACACAGATATACACAGAAACACACACACACAGATATATACACACACACAGAAACATTTTTTTAAAGACAAGGTCTTACGCCCAGTGTAGTGGCACATGCCTTCAATCAAAGTACCTGGGAGGCAGGACCAGGCAGATCCCTGTGAGTTGGAGGCCAGCCTGGTCTACAAAGTGAGTTCCAGGACAGGCAGGGCTACACAGAGAAACCCTGTCAAGAAAGAAAGAAGAAGGAAAGAAAGAAAGAAAGAAAGAAAGAAAGAAAGAAAGAAAGAAAGAAAGAAAGAAAGAAAGAAAGAAAGAAAGAAGGAAGAAGGAAAGAAAGAAAGAAAGAAAGAAAGAAAGAAAGAAAGAAAGAAAGAAAGAAAGAAAGAAAGAGAGAGAGAAAGAGGGAGGGAGAAAGGAAGAAAGGAAAGAAAGAGAGGGGGAGGAATGAAGGAAGAAAGAGAGAAGGTCTTACTTATATGGCCTATAACTCATGATCCTCCTGCCTCAGTCTCCCAAACGCTAGACTATAGGTGTTCATGCCATCAGGCCCAGCAATGAGCAGTGGGAGGAGAAACCCAAGAGTCAGAGAAGTTAAGTAACTTGTCCAAGATCACACAGCTGGTGATCAGCAAGTGACCTCTGTGCAAGATCCCTTACCCGCTGTCCCCTACCAGCCAAGGCAAGGCCACCTGGGGAGGCTCATTTGTAAGACCTCCATCCCCACGCTGACCTCTCTGCCAACTTCCTCTCCCCTAGCCACAGAGCCATAAATGGCAAAAGGAGCTGGCTGAGTAGGACTAAGAAAGAAAGCAGAGAGGCCAGATCCGGACCCTTCCGGACTCTACCAGACCCTCGTCCGGCCAGTCTGCCCTGCTAACTGCTGGTAACCAGGCCAGTCTGCCCTGCTAACTGCTGGTAACCAGGCCAGTGGCAAAGCCAGTCTCTGGATCTGGCAGCAGGGACTCGGTGGCTTCACTAGCAAGGCCTCTGGGGAAGGCACACCAGGCCAAGGGCCACCAATGAGACTGCTTCAAGCCAGGTCCACCCACAACCAGGTCTGCCCACAGACCTGGAGCAGTGAGGGAGCCCAGAAGAACCCGGGGGTCAGGGAAGGCGTTCAGCGAGTCCCCATCCGTGTTGCTGACAGCACTGCTCACTTGTCAGCGACTGTTACTTTAACTGTATGTGCGTGGGTGTTTTGCCTGCAGTCTGTCTGCACCATATGCATGCAGTGCCCTTGTAGGTTATAAGGGGGTCTTGAGTCCCCTGGGGCTGGAGTTAGAGAAGGTTATATACATGTCACTATGTAGGTGCTGGGAATCAAACCGGGTCCTCTGAGCCATCGCTGTAGCCCCCAAGGGCTGGTTTTTTTTACACTCCCTCCTTGTTAAGCCTCTCACCTGCAATGCACAATGATGGGCCCTGCGTGCGGCAAACGTTCCTGTCGCTGGTTGATCTGGTCCAGGAAGCTGAGGACACCCCCAGGTTCACTGGGGACCCCATGGTCAGGCCAGCTCAGGTACTGGTAGTGCCATATCTCCCGAACCAGGTCCCCCTAGGCCAAGGACAGAGTCAGTGTGCCTGCTGCTTCCACACCGCGTCCTTGTCCCACCCACCCCCGACGAGGGAGCCAATCAGAGGAGAGGCTCCTGGGGTGTGCAGGGGCTGGGGACACTCACATTGTCCAGTGGGGAGATCTGTAAAGTGCGGAGTTTGTATTCTGCTGTGTCGTGCTCTTCACAGTTGGTCACAGAGTAAAGCCCATAGGCTCGCTGCGTGCACACCTCTGGCCAGTATGGGACACACTTGTTCTGGAAAGAGAGCAGGGAAGGGTAAAGCACAGAGGAGGAGCTGGGCCTTTCTGGGCCCCAAGGCACAGCGAATTTACTTATTTATTTTGTACGTGTGTGTGTGTGTGTGTGTGTGTGTGTGTGTGTGTGTGTGTGTGTGTAGGTACAAACATGGCAGGGGGTGTATATGGAGGCATAAGAACGATGCTGGGAGCCATCCCTCATCACTCTTCCGCCTTATTCACTGAGGCAGGGTGTCTCAATCAAACCCAGAGCTCACCAATATGGCAAGCAAGTCTTGCTAGCCAACTTGCTCTAGGGATCCCCTGTATCCTCCTTCCAAAGCTGGAATTGTGGGTAAGCCCCTCTGCTCACACAGAATGGACAAGAGTTTCTGAGGACCCGAACTCCGGTCCTCCTGCTTTCATGGTAAATGCTTACCATGAAACCGAGCCTTCTCCCCATCCCTGACCTGGACGTTTGTTAAAAGATGGATGAGCCCACTCAGAATCAGACCTGGGATCCGGCCTCAGGCTGATCAACCATCTAACTTTATAATCCAATCAGTGGCCACTGAAGCTGTACAAACTGAGCTGTGGAGCTGTGGAGCTGTGGTTCAAACTCAAGGAAGAGGCAGAGACGGTGGACACAGTTCAGCAAGAGCGCATGTGCCTAGCATGGACAAAGCCAGCAGTTCCATCCCTAGCACTAAAGACCCAGAAGACCAGTTCAGACACTGTCCATGTCCTAGGACACAGGGTGGTACACAGACAGGAGACACAGGCAGACAGAGCATGTCTCAGGAGCAGGGCTAGGGTAGGAGCCGATCTCCCACAGGGCTATGGAGGCAATGCAGGGTAGCCTCACAGAGGAAGTAGTAGCTGAGCACTCCAAACCGGAGTCTGTGAGGCATGGAGGTCCAGGAGAGTCATCTCCTAGCAAAAACTGAGCTAGTGCCTTCAGAAGCCTGACACAGCCAGACCAGCAGAAGCAAGGTGCATGACAGGGAAACATGAGGACTGGAGGGCTTGCAGGGAGAGCCCTTCATCCTAGAAGCAACTGGGAGCCACAGAAGGGTTTTCAGAGAGAGCAGCCGGATGCCATGTGCTTCTGACAGGAAAACTGCCCACTGCACAAAGGAGCTGAGCAAGGGGGAGCCTGCTGGGGAGGGGCTGACTGAGAGAGGCGAGGAGCAGAGAAGATGGGGGCGTGAGGAAGATGTATAAAGAATGTTTCGGGTGTTCTCCTGCCAGACCATCTGCCAGGACACAGTAAAGACTTCTATGGTGCTGAGGATCGAATCCAGGGTTCCCGTACTGGGCAAATGCTCTGCCACTGGGCTATATCATCACCCCAGAGTATCTGGAGCTCAGGAGGGTTGGGTGTCCAGGAGTCACAGTGTATAGCGGAGACTTTATCTCAGGCCTCAGTTTCCCAACTGGCACTGGGCCTTTGTCACTGAGGTGTCTCTGTGTCTGTGTGAGTGTACATGCATGGGTACCTATGTGCCACAGCAAGCATGTGGCAGGCAGAGGAAAAGTTGCAGAGGTCAGTTCTCTCCTTCTACCATGTGGGGCCCAGAGATTGAACTCCTGATGTCAGGCTTGGCAGCAAGCACACTTAGCCCTCTGAGCCACCTCCCAAGCCCCTGATCTTACTTGTGCATGGTGGTGAACAAGGGCTGAGGAGGAAAAAGTAGGGTCAAGGAGGTGAGGCTTTGCCCTACCCGGCCCTTCTCCACCTCGCGGGTGGTCATGACGATGATTCGGGTGTTCTCCTGCCAGACCATCTGCCAGAAGTCATTAACTGTGGCCTCCAGACAGCCCTGGCTGGCGATGTAGGTCTTAGAGTTCTCATCTGGACCTAGCAGCTGGTTCTAGATGCGAACACAGAGAGACCCATCCCAGGCCTGTGAATCCCTGGGCACAGGATGTGCCCATACCTCCATCACCTCCACCCAAGATACCAGCTCCAGCTTTTCCCAGAGGCGCTGTACCAACGGACCCCAGGACACAGTGTGCGTTCCCACGTGGCCACCCAACTCACCTTGACGTAGTTAGCATTGATGTAGTCAGACCCGGGGATGTTACCGTCCCGTCCCTGCAGGATGACTCGGCTGTGGTCAACTGGCAAGGGTAGAGAGAGACAGCTAGAGCCACACCCCGGGGCAGACCCTTCCCAAGCTAACAGCTGTTCTTGTCTCCAAAGCCACAGACTCACAGAGGACAGGACGACAGGCAGGGACAAATGTGTCTGGGGTGGGGCAGAGGCTTCGTGAGCAGGAGGGTGGCAGGGCAGGGACTATTGCCTGGTAGCTGTGGGGAGGCTCTTGGAAGGTGAAGAGGCTTCCTGGGGGAGGAGAGCTCTGCTGGGCAGTGGGGAGGTGGCCCTGAGCAAAGAATGGGGTGGGGTAGGAGTCTGTGGGGGCAGTGGGGGGCAGAGCTGCGGTGCTCACAGGGAAGAATGTTCTTGTAGCGGTTCTTGCTCTTGTTCTCCGGTCGCTGGCCTTCCAGGCGCTGGTGCAAGTTTTTTACCTCCTGCTTTTGCAGACTCTGAAATGTGAGAGAATTGAGCCCCCGCCCCAGGGCACATCCACAGGTGGAGAGGTCACAGGTCAGAGCCATGTCAGAGGCACATAAAGAAGGCAAGGTGGCCTCCTCTATCCCAGCCCCACCGTCGCCGGCACACACCTCAAACTCTTCCCAGAAGCCGGCCTTGGCTGTGTCTTCTGCCTCCTGCTTCTTGTTCAGTTCCAAGACCCGGTTCTCGATGTCCGCTGCATTTACCCGAGTGGCATAGTAAGGCTGGGTGGGGGAGGGGAGGAAGTCAGTGGCTGAGAGACCTCAGAAGCCCACATCTGCAATGGCTCAGGGGAAGGGAAGAGACAAGCAGGTTGGCCCCTGACCTGCCGCAGGTAGACAAAGGCACCTGAGGCCTCCTCGATCCCTGTCTTCTTGAAGTGCTCCACCAGGTCTGTAAGGCTGTCAAAGGTCTCCGAGCCACCCACAGTATAGCGTCCACCCTGAAGGACACCAAGTCGGGCCACCCCTCAGGGCTGAGTCCCTCTGCTGGCACTCGCAGTCTTAAATCCAAGCCAAGAAGACCTTCCCAACAGCTCCCGATGAAGTTCTGACATGAGGCCTTCCCCCCCCTCCCTCCCCCCCCTTCCCGGTCCAGCTGACTTACCTCACACATAACCTTGATGTGCGTGACCTTGAGTGGGGAGCCTGGGCCAGCTTTGGGCTGCTCATTGAGCACGGACAACACGAAATCGCCAGGCTGGCTGAGACTCTCTCGCACAAGGAACGTCCAGGGCTCGCCCTTGGCCTGCAGCAGTGATTCTGCTTGCCCTCCAGACATGTGACCATGGTACCACCTAGGTACATTGAAGAGACGGTGGCCAGGCCCCAGAGTGAGCACTGACACTGGCCAGGCCTGAGCTACAAGTTTTCAAATCCACCACTGCATTGAGATCCATTACTATCTCTCAAAAATGCTGAGAGGAAAAAGCCAAGCTTGGAGCTCCTCAGGAGATGTGAGAACAGTAGTGAATTTGAGGCTAGCGTGATCTATGTAGTGGCACACACCTTTAGTCCCAGCACTGAGAGGCAGAAGCCCCAGATCTCCGAAGCCAGACTGGTCTACAGAGTGAGTTCCAGGACAGCTAGGGCTACATAGAGAAACACTGTCTCAAGAACAAACAAACAAACAAACAAAAAGACCCACCTACTTGTATAAATAAATAGCTGGGTTATGATGGCTCACTTTTATTTTGTTTGGTTTTTTTTTTTTTTTTTTTTTTTTTTTTGAGACAGGGTTTCTCTGTGTAGCCCTAGCTCACATTTATAATCCCAGCCTTCAGGAGGCTGAACTGTCTCAATGAGGCCAGCCTGCTCTACATGGCAAGTTTCAGGCTAGCTTGAGCTACAGAGTAAGACCCTATCTCAAAAACAAAACAAACAGCCAGGCATGGTGACACCTGCCTGTACTTCCAGCCCTGGGTTGGCAGGGGCAGGAGAATAACTGTAAGTCTGAGACTAGCCTGGTCTACATAGTGAGTTCCAAGCCAGCCTGAGCTACAGAGTAAGATTGTGTCTCAAAAAAGAAAGAGCAGAGCCGGGCAGTGGTGGCACACTCCCAGCACACGGGAGGCAGAGGCAGGGGGATCTCTGTGAGTTCGAGGCCAGCCTGGTCTACAGAGGGAGTTGGAAGGAAGGAAGAAAGAAAGAAAAAGGTTTTGTGTGAGATGGTTGAGGGTAAAAATGTTTGCTATCAGGTCCCACAACCCAAGTTTGATCCCCAGGCCCCACATAGAGATAACCAACTCTGACAGGTTGTCCTCTGATCTTTATACGTACACTGAGACACACAAGAAAATGTAAAAAAAAAAAATAAATAAACAAAGAAACAAAACAAAAGCTGAGAGATTGCCATTGTCCCTGCTTTACAGTAAAGAAACAGAGGCCAAGCATGGCACACTGCTCCTAGCCCTAGACTGCTAACAAACATCTCCACAGAGCTCAAACCACGGAGACCGAGGTTATAGCTCAGTGGGACATGTAAGACCCCGGGTTCCATCCCCAGCACCAAAATAAAGAGAGAAAGAAGGAAAGAAGAAAGGAAGAAAGGAAGGAAGGAAGGAAGGAAGGAAGGAAGGAAGGAAGGAAGGAAGGAAGGAAGGATGAGAGAGAGGGAGAGAGAGAGGGAAAGGGTTCTAACAAAAACCTAGGGCCTCTTCCGACGGTTTACAATTAACAGGCAAGCAATACCCAGAATATTTGGATAGACAAAAAGAAGTGTCCCCGTGAAGTACAGACTTGGACTGGGGTAAAGAAGGGACAGTAAATGTAGATGGACACAAACCACAGAAGGCAGTGGGTACTAGAAGAGATGGGAGTCAGGCAGGACCCACGGAAAACTCCTCAGGGATGTGGGGTGCACACTCCACTGAGGAGAGTAGTTTCGGGGTTCCAGGGAGCCAGGATAAAGTGACGGAATGGGTAGCAGGGGTCCAAGAGGGCTCCGAGGGGCTCCAAGGCAGAAAGCAGAACTAAGGACCTTTCCGTGAAGCACCCCTTCCCAGGAGGAAACTGTAGCCCCACAATGCCTAGCCTCACAGGAAACCACGTGATGGAAAAAACACAAAACTCCTTCTGGGGAGAGAGTGAGAAGTGAGGTTGTGAGGTTTCCTCAGCTCAGGGACAGAGGGGGGCAGCATTTTCCAACCGCAAGGATGGGGCGGGAAGGACAGCCGGGCTCAGCCCTGATCCTTCTCAACTCTGCCCAGAGGACACCATAGCTCAGGGCCCTTCAGAAGCTCCTACCCCAACCCAGGCCTCCTGGGCCGCCCCATCCTACCTCAGAGACAAGCCAGGGCCCCCAAGCAATGAGGGGGCTCAGCTCCTTCCCTCAGGGACAGGATGAGGAAGTCTCCATGCAAATGTGAACTGACCACAGGCAGAGAGTTCACCATTGAGGGGACAAATGCAAATTTCCCAGAAGAGGCAGGGCAAAGGAAGACACAGGAGTACTGGGCCATGGCTTCCACACACCCTAGGGTTAGGGAGGAAACTGAGCTTTTGGCCATCCAAAGTGCCTCTTGGAGTCATCCACAGCCCCCTCTCAGAGGTGTATCATCCATGGAGTGTTGCATGCTCCCCCCCCCGCCCCCCGCCCCCTGTGCACCAGCTCTCCCCACTCTGGCCTGTTCCCCTGACACCCGTCCTCCCCCATCACAGTGAACACACCAGCTACAACTCTGTCTCTGCCACACTTCCCTAGTCTGTCTCCTCTAGAAAGCAGATCCTGGCTTGGGACAGCAACAAGGGAAGACGGGGTAAAAGAGAATGTGGGAGGCCCAAACCCCCTGAGTGTTGCAGGTAGGAGGGGGAAGGAGAGACAGCATGAGGCATCCCTCTCTTTCTGTTCACCCCATCAGAAGAGGAAAGCCTTCAAGGACATGTAGACCAGCTTCTTCATGTTGTCTGGAAAGGGATCTCTGAGGTGGACCACAGGGGCTTTTACCCCAATCTTTCAAGTTCTACACTTTTTTGTTTTAGTGTTTTTAAGTCAGGGTTACATGTAGCCCAGGCTGGCCTCAAAACTGCTATGTAGTTGAGGATAAACTTGAACTTCTGGTCTTCCTGCCTCTGCCTGGGATTGCAGGCATACGCCACCACACCAGGTTTATGCAATGCAGGGAATCAAACCCAGGGCTTAATGCATGCCAGGCAAGCACTCTACCAACTGACCCACAGACCTTAGGCCTCCAGTTCTAAGTTTTAATCAGTGACTTGAACAAAAATATTGAGCTAAATTTGTAGGCACCAATCTCAAAAAAGACTAAAACCTGTTGGGAAGTAGCTCAGTTAACAAAGCACTCGCTCAGCATGCACAAGGTCCTGGGTTCAAGCCCCAGCAGAGAGTCTGGAGTGGGGGGCACAGGGAGGGCAAGGTTCAGAATCATTTCAACAGTAAATACACAAACCCAGAACAAGTTGGCATGACCCCAAAAGTCCATGAGAACACCCTAGAGTCATCCCACTGCCCTTTAACAGGAGCTGCCAGTCACTCTGCTGTACAACTAAGATGTAAGTGTAACGAGGGACATCTGTCTATGTGCCTTCTCCTTGCCATGCTGTGAGGAGACCGACCACATGAGAACAGCCAGCCCAGTTATGGGGCCATGTCTTTGCAGCACTAGTGGGGGCTATCCTGGGTGTTTCCTGGAGCCAGGTGAGCCTGGACCCTCTGTCCCCTCTATACCTGTGACCACGTCAGTGACCTTGCTTCATCCAAGCTCTGCAGCCCCACCCTCACTGTGTTGCCGAGATAAAGTCCCGATCATCGCAATAACAGTGGATCTCCAGGACCTCACTAACACGGGGACCTAAGAGGCCCAGACGGTGTCGAGCTGGGGGAAGGCAACTGAGTTCCATAGAAGGAAGAGCTTTCTAGCAATGGGGCCAACCTGATGGGAAACACCAGCCACAAGGAGTGGCCTCACTGTCACTCTCAGGACTAGGTTGCTAGGCAGCAGGAACCCTGTAGGAAGCAAGGAGAGCCTTCTCTTGCTTCCTCGGGGGACAGGGGATGGGTAGTTATGGGAGTCACCAGGTATAGAGGGAAGGGGCTCAGAGCACTGAGCTAGAACAGGGGTAGAAGAGCAGGGATGAGGGACAGACTGTGAGCAGGTCACCTGGGCTGGGTGCTCACCTCCTTTACACTTATCTCAAGGGAGAAGACCAGCCTGCAATGCCCCTCACCTCTCGCTTGTGGGGTCCGAGCAGTTCAGTGGGTACTTGAGGTGGATGATGGTGCCATCTCGGTCCTGAAGGATGCCCTGCTGCTGAGTATAATACTCCACCAGCTCCGTCAATGTCGCAAACTTCTCCCCTCCATACAGGTCATAGAAGTCCCCCGAGTTCTGGATCCGAATGTGGGTCACCTGGTCATCCACCCTGCAAGGCCCCAGGGAGTGAGGCTCCAGGTATAGGAGCAGAAGTAGGGTGGGCGAGGGGATAGGCCGAGGGGCCCGAATGCAAAAGCACACAGGAATAGGGTGGACACAGATCGCTATGTGGACACACTAGGGCTACAGGCAGGGACACAAGGGGAGCAATACAGCATGAGGTGGCAACATAACCCAGGGGACCCAAGAATGCTCAGGACCCACACAATGAGCTGCCAAATCGCGGGAGAGCCACCTACCTGACTGAGAGGGAGAAGTCACCCTGGTTCTTGCGACTGGGCCGAGCCAGGAAGCTCCCAGGGACTCCCCGGCCCTTGAGCAGGGTCTCCGCATCAGGCCCACTGAGGTCCCGGTGAAACCACCTGAAGGTGCACAGGGCGGTAAAGTAATGTCCCTGGGCACCAGGCCACCCTTCCATCCTACCTCCCATAGCTCCCAGGCCCTTACCTCACCATCCTGGGGCTCTTGCTGAATTGGCTGCTGAGAATGTGGAAGGCACAGCCTGTCTGGACAGGTGGAACACTCTCGGGCTGAGCCTCAAGCAAGGCTCTCAGAGCCCAAGCCTCCTACAACCCCAACCTGCTGTCCTGCTACGGGGCTACCACTCTACTGGCCTGGGGCAGCCAGGAGGGCGGAGACAGGAAGGGGCGCGGCCGACCCCTTGGGGGAACTCACTTGTACTTCTCTTTTCAGAGCAAGGGAAGAGAAGCAGAAGGGTGGCGGGGTGGGGGAGGGCCCACTTCCCACAGTCTGCCATCAAAGGCGAGGAGTATGGCCCTGAACATTCATGACTCAAGAGATAAGGACACGTGTGTGCGCCCCTCCGGCCCTCCAGGCCAAGATTCACACGTGTGAATGCTCATGGTCACCAGGTCGGCTCTTCCTCCTCCACCAGATGCTTCTACTCAGCATTCTTTGGCACAATCTAATAATGATGGTGCACCCTGACCCTGTCATTTAATGGAGTGTTGCCACATGCCAGACTCATTGCTACAATGTCATTTACATGCCTCCTGTGGGCTACACCTCACCACAGCCTCATTGCACAGGCACTATCTTTAAACCCACTTTACAGACAAGGAAACTGAGGCTAAGAAGTTTGAGGAACTGCCCCAGGCCTTACACTTAGTAAATTGCATGATTCAGACCTAAATAGTTTAGTTTCAAAACCAATGATTTTTAAATACTGCCTGCCAGCCCTCAGGACCCAAAGAACAGTAGCCAATAGACTCCTAGTCCAGAAGAGATACTATCACTGCAGAGAGTCCCTACAAGACAACCTCATACAGCATTGTCAATTGTGGGCCTTTTCTACTTGTAGACTCTGAGCAGGTGTGTGTGCGCGCGTGCGCGCCTGCGTGCGTGCGTGTGTGTAAGGTCCCAACAATGGCAGATGCTCCCAGGGATAGTTGCTTTTAGGAGCTCTCAGCTCAAAGGCTTATGATACCCTGTGTGTGTAATTCTCAATATAAACTTTTTTTAAAAAGTGCAAACATTACCAAGCCAAGACCATAGGAAAAACAATCCACCCAACAAAAGATTCAAGTAACTCCTACTGGTGTTTTCCTTCAGGCGGAACACAGGCTGCTGGAGAACAGAGCTGGGACAGAGGCCCTTATATCCTTTAGGGGGAGTTATTTGTTTGTGGTGTTTTGATTGGTTAGTTTTGGTATTTTTGCCACACTGGAATTAGAACCCAGGCCCTAGCCATGCATGGTGCTGCACACCTTTAATCTTAGTACTTGGGAGGCAGAGGCAGGCGGATCTCTGTGAGTTTGAGGCCAGCCTGGTCTATAGAGTGAGTTCCAGGGCAGCCAGTGCTATACTGTGAGACCCTATTTAAAAAAAAAAAAAAAAAAAGAACCAATCCCTGAGGCAAATCCTCCAGCCCATTTCTTCTTATTCGTTGATTCATTTTTACATTTCTGCAGTCCTAGGAATGGAACCTAGGACCTCAAACATGCTAGGCAAATGCTCTATCACTGAGCTACACCCCAGTTCTCTTTTTATTTTTTATTTTGAGACAGGGTATCACTGAGTTGCCCAGGCTAATCTGGAACTCACTCTGTAGCCTTGAATTTGCAATCCTCCTGCCTCAGCCTCTCGAGTAGCAGGGAGCATCGGCATCATCACCACATCTGGCTCCCTTACACTTTTTCCAAAACTGTATGATGCTTGAAGTGGAGCTCAGTGGTGGCACACATAAGGCCCTGGGGTCCATTTCTGCACCAGACCCAGTAAAGTCATGAATAAGTGTATAGTTAGTTGTGTGCTTAATATTTATTCGTAGTATATATGTTACATCTCAAAAAATAGGAAAAACAAAGGAGTATGAAAACCAGCAAGGGCTGGGTGCGACTCTGAGTGAAGCGCTTGCTCAGCATGTAGGAAGCCCTGGGTTCCACAGTCTTGCTAGGTGCCCTGGCACACACCTGTGATTCCAGCACTGGGGAGACAGAGTCAAGAGGTAAGGACAAGTTTGAAGCCAGCCTGGGCTTCATAAAGACTTGAGGCCAGCCAGGGCTATATAGCAAGACCCTGTTTAGAAAAAAAAAAAAATCACCCTTTACGGCAAGTCTTTTATCATTCTTGGGAACATGAAGTATCTCCTAACCTACCTCTCCCCTCCCCTTTTCTTCTTGCTAATAGAATTGGGAATTTACACTATGAAAGATCTGGAACCACCATGGACTCAGCTCACCCCCAGGGTCAGGAAGACCACATACAAAGTTGGTTCCAGCACAGGGAACCATCCCATCCTAACCATCAGAGTCCAACCCAGAGAAGTATCCAGTGAGAAAACTCATGAGTACACGTACACAGACATGGTTACATGTATGCTTCCTGGTCTGCCCCTGCATGCAGATGAGTAAGCATTACACAGACATATGCAAGCAGACCTTGTATAGAAACACAACTTATATGCACCACATCATCTGTGTCCATCCATATACATACCTTGCTGGGGGCAGATCCCCAACACAAGGACACAGGAAGTTCCAGGTACCTGCTTAGCACCACACCAACTGCAACCAGGTCTAGGACTTTTCATTCCAGAGTTAAGCCCACTTGGTGTGAAGGAGCTTACTAGTCACCTAATACTCCTGACCCTTTAAGTATATCTAAAGAATGTCAAGCCAGAAAACAAGACACTCCAATAATATGGATCACCCCTGCTATTCTCTGGCAGGAAGATAATCGTAATCCCCCAAGAAGCAAGGCCCAGGGCCCTGGAGTTGGAAGAGCATTAGGACAACATACACAATCATCCCATTTGAGCCTTTGACCACCTAGGATGTAGGGATTTTGTCTTTGTTTTAAGGAGGCTGACAGTCCTAAACGCAAGTGCCTGGTATCTAGAAGAGAAAGGACTTCCTCTGGGAAGCAAGGGATGAAAGAAGACATCACGATCAATGGTGATGCAAGAAGACAGGCCCTGTAGTCAAGACACAGCGAGATCTTACATAGCTACTGGACATCTCTGAGCCTTGGCATTCCGACCTCATAAACGAGCTCAACAAGATTTCCTAAATTGAGACCTAAAAAGTGAATAAAGCAACCAGGTGTGGTGGCTTATCCTAGAACCCCAGTATTCAGGAGGCTAAAGCCTGGGACAAAAGGCCAAGGGTGAAGGCACATGCCGGCCCTCAGGTGGTCATCCTGACCTATGTAACTCACTGCTAAGTGGTATGGTTTCATGTCCTCATCATCAGCATTAACATTTTTTTTTTTTTTTTTGGTTTTTCGAGACAGGGTTTCTCTGTGTAGAGCATTAACATTTTACAATGGATTCTGTCTTCCAATTTTGCATCTGTGGAGTCAGCCAACTATAGACAAAAAAGTAGTATGCTTCTACCAGACAGGCACAGACCTTTTTCCTCGCCATAGTTTCCTCAATAATACAGTATAATGATTTGCATAGCATTTACATTGTATTAGGTAAATACTCGGAGAGGATTTAAAATATGCATTAGTACATGTGTAGTTTACATGCAAATACATCTGTACAGTTTGGCATCTTCTGGTCGCCCTGGAATCAATCCCCTATGGACACTGGCAGGTGACTATTTTATTCATTTCTTTACTTATTGTGAAAAGGGTCAAACTCAGGTTTTTATGCTTGGCAAGTATTCTACCACTGGTCATAACCCTGTTCCCTGTTTTTATTATTTCTGTTAGACAGGATCTTACTCTGTGGTTCAGGCTAGCCTCAAATTCAAGCTCCTCCTACCTCAGCTCCTTGTGTGGTCATACACCACTATACCCGGCTGAGACATTGTATTATTGTTCATTTTCACGACAGCACTGCTCGCCTTGTTACTATCCCAATTTTAGAAACAAAAACGAAAACTCAGACAATTTAAGTAATTGTGACACTTGCCCAGAGTCACAAGTTTACATGAGTGGGAAGGTGAAAAAAAACCAAAGCTGTCTGTGGCCAGAGATGTGTCCGCCACAGCACTGATACAACCACCTTAAAGCATGCTGGGAGGTGGAAGGAGCACGGAATCCCCACAGGCAGATGGACCAGGACACAGAAGCGGCATGCGTAACATGCGCTTGGGTTGCTCAGTGGAAGCCAATCAATGCAGCTGAGCCGAAGTATTCAGGGGGGCTGGACCCCAGCGGCAGGGGTCTTACAAGTCCAGGCTGACGAATCAAGAAAAAGTTCTGTGCTGGGAGATGCCTTGCCAAGCCAGGTGGGAAGACTCAGTGCCACCCTCAGGGCTGGCAGTGACAAGGCTTGCCCTGGAGGAAGAGTGCAAACAGAAAGGCTCACACGAGTGTGAAAAGCAAAAGTCAGCAGGACTCGGGCACAAACAATCCACAAAGTCACCAGCACTCTCCGAGTGGGTTTTCACTTGCGCTATCCAAATCCCACCCAAGTCTAGGCTGCCCACGGGTTCCCTCAGGAGTGGACACTTCCTATTCTGGCTCTGCACTTGCTATTTCTGCCAATCACAGTATGGCTGCCTCTATCTCATCAAGTGGCACCTCATCAGGAAGCCCTCCCTGATGCCTTCAGCCAGTTATGTCTCCAGGATACATCACCTGCACCTTACACTGTTTCTTTTCCTGGGTGTTAACACTTCAACTATCTGAAACAATCCTGGTTATTTTTATTATTGTTATTTATTCACTCTGTCATCTCTGGCTGGAATGCCAGCTCTCTAAACAGATCACATCTGCCTCATACAGGCTCATACACCAACAGAAGCGGTACCTGCCCGCCATGGATGCTCACCATTCATCTATCTAAGTTTGCTCTCTTTGGGGGGCAGCGAAGAGACACGACAGAACCAAGGTTCAGAAGTAAGGCGGAGCCTGCCTAGGAGTGGGAGAGCTTTCTCCAATGTGCCTTCAGACTGTCATGTCTGAGGTAGTGTGTACTACCCAGTGGGGACAGGTCCCAGACAGGAGGCCGAAGCAGAGGACTACAGGCCAGAGGTCAAAAATGAGAAAAGATAAACATCTGGGGTTGGGGCGAAGAAAAGGGAGGCAGAGGGATATGAACGAGCCTGGGAGTCCCGAATCTTGTGGGAAGGAGAGGGTCCACAGGGACAGGAAGCTGACCCTGGGCAGGGGGTGATGGTGGGTGTAACAGACTATTTATGGCAGCATGCTTGTTGAAGAGTGTGAACGATGCTGTCCGCCCGGACTAACAGGAGTCTAGGACACACACGGGTGGCACAGGGTACTTACCCGCGGGACAGCATCTCCCCAGGAGTGGGGGGAGTCACCGGCCAAGGGCGACGGGGGCGGGGCCAAGCGAGTGGCACACAGCTGTTCAGGGATCCAGACCAGACCTTCGGGAAGAGTGTTCTGGTTCTCAGCCGCTTCCTCCTCCCTCCAGTCTGTCAAACCTAGGGCACCTTGAGGACAAGCCCCTGGCCTGCAGGTCCCGGAGGGAAGGACAGGTGGGGCGGGGCTGGCCGAGACCGCCCACCACAATCCAGTTCCCCCGAGGCCCGAGGCCGTGCAGCAGGCTTCAGGCCTGCCAGGGCCTACTTCTCTGGGAAGGGGAGGAGCCACCTGCTGCTCCACCTGAAGCTCACACTGACAGAGCCGCAGGAGGGCGGGCAGGGGCAAAGACCAGGAAGTAACCCTAGCCAGGGGACCGCCCCCAGCAGAGTACCTCTCAGACACTGGAAGGCAGAGGGCCCAAGGAACAGCCTTGAAGCCCTCTGCTCATAGAAAGTACGGCCTTTGTGAACAGACCTCCCAGGATGCCAAGAGGCCCATTCAGCCTCCCACCCCCTGGGAAGTAAGGGGCTCTAGAGAACAGGGTTGGTCCCCGAAAAGTGGATAGGAAGGACCTAGGAAGGGCAAGGCCAGAGGCAGTCGGGTAGCAACAAGTGGGGGTAGCCAGGACTACAAATGGATGACACCAAGGTTTAGTCACAAGCGCATTTATTATTCTCTGGAACACAAGGTCTTCTTCCCTAGCAGTGGCACACTGACAAGAACAAATCTCAGGAGGCAGCCACGCTGCTTCCGGAAGCTGGCCCGTGGGGCGGTAGTGTCATAGGCGGCAGGAACAGTGCCTTTAGCTTGCCCGACAGGCTGGCAATCTCAGGATCCTGGGCTTCGTAAGACTTGACTAGGCGGGCAAACTTAAGGACACCTGAAAGAGGGAGCGAGGACGCCTGCTGGAGGCCAGTGCGCTGAGGCAGGGGAGGGGTCCTTAGAGTAGGAGACACCAGACACGAGCTGATCTCCTTTGAACCAGGCAGCCACTTCAAAAGAGGACAGTTCACACGGCTGTCCTGCATGGCTTCAACCAACCCCCACCCAGCTTTCACTAGGCACAACTGGACACAGTATGAAAGAGTCCTTAAAGTACCCAGGCATGGTGGCCCACCCTTATAATCCCAGCACTTGAAAGGCAGTGGCAGGTGGATCTCTGAGTTCGAGGCCAACTCGGTCTACAAAGCAAGTTCCAGGACAGCCAGGGCTACGCAGAGAAACTGTCTCAAAAGAAAAAGCCCTAAGGCAGAACGTTTCTCACTCTCAGGTGAACCTGTTAGCTGTTTTACCTCAAGCAGCCTAAATATGAATGAGAACCCAGGTCTGCAAGTAGTCCCTGGCTAGCTAGGCCAAATCAATGAACACATGTCCTTGGGAAGAAAGAGCTCAATCCCCAACACCAAACCTATTACCTAAAACGCCTTGCAGGAAGTGCAGAAGGCCGCTGTTCAGATTAGAGCTAGGCCTGGTGACTCAAACCTACTGAATACCACCTACTCAGAAGGCTGAAAAAGGAGGATCTTTGGTTCAAGGCCAGCCTGGGCACCTTGGTGAGACCCTGACTCAAACAGAGCTCAGTGGTGGAGAGCTTGCCTAACATAAGGCCTTGGGTTGGGGGGGGGGGGGGGTCGGGGGTCGGGGGCAGCGAGCTCAGGCTAGGCCCTGAGCGCTGAGTGCCAATGTTTGATGTGACTGCCGCCCTGTGGCGAGAAACAGATCGACTCGGGGGCCGCTGATCATGAGCCCCACCCCCACCCCAGCGCATCGCCATCCCATGTGGGACCCACCTTCCCCGTCGCAACTGAAGCCATAGGCCTTAATAACCTCCTGCTGGATCTGTGTGGCCACTGGCAGCACGAACTGCAGCATCTTGCCCATATCGTTGCACGCATTGTCTCTAGCCTCGTCCATGCGCACGGCGTTCTCTGGGGCCGAGAACGCTTGGATCACTTCCGCCAAGACCACTGCAAACCCCAAGCATCCCGGAGCGGTCCGCGGAGCACGGCGGGCAAGCCCAGAGGAGGGAAGAGGCAGGGAATCAGTGGACCGAGGCGGTCGGTAACCCGATCAGCTCGTCCTCCCAACCCTTCGCCCGAATGGGCCAGGGCCCCACTTGGAGAAGGAACGGGTAGTAGAGCGCCCTCCCCCTAAAGGCGGCCCACGCCCAGCCTGGGCTCCTCACCCTTGGCCTGCTCTGCGCTCAGGGCCGCGGGCTGGGCCGAGGAGGACGCCATGGGACGCCAGTCGCTACTTGACTAGTGCAAAGCCTGGAGAGATCCGGAGGAGCCAGGCGCCGGCCGCCTCCTGCCGCGGCTGCCGGGCCAGTGCAGGAGGAAAGGAAGCTGTCCCGCACGAGGCGGAAGTGTCTGAGCGTGGACCTAGCACACGCACTTCCTACAGGACCCCAGCGAGAACAAACCCCACCGCCCACCAGGCCGGGACAGACACTATTCTTATAAACCAGGGAGTGGGAGGGGTTTTCCGACGGAAGCCAGAAAACCTGCTAGACAAATTCTAAAAGAGCTGTAACACTGCCCAGCCTCCTTTGCAGCGAGCCCGGGAAGGACGCGAACTCCACTTTCGGTGAGGGTGAGATCACTGTGCCCTTTCCCCTTCCCCCTACTAATATACGAATCACAAAGCACATTTTTATTACTCAATTCGGTAAATAATATTAGAGAGGACTACTAAAACCGGTCGTTTCTTGAGTTTGTGGCCGGTTGAGAGAGGGCTATGCAAATGACTCAATGCTGATTGGCTGGAAACAGCCAATCACAGCTCCGTTGTTATGAGAAAAAAAAAAAACAGGGCTTCGCAATAATAAAAGCTTGGAACGAAAGCCGATGTAATTGGCCTTGTATAGTGGTAGGCGATGTGGCCCGATGCCTTGTATTCTTAGTACAGGCTCTTGTCACCCATCCCCGCCTGCCTCAAACTGCAAGGGTAATCCAGAATGTCACGGGGCATAGTACTGCACTTCTGTGATACTAGCATAACAGATGAGAGGTAGGAGGGCCACAAGTTCAAGGCCAACTTGGGCTTCCATGACCTTGCCTCATTAAAAAACAGAGGGGGTGCAAAGATGGCTCGCCCTGCCTGGCAATCCTCGACTGCCTGTAACTCAAACTACAAGGGATCCAACACCCTCTTCTGGCCTGTCAGGCCCTTGCATTCGTGGGAACGGGCAGGAACCCATACACATAATACAAATATTTTTTTTTTCAGAGCTGAGGACCGAACCCAGGGCCTTGCGCTTGCTAGGCAAGTGCTCTACCACTGAGCTAAATCCCCAACCCCAAAATAAATCTTAATAAAAATCAGCAATACTAATCTTATTGGCCTACTGAAGTTATGCAAATTCAACTGTTTCAAAACCACTTATCAAACTATGCTATGGAAAGAGTTAGATCTCCAAAACTGTGTTTCTGGAGCACTCTGGTGGCACATTAGATGGATGAGTGCCAGAAGTGCTTCCAGGGTCTGAGGAGTTTTCTAGATCTGGTCATGCCCACTGTGGGCCTGTTCTTGCTCTCAAAGGCCTTACCTTCCCAATCTTGGGAGAAATCAGAGGACTAGTACGAGGCACCCCCATAAGCATAGCTGAGGATCCACGATCAAGAAATGCCCTACCCAACCCCACTCCTCCCCACTTCCCCTAAGACAATCAGACCTCCCACCCTACCCACCCCACCAGACCCACAGCCCCCCAAAAACAAGTCACAGACATCTTCCTGGGGAACTGTGAGGATGTTTTTGTTTGGTTGGTTTTGGTCAGGATGATTTTTAAAGAGCATCATATAGATATTTATATATATAAATTATTAATGTGGGACGGGCAAGGGGCACACATCGCCGAGGGGGTGTACACATGGGGTGGGGCAGGGCAGCACAATGCTACGCAAAACAGCCACATCTAACAGATGAGATAATCACACCAACGGGTGGGGGGGAGCAGTGGCCACCAAGGATCGGGTCTAGAGGAGAAGAAAAGCAGGGGATGAGGAAGAGGGACCTGGTCCAAGATCCTGTGCACGTTCTGTCCCCGCCCCCGCCCCCCCCACCTCTGTCCCTTCTTCCCTCCCTCCCTCCGCCCAGCTGCAGAAGCTCTGCACGTGGGCAGCACCCTTTCCTCGGCTTGGGGGTGGGGAGGGGGTCGTCAAAAGGTTGGGGGAGTCCTCCAAGGTCTGGATGAAGGAGCAGTGGATGCTCTCTGGATCGCAGGTTCTACAGCGGCTTGTCGCTTTCCTTCTTCAGGTGACTAGACAAGAGGCAAGGCGTCGGAGATGAGACTGAGGGAGGAGCGTCCCCTCCAGAGGGCCAGCACCCTGTTGGATGGGACCCGCCTCCCACCTCCCGTGTGCTCTGGGGCAGCCTGCAGTACCTGTAGTAATCTTCCTGGGCAGGCAGCGGCACGCTGTGCAACGGGTGATGGGCATGCAGCCACTGCTGCTGTTCCAGAGCCAAGCGCTGCAGCTCGGCAGACTGCGCGTGCATGGCCTGCAGCTGATGAGCTGCTGACATCGGAGCAGACAGGGAGGCCGGCAGGTCCCGGTAAGGGGCAGCTAGGACAGACAAGAAAGGCCAGGAGCAGGTGACTGACAGCTAGGGCACTCAGCCACTTTACAGACAGTGGGAACTAAGGCTACGATGTAGAGTCACACCACCTACCCTACCATCTGCCAGGGTGGAATGGAACCAGGAGTCCGACTTCTGGGCCTGGCCCTAGAGCTCAAGTCTCTTTGAGAAGGACCTCAGCCTGTGTGTTTCCATCTCAGCTCCTCACCTCTCTCTCCAAACTCCTCTAGGCCCACTAGACCACCCTACTTCCTCTGCTCTGGCCTTCCCTCACTTAGGCTTCTCCATCCCAACCTCCATCCTTACCAAAGAGCTGGTGACGAAGAACTTCGTTCTCGTGCAGAGGGTGAGGAAGAAGGGGGTTAGGGAGGGTCCCAGCTGGGTAGGGGATCCGGGTAAGGTGAGACCCTGAGGCCAGGGGGTCAATGAGAGGGTGCACCGAGGCGGAGGCTGGAGGGCAGAGAAAGGAAGGTGTCACCAGGAGGCAGGGTCAGGGACAACCATGCACCGGGGTGGAGGGATTTCGCCTGTGAAGACAGACCCCAGGGATGCAAAGCTTAAGGAAGGCAGGAGGAAAGAGCTCGAGTCCTGAGCTGGGAAGAAGAAACTGCTGGGGAAGAGACACGCTTGACTGAAGACAGATTAGTTAGCAGAGAGGGCTGAGGAGGAAAGAGAAGAATGGATTACTCTGAAGAGAAGAAGGGTAAGTTTAGAAAACTACTGATTTTTTAAGTTTAAGAAATGAGACAGGGAAAAAAATGTAAGAGGTGGGATGAGTATGAGCCGAATGAAAATGCCAAAAGCCCGGGCTGGAGAGATGTCTCAGCGGTTAGGAGCACTGGCTACTCTTCCAAAGGTCTGAAGTTCGGTTCCCAGCAACCACATGGTGGCTGACAACCACCTGAAATGGGATCTAGTACCCTCTTCTGGTCGGCAGGGATACATGTATCAATCAATAAATAAATCTTAAAAAGAAAAAAGAAAAAGAAAATGCCAAAAGCCTGTTGTTCTGTATACTTATAAATAAATACATGCTCTAACTGGGGGGAATGGGGGAGGGCGAGAAGAAACGAGCAATTCCAAATGACCAAGTCTACGGCCAACTAGGCCGTGTTCTGGGCTATAAGCGCGACGTTAAAATAGTGAGGAAAGCTCCTTATTGCCTATGGCACCAAAACCAAACTTACATGGATTTTTCCAAAAGGTTCTAAATCTACAGATGGGCAGAAACACAGAAGACCCCTAGATGTAAGGGAAGGAGATGTTGGCAACAGACGAGGTTTGGAACAAGAACACTGCTATGTGAGGGGCTTAGAGAGAGGAAGACAGAGAGGTGATCCTTCACAAGGCTCCAGCTTGGTCTGTTATCAAGGACTATGAAGAGGGCGTGAGACAGCGTGGACGGAGAGTCAAGGAAGCAGAGGTGAGAACAGTAATCTCGGGAGAGGGCGACTGACGCCAGTCTAAAAGGGAGGTTCTGGCCAGAGGAACGGGAGAACGCTATGGGATACGGCCGAGCCACCGTCCAAAGCCAGGAAACAGGGCGTCTTACCTGCATGGATGGCATCCTGCTGGTGCAGGTGAAGGTGAGAGTGGATATGGGAGTGCTGGTGGTGATGGGGAGTCACGTTGAGCATCTGCAGCCGGGCCAGTGGGTCATTGCCCAGGGCCGCCACCCTTTCTGCATGCTGCCTTTCAGCTGCCAGGCGCTCAGCGTAAGACATGTCAGGACGCAGGGCTGGCCCAGCTGCCAGCGCTAGCCGTTCTCGCTCCAGGGGCCCCAGGCTCGGATGAAAAGGGAAAGGATGCAGGCCAGGCGGCCCAGGCTGTAGGGCCAGGCCCCCGTGTCGGGGGAAGGGATCCAGGCCCGGCCCGGGGACCCCATGTAGGGGTTCCAGCTCACTCGGCTTCACCTCAAAGCCAGGCTTGAGCCGGTCACGGAGGTCACGTTCACGGGCTTCCCGCTCCCTTTCTCGGGCAGCTGGGTCGCTGCTGTACAGGGCTGGGACATTGTAACCCAGAAGCCCCGGGTCCACGGCCCCCAAGGGCACATAGAACGGGTGGTTGCGATTGCCAGGAGACATGACGTGAGGTCGGGCGTATTCACTGAGAGTGCGCAGGGCTGGAGTATCGGGACCTAGGTAAGGGGGCACCGTAGCCACAGCGCTGCCAGGCTCAAAGGGAGGCCGATGGGGCACTGGACCCAGAGACGGGCACTCCACCGGAGCACGGCCCTCCTGGGCCAACTTCTGCAGAACACACAAAGAGGCGGGGTCAGCACTGCAGCCGCGGGAAGCTACCGGCCCCGGGCTGCCCGACTGTCTCCGCGGTGGAAAGCCAAAATGCCTCACCCCACTCCCAGCTTTCTTTTCCTCCTGCCTGGAAGCCTGAGCTTTCTGGGCTGCAGCGGCTCCTCCCCTCCGCCAGGGGGCGAAGCGACCGGAGTGGCGAAGCCCGGCAGCGGGAGAGGCGCGCGGCGCACCTTGTGACGCACTCACCACACTGCGCTCCAGCTCGCGCTCTTTCTCGCGCTCGCGCTCCTTCTCGCGCTCCCGCTCGCGCTCGCGCTCCTTCTCCTCGCGCGCGCGCTGCTCGGCCTCGCGCCGCACCTTCTCCACCAGGTCGGCGCGCTTCTTGGCCAGCTTGGAGCCCTCCAGCGGCACGAAGTACAGGTCGCTGCGCGCGCACGAGTTGAAGCCGCGGTCCAGGTGCTTATTGAACCTGCCGGGCGCGGAGCTGTGAGCTCGAGCCTCCAGGGCGGCCCCCCCACCACCCTCCTCCCCCAGCTCGTGTCCCCCAGTCCGCACCGCACGGTGAACGTGATCGCAAGGCCCCGCTCGCCCCTCCGCCTTCCGCTCCCAGCCCCACCCGCACCCGCACCCACGGCTGCTCACCGGGCCGACTGGCTGGCGTGGCTGGGCACGTCCACCACCTTGGGAGGGGGCGAAGGGCTTCGGGCCGGGGGCACGGGACTCTCGGGGGCCTCATACTCTTCGGCCGGCTCCTGTTTGATCTGCGTGGCCGCCAGGGGCGGCCCTGCAGCGGGGGCCGCGGCGGGTGGAGGCAGAGCCGACAGACTGGAAGGCCCCGCAGGAGGCAGGGGCCCTGGCCCCACGGTGGGCGAGCCTGGCTTGAAGGTCCCTGGACCTGCTGGCGGAGAGGTGCCTCGAAAGCCGGGTGGGGTCCCCGTTCTGAAGGAGGGTGGTGACCCCGGTTTGTATCCAGGCGGGGTGGCGGTCTTGTAGGCGCCTGGGGATGGGGCTCTCTTGCTGTACTGAGGGGGCCCGGGTGGTGAGGCCGTCTTGTAGCCTGCTGGCGAGGAAGCCACGGTGGCGATGACAGTAGACAGAGTAGCTGAGGAGGTGGTGACTGGAGGAACTGGTGGGAAGGGGTAGGATGCCCCTTGGGGACCCTGGGATGAGGAGGGGTGTGAACATGAGTAGGAGGCTTGAGAGGAAGAGCCGGAAGCGTTGGAAGAGGAGGAAACTGGGGGGCCATTGGGACCTGCTTGGCTATAGGACACCTGGCCATGAGGTGGAGGCAGGTGTGCTGGCCCTGATGGGTAGGGCCTCAAAGACCCCAGGGAGGGTGACATGTTGTAAGGGTGTGCATGATGGGAGCTACTGCTCTCTAGGGGGTGAGGATATGCTCCAGGTGGAGGGGGCCCAGAGTTTCCATGATGATGTTGCTGCTGCTGTTGTTGCTGGTGATGGTGATGTGTAGGGGCTGGTGGGTGGGCTGTGGATTGGCCCCCAGTGGGAGGGTAAGGGCCTGGATGGGTGGTGTTGGCCAAGAGGCGGCCATAGGGGGGAGGGGGTGGAGGACCCTGGCTCCACACAGCCTGCGATGGGAGAGAAGGCTGGGTATACTTGGGTGGCTGATTAGCAACAGACATACTTGTTGGTGGAGGGAAGGAATGAGGGTAACTGGGCAGAGCCTGGGAAGCTGGGTACTGGGAGGCAGAGGAGGAGGAGCTAGAAGCAGCTGCTCCAGAGTTACTAGAGGATGAATATGGGTACCGCATTGGGGGCCCAGGGGCAGAGGAGGAAGAAGCTGGGGGC
Source organism: Peromyscus californicus insignis (assembly GCF_007827085.1). Lineage (NCBI taxonomy): Eukaryota > Metazoa > Chordata > Mammalia > Rodentia > Cricetidae > Peromyscus > Peromyscus californicus. The sequence continues at coordinate 138,692,959 of NW_026294584.1, forward strand.
AAAGGGTGGGGTGAGGGAGCCAGAGTTGGACCCTTCTCTGGGCCAGGAGGAAGTCCACTCATGCCCTGACCCATGGCATGGGGAGAGGGCAGATGCCCAGGGATTGGCTGAGCCCCCATTCCAGGAGGAGAGGCTGAGGCGTTGTTGAGGGGTCTCAGGGCAGGTGGAGGCGGCAGGTTTGGTGTCACATGGGGGAAAGTGGCTGGTGGTGGAGCAGAAGGTAGGTTCCCACCACCCACTGGAGTATTGGGCGGCTTTGTTGGAGGGGCACCAGTGGCCCCAGAGCTTGATATTGAAATTGGGGTGGTGGGTGGGGGATGCTGCTTGCCTCCACTAGGGGCACTCACTGAAGAGGCAGCTGCTCCCCCTTTGGGACCCATGGGGGGTCCAGATAAAACACCTCCACCAGCATTCCCAGGGTAGAGCTGTGGGTGTGGGGGAGGGGCTCCAGGAGGAGGGCCCTGGAATAACCGAGATGGGGGTGGCTCCATTGGAGCGTGATATCCAGTGGGTGTCACAGAAGGATGGGGTTCAAAGCCAGGCTCTGGCTGCCGAGGAGTGCTGTCTGGTGGTGGAGGGGAGGGAGGAAAGAGTGGAGGTGGGTGGTAGGGGCGGGCTGGGCCCTGGGACAGGCCCGAAGATGAATCAGAGTCATTCTCCACACTTCCAGGGCTGTAGATGCTGGGGGATGTGCTTCGGTTATCCTGATCTATATCCCTAGGGTCACTGCTGCCATCATCATTAATGCTGCGCCCATCCAGGCTGTCCAGATCCGAGGGAGACTGTGGTCGAGGGAGCTCCTGCTGTCAGGGAAGAGGGCTCAATTTTCCTCTTTTCCTTTCCTGTTTCCCCAGGATTCAAACTTATCTCCCACAATCCTTTGCTCCTCACAGCACTGCTGTGCTACAGTGTGTTGGGGATGCTTGCTCAAGGCCACCTTCTGTCATCTAGCATCTCTCTCTCCCACATCTCAGCTGCTTTCTAATAGCTTATTTCCTTCCTTGTCAAACCCTGGTCCTTCTCAAGTGTCCATCTCAAACACTGACCCCTTACAATCGACTGCAGACCCTTCTTGCCATCTCCTGTCCAACTCTCATCCCTGGTCCTGTTAGCTGTCCCCAAATGCGTGGTTTCCTTGTTTTCTTTCCTCCTGGCTTGCTTTTCTAACAACAGTTTCATATAGCCCAGGCTGACCTCCAACTCACTCACCACATAGGACAGGATGACCTTGAATTTTTTGTTTTTTGAGACAGGGTTTCTCTGTGTAGCCCTGGCTTTCCTGGAACTAGATTTGTAGACCAGGCTGGCCTGGAACTCACAGAGATCTGCCTGCTTCTGCATCCCAAGTGCTGGGATTAAAAGTGAGCACCACCACCACCTGGCTGACCTTGATTTTTTTTAATCTTCCTGTCTTGTCTGAATGCTAGGCTAAGAGATGTGCACCATCATGCCCAGTTTTTAGATTGTATTAAGTGCTTGGACTTAGCACTCTGTACTAGGCAAGCACTCTACGGAGTGAGCTGCATTACCAGTCCCATTTCTGCATCCTCCTTAAGACTTACTTGTCCCTTCCTCAACGGAGGCTGTAACACCCTCCCTACCTGTCCAGTCCCCCATGGCCCTACAGTGAGCTGCATTACCAGTCCCATTTCTGCATCCTCCTTAAGAATTACTTGTCCCTTCCTCAACGGAGGCTGTAACACCCTCCCTACCCGTCTAGTCCCGTGGCCCTGCTTTGTCACTTACTGTTCGAACTAAAGCCTCAGGAGCCGTCTACCGTATTATAGACGAGACCACTCCAAACAAGCACCAAACAGGACTCTGAGATGCCAGCAGACATCAAAGCAGGAACGGTGCACAGCAGAAGTTTAGAGAGCATAGTCAGAAAGGTCACGGTCGTCACAATCTCTCACCTCAGTTTTGGTCTTTTTAGGTGCACTGGTCTCCTCACTTTCACTCTCGGAGATCTCCTCGCTTCGGCCCTGCTTGTTGGCCTTTGGGGTAGAGGTTTCCTCTACTCGGGCCTTCTGTTAGGGAGAAAGAACATGCTTGTCTTCTGTCTCCTAAGCCCCTGCCAGAGTTACTCCCTGCCAAACTTGAAACCCCCCACCCCCAAACACCCCTTCAGCTGCAGTGCGTCCTGTGGGGACCAGAGGAGGATTACCTTGGCCGTCTGCCTGGACTTCTCAGCTTTGCCATCACTGCTAGATGTGCTGACCCCTCCAGGGGAGGCCCGGCCCCTTGATCTCAGCTCTTCCCGGGGCCCGGGGGCCTCTTTCTTCCGTCCACTCCTCATTGACATCTGAGAGCGGGATGGAGGCAGTAGTGTTTTACATTGCACCTAACTTTAGATTATACATTGTTTCTGTTCTCCGCTGTAGGCCCTTCCTCCTAGCTTCCCTGCCCCTGCCCTTGACCTGGCGTACTGCTTACTACAGCTTCTACTCACTGAATCTTTATTCTGTCGTGTCTTCATTCTTCAGGCTGTGGAGACCCCATTCTCCTCTGCCTGGGCAGCTGAATACAAAATCTTGTTTGCTGCACCCCAAGCTCCCCACAGCTGTGGTCTGGGAAGCTGGAAGCAGTTGTAGGCACGAGGTACTCGAAGGATGTTTTCAGTGAAATCTGTTAGGAAAAACCATCAGCGTTTTCATACTGTAGCAGAAGCAGCAGGGGTCTGAGTAAGAAGCCTAGTCCTAAGGGTCAAGAGGTACAGACACCACAAGAGACCGCAGCTCGCTCCGCAGGCTACATCAGCTAAGAGACCCTCACAGTATATTCTCTCTCATCTCTAGGGAAGGCAGAAAATTCAGATGTACCTATGAACCCCAACCTAACACTTAGCAGGATTTTACCCTTTACAAGCCCTAAAGAGTATCTGTGGCCTGGTATGGTGGTGGATGCCTGTAGTGCCAGCATTCAGAAAGCTATGGCTTGGGCATCACATGTTCAAGGACAGCCTGAACTAGACAGCAAAATCCTGTCTCAACAACAACATCAAAAAAAAAAAATTGTACACTCATTAATTCCAGGGCCTTACAAATTCAAAAGCAGCACAAAGAAACGAGGCTGATGTGTTTACTGGGCATCTTCTTCGTGTCAAGCCCTCTACATGCACTTTCCTGGATCACCTCCAACACACTCTGCAGTGGGATTAGTAAGTAAGGAGACTGAGGCTCACTGTGACTGTGACCTGTCCCACCTTCCATAGGGAAGGACCAACGACAAAGCCAGAACCTAACCCTCTGCAATCTGACTTCAAAGGCACACTCACCCGCTCACTCTTCTACACTCTCCTCAGAAGTTGGAGAGAATTCTAAGAAGCCTAGATCAGTCACACAGATAACAATCTTGTTTCACATCACACAATGCAGAAGAATGTCCCATTCTACAATACTGAGTAGCACAGCCTCACCAGCTTCAACCCCAAATCGAGGCATCTTCGAAACTGTAGAACATTCTAGACAGCCTCATAAGGATCCATCCTCTAGTAGTTGGCCTTTTCCACTTACAGGGTTTTTGTCCAGAGAGTCAGCCAACTTGAACTGACAATGTTTGGGAGGAAAAATTCCAGAAAGTTCCAAACAAAGTTTGCATCTGTTAACATTGCCGCCCCTGGCTCAGTCTACAAGGATGCTATGTGGACACAAGCTGCTGTAATGGCGCACCTTTCACAAGCCCTAGGTCCCTCTCCAGCTTTGGTTCAACCATTGCTCACCTTCCCATGGCACGTCACCTCGGCTTTGAACAGGTGGACTTTATCAAACATTTACATGGAACTGGTTACTGTACATGATCCACAGGTGATTTTAAAAACATGGAGGATTGTGTGTAGGTACAAACAGATACAGCATCATTCCATACTAGGGACCTGAGTATGTGTTAATCTGGTATCTGTGAAGTGTACGGGAACAAATCCCCCAGATATCAAGGGAAGGCTGTACTGGTGTTTCCTGTGCTTAAAAGTCAAAGCTTTCACAGTAACCAGACTCAGAATACACTGACGGGTTGACTGAGGGAGGGTATGCACGTGCTATGACGTGTGTGTGCGGGTCAGAGGACAGCCTGAGTCAGTCCTCTCACCATGTGGGACCTGGGGATCAAATCCAGTTTCAGGCTTTGTGGCTCACTGCTCAGTGAGCATCTCACCAGCCCAACTCAAAACTTTTTAAATTTTATTTTATGGTACACTGGTGGTTTGTCTGCATTCATGTCTATGTGAGGGTGTTGGATCCCCTGGAACTGTAATTCCAGACAGCTATGAACTTCCATGAGGGTGCGGGGAATTGAACCCAGGTCCTCTCGAAGAGCAGTCAGTGCTCTTAACAGCTGAGCCATCTCTCCAGCCCCCTCAAAATATTTTAAAACTACAAAAAGACAAAATGTCAGTGAACATACAACACAGACTTACAAATTTTAAGCCTGTCTTTTACTTGGCATGAACAGCCTATCTACCTGTATCTAGCAGTACAAACATGGACATCATCATCTACCCGTGCATCCACAGCCATACATTTTCATCAGTACTTCAACTCCTGATCCTCCAGCCTTCACTCCCCAGTGCTGGGATTACAGAGTTCCTTGGTGCTGTGCACTGACTCCAGGGCCTCAGGCATGCCAGGAGAGTACACTGGACTGTGTGTATTTCTAGTCCCTATACTTGTTTATGTTTCTTGCTAAGAGTCAAACCACCCCATACTACTACCCATAAAATTTTTAAATTTAATTTTCTATGCATGAACGTTTTGCCTGAATGTATGTATGCGGATCACGTGTGTGTCTGGTCCCTGGGGAGGTCAGAGGAGGGCAACAGATACCCTGGAACTGGAGTTAGTGTGGGTGTGACCTATCCTGTGGGTGCTGAGAATAAAACCTCAGTCCTCGGCATGAGCCACAAGTTCTCTAAACCACTGAGCCATCTCTTCAGACAGTTTCTCTTGTCTGCTTGTCTGTTTCTCTGTCTGTCTGTCTCTCTGTGTCTGTCTTTCTCTGAGACAGGGTCTCACTCTGTAGACCAGGCTGGCCTTGAACTCAGAGATCTGCTTGCCTCTGCCACCTGAGTGCTGGGACTGAAAGTGTGTGCCATTATGCCCAGCCTGTAACATATTTTAAGTGCAAAAAATGCTACTTTCACAGTTTTCCTTTTTATATTTTCTACTGATGTCATGTACACACACAGATGGGGTTTGTTGTGTCCTTATTTGAGACAGAGTCACACAATGCACCTTGCACCAGCCTTAAACTAAGCCCAGGAGCCTTCCGTTTCAGTCTCCCGGCACTGGGTTTGTAAGCAAGCACCTCACCCAGCCAAGTGTACTGCTGTCAATGACCTTTAAACCAAGTGACTGTCAGTAGGTCCATTTGGTTACTGTTTTGAGGTCAGGTCTCAAGAGCTGGAATTACAGGCACACCCCAGGTTCGGTAGGTCCTTTGAATTAACTGATGTTAGCCCAATGGGAATAGACTAAATTCACCCACCCATTCTGAGTTGGGAGGTGCAGGTAAATGACATTTCTACATGTATTTTCTCCAAGTAACACAGAGTAATCTCTTTTTGCCCAACCCCACTGAACCATACTGAGGCAGGCAATGAGGAATGAGTGAGTCTAACATTTCCAGGAAACTTAGTAACTTATACTTAAGGGGCACAAAACAGATGGGACAGAGCCCCAAGTCTGAACTTTCGACTGACGCTTTGCCCAGTAAGCCAGTTTACTTCAACTACAGCTATGACCACATTTTTTTTTTTTAGTTGTTTGTGGATTGGTTTTTAAAATACTATGCATTACCAGGCATGGTGACACACATCTGTAATTCCATTACTTGGGAGGTGAAGGAAGGAGGACCAGCCACCCTTGGCAAATAGCAAGTTCAAAGCCAGCCAGTTCCATGAAATCATGTCTCAAAAAAATAAAACTACAAGTGAAAAAGAGGAAAGAGAATAAACCAATGTCCACAAAACAGCACGAAACAGAAGAAAAGGAGAAAATAATGTTAACAATAAGGACAACAAAGAACACTACCTGGGGCTGGCATCTGTCAGCCCTCCTAGAACATCTCCTCCCATCACAGAACTTGTTACCAAGTCAGTTTGATTCTTAAAGGATCCAAAAGGTCAAAAAATATACTGACGTTCCTTGGAGAACAGAGCGATTACTGTGTGCCTTTCTTACCTTTTTTAATCGGCTGAAATCTGATAAAATTTGCCATGAGTAGCTTTGGAAGAGAAAAACAGCATCAATGGGGCAGTAATTCCTGGGATAAGGCGTGGCAGAGGAAGGGGTAGAGCTGGAGACTGAGGTCAGGTCATACGTTAAGTCTAAACTTGAGTGGTACTCCATCTTGCCTAGAAGGCTGTGGCGAACTAACACTGAGCATCTGCCATGTACAAGAGCACCCATTTGCCCCCATTACCTTATTGTAGAAGAAAGCAAGGAAGAATAAACTCAGAAGGCAGGGAAACAGGAACTCAGAAAAGAGTCCCTAAGTAAGCAGAGGAAAGGGAATTCAGAGGGATTAGAGATGCAGATCAGTGGTTAGAGTGCAGGTCTGGCAGGCATGAAGCCCTGGGTTAGATTCCAACACCACATAAAACAGGGTGTGGCCCATGCCTGCAATCTCAGGACTTCAGAGGTAGGCAAGGAGAACACAAGTTCAAGGTCATCTTGTGCAGTGAGTTCAAGCCAAGCCAGCTTGGGCTATAGAAGACCATCTCAAAAACCAAAAAACAAAAACAAAGATTACTACCAAACCAACGACCAGAGTCAAACCATGGGACCCACATGGTGGAAGAAGAGAACAAACTCAACACCCAGTTACCCTCTGCCCTCCACATGTGCACCAGGGCACACACAAAAATAAATGTCATCCATTTTTCCAAAGAAAGAAATTAAGGAACAAATATGACAATGTCAGAAAATGACCACGTCACAGGCTCCCTGGGAAGAGCTTACAGAGTATATTTATTTCAGGATCACTGACTAGTCTCCACCATTCCAGACCTGCCTGCCTGCCTAACCATCAGCTGAAAATGACCGAGCTATCCATGAAGCCCAGACCAGCAGGGAACAATGCAGTAGCCTAAGTCTTATTAGAACCCAGGACTGTTGAAGGAGCCACAGAGGCCATTTCATCATACAACGAAGGCTCAAAGACGAGAAGTGACTTGCCCAAGGTCATAGAGGTACAGCCAGAGTACACCCTGGTCTCCCGGCTCCCGTTCCAGAGCATCCTGTTCTGCCCAAGGCTGTTTCATAGCCCTCTCCCCTGGGCCACCCACACCTGAGACAGGCATGAAGAGCCATGCCATTTCTGTTAAGTTCAGGGAAGTAAAAGGCCAAGGATCAGTTGAATGAAGGGGTCACCCTGAGAACTGACAGAAGAGAAATCCAAAGAGGACTTCAAGAAAATGAAGTAGTGCAAAGAATGAACCATTTACAAGACATAAGGGTGGCAGAGGCTGGAAATGACCAGGATGAGGTAACTTGGGTTTTTTATTTTTTGTTTGTTTCTGGAGCTCAAACCCAGAGCCTATGTATGCATACTAGGAAATAACATTACCACTGAGCTACCCCCAGCCCAAGACCAGATAGTTTGAACAACAGTATTTTCATCTTCCCACCATACCCAGGAGGAGGCTTGCAAGAATGACCTGCAAGCAACAGGGTTACCTGTTCCAACAGACTGCTGGGGGAGAAGGGGTGCACCTCCTTAGGAAACCCCTACTCGGGGCAACACCAGAAACATCTCCCAGAACCCCTCCCCAGAGTCCCTAGGACATAGCTGCAGGCTGAGGCCCAGTCTACATACTGAACCCCCACCTACAGGAATTCCCACTGGATCACAGCCATGGCAACAAAATGGGTGAAAAAAGTGCCCCTCAAGAGGCCATCCCAGGGGTCCATCTGGCAGCCACTATTACCACCACAGTTGCCAAAGCAACTCCCACCTTCTTACAGTAGTACCCTCAGGGAAGGAGCTTTAGGGTAACCTGCCCCGGGCACAAAGGGAGACCCCGGAGACCAGAGCATCACTGACGGCTTCCCAGATAGAGCCCAGCTGTGGGGCAGCCACAGCTCTGGCGATGAGGGTGGAGGTCACAATTCCTTGGAATGCCTACAAGATTGCCCAATTCTCTCTTCTTTCCCAACCTCCCAAATCCTCCCATCAGTATCCCTTCCTTCCTTATTAGTGTTAGGACTCACACTGCCGAGCCTCAGTGCCCCCTCCAACGAAGTAACTAGGTCTGGGATTAGGAAAACAGGGTCAGAGGTGACCTGGAGTGGGGAAAAGAAAACTGAGTCACAAAAGATACGGCCTTCCCATTTCCACCCCAGGCTTCTCAAAGATGGGCCTCTCCTGCTCCTTCCCCATTCCCCCAGGTTCAATCCCCCCTCTCTGCAGCTACAATCCTGTTCTTACCATCTACCACACCCCTCTCCCGGTTCCACTTCCCTTCTGTTCCTAATACCCGCAACCCTGGGTTCTGGAACCCGGGTTCTGGGCCTGCGGGGCTTCTGGAGCCTTCACGCCCCACCTCGCTGCCATCTCTCCGATCCGTCCTGCCTTCTCCGCGAACCACCCGCACAGCATCCCCCGTTTTACCTCCGCCAAGTCTCCACCTCGGCGTTCCTCCCCTTTAGGCTCTGGTCCTGGCGAAGCTCGGCCCCGTCAGCCCTCCTCCCTACACCCTCCTCCCCCACCTCCCGAGCTCGCGACTCCCGGGCCCGCGTCCCTCCTCCGGGCGGCCCCACCCCCTGAACCCCCAGCCTCGGGCCCGGCCGTGCCCGCAGTGAGGGAACGCGACCGGGAAAATAACAAATGGAGGCGGCGGCGGGAGGGGGGACCGGGAGGGGTGGGGCGGGGAGCCGAGGGCCGAAACGGGGCGGCCCGGGCGGGCGGCAGCGGACCTTACCTGCGAGCGGCTCGGGACGGCTGGCTGGCTGCGAGTGCAGTCGGGCTCCGGCGCCTCCCGGGGACGGCGGCGGCCACTCCCCGCCCCTCCTCGCTGCGCGGCTTCAGTCGCCGCCTCGGCGGCGGCGGCGGCGGCCCCGGCCCCCCCGGAGGGCGGCCCCCATGCCTCGCTCCCCGCGCAGCCCCGATCGGCTTCTCGCACTCCCCGCCCGCCCGCCCGGAACGCGCCGCCCGCCCCCGCCGCGCCGCCCGCCTCCGCCCGCACTCGCGGCCCCGGCGAGGCCCGCGACCCCCGGCCCTCCCGCCGCTCGTGCCGCGCGCCCCTAGCCCGCCCCGAGGCCAGCCGCCCAGAAACGCGTCCTGGCCCGAGGCCCCGGCCCGGCGCCGGGCTGCGGGCGGGCAGGCGGACGGGCTGGGCGGCGCGTCCGGCGACTCGCACAGGAAAGCGGACGGCGGAGGGAGGGCGCTCGGGAGAGGGGGATGGGAGCAGGGAGGAAGAGGGAGAAGGAGGGAGCGCGGAGGAACGGAGGAGAGAGGGGCCCGGAGGAGACGCGAGGGAGGGAGCGCGCGGCAGTCGGGGGGCGGAGGATCGGGGAAGGGGAGGCGCCGGGCGAGTTTGGCCGAAGCCGGCCGGGGCGCGGAGGGAGAGGGCCTCGCGGCGCAGAGCGTGGGGAGCTCGCGGGCCCCGCGCGAGAGGGCTGGGTGGGAGGGGCTGCGAGCTGTGAAGGCAGACATGGGGAGGCTGCCGAAGTTTGGGGACAAGGGGCTGTGGCAGGGGTGAAGTGGGAGGAGTTCGGGGGATCCTGAAGTAGAGATTGGGATAATGGGGCTATATTGGAAAGATGGAGAGGAAGGACCAGAGCCTTAGACTGGAGGTTGTTTAAGGAGCTGTTTCGGGGAGAATACGATGGAAGTTTGGAGACCTGGGCGGAAAAGGATGAAAAGATGAAGACATACTAAGAGAATGGTGTTTCTGGAAGAGATAAGAGTTTAAGGGGTGGTTGGTGTCGAAAAGAATGCAAACCACAACAATTTGGGAGTGATGAAGGGAAGCTGGAGGGAAGTCCAGAGATACTTCTGTGGGAGCGAAGGCAGGAGAGGTCTCAGAAGAGATTTTAAAAGGTGGGACCAGATGGCCATTCTAGAGGGAGACTGGGGTTTGGAGTGGGTTGATAAAACCAGAGGGTGGGGACTTTCGATCGAACTAAGAACTGTTTCCTTTGGCAAATAAATTGGAGGAGAATGAATTAGAGAGGACTGGGAGGAAGTACAAGATAAATAGGATCTTCGTGGCATCATGGCGGGAGGATCAGTGATGGGAAAAGAGGGAGCTGAAGATGGAAAACACTGCGGAGAAGTGACAGAACGGGGGTGGCAGGCCCTGGCATTGAGGTGACTGAGCAAGGGCACTTCACAGTTGGGCCCTTCCATTTACTAGTGTAATCGTTTTCCGTCTCAAGTCTGAAGTCATGACTACTAACATCTTCGGCCATAGTCGCAGAGGGGATGAAGTGGAAGGACCTAGACACATCCCTTAGGTGCCCTGGTTCCCTGCAACAATTGTTGGAATATGGAGGCAGTCCCCAGCACAGACCACAGCATGGTCTTCCTAACTCTCCTCCTGTCAATGTGTCAGTCATGTCCAGGCTACGGCCATGAAGTCAGCACCCCCACCAGTCCACCAGTGCCTTCTTCTGGGCTCCCTGTCTGGCCCCACACCAAGCAGCAACATCTCTCAGGACAAAGGACACTAGAGACAGGGTGATTTTTGGCAGCTGAAATTGGGAAGGCTAGAGAAAGGGAGGGAGGCGGGCTGGGAAATGGGAAGAGCTGGAGCTGGAGTCTGGATTGGGAGCCCTTGGTGGTTCACCAGTTTGGAGTGGTGGTAGGGCATCTGTGGGGCAGTCTAGCTGCAAACCAGGTACGTGGAGTGGGGGCGCTGAGTGGACAGACTGCCTTTAGGGAAGGAAGGAGAAAGGCTGGCCTTGTATCAGCTCAGTAGATCTTGTGTTACCATTCCTTAGGCCAGAGTCAGCCAAGTTCTTGAACTTGCCCAAAAGCTCTAAACAGATTCCAAAGCACTAGGGAGACAGAGCAAGAATCCTCCCACCATCACCCCACCCTGAAACCCCTGCCTCTGCAGGGACTCACTTTTCCCCCATGCCCATCTTCTGGTCCCCTTGCAGGGCCTCCCAGAGACCGGGTCGGCTCCCTGTCCTCTTGTGCCCTGTTGCTTCTTCTCTGTGCTCCAGGATGCCCTCTGCTCCTTCCTCCACCAACTAGTTTTGCTGAGACTCCTCCTCCTTCTCCCCCCAGCGCTTCCTCTCTTTCCTTTAGCTCCCACTGGGCCTGGCTCAGGCCCTCTCCAAATCCCTTCTAGACTGAGCTCTCCTCCTTGTTTAACCACTAAGGCAAACGCCAACATGGTAACTTTCTAAAAGAAAAAATTCAGGCCTAGGTAAGGACAAGGAGTAAGACCAGAAAAAGAAGCCAGCACTACCCGTTCTAGTTCCTCCGGTACCCAAGGCCAGGCTCATAGCTTAGCTGCTGGGAGCATCACACATACACTCCACCCCCATCCTTCACCCCAGCTCCTTCTCTGGCCCCAGCCCCCCACAATCCGCTGGTCTCCAGGCAACGGCACAAAAGGAAAGTAGAGAGGGGCCTTGGAGGCCCAAGCAGAGCTAGCTGTAACCCAATCCAACCTAGTACCTGGAGGGGGTGGGAGCTCTGTCGGAGAAGGACAGCTCTCTGGGATCGGGGAAGAAAAGACAGGGTTTGGCGGCGAGGTGGCTGCAGCTCCACTAGCCCTGGCCAGCCTGGGGGTTTCTGAGAAAGCAATCGCAGAGAAAAGTGAGCCCCCTGGGAGACATACAGGGGTGCTAGGAGAGAAGGGAAAGCTGAGATGGTTACCTAGAAACTAAGAGGTACAGGGGAGGAGAGAGGGCAAGAGGTTCTTTGAACTGAAAATAACTGAGGGATTCAGGAAAGGGGGCAGAAAGAGATGTGGCCCCTGCCCATTCTCCAGTGACAGCTTCTGTTAGCCCTAGAATGAGAAGCCTGGGACCAGAACTCAGAATGGAGGAGAGGCAGGCAGAGGGTGCAACCTTGAAATTCTTCCCGCCCCAACCTCACCTTGGCATCTAGTATGGTGTCCTGCAGAACTTGGGCTCCCTCTAGTGGCCACAGCTACCCATGGGCAGATGCCGCCTGCAAGCATGAGCCCTTGTATCCAAACCATAGTCATCATGTAAGAGGATTTGACTCCCAAGATGGTCCCTAGGCTGAGTGGTTCAACGCCACAGCCCCACTGGGGCGGAAAAGTTAGAGGGGGCCTCTAGCCACACCCTGATGTCCTCCTCACAGTCTGGCCGTCCGGGGAGGCTGTTAAGCACTTCAGGTGTTGCAATCAGTATACTGAAGAACTCAGATTCCTCAGGCCCACCTCTATACCCATGGGACCATTCTTCCATCCCCTTTACCCTCCGTTCATAGTCCAAAGAAGTCGGATGCATGAAGTCCTGTCTCATTTCAAAGCAACCCAAAATTCTGTTGAGGAGGCTCTATACAGGAATGCTTTAGTTTTAGTCTACCACTTTAGTCCTTCTTTGGTCAAAGACTTTGGGAACCAGAAACCTTACTCCTCACCCCAGATACACACTAACCCTGACACTTGAGGGATTCCTGGACCGAAGGTTAAGAATCCTTAGTTCATGAAAGAAAGAAAGGGGGGGAGAAAAGAAGGTAAAATCAGATCTCTGAGTTTGAGGCTAGCCTGACCTACAGAGTGAGTTCCAGGACAGTCAGGGCTACACAGAAACCCTGTCTCAAAACAAAAAGACAAACAAACAAACAAACAAAAAGGTAAAAACAGCATGGACCCCCACCTACTCACAATGCCACAGACTTGGTCATATGTTCAGTGGCTCTCTTTTTGTGCCCTCCCCAGCTCTGTGGTCGAGTGTCACCAATATCCAGTCCTTCATCTCCCCTCCTCTCACATGGAGCAGAGAGTAAAACTCCTCAGACACGGGGCGGTGCATTGTGATTCAGACTTTAATAGTGGTGCTCATTTCAAAGCCCCAGAGTCGGTGGCGACTGTGGAACATGGCATGGGGGAGTGAGGCAGTGTTCTGGTGAAGCTGGAGAACTGGGGAACCTAGGGCTGGGGAGAGCGCCGTGGGAGAGAAGCCCCACAGGCACACAGCGCCGTTCTGTGAAGTACCAGGCTTCAGTCAGTGCACTAAATGAAACAATTGCTAAGGCCCTTTTCTGTTACCCTTCCCATGCTAGCAAAATCTCCCATCCTGGGTCACCTTGGGATGTAGCCACATGAAAATATGGATGTCCAATTTTGTCAAGTCTCATTCGTCAATTTCAGACTATAGTTATGGGGAGCTGACTGATTGACAAGCTGAACAATAATTAAATAATTAAATAAATAAATAAATCACACACACACACACACACACACACACACACACACACACACACACACACGCCTTACCAAACATGATCTCACATCCAGCACTCCCCAAACACCAGTTCTATGCATAGTTCATAGCTTATACACAACATTGAGGACAGTAAAGCCCACGTGCCACATGGCCCCATTGCCCTGTTCTAAACACCTCAACACACCAATCCTGAAGTTCCTGTCAGACACTGATGGCTCTTCTGTGGATCCCCTTCTAATCTTCATTCTCATTTCCAGTTTTTTAAGAGAAGAGAGAATAGACGGGAAAGCGGGAAGAATGGAATCCCCAAAAATGGGGCCCAGAGAGGAGGAAGAGCAAAGACAGCAGGGGTGTGGAAGCCAAGGACAGCCAGAGCAGGCGAGCTGAGGTGTTTGTTCTGGGTGACTCTGGGTGAACTATGGCAGGTCAGGACAGCGAGAAGGGGGTCCCGGGAGGATGAGATGGAGGTTCCAGTCTCCAGGCAAGCAGAGGGATCACAGCACACTGGGGTTTCGGAAGTTATGTCCCGCGAAGCGAGCTTCATCCCCCAGCTCTTCTTCAATTCTGAGAGATGATCCAGAAGGGGAGCAGTCAGGGGAGCAGGAGGGATCTAGTTCTCTCTCTGGGTCCCTTCACACTCCTTCTTTGTGGACTGCCCCAAGGTGAACATTCCCTGGCTTTAGTGTGACCTTAGTGATCTGTCAATCAGACCATCCCTAAACCCTAAACCCACTAGAAAGTATTTTCTTGGCATCAACTACTCTCCAGGACCCGGATGCTAGAGATGGAATGGTGGCCTAAAGGGGTGTTTAGTCCTGGGCCTCAGGTTCTTGTTCTTCGGGGATCTGCCTCACCTCATGAGCTGGTTGTACTTCGCCAGACGTTCAGATCTGCATGGGGCACCAGTCTTGATCTGAAACATTCCAGGGGATATGCAGCTTAAAGATTTCCTTCACCTGATTGAACAGCCCTACCCCTCCTCTCCCCCATCCCATTTATTTTGAGACAGTTTCATGAAGGCTGGTCTCAAAAGTGACGGGCTAGCGTTGAATTCTTGATCCTCCCGTCTCTGCTTCCCAGGTGTTGAGACTATAGGTATGTGCCACCAAGTCCAGGATGTTTGGTTGGTTGGTTGGTTTGGTTTTCAAGACAGGGTTTCTCTATGTAGCCCTGGCTGTCCTGGAACTCACTCTATAGACCAGGCTGGTTTTGAACTTATAGAGATCCTCCTGCCTCTGCTTCCTGAGTGCTGGGACTAAAGGCGTTCGACATCATGCCCTACCTTTATTTATTTATTTTTTTAATGGAACCCAGGACCTTGCACAAGCTAGGCAAACACTCTGTAACTGAGCTAAACTGAGCCCTGAAACTTTTTTTCTTTTTCTTTTCTTTTTTCTTTTTTGGTTTTTCGGGACAGGGTTTCTCTGTGAAGTTTTGGTGCCTGTCCTGGATCTCGCTCTGTAGACCAGGCTGGCCTCGAACTCACAGAGATCCGCCTGGCTCTGCTTCCCGAGTGCTGGGATTAAAGGCGTGCACCACCACTGCCTGTCAAGCCCTGAAACTTCTACTCTGCATTTGTATTAATTAATTAATTGTAAAAGTCAATATTTTATTTAGTGTCTGCTTGTATGTCTGTGAGTCTGCTCAGGCCATGGTCTGCACGTGAAAGTCAGAGGACAACTGGTGGGAGTTGGTCCTCTCCTTCCAACATGTGGATCCCGGGAATCAAACTCAAGCTGTCAGTCAGGCTTGGCACCAGGCTCCTTCGCCTGCTGAGCCATCTCACCAGCTCAAAATTTCCACCCTTCTCACTCTGGTTTGTTAAGACAGGGCCTCTCTGCACAGCCCTGGCTGTCCCGGAACTCACTCTATAGACCGGGCTGGCCTCGAACTCACAGAGATCCACCTGCCTCCCGAGTGCTGGGACTAAAGGTGTGTGATGCCAATGCCTGGCCTAACTTCTGCGCTAGAACCTTCTCTGATTCTCCATCTTCTGGCAGGGGAGTAACCACCTGGGCCTAGAACCCATCAGCCCTACGAAGAGCTCTCCTAATACCACAGACTGCTCCACTCACCTGGCCTGTGCACAGTCCCACTACCAGGTCAGCAATGAACGTGTCCTCCGTTTCTCCAGAGCGATGACTCACCATAACCCCCCAGCCATTCTCCTGGGCCAGCTTGCACCTGCAGTACACACCAGCACTGACCTTCTGCCCCGAGGCATAGGTATTCCCTCCCAGCCCCAGGCTTGCTCTAGGTCAAGGAACGCCTGGAGGAAAGTGACTAAGGGGAGGGGGGGGGGGGCGGAACATAAGGTATAGAGAGAACAGACGTGAGAGAATTGTGAAGGGTACCCAGCTTTCATCAACATTCCAGGGCAGAATCGGGCTAGGAGGACTCGAACGAGGGATCCTGAAGGAACAAGGGCCAGGTGGGAGAAGACAGAAGCCACTCACGCTTGGATGGCCTCTGTGACTGAGCCGATCTGATTGACCTTGAGCAGCAGACAGTTGCAGGCCTTTTCTTCCACTGCCCGCTCGATCCGCTTGGGGTTGGTCACAGTCAGGTCGTCGCCCACTACCTGGATGCCACCATTAGCTGTGAACTTGGACCAAGCTGCCCAGTCATCCTGGTCAAATGGGTCTTCAATGGAGACCACTGGAGAGGGAGTGGAGAGGGACTGTTGACGCTTCTTGAGCTCTGGAGGGACACCCTCCTTGACTTCCCAGCCAACAAAGCCTCCTCATCCTTGTCCCTCCACCCCCCCACAAAGAAGCCTGCTGGGATTCCTGTCCCTTCCTACAGTTTTTAGGAACCCGGGAGCTGGCCTTCTCTGTATCCTCACCTAGTTCTATTCCTACTGCCAGGAAGTCCTTCCTCATTACTAGTCTGGCTCTTTCCTTCTCCACTGGTATCTATTTCACCTTGCTCTGTCTCAGGAAGATGGAGACCAGCTGCCTCCACGGAGTGGGGCAGAAGCCTTTGGTAGATATGGAGACTCTGTAACTCAGTGATCCTTTCGCACCAGTGCCTGCCTTCACCAAAGATACTGAAGCCTGCTGCTTTCCTTACATCCATCCGTGTCTCCCCATCCCTGCTCCTTCCAGAGCCCTTCCTAGGGCCCAGTAGCTCTTAGAGCCCAGGTTCTGAATCAGATGGAGGAGACCCATCCCAGTTCCAGGCACATCTACCTGCCACTCAAAGCGTGGCTCTGCAGGAACCTCCTTCCCCTTCTCCCCGCTTCTCAGGCTCCAGAGGATATTACCTAGCACCAGACTGCACCCCATCAAGTTCACAGGTGTCCTACGGGGCCCTGCCTATTCTGCTCTCCCCATTTCCTATCTCCCCACATCCCTTGCTCTCACCAGGATAGTTCCGAACAAAGTCCTGGTAGAGTGCCCCCAGCTGGTCCCCAGTGATGTATCGGGAAGGATCAGCGGGAGACTTGAAGTCCAAGTCATATTTGCCATTTCGATAAAACTCGGAGGCGGCAACATCCATGCCAATCACGATCTTTTCCGTGTAGCCAGCCTTGTCGATGGCTTCCTTCACCAGCTCCAGGGCTAGAGACAAGCACAGTGAAATTCTAAGTCGGAGAAATAGGTAGGAAGGAGGGAGGAAAAGGAAATTAAGAGTGGAAGGAGAGGACTGTGGTAGGAGAGGTATGGATAGGCTCTGGGGAGACAGAGGAGTGGAATTCCCTTCCTGGTAGTGTTGGTCCCCTCCCCTCAGCCTCTCCCCTCCACTCCCACTCCACCACACCTCATCCTGGTGCTGGGTCTTGAACCTAAGGCCTCATTCATTTGAGGCAAGTTCTTTGCCCCTGAGCCACATTCCCACCCCTTTTTCTCTTTCATTTTGAGAAAGGGTCTCACTAAGTTGCCCAGGCTGGCCTTGAACTCACTCTGTACCTTAAGCATACCTTGAACTTTCAATTCTCCTTCCTCAGCCTCTAAGCAGTTGGGATGATAGGTCTGCACCACCAGGCCTGGCTAACAGTGTGTGTGAGTGTGTGTGTGTGTGTGTGTGTGTGTGTGTGTGTGTGTGTGTGTGTGTGTGTGTGAGTATGCTTTAAGATTTATTTATTTTTGTTTTATGTGTATTAAGTATTTTGCCTGCCTGTATGTATGTGCTTCATGGGCATGCTGGTGCCCACAGGTGCCAGAAGAGAGTGTTAGGTTCCTGGAATCACATGGGTGCTGAGAACCAAACCTGAGTCCTCTACAAGGGCAGCAAGCGTCCTTAACCACTGAGCCATCTCTCCAACTCCTAATAGCGGTTTTCTTTGGTATGACATCATATTAGCATTTTACATATATTATCTTATTTAGTCCTCAATGGTATTTGTAGAACTTGGATTATTCCTTTTTGTTTTGAGATTGGTTCTCACCATGTAGCCCTAGCTAACCTGGAACTCTCTGGGCAGACCAGGCTGGCTTTAAACTCAGAAATGTAACTGCCTCTACCTGGAATTAAGGGTGTGCACCCCCATACCCTGCTCAAATGCTTAGTTCTTGCCTCCCCCTTTTTTGGTTTTTCGAGATAGGGTTTCTCTGCGTAGCTTTGGCTGACCTGGAACTTGCTCTGTAGCCCAGGCTGGCCTCGAACTCACAGAGATCCACCTGGCTCTGCCTCCCGAGTGCTGGGATTAAAGACATGCGCCGCCACCACCTGGCAAATGCTTGGTTCTTAAAAAGATCACTTCTGCATCTTTATTATTATTATTCATTCTCTTTTCTTTCTTTTTAGGCATGGTTTTATGTAGCCCAGGCTGGCTTCAAGTTCATAGCAACCCTCATGCCTAAACCTCCCAAGTATTGGGGATTCCAGCCAATAACGCTTCAATGTTCAAATAAATGCAAGTAATCAGATTCCAGAGCAGAGTCTCTGTACACTTGTGTATCAATATGCATGCATTTACATGTGTGTGCGTGCATGTGTGTACACTTGTATGTGGTGTGGTGGCCCCAGACAGGCTGAGCAGGCGCTCTATCCCCGAGCCATACCTTCAGCTGGTATCTTCACTTTTAACCATTCCCTTTATAGTTAGTCCCCCCTCTGCAGCACAGAAACTGTGGGGATCCTAGTCACCTTCTGCGAGCCTGGGAAGGGGGTGAGACTGATGTGTAACTGCCTTCCTAGAGCATGGTGCATGTGGCATTACAGGATAAAATAGATCTTACCCAGACCACTTCCCAATGTTTTCACCAGTTCCAGCGAGGACCTATGCTAACAGATTATGCTAGGCAGATAAAAGACTGATATCCAAGGTCTATGTGTGAAATCAGAAGGCCCCCTGGAGTCCGCCCTAAAGACTGGTACCTCCTGAGATTTTCAGAAGTTCCAGGACCTTCCACCAGTACCCCTCAGAACCCAAGTGTGCCACTTTCCCAATGTGAGACTCAGAGCTGGAGTAAGGGCTCCGGCCTCACCTTCACTGTTCTCCAGGATGTTGGGAGCAAAGCCACCTTCATCCCCCACGTTAGTGGCGTCCTTGCCGTACTTGTCCTTGATGACCCCCTTGAGTGTGTGGTACACCTCTGCCCCAAGTCGCATGGCATCCCGGAAGCTCTCAGCACCCACTGGGAGGATCATGAACTCCTGCATGGCCAACTTGTTCCCAGCATGAGAACCACCATTGATCACATTAAAGGCCTGGGGAACCACAGATGGTCAGATTCAGAGTCACAGATGAGTCAAAGAGCCTTTCCCTCCTGCCCCTGGGATGGGGTCCCCCAAATGCCAGGCTCAGCTCTCACACCCCCAGCCTTTCTCTTGCTTCCCCTCATCCCTCACCGGGTTGCATGCTCCCTCCTCCTCGAGGAGGCTAGGCTCACCGGCACAGGCAAGATGAGGTCTGAGTTCCCAGCCAGCTGAGCGATGTGGCGGTAGAGGGGCAAGTCCCTCTCGGCTGCCCCAGCCTTACACACGGCCAGAGACACACCCAGGATGGCATTGGCCCCAAACTTGGCTAGGAGATTACAGAGGAAGGCACTGAGCGAAAATGTCCCTCTCTCTTGTAGCCCCTGCCCCCACCTATACTCCCTAGAAAAGCCAATAAATGAGACCTCCCACCCCCATGCTCCACCCCCAGCAGGGACTCATTCATTTTCTACTACAAATAGTGGGGTTGGGGGAGGAAGTAACAAGGAAGGGAAGGCCTCACATCTTCCTAAACATCCCCCGGACTACGTCCATGCCAACTCCTGTCTTTCTGTCTAATGTCACTCCCTCCCTCTGCAGTGGCTTTGGGCGAGGAAGGAGGAGGTCCTCTGACACTCACTGTGTCCCCAGCACGGCCCCTCCAGTTCTTTGTGCTTTTCTATTCCTCCTAGCCCAGCCCCTGCTTACATTTGTTCTCAGTCCCATCCAACTCCAGCATCAGGTTGTCCAGTTTCTCTTGCTCCACCACGGAGAGACCCTGTGGGCAGAGCCCCCATTACCCAGAGCCAAGGTGGGGGCTGGGCCCTAAGACGGAGGGTCCCCCTCATTCACACACAGTCTTCTGTGTGAGCAAGGTCCCACCGGATCCCTGTGACAGCGGCCTGCTCTGCCAGCTTTAGGGACCGTGAGCGCCTGCAGGGGCAGTTAGCAGTATTTTTCCACCCTTCCCTTTGTAACCACAGTTCCTAAAGAGCGGGCTTCTCTGCCTCCCCCTGTCCCTCCCTGGATCCAAGACTTCTTCTAGGACTCTGGTCTAGCAGCCACCCCCAGGAAAGAGCGGGCCTCACTGAGCTGATGAGGGCTGGTGCAATGGTGGTGTTGATGTGGTCCACTGCCTTCAGGACACCTAGAGAGAGGAAGAAGGGCTGGTCAGTCCAGGAGCGGGTAGAGAGAAGAGGAGGGGGAGGCATCAAGGGGGTGGGGCATGCTAGGAGAGGGATGGCATCACCTTTGCCTAAGTAACGCTGTTTGTCTCCATCTCTTAGCTCCAGGGCCTCATAGATGCCAGTGGAGGCTCCACTGGGGACTGCAGCCCGGAAAAGACCTGGAAGAAGACATTCAAGGAGGAAGGAGAGAGGAAACTCTGGGCCAAGGATTCTTGGAGCCTTCCAGCCGAAACTCCCACCTGCCACAGCCAGACTTGTCCCCATACTGTTCCCTGACACAGACTCACACACACTCACATACACCGTCAGCTGCACAAGCAAGGCCTCCTCATCCGCCCATCTGAGGCCTCACAGGCACGTGTGGGAGGCCACAGAAACAAAGCTATGCTAGGCAGAGCATGCGTGCTCCAGTGCGCGCACAGGCACGCAGACAGACCTAGAGGCAGGGCCTTTCTCACTCTGGACTAGAACACAGACCCATCTAGCCTGGCTTCACAAGTCGAGGAAGATCAGACTCCACAATCCAGCCCTGGGAACCTGGTCTAGCACCCCCTGGCCCCTGATATGAAGAAAAAATCTCTGAAACCTGCCAGACCCAGCATAGGGGAAGTGGGGGCTGAGGAAAGCCCATGCCCCGCCCATCACCTTTGGCAGTATAGAGATCCACTTCCACGGTGGGATTCCCACGGGAGTCCAAGATCTCTCGGGCCCAGATCTTCTCTATAGACATGATGATGGTTGGAATCTCCTTGGGTGGAAGTGAAGGAAGGAGAAAGATAAGAGGCTTAGAAGGGCGGAGCCTGGGGCCAGTGGGCGGGGCCAGAGGCTGGGAGGGCTGGGAAAGAGGTTACTGCAGTGGGTAGGGGGTGGGGAGGAGCTGGCTGCAGTCAGCCTCTGAGAAGGGGTTCTCCCTCCCCCCTGGAGAGAGGGAAAGGTCAACGCAGTGAGGAAGGGGAGGTCACTGCAGTCGGGGCGGGGTACATCTCATGACAAGATGGGAGAACACCGCAGTGAAGAGGGGAGGGCTCGACAGCGAATTCTTCGCCCCTCAGCAGCTTCGCCGACCATTGGGGTTCCCCTAGACTTCCCCAGGCGGGATGGCTGCCAGGCTGGCATTTTTTCCCTTGGATCTTGGAACAGGAAGAAGAGGGGTTGTCTGGGCAAGTGGAGCCCCAACTTGACAGCCCCCATGCACAGGGTCTATACAACACTCCGGGGTCGTCACCTCTCTCCCAAATATGAATTCCTCCTCTTTTCAAGAGGAGTCTGGAGACAGCATCCTGGGGCCTCCAGTCCCTAGGTGCTGCAGTGGGGAATGGTGATGTAGTCCAGGCTGGACCCATCGTCTTCCCTACCCCCAGTCAAATTCCCCACTCCTCTCCTCCCTCCCCCATGCATCGGAGAAAAGGAAATGTCAAAAGAGGAGGAGGGACAAAAGGACGAGTCTAGAACAAGTCTGAGGCAGCCAAGGAAGGGTGAGAGAAGGTATATCCCCAAACGCAAAGCAAGAAAGGACGTGCCAGGAAAACACGCGCTGCCCGCCGAGACACATCGAACTTAAGAAACAAATCGGCAGGACCCTAGGCGAAGACCGGCGAGGGGAGAGGGGCAGGCGAGGGTGGAACCGTGCAGTCAGAGAAGCGGGTGCAGAGAGCTGGTACCTCAACCTGGAGGAGGTAAGCGCCAGAAAGCCGGGAGCTGTCCGGGAAGGCCCGGGATGGAGGGTGCTGGGGAAGGCAGGTGACAGGCAGGTATGCAGCGTCACCGGCCCGGCGGGCCAAGCCCAGGACAGCGGGGAGTGGACGCGGCGAGGAAGGGGGATGCGGCCCGATCCGGGCCTCACCTCGAGGACTGCAGACTCAGCCGGTGGCGGTGGCGGTGGCGGTGATGACGGCGGCGGCGCAGAGAGAGCAGGAGTGGCGGCGGCTGCGGCTCCCAGCGCGGGCGGGGGGCGGGCAGGGGGCGGCGCCTAGAGAGCCGGGCGGGCGCATGTGACCCGGAGCCCCCGATGAGTCAAGAGCTGCAGGCGCCGACGCACGTACGAGCGCGGGTGGTGGTGGGGAACCAAACGGGTGGGGGAAGGGCCGGGGCGATCCTGGACCGGGAGAGGCACCCGCTAAGCGCTCTAGCGCTCCCAACCTATGTCCAGCCACCTCGAGGGAAGCAGGCACCGCCTCACTCCTGTACTGCGGCAGGTATTGACCCATGCTGATGGAGAAGCCCACCACGGGGACTCATGAGCTCGCTCAGACACAGGAATATCAAAATACCTTTTTATTTGAAACCTGAACTGTCCCATCACAGCCCACCTCCTTGGCTCCTTTCTCCAGATAACCGCTACAAGCATCCTGGTTGCTCCAGACCTGCTTGAGGTCTGTCCCCGATCTAGGCTCCAGACAGACCTTAGGGCTTTAGGCCCATAGAACAAGCCACACAAAGATGACCACCAAAAAGCCTGGGCCTTGGGATATGATGGATTTTCAGTTCGGAGACAAAAGGCAGCCAGCATCTCCCCCTTCCTATCACAGGTCTGTGAGTGTGGTGGTACCCCACCGGAGTCTCATCAATTCTTGAGGCCAGTGTCTTGGTCTCCTGGAAGAAAGGAACAGAGTGAAGCTTGTGCCCACATCCCTAGGCTTCTCAGTCTCCGCTTCACTCTGCCCTCCTTTCGCCTCCCCACCTGTGTCCTGTTATTTTTAGACTCAGATTTTTAGTGCAGGATCTTTTCCCTGGCCCAGCCGCATCTCCTTTCCTCATGAGCTCCTCCATGCCCCTTAGTAACCGTCTCTGCCGGGTATGGCTGCACATCAGCTCCTCTGCCTGCCATTCCAATTCTCACCTTTCTGGTCTCCTGTATCTTTTATCAGCTCTTCCTGGGCCTCTCATCTTTTCTTCATACCTAAGATACTTCCAACCCCTAACTCTGGTCTCTGCTAAGGGTTCTCCTGGCCTCTTCCGTGTGGCCAGCCTTTAACCTTCCGCCGCCCTGGCATTTCCCTTACCATCTGTGTAGGCTGGGAGGGCAGCTAAGCTGGTGGCTGGTATGGTTCCATGTCATGATCTACATCCTGTTCTTGTTCCTGTTCCTCCTTCATCCTCTGACGGATCTCCTCTGCCTCAGCGCGGTCCTCATCCTCAAAGAACTCTTTGTCTAGGCGCTCTAGGTGCGCCATCTGCACCAGGGCCTCCTGGCGGTAATCGGTCTCATCTGCACACGGGTTGTCCAACATCACCAAGGCTCGAAGCTTCGGCAGGTCCCGCAGCTTGGCCATCTCCCCTATGTCAGCAATCATATTGCTCCTGTGGATGAGGTCATGAGGACTCAACTCAGAAAATGAACTTTGAATGGTAGCTAGGAACTGGGCTTCCTCTGTAAGAACACCTCCGGCCGGGCCCTAAAAGCAATGACTGTTGAGGACTGGTCGGCCAGGTGTGGCCAGATTTTGCCTGATGCAATTCCCCAATTCCACCTCTACTATTCAAGGAATCCCTAAATGCCAACGTCTACTCTGTGATGTGTCATCTTGAAACTGTGGAGCGGCAAAGTTAGGCCTCAGCCTGTCTTGTATTTGGAGAGGAAGGACGAATGTCCCTTATAGAAGCAGACATTTTCTATCAGCCACACCACAACAGAAGTTAGAAGATTCAGGTCAGCAGGGAAGGAGTTTATGCCTAAGTGTGGGGTGCTGTGGAGTTGGGGTGTTGTGTGGGTGCTTCCTTCAGTAAGGAACCCAGAGCCAGGGATGGATTGGGTCTCTCAGCTTGAATAAAAAGGTCAGGCCTCTAACGTACTTCTTTCTGAGACTCTGTATGGAATGGCATGTTCCTGGCTTTCAAACAATAATGAAATCATTTTTAAGTATTCCAGACTAATCTCAATAGATGTTGTGGGCCTTGAGGAATATTGCTTACTTTGAGCTCTCGGTATTTTATTAGGCTCCATACATATTTTATATGCACGAGGCCCTGGGTTTGATTGATAGAACCACAAAAAAAAAAAAAAATCAGATAATTGTCTATCAGAAAAGAGATGCTGAGAGAAAAATCCCTCTGGCCATTCATCTTCTTCCTCTTCCTCCTTTCTTTGTGTGTGTGTGTGTGGGGGGGGGAACAGAGCCTGGCTATGCAGTCCAGGCTGTCCTCGAACTCACAGACATCCTCTTGCCTGAGCCTCCTAGGTGCTGGAACTATAGGCATGAGCCACTACATCCCATTCCTTTTGTTGCTGTTACTGGTTTGGTTTTGCTGTTGTTTACTTTTTGGTTTTGTTATTGGTTTTGGCAGAGTCTCACTATGTACCCTAGCTCGCAAAGAACTGCTCACTATTTAGACCTGGCTACCACCTCAAAATTGTAGCAATCCTCCTGTTTTTGATCTCCAAGTGCTAAGATTATGGGCATGTGCTACCACATCTGGCCTTGTTTTTTTCTTTTCTTTTCTTTTTCCTTTTTTGGTTTTTCAAGACAGACTTTTGCTATGTAACCCTGACTGTCCTGAAACTCACTTTGTAGACCAGGCTGGCCTCGAACTCACAGAGATCCACCTGCCTCTGCCTCCCGAGTGCTGGGATTAAAGGCGTGTGCCACCACCGCCAGCTACATTTTATGTTTAATATCAGTTAAGAGCTGTCCTCTACAAGTAATGTTCAGTTCAGGAAGAAAGAGACAAGAAATGGAAAGAATAATTGGGGCCTAGGAGAGTGAGAAGGGCATTTCTATAGGTTACAGACAGGAAAATGGCATTGGAGTCAGACTATAAATTGCTTCAAAACAGGAGTTAGCAACATAGTGATGAATGCCTATAACCTCAGCCACCCAGAACATTGAGTTCAAGAGACGGGGCCAGCCTGGGTAATGTAGCAAGACCCCCAAGTTTAAAAATGAATAAGAAGCTAAGCACAGTGGTGAACATTTTTAATCCCAGCCCTCGGGAGGTGGCGGAGGAAGATCTCTGAGTTCAAGGCCAGAGAAACCCTGTCTGGAAAAACAAAAAACAAAACAAAAAGAAAAGAAAAGAAAGAAAAAGAAGAAAAAACAGGGGGAAAACTTCTGATTCTTTTAGCTGTTCCTGAAACATAGCATAGGCCCAACTAAACATAGTATATTCTTTTTCATTATGGATTAAATTAACATAAGGGTTCAGGGCTCCCAAGAAGATCTTTGTGTTGCTCTTTGAACCAACTACAGAAGAAAGAAAAGGAAAGCAGAAGACCAGACCCAGAAGGAGAACAAGGTATGGACCCAGCTGTGGGTTACTGGGAGAGGGCCACTGGCTCAGAAGTTGCTCTTGGTGATGGATGGGTACAAAGTGGGTCTTAGGGAAGATGCACACCCGTACCTCAAGTTCAGGTACTGCAGTGATTTCATTTCCTTGGAGAAGCCATCCAAAGTTTCAATCTGGTTGTCTCGAAGATGCAAGGTGGTCAGATTGCTGAGGTTCTCCAGGCCTTCCACCTTCTTCAGCATGTTTTGAGCCTACACCCAGCATCCAACACATTGACTCAGAGAGGGGAGCTGAGAGCGGGGAGCTGGGAAAGGATGATGGAGCAAAGAAGAAAGCCAAGAAGAGAGGGAGGAGTGGAGTAGGGACAGATAAGGGAGTGTGGTATAGAGAATAAAGAAGTCCAAATCTAGGTGTGGCGGCCCGCCCCTCCAATCCTAGTATTCAGGAGGCAGAGGCAGGAAGATTGAGAAGCCAGCCTGGGCTACCTAGTGACTCTGCAGGCATGCCTGGACTATAGTGTGAGACCCTGTTTCAAATACCACCCCTTAAAAAAGACAAAGAAGGGCCAGCAGGCCTGCTCCATGAGCCAAGCCTGGCCACCCCAGGTCATTCCCCAGTACCCACGGTGGAAAGAACTCCTGCAAGTCGTCTTTGACTCCATCTGCGTGCTGTGCTGTGCTGTGCTGTGCGTGCATCCCCAAATAAAGAAGTAATTGTAAAGTCACTTTGATTTGAAAAGGGAAAGAAGTCTAAAGACTAGATTTCCCCGAACTACAAAAAAAATGATGATGATAAAATAATAATAAAAATGTTACTGGAAACTAGAAACACATACTTGTTTCTGGGCTAGGGAGGCAGTTTGGTGGCTGAGCATTCCTATAGTGTATACAAGGAACTAGTTTCAATCCTTACTACAAAAAAAAAAAAAAGAAAAGAAAGAAAGAGAGGAAGAAAAGATAGACCAAAGGAAAACAAAAAAGAAGCTTCCACTAACAAAAGCTCAGCTGTATCCCTCCTGCTATGCATCCCATCAAGAGCTGCTTGAACCACTGAGGCATTGCTGTAGTACCATTCCAGAAAGCAGCATGTCCAGCCTAAATGGACAGACACTTAGAGCCTGGTATGGTGGTGCACAGCTGTGACCCCAGCACTCGCTTAGGGGACAGACAAGAGGACAAGTCTAAGCTGCATAAGGAGTTCAGACCAGTGTAGACTATACAGGGAGATCCTGTCTCAAAAATAAGGTAAACTTGGGGCCAGAGCAATGGCTCAGCAGTTAAGAGCACCCACTGCGCCGGGCGGTGGTGGCTCACGCCTTTAATCCCAGCACTCGGGAGGCAGAGGCAGGCGGATCTCTGTGAGTTCGAGGCCAGCCTGGGCTACAGAGTGAGTTCCAGGAAAGGCGCAAAGCTACACAGAGAAACCCTGTCTCGAAAAACCAAAAAAAAAAAAAGAGCACCCGCTGCAGTTTCAGAAGACCCAGGTTCGGTTCCTAGCACCCGCACGGCAGCTCACAACCATCTGTAACTCCAGTTTCAAGGGATCTGACCTCCTTCCTGATCTCCAGGGGCACCAGACACACACATGGCACTACCCATACATACATACATACATATATATATATACATACATACATGTAGACAAAACACTCATAGACATAAAAATAAATACCCTTTAAAAGTAATAAAAACAAAACAAGATATTGTGGCATACATCTGCAAATCCCAGCACTTGGGAGACTGAGGCAGGAGGATTACTGTGAATTCTAGGCCTGCCTGGATTACATAGGCCAGCCAGGACTACATGGTATGGTCTTTAAAAACCAAGTAAAAGGCAAACAGACAAAACGCAGGCCATGGAGACGGCTCAATCAGTAAAATTCTTGTCATGAAAGCACGAGGACCCATGTTCGTGTCCCCAGCACTCATGTAAAAAGCCAAGCTTGGGGGTATACAGTCTGTAATGCCTGCTGTTGGGGTAGAGACAGGTAGACCCCTGGAGCCTACGGGCCAGGCAGACTGATTAATAAGGAGCTTCAGGTTCTATGAGAGATCCTGTCTCAAACACAAGGTAGAAATTCACTGAGAAAGATGCTTGAAGTCCACCTCAGGCTTCCACACACAGCACAGCTGCACACTTGCACGCACATGTGTGCACACTCAATGGTGGCCCACGCCTTGAATCCAAGCACTTGGGAGGCAGAGGCAGTCAGATTTCTAAGTTCGAGGCCAGCCTGGTCTACAAAGAGAGTTCCAGGACAGCCAGAACTGTTACACAGAGAAACCCTGTCTCAAAAAAACAAAACCAAAAATATAGTTGATTATAATGGTCCATACTGGAATCCTGGCACTTGGGACATGGGGGCAGGAAGATCAGGAGGAATTCAAGGTCATCCTCAACTATGTAATGATTTCAGGTCAACTTGGGCTACATAAGACCCTGTCTCAGGCTGGGCAGTGGTGGTGAATGTCCTCCAGCACCTGGGAGGCAGGGGCAGGTGGACCTCTGAGTTCAAGGCCAGCCTCATCTATAGATCGAGTTCCAGGACAGCAAAGACCACAGTTTAAACCCTGTCTTAGCCCCTCCCCCAAGAGACTCTGTCTCAGTAAATAATAAATGGCCTCCTTAGTCTGCTTTCTTTACCTGAATAGCACGTTTTGCAACAACCTGTATTAAGGCATTCTCTCTGCATTTTCCACACATCATGCCCTGCTAGGTTGGATGCCTCCCTTTCTCACTCCTCTCCCTTTTCCTCTAAGAGACAATCTTATTAGCCTAGGCTGGCCTCTAACTCTCAGCTGTCCTCCTTACTTGTCCTCCCAAATACTAGGACAATAAGCGTAAGCCCGTATGTATTGTCTTGACTTTACATTTCCACAGCGTCAGACACCATGCAAGGGCTGGCCATCCTCGTGGTGAGGAAGCTAGCAGCTGAGGCTGTTGGAAGCCAAGGCTGTGCTCCCTTCCCTGCACCACCCTAGGGCCCCAGGAGCTACCAGGAAGAGATTCTTCAGCTTAGGAAGGCCGATTCCCAATGTGCTTTCTATCTGGTTCCCCCGAAGCTCCAGGGTATGCAGGCTAGTCAGTTTTTCAGGGTCCAGCCCCGTCACATGGTGGATGCGGTTCCCTGCAGAAAAGGGAATTAAGAGCTCAAAGGTCCGTTCTGAGTGTTCAGCACTGGAAATCTTGGCCCTCTGTATCCTCTCTCCCTCTAATGCAGGGTAGAAGGGAAGAGGAATAACCCCAGATTAACATCTTTGGGGCCCCGTAGCAAGTGGGCCTGAAGGATTTATCTGTCTGTACTTGGGGAATGAATTAGTGATACCTAAGCCACACACGCAGCTGACTTCCTTCCCTCCTGCACATTTTTGGTCAAATGATGTTTTCCCTAAACAAACAATTTGAAATTGTCATCTGTGCTGGGCCTAGTGGTTCAGATTTATAGTAGTATAGTAGAGTAAGTCAGAGCTGGAGAGATGGCTTAGTGGCTCAGAACACTGCCTGCTCTTCCAGAGGTTCTGAGTTCAATTCCCAGCAACTGAATGGCGGCTCACAGCCATCTGTAATGGGATCCAATGCCGTCTTCTAGTGTGCAGGCATACATGCAGACAAAGCACTCGTACATAAAATGCATGAATAAACCTTAAAAAATCATATAGAAGATTTTTTTTAAAAAGTTATAATAGAACTGGGGATATGACTCAGTGGAAGAGTAAGAGGTTGTCACCTGTGCCTTTCACAGTGGTATTTCCCCAGTCTATTCTTCTGTAGAATTTATTTCCTTTGTGAGTTATGTTTTCTGTTTTATTTTTTAGACAGGGTCTCACTCTGTAGGCCAAGCTGACCTCTAACTACCTGTGAAGCCCAGACTGGCCTTGAACTCCAGATATCCTACTTTCACCTCCAGCACAGAGGGACTGGAGTTGCAAGCCAACAAATCCGGCTTATACTTACTTATTACCTTGTTGCTAACTGGCCATCACCCTAAACTAGAATGGGCTCTGCCTAAGAATAGAGATTTTTGGTTTTGCTCATTGCTGTATCTCTCACATGAAGAACTATCATAAAGAATATTATAAGGAGGGGCTGGAGAGATGGCTCAGTGGTTAAGAAGCATTGGCTGCTCTTCCAGAGGACCTAAGTTCAGTTCCCAGCACCTACATCAGGCAGATCACAGGAGTTCTGGCACTTTCTTCTGGTTCCCACCTACACATATTCACACACATGTAATTAAAAATAAAATTTAAAAAGAATATTATAATGAACTATAATAAGTGTCTTTTTTTTGGGGGGGGGAGCGGGAGGCCTCATGTAAGTATAGGCAAGGCTTTAATACTGAATTATAGCCCCAGTCCTGCAGGTGTCCTAACAAATAAATGACTGAATCCATACAAACAGTTGTGTGACTAAGCCAAGAGTCATATACTGCCTACTCCTGTTGGCCCCACGCTAGGAAGGGAAGTTCTGTGTATCTCTTCCTAAGGATCCACCTTTGAGATCCAGGCTTCCTAGACGGGGATGAGAGATGCCTTCAGTGTCCATGATCTGGTTGTAGGAAAAGCTGGCGATCTGCAGGTAGGGCAGCTCATTCAGCCGGGCACTCCGAAGCTGATTGCCGTCAGCCTTGAGCCACAGTAGGTGGGTGAGAGAGTTGAGCGGTGACAGGTCTGTGAGGTGGTTCTCAGAAATATCCACGTAACGAAGATGGATGTAGGAGCGCAGAAGGTTGATGTCTGTGAGGTCCCTAGGAGAAGGCGGCGGGGAGATCCACCATCAGGGGTCAGAACCCAGCGAGAACTGGAAGAGGGCCTTAGACAGAGGGCAGCAGGGACAGCTCACAATGGGCGACAGAGTGGGAAGGGGAAGAGGAGGGAGGTGGAGCTTTGCTCTTGTTTTTCAGTGCGGAGATCAAAACCAGTGCCTTGTACATGCTCGACAGGCCTTCACTGTGGAGTCTTTGCCTGGGCTTGGAGACATAGCTCAGTGGTGAGAAGGCTTGTCTAGCATGTACAAGGCACATCCAGACCACGGACACTGAAGGCATCTTTCATCCTTCCCTTCTCGTTAGATCAGATGAGAGAGACACGAACTCTGGCCAAAACCCTCAGGAATGAGAGAGGGGAGGCTTCTGGTGCTCTGGTTTCTCAGGTCTCACCTGTCTTTAGCCTCCAGCTTAATATAAGCGTGAGCCAGCCCACTGCCAGTCTTGCAGAGTAAAGAAAGTCCTTCCTTCATCATGGCCTCCGTGAGCGGGGTGGGCATCCACTGCAAGAGGAGGGCAGTAAGGGCATCATCCCTTTGCAGCTCCCCTCTGACACCGAGCCCCGGGACCCTTCCTCCAGGCTCTCACTTCCTCGGAGACTTCTTCTCCCTCCTTCCTGTAGTCATCCCACTCGTCCATCTCCTTCTCATCTTCTTCTTTTTCCAGATCATCCTGGTCTGGCTCAATGTCATCCAGATCATCTTCATCCGACATCTTTCTCCCCTCTGCCCTCTGGAGTCAGGTGAAACTCAGTTCTGCTGCTGAGAAAGGAGATCTTAGCTCCCACTCCACCAAACCCTCTCGTCCCTCACCTCCATTTACAGGTTCCCTGTACAGCGGACCTCCCACCTGTGCGTCCTTCCTCATCCTGCAGAACATCCTCGGACTCCCAACCTGTGCTTGGAGGTTCTAGCTCCCTTCAGGACACTTTCCCATACTCCTGGACCTTTCCTGCCTTCACAGTGGCTCCAACTCTGCCGCAGCAACCCAGTGTCCCTGCTTCCTGAATTCCCTTTGACAGAGTTCTACACGTCCTCCTAAAATCTTCCTCCACTAACCCCTCCTCCTCTCTCTTACCTACACCCCACCTCCGGGTTCCCTTCCACCCCCAACCCCTGCTCCGTTCATTTCTTCTAATGCGATCTCTCTGCTTAACGCCATTGCCCTGACGCACAGCCTCCAACCCTCCAACCCAATTTGTCTTCGGAGCGGGGCACAGACCCTGGTTCTCTTGCTCTAGAAGTAGTTATGGAGAGGATCTTGGTGCTGAGAGGCCAGGTCTGTTTTTTGGAAGACGCAACTGGGGTGTGGGGCGAGCGGGTAGTTAGGATTGTATATCGTTGTTATGGCAACGGAGGCGGGGACGCTTGGCTTTGCTGCTAGCTTCCGTTAAGAAACCAGAGTAACCCAACCGTAAAGCACAAACCCCGACGCCCCTACAGCTACCTTCAGCGGGTAGTTAGTTCAGTGGTTGCCAAGTTACCAGGCCAAATTCCCAATCCCACGTACCTGGAGGAGGCAAGAAGGGTGTCACGCGGGTAATTGTCCGAGGACATAAAACACAATGGTCCACTTCTAACAGTCTTGCAGAGAGGTGGGCGGGAGGCCGGGCTGGCCATTATGTCCTTAAAGGGACCAGATGTCAGGTGCGAAGGTATTGCGCTTTAGACTCTCCCTAAGAAGCAAAGCGGGGTTGGATGAGTGGTTAAACTGGGAGAAGCAAGAAATGCTACGGTGTGGCATCTGTGGCTGCTCGGGTTCGGCTCACTCGTTATTTTCTTAGGAGGCCTTGGAAGGTGGCCTGACAGAGCAGAAGCCCAGGCCAAGCTACCTTAAGACTGGCTTGCAAGAGAGATGGCTCAGCGATTAAGGGCGGTGGCTGGTGGCTGTTCCCTTAGGATTCCCAACAATCACATGCCATCTGCAACTCCAGCTCCAGGGAGATCTGATGCCCGCTCTGATCTCCAAGTGCACCAGGCATGCATGTGGTACACGTACATATATGCAGGCAAACGCTCATACACATAAAATAATAAAATTAATAAATCTAAAAAAAAAAAAAATTAAAGGCCCGGCTGTGAGTCTGGACAGATCTGCAGTTTACTAGCATTTATCTGAGATTCTGTAGAATAAACTTGGCCTTGACAATTGGCGGGAGTCTGCTGAGTTACTCTGGGTTTTTGCTGTTGCTGTGTTTTGTTTTGTTTTGAGAGAGCCTTTCTGCGCAGGCCAGGCTGTTTTGAAGCGACTCTCCTCTTTTCTCGGCCTCCCAAGGGCTGGGATGACAGGTGTGTGCTACCATGCCCAGCTAATGCTATCTTGCGGAATCCAAGGAAAACAGAACAATTAGGTAGTACAGGAAGATATGGGACTTATCATGTTACACACTTTAGATAAAGTGCAAATTGGAGGCTAGAGGGACGGCTCAGTGGTTAAGAGCGCTCCTGAGCTTGCGGGGGACTCAGGTGTGATTTTCAGCACCCACAAATGGTGGCTCCTTATCCTCTATCACGCCATCTCCAGGGGATCCAATGTCTCAGGCCTCCATGTTCATACCCCCCCCCCCCACACACACACACACAGTTAAATCTTTTTAAAGGTTGCAAAGTGGTCTGATGCTGTATGGGCTGAAAGTCAGGAAGTGTTCCTTTGGATCGATCTAGACTGAGGAACAAAATAGACAAATCTGTCCATTTGGTGTCAATGAACTAACCCAGGCTTTAGCGACAGCAGGAACTTGAAAGTATAAACACTAGGTTCCAAACAGTTCTGTCACTCAATAGCTGTGTGTTCTTCAGGTTATGTCACACAAGCCTGTATTATCTAAACTGTACTGCTGAATTATGCATGGTGACACACAGCTGTAAAGAGGAGCTCTCTGGAAGCTGAAGCAGGAGGTTGTTACAGGCTAGCTTGGACTACCTCAAAATGAAGCAGCATACACCTCAGGATTAGAGAATTTCCAAAAGACAAAATAAATGGTTTTTCTTTAAGAAAGCATTTTTTAATTAATTAACTTTTTTAATGTGCATTGGTGTTTTGCCTGTGTGAGGGTGTCGGTTCCCTGGAACTGGAGTTACAGACAGTTGTGAGCTGCCATGAGGGTACTGGGAATTGAACCCAGGTCCTCTGGAAGAGTAGTCAGTGCTCTTAACCACTAGGCCATCTCGCCAGCCCCACAACTGGTTTTTCATTTGTTTGACCATTAGTAAAGAAACTCCTGGCCCTGACTTTCTCTTCAGTATTCTCAGTACTGAGGTTGTTGTGAAGAAAAGAATGAAAAATGATATTTTGAGATAGGATGTCACTCTGTAGCCCAGGATGGCCTGGAATTCAGTGTGTAGCCCAGGCTGGCCTCAAACTCACAGTAACCCTGCCTCAGCCTCCAAAGTGCTGGGCATAGGGGTAAAAGAGTAACTTTTAAAGTACTCTGAAAGCTGGAAGAACTTTGCAAATGTAAATGATTGTATTTAGCCCGTCATGGTGACACAGTCATGTAATTTCAGGCATTCGTTGCTGAGATGCACCAGATTTTTCTTTTGGACCACCACCAACCAGCTCCCAAATCATGACATGGAGACTTCTTATTAGTTATAAATGCTTGGCTTAGTTAGGCTCCTTTCTGGCTAGCTCTTTTAACTTAAATTAACCTGTTTCTCTTTATCTACCTTTTACCTCAGGGCTTTTTACCTTTCTTTCCTTCTGTGTATCTGACTTTCACTGCTTCTCTATGTCTGTCTGTCTGGCAGCTACCTGGCTTCTTACCCCAGGCATGTCCATCATTCTCTCCTCCTTCTTCTGTTCTTCTCATTCCTTCCCCCAGAGCCGAGATTCCTCCTCCTCCTCCTCCTCCTCTTCCTCCTCCTCCTCCTCCTCCTCCTCCTCCTCCTCCTCCTCCTCCTCCTATTTATCCTCTCTGTCTGCTAGACCTGCCTATCCTTTCCCTGCCTAGCTATTGGCCATTCAGCTTTTTATTAGACCTATTAGGTGCCTTAGGCAGGCAAGGTGAAACAAATACAACATGTCTTTACATCATTAAATAAATGCAGCATAAACAAAGGTAACATGTCTTTACATCATTAAATAAATGCAGCATAAACAAAGGTAACATGTTTTTACATCATTAACAAAGGCAACAGAAACAAGTGTTAACAACTTTCACATAGTTAAGGTAATATTCTGCAGCATAAACAAATGTAACACATCTTTGCCTAGTTAAAATAATATTCCACAACACTGAGGCTATAAATTCAAAGCCAGCCTAGACTACACAGTAAAGTCAAGGTTAACTTTGTCAAGGGAACAAGAAAGGAGGCACAGCTCCACTCTGCCACCTTCGGCAGTCTGAGGAATTCCCTTAATCCCTTAGGTACTCAGGGACCGCAGGTCAACCTTGGATTCATGGCTTCAATAGGTAAAGTAACCCTAGGCTAGCCCATAAAATCTCAATAGTATGGATGGTTAAATTAAACAAAAATCAAACAATGACAACACCAGTGGATGTGCCAAGGTGGATGAGGAGCATCTCACACAGCCCCACCCCTAGATGAAGAGCTGAAAGAATTGATCTTCCCCAGGGATGAGGCTCCTAAAAGTCACCAAGTGGTCAGCCCCAGAAACATACAAGCACCAGGAACATTAAACAGACCTGTCAGGTTGCATTTATATACTTAGTTACATATATATGTATATATAACAGTAATAATTAGAAAGAGGCCATAGGAGAGACGGAAGAAGGGGAAGGAGGTATAAATTGTATAATTATGTTTTATTTCTTTTTTTACATTTTATAAAATCTTTATTGACAAATAATTCACATAGTACACAATTTGCCTGTTTACACAATTTGATAGACTTTACTCCAGCATCCTCATAGGCCCATGACACCATCACCACTTTCTATTTTAGAACATCGCTGTCTTCAATTTCATACACACATATAATGTATGGTGATTACATTCCACCTTATTTTTTTAAGTGAACATAATATTTACAATTGTAACCATTTTTAAGTTCACAATTCAGTGGCATGAATTACATTTTTTTTTGTTTTGTTTTTTTCGAGACAGGGTTTCTCTCTGTAGCTTTGCGCCTTTCCTGGAACTCACTCTGTAGCCCAGGCTGGCCTCGAACTCACAGAGATCCGCCTGGCTCTGCTTCCCGAGTGCTGAGATTAAAGGTGGCACCACCACCGCCCGGCTACATTCAAGATATTAATAACACTCATTATATTCATTAATTACACTCATGATATTAATTGCATTTGTGGTATTCATGGAGGAGGTGTGTCACGGTGGAGGTGGGCTTTGAGGTCTCATATATGCTCAAGCCACGCCCAGTGTCTCAGTTCACTTCCTGATGCCTGTGGATCAAAGAGGTAGAATTCTCAGCTCCTTCTCCAGCACCATGTCTGCCTGCCTGCCGCCATGTCCCACCATGATGATAATGGGCTGGACCTCTGAACTGTACGCCATCCGATTGAATGTTTTACTTTGTAAGAGTTGCTGTGGCCATGGTGTCTCTTCACTGTAACAGAAACCCTAATGAAGGCATCATGTCTCCATAATTTCCCCATCTCTCTACCCTGCTCAGACTGGGCTGCATAGCAAGACCCTGTCTCAGAACAATAACAAAGAGATTAATTCGCTGGAGAAGGGAAAGACCCAAGTGTTAGGGTGTAATTAATGGGAAAGAGTATGGGTTTTATTTGAGAAGAAATAGGTAGACATATTAGATGTATCTTTCAGTGCATTTTTGTTAGACTCTTACTCTGGGGCAGGTTTTGAGAGCTAAGTCCCCAGGGACAAGCCTGGTACAGTCTCTGCCTTTTCAAGGGGTTTACAGTGTTTTGATTAAATACACACATAATCCAGTACAGTGAAACAGGGGCTGCCATAACACTGGCCAGCAGAATGGGGCTCTGTCTGAGTGGCAGGTGAGTTTTGCTATTGTTGTTGTTTCTGTTTTCCAGGCTGGAGATGGAACCCAGGGCCCTAAGCACGCGCTAAACATTCTACCACTGAGCCACACCCTAAGCCCAAGGAGATAATTTTACAGTATTCGTGTATATACAATAGCATATATTTGGGGCAGATTCCAGACTGAGGAGGTACCTGTTTCACAGGCCTGAAGAAAGAGCTCAGTGCCTGCTCGAGGAAAGCAGGTGGTCCTCCTGGCTGGAACAGGAGGTGCCATGCGGGGGTGTGTACTACGGGAGGGAAAACAGAGCTAGATCCCTGTGAGCAGCTTGGACTGTATCCTGGAAGCTGCAGGGAGCCACTGAAGGTTTTGTTTTGTGTTTAGTTGGCAAGGGCTACCTCTACACTATGCAGTCAGAGCTAGATTCTCCAGCACGATGGATAGCCTTCCCCCAGTGGCTGGTCAAGTCAGAATATACTTCGATTACAATGGCTCTGGTTTATAATCCTAGCACTTGGAAGACTGAGGCAGGAGGATTGCTTCAAGTTCCAGGTCATTTGATTTGGGCTATATATTGAGATTACGTCTCAAAAACCAGACCAGCCAGGCGGTGGTGGCACACACCTTTGATCCCAGCTCTCGGGAGGAAGAGGCAGGAGGATCTCTGTGAGTTCGAGGCCAGCCTGGTCTACAGAGCAAGATCCAGGACAGGCACCAAAACAACAGAGAGAAACCCTGTCTCAAAAACAAAACAAAACAAAAAACAAAAACAGACCAAATGGCTCAGTGGTTAAGAGCACTAGCTGCTCTTCCAGATGATCCGGGTTCATATCCCAGCACCCACATGGCAGCTCACAACTGTCTGTAACTCCAAGATCCAACACCCTTACACAGACATTACATGCAGGCAAAACACCAATGTACATAAAATAAAAGAAAATGAAAATTGATTAA
The DNA here is from genome assembly GCF_007827085.1 of Peromyscus californicus insignis. Lineage (NCBI taxonomy): Eukaryota > Metazoa > Chordata > Mammalia > Rodentia > Cricetidae > Peromyscus > Peromyscus californicus. The sequence goes on from NW_026294584.1 coordinate 138,730,017, forward strand.
AAAAAACAAAAGAAAAAAACCCAAGACCAAACAACAATAAGTAGTATATTTTATTTTTCAGCCACATTTACTAGCTCATACATTTTGAGAATGGATACACCTATCTTCCTATTCTGTGTCCTTAGTAGAATGTGTCATAGGTATTAATAAGCAAACTGCTGCAAATACCTAAAAGAGGAAAACAAAGTGTAAAATATGAAAAAGGTGGGGACTGGAGCAATGGTTCAGCACTTAAAAGCACTTGTTGCTCTTGCAGAGGACCCAGGTTCGATTCCCAGCACCCACATGGTGGCTCACAGCTGTCTGTAACTCCAGTCCCCCGGCTTTCATGCCCTTCTGACTTCTTCAGGCACCAGACATGCAGTGCTACATAGACACATGTATGAGCAAAACATAAAATGAATCTTTAAAAAAAATATGAAAAAGGTGGATAAGGCCAGATAAATCAACCACTGAAAGGACTGTTTTTAGAGTCTTACCAGCCCATACACGTTCCATTATATTTTAAATCACACTTCTGCACAGCAAGGGAAGTCTAGTGAGAGGTAGTGTATTTTTGGAAGTGTCTCTCTGAGTCTTGCCTCTGTTCAAGAGAAAGGGAGTTAGGTTTACTTTTCCTTTCTTTTAGGAGGTAGGATTCAATACTGAATGTGGCTAAGGAGGCAGCAACATGGTGGAAACCCTCAGAGCTGCAGGAAGGACGCATCACTTGTCGGGGGCCACTTGTCCAGGGGAGTATATCCGATCTATTTTCTGGAGACTAGTGGACTTGGCCATATGTAGGGCTTTTTTTTTATTAAGGGTCTCATGTACCTGAAGTCGGTCTCAAATTCACTATACACATTTGCTATGTAGCTGAGAATAACCTTGAACTTTATTTTTTTAGATTATTTATTTTTCTGTGTATGAATGTTTGCTTGCATATCTGTCATGCACCACATGTGTGTCTGGTGTCCGAGGAGGTCATAAGAGGGCATTGGTTTCCCTGGAACTGAAGTTACAGGAAGTTATGAGGCTCCATATGGGTGTTGGAAACTAAACCCTGGTCCTCTGCAAGAAATGCCCTTAACCACTGAGTCATCTCCCTAGCCCTAACCTTGAACTTCTTTTTTTAAACAGGGTTTCTCTATGTAGCCTTAGCTGTCCTGGAACTTGCTCTGTAGACCAGGCTAGCCTGGAACTCACAGAGATCTACTTGTCTCTGCCTCCCAAGTGCTGGGACCAAAGGTGTGCGCTACCACCACCCTGCTAACCTTGAACTCTTGATCTTCCTGCTTCCACCTGGCATTATGCGCAGTTGCCTGTCTAGGGCTTTCATCACACTCTTCAATCATGTGGACTTGACCTGGCAGCTGTGCCCTGGGGCTTCCCAAAGGTACTCTGTATATCTGGCTACTTTTTGGTGGTGGTGCTTGGGGCTCACAAGCCAAGGCTGACCTCATACAGCTGGTCCTCCAGCCTCCACCTCATATATCCTGGATTACAGATGTGCAGTGCCACACCCAACTGCCTATGTTCTCTGGACTGGGAACAGCATGAGATCAAAGTCTCATTGCAAAGTATCTTGATGTGCCTATCTGCAAACCATTGATTCTTAGAAGACCTTCTTTGTATTTCTACCAGCCACAGTTCACTCTATTGTTTTTGACTGTTTGTTTTTTTGTTTTCTGAGACAAGGTTTCTCTGTGTAGCTCTGACTGTCCTGGAACTCGCTTTGTAGACCAGTCTGGCCTCGAACTCACAGAAATCCACCTGCCTCTGCCTCCAAAATGCAAGTTCATTCAATTTTAATTTGACAAGAACAACAAGTACTCTTAACTGCCAAGTCATTCTCTTCAACACCCTTACAAAAATAATTTGAGGGAGCTGGGCATGGTGGTGCACACCTTTAAATCCAGCACTCGAGAGGCAGAGGCATGTAGATCTCTATGAGTTCAAGGATGGCCTAGTCTATATAGTGAGTTCTAGGACATCCAGGATTATGTAGAAAAACTGTCTCAAAATCCCAAAACTTAATTAACTAATTAATTACTTAAATAGTTTGAGGCTGGTTTACAGTGGTCAAAAATCCAAAAATTAATTAATTAGTTAATTAATTAGTTTTAGGCTAGTCTGCTCTATACAGTCAGAGCCTATTCATAAATAGATAAATACACAAAGTCTGTGGTGATTTGAATGAGAATGGCCCCATAGGCTCACAGATTGAATGTCTGGTCTCTGGTTGATGAAAAGCAGGAGGTGTGGGCCTGTTGGAGGAGATCCATCACTGGGGTGGACTTTGAGCTTTCAAAACTCATCATTTCCAGTTAGCTCTTTCTGCCCCTGCCTACTGTCATCTTGTGTGTGTGGATCAGGATATAAGCTCTCCAGTCTCTGTTCCAGTGCCTGCCTGCTGCCACGGGCCCAGCCACGTAGTCACAGACTCCAACCCTCTGGAACCCTGAGTCCTCAGTTAAACTCTTTCTTCTGTAAAGTGCCTTGGTCATGGTGTCTGCACAGCAATAGAACAGTAACTGAGACGAAGTCTAACATCAATCACACCACAAAAAGAACAGAAACTTGTTTTTAGGCGCTTTCCGGTTTGTGAGTGTGTGGTGTAAAAACGGCTAATTTAAAACTGTAACTGAACATGGAGCGGGGAGAATGTGTGATAACATATTGTGACAGCATTTCCACTATACAGAGACAATGAAGGCAAACCACCTCAAGAACACAGACTACAAGCCAGGCAGTGGTGGTGCACACCTTTAATCCCAGCACTCAAGAGGCAGAGGCAGGCGGATCTCTGTGAGTTCAAGGCCAGCCTGGTCTACAGACTGAGTTCCAGGACAGCCAGGGCTACAAAGAGAAACCCTGTCTCAAAAAACAAAAAATGGAGGTTACAGTAAGTTTATTATTGTTAGTTGGGACCCTGAGCAGGCTGGGCTCTACCACTGACAGTAATAATGAAACACAGAGAAAGCTTTGTTTCAATGTTGCCATGTTGGGAAGAGTAAATGAAGAGGTCCAGGTTCCCAGTCTCAAATTAGTCTTTGAGGTCCTGACAAGAGGATTATAGCTAGAACACTAAGTATGCATAGCCAAACTGGTCATCAATGTCTCTGCTCGGATGCTTCTGCAAGGCGGCCAGACAGCTTGGCAGAAGTGCTGAAATCCTCCTGGGAAACGACTTCTCCTTGTTGGTACCAGGTTTCATCCTTTTCTCATTTTTTCTTTTCTCTTTTTCTTTTTGGTTTTTCGAGACAGGGTCTCTCTGTGTAGCTTTGCGCCTTTCCTGGAACTCACTCGGTAGCCCAGGCTGGCCTCGAACTCACAAGGATCCACCTGGCTCTGCCTCCTGAGTGCTGGGATTAAAGGCGTGCGCCACCACCGCCCGGCCCTGCTTGGACTTCTAATTGCTGAGATTGGACTTCTAATTGCTGAGATTACAGCTGTGCTACCACACCGCCTTCCTCCCTCCTCCCCAAGGGGTGTTCTGTAACAGTTTCCTCTGATTGAAACATTTTATCCAGCAAGGAAGCTCCTTGGGCAAGAATGTATACAACTCAAAATAGCTCCAGGAAGTCCCTGAAACTGACCAGATTCATTGTGCCCGCTCTGCCAGACTAAACTATAAAAGCTGAGAGTCCTCCTCAGATGAAGAAAAAAGATGAGCTGCGAAGAAGACTCTTGAGACTAGCCAGCTGCCTGGTTTAGACCAACTGAGGACCTGGGAAGGACACTCTTGAACCTGTTGAGCTGCCTGCAGGCTGTGCAGTGTACCCCAGGTTCCCAGCTTTGAGAGCAGTCACCCATGCTGTCTTTGGGTCATGTCTGCTCTTGTAACCCCCAATAAAACACATTGGTTTACTAAATTGGACTTTGATGGTAGTCACACTTTGGACTGTCATGGGTTCCCTATCTGGAGTGAGTAGATGCGTGTTGCATCTTCCCAGGAAAACTTTGTCACCCAAGGGGAAGGAGATATTAGAGAGTGAACTAGAGCCTTGCATATGCTAGGTAAGTGTGTTCTACCAGTGAGCTACATGTGCTCTGTCTCTTTCTCTCTCTCCAGGGTCTCACTCTACAGTCCCGGCTGTCCGGGAACTTGCTGTATAGATCAGGCTGGCTTCAAATGCATTGCGATCTACTTGCCTCTGGACTGTTGGGATTAAGTGTGTGTACCACAACACCTGGCCCTGCTCCCTTTCTTGTTTTGAAACAAAGTCTCACTAAATTGCCAGACTGTAGCCCAGACTCACATTTTATTCTCCTAGGATCGCCTATCTGCACCAGGGTTGGCTTTTTAACATGGTTAATGAGTTTAATTATTTTTAAAAATGTGTTTGGATGTTTTACCTACATATATCTATACCATATATGTAAAAGGGACCTCAAAGTCAGCACAAGACACCCAAGACCAAGTTCTCAGCACAAAGGAGATTTATTTGCCCCATGAGCCCCTTCAGTATGTTCCTATTGCCCACTGAAGCCAGAAGAGGGCATCAGATCCTCTGGAACTGGAGTTACAGATGGTTGTGAGCTGCCATATGGGTGCTGGGAATCAAACCCTGGTCCTCTGGAAGAGTAGCCAGAGCTCTTAGAGGTTGAGCCATCTTTTCAGCCACTTTGCCGTGCTTTGAAAAAGTAATCACTGAAAACCCTCCCATTTGGATGTGCTCTTACTAACAAAACACTCCTCCCTCTTCTTGATGAAATGGCAAGCCTGCAAGGCATCCCAGTCAGGATCCATCAGAAGGAAATAGAGACCCTGAAGAACGTCAAGGGTAGGAGAAACCTGAGCATTTCAGTCATCACTGTTGAGACAGGGTACTCCAGTTATATCTTGGTCCCCTTGCCTATGACTCTTCAGTGCTAAGATTACAAAGTATTTTATTGGGTAAATTAAGGTTTTTGGTGACTAATCTTGGTAGAGTTGGCAGACTTTAAGAGGGTGTGGCTGTTGTAATGGATGTGTTCCTTTATACTTGACAATTTGAGCAGTTGTTGATCTAATGAGTTTCCTTAGGGTTATTTACAGGAATATTTGTGAGGGATTATTAAAGGGGCATTGGCATTTACCAAATTGGCATTTACCGAAGTCTACACCACAGAAGAAGCCTTTCTCCCTTTCCCAGCATTAACTGCCTATAAATTCTCAAGGAAGGGGGCTGGAGGGATGGCTCAGTGGTTAAGAGCACCGACTGCTCTTCTAGAGGTCCTGAGTTCAATTCCCAGCAACCACATGGTGGCTCACAACCACCTGCAATGAGATCTGGTGCCCTCTTCAGACCTGCAAGGTACACGTGCAGACAGAACACTGTATACATAATTAATAAATAAAATCTTTAAAAAAAAATAAAAATAAAAAAAAATTCTCAAGGAAGGTGGGCGTCTCCTGAGACCTTCCCCTGAGGAGTTTTTTTTTTCCAGGTTTATTCAAATCCAAGGTCTAGTATATGCTAGACAAGCCCCTCCCACTGATCTGCCATCCCTGCTAATACTGAGCTTTCTAACACAAACTGAGCTGTCTCCTACTTCAGACCTGTGGAGGGGAAAAAAATGCCTGTGGAGAATCCTTACAGCAGGAAGGTCAGCAGATGAAGAGCAAGGAAACATTTTATCAGGGCTGCCACAATGGAGTCTTCAAAACACACTGGGGCAGGGAAGCTTCACTTAAGGCATTCTCCTAAATCTCCCTTTGTCCCACCCTGGGTCCAGGTTCGGTTCTCCCTGTATCCAAGCTTTCTCTGGTTTGCAGTTAAAAACTCTTCTGTCTGGGTCTGTTTTGTTTTTTATTTATTTTTGTTTTTTTCGAGACAGAGTTTCTCTGCGTAGCCCTGGCTGTCCTGGAACTGGCTCTGTAGACCAGTCTGGCCTCGAACTCACAGAAATCCACCTGCCTCTCAAGTGCTGGGACAAAAGGCGTGCGCCACCTCGCATGACTCGGTTCTGTTTTTAGCTAAGGTCTTGGTATAGATCCCTGGCTGGCTGCAAGCTCTCCATCATCCTTCTGGTCATCCAAATAGCTAAATTACAGGCGTGCGTCACCACACCAGGCTTATTCTTACCCCTGCTCACCTCTCTGGCTTTCCTTGGTCAGCTCTCCTCCAAAAGGCCTTCCCTAGCTTTCGACCCCTCCCCACCCAGGTTTCCTCTGGTGGAACATTCCAGACCTGAGTGTTAACGCCCTAAGCCCGAGCAGCAGCAGTTCTGGGGAGGGCTCGAGGTGGCTGACTTCTGGAGCTAGCTGAGGACTGGCGAGACCCCCCGGCCGCCGGAGCGCACACTGTGCGCCCACGCACGTGACCGTCAGCCCGAGTGAGTCAGCTTTCCCACCCCCAGCCTGCCAGTGCGTTGCCATGGTTACGGGACTAGCACCGGGGCGGGGGGCGGGACCGGAGCCGGAGGCGGGGCCTGCGGGCGGCCAGTAATCCAGGTTTCTCAACCTCAGCCCAGTAACCATTTCATCCTCATTGGTGAGTTTGGAAAATAGGCTTCCCTTTCGGGTTTGAGCCTTTCTGTTTTGTTTTACATGTTATATAATACTATTTCTTTTTAATTGTTGGTACAGATAAACGTATAAATACAACCTGCTGAGTTCATGTAGTGTTGCTCGTATGTATATGTTTTTAGAACTGACCATTTGGTGTTGGATAACCCAAGGAGAGGGCTCATCTCTGGGGAAGACTGACTCTTTCAGCAGCCATCAATTGCCTTTAGCTCTTCCTCTAGGGGTGGGGCCTTGTAAGGTTTTCCCTTGCCTCCTTGGCATGTCGGGTAGTGTTGTCATAGTTCAGACCTGGTTTAGGCAACCATGCTGTTGAAATTTCGTTGATGCAGCTTCCCTGTCTCTCAGCAAATGTTCCGGTCCCCAAGTTAAACATGTCTCAACCTTCGGCGTGAGTCTGTGAGAACTGGAGTCATTGGTCGTGAGAATAAGACAGGTCCAGTTCTATCACAGACATTGAACGTGAACTCAACAACGGTCTGGTTAAATGGGGCAGAACTTGGCCATCTTGTAAGACGGAAACTGATCTGTGTTCTGCTGAGCCCAGTGGGGCCCAAGGCTAGATGTGGTTTCGGTGTTTTGTTTGTTTGTTTCTTCATTTAAGTTATAGTGCTTTAAGGTACCTTGTTTCCATACAATAGGACCCATCTGAAGGCAGTCCACCCACTTGTCACCCGAGCAAAGAAACACTCTTTCCAATCTGGAAGAGAAGCTCACTTACTAAACAAGGGCCAATAGCTCCCACTTCATATGTATATGTATGTATATATGTTTTAATACATATGTGTATGCATATACATATACGCGTGCATATATATACATTTTCATATGTACATATGCATGTGTATATGTATGGGATTTAAATATATATCATATATGTGGTATCTAAATATGACTTCAAGACATCAGCACATGTGTATTCAAGAAATTTGTAAAAGTGGACCAGCCAGGTGACTCAACAGATAAAGGGCACCTGCGGCGGAGTCTAGATGACTTGAGTGTGATTCTTGGCACCCACACAGTTGCCCTTTGACCTTCACAAGTGTTCCCCAAACAAAAATAAATGCAATTAAAGAAATTTGTGAAACTGGGTCATCCAATTCTAAAGTTACTACAGTTCCACCAAAAATCAAGCGATTCATCTTTAGAGAAAATTGGCAGCACAGCATCGTGGGACATGCTTGTAATCCCAGCACTTGGAGGAAGATCAGGAGTTTAAGGTTATCCTTGGCTACATACTAGCTGAAGGCCAACCTGGGCTACATGTGATGCTGACTCAAAAAAAATCAAACAAGCAAACAAAAAATTAAGGTCTAGAAAGACAGTTCAGTGATTAAGAATACTAGCTGCTCTTCCAGCAGACCCATTTTCCATTCTCAGTACCTACATGGTGGCTCACAACCATCTATATCCCTAGTCCCAGGGGATCCAACACCTTCTTCTGGTCTCTATAGGCACTGCACACATATGGTGCACAGACATACATGCAAGCAAAACACCCATATACATTAAAACAACACACACAGAGGCTGCAAGATGGTTCTCTTGGTAAAGACACTTGCTGCCCATTATTTGTAATAGCCAGAACCTGGAAACAACCTAGATGCCCATCAACTGAAAAATGGATAAATAAAATGTGGTACATATACACAATGGAGTACTACTCAGCAGAGAAAAACGACATCATGAAATTTGCAGGCAAATAGATGGAACTAGAATATATCATCCTGAGTGAGGTAACCCAAACCCAGAAGGACAAACATGGTATGTATTCACTCATAAGTGGATACTAGATATAAAGCAAAGGACAATCAGACTGTAACCCGTAGAACCAGGGAGGCTACCTAGCAGGGGGGACCCTAGGACGACTGTGGTTTATAATAAAGTTTTGGTTTTGCCCAATCACTGGGCAAGATTTAGTGAAACATTTCACTATTAGGGTAAGAATTTGTACTGTATCAAACTGATGAAAGAAAATGCTGGCTGTACTTTCAGGAGGGGAAGCTAAAATCTTTTTAGATTATGGATTGACCTATAGAAAAATGTCTGCCATAAATCAAACAGTGAAGGGGAGGATGAATAGGAATCTCACTTACACAACTTAAGTAAAACAGCTCTCTGAACAGATGAAGATAGGTTTCTTCTGTATCCCAGAATCTAAACAATATTTATATGTATAATCCAGCTATTATTTGGGCTTAATAAAAGGGCTTATTGGGAAATGTTATCATTTTTACTATTTTCTACAGAGAAGATATTTGCAGTTTTTTTATGTTCAAAAAAAGGACACTTGCTGCCACGCTTGACTGCCTGGATTCACCTCCGGGACTCACATGGTGGAAGCAAAGAGCTGATACCAGAAAGTTATCCAGTGACCTCCACACACATTACACACTGTCACACACAACCACATCCACACAAAAATAAATGTAATTTTAAAAATTAAAAAGCAAACAACAATGAAACCCAAACCAACCCAAATCCAAAGCCGTTTAGATTTATCACTGGAAGACATGAACCAGAAAATGCTCAGCAGTCGAAATACAAGGCTACATCAAAAGTCAAGAACACACTCTGATTCAGGGCGGGCCTGTAGCTCAGTAGTAGAGTATGGTCTGGATACACGAGGCTCTGGATACATTCCCCAATACTAACAGAAAATGAAGGTTTTGCCTTCAGGCTGGAGAGATGGCTCGCAGGTTAAGAGCCCCTGGCACTCTTTCAGAGGACAAGAGTTTGGTTCCCAGCACCCACACAGTGGTTCACAACTACCTCTAACTCCAGTTCCAGAGGACCTTGTGTCCTCCTCTGGCTTCCTTGGACACCAAGAAAGTATATGGTACACATTCATACATGCATGCTTGCACTCAATAAAAAAAACTCGCCGGGCAGTGGTGGCGCACGCCTTTAATCCCAGCACTTGGGAGGCAGAGCCAGGCGGATCTCTGTGAGTTCGAGGCCAGCCTGGACTACCAAGTGAGTTCCAGGAAAGGCGCAAAGCTACACAGAGAAACCCTGTCTCGAAAAACCAAAAAAAAAAAAAAAAAAAACTCATACACAGAAAATGAAATCTTCTTTTGTTAAAGGTTCTGACTTAAGTCTGCCTTTGGATGGAAGTTCAAGACTAGCCAAGGATGAACTCACAGTTTTAGAAACTACTTCAACCTGCAAAACATGCAGACTGTTAGTGAGGCTACGTCTGGGGGAACAGGCAACAAGATGCATCTCGTGCTATTAGAGTCATTGGTGAAAGGGCTGTCTTCCAGAACGAATGAGGTATCTTCCTGGGGAAAATGTCCAACTGTGTTTCTATTTCTCAACTTGAAACTAAAGCCTTGATTGAAAAGCAACTAATGACCTTCCATCTTTGTTGTGGGATATTATTTTAGATGTGTTACATTTGTTTATGCTATGGAACATTTGTTTAATGATGCAAAGATGTGTTGCATTCTTTTATGTTGCATTTGTTTAACTCTGTGAAACTGTGTTACTGTGCCTGCCTAAAAACACCTGATGATCTAATAAAGAGCTGAACTGCCAATAGCGAGGCAGGAGAAAGGATAGGCGGGGCTGGCAGGCAGAGAGAATAAATAGGAGCTATCTGGAAGGAGCAAGAGAGACAGGAGCAAGAAAAGAAGGCACGAGCCACCTAGCCACACAGCCAACCAAGGAGTAAGAAAGAAAGATTTGCCGAAATAGAGACAGGGAAAAGCTTAGAGGTAAAAGATAGACAGGATAATTTAAGAAAAGCTGACCAGAAACAAGCCAAACTAAGGTCGAGCATTTATAAGAAAGAAAAAGTCTCTGTGTATGATTTATTTGGAGCTAGGTGGCAGGCCCCCCAAAAGAGCAAAGAATAAAAACAAAACAACAACAAACAACTATACATCTTCTTTCAGGCCTACTTGGCAGTGTGTTCTACAGAGCTACAAACCCTGATCTCGTTCAAAAAAAAATTTTTTCTTAAAGGCATCCAAAAGAAAACAATCACATATAATTGGGCCACTTAGGATAGCATATTTTTACATCCAGATTTTATTTAAGATTATTTTGTTTTGCCATGTGGTGGTGGTATATGCCTTTTAATCCCAGCACTCAGGAAGCAGAGGCAGTCAGATCTCTGAGTTGGAGGCCAGCCTGGTCTACAGAGAGAGTTCCAGGATGGCCAGGACTACACAGAGAAACCCTGTCTTGAAAAAAAAATTATTTTATTTTACATGTATAGTTATTTCCCGTGAATGTGTGTCTGTGCCACATTTGTGTGGAAGTCAAAAGAAAGCATCAGTTCCCCTGGAACTGGAATTTATGGATGGTTGTGAACTGCTATGTGGGTGCTGGAACCTGAACTAGGTACTCGCAGCCAGTGCTCTTAACTACTGAGCCATCTCAGCAGCTCCACATCTGAATTTTAAAAAGTTAAAATTAGCCATATGTGACTCATACCCTTATAATCCAAGTACTTGAAAGTGGAGCTAAGAGGAGAAGGAATCCAAGGCCAGCTCTTGGCTACATGGCTAGTTTTGTCCTAGCATGGGCTACAAGACACCATTTCAAAACCAACCAAACAATAACGAAAAAAAAAAAAAAAAGAATTAGGACAGGCATGGTGGTACACACCTTTAATTCCAACGTTTAGGAGGCAGAGAGTTCTAGGCCAGCCAAGGTCACAGAGTGTCTCTCTCTCTCTCTCTCTCTCTCTCTCTCTCTCTCTCTCTCTCTCTCTCTCTCACACACACACACACACACACACACACACACACACACACACACACACACACGAGTTAAAATTACCTGTAGCATTATGGAATATTTGAACTGTTATCAATAGACGTTGGAGGAGGTCAATGGCAACCTCCCCCATGATAATGCAGCTAGTGATCTAGCTTTACTCAAAACTAACCCTTGAAGCATATCCACTAGAAGATGTGCCCACTAGTAGTCTACATTACTCAGGAGGCTGAGGCAGAAGAATGAATGGCTGTCATTTCGGCCACATAGGAGACTCAGGGAACAAACATAGCCCCTGCGGTCTACGGAATGGGAGCAGTAGTTCAGGAAGGATGCCAATGCCTCTTACTCTTAGGGCCTCAGGAATGACTCGACCAGGCAGCACAAAGGTCTCCAGTGGAGAGGACACTCTCCATAGAGAATCCAAGGCGATGATGTCATCAAAGGGTTAATTCTAGACAGGGACGCGGGGGGGGGGGGGGGCGGGGGGCGGGACACGCAGCTGTCAGGTGGCGTCGGAAAGATTAACTGCGGTGAAGAGTTTCACGTAGGGGAAGATCGAGTCCTGGGAAGGGACAAGAGGTTACCCACCCACAGTAGGCTCCACAAAGCATGCGCGCCTGTCCACGACTGGCATCACCACAGATTCTTCGCCTCGATTTCTTGCAGCGGGTGAGGTTCCCACGGGGGGCGTGGCGTGGCGGGCGTGGTCTGGGTGGTGACGAGAGGGTTAACCACCGACCGAGCCCGGGGGCGGAGCGCGGGCCACCGGGCGTCCAGCGTCCCCGCTGGAGCCGGAAGCAGTCTCGGGTCAGGGGCGCGCCTAGCCTGCCTATCTGGGTGCTTCGGCCGAGGTCCCTGCGGGCTGGGGAGCCCAGCGAGGTGCGGGAGAGAGGGCGGGTGTTAGGGACGGCAAGGGGGATGGTCCATGGTGTGGTCGGAGGGGCGAACTCGTGAGAAAGTTGGGGGGCGCGGCACAGATGGTGTGAAAGCAGAGTGATGGGCCCAGGAGGGTTAGGGGACCAAGAGCAGGCTGGTTGGCACACACGGGTGAACAGATGACGGGAACGCTAGGGAAAGATGCTGCGCCTCACACTTTTCTTCCCACGCCGCTCCAGGGGACGATCCGGAGCTCAAGTTTCGGAAGAGAGACGCCCCAGCAAGCCTGTTTCGAGGATCCCATCAGCGGCTCACCTCATGGGCCAGACGGCCCTTGCAAGGGGCAGCAGCAGCACCCCCACCTCGCAGGCTCTGTACTCTGACTTTTCTCCTCCGGAGGGCTTGGAGGAGCTCCTGTCTGCTCCCCCTCCTGACCTAGGAGCCCAGCGACGCCACGGCTGGAATCCCAAGGACTGCTCCGAGAACATCGATGTCAAGGAAGGGGGGCTGTGCTTTGAGCGGCGCCCTGTGGCCCAAAGCACTGATGGGGTCCGGGGGAAGAGGGGTTACTCGAGGGGCCTGCATGCCTGGGAGATCAGCTGGCCCCTGGAGCAGAGGGGCACACACGCTGTGGTGGGCGTGGCCACTGCCCTCGCCCCGCTGCAGGTTGACCACTATGCGGCGCTTTTGGGCAGCAACAGCGAGTCTTGGGGCTGGGATATTGGGCGGGGAAAATTGTATCATCAGAGTAAGGGCCTTGAGGCCCGCCAGTACCCTGCTGGACCTCAGGGTGAGCAGCTGGTGGTGCCAGAGAGACTTCTGGTGGTTCTCGACATGGAGGAGGGGACTCTGGGCTACTCTGTTGGGGGCACCTACCTGGGGCCAGCCTTCCATGGTCTGAAGGGCAGGACCCTCTACCCCTCTGTAAGCGCTGTCTGGGGCCAGTGCCAGGTCCGCATCCACTACATGGGCGAAAGAAGAGGTGAGACCCGGACTAGGTGGCAACGGTTTGGGGTGGAAACTCATGCTTGGACCACAGAAAGGGGGCTTCATATCACTTCATATCATTTGGCTTGTCACTTAGATGGCCTTGGCTCTAGCTTCACTCAGGCCTTACTGGATGTGTGATGCAGAAATCCAGAATCTAAGATCTCCTCTCTCAGGCGGAGGCAGAATTGAAGAAATGAGGGAGCTTGAGCAGGACTCAGGAGTTTGAGGATGTCTGGCTGGAGTTGCACGTCTACTGACCTTGCCTTTCTTCTCTCTCAGCAGAGGAACCACAATCCCTTCTGCACCTGAGCCGCCTGTGTGTGCGCCACGCGCTGGGAGATACCCGGCTTGGCCAAATATCCACTCTGCCTTTGCCCCCTGCCATGAAGCGCTACCTGCTCTACAAATGACCCTGGAGCACCAGATTGTGCTGGCACCTGGCCATCGTCAGTACGGTGGGGACAGGTGGAGAGGCACCATCGGCCTAGACAAACAACAGAAAAGCCAGTGAAGCTGAGGGGAGGAGAGGCTGGGCCCCTTCACTCACCCTTAGAGAGGGGCAAGACAAGGAAGAGACCGCAAAGGCTGTGGCAGCCTGGTGCAAAGATGTCTGTCAAGTAAAAAACGAGATGTATTGTCACAGCGCCTGTTTGGTTTTTGTTCCACCCGCCCCCCGTAGTCCTGTCACTGGGAAATTACATGGAAACGTGCAAAGATGATGACCAACTACAAGCTCAGGGCCAGGTGTTTATTTCCCTTACATGTAAGATGGTTCACAAATACAATACGAGGGCGGCACTGTGGGGGAGGGGAACATCCCCGGCCTCCTAGAGCAAGAGGACCTTAGCCTTGGTATACGCTGAGAAGGGAAAGGAAGGTGATTTCACTCTCTTGCCCTTGCTAGGGCCTGAAGGGACAGTCAGTTCCACTCTTTCCATCCACCCCCCAGCCAGGAAGCCATCTTGGTGAACTAGGTGACGTATTTCATTCTAACCATTGTAAGTGGTAAAGGGATTGGCCTGGTCCCAACCATTATAGGGAGGTGTACAAGGTTCAGGAAGGTACAGTGTGGATTAGGACACAAGATGGAACAGATGACATCAGAAGCATGTGTCTGGTGGGAACAGTTACTAAGCTTCTGGGTGACCTAGTCCTGGCCTAGTGAAGGGTTGGGGAGACCGATGGTGCTTATTGTTTGGCATTGATGATGTCCACAAATTCAGGCTTGAGAGAAGCACCGCCCACGAGGAAGCCGTCCACATCAGGCTGGCTTGCCAGCTCTTTGCAGGTTGCTCCAGTCACAGAACCTGTAACAGAAACAGGAACAGGAAGATGGCTTGGTCAGGGATAGGATTAGTACACTTAAGCCCCACCTCTCTGGGGGGCCTCAGTCTGTCTTAGCCCATTTCTACCTTGGCTGGAGCCAAACCCACTCACCTCCATAAATGATTCGGGTGCTTTGAGCCACCGCATCAGAAACATTGGATTTCAGCCACCCCCGAAGCTTCTCGTGTACTTCCTGGGCCTAGAAAGAGGAGGCAGATTAAATAAAACCCTTCCTGTTCATTCAAAGAGAAAACACACACACACACACACACACACACACACACACACACTGGTGCTTGGACGTTTAGTTTCGGGAAAAGCCCTGGGGCCAGAGAATAGCAATGCTCCAATCCCAGCCAGGCCGAGTGAACATTCTTGGCAAGTCACTCTTCTTGAGTCTGGGGGCCCCTGTGGCTCCTGGGCAGTTAGTTACCTGTTGAGGTGTCGCAGTCTTGCCGGTACCAATGGCCCAGACAGGTTCATAGGCCAGAACAACTTTGTTCCAGTCCTTCACGTTATCTGCAGGACAGAGATCAGGAAGAGAACAGTGAAGAGGAAGGAGTTGCCCAGCCAAGCTCGCCAGGGTGTAACAGTAATGACCTACAGCCCCTGGTGGGCTCTTTTTCCCTATCCATTTTTTAAAAACAATTTGCTTGTGTGTGTGTGTGTGTGTGTGTGCGCGCGCGCACATATGGAGGCCAGAGGACAACTTGCAGGAGTTGGTTCTCTCCTACCATGTGCGTTTGGGGGATCACACAGATCCTCGCTTGGCAGTAAGCCCCCTTACCCACAGAGCATCTCAGCAGCCCCTAGTGGCTTCTGAAGGAACAGAAGTGACAAAGCCCACCCGCTTTTCCTGCCTCAACATAATCAGGCAGGCTGCAGGGTCTCTGACCTCCAGACCCCAGCTCTGGGGCCCTTGCTAGGCTCAAAGGTCCCTTTCTCCAGAGGTACCTGCGATGACTTTGGTTTGCTCGAAAACAACCTTCTCGGTGATGCCAGCTTCCCTCTCATCTAACTTCTCCCCAATGCAGGCGATCACTCCAAGGCCCTCGGCCAGGGCGTGGGCCACTTTCTGCCCAATCAGCTGTTGAACAAATACAGTGAGACATCCCTCTCGATGAAAGTGCCTCTCCTACCTCCCCTCCTGCTTACTGACCTCATCGGACTCCCCGAAGACGTGCCTCCTCTCCGAGTGACCCAGCACTACCCATGTGGCTCCTAAATCTTTGATCATGCCAGGGCTAAAACAGACAGAAACACCAAGGTTCAGCAAGGAGCCTCCAAGGAAGTTTCCCTCTACACCCCTCTCTACCTCCAGATCACTCCACCTGATCTCCCCAGTGAAGGCCCCATTGGTCACTTTGTAGCAGTTCTGCGCAGCCACAGCAATCTTGGGATCTAGCTTCTGCCTGGCGAAGTCGATGTAGGCGGTGGGGGGTGCACAAACCACCTCTGAGAATGAAATCAAAGAAAGCCTTCATTCTCCGGGCTCGCTGTCAGGCCTTCACCCTCTTGCTTCTATCCTCCTGCCTTTTTCATTCCAGAAAGATGACCTTTGTCCACTACACAGTCCAGGCTGGGCCTGTACCCACAGCCTCCCTAATGCTCCTGTTAGGCCCCAGCCCTTAACCTGCCCTCTGCTCTTTTAACAGCTGTGGCTCTAATTTCCTCAGGCTATTCTGGGAATGGGCACCTCCTAGACTCAGCATTCTCCGGGGGCCAACCCTTTCTAAAATAGCCCACCCCACTACTCCAACCTGGCAAGGATGTTTAGCCTAAGGAGAATAAGCCAACTACTGGAGTTTGTATTGGCTCTTTGGGAAATAAATGAGTGGACGATACCCTTTTGGTCACTCTCAAGGTTCTCTGATTTAGGTGGGTAGGAGGGGGAAGGATGGAGGATAGGTAGTATCCGTGAGCAGCAGGGAGTTGATGAGCTCTCAGAGACCTTGTGTTTTCCTATTTCCAGACTGAGGAGATCTGTGGGATAGCTTTTCATTCCCAAACGGCTCAGCGTGTTTGGCGCCTGCTCAGTCCCTAAGGTGGAAGGCAGGAGTAGTCCAGGCTGTGGAGGGGTAGGGATGTAGGGGCTCAGCGTGTTTGGCGCCTGCTCAGTCCCTAAGGTGGAAGGCAGGAGTAGTCCAGGCTGTGGAGGGGTAGGGATGTAGGAGCCCCCAGCTCAGAGGCCAGAGCGAGCCGCGGCGAGGGGAGGAGTTTCGAGCTACGTGCGGAGACGCACGGATCTAGAGACCGAGGGGGCAGGTAGCTGAGAGCCCGCGCAAGCTCAGCTTCCTCCCCCACACTCTGGGGGACACGTGCCACTTTTCTTGATTATCCACCCGGACACTGGTTCCGCTTCTTAACCGTGGCCTCTAGCTAGTGCAGCCCCGGTCCACTCGTAGGGGCGACCTTCCACCCAGCCCCCACCCCAAGAAGCCCTTTCCCGATCCACAGGCCCAGGGCACCATTTAAATGTCTTCCCCCTCAGCACATCTCTATGCTGCCCGGACACCAAATGGCCCCTGTCCCCAGGCCAGCCTCCAGGTCCACTCGGATAGGGAGTAGGTGCTGCCACGCCCGATACCCCCCTCCCCACCCCCGCCGCCGCCGCTCCCAAATGGAGCTCACCGGTGTCTGCAGGCACCTTGGCCGCGTTCAGGGTGCAAATGAGTTCTCCCAGGCACTTCTTCCTCCCGTTCATCTTCCAGTTGCCCCCAACGAAGAACTTCCTGGAAGGCGCCATTGCGCTGGGACTGCCTGCTTGAAGGTCAGCACAAGCGCGAGGCCCTGGCCACGGGCCACTTATATAGAGCGCTGTGAAGCAGAACTCCTCCTCCTTCCCGCCCTCCGCCATGGTTAGCCCGGCCCCTAGCTGCTAGGCCTTCCCCCTCCGCCTAGCCACCTCCCGGTGTTTCGATATTCTGACGTTTCTCCTTTCTTGTAGCAACGTTCTAGGGGTTCCGGGGGCTCAAACGTCCCGCCTGTTGCTCGACAGTTGAGATGTTGAGCCTCGCGCTCAGAGAAACCAACTTTGCGATTTCGGAGACCAGAGGGTATTTCCCGGGGAGCTGGCGGCAGCAGGGCCCTGAACCAGTCTCCCTGAGGCTGAGAGCACCTTTCCAGCTCTGAAAGAGAGCCCCCTCCTCCACAGCACAAGGCAAAGCCACGGTTGAGGAGCCTTTCCAGCAATCACAAGGGGTGGGGCCCAAGTGTTTCACAAATATCGCTGGTGATTTCTGGGCTTCTTGTCTTGGCCAATGGAGCAGAGTGGGATGCTAGTGTGTGGGGGAGGCGGGGCGGGGGCGCAGATTGGCTGCGGTTTTGTCAAGTGTCAGCTAATACCAGTATGGGCTGCCCACTGCCCACTCTAGCCCCTCTATTTATCCAGCAACCATGGGGCTAGACCAATTACATGGTCAGTAGTGGGGGGATGCAGCCACTCTTCTGGATTCTCCCTTTATTCCACTTCCCCAACTCAGTTTTCTGAGCACTTCTAGAAGTAGAGACAGAATTGCCTAGCGGTGGAGGCAGGGCAAAGGACCCCAGTTGGGCCTCTCTGAACCTGCCCCGCTCCAGTAATTTTCCCTCTAAAGAACTAAACAAAACCAGCCAGTCTTTGTCCTTTTATTCACATCATGTGTTTTGGCATTTTTCCAGAGGACCGAAGAGACGGAACGGGAGGCTGAGGCAGAAGGGCAAAGGGGGGAGGTGTTCCTATTTCCCTCATATCCTTCTTTGCCCAACCACAAGGGAGCAAACACATAAGGGGAGGGGAGGCACAGTCGCTCCCTCCCCTGGAAGGATGCATAAAGCCACACCCACGCACACACAGATAAGACCCCTCCCCACTGCAGGGGCTGGGCCATCACAGAGAAGCAGAGCACTGTGGATTCCAGGGGCAAGGGAAGGAAGCAACAAGGTCCCATTGTGGACAGGCAGTTGGCCCCTTCCTGTCCCACCCCTGCTCTATCCCCAAAGTCTACTGAGTACCCCTCCTCTTTGCTTGGCCATTCTCCCATGGCCTCCAGCTCTTTCCGGCTGCTGGGGACAAAAAGAAAAAGGGTACAGAGCAGGGGGCTGAGGTCCATCCCCCAAACCCTGCTGCTCATGCCAGATGGTCTGTCCCCTGCCCGAAGTGGTAAGGGCTGAGGGCAGCCTCTTAGCTGACCACTCTCTGGTAGAAGTAGATGTAACCCAGGTCCTTGGGGGGCTTTTCGGAGGCACACACTTTCTGGTCGTTGTAGATCACCCATCTAGGAAGTGGGGGAAGGGACAGAAGGATGAACAAAGTGGGCATCGTGTTCAGCTCTCAGGTGATGATCACCTGAGATCCCTGAGGTGTCTCTGGGGAAGGACCCCAACTTTCATTCTATGCTGAGACCCCCAAATCTACAGTCCAGCTAGCAGTCTGAAAGGAGCTTCAGAATCCCATAAAGATCATTTCCCATTTGATATCTTCAGACTGTTTATTTAGAGATGGGATCCCAATAGCTCTGGCTGTCCTGGAAAACTATGTAGACCAGGCTGGCCACAAACTCAAGGATCTACCTACTTCTGCCTCCACAATGCTGGGATTAAATGTGTATACAACTACATCCGGACAGATTTTTTTCTTTTTTCTTTTTCCAGACAGGGTTTCTCTGTGTAGCCCTGGCTGGCCTCAAACTCAGAGATCCAATTGCCTCTGCCTCCTGAGTGCTGGGATTAAAAGTATGTACCACCATGTCCAGCCAGATTGTATTTTCAAAAATTACAATTATTTATTTCATACTAATGTGCACTTGAACCATGGTGTATATAGAGGTCAGAGGGCAGTTTTCTGGTTCTGGGAATCTAACTCAGGCTGTCATAATTGATAGTGTCTTTACTCATTAAGATCTTGTCAACCACTGGGTAGTGATGACGTATGCTTTAATCCCAGCACTCAGGAGGCAGAGGCAGGCAGATCTCTGTGAGTTAGAGACCAGGCTAGTCTATAGAGCAAGTGAGTTCCAGGACAGGCTCCAAAAATATACAGAGAAACCCTGTCTTGGAAAACAAAACAAATCTTATCAGATCTTATCAGCCTAGATTGTATTTTTTTTTTTAAATCATCTTCCACCCATTCCTGTGAAGCTGGAGGAACCAGACAGACCAATGTTTTCTATTCTTTCCTTTTTTTCTTTTTTTTTGGTTTTTCGAGACAGGGTTTCTTTGCGTAGCTTTGCGCCTTTCCTGGATCTCGCTCTGTAGACCAGGCTGGCCTCGAACTCACAAAGATCCTCCTGGCTCTGCCTCCTGAGTGCTGGGATTAAAGGCGTGCGCCACCACTGCCCGGCTCCCTTTTTCTTTTTTAAAAAAGGATTTTTAAAGTGTGTGTGTGTCTTTGGGGTGTGTGCGCAAGAGTAACATGTTATCAAGGCCAGAAGAAGGTACCAGATCCCTGGAACTAGAGTTATGGATGATCGTTAGCCTCCATGTGGGTGCTGGGAATAGAACCCAGGTCTTCTGCAGGAGCAGCAAGTGCTCTTAACCAATAAGCATCCCTCTAGCCCACCTGTCTCCCTCTTTGGAGACAGGGTCTCATATAGCCCAGGCTCACCATGTAGCCAAGGATAAGCTTCAACTCCTGGTCACCTGCCTCCACCTTCAATGCTAGCACTGCAGCCATAAGCCACCCCACACAGCTACTGACCAGCATTCGAGTCTTTGCCACAGCGATTTAACTTTACTGCTGCCACAGGCAATCCATAAACAAGCAGATGACTATGTACTAGTAAAAATCATTTACAAAAGCAGACAGCCAGATTCAGCCCTGGGGTGTGGCTTGCCTATTCCTGTGGGAGGCATTTTTTTCCTGCCTTCTCCTACAAATACTCTAGGGACTGACTTCCAGGTTGCCCTTCCTCATTCCCACCAGCACCTCTTCATTCCCAGTGCATATTACTAGCCACTTACCTGCCTTCCTTCTTGATGTGGCAGACATAGTGACCACACATAGTAGAAGTGCCCATGTGACTAATGAAGGCAAAGAGCTGATACTCTGGAGAAGAAAGATGAAGAGAAAACAGAGGAGAAAAGATGAGGTTCCTGTGTGACAGTATTTAACAGCTCAAACCCAGGACAAGAGTTTCAGGGAACATGGGGCAAAGGGAATCTCAACTCCTAGAATTCCACCCTCACGAGCCCTATCAGAGAGGCAAAGCTTCTAAGCCCTCAGACCGGAGGGCACAGCACTAGAATACGGGGCCTGGTGCAGCAGACAGCCTCAGGTTTGCTCGGATGCTTGGGGACACTCACTTCCAGGACCATCCCGGACTTTAGGTCCCACTGGCACAGACTCAGAAATGGAGTCAGCAGCTGAGCGTCCCTCTGAGATGTCCATAGCAGCTTCTGCATCTAGGTCGTCAATGTGACTGAAGATCCAGTCTACAGCCCGTTCTAAACTATTGTTCTTGGAGAGGAGGGAAAGTGTTACTTTTCCTAACAAGGCAGGCAGGCACACCAACACGGTGGCTATCACAACCACACAAGGGGCAGCCAGCTTCAACCACACTACACTGGGTTTTGGTACTACTAACCAAAGGTGTTAATATAACCTTACTCCCACTCCCACTTTTTCCCATGGCTCCAAGTCCTTAGCTGAGAGGCAGCCCATACCGTGGCCCGTAGAGCTTTCAGGGCCTGGTCCCTCGAGAAGCCCATGGAAACGATTGTGGTCACACAGTCCTCTGGTGGGGGGTCAGCTGCTGCACTTGTAGAACCAGGGCCACTGGAGCCAGGCAGGATGAGGGGATTTGCAAAATCTGTGGACGGGGAAGGGAGGAGTGTTTGCAAGGGTGGATGGAGGCCCTTCCCCATCCTGGTACCCACCTCTGCCTACCTGGATCATCCATGTGTGACATGACCCAGTTCATGGCTGCTTCAGCCCCACTGTTCCCTGTGTAGTAGACAGCTTTCCGGCAGGCATCCATAGGGAAGCCCATTTCCACCAACTGTATGATAACGGATTCATCCAACATGGGTGCTGTGGTAGAATGGTAGGCACTATGACTTACTGTTACTGTTTCTACTTGTTTCTTTACCCTCCCACAGGCCAAGCCTCTAGTCTCTTCCCAATTACCTATTACATGTTTTTCTCTTCCAAGGATAGGTATTTCATACCAGAACTAAAAGTAGCCACAGCAAAATGTGGACCTGGTATCCCAAAGGTGATCGACTTTCTGACATTTATGGACCATGATACCCTTCTCCCTCCCCATCCAAACCAAGGAAGTAACAAAGATATGGAGGCAATTAGCCAAGGGTCAAGGCTACTGACATTCATATGAGAATGAAGCTGGGGTATTGTAGCCAGTCTTCACATCCAATAAAGGTCCAGAGGAAATTGGAAAGGGAGGACAGGAGAAACATAAAGGATGGAGGAGCAGTGCAGAAAAGCCCTCCCCCATTAGTAAGGGAGAGAGACAGGCAGGAAGAAGAATCACTAACATGTTGGAGAGGAGAAGTGAGGGGAGCAGAAGGAGTCTTCGTCTTCGTTGCCATAGAAACCAAGGCTACCTTTGGGCTCATCCGGAGTGACCAGGGGTGGGGCAATGTCAGGCAGCTCCTCCTCTCCTGGCTGTAGCCCTGCTCCCCTCAACTGGGAGATGTCTAGCTCCTCTGGCATCTCAATGGACACATCTGCAATTGGAATGGCAAGAAAGGGTCACTTCAGTAGCTCCCTAGTGGTCACAGCAGACCCTAAAGCTCCTGCCCCATGGTTTGGAACTGCTCTTAATAGTTCCAACCCTGGGATACATGTGGAAGTCTAGGGGTCAAGGGATATATATTGTAGTCCTAAATCTACTACTGTCTGAGCTACAGACAGGCCAGGGGCCTTTCACAGTCAGAGTGCCTTAAACATCTGTAGGTCTCAATTTCCTTATCTAGAAAATCAAGATAAATCAGTAGTGTCAAGTTAGAGCCTAGGACATGTAGGACCTGCTTTAAGATTATCACAATAAAAATAGTTATCAATTAGAAAAATTTATTTAACAATAAAATCAGTTGTAAATCACAACTATCAAAATAGTTTTAGCCAGGCATCATGACACATGTCCTTAATCCCAGCACTTGAGAGGCAGAGGCAGGCAGATCTTTATGAGCATGGGGCCAACATAATTTACATGGCAAATTCCAGGCGAGCCAGGGCTACACAGTGAGACCCTGTCTTAAAAACAACAACAAAAAAAAACCCAAAAAAGTTTCAATTAGTCTTTTCAAACTAGGTACATTTTGAAACACACACAAAATGTTTCCTCTTTTAGAGAAAAATCTGAGGAACACTAGTTGATATATGTTAAGAATACCTTTTTCTAGGGCTTTCTACATTACCACCCTCACCCCGACCAGCATACCCAGTTTCTTGGGCACCCAGTCTAAGCCAAAGGTGAACTTCTTGATCTGGATGACCAGGTAGTCAGGGAAGGAAGCAAACCGTGTAGTCCTGGAGAGAGAAAATGTGCTGGTACCCCAGGACGCTCCTTTCTCTACCTGGATTTGAACTCTCTTAGATAAGTCCACTATCCAGGAAGAGACTCCCTTTCTTCTTGCCTGGGTAGGGGTCAGGGACCTACACAAGGAGCTGCAGGAGCCAGGAAGAGGACTATTTTATTGACAGAAGCAGCAATGGGCTGGGGAGTTGGTCCTTAAAACTGAAGCACCTCTTCAGATCTCAAGGCCATGCCAGTGCCAAAAGCAAGCTCTTTGCTACAAGTCCAATTAAGCCTTTAGCTGACACTAAAAGCCTGTGCTCTGGCATAATGGAGAGGATGTGCAGAGGCCATATTGGAAAAAAGTCTGCACTATAAAAGAGAAGCATCAGGAAAGGATAATGTAAGAGATGCAGTCATCATGTGTCCACCCTTGCTGGGGCCTCCTGGTCCCCTCAGGAACAAAACCCCAGGCCCAGGGGATTTAACCTTGAGAGCTCAACCAAAAGGAATGAGCATACAACCAAGAGGCAGACATGTCTTTGATGATTACCCCACCAAAGGCCTGCAGCTCAAACCCGGGCCAAAGGACATACTTGACAGCTACTGATTTCGCCTGTAGGGCTGTGCTCCAGAAGTCATCCACCTGCTCAGGGGCCCCATAGGCTTCCAGGCAGGAGCTGAAGGGCACCTGGGCCCGAACCAGTTCTGGCAGTGGGACTTTCTCCTCTTCAGCTTGCCGCTTCTTCTCTTCATACTCTAGAAGCTCCTCTGGTGAAAGAATTGGGTGGTGTACTCTCAGAGGATGTCCCTTGTTCTCTGTTCAGCTTTGCCCTTTATTCCTGTTCCTCTACCCCACCAAGCCTACTGGACACACGTCCCATGTACTTTGTCTGTTGTCACAACAGTGCTAACAGGCTGCAGGAAAGATTAACGCCATTCCCACTGTGGCCCAGCTTTAGACCTCAGCCTCCACCCACACCAAGGCCTTGCTGAACGAGCAAGCTACCTTTGTTAAGGGCTGCATCCATGGGCACAGGCAACTGCATGATGTAGTCAACTCGCTGAGTGTACTTAACCTTCTCTGTGGCCAGGCATTTGATCTTTTCTTCCACCAAGAAGCGGAACACTTCATTTGGATTTTCAGAGCTCCGGCAATTCCTCTACGGGAAACAGGCAGGATAGGAAGGTCTGGGCAGCCAGGGAACAAACTGAGGCTCAAAAGATGTATCAGGGAACCAGTAGGGAACATCAGTGGATTAGAAAATAGCCACTGAGGAGCACAGGGATGCAAGACAGAGTAAAAGCCTTCCCTAACTAACCACCCTTAACCCCGCTTCTGGCCCCCAAAATGCTCTATTTTTCTTTATAAGCAGTAAGTATTCTTGGGGTGGGGATGAACCCAGGGACTTGGGCATGCTAGGCAAGTGCTCCACCTTGGTGCCCTACCTCCCAGCCCTCTTCGTCTTTAATTGTGGCTGCTGTTCTAATCCTAATTGGGCACATCACAAGAAGGATTGCAGGTAAAGATCAGCACTTGTCTTGACTATTTTCCTCAGGTGCAACTCCTGGTACAGGGCAGGCTAACTGCAAACAGACTGCTGACTTACAAGGCTGGGCTTGAGAAGAGGAGGTAAGTGGGACCAACTGAAGGCAAACAGGAGAGCCAATACCAGCCTCTCTGCCACCTTCCCATCCTTACCTCCACCATGTTGATAAGGTGAAGGAAGAATTCCTGGGCATCCTGCTGCCGATTAGTGGAGAACTCCGGGTGGCCCTTGCCAATGAGGGCCTTGAACATTCGAGGGGCAATGCCATCTTGAACTTCCTAGGCAGAGCCAGGGCAGAGACTCAGTAGCCACCCACTGACCTAATTTGGACACTTCTCAGCTCTTAGTTTCCCTATATAATTCTAGAGTCTGAAAAGGATAAAATCCTAAACTCACCTTTTGTTCTGGTACCTGCTCCTCATCACCTGACTCCAGTGCTGGCTTGGAATACTCTCCAGAGAGAAGGCCATGGCCCAGCTTGGCCCTGTAACAACAGCCAAGGAAACTATTTAGCTTAGTCAACTAATGATCCTTGCAGCCGTCTGTATCTTTCCCTCTTCCCCTCAATCATGCTCATGACCCGACTTAAACAAGTCTTAAGACCGTGTGTGTGGTGGTGTCGGGATGGGGACAAGAGGAACTCAGCTCAAGAGGCAGCCCACAGCTTCTAACTGTCCAGGGCTCTGATGATGCCCACCCGAGGTGGTCACGGTTTGTACAACAGCCTTTGCACGAATGAACTGACTACATACACCTGGGTGCTGAAGTCTTGGGTGGGGTCTGTTGGGGCATTCTGGAAGATCTTCTCCAATTTATCCACATACCTATAAGGCAAAATAAATAAATAGGTAGGTAGGTAGGTAGATAGATAGATAGATAGATTTAAAAAAAAAAAAAACCCAGGAAAAAGGAAGGGATAACTCATCTACTCGCAGGAACATGTTCTCCCTAGAGTTACATTCTATTTCTCTGCAGCAACCTGTCCATTCTCCCTTCTCAACTAAAGAGAGCATGCAGTATGCTTAAGGCATTCTTCTTGGCCTCCTTCCCAAGGCAGAGCCAAGGAAATGAGAAGGCTGCCCAGGATTAGAATAAACAGAAGTCACATTCTTTTGTTCTTCTGCTCTGTTACTGAGGAGTGTATGCTAGGGCAGCTTTATAACATGTTCCCTTCACAGGACACCTTCCATAACAGAACAGGAGCCATTCTAAGAACGAGAGCAGGTGCACAGATACAAGGACAGCTGAAGGCCAGCATGCAGTGACTGGACTAGGAGAGGAGCAAAGATGTTAATAGGTATTTGGTTTCAATCAACTAATAATTCTCTCAGCTTCATGGTCCTCCTTAAGTAAATAAAAAATGTGGACAAACTAAACCCTACTCAGGTTGCGCAGGTACACAGCCAGAGACCAGCAGTAAAGAGAATCACTCACTTCCTCTGGAAGTCAGGGATGCTGAAGAGCACCTGGACCACAGAGTTGAGGTAGCAGCTATTCCCCAGGTTCCGGATGCCCGTGTAACCAGGTCCAAACAGAGGCTTGAGTGGCACACCTGACTCCTGGATCAGCTCCCATTCACCAATCCGCTGGTTCATGTCTATCTCCAGCTCAGTCATTGTCTTGTCCGTCTGCAGGGAAGGGGACTTTAGACTGGGCAAGAAACTCAGCCCTGAAGTTTCCCAGAGTCTAGGGCAAGACCCAGGTATAGCCCAGGATTTATGGAATTGGGGCCTGGGCATGTTAAATATATCATGTAGTCTCTAAGCTCCAGACTGGGAATCATTCTAGATCCATTAGTCATCAGACCTCTGTTTGAATGAGGGAGTGAAATGACCAGGAGTCCCCCTATCCAAAATGTTTTTTCCCATTCTGAAGTCATTCCTACTATAACCTTTAGATTCTCACTCAAAGAACACTTCCTCAGGAAATGTCCTGATCCCCTAGCCAGGCCAGGGCCTGCTATAAACTCTGGTAGTGTCACACTATCATCCATCTCTCAAACCACTGGTCACTGCTCAGTGGTTTGCAATTATTCATTTATTTGTGAACATGACTGAGACCCACCATGCTCCTAGACTATGTCTATGAAACCAAGGAGCATACCTATTTTATTCATCTAGTGACCAGTATGTACCAAGTGTCTGGTAGTCGTCACTGGATGACCAAATGACTGTAGATTTCTCTTCAAGAGAAATCCATACATCTTGGGGGTTGGGTAACTTCAGCTTCAGGCATGGCAGCCCACAGAGGCAGGAATGAAAATCTGACACTAATGGTGGGATGGAGGGAGCTCACCTTCTGCATCTTCAGCATGTCAATGCCAAAGTGGGACAAGTGCTCTGCCAGGCTAGGGTCCAGGACCATGTCGTCCTCATCATAGGAATACACATCTAGAGCAAGGGCAGACACAATGTGGGCAGGGGACACAGTCTGGCCCTGGCCTATCCACCAATTCTACCTCCTGCCCAGAGGACATACGGACAGCCAGGAAGAATCACCCTCCTGGCTCACTTGAGAATTAGTGAGGAACAAGCCCATCTGGAATTGGTTGTCAGAGGGAACAGGGTGAAACAGGATGAGGGTGGAATTGTGATTTTCTTTTTTCAAATGCATGTGTATGTTCATGTGTGTGCAGGGTTTTTCTGGAGACAGTTCTTATGTAGCCCAGGCTGGCCTCAAATTCATTACGTAGTCGAGGATGATATTCAAATTGATCCTCCTGCCTCCACCTCCCAAGCACTGGGATAACAGATGTGCACTAGTACACTACCATACCCAGATTTAATTACGATTTGGAGTCTAACCTTGTACCATAAGCTACTACAGTAAGATCAGTTTGGAAAGACAGTTACTAACCAGATAATGGTGGTTGTCTCTAGGAAGGGGACTGGGATTGTGAAAGGCAGTGGTGAAGTTTTAAGTCTTCATTTCGTATCAAGGGGATACATTTATGTATTATTCATGTCATGAAATGAGTAACTGGAACACGTTAAGTGGGGAGGGGCAGGCGAGTACCAGCTCCATCGGGTGTGATGGTGCCCAGCTTAACAGCTAAGGGGTAGCCAGTCTCCCTGTAGTGTTCCACAGCATGGTTGTTGCCCCCACTGCCATCAAAGTATCGTCGGCCACAGAGGATGGAGCCGTCTGTCAGGTTGAGCCACAGGTTCTCTTTCATGTCACACTTGGAGCACTTCCAGCCACTAGCCCAGGGAGAAGAAAATGCACTGAGGTCTGGGTCGGGGTCTCTAGGGAGTGGCAGTGAGAGGGGCTCTGCGGGCCCCAGCCAGCCCAAGAGCCCACTCCCTCTTCTGGCTGTCCCCGCACTGTTCATCTTCCCCCACGTCTTCTTTCTGGTCTTGCTCCCTACCCTCTCGCTCACCAGCTCCAGTACAAGGGTGCCTGGCCTCTTTACCCTTGCTCTAGGGGTTGTGCCCAGAGATGGGAGGAGCCAGGCCTCACCAGGGAGGGATCCGCGCAGGGTTGTCCAACTGCTTGAGGTTGAAGGCATGCTTAGACACCTGACGGACTTCTCCATCCCACGCCTGCACCTCCTGCTTGCGGGAGGCTGAATCAGCTGAGAGTAGGGCTTCCACCGCACTGGTCACCTAGGGGGAGCACAGAGTCAGCCAGGACCCAACCCCTGCCCACATGCCCTTTCCACCCTCGGTCTCCAGTTTGCTTAGTGCTGTCCAAGCCACGACCACAGCAGCCCCTCCAGTCCTAGAATCTCTGGATAGGGTGGTAAGATTTTCATACCCGATCTCTGACAATGTCGGGAAGCCCCCCCAACCCATCCCGGGCGATCTCCAGGTAATCTGGCAAAATGACAATCTTCACGTCCTCGTCATATTCAAACTTCTCCTCGGTGAGGTCAAACCCACCTTCAACACCTGGTTGTGACAGGGAAGAAGGAAGAAAGTAGGACAACTACCATTGGTCATTGGCTCTCCTCCAATGTGTCCCTCAGTTCTAAGGCCACTGGTCAGGCTCAGGTTCTCCTAGCAGGTAGCTCACCGATTGCCAGCCGGGTGGGCTTCTTCCGAGGTGGGTCCCCAGTGCCTGCACTAGTGTCCTCTTCTTTCTGCAATGAAAAGGGTCAGAAGGCCGGGTCTGATGGCGCCTGACCTTGTCCTCGCATTCAGGAGGCAGAGGAAGGATCGCTAGGAGCTCAGGCTAGCTGAGGCTACAAAGTAAAACCCTGTCTCAAAAAGACAAAAACCAAAACGAAACAAAGAAAAAAGGAGGGTCAGGAGCAGCCCTGAGCCCCAGGGTCAGAACAAATGAGGAAGATGGAGGAAAAGAATGGTTAACTGTACGATGGAATGAAGATCAAGACACAACTGTGGCAAGTCTCAGTGACAAATGAGAGCAGGTGAAAGAAAAGCCAAGGACACCAGGGCAGTCGGAGGTGTGCTGGAGTATCAGCTGAGGAAATGCCTCCGTAAGATTGGGCTGCAGGCAAGCCGAGATAGAGGGCAGCAGTTTTCAACCTGTGGGCTACAACCCCTTTGGTGATGGTAGGGGTCAAACGGCCCTTCACAGGGGTGGCATAGCAGGTCTCCTTCATATCAGATATTTACATTATGACTCATAACAGTAGCAAAACTACAGTCATGAAGTAGCAACGAAAATGATTTTATGGTTGGGGGTCACCGCAGCAGGAGGAACTGTATTAACGGGTCACAGCATTAGGAAGGTTGAGAACCACTGCTGTAAGGGAATTTTCTTAATTAATGATTGACATGGGAGGGTCCAGCCAACCCATTGTGGGTGCCAACCCTAGGCTGGTAGCCCTGGGTTCTAAAAGAAAGCAGATTGAGCCAGTCGGTAGGCAGCTCCCCTCCATGGCCTCTGCATCATGTCCTGCCTCCAGGTTCCTCCCCTGCTTGAGACTTCCTTCATCGAAGGACTACAGTGTGGAAGAGTATACCAAATAGAGTGTAAGCCTTTCCTCTCCAGTTCGCTTTTGGTCGTAGTGTCTCATCACAGCAGTACTAACCCTGACTAAGGGAACGGACATACAAAACAGGTACTTTGTGGAATGTGTCTGGATGTTTCAAGCCCACACCACAGCCACTGTGCCTACCAGTCGCCGGGTCCTCCGGAGATGCAAGTAGACACGCTGGCCTGTCTTGTTGAAATGTCTCTCCACATACTGTTTCCCAAAGCCCAGGAATGTGTTCATGCAGATGTAGAGGCCACCCTCAGACTCCTGCAGGGCACAACACAAATAGGGAAACACAAGAAGGATGCAGTTTAGACATATGGGGAAACCAAGGACCAAGGGTCAGAAACTGCTGGTTTCCTAACACTGTGTGGCCCTTAGCAACTTATCTAGCCTGTTGGGACATGCTATATGCTAAAGTTCTCCCAGCATCCTCTATGAATTTGAAAACAGCCAACAAGCTCATGAGGCAGCTGAACAAGACCTCCCAGCCACCAAGCCTCTTCTTGTTCATTCTTTGAGTGGGTTTCAACGCTCACCAGTCAACCACAGAAGGTCCCTTCGCCTCTTCTTTGGCTCAGGAGATCCAGAAAGTAAATGGGGCTGGCAGTGTCAGGGCTTACATTTAGAAAGAAAAAGAAGTCTTTCCTGGGAGAAAAAAAGGCCTACACTTTCAAACCCATCACCAACCAGACAGACCTCCTAGACCAGAGGAGCAGAGAACGCAGTACCAAGCAGTCCATCTAACCCCGAGCTTGACAACAGTCAGACCTTTCCTTTGTCACTTTTCTACTACAAGAAAACCCTGGCTTTAGAGGAAAATACCTTGTTTGGGACTCACAATTAAACCTGAACATAGATTAGTAAGGTCATGAAGTCCATCATTTTACAGCCACTAGCTACCCCTACCTCATCCCTTTTCCCTGTAAGACCCCCACTGAAGCCCCATCAACCTGAACCTCAAAGCTAGCCCTTTTTATTTGCCTTTGTTTATTTTTGAGCCATGATCTCCTGTGTAACCTAGGCTAGCCTGGAACTCACTATGTAGCCTGGGATGACCCAAACTTCTGCTCTGCCTCATCCTCCCAGGGCTGGCTGAGGTTACAGGTGTGTTGCCACCACAGCCAACTGAGATAGCTAGACTACATAAAACTCATGAACAGGGAAGATAAATGCCCATCCTGAATCCTGAGGAGGGACACACAGGCTCCCCAAAGCTAAGCCCATCTGCCAGTGCCTTTAGAAGAGTGACAGAGAAAGTGGGAGAGGAAACTGAAAAACAGAGTCTGGTCTCAGATCCAAGGCTTTGAGCAATAGGCACCCTTTTCCTGGAATAAAGTCTCAGTGGCCTTGAAAATTTCCCGCTGTGATAGTACAATGAAGACACTATCTAAGATAGTTAGTGGACCAATAAATTGCAGTGTATCACTCCCTAGACTAGTGCAGGCTGCAATGTTCATGAATAAAGTATTTCTCACCACAAAGGTCAGCTACACTCTCTTTCTTCCAGAAAAAGAATCAGAAGATGATCTGATGTACTTGAGTTTGTTACTAAATCAAGTAGGCTATACTGGAGATTTCTTGCCTTAGAATGAAAACAGGGAACATGTTGGAAAATTACAAAACAAACAAACAAAACCAAAACCTCACCTTTTCTGGGTCACTTAAAGTAGTTACTAAGGAGGAGACAGGGTCAACTTTTAAGTTGTTTCCAGCATAAAGACAGACAGACACACGGATGTCTGTCTTTCCCTCCTGGGAGGGAGGTGTGCACTCTCAAGTGACTTCAGATGAAAATAAAAGGTTCTGGTTTCAGCTCGGATTGAAAACCCTGATGCTCTAGGCCAGCAGTCTTCCTTTATTTCTATCAAGGCCAACTTGAGAGAAGCAGCGCATTATCTGGGGCTCAGAGCAAAGCCCGGCAAGGCAAGCAAGCAAACCACAAATCACAGTACTGGTCCTGGATTGGGCATCACATCATGCTGCTCTACTCAGCACTCGGGACGCATTAATGAAGCCTTTCCACTCTGACTTGCAGTTTTCAGGCCATGAGCTGGTCTGGCTGAAGGCTCTGGGCAGGGCCCAACAGCCGCTTGAGGGGAGGGGTGGCGAGGGGGGCGGATCCCAACCAAACTGCAGCCCTTTCGGTTTGGGCCTGGAGGCTTGTCTCCAGCTGAGGATGACATAGGAAGGCAGAACTGCAGGAAGGGAGGTACCAGGTGGAGCCTGCAAAACGTGAAGCACGGTGTGGGTGGCGGCTTTGTCTAACTAGACAAGAGTGGGAGAAAGATGGTAAAGGGGCCTTAGCATCCTCCCAAGAAAGAAACCCTCTCTTGGAATACTTGACAAGGGGTTGTCTCGGCAACCTGTGAAGGACGGAGGAAAAGGGAGGGGGGCGCGGCCATAATTCACTTCAAAGAAGAAACGACTAGGGCTTTCCACTGGGTGTTTTTCCTCCTCCTTACCAATGACCCACCTCCCCATCCCCTGTCCAAATTAGCCACGAATGGAGGATGTTTAACTCAGTTTTTCGCCAAACTGGCCTTCTTCACAGCCCTCTTCCAGACTAGAAGCTGAAGGCCATACCTTCCCAACCTCAACCCCTGCCCAGAACAGTGGGGAGTCGCCCCTAGCCCTCCCACATGAAACTACAAAACCCGGAGAGCCCTGCGCAACGTGCCAGGCCACCTCCAGGCTTTTTTTTTCTGGGCGTCGCTTGGGGGATGTAGTCCACCGATCAGGTTCCAACTCTATCTTAGAATGGTAACAAGGGACAGGGGCAACTACAATGCCCATAATGCTTCACGAGACCAGGAATGGGCAAAGCGAGAGCTGTACCTTCCGGGAGTGGTAGTCACACTACAGCTCCAGATAATGAAAAGCAAAAGCAGAGCGTCGCGGGGAAAACTACAAGTCCCAGGGTGCATCGCAAGGAGGCGGTAGCCCAAGGCTTGCAGGCCTGGCCGAATGACCAGGGCGATGGAAGGAAGTCGTGGTCGCCGCGGGCATGGGGAATGGGCTTACCGGCGTGTCGAAGGAGAAAGCGCACTCATCTTTGTGGACCCGGTCTCCCGCCTTGGGGACACGGATCGTCGGTAACACTGACAGCAGCGCCTCCTCACTCAGCTCCGCCATGACACCGGCAGCAGCTCCTCCTCACACAGCGGCTCCCACTGTCCCTAGTCCCCCCCACTCCTGCTCTCGCGTCCAATGAGCGCGACTCGCTAGGCGCATGCGCTAAAGGCAAGACACGCGAGAACGGCAGTTGGACTCAGCCTGCCGCCCGGTGCTCCGCCCTCCGCCCCACTCAGCGAACACCAATGAAAAGCTCTCCTGGCACAACTGATGGTCGAAAGGACCAATCCCGCTCTTCCAGGGCAGGCGCGCTGGTGGAGGCGCCAGGAGGGCGCGCAGTAGCGGCGCCTCTGATTCAAGGACTCGAGGAGAGTGCTTTACGTGAAGAGCACAAACTGTGGGTTGTTTAAACCCATGAATTACTGAAAGGTTGTCAGGGGCTCGTCCAATCGGAAAGCAGACGGAAGCCACTTGTCTTCTTGGTATTTGAAAAGCGGTAGCCAATGAGGCGGACTTTGAGAGATGTGATAACTTCGTCAACCAATAAGGATTGCTGTCTCGCCTTAGGCGAACCATCCTAGCTCCGTCTCCGCCCTGTTTTGTGCATACAGCGTAATAACTCCTCCTATTTTACTAAAACCGAAAAGCTGAGTAGTGCTCAAGGTCTCACGCCGATACGGAACAAAAGTCACCGGCTCCCCGAGGCACCACCCCCGAGGGCAAGCTAGTCCTCAGCCCATTGGCCAGTCCTCATGATAGACGTCCTCTAGACCAATGGCCTTCTGGTCAGGAGGGCGCGTTTCCCACAACTGGCCTATCAGAGTCTGCTTCGGCCCAGCCAATAGGGTCAAGGCAGGGGCGTGGCGGGAAGTTTGAAACTCCGGGCTTGGGGAGTTGTTGTCGGAGCTGGTGGTGTTCTCGCAGAGGTCGACCTGGGGCCCCCGTAAGTGATGCGAATAAATTAGTGGGCACAGCCGAGGCTCCCGCAGACCTGAATGCGCCGCTAGAAAGTTCCGCTCCTTATCCCCCTCCGAGGTCTCTGGGCCACAGAGCCTGAGGTTCCTCTGCTGGAAACTGGGAGGATCGGGTGGGTCCGGGGTCAGAGGTCCGACACGGTGGCGGTAAGCTCTGAGACCGGAGTCGCTTCTGACGGGCGTCTCTTCCTCTGCATCTGCACAGCCGGGCCCCGTCGCCTAGTGGAGATGGGTTCTACTCAGAGCATCTCAGGTACCCCAGCGCGGCCTCTGCCACACAACAAGCATCTGGCACGGGTAGCGGACCCTCGTTCACCCAGTGCTGGTATCCAACGCACTCCTATTCAGGTACGCCGGGCTGGGGTGGGGAATGCAGAGAAGCGGTCCTGATTCGTGGGCCTCTGGCTGGCTGGTTTCTGTGCGAGTCCTTGTCCCGCTGCCACTGGAACCTTTGTGCCCCTTTTTATTATCTATTTTTTTTTTTTTTGAGGTTCTGATATAGTATCATTTCTGTCTTCCCTTTCCTCCCTCCAAACCCTCCCATACACCCCTCCTTGCTGTCTTTCAGATTCATGGTCTCTTTTTCATTATCTGACTTTCTGGTGTTTGGTTTGGTTTGGTTTAGACAGGGTCTCACTGTGAAGCCCTGGCTAGTTTGGAACTCACCATGTAGACCAGGCTAGCCTCAAACTCCCAGAGATCGACCTGCCTTCCAAATACTGGGATAAAAGGCGTGTGCCACTACCATGCCTGGCAACTTTCCGCATTCTTAATCTGCATCTGGCAGGCTGCATATCCATGGGCATTAGCAGTTGTGACTGGGAATATGGGGAGGAAATAAAGATCAGGGCCCAGACTTGTTCTAACTTACGGTATTGACAGGTGGAGAGCTCTCCACAGCCAAGCCTACCAACAGAACAGCTGAACAGTCCGAAACAAGCGCAAGACCCAGACCCCCGCTCTCCTACTCTTGGTATTGCTCGGACGCCCATGAAGATAAGTGGTACAGGTAAGTGATGGGTCCAGGGGATGCTGATGGAGCTGACACCTATCCAGGGTGGCATCAAAACTATTTCCGTTTGACTGTTCGTTATTTGCTGGTTTTGGTAGCTCTGCCCGGGGCTCCAGCCTCCCATTTTGGACCCCTCTCACTTAGAAGGACATTTTTTCACATTTATTTTATGTGGGTGGACACACACCGGGCACAGTTCATGTGTGAAGGTCAGAGGCCAGCTTTAGGGAGTCAGTGCTCTCCTCTGCCATGGAGCTTCGATTCAGTTCAGGTCATCAGGCTTGGCAACACGCTCCTTTATCCACTAAGCTGGCCTTTTTTTCCCTTTCTTTTTCCTTCTCAGAGACAGGGTTTCTCTGTGTAATAGCCCTGACTGTCCTGGAACTCACTTTGTAGACCAGGCTGGCCTCAAAATCATAGAGCTCTCTGTGAGTTCGAGGCCAGCCTGGTCTCCAAAGTGAGTTCCAGGAAAAGCACAAAGCTACACAGAGAAACCCTGTCTCGAAAAACCAAAAAAAAAAAACAACAACAAAAAAAAAAACATGGAGCTCCAACTACCTCTGCCTCCGAGTACTGGGACCAAAGGTGTGCGCCACCACTGCCCAGCTTTTTTTTTTTTTAGGCAAGGTCTTACAATGTAGCCCTGGCTGGTCTGGAATTTGAGGCAGTACTACTTTAGCATTGTGAGTGCTAGAATTACAGGCATGTATTACCATGCCCAGCTCCCCTAGCCCAATTGGGATGAAACCCAGCCCTCCTCAGGTTTTTTTGTTTGGTTGGGTTTTTTTTTTTTGGGGGGGGGGGGTTGGTTTCTTGTGATAGGGTTTCTCTGTGTAACAGTCCTGGCTGTCCTGGAACTCCCTCTGTAGCCCAGGCTGGCCTTGAACTCACTGAGATCCTCCTGCCTCTGCCTCCCTAGTACTGGGACTAAAGGCGTGCGCCACCACCCAGGGGCTGAGCCCTCCTCCTGTGTCCACACTCTACCCCTGAGCTGCACCCCAGCTCTCCTCTCAGTCTTCTCCACAGCTTGCTTTCTCCCCATCTGAACATGAGTCCCGATGCTCCTCTCTCTTTTCCTCCTTGGTTCGTGTGAGAAGGCCACAGCTTGTTTCTCTTCTTCCCTCTAGACCCTCAGAGTCCACTGGTGAAAGAGCTGAGTGAAGTTTTTGAGACTGAAGCCTCCAAATCCATTTCCCCGCCAGAGCTTGATCTGCCCCAGCCAACACCTTTATCTTCTCAACTGGACTTGGCTTTGGATACTCAGTTATCCCTTGAGGACCAGTTGCTGCCTTGGAGCCAGACTGAACTCCCCTCCAAACAGGGGTTTACCAAGGAGGAAGCTAAACAATCCACAGAAACCATAATTGCCAGCCAGAACTTGGAGAAGGCCTCAAGAGATCCTGAGACTCCCCAGTCTTCAGGTACAAAATGAAGAGCAAGATGGAGGGAAGAGAAGCAGGGATCATGTCCTGGGCTAATGTAGGAATAATAAACTAAACCCCCATTCTGAGTCCTTTCTTTGACAAAACCTTTCTTCCCCTAGGTTCTAAGCGCACTAGACGGAAAGCAAACAGCAAGGTGCTTGGGAGATCTCCTCTCACTGTCCTGCAGGATGACAACTCCCCTGGGACTCTGACATTACGGCAGGTAAAGAAAGAGGGTGAAAATTCACCAAGACTGTCCATCATTATAGTGGGAGACCCTTTTCCCCAGCTCTTACCTCTCCTTAACAGCCCTCTGGCCACTCGGCTCACATATCGCCTTTTGCAGGGTAAGCGGCCTTCTCCTCTAAGTGAAAATGTTAAGGACCTAAAGGAAGGAGTCGTTCTTGGAACTGGAAGATTTCTGAAAACTGGAGGAGGAGGAGGAGGAGGAGCATGGGAGCAAAGCCAGGACCATGACAAGGAAAATCAGCATTTTGCTTTGATGGAGAGCTAGGTCCATGCTGGGTTCACCCAGATCCTGGTGACAGTCTGTGTTCTTCGCCCCTTCCCCAAGGGCACTGAGGAAAGTCTTGTTTTCTGGCTCCTCCCAGGCTACCACCTCTGGGACTTGGACATTTTTGGTTTTGTTTTGTGTGTTTCTTGTATAGTAAAGGAGATGATTTTAAATAATGCTTTAGGAGGTTAGACGAAGTTGCCCTGGGTCTTGTGTGTGGAGAATGGCAGCCTGGGGGTCTGTGAGCCCCAGATATATCTCTCTGCAGTCACTTCTGAGCCTCTTTTCGATGCCGTAAGTTTTGATGTTCCCCAGGGCTCTGCCTTTGGCCCCTCTCTCCTCTTCCCCTTTTGTTTGGGCTTAGCTATTACCTGCTTTTGAGAACCTTCAGGCCCCTCTGTCACCCTAACTTTTATTCAGCTGCCACATAAGCACTCAACATTAGTTCCCTTAAAATAAAATGTATGATCTTTCCCTAAAGCTTTTCCTCATTGCCTATTCCCTACCCTTGTGGATAGGAAGGACCATCACCCACCTATCTGCCTGAACATTAATCTTGGCCTCGGTCAGCATATTGAGTTCTTCTGTTTAGAATGACGTATGTGTGAGTATGGTCACTAGGTCTTGGTGATTCTACGTTCTACATTTTTAATCTCTTCTCCTCCTGTTTTGTCACTGTGTGTGTGTGTGTGTGTGTGTGTGTGTGTGTGTGTTGCTGGAGACTGACCCAGAGCTTTGCTCATGTTAGGCAAATGCTCCATTACTGAGCCTCACACTCAGCCCGGCCCTGTCATCCTTGCCTTTCTTACCGCCTGCCTCACGTCTTATCTCTAGAGGGCCAGTCTCTCTTTCCATTTCAGCACCCTAAACTGTTGGCAGAGCACTTTGCCTGACAAGCTTAGTGATCATGGTAATACCCCACTTGGAACTCTTTAGTGGCCTCCAAGGCCTTTATATCAACTCCTATGCAGGCATGCACACATGACTGTGGTCTGTAGCCAGCTGTTGTGTGCCTCCCGGCCACTCAGCCTCCTCAGGAGACCTCAGCTTCTGCCTTGATCCTTCTTCCTGCCCACAGTCTACCTAGTACTTAGCCTTCATCCTAGTACCTGTAATATCTTGTTGCCCGTTAACGGGACCTGGGTCTTCTTGTAGCACAAAGAGGGTGGAAGCTGGCATCACAGGATGCTACATTTTATTAGGTGATAATAGAGGGGAGGAAAGGGTAGAAAAGGAGAAAGTATGAAGGGGCCAGGAGACTAGTAGTGACATCCCATAATCATGAGCTGAGCACCCTGGCCGTTCCAGGTCTGGGCAAAGGCTGCTGGTAGCTCAGGAGGACTCTAGGGGCTGAGAGAAGGTCTGTTCTTGTTTATTAAGGGAAGCTGTGAGTACTATGGAAAGGGGAGGCCACGGGAGGAAGTGGGGCAGTTCTTTGCCCTTGTGTCCCTGATGCTTCACAAGGCACACTCCCATAATCCCTACTGCTCTCAAAAGGAGGTTTACTGGGAATGGCCCCTGGGATATAGAAGACTGACCCTAAAGAGATGGGGATAGGAGGAAGCAGCTGAGAATCTTCATGGCTTCCCGCCTCTCTTCCTCTAGCCTCCTTAGTTCCAGATTTTGAGGAAGCTGTCCCAGGAACCAGTGGCCACAGCCATGCCATCAGCTGTGACCCCCAGGCAGCTGACTCTGTTGTCATGGCCAGAGAGTATGCCTGAGGAAGAGAGGGAAAAGTCAGCCTACTTTCCCAGGTGTGTAAGGGCCCATGATGTACAGAAGCCCCAGCCTGGGGAGGCTAGACTCTGCCCTGATGGAGACTAAGGAACTGAAGGAGGATTAGCCCTGAGGAAAGGGATTTATTGTCAGGCCAATTCTTGGTCCAGAATTTGAGTCCCTGGTGGGGAGAGGGTGAACTGTTAGGAATGTCAGTTTGCTATGAGGAAGGCCAGGGTCACTTGGATAGGCCCGAGGAAGCCCTTTGTGGGTCCTTTGTTTCTAGGTTTTTGTTTGGTTTTTAAAGCAAGGCCCAGAAAAGTGACATGTACAGAGCCTCAAAGGTAATCAACTGGACAGGCTTTGGGGCCTGACCCGGGGTGCGTCTTATTTTCACTTGTCTCTTGGTCTCTCCTGATGGAAATCAGACTCTCTTTCCACTCTAGACTATGCCAGTCCTAGAGAAGCCCCTAGGCATGACCACGGACCCTTGGCCTACTCTCATTCACACCTCCCTGAGGCTGTCCCTTAAGTGTATGGCCCTGGAAGCTCAGGTCCCCAAAGGACTGGGCATTTAAGATACACTGGTTTGGGGTGGCCAGAAGGAGCAGGCATGGCATTGGGCAGAGGAAGGGCTGCAAAGAGCACTTTGTGTTTGGGGAATATGGTCTCAGTTTCAGAAGCAAAGGGTGCTGGTTTCCAAGGCACAAGTTAGGCAACAATTAGGAAACAGCAGTCCTCATAAAGAAACTGGGAGGGAAGGAAGGAGGGCTGGGGAGTCTGGGCCAGACCCTTACCTACACGCTCACACTTCATAGAGTCCCAGACATTGCAGTTGAAGTCATCATAGCCTGCGAAGAGCAGGCGACCACTGAGCGAGAAGGCTACTGATGTGATGCCGCAGATAATGCTCTCATGGGAATAGGCAGTCAGTTCCTGGTCTGCCCTCAGGTCAAACAGACGGCAGGAGGCATCATCTGAGCCAGTGCAGATGGCCTCTCCATTGGGAAAGAACTGAGAATACAGGTAAGAGGTGGTCAGGGTTCACCTCAGGCGGCCTTGCCTTCCTGCCTGCTTCCTGGTTTCCACAGGAGTGTGAGCTACTTCTCAGCCTCTCTGCCTGTCCGTTTCTGGGTAGGGTGAGGCAGCCAGCAGCATAGCTGTTCACCGCTGTGTTCTTGTGGCTTCCTCTGCCCTTGACTCCAGCGCTGTAGACAGGTGTCATTGCCATGTTGCAGGCAAGAGCACCGAGGGTTCCCAGGGTCACACAACTAAAAAATCAGACTTCGGCCGGGCGGTGGTGGCGCACGCCTTTAATCCCAGCACTCGGGAGGCCGAGGCAGGCGGATCTCTGTGAGTTCGAGGCCAGCCTGGTCTACAGAGCGAGATCCAGGAAAGGCGCAAAGCTACACAGAGAAACCCTGTCTCAAAAAAACCAAAAAAAAAATCAGACTTCTGTGATGATCCTAGGCACTAAATCAGGGTGTGTGAGGACAGCATGAGGTCCAAGCACATAACCTGAATGTCATCATGAAGAACAGCAGGTATACTTGGAGGGAAATTATAGAAAACTGGTGTGCCCTTATCAAGAAGATGTAATACCACAGACCCCAGAAATGTAGAAAAATGGTTCCAATCTAGAGACAAAAGACATGGCAAGGATGTGCATGTTTCTGGATTGGATTCTGGGTAGAAAAACATTGCTGATAAGGACATTTATGAGATAACTGGTTAAATTTGAGCTAAGAGCTGCAGTATTCTGTAAATGTTGAATTTCCTGGTTTTTACAAATTATACTGGGGCTGGAGAGGTGGCTCAGGAGTTAAGAGCACTGACTGCTCTTGCAGAGGACCCAGGTTCATTTCCTAACACCTACATGGTGGCTCACAACCATCTGTAACTCCAGTTCCAGAGGACCTGACACCTTACCTCCACAGGTGTCAGGCATGTATGTGGTGTACAGACATACACGCAGGCAAAACACTCATACACATAAAATTTATACTGTAGCTGGGAATGCCACTTATACCTGTAATCTTAGCACTTAGGAGGCTGAGGCTGGAGAATTGCCTTGAGTTCAAGGCTAACCTAGATTCCAGGGTGAGACTGTCAAAAAATATAATAAGCTGAGTCCCTAGAACTCCGAAGGCTGAGGGAGGAGACTGTAAGCCTGAGGAGGCCTGCCTGAGTCAGGAAGCGGGCTCTGGTAAAGCGTTGTCAAGCCAGTCTCAGAAGCTGAACGAAAGGCCTGGATATACAGCTCGCTAGGCTTAACCTGTGTTCATTCTCCAGCATGATAAAATAAAATGTGTAGGACGGGCGTGGTGGCACAGGCCTTTAATCCCAGCACTGGGGAGGCAGAGGTGGCGGTCTCTGTATGTTCAAGGCCAGCCTGGTCTGCAGAGTAAGTTCTAAGACAGCCAGGGCTACACAGAGAGACCCTGACTCAAAAAAAAAAAGTATGGAAAGTAAAGTAATAAGTTAATTTTAACATTTGGGGGTGGCTAGAGGGCTCAGTGGGTAAAAGGACTTGCTACACAGGCCTGATGCCTGATGACCTAAGGTTGATCCCCAGAACCCACAGCAGAAGGAGAGCACAGACTCCTCAAATCTGTTTTCTGACTAGTCCCACTCAAGATAATTTTTTTTAAAAATTAAAAGTTGGGCATGTCATGGTGGCACACACCTTTAATCCCAGCCCTTGGGAGGTAGAGGTTGAGATCTCTGAGTGTGAGGCCAGCCTGGTCTACATAGCAAATTCCAACCTAGCTAGAGCTATATAATGAGACCTTGTCTTAAGGAGGATTTTTTTTTTTTAAACTTGTGATTTAGGGCTGGAAAGATGGCTTAGCAACTAAGAACACTTGCTCTTGCAGAGGACCCAAGTTCCGTTGGGTCCCAGTACCCACATACATGACAGCTCATAACTGTGACCCAGCAGTTCCAGGGAGTCCAACACCCTCTTCTGCCCTCTAAGAAGTATCTAAGGGGCACAGAGCCATGATATGTGTAACATACTCTCAAAGGACCTAGGAGCAAGGCCCTAGAGTGCAGCTTGCTGGTAGGGCATTTGTCTTGCATGTGGAAAGATCTGAGTTGGGTCTCCAGCGCTACACACCAGACACAGAACAGAGGGGAGGATCCAAGTGTGAGTGAGTGTGTGCTCGTGTGTCTAGAGACAACGGTAAGCAAATGTGGCAAAATGGTCACAGTGAATCTGGGTGACGCAGACATGCCATTTCTTGTCATTGGTTTTAAAACTATCCTATAAAGGTAAAATTATTTTTAAAAATACTGAGGAAAGGGCTTAGGGGTGCTGTGGAAGTGGGTCAGAGATGTGTGTTAGGGCTTAAGGGAGTTCCTGAAGG
The DNA here is from genome assembly GCF_007827085.1 of Peromyscus californicus insignis. Classification (NCBI taxonomy): domain Eukaryota; kingdom Metazoa; phylum Chordata; class Mammalia; order Rodentia; family Cricetidae; genus Peromyscus; species Peromyscus californicus. The sequence continues at coordinate 138,771,464 of NW_026294584.1, forward strand.
GCACACATGAAGAAACACTCACACAGATCGCATTGATGTCTGATTCATGGCCCGTGAAAGTCTGGCGGCAGGTCCCTTCCCTCACATCCCAGAGCTTTGCGCTGGCATCACAAGCTCCCGAAATGAAAAGTTTGTAGTCTGGAGATACAGCCAGGCTCATACAGTCTCCAGTGTGTCCCACAAACACCGTCTTCTGCTGCCCCGTCTCAATGTCCCACAAGGCACTGCCAGGAGAAAAGGAGCCCATCACAGAGAAATGTCACAGTTGCCCAGGACAGGACGACCTTCCAATCCTCTGCACCCATGGCATTCAACCCTTACCACGTGGTGTCCCCAGAGCTGGTCACAATGTTGTTGTCATCCAGGAAGCGGCAACAGGAGAGATAACCTAGAGGTGGTTAGAAGGACAGTGCCCTGGCTCAGGGTCACAACTGGCCAGGGGCCTGGACTTGCATGACCCCTACGTAGGAAAAGAGGGCTTCTCACCTGTGTGAGCCGAGAGTTCCCGGCTGACCTTAACATTGCCCTCACGGGATTTGAGGCTGTAGATGGAACACATGTTGTCCAGCCCCCCGCATGCCACAAAGTTCCCTGATGGTGCATAGGCACAGGTCATGACCCAGGAGGAACGCAGTGGAATAGCATGTACCTGCAGAGGGTAGATTTGGGGCAGGTAGGACCTGAGCTTCAGGTGAACAGGACAGAGATTGGGTGTGGCAACCCTAGGAAGGATGGAGGGTCCTTCCTGGAGGATGGTCAGTAGAAAGGGCTGGTACCTTGTTAGTGGTGTAAGTGTCCCACACGATCAGCTTCCCATCCTGCGAGGCACTTACCAGCAGCCTGGAGAAAGGGCATCTATGTCATCCTTACCTCTTTTCCCTGCCTCTCCCTCCCTTTTAGGCCCCTCTGAATCCTCACTTAGAGTCAGTGGCCCAGTGCATGGCATAGATCTTGGCCAGGTGTCCCCTTAACGTCCTCCGTGTCCGCATCTGGACTCGTCCCACTACCTCTAGGCTAGACACAAGCTGCAAGAGAAAGGAGTACCGGGTTTCACACGTCTGCCACATCCCCTGCTCTGTAAGAGCTCCTGCTCGGGACCAGACACTTTAGCAGGTTCCTCAGCATTGAAGAGGTCCCTGGCCTGGAGTGACTGGGCCTCTTGTGGTAGACAGGTGCTGGCATAGCTTTTGGCAAGTTGCTCAACAGCAGAGGTAAGTGTTTAGCACAGTGTCTCCAGATTGAGGGGGAATCGCTAGTATGGAGATAGTCCCACCTTGGTCAATCTCAAGCGTTGGTATAAGGTCACTGATCATTAACTTGGGAAGAGAGACACAGATGATATGAGACTGGTAGGTGCCTGTCCTCACACACCAGTAACACATAGCCGACACCCATGGTTCCAAGGCATTGCCATCACCTGGGACTGCCTCTGCTGAATTCCAGTTCTCCACCCCTTCAGCCACAGCCAGCCTCCCAGTTGGTAAGCCTCCAGAGTCCACAGATTAGCTCTGTCATACCTTGTCAACTTCAGCAAATCACACCTTTCCATGAGCCTATTATCTTACAGAGTTGCCATGGGAATCATAGAAAGTTATGTATTTAAGCATCTAGCACAGCACCTTTCTCATGATATTTACTCTTATGAACATATTTAATATAATTGACCTATTTTCTTTCTTCCCCCCCAGTACTGGGGATTGAACCCAGGCCTGTGCTAGCTTGGAAGTCTACCACTGAAATATATCCCCAGACCCTTTTTACTTTTTTAAAAATATATTTCTATTAACTATTTGATAATTTCATACATGCATGCAGTGCATTTTGATCACATTCACCCCTACTTCTAGCTCCTCCCAGATCTACCCTTCACCTCCTACACCCCCCCCCCCAACTTCATGTCTTTTTAAAATTTTTTCCTAGCTCAACTTTTTACTTTTTATTTTGAGACAGGCTGGTCTTAAAAGCACTCTGCAGCCCAGGCATGTCTTGACTTTTCAATCCTGCCTCAGCCTTCCATGTAGCTGGACTCCAAGCCTTGTGCCGCCCAGCATGGCTTGGTACTTACTGTTGGTTCTAAGAAACAGTGTTATTTTGTGTATCACCAAGAAAGAAACAATAGGCTAACACGGTGTCATGTATTGTCAGATGCATCTCGATTTTAGAGAAATCTGAAGAAACAAGCATTTTAGAATGGATGAAATGCAGTCTTAGACAACCGTCAATTCAAGTCTATGAGAAATCCTGCACACCCCCTCCATCCTTACTGCTAAGGATGACGGGGACAAGACCAGTGTCCGTGTCTTCAGCATCCAGTATAATGCCCGACCCCGAGCAGATCTTAATAAGTATCTGTTGAATTCATTCATGAGTGTCTTTCCTCACTCTAAGGACAGGCTGTGCTACAAGCTCAGGCAGCGGTATGTTGCTGGTCATGAAGAACTCATTCAGTCCCCTCCCCTCCCCTCCCCTCTCGTCCTGCTTCAGAGGGGTAGAGAGTCTCACCTCAGCCAGGGTGGTGTCCGCACAGGCTTTCCTGGCATCCTGCGGGGAAAGCAGGCATCAAGGAAGCTGTGGTAGGGTAGGGGGCACACACATGCACTGACACATGAGTGGGCATGGGGCTCTGCAGTTGGGTTGTGATCTCAAATGTGAGGTCCAAATTTAAAGTCTCTGAATCCTTCTAGATCAGAGAGGTCTCTAAAGTGTTACCCAAGAGTGAACCCAACCCCCCAATCCCTCCCAGGCCACACTCCCACATGTCTTGAGTTCTGTTTTCCAGGGTCCCCAGGATGAGGGCTCTGGGGTTACAGCAATCTGCTTCTTGAGCTGCTCCGCTTCCTGCCTCAGCTGCTCCATCTCCCCCATGGTGCCCAGGTCGAGGGGTAGTTCTGGCTCCTGCCAGGAACATGGAATAGGTGTTGGGGAGTCCCCATCAGACCATGTTGCTGTCCTTTACATCCTACCCTACTCCTGAAAAGTGATGGGGGGGCTCCCCTTCCTCCTGAGCTAGGTCCTGTGCATCAATCCCAGCCCTGCCTGAGCCCTCCCTGTGGGCCCCCAATCCCAGAGGGCAGAGCCGGCCAGCTCCCTCTTACTTGGGCTCTGGCTGGACTTCTCCCAGGTTTCCGCTTCCCAGGCGTCTCCTGACTCTCAGCTGCGATGCCTGCCTATCACCTGCCCCCTCTGCTGCCAGAGGAGCTGGCCTGGCCTGGCCCTGACTGGGAGGGGGGAACTGACAGGGAAGGGTAAGGCCAACGACAACCACGTCAGGCAAATGAAATCAGCTGGCAGGGGTGGGGGAGAGGCCAGGGAGGGAGGTATGTGGCTTCCAGAGACTTGGGCCAGCCTGGAGGGGTGGGGAGCAGGCCTGTGAGCCAGAGAAGAGCAGTGAACCCCCGCCCCCCATCCAGCCACTAGAAGGGGGGAATAAAGGGGAGACTCCGTGGTCAGTCTGCCAGCAGAGATAAGAGCATCAGGCCCACAGATCAGAGAAAAGCTGTGAGGATTACTGGTTGGGTTTGGGGAGAGGAACAGAACAAGAGCAGCCACAGCTCCAGTGACCCCCAGGCCCTAGCTCTGACTTGTGGTCATGATCTTGGCAGTGCAGACCTGTTCAGCAAGCAGGCCAGGAGCCAGGACAGACGGGTGATAGATGACCCTGTTGTCAACACCCCAAGCCATGTTCCCTCATTGAGGGCTGTGGGGGGAGAGGGTACAGTCAGAAGCTGAGATTAGAAGGGGCTGATCTGGATAATCCTTTTTCTCGACAAGCCCCAACAGCCCCAACCAGCTGCCCCTGGGCCTGATCCTAGTTGGGGGAGTTGATCCAGGGGGGAGCTGGGCTGATGTGCCCCTGCCTTGTGGGCAAAGAAAGGACTACAAAGAGAACGGAACCCTGTATCCTGCTTCTAGGCTGGAGGAGGGGGGGTTCTGTCTTCACGCTTTCTCACATGATTCCTGGGGTCTTACTGGACTGTGAAGGTAGGAGCCAGAGGGATCAGGCTACCCTCTCACCCATACTCAGGAAGAGATGACAGGGCTTGACAGATGACACAGTTGGAGACCCAAGGAGCAGCTGTGGTGGTGGTGATGGGGCACATGGGTCTATTTGCATGAGGCAGCAGGTGGCTGAGATTTCCCTGACAAATCACAGGCTCTCATGGCTCCGCCTCTGGGAGGCCCAAAGACACCACCTGTCTCCTCCCAGGCCAGCCCTGGCCACCCCCACCTCCAGTAGCCACAGAAGCTGAGCTAGACCAGACCAAGCCCTGGCTGGGAATCATGTTCTTTATTGCACAGGTCGGGAGAGGATGGGATTGTCTCCTCTGTGTCTTCCTTATTAGGAGTTAGCCTTCAATCCTTGCCATGCCTTTCAGGGAGGCATAATGATCTTTGTCTGCCCTAGCGACCCTGCAGGTCCCTCAGCCTGGGCCAGATCTGGCTTCTGGGTCTGTTGGGTCCTAGTCTAAGTCTGTGTAGTAAGCTTGTGAGTCCAGGGCTTGGTGGCCCTTGTAGGTCCCCACGATGGTAGACTGAAGAGACAGGGCATGCTACTCTGTTCCTGATGTCACACAGGCCTTCGCATTGGTTCCTTCCCAAGTCAAGTGGCCATATCCCTAAGAAGTTGGCTCAGCCAGTCACAGCTCCTCTCGGACCCGGAGTAGCTTCCCAGCCTTGCCTTGGGCCCGCTGAAGCTTGTGACTTGGAGGTTCTGGGGAAGGGTCTCTGCTGAGAATTTCTTCCTCTTCCTCCTCTTCCTCCTCCTCCTCCTCCTCTTCCTCCTGCAGCAGCTCTTTGGCTTCTACCCACTCCTGGGGTGGATAAAACTATGGTTCAGTGCTTGGCATCCACCTTCCCTGGGCCAGCCAACAGCTTCACTGTGAGCCTCACCCCTGCACAAGTTTCCGCGGTGACCACCCACCCACCCCTTCATATCCTCCTACCCTACACCTCCTCACCTGCTCCCTGTGCTCAGGCGCCCATGTGTGCCACAGTGCTAGGGCACAACGCCGTCCCCGAGTCACAGCCCATACACCATGGGGATTCTCACCACCAGAGCTGAAGGCCACGAGGCGCCCACATCGAGGACGAACCTGAGCCTGAGGGGTGGGGGAACACAGCATCAGACTTCCTGTCCATTACTCCTCACTAATTCAGGGACTTGTGGTGGTATTTTACTTGTTGTGCTCTAACAAATAAAATGTATCTGGGGATCAGAGGACAGAGTCAGCCCCTAGATTAGACATAGAGGCCAGACAGTGGTGGCACACCTTTAATCCTATCAGGAGGCAGAGATCCGTCTGGATCTCTGTGAGTTCAAGGCTACACTGGGAACAGAGGCAGGCATGGTGACACACACCTTTAATCCCAAGCAAAGACATGAGTTCTCAAGTGCTGGGATTAAGGCATGTGCCACCATTGCCTGCCTTCTATGTTTACTATAGTGGCTGGCTTTTTCCTCTGATCCTCAGATAAGCTTTACTGGGGTACACAAATAAAGTACCACCACAGGGACTAGCTTGGGGCAAATGAGAAACTGGCCTTAACTCAGGGAGGAAGAATGCAAGGCTGGAGGAGATGGAAGCCAAAGGTGGCAGGTGCCTCCTGGAGGTTCCCTGTCCTGGAGCCTGACCTTTCCTGCCTGATCCAGGAGCCTGGAGTGAAGTACCCCGAGGGCCCTAGAGCAGCACCAATGGGACGGAAGGGGATGAGGGCCTTCAACGCATCTCCACCCTGAGGGAATCCTAGACTGTACGTGAGTACACAGACAATTGCTCCACTCTGTTTGTGCCTTCAGAGGGAAGAGTAAGATAGAATGCCTCTGTGTGACACAGGCTGGCCTGGAACTCCTGCCTCAGCTCCCCTAATGATAGGATTACAGGTGCATACTACCATGCTTGCCCCTCTTCTTGTCCATTTCTTCTTTTTTTTTTTTGGTTTTTCGAGACAGGGTTTCTCTGTGTAGCTTTGCGCCTTTCCTGGAACTCACTTGGTAGCCCAGGCTGGCCTCGAACTCACAGAGATCCGCCTGGCTCTGCCTCCCGAGTGCTGGGATTAAAGGCGCGCGCCACCACCGCCCGGCTTCAACATTTTTTAAAAACTACTTCTCATAGTGCTGGGAAGATGGCTGAGTGGGTAAAGTGGTTGCCGTGCAAGTGTAAGGATCCGAGTTCAGATCCCCAGCCCCCACATACAAGCCAGGTGAGGGAGCTCAAGTCTGTAATCCCAACACTGCCACACCCAGATGAGAGGGAGAGACAGGGTAAGGATGACACCTGATGGTGTGTTCTGATCTCCACATGTGCACTGTGGCATGCACACATCTGCACTCCACAAAATATGCGTGTGCAAAGCCAGGCAAGGTGGCACATGCCTTTAACCCCAGCACTTGAGAAGCTGAAACAGGCCGATCTCTGTGGTTCACAGCCAGCCTGGTCTATATGTGAGTTCCAGGCCAGCCAGGGCTACACAATGAGACCTTATCTCCAAAACCAAAAGTCAGTCACTTGGGGTGGTGCATGTCTATAAACTCAGCACCCAGAAGCCCACAACAGGAAGATTGCTGTAAGTTCAAGAGCAGCCAGGGCTAGCTATATAATCAATTCAAGGCTAATCTGGGCTATGTAGCAAGACCCTGTTTACAATAATAATAGCAATAATGTCAATAATAATGGGCACTATTACTGTCACCCTTAGTTAGGAAAGGGAATTTCCAAAGTGTTAAGAACCCCAATCTGAAGTCTAGTCCGGTGGTCCTGTCTGTGCCTGTGCTAATAACTAGCTCCATTGCTGCCCTGTCATGGGAGGCCAGAGAGGGTGTTAGATCCCCCAAACTAGAGTTAGAGGTGGTTGTGAGCCACCATGTGGATGCTGGGACCCACACCAGGTCCTCTGCAAGAACAGGCCTGTGCTCTTCACCACTAAGCCATCTCTCGAGCCCCCACCCACCTTGTTCTGTTTTTGTTCTAAGTTTTTATTACTTTTCTTAGAGGTGGGGGTGAAGGGTGCAGTGTGGTGTGGAGGTCAGAGGACAGCTTGTGGAAACTGGTTCTCTCCTTCCACCGTATCAGTTCTAGAGACCAAACTCAGGTTGTCGGGCTTCGGGGTGAGCACCTTTCCCACTGTGCTACCTCACTGGCCCAGGCTGGGTTTTGTTTTTAGAAGGTGTCTTGATACATTATCCAGGCTGACCTTGAACTCCTGGGTTTTGGTGATCCTCCAACCTTAGCTTCCTCAACAAGTATGTATCCTGTACCCATGCTCAGCCACCCTTAGGAGGTAAGGCAAACTAGGAAGGCGGGTGGGGGACCATTTAGAGATCTTCTGTGAGGCTCAGTCCACCTCTGCAGAAAGCCCTGAATGCAGTCCAGTGGCCAGCAGGACTAGAGGGGCGGGAAGGGGCAGGGTTAAGGTGGCCCCAGCCATTTCCCTGCATTTGCCTTTGGAGACCTTCTGTTTTGAATCCTCACCCCGCAGCTGGGCCCTCTGCCCCAACCCCCTACCGTAACAGTGAGGGCGTTGGGCTGTGTGAAGAACAGGTCGCCTCCTTTGAAGTCATCATTGAGGTAGAGGAGTCCACTGGAAAGTAGAGAAGACAGGAGGCAGTGAGACACACACACACACACATACACACATACACACACACACACACACACACACACACACACACACACACACACACCGCCAACCCAGACCCAGGCCTGGCAATACAGACAGCCTTTGGGCCTTGTGTGCCTACCTGCCAGTCCCTAGAGAGGCTACCCACCTATAGTCTCGATAGGTGTAGGCTGGGGGCTCCCGCCAGCATTCACCAGTGTCGGGATCCAGGACACAGTTGTCCGCATGCACTGGGTGACTCAGGTCCATGCGCTGCTCTTGTTCACCTAGGATGTAAATGGATCCAGTGAATACATCAGGGTCCCTACCACGGCCCCCGGGGCCCATGCCTGTAGCTCCTGGGGTGACAAATATCGGAGAAGCTCCCTGTCCCCAGTTAGGCCAGCAGGGGACTGCCGTGAAGAGGAGACCCATACAGACAGGGTTCCCTGATGGTTACCTTCGATGGCACTTCGGCACACCAGGTGGGTGAAGGAAAGATGCAGTGGCCTTTCTGGGGAGAAGTAAGCCTGGGTCAAGGTCCGCACTCGCTCACTCGCCTCCAGAAGCAACTTAGCACCTGGCCTGCCCACAGTCCCAGCCCGGGCCAGCTGCAGGCAGGGAGAGAGGCCGTAGAGGCCTAACATTAGCCCCGCGTGTCTGACACTACTCTCCTATGTGGGTCTACTGTCTGTCCAGTAGCCCAAACTCCTCCTTCCAGCAACCCTATGACACACCAGGGCCTCAGGTCTCAGAATACACCCTTCCTCAATGATGGACCAAGAATGAAGTAATCTGGGTCCCCAGAGAATTCCTCCACCAAAGCCCAGGCCTTGGTATCCAGCCTCCTGACACAGCCCTGCTTCTCAAGCATTGGACATCGGACCAGGCCTCCTCTTACCTGAGCAGCCTTGAGCACTGTGAGCCCCTCAAAGCGTTCATGAGGACTATGAGGTGAACGGCGACCACGATAGCCAGACCTGACTCCAGCCTCAGCTGCATCCTAAATGAGAAAGGGTTTATACAGCCAGTCATTCCTGGCATACCTCACTGCCCCATGGCTCCAAGGCTCTCCTCCAGGCCTTCTCAGTCCCGGAGCTGATAGGAACTCCCAGAATTCCCCTGTGACTTTTTCCTGACCTATGGCCCTTTCCCAGAGAATGTCACTTGTCCTGGTTTTCTGGATTGTCATTCTCAAAGAAGTTCTGGAATGCTACTTACCAAGGGGACTATGTGGACATTGCCCTGGAGAGCACCCCACAGTGGGGAAAAAGGGATCTTGAGATGGTAGGAGTGGCTGAAGGAGAGGGAGCGGGGGTCTGAGGCGGGAAGTACTGGGTTACCCTGCAATGGGGAGGTGGGAGTCCTTCTGCAGGCAGGGCCCTAACAGGAAGTCAGACAGGCCAGTTCTGGCATGAAGCTTGAGGTATCAAGATAGCACTGACCTCATCCCACTGATGGGCTCCATGACTCTACTGCCTCTGATGCCGGATCCCTACTACCCAGCTGCCTCCCATGACTCATATCTCCTGGGGTCTCCCCAGGTTTGGATGTCTATCCATGGGATTTTTTTTTCTTTTGAGACAGGGTATCATTCTATAGCGAAGACTAGCCGGAAATCAATATGTGGCCTACTCTGGCCTCAAGTTTGCAACAGTCTTCCTGCCTCAACTTTCCAAGTGCTGGGATCATGGGAGGGAATAAACTACCAGGCCCTGCAGACATTCATCTTCCAGCCGACTTGTTGAATCTCTGTGTGAGTGCCACTCCCTAGTTACCCTGACATGCAAACCTCACCCCTATGAGTCCACCTAGTCACCCAAGCCGTCTAGCTCCCACCTCTACCTCCTTTTCCTCCTCCTCCTTCTCTTTTGCAGTGCTGGGATCAAACCTCGGGGCTAACCCATGCTAAGCAGTCTCCACCATGGAGCTGGCTATACACCAAACTATCTGTTTATACACACTGACTGTTAGCTTTTTTAGATGGTGTCTCATGTAGCCCAGGATGGCCTTAAACTTGATATGCTGCTGAGGATGGTGTTGAATTCCTGATCCTCCTGCCTCATCCTCCTAGGTGCTGGTTACAGACCTGTGCCACTATACCTGGTTTATGAGGTGCTAGAGATCAAACCCAGGGCTTTGTGTGTGTTAGGCAAGCCCTCTACCAAATCAGCTACCTCCTCAGCCCCTAGGATTTATGTTTTAAGATAACAAATAGGTTGGGGATTTAGCTCAGTGGTAGAGCGCTTGCCTAGCAAGCGCAAGGCCCTGGGTTCGATCCTCAGCTCCAATAAAAAAATAAATAGATAGATAAATGTCTGGCCTTAGCTTGGCTTGTTTCTTAAAAAAAAAAAAGGGGGGGGGCTGGAGGGATGGCTCAGAGGTTAAGAGCACCGACTGCTCTTCCAGGGGTCCTGAGTTCAATTCCCAGCAACCACATGGTGGCTCACAACCATCTGTAATGAGATTTGGCGCCCTCTTCTGTATAGGTAACAAATCTTTTAAAAAAAATTTTTAAAAAAGATAACAAATAAATAGAAAAAAAATCCAGATGGTGATAAGTAATATGAAAATTAAAACAGGGTTGCAATTTTATGAGTGCTCATCCACAGCTCCTTAACGAGGCAACATCTAAATTAAAACCAAATGTTGCAGAGATGCCACTTGAATGTATGAAATGGAAACATGCAAAGGTCCTGAGGCCACACTAAGTTAAGGAACGGAAAGACGTCTTGAGATTACCCCTGGTGTAGTCTTCTCATTATCTTCTGCAAACTTATCTTTTTCTAACTTTTATCCCCTAGCACTCCTTGTCTCTCTCATCTGTTCCCCCCTCTTGGTTCCCTGGAGCCTCTCCTCATTCCCTTGAACACAGCCAGAACCTAAGGCCACAGCCTAAGTTTCTCCGTTTCCTCCACCACTGTCTTCTAAAGACTGCCACTAGAGGGGGCGCCTGAGTCCACAGGATGCCCCGCTGGGACTGTCTGCACTCACTCGGAAGTGAACGCTGAAATCCACCGGCAGCTGTCCACCATCTGCCAACAAAGCTGAGGCTCCGGGAGGGAAGAGAAGGCCTTCTCGACGATAGCCATCACTCTCGGCCTCTCCCTCCTCCCTCTGATAATAGACGCAGAGTAGCGGCAACTGCATCCTGAGCGCTTTCCTCATTCTCCTAAAGGCTTCACAATATACTATTCAATCCTCGGGACACCACCAAGATAGAAACACGAGAAATCCCACTTTATAGATGGGAAACCAACTCAGAGACATTTAGATAAACAGGTAACTGCTGGATCAGCTCCACACCTTTAACCCATCTTTTCCTGCAGTTCACAGAAAGCACCCCCCCTTTTTTTTTTTTTTTAAGTTTTTATTATCATTTTTTCTGTGTATGGGTGTTTTGCCTGCATGTAGATCTTGATTTCAGATCGCCTGGAGCTGGAGTTCCAGATGGTTGTGAGCTACCGTGTGGTAGGAATCGAACCCTGGTCCTCTGGAATAGTTGTCAGTGCTTCTAACCATCTCACAGAGCCTTCTCTCCAGCCCCCCCCCCCCCTTCTTCCTTTCTGTCTTCTCCCTTCTCTGCTTTTTCTCTCCCCTTTGTGACAGATCTCTTATGTTGCCCGGGTTGGTTTCAAACTCCCCAGCCCAAGCAATCCTCCTGCCTTAGCCTTCCCGGTAGCTAGGACGACAACAAACGGTAAGGCTGGCATAAGGAGCTGAGGGTGTGTGACTCTTGCCTAGGTGTGCGATACCCTGGACGTGACGACCCCGCCCCCAGCACTGCAAACTACAGCAAGAGCGGTGTAGGACTGAACTGGAGTACTTCTGTCAGCCGCCAAGGACTCTGCATTGTCAGTGTCTCTGTCAGATAGTACACACTTCCCTGTAGAACTTAGACCTGCTCTAACCATGCCTCCATGTTGGTTTCCCTCCTTCCACATGTCTCTAAAGTGCAGTCTTTGCTCATCTACCTCCCCCTAGAATCTAGCCATTTCTAGTCCACAGCAGGCACTGCAGGAATACGTAATGAATGAGTCCAAGCCTGGAGTGAAGCATCATGAGATGGCAGCCTCAGCATGTGAGCTCAGGTCATTCATCCCAGACTAGGAGAGGCTGACATACCTGGGAAAGGAAGCCTGACGCCATCTGAACTGTCAGGGAACCAAGGAACCTTCTGTGTATAGACACCCACGTCTCTGCTCTTCCATTCTGTCTTTTCTTCCTAGTCTTTGTAAAGCACATCTGCCCTGGCCAGATGTGGTGACATACACCTGCAAGGCTTGTCATCTCCAGCACTTAAGGTTTAGGTGGGGTACTGATAGGAGGATCCTGAATTTAAGGCCAGCCTGGGCAACACAGCCAGACCCTGTCTCAAATAAGAGTACTCACGCTATCTGCATCAGCTAGGTTATGAAGGAAAGGAAGCAGAGGATCATGGCTCCTGCAGTGCTGCTGATGGCACTTCCGGAGCTGTGCACGCTGGACCATTTGGGAGCTCTGGAAGCTGCTGCGGTCCTCTGGGCATTAGCGGTCCAGGGTCCATCCACACTCACAGAACTAGCAAATGATACTCATGGGAACAGAAAGTCCAGCCTTTTAGATAGTAGCTTTTGGATGGCAGCTCCCAAAACAGATGCGGGGTTGAAGTGAACGGGTAGGAGAAGAGGTCTTAGGAGACCTTATTAAGAACAATTTAGATATTTGTCCTGAATGTGGTCACCTGAAGCAGAAACACATCCTCTGTGGCTATTGCTCTGAGAAAGTGCTCCAGGAGACTATAAATAAGGAATCAAGAAGGGGGAGCCAGGTGTGGTCGAACACACCTTTAATCCCAGCACTCAGGAGGTAGAGACAAGTGGACTCTGAATTCAAGGCCAAGCCTGCTCTACACAGTGAGACTGTCTCAAAATGGAAGAAAGAAGAGAACCATTTTGGTTTTGTTTTGTTTGTTTGAGACAGGGTTTCTCTGTGTAGCCCTGGCTGGCCTGGAACTCGCTCTGTAGAACAGGCTGGCCTCAAACACACAGAGATCTGCCTGGCTCTGCTCCCCCAGCTGCTGGGATTAAAGTTGTGCGCCCCACTGCCTGACCAAAGGGAACTGTTTTATTTTTAATTTGTTTTGTTTTGTTTTATCCCCTTATTTTATTTTATTGATTAGGGAACTCCCCCCCCCCCCCCCCCCCCCGCCCGAGACAGGGTTTCTCTGTGTTGCTTTGTGCCTTTCCTACTCACTCTGTAGACCAGGCTAGCCTTGAACTCACAGAGATCCACCTGCCTCTGCTGGAATTAAAGTCGTGTGCCACCACCGCCCGGCTTAAGGAACCGTTTTAAAGCTCCTTCTACAGACACTGTCCACAGGAGAGACACCATCAGAACAGGATCAGGGCAAGAGTATTGTTGAATGACACCGGAAGAGGCCACCCTGGTTCACCCAGAACCGACAGCACAAATGTCACAAGGACAACTCCACAGTAAGACAACCTCTAAAGTCAGGAGGAGTCTTGGTCTTCATGCTATGCCTGTTTTCACATTACCAATATAGTTTAAAATAGACTTTATTAGCAATTAACTTTAAATGAGGTAATATGAAGAGTGTATCCTGAATAAACTCATCATGTTTATGCAAAAATAAATAAATAAATAAAAAGAGGAAAAAGAACTTTTCCACAGTTGAGATAAAAAGCAGACATTGAAAAAAACTTGATGGAGCCGGGTGGCGGCGGAGCACGCCTTGCCTTTAATCCTAGCACTCGGGAGAAAGAGGCAGGTGGATCTCTGTGAGTTTGAGGCCAGCCTGGTCTACACAGTGAGTTCCAGGAAAGGGGCAAAGCTACACAGAGAAACCCTGTCTTGGAAAACCAAAAAAAAACAAAAACAAAAACAAAAACAAAAAACTTGATGGGGCTGGAGAGATGGCTCAGTGGTTACGAGCACTGGCTGCTCTTCTAGAGGACCCAGGTTCAATTCCTAGCACCCACATGGCAGCTCAGCTGTCTGTAGCTCCAGCTCCAGAGGATCTGGCACTCTCACCCAGACATACATGCAGGCAAAACACCAATGCACGTAAAAATAAATAAATTTTTAAAAGAAACAGAGAGGGGCTGGAGAGATGGCTCAGTGGTTAAGAGCACTGACTGCTCTTCCAGAGGACTGGGGTTCAATTCCCAGGACCTACATAGCAGTTCACAACTGTTTGTAATTCCAGTTCCAGGGGACTCCACATCCATGGCAAAACACCAACACACATAAAATAAAGATAAATAAATTTAAAAAGAGAGAGAGAGAGAAACTTGAGGCAGATAGAACACTGGGTGGACACAGGCCAAGAGCAAAGGAGTAGGTGGCTGAACCACACACCATTGTACCTTGGCCAACTGCAGTAGAACTCCACACTCAGCTGGAGTTAACAGTCCATCCAACACAGCTCGCTCTGACCCATTCAGCTGCTGGGCATCCTGGGTGAGGGTTACACCCTCCAGGAGAAGGACATCTACAAGGGGAAGAGTGGGGTCAAAGGTCACTGGGGCTCACCTCAAGGGCAGGAGTTGGCAGATTCCAGGCCCTCACTTCTGCCTCCTGATCTTCCTCCACCCTGCCCCTCCCCCACTTCCATCTCTTGTCCCCCAATTCCACACATACTAAGGAACTCACCCTTCCAGGAAGTCATGGACTTCGGCTGTGGAGGCTCATGGTCCCAGGGCCTCTTCTCTTGATCCTCTCTCAGGGGTGAGAGACATACTCAGGAGACAGTGCAGACCCATCCTCTCACCTCCCAGCCTGGGCCAAGTGGCCCCCACCACAGGCCACGACCTACCTGAGCTTCTCTCTCAGTGCCTCAGGGATGAGCGCTGCTGGGGTCCAAGAATCCTGTGACAGTCAAGAACAGCGCTGTCACCCTCTGTGTCTAGCTCCTGGGATTCCTGACTTTAGAATCTGAAGGTCCATGTTAAGGCCTTCCAGCTTCCAGAGAGGAAGGCAAAGTGGGGAAGGCCTGGACCCAGTGCCGGGGCTACGTCACACTCGACAGTCCTGAGTTACAGACCCGACTGTTATAAACAATGACTTCCATCACACTTACTGTTTGCCGGGCGCTAAAAGCTTTACACTTGCAGTGAGATTCTGTAGTTTAGAGTTTGTAATAGTCGGTAAATTCTAACGGAATGGGTGGCTCTGACGTGCTCACTTTCCAGGTGAGGGTTCGGGGACAGAAAGGTGGAATCGTAGGGTCAACTTGACACAGCTTGTGAGTGGCAGAATAGGACCTAAACTAGCTTTACATCCCTCACTTTATCCAGAAGCTCTCCGTGAGTGATCTGACCCCCAGGAGACATTAGACAACGTCTGGAAACTACTGATATCATGACTTAAGGGCTATCAGTGTACTATTGACACCTACTAGGAGAAGGTCAGGACAGCAGCTGCAGACCCATCAAAGCCGAGGACAGCCCCATTCCCTCCTCCAACAAAGAACTATCGGGTCCAAAATATTCTCCTTTCTTTCTTTCTTTTCTTTCTTTCTTTTTTTGCAATGCTTTTTTTCTTTTTTGCAATGCTAGATAAAGCTAGAAACCTGTGCATTTATGTGTGCTAGGGAAGCATTCATCACTAAGTCATCCAAATCCTCAAAAAGTCAACTGAAAACCACTGCGTTATGTTAAGTCCCGGCTTCATAATGCTGGCACTGGACTCGGTCCTCATAACTAAGGGAGGGGGATGGAGTCAGCAGCAGTGAGGCTTTCTGCACTGTTCTGTCAGATGGCATAGCTTCAACAGGACTGTGGAACGTGTGTGACCTTCACAATTGGTGGGTAAAGAAACTGGGTAAGGAAACAGGTAACCAGAGGGTATTTGTGGCCGAGAGCCTGATTTTTTTTTTTTTTTTTTTTTTTTTAGTTTTCAGAACTTTATTAGGAAGGGAAGGGGGGGGGAGGGAGAGAGAAGAGCCAGGCCTGGAGAGAGAGAAAGATTGTGGGGTGGGGGGAGAGGGGAGCAGAGCAGAGCAGGAGAGGCTGATTCTTAGCCATGCATGATCCCACGGCCGCTTTAACTGTAGCCACACTGTTCAGGTCCCTGGGAACCTGGGATGCCAGAGTTCTGTAAGTCTGCGGCTGTGGGCACGTGGGGCACTGCTGCTGGCTGCAGCGGCATATGAATGCCCAGCATCACCATGCCTCACCCTTGGGAGAAGAGCACAACTCCTTACCGGGTCCTGGAAGCTGGTGCCCAGGTGCTCCATGGCATAATAGAGTTGTCTCTTCTCCCCGAGGGATCGAAGAACGAAGCGCTGGATGTCCTGGGCAGGGCAGAGACAGGAGAATGGAGATAAAGGAGAAGGGAAGGGAAAGCTGGGGGCGAACGGGGCAGCCCTGGGTTCTAGGGCACAGTTGCGAGCTCTTGAGATCCATCACCAAGCCTGATGCTGCAATGGGTCACCCTTCAGAGTGTCTGGACTCAAAGTAAGAGTGGACAGGAGCTGGGCGGTGGTGGCGCACGCCTTTAATCCCAGCACTCGGGAGGCAGAGGCAGGCGGATATCTGTGAGTTCGAGGCCAGCCTGGTCTACAGAGCGAGATCCAGGACAGACACCAAAACTACACAGAGAAACCCTGTCTCCAAAAAGCCAAAAAAAAAAAAAAAAAAAAGTGGACGTGAGAGACTCTGTGCTTGTGCATGTGCTCACTCACTCTCATACACATTTATGCACACAGACAGGCAGATATAAGATTAAGGGGAAAGAATAGTGCTGGGATAGACTCCCAGGATGTTTGGGGGCAGAGAGCTGAGGCAGAGGTCAGAACCTAGACTTGGATATCCCTTCGGTGGCTAAAGAGCTTGGGTAAGAAGCCAGAATGAGCTGAGTGTGGTCTTGTACACTTTAATCCCAGCACTCAGGAGGCAGAGGCAGGCAGATCACTGTGAGTTCCAGGCCAGCCTGGTCTATATAGAGTTCCAGACGAGCCAGAGCTACAGATTGAGACCCTATTTAAAAATAAATAAATAAATAAATAAATAAATAAATAAAATTTGGGTTGGAGAGATGCTCAGCAGTTAAGAGCATTTGTTGGGTTCAGTTCTTAGCACCCACATGGTGGTTCAGAACCATCCTAACTCCATTCCAGCGATTTCCATCCCATCCTATGTCCTCTTTCTCACTGTTGTTTGTGTTTGTTTGTTTGTTTGTTTGTTTTGAGACAAGGTCTCACTCTGTAGACCAGGCTGGCCCTGAACTCAGAGATCTGCTAGCCTCTAACTTCCGAGTTGCTGGGATTAAAGAGTTGCTGGGATTAAAAGTGTGTGCCACCACACTCATCTCCATGCTCTCTTCTGACCTGGAGCACACACATGCAATAAAATAAAACAATTTTAAACAAATAAATCAAATAAACAATGAAGCCAGAATGGAGTACAGAACCCAGCCCACTCTTGGGTGTTTAGCTTGCTCCAGGCCCTACCGATCAGTGAATGTGGGCAGGGGATTACCTCTCGTGGTCCCGGGCCCTGCCGATCAGTGGGTGTGGGCAAGGGTTACCTCTCGTGGTCTCAGGCCAGGTCTTGGCTCTCCCAGCTGCGTTTGGTACTGTTTCAGGGCCTTTTTGGCAGCCTCGTCCTCTGGGTAGAAGAGCAGGACACTCAGGGCATTTTCCATGGCCTTAGACACGTTCCCCACTGGAGATGGGGCAAGGTGGGGAGGGAACAGCAACAAACAGGATAGAACAAAGAAAGCTGCTGGTCACCTGGAAAGGCCACCAACTCCCAGAAGCCCCAAAGCATCCTCAAACATACCTTCAACAGCAGAGCTCAAAGAAGAGGAAGAGGGAAGGACATAAAGGAAGGTGAGAAGCAACAAGGGCTGAAGGACCCAGTGACCCATCTGAGCTTTGCACAGTGGTGTCAAAGGACCCCATCCTGAAGCGTTGGTCCCCAGGGGCCCTGACAGTGAAACTATCAATGCAGAGTCAGGTGGAAAAAAGGAGGGACAGACGGGGTTCAGAATGGCAGCAGAGACACATCTTCACTCCCAGGTCCATCCTTCCCAAGCTGACCCTGAGAATAGGCCTCATGCAGTCCCCTCAGCTGGCTGGGAAGGAAGTCAGGGACAGGGAAGCTGCGACCAGGACGGGTGGCTGCATCTGCCACACAGTGCTGCCGGCACAGCAGAACCCGGATCCAGTGTCCTGCAGAGAAGGCAAAGGAGCCACAGGTTGTGCATGGTCCTCCCCGGCATCCGTGCTCTCCCACAGCACACAGTCCAGCCCCTCGTCTGTCGTGGGATATTATTTTAGATGTGTTACATTTGTTTATGCTGGGGAACATTTGTTTAATGATGCAAAGGTGTGTTGCATTCTTTTATGTTGCATTTGTTTAACTCTGTGAAGCTGTGTTACTGTGCCTGTCTAAAACACCTGATTGATCTAATAAAGAGCTGAATGGCCAATAGCAAGGCAGGAGAAAGGATAGGCGGGGCTGGCAGGCAGAGAGAATAAATAGGAGAAAAGGAGGGATGAGGAAGCAAGAGATTTAGGAGCAAGAGAAGGAGGAGGACTCCAGGGGCCAGCCACCCAGTTACACAGCAAACCATGGAGTAAGAAGGAAAGAAAAGATATATAGAAATAAGCCGGATGGTGGTGGTGCACGTCTTTAATCCCAGCACTCGGGAGGTAGAGCCAGGCAGATCTCTGTGAGTTCAAGGCCAGCCTGGTCTACAGAGCGAGTTCCAGGACAGGCACTAAAAAGCTATACAGAGAAACCCTGTCTCGAAAAACAAACAAACAAACAAAAAAAAATATACAGAAATACAGAGAGGTAAAAGCCCAGAGGCAAAAGGTAGACAGGATGATTTAAGTTAAGAAAAGCTGGCTAGAAACAAGCCAAGCTAAGGCCAGGCATTCATAAGAAATAATAAGCCTCCATGTGTGATTTATTTGGGAGCTGGGTGGCGGGCTCCCAAAAGAGCTAAAGAGCAAAAGAGTAAAAACAACCAACTATACTCACCTGCAATGGCTTCATACAGGCCCCCCTGGCTCCCCTCTTCCTCCTCCTCTCCTGCCCCCTGCTGCTCCTCAGGCCCCTCACAGCCAGCACGACAGCTCTCCATATGGGCCAGGCTCCCTTGGAGGGCCTCCTCTAGCTTGGGCAGTGCCAGGGCTGCCTCCTGCTGCCCCAGTAGCTCCAGGCCAGTGTCATAGGCTGCCTGTGGGGAAAGGGAGCAAGGTCGGTGTGTGTGTGGGGGGGGGACATCAAACACGACTGGGAGATCAAAGGGCATGGTGGCATATGCTTTTCATCCTAGCACAAGGAGGCAGAGACAATTGGATCTCATTGGCTTTGAGGCCAGCCTGGTAGACAATAGTGAGTTCCAGGACAGCCAAGGGCTACACAGTGAGACCCTGTTTCAAAAAGAAAGATAGGCCAGGCAAAAGTGGTAGCACAGGCCTTTAATCTCAGCACTCTGGAGGCAGAGGCAGGCGGATCTCTGTGAGTTCGAGGCCAGTCTGGTCTACAAAGCAAGTTCCAGCACAGCCAGGGTAACACAGAAACTCTCTCAAAAAAAACCAAACAGAGAGAGAGACAGAGAGACAGAGAGACAGAGAGAGAGAGAGAGAGAGAGAGAGAGAGAGAGAGAGAGAGAGAGAGAGAGACAGAGAGAGAGAGAGACAGAGAGAGACAGAGAGACAGAGAGACAGAGAGACAGAGACAGAGACAGAGAGAATGGGCTTATTTGGAGCATGAAATCCCTGTCCTGCTGCATGGACCTGGAGGAAGAACGATGTGGCCTCAGAACATTAGAACAGCATACACTTTAGTGGCCACAGAGGAAGCTGACTACTAGGGAGAGACTCTTCACCCAGGGCCACTGAGAAACAGTACCCAGATCTCCTGATGCTCAAGCTGCACAAGGCTAGAGATGGCAGCAGTCAGCCAGTACTGAGAGGCTCACCCAGTATAGGGGCGTCTCCAGATCCTGGAAGCTCTGGGGTCGAATCCCAGACATTCTTCTGTACTTGGCCATGTCTTCCCGCATCTGCAAGTGTGTTGGGTTTGCCACAAAGAAGGTGTGTGCTGCAGAAGCTGCCAGGTCCAGCTTCTTCAACTGAGGAGCCAAAGGGATGAGATGTCAGAGGCCAGAGGTGTAGGGGGAGGGGGTTCAGACCAATGTCCCTTCACCAACCTCCTCCAGAGCCTTATGGAAGCCCAGCCCAGCAGGACTGTCCCAACTAGAAAGCACCAAATCCCTCGGAAGCCAGAATGTTAGGATTCCCAGGACTCTGGTACAGAAAGAAAGGAGATTTGAAAGCTTGGAGTGGGTGGGCCATGGGCAGAGGACCTCAGGGTCTCAGTTTGGGAGACAATGAAGTGAATGGCTGAACTAGATGGGGCAGCGGGGAAGACCTTGAGTGACTAGAATCTGCAGGCCTCTAGGACCCTGAGCTGATGTGTGTGTGTAACTAGAGTCCCTCCCTCCTCCAGCCACGTAGGCTTTTAGCTACCAGTAGCTGTCTCCTGCCACAGACCCAGATTTCAGCCTCAGTGGCGCTTCCTCCTCCAAACCTAGCCTCCCTCATTCAGCCTTTCCGAAGCTCGGTCCTGTCCCAAGAGAAGACTCACACTCCAGCTCCCACTCCTGAACATAACATACACACACACTTCCTGTCCTGTGGCTGCTTTGGGCCCCTCACCGTCTGTTTTTCATACCTAGGAAGAGGCTGCGTTCACTCACCGAGACCCGCTAAAATAAAACTGCGGAGCCCTCCCTCCATGTTCGATCTACTCCCACTCCTCTTCATTCCCGCTTGACACCCCCCCACACACACTCTCTTTTGGCCCTCCCTCCGCGACCATCACAAGTCCTGGCCGCCCTTTTGATGGTACCCACTCAAATGTTATCCCGTTATCCGCCCCCCCAGGACTCCAGCCCTGAGTCCGGGCGCTGAGCATCCTGCCCTCTCCTGGTCAGCTCCAAGTAAGACAGCCACCCGGCTTGGGGTAGCACCCTCGGGGGCTCCGGCACCTGGTAGTAGGCCCTCTGCAGGTAGTTGTAAGGCTCCCGTCGGCGGAAGGCATCCCGCAGCGCGCTCCCCACGCGGAGTCTCGCCGTACCCCCCGGGCCCAGCCTGCGCGCGGCGCACTGGGTCAGGCACTCGGCGCGGCGGAGCGTGGCGTGCAGGAGCAGCGGCTCCCAGGCCCCGGGCCCCGAGGCAGGCTGCGGGTCGCCGAGGAGCTGGGCGGGGAGCGCGGCGTCGGACTCGGCGGCACAGCTCGCCCGGCAGTCCTGCCGCGCGCGGCCCAGCGCCGTCCGGCTCCGCAGCGCCTCTCGCAGCAGCGCCACCGCGGACGCCCAAGCCCCGGCGGAGTAGGCTCGCAGCCCGTCCGCGTAGAGCAAGTCGGGAGCCTGGGGAGGCGCCCCCGGCGACAACGAGGCCAGGCCCGGGGGCTCGGAAGGCTCGGGGGACCCCGGGGGAGGCAGCAGCAGCAACAGCAGCAACCTCAGGAGCCGGAGCATGGTGCCCAAAGCTGCAGGCCCACTTCCGAAGGGAAATGCGGGGCCGGGCGTGAGGGAGAGGGAGGGGGGCAGGGGGAGGAGAAGGAAGGAAAGATGGAGAGGAGAGGGAGAGGAAAAGATGAGTAAGTGAAGCCGAAGAAGCCTGCTGGGCTTAGGCCTGCCGCAGAGAAAACCAAAGTGGGACCGAGCGAGAATTCCGAGGACACATGGGGCTAGTGTGGGTAAGAAAGGGAAATGGAGAAAGGAGGGTGAAATGGGGGATCTGGGACGCCTGTGGTGTGGGGGTAATTTCTTTCCCGTCTATCCTGGGGTCCTGGAAAAGGACTGTGGACGCCCCTCACACGTTTGTCTACCTACGCTTCTGCCAACCCACCGGGTTGGAGAATGATCTTCGGAAAGCAGCGTGGCAGAGGGGGGACTCCGGGCTTGGGACTCCAATTCTGACCCCAAAACTTTTCACCCAGAAAGTGAGCACATGGGAGCATTTAGTGGAGTTGATGATTGAACAGTTACACTTATTTGAACAAATATCCTTCCCATTTCAAACTAACACACTCAGGTGTCCAGTGCCCAACCCCAGCATCATATGCCCCAAGCCTGTCTACATGTTGGACGGTTTCTTCCTGTACCTCTTTCCCTGCCCTTTCTCCATCTTGTACCCTCTGAGCCCCTCTCTTTCCCCCAAGCCACCGACCATACCCTTCGCCACCGCAGACGCTGGAGACCAGGGTTTCGATGGCAATACTTCAACCTTTAATACGTTTTGCTAGGGGTGAAGATGGGTGAGTAAGGGTGTCTGGTCACTTGGATGGGAGAGAGCTGGGGCTCTAGAATCCAGATCTAGTGCCCATCTCCCTGGAGGCAGCTGCCATAGGCTCAGGGCCAGAATGAGGAGTCCTCACCCACGCCCCCTCCTCTGAGTTAAGCAGGCCCATGTGGCCTCACAGGGTCAGCTGGGGGAAGATGGGGTTGCCTGGGCCCCAGGGTCTTCCCCAAGCCCTTGAACTCCCCTCGCTCCCTGTCAGAGAACAGCGTCTCCCTGCACTTAGCCCCAAAGGAAGTCCAACAGCTCCGCTATCAGGAGACCCAAGGGAGAGGCGTCGAGGTGAAAAACCCAGTGGCCTGGGCCTACGAGGAGAGGGTCCTGGTGAGGCAGTTGGAGAAGGCAGAGGTGTCTCGTCGATGAAGGTGGTGATCTCCTCCCGGAAGAAACCAGGACCTCGTGGGGGTCCCCCACCTGACCCCAGAACCCCACTTTCTAGGAACTGGCGAAGGCTGGCTAAGCCCCCGCCTTCAGCCTCTTCCTCATCCTCCTCACCCTCCAGCCTGTGTCTCTGTCCCAGGTATTCAGGAGGGCCCCCAAGGGCTCGGCTCTGGGCTGGGAGGATCCGGATGTCATCGGATGATGACCATTTGTGTAGGAAGGAGCCTGGTGCCCGAGGAGTAGAAAAGATGTTGGTCTCATCATGGGACAATCGGCGGGACAGGGGGACCTGGGAAGAGGAGCAGGTGAGACCTGGAGGTACGGCAGAGACAAAGGCAGAGGCAGCAGAAAGCCGAGTGGGGTCTCTGCAAACGGCGTCATACTCTTCCGTTTCTCCAAAGCATTTACTCTAGTAGGCCAACCTGGTTCTGAGAGACCTGAGGGGCCATTCTTTCCCTCATCTTTCCTTCATCTGCCCCCTAGGGTGCCCTGCAGTCCAGAGCCAGGGGGCCAGAAGAGAGGGGGCCCCTTCTCCCCATACCTGTAAATAGTGTACTCTCTCAAGAGGCGGAAATAGCATGTGCCGGCCAGGCAGCAGTTTGACCTGGGTGGGGTCCCGACCCCCTGACCCTGTGGCCCCATTAGCATCAAAACGAATTTTGCACACTCGGCCGTCTGTGTAGTCGTCACAGGCTCCATCTAGGAGAGAGAAGCAGCGGAGTGGTTACAGGCAGAGAACACCCACCCTCTCTCCACCCGCTTCCCAAGGTCCAGGAGGAACCTTTGGTTCCCATTAGTCTGTAAGTCCAGGAGGGAATGGCTAGCTTTGGTACAGTCCCTGAGTCCCTGGTCCTTCGCACAGACTTGTTCTTTTCCAAGAATTGTCCCAAGAGCAGGGCATCTCTTTCAGGAAGCTTAGCTTCCCTTTAATGTCAGGCCTTCTTTGCATTAGGACTGAGGACCCTTTCTCTGGAACTCTGCTTGGCATAGACCAAGCTGGGCAGTGCAGGCCCCTACACAGGAGCCGGGTTCTAGTGAAAAGCTCCCTCGGTGCGGAAGGAAGCCCGGCTGCGATGGCTGAGTGCACGGTCAGGCTGTGCAGAGCCCGGAGTTGGCTCCAGCTCAGTCCAGCAGGGGGCACCCCAGGGCAGCACATCTCCTCAAGGAGAAGGGCGGTGCAAAGGACAGACGCTAGCAGCCGTAGCTGTCCAGGAAACCCAAGTCCCATCCCTCCTCTGACCGTCGTCGCCGTCGTCCTCGGACATGATAGCCACGCACTGCTCCCACACGGTGCGCACATCCGCACGGTAGCGCTCGCAGGACCAGATGAAGGAGGGCAGGAGCAGAGTCTGTGCCATGGAGCACCACAGCACGGCCAGCACCATCCACGGCGGAGCCGAGTCCGACTTCAAGGAGAAGAAGCTCACCACCTGGCGTGGGAGAGGGAATGACTGAAACCCACTCCTGATGCCAGAGATTAGGAAGGGAGGCAGGGTGAGTGAGAAGGGATTGAATGAGGAAAGTCAGGAAATGCTGCAGACAGAACCCCGCAGTTGGGGAGAGACAGACAGAGAGACAGAGACAGAAAGAGAGGGAGGGGAGAGATTGACACTCAAGAAAGTTAGACTAGGCGGGTTGGGGATTTAGCTCAGTGGTAGAGTGCTTGCCTAGCAAGCAAGCACAAGGCCCTGGGTTCGGTCCTCAGCTCTGGAAAAAAAAAAAAAGTCAGGGGAAACCCGGGAATGGGGCCTGGCTAGCATGGTAGGGTGAGCCTAGGGTATCACTCAGGAGTACTCAGAGACTGTGCGCGCCAAAGGGCAGCTGAGTGTCGGGCTGAACTCAGAGACTGTGTGCGCCAAAGGGCAGCTGAGTGTCGGGCTGAACGTTGGAGGGGCAGGATAGAAGATGGAGCTGGAGAATAGAAACAGAAATGAAGAATGGCTGATGGAGCTGGGAGGTTGAGTAGCGGGAGCTCGAGGATGGATGATAGAGACAGGGAAACACGAATGTCAGGAGGAAAGGACAGTGAGAAGACACGATGGAGCTTCCGCGGGGCTGACAGAGTTGGAGGAGGGACCTGAATATGAGGAACAGGTTGAGGGACCTCAGTCTCACCAAGATGGGCACCCCTGTGAGGGAGTCATAGAGAAAGACGATAGCGCTGACCAAGTTGGTGACCTGCAAAGATGTCTTGGCAGATTCGGAGCCATCCAGCGAGGACCGCCGCTTCCCTCGAGTGTCCTCCACCACAATGGCTGGCACCTCAAAAGCTGGTCGTGTACCCAAGCCCCCCAGCCCACCCACTTTGGCTCCCACACTGCCCCCAGCTTTCCGGGCCTGCCGAGCCCTCCGGGGCCGGGCCCACAGTGTCTGATAGAAAGTGATAGCCACGCAGACCAACCCCATGACAATGCCCCCAAGAAGCAAGAGGCTGAAGCAGACGCCGAAGCCGAGACCGATCTTGGAGACTATGAACTGGCAGCCTCGGGCATAATAGCGCTCGCCGTTGTTGTGCCAGCCTATGGAGGGCAGCGTAGAAAGGATGAAGCTGACCATCCAGATGCCCATGACGGCATGCAGCGCCTGCTTCTTGGCGTTGCTGAGGCGGTAGTTGACAGGCCAGCGCACCATCCACATGCGATGGTAGGAGAGCGAGGCAACTGTGAAGCAGGTGGCCAGGGCCAGCGTGTAGTAGGTGGACACAAAGACCTTGCAGATGCTCTCGTTCCAGTCATAGTCAGAGGAAGCCTGGCGCCGGAGCTGCACCACGGCAAAGGTGGTAAGGGGCACAGCCGCCATGAGTATATGTGTACCCGCCAGGAAGCAGAGCAGTAACTCCAGGGGCTTGTGCTTCTGCTGCTTGGCTGAAATGCTAAGGATGATCCAGGCATTGGCCAGCAGGGCCAGGAGCCCACAGGCCAGCCAGGACAATGCGTTTGATCGGAGGGAGGCCTCTTCTGCCCCCAGCCCACCCCGAGCCATCCTATCCTCGGCCCCACCCCCACCCCCTTGAACTCCTGGGGGCGGGGGCTAGGTCTCACCCTGGAGCCCCGCTCACACACACCCCCATGATGCCCACAATCCTTGCCCTGCAGTCAGGCAAGCTGACCCCAAGTCTTCCTTACTGTTCAGCATTACAGGACCCGACTCAGCTAAGGCCCCGTGGGCAGGGCAGGGGAGAAGGCAGAGAATCAGTAGAGGTGGTGGTCCTCAGCCTCCATATTGGGTGGGGCTTTTCCTTAGTTATCCCTGTAACTGATGGGGGAGGCAAGCTTGCTGCTTTGCCATCTATGAAGCTGGCTAGCGACCTCTGATTCCCATGCTGGGACTTCCAGGCCTCTGTCTCCAGTGAGTCTTGACCAGTCAGTGCAGAGGGGTGGAGCTCAGTCACCTAGATAAGCTGTGAGGGAAGATGAGATGGAGGGGGCAAAAATTAGGACTATGCTGTACTCTAGCTCACGTGTACCCTTTCTCTAGGAACTATAGAAATGACTGATTGTTGAGAGTCACTGGGGTCATTCAGAGCATTCTCCTGCCTTAAATCAGATGCCTACTTACCCACATGAACAAGACCTCCTCTACTTGCAGACTACGGGAAAAGTCTCCATCTTTTTTAGCCCTTTCTCCCTGCTTTGGGATTACAAAGTTCCTTCTTGCAATAGCCTGTGCTCAGAACTGCCCACCCCTGTCTCTGCATCCCCAGATCTTTCTTCAGTTCCTAATGGGAGACACGTGATGTGTTCCTTCCTGGGGGCTCACATTAAATAAAGCAGGAGCCCTTCCTTTACATGCCATTTTCCTAGACCTTGCGGTCTTTGTCTCGGCCCGGCTTATCTAAGCCTGGATTTTCACCCGTTCAGCTACCCAAGGAAGATGGAAGGAAGGAGGCTGGGACTGAAGTGGGGGGTAGCTAGGGAACCTGAGGGCGGGGAAGCCACTGACATCAGAAGCATCCAGAAATGGAAAGAGGGGGAACCAGGGAGAAGGAGGAGAGTTTGAACAGAAGAGAAAGAGGGGAAAGTGGTAGTATCTGAAAATAGAAGGGAAGGTTCAGAAACCCTTGGGAGGAGATGGATACTGGAGGGAGGGAGTGAGCAGGAGGATTATGGATGTAAGGAGCAGGGGACAGAGGGACTGAGAAGAAAAGCTGGACCTTCCTCACTAGGAGACCTTGGGTCTCCTCCTCTGGCCCAGAGCCTCAGTTTCCCCCTGATGGGGAGGAGGAGGAGGGTCCTGATCTTAGCGACACAGTTCATCGAGACCTGGGGAAGACACTAGGAAACCAAGTCAGCCACTTAGCGGAGTAGAGCAGAGGCTGTAAGGACCGGCATAATGGCTTCGGGCCACCGTCTGTTTCCTGAGGAAGAACCTCAGGCCCTAGCTCTCCCCAAGAGGTCCCAGTCCAGCCCCCACCTTTGTCTCCCCCCCTAGTCCAGTACATCCTAGTTGCCATGGCAATGGACAGCCCGGGGGAGGTGTAGGGAATTGGTCCGAATGCCCCCCACTGCCCTCCCCTACAGCCTTTGGACCCCTTCCCACCCACCCTCACCCCCACCTCCACCCCCAGACCCAGTTGGTGGTTCCGAAAGAAAGAGAGAGGGAGAGTCAGAAAGGGAGGGAAGAAGAAAGACGTGAAGGACAGAGAGAAGGAGATGAAGGACAGAGAGAGAGAAGGGAAGGGAGGAGGACTATTGGGGGCTTCCTGGCCGACAGGGGTCCCTCGCCCTTCGCCTTGATCGGATAAGGTCAGGTGGCTCCTCCCTCCTGTCACCTAGGGTGCTCTCCAGGGCAGAAACAGCAGGTGGCTGGGGAGGAGGGGGCGGGGAAGAGGGGAGCGGAGGCAGCTGGCTGGGCGGGGTGGGGGGAGCCGAGACACGCGGGGGCCCGGGCAGGGGTCCTCTTACCTCCGGCCGCGCTCCGCTCTGCCGGGGAGACGCACTCCCGGCGAGGCTCGCCCGGGCTCCCGCCGCCTGCCGGCTCCAGCTCGCCAGCCCTCCTCCTTCGTTCGCTCCCTCCCTCCAGGCCTCCTCCCCCTCCGCAGCCGGGCCTCCCAAGCTCAGCCCGCGGCGGGCGCGCTGGTCTGCGGCCCCTCGAGGCTCCTGCCTCCCGGGGGTCATCCGCCTGCGAGCCCGGGGTTAGGGAGCCGCTGGCCAGTCTTGGGGTCGGGGGTGGCGAGGGTGGGGCGGGGAAACTGGACCGCGGGGACTTAGCGGAGGAGGGGCAAGGAAGGAGCGGAGAAGGAGGGGGCGAGGAGGACGGCGGGGAGCGGGCTTCATTGGTGAAGCGGTTGGTGTCCTGCCCCCACCCCGTCCCGTTTTTTCAACACGAATGAGCCCGAAGAGGCAGCTGATGTTGTTAGGGGCTGAGGAGCTAGCTGTCAGGGGAGGAGGAAGCGTGTCACCGTGTGTCACTGTGTGCATCCTTGTGAGGGCTCTTCTTGGGTAGAGCTCAGAGGGGCACCACCTGAAGGCCTGCTGGAAGCTAAGGGTGCTTCTGATGCAGGCTAAGACCGCTTGTGAAGTTGGAGGTGGTTGCACGGATCAAAAAGGATGTGGGCTCTTGGCACACCTGTGTACACCTCTTTCTCCTCCCAGAACACAAGCGCACACTTATGGTGGGGACACACACAATTGCCACACACATTACAGTTTCTCATAGTCCCTTTCCTCTCCCATACACAGACGGCAGGAAAGCACACATAACCCCATAATCTCTAGGCTAACTGCAGAGTCACACACACAGTGCTTTTGGGATGAGAAGGTGGGAAATCAACCTCTAGGGAGTTTTTTCTTCTCTGGGCGATTTCATCTTCTTCCTGGGCCAGGCCTGGCAGCTAAAGCCCCAAAGACTCCTGGGTCCCCAGAGAAGTACATGCCCCCCCTCCTCTCTCTCTCTCTCTCTCTCTCTCTCTCTCTCTCTCTCTCTCTCTCTCTCTCTCTCTCTCTCTCTCACACACACACACACACACACACACACACACACACACACACACAAAGTGCATTTTAATTATAGTCTTTATTTTTCTGTCAGCTGAGGAAGCAGGAGTCAGGAGTGGGTACAAATAAAAAGTAATCAGTGAGGAGCCTGGCAGCAATTGAGGGGTGGGGCAGGGGGGTCTTTCTGGAAGAGGCCACCAGGAAAGAAAAGAAAGGAACGGGGTTGGGAGGAAAAAGGCAGGTGCTGAGGCAGGAGAATGAAAGAGGCCTAGGAAGCTGAGACTCTGAGAGAAACAGATCAAGACTGGCAGGAGAATACTATAACCCTGGTCTCCCTGGATGCGTGGCAAGGGCTGAGGACCTCATCAAAGGACAAAGGACCCCCCTGCCCCAACATAGCTCACTCTCCGGGCTCTGCATGCAGTGAGTGGCAGGTCTCTGCACGGTGGGTTCTCTTGGCCTTGCTCTAAGTGAACTGGGGTTTTGTCCTCCAGTAAAGGAGTCCACAAACAGCAGTGGTCAGGGAGCGATCTGGACACAGGCCATCCTGTGGGTGCTGTGCTCCTGTGCTTCCAAGGTACATGCCTGTGACTAGCTCCAGAGATCTCCCTGCCATTCACCCCTGTGTTACAGAAAGTGGCTCTAGCAATCAGGAGCCCTGGGTTGGTCCTGACACCCACACTAGCTACCTGTGTGACCTGGGGTAGTCGTTCAACCTTAGTTCCATTTTATCGGAGATGCTCGGTCATCTCTGCCAGCTTGGTCATCACTGCCAGCTTGTAGGGTTTCAGTGTGTGTGTGTGTGTGTGTGTGTGTGTGTGTGTGTGTGTGTGTGTGTGTACATGAGGGCCACGGCACATGAGTGGAGGACAACTTTTGAGAGTCAGCTCTCTCCTTCCATCCTCAGGGATCGAACTCAGGTCCTCAGGTTTGGCAGCAAGAGCTTTTACTGCTGAACCATTTTACTTTGCCTACATGTAAGGTTTTTGAAAGGCTTAAATACCAAGGACATTAAACGGGCTGATACATTAACTACGGATAAGTGTGTGGCTATGTGCAGGGGCATGCGGCCTGCGTGTGTGTTGGTACACTGGCCAGAATGTGAGCCCAGTCTTGCCAACACCAAGTGAGGAGCAGGCAGCACGGGAAGCTGAGGCTGATGTCAGCAGCTTGGGGTCCACATCTGTCCCCAAAAGGCTGTGCGACCATCTACGCCTGGCTGATTCTGTGCACTGCCCTTCGATCCAAACAGACAGCTGGAAAGAGGCTCTGAACAAGAGTCAGAGAAGGGCTGAGGTCTTGGTGAAAAGGAAGCTGGGAAAAATAAACAGTGTGTTTAATTGTCTGAAAAGCAGAGAGCAAGCTTACTTTGAGCTTGGGAATAGAGGGAGAGAAACAGTGGCCAGTTATGGAAGAGGAGGCCGGACGGAGGCTGGAGGCACTGCGTCTGCTACATTCATCTGGTCCACAGGCCTCAGCAGACAGGGCAAGGCACAGTTGGTAGGCTGCCGGTGGGGCCTAGGCCTCAAAGGAGATTCTGAGTCTTCTGCATCCGGCTGGAAGAAAGAAGGATAAGGGGCGCAAACCCACCCTCCCAGCCTCTCGGGATGCTACGGCTTCCATGGCTCCCAGAGCCCACTTTTCTCTGGCAGCACAGGGGTACCAATGGACATCGCTGCAGCATCTGTCCAGACACACCACAGGCCCACTCCACCTCTGCCAGCCCTTTCCCCAGGTCTGTTTTCCACTCTCTCTCCATCACCCCATCTCCTTGCTCCTTCCCTTCCTTTTCAACTCCTTCACCTTACCTCCCTCACCGGTTTCCTTCCTTCCCTTTCTCCCTCTCTCTCCTCCCTCCTCTCTCCCCCCCTCCTCTTTCCCCCTCCTCTCCCCCTCCTCCCTCCCTCCCTCCTCTCAGCCCAGATCCTTACTGGGGACACTGGCAGGTCTTCTTCTCACTCAGGAGCCTCTTGATCTGAGACATCCGTTCTGCCTGGCGCTGCCCAGGGACAAGGAGAGGAGTTGTGAGGGTCCCAGTCCTCCAGGAGGGAGGTGCCCCTTGGAGGGGGGAGAGGGGGGAGCTGGCAGAGAAGAAGCATTCACTGTGGCTTAAGCCACCTGTCCTCTCGGCCCTGCAGACAGGATCAGAGGCAGGGCCAGGTCTGCAGTGAGGAACTTCAGGGGCCAGGCGGGGAGAGCTAAGTCCCAGGGTGCTCAGCCTCATGTACAAGATACTGTGCTTGAGGGCCCAGTGGGGGGTGATGGGAGCCCACTCACCTGCTGGTGCCTGCACTTGACACAGCAGAGGATGCAGAGCCCAATGAAGATCAGAAAGCTGAAGATGCCCCCCAGCACGAGAGCCAGGAACATTGGCTGGTCCTGCTTCAACCCTCTGGCTGAAACTGAGAGAGAGAGAGAAAAGCGCGGGGTGGGGGGTGGGGGTGTATTTGGCTGGAGATGTAGCTCTGGTAGAGGGAGCCCTGGGTTCCACCCCAAGCACGGTCAAGAAAGAGAGATACTCAATGCCTCCATCTAGGGACAGTCTTTCCTGTGGTCCCAGATCAGAGAGAAGAGCTGAGGACACAGGATTCTCAAAGGCCACCAGGCCTTCCTTGGGAGTACAGAACAGGAAAGGAAGTTTTTTTTTTCTTACACAGTTCTCTAGAGAGCTAGAAGTCGGGGCCTGAAGTCAGGCTCTGTGTGTTTGTTTAGGTTCAGAGGGAAGCCATGGAGGAGGGTAGCTCTTAGCCAGAGGAAGGCCTCATTCCTAGACTCTATGGAAGTGGGAACCTGGAACTCAGGACCTATGTCTTCAGGCCACTGTACATAACCCTCCATGTCAGCGGAGCTAGGGAGCTGGGACTCTGGGTCATCTTGGCTAATCCCTAGGAAGATTTCACAGTTGAAGAGGCCAAGGCTTAGTGTGAGGCCTTAGGAATTGACTCCTTACCCTGGATATTGGAGGTTATCTTGACCTCATCCCCTTCAGTCAGTTGACACATCCACAGCCCTGCCTCAGGGTCCAGCATTTCAACCACCTTCTCCTGCCTGGAGACCTTGTCCTGGTTCTCCAGCTTCAGGGTCAGCCTCATCTTGGGGGAGGCAGGTCCCCTCACCTCACAGGTCACAGCGTTGTCTTTCTGAGCCACTGGAGAGGAAGGAGAAGCAGAGACCTGGAGCCTCTTGCTCGGGGGTTCCGAGCACTTTCAAGCTGTAAGGAAGGTGATTCAGTAGAATGGGGGAAACGATCCTATGTGTGAGTGGTCGTTTAGCTTCTTGGATGCTATTTTCATGTCATTGTCAGGGAGAAACAGCCTGGGAGTGAGCTATCCTTGGATTTGAACCCGAAGTCGTGTTGAACCAGATTTCCTTCTTGCTGAATGTGATCGGTACTCTGCCAGGCCTGGAGTCTGCAGAGGCACACACAGCATGTCCCTGGACAAACTGCTTAACCACCGGCACCACCGACGATAACGGAACGTATGAGTGCCTGAAGTGTTTGATTGGGGCCTAGCATAATGCTGTAAGTATCAGGGTTAGTCATTGCTATTTGTGGAGCTGGTGAAGTGACGAGTTAAGGATACAAATAACTCATTGATGTTACAACCATTACTATGTGCAAAGACTTTGTTCCATATTAAAATGATGGTGGGGTGGGAGAGATGGCTCAGAACTTAGAAGTCCTTCTGCTCTTCCAAAGGACCCACATGGCAGCTCACCACCATAACTATAGCTCCAGGGGATCTGATGCTCTTCTGACCTCCTCTGTCATGACATGTATGACATACATTTTCTCTCTCTCTCTCTCTCTCTCTCTCACACACACACACACACACACACACACACACACATACACACACGCATGCACTCACTCACACTTGCATACACACACACACACACACACACACACACACACACACACACACACACGAAAATAAATCTTAAGGGGCTGGAGAGATGGCGCAGTGGTTAAGATACTGGTTGCTCTTCCAGAGCATCTGGGTTCAGTTCCCAGCACCCACATGGCAGTTCACACCTGTCTGTAACTCCAGTTCCAAGGCTTCTGACACCCTCACACAGATATAAAATAAAAAATAAATAAATAAAGGCGATGGTGATGCATGCCTTTAATGAGGCAGATCTCTGAGTTCAAGGCCAACCTAGTCTACAGAGTGAGTTCCAGGAGAGCCAGGGCTACCCAGAGAAAACCTATCTCAAACAAAACAAAAACAAAAACAAGAAACAAACAAAGAAAAGGTGAACATGCAGGTCTGAGGTATCCAAGGGGCTCAGCCAGGGCCACAGGCTGTCAGGCAGAGAAAGAACTAGATCCTGGTTGTTAGTCTAAGCCTTGGTAGAGCCAATGTCGGGCCAGATGTTGGAGAAGGACTGTGGATTTCAGCCTCAATTCAAAGCCAGCCCAGGACTGGGTGCCGCTCAGTAATAGTTTGTGCATAGCATGTATGAGGCCCTGGTTTCTGTCCCCAGCACCAAAAGAAAAAAGGAAGAGAGAGAGAGAGAGAGAGAGAGAGAGAGAGAGAGAGAGAGAGAGAGAGAGAGAGAGAATCAAAGAATCAAGCTGGCTCAAAACCTGGAGACCCCTTCATCATTTAGCCAAACAAGCAGGGTCAAAGCATCCTCCTTTGGGGACCTGCCCAGGCATGGAGAGCCCCAGACGGACCCTCCCTCTTCATTTTACCCAGCATGCCCTTTTTCAGCCCACCACTCACATTTCATTACCACCAGGTTCACTTCCTGATGCAGTGTGCCTTTGGCCAGAGTTAGAGTCAGGTTTCCGGAACCAGCGCTCTCTAGCGAGACCTGGGGTATCTTGAGGCGGAGTGGGAGTGATTCCTCCATCTGGGGCTTGAGGTTGTCCCTGGTCTTTTGCATGGACACCTTCTTATTCTCCAGGGAGAAGTTGATCCAGGGCTGTGGGGAGGGGGCCTTCTCTGCCCTCCACCTCAGCTCTCCCCGCAGATTTTCTTCTCCCAAGTTAAGTGGGAAGGAAAACTCCACAAGCCCCCCTTCATTCTTATAGACTGTGGTAGATGTCTTCTGGAAACCTGGAGGTGAGAAGGGAACAGAAATAACCCTGAGTGAGGAGGGAGAGGGGGATGAGGGAGTATGTGGGGGGGGGGGGCAAACTTATGGCACAGGGGATCAGGTCAGTCTACCCACCAAGGTTGTTATTTCTCTCTCCTTGGAACCCCTGGAGCCCAGGAGTGACTTGACCTCTGCTTACCATCCTTCACAAAATAAGAGCCAGCTTGTAAATAAGGCTTGCTGTATACCAGGCACTAGCCTGGATGCTGTACATTGTAGTTCTTTTGTTTTGAGACAGGGCTTCTCTGTGTAGCTCTGGCTGTCCTGGAACTCGCTATGTAGACCGGGCTGGCCTTGAATTCACAGAGATCCACCTGCCTGTGCCTCCTGAGTGCTGAGATCAAAGGTGTGTGCCACTGTGGTGATATTTCATTTGTGCTCTAACAAATAAAGTTTGCCTGAAGATTAGATCAAGAGTTCAAGGTTGCCCTGGGCTACATGAGATTGATCCAGTCTAAAAGAGAAACAGAGCCAGGTGGTGGAGGCTCAGCCTTCCTTCTTGTATACTCCCTAGGTTGCTCCTGAAGGGGGAAGGGACCTCGGGACAAACCTCAGCTAGAGAGGGGTCTGGATACATCCCTGTCACCCACTCCAGCAGCTCCCAAAACCAGCTGAAGAGAAGAGGAAGGCTGGGAGTTCCTGAGCCAGAAGGAGGCTGCAAGGAGGGAGCCTCTTACCCAACACTGAGATGTTTATATCAAAGTTATTCTTTTGCTGGCTCTGGGTTACGGTGCAAGTCCAGATGCCACTGTCCTGAATCCTTAGGTTGGGCATGGAGAGGGTTTTGGAGCCCTTGACAATTCTATTCCCAGGGCCTCTGCACTCTATTGAGGGGTGAGTGACCTTGGAGCTGCTATCCAAGGTAAGGGTCAGACTCTGCCCCTGCAGCAGGCGGGTGTCCGGACTGGCGGTCACTGTGGAAGAAGCAGATGACCCGTATCACAACACACCATCCCCAAGGACAAAGAAGAAAGAAAAAACGAGAGTGTCTTTCCACTGTCCCCTCTCCCAACAGAGCCTCCCCTCCTAACTCCCAGCTGCCCATTCCCAGCACAGGGCGGGGTTCCCCTCTTTCTCCTCTCCCTTCCTCCTGTCTCCTTCCTCCCTCCAGTTCCTTCCCCCTGCTTTCCTTCTCTCTCAGTCTTTGTCCCTCCCCCATTAGCCAAAAGGAACAGTCCGACCCCCTGTGGTCTGTGAAATGTCATCAGCTCAGAAGTGGAAGGGAGTAAGGCGGCATCTGTGTTCCCGGGCTACCCCACTCACCTCTGAACACCCACAGCTCCACCTCTATCTTCTTGTTATCCACCTCACAGATATAAGTCTTTGAGTCTTCCATCTTAAGTTTATTGATGACGAGAGGAAATGATCCTCTGTCCCATGCAGCTTTTTTTGAATCAAAACGGTCAGACCCATCAAATGAACCTGTGAATAGAAGCCACACAAAGGAAGTTGAAATGCTCTGGTGTCCTAGCATCCCTGCCCAGAATAGTGCCCACAGCTATTGCAGAGTCTTTACTTCACCCCTCAAGGAACCCCAGACTGACGAGAAGGCCTATCGTATCTATTTATATGTGGGAACAATATCCTACCAGCTTAAAAAATATTATAAAACAATATGCTTATTTGGAGAGCACCCACTCACAGGCAGAACACTTTACATGAACCATCCCCAGTTCTCTTCACTCTGATTCCAGGAACTACACACTGTTTCGCCTACAGTGCAGATATGGACCCTGTCACTCAGAGTTGGAACAATTGCTCAAATTCAAACATCTTAATAATTTGTCAGAGCAGCCAGAATTATTAACGTATATTCAGAACTAAATACCTCCCCCAAAGATATTTTTTGGTTTCGTCCTCTTCGAGGCCTACTTGTCTGTCACAGACACCTTTGTGAGCATCCTGGTCATTCCGTTTCTTGTCTTTCTTCTTGGATTTCTCTTGCTGCTGCTGCTGCGGGACTGACTTCCAAAGCAATGATTAGCAAGTGTCATCCCCTGCCTAGGACCAAAGCTAGCAGCTTCCACTGGACACTGCCTTCTTCACACCTCTGTCCACAGGCCACCAGCTGGAAACCTCCCCACCAGACGTCCTTGACGGCTTGCCTTGCACTACTTCCTTACGCCATCTGCCCTTCCTGGAACGTCCTTCCCCCACATCCATTTTTCTGTATTTAAACTTCTTTTTTCTGTGGCTGGGGAGATGGCTAGAGTATGAGAGCACTTGCATCACGAGGACCTGAGCTGGAAACTCCATCACCCACGTGAAAAGCTGGACCAGTGTCACCACAGCAACCCCATTGCTGTGCAGGGCAGAGACAGGAAGATCTCGGGGGCCTGCTGACCACCAGATTAACTCCAGGTTAGTGAGAAACCTCGTCTCAAAGAAATAAGGGGCAGAGTGATAGAGCAGGACATCTGATGCCCCCCTTCGGCTACCTAAATGCTCACACACACATATAGCACACACACACATCAAAAAAAAAATTATTTTTGCCATGTTAGAAACTGAACACAGAGGCAAATGCTCTACCCCTGAGCCACACTCCTGGCCTGCCTATATTTTTCTTTTTTTTATTTATTTATTTATTTATTTATTTATTTATTTATTTATTTATTTATTTATTTTTTATTTTTTTTGGTTTTTCGAGACAGGGTTTCTCTGTGTAGCTTTGCGCCTTTCCTGGAACTCACTTGGTAGCCCAGGCTGGCCTCGAACTCACAGAGATCCGCCTGGCTCTGCCTCCCGAGTGCTGGGATTAAAGGCGTGCGCCACCACCGCCCGGCTATTTTTCTTTTTAAAATAATTTTATTTATTATTGGATGGCTCAGTGGATAAGAGCACTTTCTGCTCTTACAGAGGACCTGGGTTTGCTTCCCAACACTCATGTAGAGGCTCACAACCATCTGTAACACCAGGAGGATCTGACACCCTCTTTTGGTTTCCATAGGCATCAGGCACATGCATGGTGCACATACATACATGCTGTCAAAACACTCATACACGTACAAGAAAAAAAAAATCTTCAAAATTTTTATTTATGCTGGACAGTGGTGGTGCATTCCTTTAACCCCAACATCGGGAGGCAGAGGCAGACAGATCATGTGATGCAAAGGCTTGTACCACCCTGCTTGTGGTTTATCCCTTTAAAAACCCCTCACCCTGAGAGAGCTCAGGGGCATCCTCCTCCACCCGCTGCGGCACGGACTAAGCCTGGACTTGCTAGTTATTAATAAACTCCTGTGTGTTTTGCATCAGATATTGGCTCTGTGGAGGTCGTGTGTGTGTGTGTGTGTGTGTGTGTGTGTGTGTGTGTGTGTGTGTGTGTGTGTCACGACGCCAGCACAACAGTGAGATGGCTCAACAGGTAAAAGTACTTGCCGTGAGAGCCTTACTACCTGAGTTCAATCCCCGAAACCCACAGGAAGAGAAGAGAACAGGCTCCCAAAAGCTGTCCTCTGACCTCAACACATGCGCAGTTACTCCCAGAACATCCATATACACAAATACACACACTGATGATGATGATGATAAAAACAACAATAAATTTTTTAAAAATAATGCTTTTTAAATGCAAACCAAAATTTAGGTACAGAAATCATAATTAGCTGGGTGTGATAGTGCACTCATGGAATCCCAGCATCTGGAAGGCTGTGCAGGAGCATCACAAGTTCAAAGCTAGCCTAAGATGCATTGGAAGTTAGAGGCTTAGTAGGCTGTATGGTAAGATCTTACCTTGAAATAAAAATCATAATCATAATATTATTAAATATCATGCTATGTCAGGTAAAACAGTAATAGCATCTGGAATGGTGGCTCATGCCTGTATTTCCGGCATTTGAGAGCCTGAGGCAGGTGAATTACTGTAGGTTCAAAGGCAGCTTAGGCTACCAAATAAGACCTTGTCTCAAAAAACAAAATGATAATGGTTATTGTCTTAGTTATATTGCTGTGAGGAGATACCGTGACCACAACAATTCTTATAAAACAAAGCGTTTAATTAGGGCTTTGCTTACAGTTTCAGAGACTTAGTCCATTATCACCATGGCAGGGAGCATGGTGTCGAGCACAGCAGCACACAGTGAGGCATGGTGCTGGAGAAGTAGCTGAGAGTTCTACATCCTGATCCACGGACAGCAAGGAAAGAAAGAGATTGGGACTGGCTAGCATGGACTTTTGAAAACTCAAAGCCCACTCCCAGCGACACACTTCCTCCAACAAGGCCATACCTCCTGACTCTTCTAATCCTTTCAAACAGTTCCACTCCCTGGTGACAAAGCCTATGGAGCCATTCTTATCCAAACCACCATGGCTGTGTGTTAGAGGATGTTATTTGGTGGACTACTAGAGTTGGCACTAAAATGATACTTTTTTTTTTTTTTGAGCTGAGGATCGAACCCAGGGCCTTGCACTTGCTAGGCAAGCGCTCTTCCACTGAGCTAAATTCCCAACCCCTAAAATGATACTTATACATAATATTTCATGAAATGGGAAATGTTCATAGCATACATCTGTTTGTTTGTTTGTTTGTTTGTTTGTTTGAGCCAGGGTTTCTCTGGGTAGCCCTGGCTATCCTGGAACTCAGCCTGTAGACCAGGGTGGCCTTGAACTTGGAGATCTGCCTGCCTCTGCCTCTGCCTCCCAAGTGCTGGAGTTAAAGGCTTGCACCACCACTGCCCGGCCATAACGTACATCTTAAAAGCTGCTTTAAAATAATCTCTGTTTTCTCGGGTTAGTCATTTAAACCACAAAAATCCCTCAGACTTCACACTTCCACTTCTCTGTCCGTCATTCTAATTCTAGCAACAGTTTGGTACAGGGTCTTCCACGCCTTTTTCTTTGCTCATGC
Organism: Peromyscus californicus insignis; assembly: GCF_007827085.1. NCBI lineage: Eukaryota > Metazoa > Chordata > Mammalia > Rodentia > Cricetidae > Peromyscus > Peromyscus californicus. Next base: position 138,809,658 of record NW_026294584.1, read on the forward strand.
AAACATGTTCACATACAATCAATGTTCCAATTAAAATGGGGCTGGAGAGATGGCGAACAGTTAAGAGCACATACTATTCTTGCAGAGGATTTGAATTTGGTTCCCAGAACTCATGTCAAGAGGCTTACAACAGTCTGTGACCTCAGCTCCAGGTTATCTGATGCCCTCTTCTGGCATCCTCCCGCAACTGCACTGAGACACACTCATACACGGTTAAAAACAATCTTTCCAATGGGATTATATGACATGTTTATTGATCGGCTTTCACTTTGTAGAATACCCTTGACATGGTCCTTTATAGGTGGAACTCTTTCCTTCTTTTTTTTTTTTTTTTTTTTTTTTTTTCGTTTTTCGAGACAGGGTTTCTCTGTGCAGCTTTGCGCCTTTCCTGGGACTCGCTTGGTAGCCCAGGCTGGCCTCGAACTCACAGAGATCCACCTGGCTCTGCCTCCCGAGTGCTGGGATTAAAGGCGTGCGCCACCACCGCCCGGCGCTCTTTCCTTCTTTTTGTTTTGAGTTTCTGGAAGCCAATCTTATTCTAGTTTGAGATGTAGATTCACATGCAATTGTAAGAAATAAGAGCGTGAAATCCTGTGTACTCTTTCCCAGCTTATTTCAATAGTTACATCTTACAAAACTGTGGTACTCCAGGCAGAGGCAGCGTGCACCTGCCTTTAATCCCAGCACTCAAGAGGCAGAGACAGGCAGAGTTCAAGGCCATCCTGGTCTACAGAATAAGTTGCAGGACAGCCAGGGCTACACAGTGAAACCCTGTCTTGAAGAAAAAGAAAAAAAAAAGAATGAACAAAAGAAAGAAAGTTAAAACACCCTCTTTTTCTTTGTGGACCTCCATCCTTTCTGTTATTAATTTCTATAATCTGGAATTTCAAGAATGTTATCTACTGTCATTTTCTCCCTTTTTGGAAGTACTATAGATTGAACCTAGGGCTTCACTCATACTCCACCACTGAGCTACAGCCCCGCCCTCAATGCTCTCTGTTAATAAATGTTTGGAAGCTGGAAATAAAACTCAGTGGTAGAGCACTTGACCTGCATGCGGGAGACTCTAGATTCAAACCTTCAGCACAGCCCAAAATAAGCGAATACATAAATGGAAATAATGGCCAGATGTGGTGGCACACATCTTTATTCCCAGCACTCAGGAGGCAGGTGCAGGGAGGATTTCTATGAGTTCAAGGCCAGGCTGATTTACATGGTGAATTCCAGGCCAGCTGGGCTACAAAGTTAGACTTTGTCTTACAACAGATAACAATAACAACAACAATAGCAACAACAATAATAATAATAATGTATGTGGACTATTATGTGTGTAGACCATTCTAATATGTACAGACTGTTATAATGTGTACAGACTGTTACAATGTGTGTACACTGTTACAATATGTGTAGGCTGTTATAATGTGTGCAGATTATTACAATGTGTGTAGATTGTTACATGTGCAGACTGTTACAATGCATGTAGACTATTATAATGTGTGCAGATCATTTATACCTAATGTAATTGTTGATATATTAGGACTTGTGCCTGTTACTTTGTTTTAGTTTTTTTTATTTTTCTGTTTTGTTTTGAGATAGGGCCTAATGTAGCCCAGTCTAGCCTCAAACTCCTTCTGTAGCTAAGAATGACCTTGGACTTCTGATCTTTCTTCCATATCCCAAGTCCTGGTGTTATAAGCCTCTCAGGCCCAGACTACAGTGTGCTAGGGATCTAGCCCTGGGTTTCCTTTGTGCTAGGGGTCTAGCCCAGGGTTTCCTTTATACCAGGCACTCTACCAACCAAGCTACATCCTTCAGCCCCGTGTTTCAGTATTCCTTTTCTTGCCTTCCTAGAGTTTGATTAAACATTTTTTTAAAAAATCATTGCATTTGCGTGTGTGTGTGTGTGTGTGTGTGTGTGTGTGTGTAAGGAGGGAAGGAAGAAGAAGGAAGGAAGGAAGGAAGGAAGGAAGGAAGGAAGGAAGGAAGGAAGGAAGGAAGGAAGGAAGGCTGGACATTTAGACATTTGAGTACTATGTTATAAGAGTTTGTTGTTGTTGGTTTCTTTAAGATTTTGTATTGTTCTGGGTGTGCTGGCACAACCCTTTAATCCCAGCACTCGAGAGGCAGAGGCAGGCTCAGCTCTGTGAGTTCAAGGTCAACCTGGTCTTCATAGCAAGTTCCAGGACAGCCAGGGCTACATAGAGAGACCCTGTCTCAAAAAACCCAAAAAACCCAAACCAAACCAAACAAACAAAAAGATTTTTGGGTTGTTTTAAACCTTCTCTTTTAACTGACTCCTTTTGGCCAATATTTGTTCAGGGGATGCCCTCCTTATCACTGCAGATGGAAGTAGAAATCCAAATTCCTTCCATCATTGTTGACCCCGGAGGGCCGTGCCCCTCATTACTACTGGGCTGAGCGGAAATGCCAGCCCGCACTCTGACCTCACCCATATTGTAGTGTGGTGGTCTCATTGCTGCTGGCTGATGATGGAAGTTCTAACTCTCCACCAGCAGCCCCTGACACCACCCTGCAGGAAGTGGTGTTCTTGATTGTCGGGTGGGCCGAGTGCCCAGGCTGTTCTGACACTTTCCACCAGGACTGCGGGAGCCTGTGGCAGGCTGGCATGGATCAACAGTGACTCTCAACTTCACCCTCTAGGGCACTGTCCTGGTGGAGGTGTTTGGACACTCCAGTCCAGTCTCAAGAGGAGGAAGTGTGGCTCCTTGCTCAGTGTTGGCATACATTAGGGAACAGGCAGAGTGTTTCCTCTGATGTTTGGCTGAAGTGCAACAATTATCATAGAGGCTTTTGCCTTTCTAGATTGTTCCTTCCCTAGTCTTTAGTGAGCGAAGGCTGCCTTCCACTGAGGTCCATTTGTTCCTGTGCCTGTTCCATATGTCTAGATGGCCTTGGGCTCCTGGTTTACAAAGAGGTAAGGCCTGTGATGTTGGGAACCAGATTCTTTTTTTTTTTTTTTTTTTTTTTTTTTTGGTTTTTCGAGACAGGGTTTCTCTGTGTAGCTTTGCGCCTTTCCTGGGACTCACTTGGTAGCCCAGGCTGGCCTCGAACTCACAGAGATCCGCCTGACTCTGCCTCCCGAGTGCTGGGATTAAAGGCGTGCGCCACCACCGCCCGGCTGGGAACCAGATTCTTACTACAAAGTGGCGAAGGACTTGGCTAAAGTGTGCAAATTTTCTACTGTTTTGTGTAGGTAGACTTTGCAAATAATGAAACTGAGTATTTAGCTGAAGAGATTTCTAAGCAAAAAGGACCCAGTCTTACAGATTTGGAAAATTATCAGTCCACTTGTATTCTAAACATGAGGACGTGTGTTCCAGTCACCAAGAGTTCATGGATTGTATGGGCGGAAACACTGCTGGTTTGGATTCCGGGGTCATAAAATGATGGCAGGGATGCAGTGAGGGAAGGCTGTGGACTCCTGGATTGGAAGGGCAGACAGTAGAGCAACTTAGGGATAAATGTGAGCTATTTTCAAGAGGAGGGAAAATCACCCCACCGGCGATTCGGGGATTATCAGAACCATTATCACAGTTTCAACAGGCTGTCTGGCCTCTGCCATGGGGACAGGACTCCACCCAGCAGAGTCCTGGGCACAAATCTAGCCTGGAAGCAGATTATGCTGACCTTTAAGATCTAATGAGCCCATGAGTGATGGTGCAGGCCTCTCCCAGCACATAACTATCTGGAGGCAGAGGCAGGTGGACCTGTGCATTTGAGGCCAGCCTGGTCTACAGAGCAAGTTCCAGGACAGCCAGGGCTACACAGAGAAAGACTGTCTTGAAAAACCAAAAAGAAAAAAAAAAAACTCTCTAATGGAACTCGCCAAGGTCTGGACTTCCTAGAAATCCAGCATCCCTTCCTTCTTCTCCATTTCTTCTTCTGGGATGGGAAGTCGTCTATCCTGTGCCTGTCCATCATTCTCTTTTAGGAGCACATGACTTGTCTAGTTTCATGGGGTCGTAGCTAGAGAGAACTTTTGTCTCTGAATGAATTCAAACCCAGTGATCTATGTAACACTCATGTCAAGTTTGAATGGCATCTGATGAAACCGGGAGGGGGGAGGGGGGTGGGGGGGGCGGGGTAGGTCTTTAGGAATGAGATAAGATTTGTGTGGGGGATGTATCTTTGTTTGTTTGCTTTTGAGACAGGGTCTTTCTATGTAGCCCTGGCTGTTCTATAACTTGCTATGTATACTAGGCTGGCCTCAGACTCACAGAGATCTACTAAATGCTAGGATTAAAAGTATGTTATCTCCATGCCTACAGAGATAAGACTTGTTGAAAGCCAGATCTGATGACCACCTGTAATCCCAGAAGGAGGGTTATTGGGAGTTTGAGACCAGCCTGGATTACTGAGTAAGATCTTGTCTCTAAACAAGTGTCCCCCCCCACAACACACACATAAAATAAAATAAGATATTTGGAGCTGGAGAGATGGCTCAGGAGTTAGAGCATTGACTTCTCTATCCAAGGACCCAGGTTCAGTCTCCAACATCCACACAGTGGCTCATGACTGTTTCAACTCCAGTTCCAGTGGACCTGACATCCTCTTCCACCCTCCTCAGGCAGAGGCTGCACACCTTTAATCCCAGCACTTTAGAGCTAGAGACAGGGGAATCTCTGTGAGTTTGAGGCCAGTCTATTCTACAGAGATATTTCCAGGACAGGTAAGGCAAATACAGAGAAACTCTGTTTCGAAAAACCAAAAAAAAAAAAAAAAAGTATTTGCAAAATGTGCTCAAAGACACAAATTATTCACTGGAGATGCTCTTGTTATAAAAGCTGAAAAAAAGCCTAAATGTCCAACAATATGGAATTAGTCAAGTAAATCATAGTGGAGTTGAATAAGGAATTAAGCAGTTATGGAAAAGAAATGAGCTAGAAATACATATCTACTTCAGATGACTATAAATTTTTTGTTTTGTTTTGTTTTTTGAGACAGGGTTTCTCTGTGTAGCTTTGCGCCTTTCCTGGAACTCACTTGGTAGCCCAGGCTGGCCTCGAACTCACAGAGATCCGCCTGGCTCTGCCTCCCGAGTGCTGGGATTAAAGGCGTGCGCCACCACCGCCCGGCCCTATAAATATTTTTAATTTTTAACTACATTTACTAGTTTCTTTAGAGCGTGTGTGAGAGTGCTCACTCACACGTGCCACAGAGTACATGTGGGGCTCAGAGGACAAGCTGTGGTCATGAATTGGAAGTCAGGTTAGCAGACGTGGCAGTAGGCACCTTCAACGGCTATGTCATCCCACCAGGCCAAGCGTATGTATTTACACACCTAGAATAGAGAATCATCTTTAAAACACCTATCTAGATATCAAGCAGGATCGGATTGCCTAGAACACAGCTTTCTAGAGGAGGCCCTGGGCCAGCACTCCAGTCCCAGCTCTGCCCCTAAGTGGGCACGAAAGCTTGGGGCAGGGCCTCAGCTGCCTACCAAGAAGACTGTAAGTGGACTGCAGCTCTTCCCCAAACTTCAGCCCTTCAGACATTGCTCGTGGTTTAGCCAAATGCATCTACTTTATACAGCATCTTAGAATGTACTCGGGCGTGCTGTTTGTTTGTTGTTCAGGGCAGGGTTTCTCTGTGTAGCCCTGGCTGTCCTGGAACTCACTCACAGTATGTTCACTTTTAAGATGAAATAAATGTATTTTATTTGTTTTTGAGACAGTCTTGGCATATGACCCCAGAACTTATCACCTTCTTGCCTTAGTCTCCTAATGCTAGGATCACAGAACATGAATTTTTGTTTTTGCTTTTGTGGGGTTGTTTGTTTGTTTTGATTTTCTGAGACTGGGTTCCTCTGTGTAGTCCTGGCTGTCCTGGAACTCATTCTGTATCCTAGGCTGGCCTTGAACTCAGAGATCCACCTGTCTCTGCCCCCCGAGTGCTGGGATTAAAGGTGTACACCACCACCTCTTGACTTTTTTTTTTCTTTGTTTTTGCTGGGAAATCAAATCTAGGCCCTTAGATGTTCTAGACACTCCATACCACTCACTAGCTGTTGCTTTTGATGGGATTAAACCAAGTATCATATCATCTTCATGGCCTATAGTAATAATATTTTTAAAATCATATACTTTATATGATGATTTTCCACTGTCCATTGAAGTCATGGATATTAAAAGAACAAAATTAAGATTCTACCAGAAGCCATTTGCCATCAACAGCTGGAGAAAGGAAATCCCAGAATAGAGAACCACTGAGATTTTGTCAACCCTAGCCACCATGGAACACTGGACTTCCTAGGAACAGATTTCCAACAACAAGCTCATTCAACTCAATGTTTTCCTCCCCGGGTTGGGGGACAGGGAACCCCACCTTTAGTCAAAAAATTATTCTGATGTCCCAGAATCCTCGTCTGGTCAGGGAGCTTCCAGAAGAACAGACGGCTCTTCTGGGAACCTTCGCAGGGCAGTTCCACCGAAGCCCCTTCTTTGCCCAACACCACTGTCTTCCCGTGAGTGACAGCCGGGAGTTGTACTGGGTAGAAAAGAAGGTCAGGCTTCAATGTTACCGCGGCCTCCCTCTGAGCGTCTCCCATCCGCCCACCTCCCGCACCATCTGCTGCTGGTCCTCCAGTCTGAGAACTTACCCAGCTGCAGCGCCAGGAACAAGTGCCTAAAAGAGATTCCTCGGTTCATCGTGGCCTTGCTGAGATGGACAGGCTGAATTGCTGGGGATCTGAGTCTGGGAAAATGGCAGGGGCGGAGGAAAATAGAAACCATTACTCTTAGGCTTTCCTTGGGCCTGGAGCACACAAGAGCTTTCTCTCTCTCCCCCCTCAGGACCTTTATAACCAACCCTGAGAACCTTATCTGTATATGCTACGCAGGCACGCTGCAGTAATGTACCACAAAAGTCCGTGCCAAATTAAGACTGTGTGATGTTGGTAGCATAATAGCAATTTTAACATCCTAAGCAATAGCAGCATATAACACAGACACAGAAGAAAGTATATGCGTGGGTGTCAAACACAAACTACAGTTTCAAGCACTTCCATGAAGAGTTACAGTCTCCTACCCTGGCACAGAGGTACACATGTGTAATCTTAGTACACATGTGTAATCAGGAGGCTGAGGCAGGAGGACCATGAGTCCAAAGCCAGCAAGGACTACATAGTGAGACCATATCTTAAAAGTAAAACTAAAGGGGCTGGAGAGTTGACTCAGCAATGGAGATCATGTGTTGCTCCTATGGAGGACCCAGGTTTGATTCCTAGCACCCACATGGCAGTTCCATCTGTAACTTCAGACCTCGGGGATACAATGCCCTCTTCTGAACCCAGCAGGCTCCAGGCACCCAGGTGGTGCACATACATACATGCAAACACCCATACACATAAAATACATTTTTTTTAGTAAAGAGAGAGAGAGAATTCAAGGCCAGCCTGAGCTATATAGCAAGTTCAAGGCTAACCTGGGTTATATGAGACCCTGTCTCAAAGGTGGAGAACCTACTAGTCTTTTAATAAAAGTAATTACAGCCTGGTGGTAGTGCACATCTTTAATTCCAGCACTCAGGAGGCAGAGACAGGTGGATCTCTGAGTTCAAGGCTAGCCTGGTCTACAGAGCAAGTTCCAGGACATCCAGAGCTATACCGAGAAACCCTGCCTCAAAACAAAATTAAAAAGTAATTATTTCTGATCTCTTTGCTTAAGAAACACCTAGTTTTGAACTGGTCAGTTGGTAAGATGTTTACCATGCAAATGTGAGGTCTGGAGTTTGGAACCCAGACCTCACTTAAAAGCCAGGAAGGCACTTATAATCCCAGTAACTGGGAGTCAGGGACAGAGGATCCCTGGAGCAAGCTGGCATGGATACCCATACCCACCCCCAACATGCTAACTCAAACATACATACTTGCTCACACATAAATCTTGTTATGAGAGACAATATTATGAGTGGGTTTTGTTGCTTTGATAATTATTTAGAGCTTTGGACAAGTAGTTCATAAAAGAAGCTATTAGATTCTGATAGAGAAACATCTCTTTTTAGTTTAGATTTCTGTCCTGGTTAGACTTGGGTTTTAAAATTATAAAGATTGGCTGGAGCAGTGGCTCAGCCATTAAGAACACTGGCGGCTCTTTTAGAGGACCTGGGTCCAGTTCCCAGCACTCACTGGTGGCCTGTCTGGAACTCAGTCCCATAGCACCAGATATACACATGGTGCATAGCCACACATAGAAACAAAACATCCATACACATAAAACATTTAAAGTATAAGCATAGACTGACAATTTCATTTCATATAAATAAAATAATATAGGCATGCACGTACATGTACATACACACACACACACACACGTACATATATATATATTTAGGTCCAGGTTCAGAAACTTTGGTAAACCATTTTCAGATACCTTTATTTCACCTATAAACCGGATCACCTTTACTGATATTGTAAAAATTGTTTTGTTTTATTTTTCCCCTGTGGTGGGCCTAGAACCTAAAGATTTCCACATGCCAGGTAAGTGTGCTGTTACTGAGCTGCTCTCTCAGTCCTGAAAACTGTAATTTTCAAATATTTAGCATGTTTACAGATGGACCTTGTACCCAGGCTGCCTCATTGGCTTCTTTTCTCCCTTTGTGGTACGAGGGTTGTACCCCGCCCCTTGCACCTGCTGGGCAAGAGCTCCATTACTGACCTGGATCCTCAGCACTTTGGGTTTTGTTGCATATCCTGCCTGCTTGCCAAAAACAGAGCTACTCCAAGACTGAGTGCCACTGACAGGCGGGGCCCCGTCAACTTTAAACATGCTCCATCTGTGCAGGACTGGGCCCGGTCACGGATGCACAGGAGCTCATGAGGCCACAGCCCTGCCTCTCCCTGAGGAACTACGGGTAGCAGACAGCTGGAAGAGGATCAGTCATGGTCCTCAGTGGTGTGGACACTGGTAGCTTGCCCATGCATCAGATAGCTCCAGACCCGTGCTCTGGGGCTACCCTAGTTAAACTGGGTGGGTCAAGAAACAACATAACCAAAAAGACACGAGAAGGGGACTTGTTGGGAAGAGGAGAGTAGTTGACAGGGGTGGGCGAAAGGTAAGGTGGGGAGGGTGAGTGACCAGAACGCGTTGTACACATGGACAAGATTGTCTAAGAGAAAAGCATCAAACCGAAAACAAAACACATTACTTACTGAAGTGAGCAGGGGTAGCTGTTATTAACTTAATTTTTTTACTTTGTTTGCTTATTTATTTATCTATTGTGTATGTAACACTTGCGTGGCAGTCAGAAGACAACCTGTGTGAGTTCCTTAGGGGTCTAGACAGACGACAGGCCTAGTGACAGGCACCTTTGCCCACTAAGCCATTTCGCCAGCCCGGTTTACTCATGTTGGGATGGGACTCAGGGCCACACACATTAGTCAAGTGCTCTACCACTGAGCCCCTGTGGCGACGGTGGCAATGTTTTAATAAAAAAATCTCAAAAAATTTAAAAATGGGGAACGCAGCTCAGCTAGTAAGTGCCTGCCTGGCATATGTGAGACCCTGGGTTCGGGAACATCAGGTGAGTTAGTGGTACCAGCTGTGGTGGTACATACCAATAATGCCAGCACAGGAGGCAGAGAGAGGCAAGAAATCAGGAGTTCAAGGTCATCCTCAGCTATACAGACAGAGGCCAGTCTGGGCTATGTGAGACCCTGTCAAAATTTTTTTCAGATGTTTTTCAATATTGTGCCCTGGCCAATAACTTCCTTGTGGATGGAAACAGAAAATGATTTAAGAAGATGCCCAAGTGATGGGGACTGAGACAAGGGGCCAGAACAGTATCTGAAGGTCCTGGAGTGCAGGCTAAAACCCTGGGACTTGACCTTGGAAGCCTGAGAACCAGCAGACAGTTTTAGGTAGAGAAGGTGATTCTGGTTGCAAAACGGATTCCTCCAGCTGCAGGATAAAGGCTGAACCTGAGAAGGCAAAGCTGTGATTCTAGTGAGGGGACACAATCTCTCTAAGACAGCTGGAAGGTGCGAGAGAGCTGGGGGACAGGGTGTGTGTCTGTCTGTCTGTCTCTCTTTCTCTCTCCCCTCCCCTCTCCCTCCCGCTCTCTTTTTCTTTTCTTTTCTTTTCTTTTCTTTTCTTTTCTTTTTGTTTGTTTGTTTGTTTTTGTTGAAGACAACCTGGAGCTCCTGATCCTCCTGCCCCGGACCTCCCAAATTCTGGGATTATAGGCATGTACCACCACCTTGCCTGGCTTCAGATGAAAAACTCAGGACTTAGAGTCATACAGTGTGAGGGCTGAGAGACAAACAAAACAAAGCCCCAGAAGGTTCGCTTCCTGCTCAGCATCAAGTCTGGGTCACGAGGAAGACAAGGACTTTCGCCTGTGGATGAAGTCGACAGTTGAGGCTGTGGAGGGAAGGAGGGCAGCAGACCGGCGTGGGCTCCGAGGAGGGGACAGCATTACAGTAGAAGAGTAATTCTCACTACCAGCCGAGCCATAGCTGGCCTGGAACTCACTATGTAGACCGGGCTGGCCTCGAACCCACAGAGATTTGCCTGCCTCTGCCTCCCAAGTGCCGGAAGAGTGATTCTTTGCTGCAACATATCCAGGAAATATCTGAGAAACTGAGTTTGTAAGAAACAGATCCATGGGCCCACCCCAGACCTGGGGATCCGAAGTGGGGGATGGGGTGAGTCATTTGCATTTTCACAAACCTCTCGAAGACCCAGACATGCTCAAGTCCCGAAACATGACTTAGGGGGAGGAGAAAGGGGAGGAGCATTCTGGGTCCCTCAGCACTGAGGTGTGGGGGTGTGCTGGATGTGCTGAGAACAAAGAGCTTGGGAGAGCAGGTGCGGGGAGGGGAGCTGGGAGAGGAGGGTATTGGGGCCTGACAGTAAATAACAGGCTAGCGAGGAGAGTTGAGACTCGGTTCTGGAGGTGCCTGGAGCCACTGTTGACCTCTCTCTCTCTCTCTCTCTCTCTCTCTCTCTCTCTCTCTCTCTCACACACACACACACACACACACACACACACACACACACACACACACACACACACTGCAACCCCGGGGCCCAGGCTGTAAGTGGGCCTCAGGGAAGTGATTGTTTGGGTGAAACTCCCCAGGGATCTGGTCCAGAGCTGGTAACACAAGATATTCATGAAGACTTTTTTTTACCATCCTTTCTCCCAAGCCCGATGATTCCTTCCCCTGGGTAAACCCTCGCCGCCGCCATGTCACTCCTCAGCAATCTGCCCTCTCTGAACTGGCTCAGCTCTCTGTTGTCGCTCTCCTGGCCATGCCCCATTTTCCTCCTCAAGACAGAACGATTCCTGTAATCCCTTCCCCGACAGCCCGAACAGTCCGGGCTGCCTCAAGCCATCACAAGGCTGGCACCGGCGGGAGCTCAGAGACTGGACAATGTGCCTGCTTAGCTTAAGCCAAGTAGGATGGACGGAGAAAAGTAACTCGATGATGCGTCTCACTGCATGCAGTACATTAATTCTGCTTCTTAAATGGGTCATTGAAGGCTGGGGATGTAGCTCAGTGGTACGGGGTTTGCTCAGCAGGCCCTGGGTTCCATCCTCAGTACTACAGAAGTGTAGCCACAAGGAAGGAAGGGAGTTGGGGGGGGGGGGCCTGAGGAGGAGGGAAGAGAAGGAAGGCCAGTCACAAGTGTATATTCACACCCAGCCCTGGTCCGGATGGAACCAAGTCGTCCTCATCCATACAGCTTATTATTTTCCATTGTCTGTGCCCAAACTCCACAGAAGGGGCTGGCTGCTATTGACCGTGTCCTTTAGGCTTCCTGGCCCTCTAGGGACCACTGGGGGTGCCAATGGGAAATGCCAAAGGAGATGGGAGTGTCCCAGCAAGAGACACTCTTGTGTTTCCCTACTCTCTCTCCATGCTCTGGGTGTTCACCACCAATGGCTGTGTGTGTCCACCCTGCCTCCGCCCTGTCCCATCACCACCAATGGCTGTGTGTGTCCACCCTGCCTCGGCCCTGTCCATCACCACCAATGGCTGTGTGTGTCCACCCTGCCTCCGCCCTGTCCCATCACCACCAATGGCTATGTGTGTCCACCCTCCCTCCGCCCTGTCCCATTGTGACTGCTGTCTGTCCGTCCTTATCCACAATTTGGGCTCTTCCTGCTTCCAGAAACACCATTCTTGCCTGGTTGGTCTTAGCCCTGTCCCTGACTCTGTAATAACTCCTTTTCTACACAGTCCCTTGAACCATCTGAGGGAGGTTTCCTACTGGGCTCTAATACATAATTTTTTTAATTATTGTTGTGTTATGAGAGAGAGGGAGGAGGAAGAGAGAATGTCAGAGGATGCCAACTCTCTCCTTCCACCTTCCCATAGGTGCTGGGGATTGAGCTCAGGTCATGACGCTTGTACGTTTACCCCCTGGACCAGAGCAACCCCAACTACACAATTTTTTAAAATTATTTATTTATTTTTACTTTATATACATTGGTGTTTTGCCTGTATGTATGTCTGTATGTGGTAATCAGATCCCCTGGAACTGGAGTTACAGACAGCTGTGAGCTGTCATGTGGGTGCTGGGAATTGAACCCGGGTCCTCTGGAAGAGCAGCCAGAGCTCTTAACCACTGAGCTTTTGCTCCAGCCCCCCAAATACATAATTCTTGACAGGGATGTAGCACTCAGAGGAGATGCTAGAGGCGTTTGGAGGAAGCTAAGAAATAGCCCTGTCCACTTCCTCCACGGGCTGAAAGGAATTTTCCAGAACCTACCTAAAACACAATAGATGCTTCAGATGGATAGACAGATAGACGATAGATACACACACACACACACACACAGAGAGAGAGAGAGAGAGAGAGAGAGAGAGAGAGAGAGAGAGAGAATGAGAATAAATTTTGTTTAAAACAGGAAGCTAGAAAGAGAAGTTGTCAAAAGATGTGTCTTGGAAAGGTGGGCATGAAACTCGTCACTACAGTCATGAGGGGTCCTTACGAGTTGGCTCAGTTAGCTCGGGGTGGGGCCTGCAGAGCATTTAAGGGAAGGGTGTGGCGTCAAGAGCCGTAGCGGCAGCCTAGCCCCGAAAGGGTTTCCTACTGCCCCCCACCCCCAGCCCAGATGGAGAATCTTTTTGAGCAGATGTGTCCTTGGAGTAGAAGTTAACAGAGAAAGTCTCTCTCCCTCTAGGGATCCGAATTCCCTTGCCCTGGTAAAGATGCTTGAGGAATGAGGGCGTCCCTGGCTCTTCCCCAGATGGTAGCCACTTTCTCCCCCTCACTCCCAGACTCTGCGGAGAGCTATCTCTGTCCCCAGCTCCGGCGTCACCCCAGTGCACCCCAGGCTTTGGCTTTAGTGGAGGAGGCTGTGGGTTTCCAGCCACAGCCGACTTTGGTGCCTTGCGCTTCCGCTGCCACCCCAGAGACCCGGCCTTTGATTCCCACATCCTCAGCCTCCCCAGAGGTGCTCTACCTCACAGCATCCTGTGTACATCACCCCTGGAAGAAGCTCCAGGGACTGACTGACTGCAATGTCCCCTCCCCCGCTCGGCTCACATCTGCATTTCTGAATCTCTCTTTTCCAGGCGCATGCTTCAGTCCTCAGCTCCTGGGGTGTCTCCCTCTGGGCTGCAGCCACTGCTGTTCTCCTTGGGGCTCCCCTGTCTCTTTTTTTTCTCCTCTTTCCCCTCTCTAGATACCACTAAGATCTAGTTCTTTCTACGCTGTAAACAAGCAGCCTGGCTTCCTGCAGACCAGCAGGTCTTTCACAGGCTTTGATCTGAGGCGAAGCTGCAGAGGATGGGCTGGACCCAAGGGGTGGATGTGAAAGGAACTGGCTGCCGAGTGGAGAGACACAGTGGACAGAGAACAGTAGACAGCTTTTCTAGAAACAAAACAAAACTCAGAGGTCTCAAGGGAAGGAGAACGGGGCTTCGAAAGGCCATTAAAGCAACAGCCACCCTTCACCCTTCACAGGCTCCACCAACACACAAAGAGCACAGGGCCTGTCAGAAATGATAGAGGAGAGGCATAGAAATGAAGGGATTCGGAGAGGCAAGATGCATGCCGGGAACACAGAAGAGACAGAGAGGGAGCACACAAGGGACGGTATCAAAATGGCAATACATACCACACACCTTTCAGGGTGCTTGAGGTTCCTGCCACCCTCACAGGGCCCCCAGAGATGGGAGAGGAGGCCTCAGTGCCGGCACAGCCCCACCACAGCGACAGTCTGTGGTCCCACAGGCACTTTTATCTTCCCCCCTCAGCCCCCAGTCAGCCCGCTCTAGCCCAGCCATGGGATGTGCCCCCCACCACACACCCTTCAACTCTGGCTGGCTTTGTATAAACTTCCTAGAGATGTGACCCTCCAAGCGACCCTTGTGGTTCAGCGGCTGCAACCTCTGCCAACCTCTCCTCCGCCTCAGATGCCCGCAAGCTGGAGGGTGGGTGGGGTGGGTGGGGGTGGGTGGGGGTTCTGTACCCCCTCCTGCCCTAGTCTCTGAAAGGTCTAGACAGAGCTGGAAACAGCACTCAACATTGACCCTACAGATGCCCACCCGTGTCCATCTTCCCCACATTGATCTCATTTCCCATCTCCATCCAAGTTATTCAGTCCAGCGAACACTCACTGAGCGTCGAAAACGTGCCACACCTGGCCACCCAACTCCAGCCACTGTGGCCAGGAGCAAGACCCAAGGCCACTTCGAGTCTCTGCCTAGAACTGGGTGATGGTTGGGGGAGAATGTGTATTTCGAGGCAGGCCTCTACAGTGAGTGTCCGGGGTTGAAAGGGGACAGTGGTCCCTGCGTATCTGACTGACTCCTCAGGGGCCCTTCCCTCAGCCCTGCAGGGCGGCCATTTTGTATCAACCCACAGATCCAAGACAGCACCAGAAATCAGAACAAGAAGTAGCAGTGGTCTCCCTCATCAGGGTCTTCTCCCTGCCTTGCTTGCCCCCCCCCCAAAAAAAAACAACAACTCTGTGCCCTGCAATCAGGACATTTGGAAAGTCCTACAACTCTGTTCAGCAGAGTCTTTGAATTATCAAAGAACCTTCTATTTTGAAGGATCAGACTGAACTTCAGGGGACCCCTCTCCAGGAACAAGTCTATGAACTGAAGGACATTGGGGGCTCAGCATGACTTCCCGACCATGTGGTGCTAAGAGATGTGAAGGGTCTGACTGAGGGTGTGGAGGCAGGGGGCTAGAGTTGGATAACTCACTCCATCTTGAGAAATAGAGTCCTGCTTCATGCCCACTGCCCACCAAGAACACCAGGGTCTGTAGCCAAGACCAACTCTCTTAGGATCAACTGTTCTGACCACATGTCTACCACAAAAAGTACCCACTTAGAGCTCTCCAGAGGTAAGAGTCCAGTTTTGATACTTTCTGAGACTCTCACTGCCCCGTTTCCTAACTCACACTAACTGAAACAGGGTTCCTTTCAAAAATTCTGAATATCAATCCAGGTATAATGGCATGTGCCTTGGTCCCAGTGGCTGGGGAGGCTGAGGCAAAAGTGTCCCCAGAGCCCAGCCTGAGCCTAGGCCAGTCCAGGTAACATACGTAGTGAGACCTCAAAAACAAAGTACAAGCCAAACTCCTAAAACTTCACAGGAAAAGACAGGAGTTAGCACTCTCTCTCTCTCTCACACACACACACACACAAGATCTACGGAAAGCATGTGGTTTAAACTGTTCTTGACTCTGTGATGCTTGGTGAAGGTCTTTAGTGGCGATTTTAGAAAAGCTACATGGAGTCCACTTTGGTGGACTCCTCTTTCTCTGTTCATTCCTGATGTCTCCTCCATATTCAACACCTGTCCATTCTCTCTAATCATCCCTCCTCTCCGTAACTGTCCCTGCCTTTTCTTTCTTCCTGGCTTCGCCTCTCCACCACGGCCCCTGGCCCTGCAGTCTTCTGCTGTCTCTCAGCCATTGCCTCCCTGAGCTTGCATTCTAGTCAGGGTACTTCAGCTGAGCACCTGCTGCTCTGGGCACGGTACTGTGCCAGGGTGGGCCGGCGAAGATGAGTATGGCTTGCTGCTTAACCTTTTGAAGCTCATGGTTCCAGTAGGAGATCACTGTTTCATGACCTATCCTGAGAGAAACGCGTGAGAACTGGGCCACAGCTAGGAACAGAGAGCCGCATCCAGAACATTCCGGCGCATCTGCCGCCATGCTTGCTGCCCCTTCCAGTTCCTTGAAGGAATGAAGCCAAGCGCGCCCCTTACCTCTGGCCAGCTCGTCTTCACGCTGCTTCTTGCACAGGTGTGTCTGTGTGAGGGTTCGAGGCTCTGCAGACAGGTTCCTAGTGAGGGAGAGAGTTTTGCTATGTCTTCACAGATGTTCGTAAGTGAAGAAACAGGAAGCCTGGTATTGAGGCTCCTCTACACGCCAGACGTGGGCCAGCCCTCTGGAGTCCCTCCCTTCTACCCTAAGCTGTTGGGGAAATTGACGAGTTAAAACTGCCAAAGTCATTGGAAATAGCTGAGCCGAGTCAGGCTAGAGCCTGAATGTCACTGTCGTCTGTTTGGGGGCAAGAAAAAAAAGGGCTGACACAGCCAGATTCAGCTGGCATGAGGCAGGGCTTAGGGGCACATAACTGTAACCCCAGCACTTGGGAGATTTAGGCAGAAGAATCACAAGTTCAATGCCAGACTGGACTATATAGTAATGCCACGTTAAAAAAAAAAAAAAGGTCAGTCAAAATGTCATCAGTGGAAAATTTAGATGAGATTACATTGCCCAACAAACCCACCAAGTCGGCTGTTTAGAGGTGATTAAGGGCCTAGAGGAAACAGCAAGGGCCAATATGGCTCCACGGCAGCTCAAGCAGTTCTGGTTTTGCCTCGCTCCTTTCCTGTGGACTGAGTAGGTAGCATATTGCCAAGAAGCAAAATGCATGATGAGACTTTTGTGTGTCTCCTCTGTGAAAAGGTACGGATAAGCCATTTAGACTGCGTGGCCTCTCTGACAGGAAGAGTAGGGTCGCTGTGTTTGGACAGGTGGGCAAACACAGCCCTGCTTCCTTTAGTGACAATTTGAGAGCAGCTGCAGCCACCCCACAAAGGGATTCTCGTTCCACACCCCTGAGCATATCTGTGCGGTGTGGCTTCTTCCAGGACTGTGAACAGCAGCAGCAGCTGTGTATCTGGCCCATGGTGGCAGAGAAGGGCTGGGCTGAAATGTGGATGTCTGAGAGGACAAGAGTGACCATGGACCACGCTGTGGCTCACATCGTTACACCCAGCCCGATACGCACCGTGAGGAAGGAAAGAGACACTTATGGGTTCCAAAGGTTTTGTTAAAAACCACATAAGAGGGTCACTGATGGATCAGGGCTGCAGGACAAGGACTCAGGAGCTTTGTTGCTCTTGACAGCCTCAAACAGGGCCGGAAGTAGGGTTTATAAGCATAAAATGCGCAAACGTGTGTTACCAAGTTACAGGTTCAATCGGGAATCAAAGGTTTGGGACTTTCCTTGTGTGTTCCATCATTGTCAATCGACATACAATGCAAGCTTTTCAGTCCAACCAATCAGATTCATTTGTTCTTTCTGTTGTTAGGGACAGCCATAATGTTTCAGAGAACTAAAGATGGATAGCAACTATTTCTATGGTTTAGGGAGGAGGTTGATTGGCCATTAGAAAGTTCTCAGCTCCTCTACAGGTAAAATGGAGTCTGAAGTCAAAATGGCAGTACTCAGGCCAAAGTGCTTTTGCCTGCTCCTTCAGCATTTCACATATTCTTGTCTAGCCCAGATCTCTCAGATCTCTCCTAAGTTCTCCGGGTAGACACCCGCCTTCCCACTGAACATCTCCACTTGCATGTTTACCATAATGTGGTGGAATAAGAATGGCCCCCCTAGGCTCATATATTTGAATGCTTAGTCACCAGGGAGTGGCACTATTGGAAAGGATTAGAAGGATTAAGAGATGTGGCCTTAGTCCACGTTTAGGTGGCACACGCCTCTGATCCCAGCACTCGGGAGGCAGAGCCAGGCGATCTCTGTGAGTTCGAGACCAGCCTGGTCTACAGAGTGAATTCCAGGACAGGCACCAAAACCACACAGAGAAACCCTGTCTCAAAAAAACAAAACAAAACAAACAAACAAATAAAAAAGGATAGCTTTTCCTACCCTCCCATCAATAAGCCCCTAACCACTGCAGCCTCCAACCAATCAGCCCCCAGACTAATCTTTCCTCCACCAATCAAGACCAGATTAATCCCTCTTCCCTGGAATTCCCCTAACTCCGCTTAAAAGGATCTTGCGACCTCCCTTCAGGGTTGCTATTTGCCACCCCAACATGCTGAAAATAAACGTTTTTGCTAAATTGCATACGTGACTGTTGGCCTTTCTTGGGGGCTTCTCTCAGACCTTAACACTAAATGTCTTCAAAAATCTCTCCAGACCACTCTACACCAATACCACCATTCCAGGCTTGGGAGACACTGCCACCCTATGCTAGCTCCTACCTCCCGTCTCCTGGCCTCTCCTGTTGGAGTCCAGATGGTCAGCTGTCCCCCTGACCCAGATGTAGCCCCATGACTGCATGACTTTGGAAACTACAAGCACAGATAAAACCTAGGAGGAATGTCCTCCGGAGCAACACAAAGCCACAAGGGCGAGGGAGTGTAGATCTAAGGGGACAGAGATGCTGTTTGTCCAAGCCCTGCTTGTCACGAATCTCCAGTAGCTAGAGAGACAACATATAAACAGTGCTGGGAAAAAGAAAAACTGTTCATGTTTTTGTTTGCTTGTTTTTTGAGACAGGGTTTCTCTGCATAACCCTGGCTGTCCTAGAACTTGCTTTGTAGACTATACTGGCCTCCAGTTCACAGAGACTGCCTGCCTCTGCCTCCCGAATGCTGGAATTAAAAGCTTCTGCCACCACGCCCGGCAAACTTGCTCATTCTTGAAGTGAACCCAGAGTCTTGGGTCTCTGTCTTCCAGTACCTTTTTTCCAGGTCTGTTGGATTCCCACGGTTGGACTGGCCATGATGCTCTCTATTCTGCCTTCCTCCAGATGTGTTCCACACAGCAGCCGGAGTGATCACTAAATGGTGCATAGGTACTCTGGCCATTCCCCTACTCTGAAAAAAGTAGCCTGGTTTCAGGCCCGAAGAGATGGCTCAGTGGTTAAGAACACTGGTTGCTCTTCCAGAGGACCCAGGTTCGATTCCCAGCACCTACCTGGTGGCTCACAACTGTCAGTAACTCCAGCTTTAGGGGATCCACCCCTATCTTCTAGCCTCCTTAGGTACCAGGTGCACACAGGACGCACAAACATGCAGGCAAAATACCCCTACACATTTAAAAAAACAAAAATTAAATAGTGGCTACTTCAGCAAGATGGGTATGGAGAGGGGGAAGGATAAGATAAAAACAAAGTACAATGACATGTATGTATAAAAACGCCATAATGAAACCCATCACTTTAATACAGTAAAGGACTGGAGAGATAGTTCAGCAGTTAAGAGCACTGGCTGCTAAAATAAATTAACTATTAAAAAATAATAATAATAAAGGAGAGATACTAAAAGCGTAGTTAGGCTTGTAACACCCACAACGGATAAGTGCGTCTACTCACGGCAACCATCGCAACTTCATCTGCAGCAAAATGCTCTCTGCTTCTTCTTGCTTCGTAACACAGTGTTCCCAAGGGTTGCATTTTAATAAAATTAAATTTTATTGTTTCATCAAAGACATTCTTCAGGAAAAAATGGGCCTGTTTTAAACTGCAAGTGCCTGGCCGCAGAGGGCCTTACTACATTGTTTTCCTGCCACGGCCTCGCTTTGTGCTGAGGCAGCAGTTTCGCCAGGAAGCTTTAGCAGCCTCGCTGGGATGCCACACAGCAACAGGCAAATGGTGTCGTGTGGCTCTTAGGGAAGTAGCTTGCCCTTTAAGACCCTCTGGAAGGTTTCAGGGCCTCCTAGGGGTCCACAGGCCACACTTACATGTTGAGAACCACAAATCTAGGGAACTTTTATTCATTCTTCAGATCCCAGCTATCTTTATAACTATGTCTCAAATCAGTTTTCTCCTTCTTAGTAATGGGCCCTCAGTTCTTTTAGCGCTTGTGTGTTCACAAGAAAGAGAGAGAGGTTCTTCTGTGTGAGTGCAGGTACGAGTGTGTCACTGAGCACAGGCAGGGGTCAAAGGACAATCTTTAGCTGGTCATCACCTTCCTCCCTGTTTGAGAAAGGGTCTCTTGCTCACTGCTGCATATCCTGGGTGCAGGAGCTTCCTGGGGCTCCTCTCTCTCTGCCTCCTGTCTCACCATAGGAGCGCTGGGGTTGCAGACATTCACGACAGTGTCTAGCTGGCTTTCTGTGGGGTCTGGGTATCCAAATTCTAATCCTCAAACCTGCAAGGCAAATACTTTCTCCACTGAGCCCTCTCCCTAGCCCCAAAACTCACAATCTTTATCTGAGCTCAATTTTTATTGATTATTTATTTTAAGATGGCATCTTACTATATTGCCCAGTCTGATCTTCAACTCCTGGGCTTAAACAATCCTCCTGCCTCAGCCTCTTGAGTAGCTAGGATTACAGAACTGGAGCACCAGCTCTCTGGCTTTAGAGACCTGGGATCTGACACACATTCCCAAGCTTTCTTGCAGTTGACCTGGCCAGGTGACTCAGTTTTGTGAATGAAGTGAAGTGAAAGTGTCAGACAGACCTCTGAGCTGCTCTTTTAAAGCGGCCCCTGTGGGCCCCCCTCCCTCGGGCTTCCTTTTCTGTCAGTCTGGTATGCAAATACCTTCTCTATAGCCTATAGCCAGCCCTCCTTTCTCATTGCATCACCCAGCAGCCTTCAGCAGGCAGTGAATTTGTGCTCTAGACTCATCCATCCAACCATCTATCCACACACTCAAGGGGTGTTAAGTAGGCACCAGCCCGAGGCGCTTCACTCAGTGCTGGGGTGTAACAGTGAAGGTGAGTATGTAGTAGTGAATATGGGAACAGAGAGGGATCCACAAGCTTTGGCGCACATCCATAATGAATGACCGCATTGCAAATGGCATGCTCTACAAAAGGAAAAAAAGTATGGCGGGCTGAGAGGGCTTACCACAAAGTAGCCTTGTGTCAACAGTTAGTGTATTATTAAGCACCACAAGCTTTTGTCCGTTGCAAATGGAAGAAAGCTCCAAACAGTGGCTTGATTGACCAAGATACGAGTTTATTCCTCATATGAAAGAGGTCCAGGGTGGATGGTTCTGTGGGAGGGAGCACCAGGAACTCCATGCCAGGGTCTAGGCTGTCAGCATCCTGTTGCTTTCCCATCATGACTTCTGCCCATAGTCTAAGGCCACTCCAGTTCCTCAGATGAAACACACTTCCTTAATGCAAGGTAGGGGTGGTGCCTTGTGCCTCTCCTCTGTAGCCATTGTTCAACCAGAATAAAATATGTATTAGTTGGTGTCCATCTCACTAAACACGACCATAGTGGCCAGTCCCTTACTTAGCACCCTACCCCCCCAGAACCCCAGCAGAGTACATTGACCCTGGCAGACTTCTCATACCTGTGTCACCAGACTGCAGGGGTTCTTGATGTCCTGGGAGAAAAAAATTCAAGGGAAAGTCAGTGTGATGGTGGCTTACGTCTATAATCCCAACATTGGAGACTAAGGCAGGCAGAGAGTTATGGGTTACATAGCAAGACCTTTGAGAGAGAGAGAGAGAGAGAGAGAGAGAGAGAGAGAGAGAGAGAGAGAGAGAGAGAGTCAAAGAGATTCAACAAGAACAGGCAGACTTCTTGGAGCAAACAGAACAAGAACAGAGTATATGCCCGAGACACAGAGAGCAGCCAAGCTCGTGGGTCTGGGGACTGAAGTCATCTCCTCATGCTTTGTGAGGTAAGCCCTCCTCTGCCTCAGCTATCACCCTGGACCTGGAGTCTGGATTTGTTTAGGGTCTTATCTTCGCAGGAACAGGCTTTTTCCAGAATTAGGAGCTATCTTCTTAGAATCAATTCCAAGTGTCATATATGTCCTGGATATTGAGTGGATGAGTTTTTGATCCTGGGTCACCGGGACAAGGACTGTTGCAGACTCTAGCCAGGATATGGTTTTGTTTTGTTCTTATCAATTTCTCCATCTGGGCCTAGAATTCAGAGATCTACCTGCCTCTGCCTCAGGAGTGCTGGAACTAAAGGTGTACACCAGCACTGTCCGGCTTTTTGTTTTATCAACTTCTTTCTTTTTCAAATGATTGATTTATTTTTATTTTATGTACATTGGTGTTTTGCCTGCACGTATGTCTGTGTGAGGGTGTCAGATCCCCTGGAACTGGAGTTACAGACAGTTGTGAGCTGTCACGTGGGTGCTGGGAATTGAACTTGTGTCCTCTAGAAGAGCAGCCAGTGCTCTTAACCTCTGAGCCATCTCTCCAACCCTTGTCTTATCAATTTCTAAACCATTGTTCTCAGCCAATTATTTCCTAAATCCTGGTCTATCTCTGTAGCTAGAGTTTTCCTGCCTGGCCCACAGTCAGGGCAAATCTCTCTCACCTGCCAGTCCCACAGCCGCTCAGACCCTACCAAGTAAACACAGAGACTTATATTGCTTATAAACTGTATGGCCGTGGCAGGCTTCTTGCTAACTGTTCTTACAGCTTAAATTAATCCATTTCCATAAATCTATACTTTGCCACATGGCTCGTGGCTTACCGGCATCTTCACATGCTGCTGGCCCTGGCGGCGGCTGGCAGTGTCTCCCACTCAGCCTTCCACTTCCCAGAATTCTCCTCTCTCCTTGTCCCACCTATACTTCCTGCCTTGCCACTGGCCTGTCTGTTTTTTATTTATACAGAATGATATCCACAGCATATCTCCATATCATTTATTGAGTATATTTGTATATGCTAAATTAATTTACATGAAATTGATATTAAACTTCTTGTGGTAAAATATACATACCATGAAATTTACCATTTTAGCCATTTAATTTTTTTGCTTGTGATGGTAATGATGTTCTTTTGTAGGTAAAAGGGTCTCAGGTAGCCCAGGCTGGCCTTGAACTTGATGGCCCTTACCTATTAATCTTCCTCCCTCTACCTCCCAAGTACTGAGATTACAGGCACGCATTACCATACTCAGCTCTACACCATTTAAATTTTGTATATTAATTTTTTGTCCTGAGGATTGAATGCATGCTAAGTATGAGCCCTACCACCCAGCTATATCCCAGCCCACACTGAAATCATTTTAAAATGTACACCTCTGTGGGATTAAGTACACTCACTACATTAAACTGAAACCTGTTGCCTTTTAAAGTCTCTCCACATAATCTACACTCTCAAAACTCCCTTCATCCAAGCCAGGCATGATGGCACATGCCTATAGTACCAGCACTTGGGAGGTGGAAGCAGGAGGATCAGAAGTTCAAGGTCATCCTATGCCCATATAGCAAATTCGAGGCCAGCCTGAACACAAGACCCTCCAAGAAGTCTGAAAAGCAAAGCAAAACAAAAGATCAATCCCTTCGCTTCAGCCTCCCAAGTGCTGCTATTACAGGCATGCTCTATTGACTTAACCTTACAGGAAAACTCTTGAGACCAAGAGATTTCGGAAATAAAAGGGTTTATTGAATCATTACCAACTCCTGCTAGGGAACAGTACATTCCCAAGACTTCCAACAGAAAGTTAAACAGCACTTGGAAATATGCTCATTAGGCCCTACAAGCCAAGAACTTTAAAAAAATAATTACTTGTTTTCATTTCTTGTTTGGTGAAACAGAGTCTCATGTAGTCTAGACTAACCTCAGATTCTCATGTAATCAAGGCTGGCCTTAGACTCGTGATCCATCTTCCTCCCCTTCCCTCGTGAGTGCTAAGACTGCAGATGTGAGCAGTCACACCTGTTTTTTTATTCTTAAGATTTGTCTTGGGGGGCTGGAGAGATGGCCCAGTGGTTATGGCACTCACTGCTCTTCCAGGGGACCTGAGTTCAATTCCCAGCACCCATATCAGGCAGTTCACAAATGCCTGTAACTCCCACTCCAAGGGATCTGCTGCCCTCTTCTGGCTGCTTGAATACATGTGGCATACACACACCTAAATAAATATTAAAAAATTAGTAATGATAAAAAAGGATTTATCTTATATGTGTGGGTGTTTTGCCTGCATATGTGTTCATGCATGCGGATGACGAAGTCCAGATGAGGCATCAGATCCTTTGGAACTGGAGCTGCTTTTTGGGTGCTGGGAATCAGACCCACGGTCCTATGAAGAATAGCCAGTGCGCTGGTCGGCCTGGAATTCATTATGTAGACCAGGATAGCCTCAAATTTATAGCAATCTTCCTGCCTCTGTTTGCTAAGTGCTAGGTCAGGCATGGACTATACTCTGAAAAAAAGAGGAAAGAACAAAGAAAAGAAAGGGAGAGAGGGAGGGAGGGAGGGAGAGAGAGAGAGAATGCCCACTGTGAGAGAAAGAAAGATGACTCAAAGTGCAAATCACCAACACGCACACAGCTGGACATGATTGTGTGCACCTATAACCCCAGTGTTGGGGGGCAGAGATCGCTCCCCAAAGCTCACTGGCAACCAACATAACTGAAAGGTCAAGTTCATTGAGAGACCTTGTCTCAAAACAATAAAATGGAAGGCCACAGAGAATATCTGACGTTGTCCATCTGACCTGTGTGCACACCTGTGCCCATGCACACACGTACATACTTCCAAATTTTACGTACAAAATAACGGGGTTCCACTGAATCACTGTACTCTGTCCATACACACACACACACACACACACACACACACACACACACACACACGCACCTTCTTTACTCTTTCTTGCCAAGAGCAGGTTTTTTGTTTTGTTTTATTTTATTTTATTTATTTATTTTAAACATGGTCTCTCTGGCTGGCCTAGAACTGGCTCTAGACCAGGCTGACCTCTGACTCACAGAGATCCACCTGCCTCGGCCTCCCGAGTGCTGGAATTAAAGGCGTGCGCCACCACCGCCCGGCTCCACGAGCATTTTTATAAGAAAAAGAAAAACAGGGAGGAAACCGTCAGCATTGAAAGTGCAAAGTCGTCGACTCTTGGCGGTCGGCCACCTGCTGTTGGAGTCAGACTTCTGATACATACATTCAGAACTGTAGAATATTTTCACAGTGCTGGTGTTGATTTGCCAACATAGCTGAACAACTTCCCTCGTGGCTTTCCTCCATCTTCTGGCCCTTGTTGTTAATTTTAGGACATTTTGGAAATTTTCCCCAACAGAGTTGTATCATCAACACCACCATCCACCACTGGAATTTTTTCATGTTCCCCACCTAAACTCTGTCCTCATTAAACATCATAGCTTCCTACACACACACACACACACACACACACACACACACACACACACATACACGCATACATGCACACACATACATGCATACACACACACATACATACACATATACACACATACATACACACACATATATACACATACACACATACATACACACACATACAGACACATACAAACACACACACACACACACACACACGCGCGCGCGCGCGCGCACATACACACACATACACACATATACACACACATACACACATACATACACACACACACACACACACACACACACATACACACGGGGCAGGGGGGAGGGCATGGGGTGCTAGGTCCTAGCTATTTGATAATGAATGAGTCATGAGTGACAGAATGAACAGGGTTGGCCCACAGCAGCGGGTCTCCACCCTAGATGCCTTTAGGAGTGTGCTAGGTGAAGTAAACGAGAATGAGCTGGCTGTAATAGGGAGGGGGGGGGAACTAAGGGAAGCCAGAGGGACCCACCTCATCTAGGAAGAGCAGAAGCCACCTTCATAGGTTCACTGAGCCAACAGTAGATGTCTGTTCATTTCAGACAAGGTCTCCTGCAGCCTGGGCTGGCATGGAACTCACCCCCCACACCAGGATGATCTTGAACTCCTCATCACCCTGACCTCTATCTCCCAAGTGCCCGGATTACAACAGGTTTGCACAGCCATGGCCTGCTCAGTAGTAGAACTTCTATCAAAACGACAACATGAGCCCAGAATTGGCAGCTCACCCACAATTCCGAGAGAGTAGAAAACCAGCTAGTATGTACTATCTCCTTATTTTAACGACAGCAATGGAGTTTTTTGCGATCCACTGGGTAGGTCAGACAAAGCCATTCCGAGGCTTGGCTCTAGCTTTAGACCTACCAGTTTGCAAGCCATGGGTGGAGGCGGGACCTGGTCAGCCTCCTGACTCTGTGGGTGTGGGACTGTGATTGACTGTGCAGATGGGCTCCTGGGAGTCAAGGAAATCAAAGCCTGTTTCCCCTGAGGGGCTTTCCAGAGAGGAAAAGAAAAGAGGAAGAAAGGTCTGTGGTGAGCAGATGACTTAGCTATGGGCTTTGTATGATTGACGTTTACTTATCTTCACAAGAATGGCATGACATGGGCACTATGACCTGGAAACTGGGGCAGAATGACTTTTTTTTTTTTTAATTGAGCCGGGCAGTGGCGGTGCACACCTTTAATCCCAGCTCTCGGGAGGCAGAAGCAGGCAGATCTCTGTGGGTTCAAGACCATCCTGTCTACAGAGTGAGTTCTAGGACAGTCAGGACTACACAAAGAAACCTTGTCTCAAAAAACAAAAACAAAATTCGGGGCTGAGGGGCCTAGAAAGACAGGTCAGTCAGTAAAAACTTGCAAACAAGCCTAAGGATGTGCTCCTCATCCATGCACTAAAAGTTGGTGTAGTAGCACACACTCGTAATCCCAGCACTAGGGAGACAGAGATGTGGGGTCCCTTGGGCTCTGGTCAGCCAGCCTAATCCAAAAAGCAAGTTTAGGACTCAGTAACATACCCTGTCTCAGAAAACACCATGAGACTCAGTGGAGTGGCACACGCCTTTAGTCCTAGTCCTTGGGAAGCTAAGGCAGTGTATCTCTGTGAGTTTGAGAGCACCCTGGTCTAGATAGCAAACTTCAAGTCAGCCAAGGCTATATAGTGAGACCCTGGTGCAAACAAACAAACAAAACAAAAACAAAAACAAAAGGCAAGGTGGACAGCTCCTGAGGAAAGATGCCCAGAGCTGACCTCTGGCCTCCTCCACATTGACGTGCGTGTGTACCCGCACACGTGAGCAGGCACACATACGCACACATGCACAAAAGACAAACTGGGCTGGGAACCAGACGTGGTAGTTCACGCCTATAATCTCAGCATTCATAAGGCTGAAGCATAACTGTTACCACAAGTTCAAGGCTATCGTGAGCTACACAGGGAGAGAAAGTTCCAGGACTGCATGTGTGACATACTAAGACCCTGCCTCAAAAGGAAAAATGGTGGGCAGATGGTGCACATCTTTCGTTCCAGACTCAGGATCAGACAGGTGGACAGATCTCGGTAAGTTCAAGGCCACCCCAGTCTACAGAGCAAGTTCCAGTTCAGCCAGGGCTGCACAGTGAGACCCTGTCTCCCTCACACACATCAAGCAAGGATGATGGCTGAGGATGATGTCCTCCCATGGCAGGGGGGATGACAGTCTCATCCGCTGGTGTCACCTGGAGCCTCACCTCTGGAGGCTGTTCTTCCATTTGGAAAGCACTCTCACCGGGGAACTTCAGAGAGTTGGTCTGAGTAGAGTGCTTGCCCAGCATGGTCAAGGCCCTGGGTTCAATCCCCAGCACTGGCAAAGAAGGGAAGGAGAAAGGGGAGGAAAGGAAGGAAGGAAAAGTTCATTTCATAGAAGTTGAGGGTGGAATCGAGGTTATCAGAAGCTGAGGAGAGGAGGAGGGGAGGGGAGGAGGGAGAAGGGGAGCAGAAAGGAGGAGTGGAGAAGGGAGGGAGGAGGGAGAAGGGGAGCAGAAAGGAGGAGTGGAGAGGGGAGGGAGGAGGGAGAAGGGGAGCAGAAAGGAGGAGTGGAGAGGGGAGGGAGGAGGGAGAAGGGGAGCAGAAAGGAGGAGTGGAGAGGGGAGGGAGGAGGGAGAAGGGGGAGCAGGAAGGAGGAGTGGAGAGGGGAGGGAGGAGGGAGAAGGGGGAGCAGGAAGGAGGAGTGGAGAAGGGGAGGGAGGAGGGAGAAGGGGAGCAGGAAGGAGGAGTGGAGAGGGGAGGGAGGAGGGAGAAGGGGGAGCAGGAAGGACGAGTGGAGAAGGAAAGTGGGGAGGAGGGAGAAGGGGAGCAGAAAGGAGGAGTGGAGAAGGGGAGGGAGGAGGGAGAAGGGGGAGCAGAAAGGAGGAGTGGAGAAGGGGAGGGAGGAGGGAGAAGGGGGAGCAGGAAGCAGGAGTGGAGAAGGGGAGGGAGGAGGGAGAAGGGGGAGCAGGAAGGAGGAGTGGAGAAGGGGAGGGAGGAGGAAGAAGGGGAGCAGGAAGGAGGAGTGGAGAAGGAAAGTGGGGAGGAGGAGGAGTGGGGAAGGGAAAGTGGGGAGGAGGCAAGTTCTGCAAGGTGATAATAGACAATCCTAATGTCCTGTGCATTTCAGAAAGCTCTAGGAAGCTGGGCCTGGTTCACAAGCCTGTAATCCTGTACTTGGAAGACAGAGATAGGATTCCAAATTCAAGGCCCACAAGAACTTAGAAGAAAGAATGTTTTAAAAAGTTCCCCATAGCCGGGCATATTGGCACACGCCTTTAATCCCAGCACTTGGGAGGCAGAGGCAGGTGGATCTTTGAGTTAGAGGCCAGCCTGGTCCACAAAGTAAATTCCAGAATAGCCAGGGCTACCCAAAGAAACCTGTCTCAAAAATAAAAACAAACAAGCAAAACATTCCCTATGAAGAAATGTTAGATTTTTGGAGTAGGTAGATGTTTGCCCTGATTTAGATTTATTATTTTTACTATTTCATGTGTTGGAATGTTTTGCCTGCATAT
This sequence comes from Peromyscus californicus insignis, assembly GCF_007827085.1. Taxonomy (NCBI): domain Eukaryota; kingdom Metazoa; phylum Chordata; class Mammalia; order Rodentia; family Cricetidae; genus Peromyscus; species Peromyscus californicus. Next base: position 138,838,483 of record NW_026294584.1, read on the forward strand.
ATGTCTGTGCAGTGTGTGTGTGCCTGGTGCCCTCCGAGGTCAGAAAAGGACATTCAATCCCTGGGACTGGAGCTACAGATGGTTGTGAGCCCCCATGTGGGTGCTGGGAATCGAACCCGGGCTTCTGGAAGAACAGCCAGTGCTCTCTCTTAACCACTGAGCCAAGTCTATAACCCCATTGATCTTGATTTAAATATTACATATATATATATATATATATATATATATATATATATATATATATATATATATATATCAACACATCACACAGGAGATATTCTCACTAGTAAGTGGGGTTATTTGTTTTTGTTTGTTTTTCTGGCTTATCGAGACAAGGTTTCTCTGTATAGCCCTGGCTGTCCTGGAACTCCCTCTGTAGACCAGGCTAGCCTCAAACCCAGGGATTTTGACCAACTCTGCCTCCTGAGTACTGCATTAAAGGCCTACAGCACCATACTCAGCTTAATAAATGCATTTTTAAAGTTTTGATAGATCAGCTAAAGAATAGAAACCAGATGTGGTGGCTCTCACCTGTAATCCCAGTCCTTGGGAGGTTTAGGCTAGAGGAATTGGAGGTGGAGGCCAACCTGTGCTACCTAGTTAGACATAGCCTCAAAATAAAAGAATGAATAAATACGGCTGAGGACAGCTCAGTGGAAGAGCACCTCCCCAGCATGTGTGAGATCCTGGGTCCATTCCTTAGTTCCACAGAAGAAAGACTGTAGAAAGTCCTTTCTGTGTTTTGTCTGCTTTATTGAGATGGTCTCCCTAAGAAGCTTTGCCTGACCAAGGAATAGGCACTCCTCCTGCCTCAGCTTCCCAGTTGGAGAAATCCAGGCATGAGCCACCAAGGTCAGCTGGCAATCCTCATTTTACAAAGGAAACCGACGCCAGGCTGTCTGCCATGCTCCATGAGTGCGAGCTTGGAGCCTGGTTTCTACAGATTCCTAGTTCTTGGTTGGAGCTATTTTTGCTGCTTGGATTCTGTGCTTCCTGGCTAAGAAGAGGGAGAAGTAACCAAAGGGAGAGAGTGGGAGCTGGGGAGCAGAGCCCCCCAGCCCAGCATTATGAGAGACTACCAACAGAGCACTCGAGACCAGTGTTTCGGAGATGAGGGCTGGGAAGTGGAGCACCAGGTGCAGCCCTGTGGTGACCTCGTTACAGGAACCATCTGCTGTAGCACATTCTCCTAAGATAGCTGGGGGGTGGGCATGGGTGAGTAGCTGGGCAGGGTTACATGGGTTTTTCCCTGGAAGCTGTATCTAGGAGAACCAATTCCACCTCCATCCTGGCCACGTTTTCGTGAGCCCCTCGGCCATTTTCTGTGACTCCCAGAGGCTTCCTCCAGCCATGAGAAGATGGGGGTAACATATCTCAGGGCTCAGCCAGCTGACACCTGTGACCCTTTGGAGAAACTGTCAGCCACAGAATGCAGATGACAGAACCCGCCCCCACCCCAACCTCATTCCCTTTAAAGAAAAGACTCCATCTTAGGGTGGGGCTCAGAAGGGAAATCTAGGCCCTTTGTTCTGTTTCCTTTGAGGAAGGGTAACAGCAGGGGCTCCAATGTGAACCCCAACACCTTGGCTTGACTGGGGATGTAGGGCAGAAAATTCTCTGACCCATGGAGCCCAGTAAACAAGTTCAGAGGTGGGAGGAGCGGTGGCCAATGGTCTGAATGCCCACAGGATAGCCTCCTGGTTGACGGGCTTGACCTTCGTTAGCCTCTAGTACATCTGGACAATGGAGAAGACCTCTAGGTCCAGGAGAAGGCAGGGATGGACAATAATCAGATGCCACTCCCCTCTCTTGGGCTATCTGTCATTCAAGCACTGCTACCTCGTGACAGCCAGGCTGTAAGTGGCCCCAGCAGTCCCACTTCCCGTGGTTCACGTCCTTATCGTGCCCCTTCCTATACCGTACCACAATTGGCCTGTGTGATCTGCAAAAAGGGCAGAAGGGGTGGCTGATCACTTTCAAGATCAGGGCATGAGAGGAATGCTTTTATCGGATCCATCCTGCCCGTCACCGTCACCAGGGAACAAGTCACAGCTGCCGTGCCACTAAAGGGGAAGAATTGAGGCTTCTGGCCCTTGGTTACCTGAGTGAGCCTTTTAGGAGGCAGATCCCTCAGTCCAGGCCAAGCTTGCCCTTAACCATAGCTCTGGCCACACCTTAAGAGCAGCCACATGATAGACCCTGTACCAGAACTATCCAGCTAACCTGATTTCTGGCTGTGAGAAGATTACTAAGTTTGGGGGTGATTTTTTTAAAAACGCAGCAATAGATAGTATATAATATAATAAACATAAAATAAATATAATAAACACATTTTGCTTCTGAGATGACTCCCCACCCACCCCCTGAAACTCCCTGAGCAAACTGCCTCCTCACATCCCTTCCCCTCCAGGCTCCCAGCCCAGGGCACTGGTTTATAGGTAAACTGGTAGGTTTCATATCTAATGCCATAAAAAAACCCAAAACAGACCAACAACCACTGGGGGACACCTAACCAATTAACCCAACTCCCAGAGACTTTAAAAGGGCACAGAAAGGGCTAGAAGTCACCCTGCTGGCTAGAGGGTGGGGTTTTGTGGGGAAGGAATGCGAGCAGGAACATCACCCCTAAGGAAGATCCCACAGTGCAGCACGGTTATACACAAGGTCCCAGCTCCTCTCCCTCCTTTCCATGTGAGACAGAGGAACAAGGTGGTCCTCCACTCTGTTCCCTCCATGAAAGAGCATGGGGAAGCCCCTGCATGAGCCCCCGTGAACCTATGACAACTCCTCTCAGAAACCCAAAGGGCATAGGTTATTTTCTAGTACAAAGCAAAAATGCCACCCACAGAACTTTCCAGGAAACCCCTGCCCTGTGAAAACGTGGCGGCTTCCACTGAGGCCATGGAAAGAAGGTCTGAGGCAGGGCTGCTGAGAAGCTACCTCAGCAGCTGCCTCTGGGCCTCAGTCAGTGACTCCTTCAAGTCTGGGGGAAGACCTGAGACCTCACACTGTGATGAGTATGGAGACCTGGGCGTTTGCCTCAGATAACCCTATTTATCGGGGACTTTAGCTCTGCGTAGGAGAGCAAATTATTGAACACAAGAGTAAGGGAGCCCGCAGGAGGCTCGTGGTGGCATATATACGCTGTGACCAGCACCCTATCAGGGGTTTGTGCGCAAACAGCTTAGAGATCTCTGTCTCTATGGAGACACAAGGGCCAGAGACGTGAGGACAGAGAATGGAAAGTAACGCTATTACTTTGTGTTGAGCCATAGGGAAGCAGGGAGCCCCTGAAGCCTGAATAACAAGCCATTTAAGGCAATCTGAAGTCCCGAGGCTTGTGGTTGGAACTCTTGAGTTGTTACAGGTGGAAACACAGTAGCACAGAAAGAAGGAACGGGGACAAACACACTGTAAAGTGAAGTCCTAAAGGGTCTTTGAAAGTCTCCTAACATGTATGTGGGGGGTGGGGATCTGAACTTAGGCCCTCACGCTTCCCATGCATTTACTGACAGCCCAGATCACTGTCCATTTATTTATTTATTTATTATTATTATCATCATGTATATGTGCATGGTGTGTCTGTGGGGGTGGTTGCCACAGCGTGCATGTGGAGTTCAGAGGATAACTCTGCAGAGTTGGTGGTTCCTTTCTTTCATCTTTACATGGGTTCCAAGCATTGGTGAATCAGGTCACCAAGCTTGTATGGCATGTTCCTTTACCCTCTGCCATATCTCACCGGGTCTATTAATGAAAATAATTGTTTGTTTGCTTTTTGAGACAGGGTCTCTCTGTGTAGCCCTGGTTGTCCTAGAACTTACTATATTGATCAGGCTGGCCTCAAACTCATAGAGACCCCCCTGCCTCTACCTCCCAAGGGTTGAGATTAAAGATGTGAAGGTGTGCCCCATGCCCAGGATGGTTTTTTTTTTTTTCATTAATTAATTTGTTTGGGGACTTTTTTTTTTTTTGAGACAAGGTTTCTCTGTGTGGTCCTGGCTGTCCTGGAACTCTGTAGACCAGCCTGTCCTAGAACTCACTCTATAGACCAGGCTGGCCTCCAACTCAGAGATCCACCTGCCTCTGCCTCCTGAGTGCTGGGATTAAAGATGTGCCCCACTACCATTCAGTAGTCTCTTAATCTTTGAGTCAGGGTCTGATGTAGCCTAGGCCGGCCTCGAACTTACTAGGAGCTGAATTTTTCAAATGCTGGAATTACAGGCAGGCACCTTCATATTCATTTTGTTAAAGATGGGGTTTCACTATGTTCCCATGTGTGTTCAACACTCCTGGACCCAAGGGGATCCTCCTGCCACAGCCCCCCATGTAGCTGAGACTGCCTCTGTACCTGGCCATTGTCCCCCTTAACAGGTTAGGAAAGGAAAGGTTTGAAGAGGTTGGCAGTAGAATGAGAGGACCTATGACTCCACAGCTGCAGCAATACCCAGCTGTCTGGTGGGTTGTTTCTCTCTCTGCCGGTGCCCTTTGTTACAGCCCTCCCCTTGGTCACGGTTGGATTATAACCTTGCCAGGACCAGGACGGCATTTCCTGAAGCTTGCATTGTTCTGCAGAATACATAAGCCATGTGGCAGGTTCTGGGAGCACACTCGTTGCTGCACACCCAGAGTGCACACCATAAATGAAGCACCTGCCTGCTGGCTCCATCTTGCCGACAGCAGTGTGTTTGTTAGATGCCAGGCCGGTGGCGGTTGGTCCAGTGACCTCCTCTGGGGTGTGACAAGCAGCGACCACTAGGTGGCAGTGTGTTGTCATGTCTGGGACCAGAAAAGTCACCCAGGGATGAAAAACATGGGGGATGGGGCAGAGGTAGCAACGTCAGCTGGTTACCCAGAAAGATTAGGAGGCCCCCATCTCCTGGAGGACTTCACATGGCCGGCTCATGTGTGCGTGCGCGTGCGTGCGTGCGTGCGTGTCTGCCTGCCTGTCTGTGCTTCCCTTCACTGTAGCGAGGAGTCTAAGGCCAGGGCTTGAAGTGCAGCTGAGCTTTGCTGTGGGCCAAAGGGACAAGAATATAAAGGAGACCAGGACAGCCAGCAAAATGTGGGTAGACTATGGGGAAGGGGCTGCGGAGGTAAGAAGTGAGCTTTAGTGGGGGAAAAGGATCGCTCGGGAGAAAGACTAACAAAGGCTAGTAACAGAAAAGGGAATGAGAAGCAAGATCGGCTGGAGAAAGTAGGTTGGGAGGCTAGCGTGGGAGACGGGAGCCCCCAGTGGCTGGGAGAGACCAGAACCGTCCCCGAACAAGAGTCAGACTCCAGCGTGCTGCTGACAGGGAGTTTATTCCGGACGGACGGAGCTGCTGAGATCTGCTGGCTGCCTTAGCTCCAGGTCAGAGCGGCCTGGGCTCTGGCTCCAGCTGTGGCTCCTGCTCCAGTTCCGGCTCTGGCTCTCGCTCCTGCTCCATCTCCAGTTCTCGCTCCAGCTCCTCTGTCTTACTCGGAGCCGGAGGTGGGTGAATCCCATTCTCTAAGGCAGAAAATCTTCTCCGCAGCCACTGTGGGGAAAGATGGAAAGGGCACTGGAGGAGGAAGGAACAGGGCAAATACTGAGTTCTACTGCTTTCTTTCCAGCCTTCCCCACCTGACCCAGGGCCTTCTTTCAGCCCCTCTGAACTTCCCAGCTACAAGGTGTTCCCAGGACAGGGGCTCTGGGTCCCAGCTATAAGGTGTTCCCAGGACAGGGGCTCTGGGCCCCAGCTACAAGGTGTTCCCAGGACAGGGGCTCTGGGCCCCAGCTGCAAGGTGTTCCCAGGACAGGGGCTCTGGGAGCATATTCAGAATTGACTATAGTTGTCTTCCTCGAGGAAGGGGTCCCACACAGCACTCTGAGGTGTGAGGAGAGTGAGCTCTGTCCTTGGAGTACCTTTCTTCTCCATAGGTGGAAGCCAAAGGCCCCAGTCACCAAAAGGAACAGTGAGAAGCTACCGAGGATGAGAAGGAGAAAGAGATGGCTTCCTTTAAGGTCACCCGAGGTTCTCTTTGCACTCCGGGCACCTATGAAGAAAGCACTGGATTAGACCTAGGGTCGGTCGGAGATCAAAAAGGATACCTTACCACACCCCATCCTTTACAGACGCAGTGAGGTCGGAGAGTTTAAGGACCTTGTCCAGGATCATTCAGCTAATGAATGACAGAAATAGGTCAGGCCTGGAGAGCCTGAAGCCAGGTCCCTGACTGGGAAGGGGAAGGGGTGGGGGTAGAGGGCTTGGAAGATGACCGAGGTGGCTGCTTTGGAGCTGGGGCCATAGCATTTTAGAGCCTCAGACCTGGGCTAGACTCTGCCATGGGCAACGCCGCTCCAAGAAGCTTCTGTCCCTGATACAGCTGGCATTGCCAAGGCTCAGAAAGGAGCCTGGCCTCCTGCATCTCCAACTTGGGGCCTGGAGAACTCCTGGACGGGTTGTTCAGGGGACGCCACACAAATCTTTCTTGTCCAGATGCTGGGGTTACTTCACACAACAGCTTCCCCGGGGAGCCAGGTAACCCGAAGGATTGACGAGTCACTGAAAAATTATAGAGATGTCTCATGTCTTGACCCCTGGGTTGTTATCAAAGTTGCAATCCCACATCTCTGTCACCTTACTCTCACTGGAGATCTGGTTGGGAAAACCTCAGGGGAAGGGACCTCATAGGTCACAACTAAATTGATCCTTGGTTTGTGTCATGTTTTTGAGACAGGGTCTCATGTAGCTCAAGCTGGCCTTGAACTTACTATGTAGCCAAAGATAACTTTGAACTCCTGATTCTCCTGCCTCTACTTGGTAAGTACTGGGATTACAGGGGTGTTCCACCTGGTCACAGGAATGTATGAGTCCCTGGGTCCAGTCCCCAGCACCATACAGACTGGGTATAGATACAAGAAAATCAGAAGTTAAAGATCCACTACACATTGAATTCAAGGTCAGCTGGAGCTACATGAGATCTTGTTTTAAAAAGAAAATAAGGATGGAGAGATGCCTCAGTGGTTAAGAATACTTGCTGTTTCCTCTCTTCCAGAGGACCCAGGTTCAACTCCCAACGTCCACTTGGTAGCTCACAATCTTGTCTGTAACTCCAGATCTAGGAGACCAATGCCCTCTTCTGTTTCTGTGGACACCAGCCACAGATGTACAAGCCCGAAAAACACCCATATACATATAATAAAATACTTTTTATTGTTGTTGTTTTTTTCAGACGTGGTTTCTCTGTATAACAGCTCTGGCCTCAAACTCACAGAGATGTGCCTGCCTCTGCCTCCCAGTGCTGGGATTAAAGGCGTGTGCCACCGCCACCTGGCTTTATAAAATACAATTTTAAATAAATTAAAAAGGGAGAGATGGTTCGGCGTTTACTAAGTTCCAGAGTTTACTGTGTTTCCAGAGGACCCATATTCAGTTCACAGCACCCACGCCTGGCAGCTCCCAATCACTTGTAACGCCAGCTCCAGAAGATTCAACAGTTTCTTCTCATCTCCTTGGATACCCTGTACACATACTCACACAGAAACACACACACAGACACACAGACACACACACACACACACACACACACACACACACACACACACACACACACACAAGCTTCTTCTCTTCTGAAATGCTCAGACTCTCAATGATCAGTCAGGCGAATTAGCACCCAGTACTCCCAACAATGCCAGTCCCCTGCCTCCATCACTTTGCTCACACCGATGCCCCCATTTTGTGGTGCCTCTGAATGAACTTCATGGACCCTTCCTGAATGTTCACAGCATGAGTAATCAACTGATTGATCCACAGCAGAGCATGCTCAAAGCTGACTAGAAATAAGGTGGTGAAGGCCTTGACCCTGCTGAGCACGGCACACGTGGGGGACTTGGTGACACAGACATCCAAGTTTCAAGTTCAAAAAACCCTGAGTCTAGCATTTCCCAGTGGTACGACCTTGAGAGCACTCCTCCTCTGTAAAGCAAGAGTGACAGTGTCTCTCCCCCTGAGTAGCTGAACACACTTGATTCTTTTAGAAGACACCGGAGGGCTGGTGATTTAGAGCAGATGATAGTTACCTGGATTCTATGAAGGCCTGGGTACAATCCCCAGCACCACATAATCTGAATGTGGGGGCTGTCTGTCTATAATCCTAGCATTTGGGAAGTGACCGCAGGAGAATTAGAAATTCAAGACCATCCTCCACTATATAGTGAGGTTTAGGCCAACCTGGGCTGCCTCAGACTCTGTCGAAAGAGAAAAGAAGGAAGGAGGAAGAAGGAAGAAGAGAGGGACATTGGAGGCCAGGCATGGTGGCTCACACTCGTAATCCCAGCACTTGGAGGTAGAGGCAGAAAGATCAAGAGTTCAGGGGGCTGGAGAGATGGCACAGCTGTTAAGAGCACTGGTTGATCTTCTGCGGTCTTGGGTTCAATTCCCAGCACCCACATGGCAGCTCACAATTGTCTGTAGCTCCAATTCCAGAGGAGTTGGTACCTTCACATATATACATGCAGGCAAAACACCAATGCACATAAAATAAAAATAAATAACCTTAAGAAGGGTTAGGAATTCCAATGGACTGACAATAGACTGAGTCAGCAAAAGCTGACGGTGCAGCTGAGGGCCAGAGTCAACATAATATCTAGACAGAGTTGTAGAAGAAGTGTGTGGGATTCGGGGCTAGCATTCTAGAGAGGTGTTGTCTGTTAGTTCCTTTACTTAGTCATGCCATCAATGTTTGTCTGTTTTGAGACAGGATCTCAAGGAGCCCAGGCTGGTCTGGGACTCACTATGTACTGGAATTCCTGATCCTCTTGCCAAGTGCTGGGATCACAGCTGTGTCCCACCAAGCCTGGCTCCAGGGGACATTACTAAGTACCTACTATGTGCTTAATGGCCACAGGTGAATGCTGCAGACATAGCCAATCTGTCGTGGCTGATAGCTACCAATCAATGAACACATATTTTCGGATTTTTCTTTTGCCTGTTTTTGTTTTATATTGTCTTGGAAAAGCCTTACAAATATTTGCTGATAATGGACTGATTTATTAACTCCTTCCAAATCCAGGTCAACTCCCACAACTCTAACCAAGCCCTAGGCCAAAAGCAGACAAGAATTTGAGAATATATGCTGTCTTCTCTGGGCCATTTGAACTTTTATCATCTCTGTTTCTAGCTTCTCAGACCTCCCGCCAATTTACGGTAGGGGAGTTCCTTAGAGAAGAAGGGGGACTTTTATTTTGTGACTCAAGGGGAGACTTTCAGTTTCAGTTTTGTTTTTGTTTTGTTTTATCATGGGAGTGAAAAAAAAAAAAAAAACAGCCCATAAGCTGGGGCGTGGTGGCACACGCCTTTAGTCCCAGCACTCCGGAGACAGAGCCTGGATCTCCGAGTTCGAGGCCAGCCTGGTCTACAGAGTGAGTTCCAGGACAGCCAGGACTACACAGGGAAACCTCGCCTTGAAAAAGAAAAACAAAACAAACAACAAAAACCAGCCCATAATTTGACAGGCACAGTAGCAGTTGTCTATAATCCCAGCACTCGGAAGTGGAAGATCAGGAGTTGAAAGGTCATCCTCTAAGCTACAACAGCCTGGGCCCCATGAGAAAAGGCACTTGCCATGCAAACCTCCTGAACCCGAAGAAAGGTGGGTGGAAGGAAATGACTCCAGAGTTATCCTGCGATCTCTACCTGCGCTGAGGAACATGCACCCATCATGTGCGCATACGCACACGCACACAGATACACAGACACTCTCTCTCTCTCTCTCTCTCTCTCTCTCTCTCTCTCTCTCTCTCTCTTTCTCTCTCTCTCAAATAAAACTTAAGAAGTTTACAGTTTGAGATGACCTAGCATCATGGAATACATATGCACAGTCTCTGACCAGCCAACACTCCCACCCTGTCCTCTGAAACGCATGCTCTTCCTTTCCCACCTGTGGCTGACCTGTGATGACTGCCACAGTGACCGTGGTGCTGAGCCACTGTCCCTGCAGGTCGATGCCACAGCTGTAGGTCCCAGCCTGCTCCAGACCCACGGCCTCAAGGTGAAGGGTAAAATTGCCATTCTTTCCAGCCACCAGACGCTCAGGGCCTCCCCCAGGAGGAGTCCACTTGGCCATGAGTGAAGAAGAGGTCCCCACACCAGGGGGCAAGTGACAAGGCAGCTCCACCCTAGAACCTGCAGCAGCGTACACCGTCAAAGGAGCCAGGGGCTCTAGACCTGGAGGAAAAAGGAGAGCCAACATCAATGCCCAGGGGTGGGTATGCAGTGGGATAGAGGGCGGGAACGTGAGGAAGGGCGGCAGAGGGTGATGGAGGTACTTTGGCGTACAAAGAGACAGAACAAAGCAGAGGGACCAGGGAAACTGGAAAACCCATACTGTGCTGGAGAGCAGAGGCTACCAGAAGGATGGGCAGCCAAGGAAAAACTGCAGTGAGAGGCCACAGCGGAAGACTCCCACAGCGGAAAGGGTTTGGACCCTGAGACATCGCAGCTGAGAACCTGTTTTGGGGGGCCCATGAGTCAGGCGAAGTGGGGGGGCAGGAAGGGGTTGTGGTCAAGAGTAAAGACAGCTTGGGAGAGTTACCCAGAACCTTGAGGTTGTATGTAATGGAGACATTGAAGCCATCTCTGTAGGTGAGGACACAGCGCCAGATCCCAGAGTCCAGGGGACGGACTTGGGGCAGAAAGAGGAAACTTTCAGCTAAGTAGCGATGGGAGGACTTGGGGACGGGAACTCGGCTCCGGCCCTGGAACCAGTGCACTGAGACTGGGCGGTCAGGGCGACTGAAGGAGCAGTTCAAAACGACCCAATCAGATGGCCTGAGGGGTCCTGGGGGATAGGCGATCACTGTGAGAAAGTAAAAAAGGACCAATCAGTCCACTAGAGGAAAGCACTTTCTCAACGCAGCCAGCCAGACTAAGCTGAAAACTCAGGGAAACAGGGACGTTGTGTTCGGATTCTCCGTCCAGCCTCCCATTCCAACCCCCAACTTGAAACCTGGGGTTGCTTAACAAGAGACCTGGGACTCCCCTCCGCTTCCTCCTGCCTTCACTTTACTTGGCCTGTTCTTTGGGCAGACCTTGCCTGAGGATGAGCTACGGATGTCTTAAATGAATCACTCTAGACCCCCGAAGAAGAGGTGCTGCCCCACCTCTACCTCCAACAGGGAGGGCGCTCCCGCTGTAGGTGGGGGGAAGGGAGCTGAGGTGTGTGATACAATTTCTCCGTAGCCCCCTCACCCCCGCCTAGAGGCATGCATTTCAGAGGGGCACTTTCCACCCTGCCATCAAGCGGCCACCCCTTCTCGAAGACTTCGGGAGGCCCAGGTCTAAAGCACCGCCCTTGCAAGCCACGGCTCTTCCTGTCTCGGGGTGACAGGGACCTGCTTCCCAGCCCTTCTCCCTTTGTCCCGCCCCACCTACTCGAGGCCTGGCCGACGCGCAGGCGGAGATGGCAGGAGAGGGTGCGGTCCGGGAAGCGCACCACGGCGTGGTACCCGCCAGCGTCGGCGCGCAGGGCTGGGCGCAACCACAGCGAGAAGTCCCCGCGCTGGAGGCCGCGCTCCTCCAGCTGCACGCGGGGATGCATGGGCAGCCTCCCGCTGCGCAGGCCTCCTGGAGCCACGCTCAGGATCGTGTAGGGATGACGGGGTGCAGGCCTCCCAGGCGAGGGCATCCTCCCCTTGAGGTCAAAGGCAGGGGTGGGAGCGCGTTGGCCACTGTCGCGGGGAGGGAGACAAGGCTTGAGAAATTCCGGGGCAATTTGAAAAAGCCATAAAGAAGATGCACTCCAAACACACTCTGGGGATAACGCAACATGCCTAGGAGAGCGCTTGACCCTTAGCGGCCGCCCTCCACCCCCCAACCACCCCTGTCCCCCCTCCCATCTGCTACTGGAGAGGCGGCCGACTAGGGACCTCAGAGGGACTCACAGAGGTGACAATACTGGCTTGGATGGGTTTTTTTTTTTTCAGAATGCCATTAGAACCAGATTGGGAGGCTCTGTCGCCCAACTTTGGGGTGCATACCCATCTGGTTGATGTTGCCAAGTAACCCCTCCTCTTCGCAGAAAGCTGAGATTCCTGTGGGGGAGTTGAGGGCTGCAAGGAAGCTGGACAGGAGTGCCCTCCTGGGCCCACACCACGGAGTCCTCTTTTCCAGGCTCTGAAGCCACGACTATGGAGCAAAAGAGAGGTCAAGGGCTATGAGCCAAGAGATTGGAAAATAGAGAAAGGACTTGGCGTTCCCAAGAGAGAAATATCATTCCTCCCTGTCAGGGGAGACTGAGGCGGCTTTGGGGTTGGAAGGACTGCCCTTAAAAAAGGCATGAGGCACCATCACAAAGCTAGAGAGACGGGCCATAATGGTCCCTGCTGGCTTCTCCCGAGCTCCCCATCTTACCTGGAGCTTCCCAAAGCAGCCGCAGAAGCAATAGGCCTCGGAGCAGGGCCTCCCTCATCTCCTCTATGGCCGGGGCCTCCCTAACCCTCCAAGGGAGGTCAGAAAGGGGTCCTGGGAGGAAAAAAGAGAAGTTCTACAAGGAGGGAGGAGAGGCAGAGAGAAAGAATGTACGGTGAAGAAGACCACGGGGGCGGGGGGGTGGGGTGTCTGGAGAGGGGGCAGGAGGACCAATGGCCAGAAACCAAAGAAAGCTGGCTAGATGAGGGGCAAGGGGGGGGGACACACCCCTAGGACAGGGCAGGGCTGGGGCAGAAAGCAGAGTGGAGGCAAGGCCACCTCAGTGAGCTGGGATGCTGATCTGCTCCTCTGGCCCCAGTCCTTCCCCACTTCCCCTCCCCACTGCCCGCCCCCCAGCCAGGGCTCGGGGTTTCGATTCGCAGTGGAAAGTGTGAGGGGGGCTGATTCCCAGCAGCAGAGCCCTCCGGCTCTGTTGTGGCACTCCCTTGTTTACTTCCTCAGACTCGGGTCTCCCCACCGCCCCCTCTTCCACCTCTTCCCCCTCTGTCCTCTCTTCTCTCTCCTCTCTTCTCTTCTCTTCTCCTCTCTCTCTCTCTCTCTCTCTGGGTTCTCTTCCTAGAATTACGACTGTATCGACTATATCTCAAAGCTGCCCCCTATGTCCCCACAGTCACACTTTCTTCCTGACAGGCTCTTTCCCGTTAACTTCCCAAGAACTTTGTTGCCTGCCTAGCTGTTCAGGATCTCCTGGACAGGCACACAGGAAGTATTACCATACCACAAGTTAGCAGATCTGAGGAAGGGCTTGGTGGCAGAGCATAGTGGCTACAAGGTGTCAATCTTCATTCTCTGCTACTTATGGTATTATACATTTTTCCATAAAGCAACTTGTGAAAACGCAGACGAGGAAGCTGAGGGTCACAGGCATTAAGTAACTTGCCTAGGTTAGGGGTCATGAAGGCATGTCCCAGTCCTAACCTTATTTGCATTATAGAGTGACTTTTCATCTTCTAGGAAGGGGGTAACAATGGGGTATTTGTTTTAAAGATTTATTTCTATTTATGTGTCTGTGTACCTGAATTCTGCCTGTGTATGAATGCCCAGAGGCCTGAAGAGGGTGTCAAATTCCTTGGAACTGCAGTTACAGGTGGCTTGTGAGCTGCCCAATCTGGATGCAGGTCTTCTGGAAGAACAGCTAGTACCAACAACTGCTGGGGTCATCAGATAGTTATCTCTCCAGCCCTGCCGATTGTGGTGATATTTTGTGTATGCTCTAACAAATAAAGCTTGCCTGAAGATCAGAAGGCAAAGCCAGCTACTAGTTAGCCTTAGAGGCCAGGCAGTGGTGGCTCACACCTTTAATTCCAGCACTTGGGATTCTTATGCCTTTGCTCCCAGTACTTGGGAGGCACACATGCCTTTAATCCCAGCACTAAGGAGGTTGAGACAGGAAGTGATATGGCTGGGCAGAGAGAGGAATATAAGGCAGGAGGAGACAGGAGCTTTTTTTTCCAGTTGAGGAGTTGGTGAAGTTACAGGTGGCCACGGCTTGTTCCTTTGTCTCTGATCTTTCAGAATTTACCCCAATATCTAGCTCTGGGTTTTTATTATGAAGACCAATTAAGATTTATGCAACAAGCTGGGCGGTGGTGGCGCAAGCCTTTAATCCCAGCACTCGGGAGGCAGAACCAGGCGGATCTCTGTGAGTTCGAGGCCAGCCTAGGCTACCAAGTGAGTTCCAGGAAAGGCGCAAAGCTACACAGAGAAACCCTGTCTCGAAAAACAAAAAAAACAAAAACAAAAAAAAAATTGTGCTACAGACAACAGGATACTTCACCATCTTCAAAGTTCCCCTCACCTAAAGATTCTGTACTAAAAAATGAAGGGAAGGGTTTATGGAGACGGAATAATGCAGAAATATTGTAGCAGAGCAAACTCAAGAAAAACTCGAGTCAGGAATGGTGTTACTTAACTGTATGTAATCCCAGATTTTGGAAGGTGGGAGTAGGCTGTGAATTTCAGGCTTGCTTGGACTACCTAGTGAATTCAGGGTCATCGTGGGCTACAAGGTATACCCTGTGTCAACAACATTACCACCAAAAAACCATTATCCCAGCACTTGGAAGTCAGAGGCAGGCAGTTGTCTGTGAATTGAGTCAGCCAGGGTTGCACAGTGAGATCGTCTGAAAACTGAGGCAGATGGGCTGGAGGACTCCTGACAACCCTGGCTCCCCAGCTCTGCCCAGCTGACTCGTGACAAGGAGACAGACCTGCAAGTAACTCTTGACTTAAGAGGACCCTGCTTCCCACATGTCAAAACTTGGTAGTTCTCTTTCCAAACCCTAGGTTGAGACCCAAGCCAACCAGCCTCTTCCACTTCTGGGCACATGTCAAAACATGTCCATGCTTGGTAGTTCTCTTTCCAAACCCTAGGTTGAGACCCAAGCCTACCAGCCTCTTCCACTTCTGGGCGGGACTTCCTGTTTCTAGAGCTGTTTCTATCTGCCTGGTTCAGCACAAAGGAGCTGGTAGCTTTCCACTGGGCTCAGCAGAGTCTAGATCTTGTGTGGGTTAACATAGAGTACATTGCTGAGGTGAACATCCCCAGGAACCCAAAACAGGTCACAAGTCACACCCAGAGGAAGACCTCAGGCTCCCAGGTCACCCCTGGAGGGCCGGCCGTGTCTTCTATCATTTGGGTATGAGGTCAGCCACCCCTTCTCCATCCTTTCAGGCACTGAGTGGACTCTGGGAAATCAGGAGACAGGTTAAAAACAGAAGCGCGACCGTTTCTTTATTAAATTATACAAAAAGGGGAGGGGGGCAGCTTCGGGGCTTGGCCCCAACCCCGGCCCCACCCCGGCCTGGCGCTGTCTGAGAGGAGGGAATCTGAGGGAGACCCAGGGATCAGGCAGGAGAGAGAAGAAGGGCAGGCTGAGAGGCGGGGGGTGCCGAGGGTAAGGAGAGGCTTTGCAAGGACAGATGGGATGGTGAGGGGGAGTGAAGGACAAGGAATGCTAGGGGACAAGTGAGGGCCGGCTGGGGAGCTCAGGTGAGGCGGATCGGGAGCTGGAAGGATGGCAGTGAGGGTGAAGGAGCAGTGTCTGGAGATGGAAATGAGAGGCTGGGTGGAAGGGCAAGGGTCACAGCTCTGGGGTAGGGCCAGAGCAGGGAGCCAGGAGACGCGGGGCTGTACTTGTGTGTTCCTGCCCCACCTCCAGGACCTGAGGGGCCTCCCATCCCCAAGCCCACTGGCAGGGGCTCATGCCGATGCCCCATTTTCTGTCTTCTGCCTCTTGGGATCTGCTTCATCCTGTGGAAAGGATAAGAGTTGAGGGAGCTGTACAAAGGAGACCTCCCCCTGTTCCTGCTGGCCCTGCTCTGCCCCTGCCTGGGCCACCACAAGGACCTGGGTCCATATCCAAAGGGCACCCAGCCCCTGCTATATTCCTGACAGCCCCTCAGGTCCCCACCCGGTCAGACCTCCTCTTCAGCAGCTCTCTTCCGCACTGGGCCTTCATCCTCCTCCTCCTCTTCTTCCTCATCTGAGGAGCCAGAAACAAGTCATTGGGGCAGGATGGGAGGCTCCGGGCACAGACCCACAACCGCCCTGTGGTTACCCTCAGCCCGGCTGCTGGTCTTCAACTGCTCCCCAACTCTGCTCCTTTGAGCCTCAACTCTTCCAGCTCAGCCTTCCCTGCCCCTCCCTACCTTCTTCATCTCCTTCATCATCATCCTCTCCATCCTCGGCAGTTTCTTCTTCTTCCTCCTCAGCTCCATTCTCCTCCTCCTGTGGGGACCAAGGCAGGCAGCGAGCGCTGTCAGGCTGGCTGTGTTACCACACACTGGGTGATGAAAGGACTCAGGGTAGGGAAGGAATGACGGGGGACCAGGAGAAAGGCAGGACCCCAACATCCCCAGGAAGGTAGGAAGAGGGGGGAAGGATGTTGGGGCAGAGTGGGGCCGTTTCCACACCTCCACTACTTCTTTCTTTCGTTCTTTCCGGCCAGCCTTCTCCTCCACTTTCTCCTTCTTTTCCTTCAGGTCCTGCAAGGCAGAAGGTCACCTTCCTCTCAGGACTAATGATGCACAGCCCTCGAGTCCCCCAGCCCGTTTCTCCAACTCTGCAGCTAGGTCGAAGGTGCTCAGTGAAGGTGGCCACAGTTTAAGGTACAACAGACATGCTCAGGTCCTCCGATTTGGGCCCTAACTGGCTGATCCCAGAGACTTTCTTCCTCAAGACCCAAGGGGAGCAAGCAGTAACTGAGGCTCCCACACCATGGAGTTCTTCCACCCGCCCGCTCGCCCCCCAGCTTAAGAGTTCAGCTCCACAAAGCAAATCCCCCATCTGCTGGCAGCCTGGATGCCCCACCCCCTCACCCTCTCTGCTTGCCCCGCTCTGCCTTTTGTCTACCTCAGGGGCCTTTGCCTAAGTACTCTCTCCCCTGGGCATCCCTCCCAGCGGCGTCCCCTTCAGCTCCTAAGGCCTTTGTTTCCTGTCGGTGTCTCCCTAATCCTCCTGTTCCTACTTGGCCCAAGAGCACAGGGATATGAAGATCACCCTCGCGTATTCCCACGGCGGTGCCTATCCCCAAAAGAAACAGTTTCGTATCCCCTCCTCTCCACCTTCATGCATATGCCCTGGGACGGCAGAAGCGTAGAAGTGGCCATTTTCAGTGGAAATAAAGGGGAAGTCCGGTAAAGGAAACACGCAGAAGGCGACGAAATCACAACAAATAAAGTCTGTGCCTGGATGGAAGGTGGGAGTTACCTGTCCGGAGTCCCCTCCCACCAGACTGTCCTCCCCTTCACTCCAAGATGCCAGCAGGTGCTGAAAGTCCTATCCTGACAGAGGGAGATGCTCCTGTGGGTAAGCCCGGCTGGACAAACCAGCCTCCCCGCCCCATGCAGATTCTACTTTTCTCCCTATCACACTCCTTGGCAGGTGCCACATTCTATGATCTTATCTAATGTTAGTATGCAACTCTAGTGTGCATGATCCCAAGTGGGTCGGAGTTTTCCTAAGTAGATCACCCCAGAACGATGTGTCCTTTCTAGAACAAGACTAGGGTAGAGGAGGGACTTGGTGCCAAACGACTGGCCTGAGGACACTGGGCGCTCTTCTCCCTGTAGGAGAGCAGAGTGCAAGGGCACTTGACCCTCTCGCTCCAGGCAGGTTTCCTCTGCACTCCGCTTGGTCGTCACTGCTGTCACATGGTGGGTCTGGCGCTCGCTCGTACTACCAGGTGAGCTTTGCCTTACATCCTGCGCCAGGCAGGGACTAACTCAGCTTTGGCCTGAGTTTCCCATCGGGGTTGATGGACGGGTGAGGGGAAGGGAGGGCGAATACCAGAGACCAAAGTCCGCAGGGCTGGCCCCCCTCCTCCTGGGTCCTGTCCTTCTGGTCACTGTCCTTCCATGATCTCTTTTCCAGGAGGGTATGTGACCTGCCCCCAGTGCTAAGCTGCTCTCTGGCCTCTTCACGGGTACACAAGCTCATACAGGCTAACACCAACTCACACGTCTACAGGGGAGCGCCCACGCGCTCTAGAGACACATGGCCCAATGTTTGGGCATTCTGGCACACTCTCACAGGGGCACTGTGGAGCCATTCGGCACTCACAAAGCGGCAACATGCCTCCGGAACATCTCAGTCTCCACATGCACACATGTAACTGACACGGGCAGTCCCACACACTCGCTGGATCTCAGACATACAAAGACGCCTACTCAGTGAAGTCACATGCCGCCGCACAACCCACCGGAGGGCCACACAGGCGCACCTTGTCAGATCTCACATGTCCCCTCTCCCACTGCCTTTCATGCTATTAGATCCCCCACCTTCCACTCGAGGCTCCAGAACTATACTGCCCTCCCCCCTAAAAAAAGACTGGGCTCCCAGCCCCCAAGCCTGGCCGCATTAATTTCCCTAAGCGACACTCGGCAGTTTCCCTGGGGAAATTAGAGGGAGGCTGGGAAAGAGACAAGGGCAAAGGGATGCGGCCAGGAAAGGCAGCTGCTGAGTGCAAAGACAGCCTGACGTATGGTCAGGCGATGCCGAGCTTCGGCTTTTTCGAAGGCGATTCTCTCCACCTTTCTGGTTTTTTTAGGAATTCGACATGAGGAGAAACGAAAAAGAGAAAACCGAAAGTCGGTGGTGGAGGGAGAACGGATGAGGACGGGCAGAAAAGAGGGTGCAGGAGAGGCGCAGCCCTCCGGGGACGAGCACAGACGGTCGGGCCGCGAGGGGAGGGGCCGAGGAGCAGCCTCCCCGGAGAGTCCTGTTTACACTTGAGGATCGCAAACCGCTTAGCAGAGGAAAGGTGAGGTCACAGTGGAAAGGGACCTGGAGCCGCGGCACGGACACCCGGCCCGGGAGGCGAGACGCGCCGCCCTCCGACGACGGGAGGGCGGACCGGGCCGCGGCGGGCGGGCGCGGCGGGGCACGAGAGGGGTGGGGATGGCGGGGCCGGGCGGCGAGGCCCGAGCCACCGCGCGCTGCGCCGCTAGAGGGCGCTGGCGGCGCCGAGCGGGGTAGGCAGCGCCGGGCTCCGAGCGGGGGGGGAGGGCGCAGCGGGGTCCGCGGGGACCTGGCGCCGGGGCCGCTCGGGGCCGTCGGGGACGACCGGGCGCGAACGACCGCGCCGATCGCGGGGCCGCCCGGGTGCCGGGCTGCCGCCGCCGCCGCCGCCGCCCCTGCCCGTACCTTGGCGCTCAGCTCGGCCGCTGCCTCCACGCTCTTCTCCGACATGGTGCCGGGGCCGGGGCTGGCGGGGAGCCGGGGTCCCGGGGCCGAGGCAGAGGGGCCCTGGACGGCGGAGGGTGGCCGCGGCCGGAACTTGGCGCGGTGGCGGCGGCGGCGGCAGCGGCAGCGACGGCCGCTCGGCAAGCTGGCTCGCTGCAAGAGGCGGCAGAGGCGCGCGGGGTGGGGCGGGGGTGGGTCCCGAGCCGAGACCCGCAGGGCTGCGGCCGTCCGGAGGGCGGGCGGGCGGGCGGGTGATGCGGGCGGTGGCCGGCGCGCTCCGGTCGCGGTCGCTCGGTCTTGCTCGCCGCCCCCGCACCAGCAGAGCTGCCGCCGACCAGCCGCTGCCGCCCCCGGGAAGGGAACCCGCTTTTAAGGCGGCGCTGCCCGACGGGAGGGGCTTCCCAGGGGTGGGGCAGGCGGGAGCGGGGAGGAGAGGAGAGGGGAGGGGGATGAAAGAGGAGGTTGGAGAGGTGGGGATAGGAGGATGAAAGCGAAGGGCGGGAGAGCGAGCGGGGCGGGAAGAAGGACGAGACCGGGAGGGGGAAATGGAGAGACTGACGGCCCGGGAGAAAGCGGAGTGGGGCGAGGAGGTGGGAAGGGGTGGGGTTCCAGCGGGGAGACACCGCTCCAAATGCCAGCCTACTGCTTGCGAGCTGGAGTCTGGCTCCTGGGGGCGGACTGGAGAGGTGGCCAGGCTCCTGCTGACCTCCTCACAGCCCTGAAATTTTGCTAAAGGGCTGGGGGGAGGCGGGGCGGGCAGATGGAGAGGCTGGGCAGGTATTTGAGAAACCAAAAGCTTAAAGAAGGGGAAGAAGGCTGCCGAGCCACTACCATTTCTCCCTCGTGTCCGCTTTCTCTCGGTGGCATTGAGGAGAAAAGGGACAGTGCAAAGGACAACAGCCCTGGCCTTTCATCGGCTGGACCTTTGTGGTCCTTGGCGGGTTCCTTCCCGTCTGTTTCCTTGATCTGAGCGGAGTCAGAGGCTTCTGATCGCCTCTTCTGCCTCTTTATTCCATCTTCTCACCTGTCTCACCTCACTTTTATTTGCCTGGTCCTTCTGTTTCTCTTCAGCCCTCTTCATTCTTACAGACCAAGACCCCTCCCTTACAACCGTCTGCATCTCATTCCTTCGGCCGCGTGCGTCTCTCCACTTTTCCCAGACAACAGCGTTGTCTTCCTTTCCTGACTCACCTGGCCGTATATACACTTCGCTGATTTCCAACTCTTTCTGTCCTTGCGTTTTCCCTCTCCTCCGCTACCATCTTCCCGGGCCTTTCTCTATTCCGATGGCCTTCTTTGCAAACACCTGGAGTTCCAGCCACACCCTATTGCACACATCTTCAGCTCTGTGCATCATTTTGAGAACCCTGGGATTTCAGAAGGGGACCGGGGCTGGGATGTGGATTTGAGGTCAGAAAAGTGGGTGTAGTAGAGGTCTGGGCTTAGAGGAAAATTGTCTTTGGGTTGTGTGTGTGTGTGTACATGTTCAAATTTGTCATCATTACTCTTCACCTTTTCCAAATCATTTTCATTTTCTTACTAAAGAAATTTTTAGCCAGATGACCTATTCCAGCACTTGGGAGGTTGGAACAGGAGGATTGCCATTAGTTTGAAAGCATCCTGGGCAACACAGTGAGACATCATGTTGTCCCCCTCCAAAAAAAAAAAAATAAGCCATTGTTGTTCGCCATCATCATGTAGCATGTGAGTGCGTCAACACACACACCATCTCTTGGTCCCTTGTACACACCTCCTGGTTTCTCTGACTATTCAGTTTCTCCGTCTTGGTCTCATAAATCGTGGGAGCCCCACCCTGGTTTTTCCTGGCAGGATTCGGTCCACCTTTTCTCTGAGATCTTTCCATTTCCCTTTTGAACGCGCTTCTCAGACTTAAGTGACTGATGTCTTTAGCACCCTCTTACTATAGTCCATCTCTGTATCCTCTCGGGCTTCATTTATCTTCCTACCCCCTCCACCCCGGTTCCCCCCCAGTCTCGCTCCCTCCGGGTTGGTCTCTTTCCTCGCCCTCCCGCCTTCTTTTTTTTTTTTTTCTCTGCCTTCTTACTCCACCTCCCAGCCCCGCCTGCTGTCTCGGACACCCTGCTGGGCTCTTACCCTGTTGCCCTGGTAACCGCCCTCAACTCCGGTCACCTCCACTCCCCTCCCCCCCTCCAATCACCACCAACAACAACCTCCATCCACCTTCTCCTATTTTTCCTGAGAACCAATAGAAACCCTGTTGCCAGGTGGAATGCTCATTTGAATCAGCCAATCCAGGATCCTAACTGCTTGCCCTGCCTTATAAGGGGATGTGAGGAGGGCCACTCCCCCGACTCCAGCCCTACAGGGGACGAACCCCTCCACTGTCCTTTCTCTCCCGCCTAGGAAAGAGACTGGGACCCTCTAGTTCACCCTCTCATAAAGGGCCTAGGTTCCCATTTCTCTAAATGGGACCACCAGGGTTACTGTGAGGTGTGGGATGGACCGTGGGGAGTGGGCTGGACTGTGGGCTGGGCCTCAAGGCTGGGGGTGGGAATGAGGTGTGATTAGGGAAGGGGAGGCGGAGGCAGCCGGGAATTTTGCCCAGGGAGGGGTGTCTGGGAGCCGAGGCAGCTGCAGTGGAAAATTCCAGGGAGATGGCGAGGCAGAGAATGGGAATCCTGCCCCAAGGCCCAAGGGAATGCATGGAAATCTAAAAGAGCTTGGACACTAGGGTCTGCAGGGACGGGGAAATGCTGCAGGGGCTAGGACCGCATCTAAATCCCCTCCTCCGTGGGGGAGGCATCCATTATCCTTTCCTATCTGGTTGGACCACGGATCAGTCTCCTGAAGTTTGGCTTTATGAGCAACCATCTAGGAGACTTGGGGTGAATTGGGAGGGAATGGAATGTTGAGAGCCCACCGGGACGGTCTTTAAGGCCTGTGCCTGTGCCTCGGGTCGGTGTTGAGTGCCAACATTTGCTCCTTCCCGTAGACGTACTTCTGAGGTTTTGTGGAGGCCTGCCTATTCCTAGAATTCTGTTACTCTACAGTCCAATTGAGAAATTTCCCACGAGTTGAATGGGGAATAAAAAAAAAAAAAAAAAAAAAAAACTGTGCTTACACATTTTCTGAAAGTGGGAAAAAGTAAGGCCAGGTGAGAACAAGAAAGGCCAGAGCCCCTGGCAGCCATGACATCTGGCTGAGTTCCTGGAAGTTGGTCTTGCTAATAAGTGTGGAAGGTGTTCCCTTCTAATTGCTTCAAACTCATTCTTAGTGAAGTCTCGTGCTTTCTGGTGTGTGTGTGTGTGTGTGTGTGTGTGTGTGTGTGTGTGTGTGTGTGTGTGTGTGTTGAGCTCAGGTGAGTGCTAAGGAAAACCTAGCTATCACTGAGGCATGAAGACATGTTGGGCCATCTCCCTCACCCTGTATAACATCCTTATTTCATTCCGTGACCTCATTTTTTTTTATTCCCCGTTTTTCCTTTAATTTTTTTTTAACTCAAGTCAGGAGAGTGGAGAGAAATTAGCCAAGCTTTTTATATAAAACTTTATAGGACATTTGCTTTGTGTGTGTGCACCTGTGCACACTGGAGCAGAAGTCAGAACACAACTGTGGGAACAGTTCCTCTCCTTCTGCCACGTGGGTCCTGGGGATCGAACTCAGATGGGCAGGCTTGGTGGGCCAGGGATTTGGGCCTTTTTTTTTTTTTTTTTTTTTTTTTTGGTTTTTCGAGACAGGGTTTCTCTGTGTAGCTTTGCGCCTGTCCTGGAACTCACTTGGTAGCCCAGGCTGGCCTCGAACTCACAGAGATCCGCCTGGCTCTGCCTCCCGAGTGCTGGGATTAAAGGCGTGCGCCACCACCGCCCGGCAGTTTTTTTTTTTTTTTTTTTTTTTTTTTTAAGGAAGGAGGTTTGTTTAGGTTTATGGTTCCCTGGTAATACAGTCTGTCCTGGCAAGGAAGAAGACAGTGTGGTAGCAGGAGTGAGAGGCAGCAGCCTTCATTAAATCTGAAGAAAGGAAGGAAGGAGCAATGCATACTTTTGCTCAGCGGCCTTTTTTGTTTGTTTGTTTTTCCTAAGACAGGGTTTCTTTGTGTAGCCCTGTCTGTCCTGGAACTCTCTCTGTAGACCAGGCTGGCCTCCAGCTCAAGAGATCCACCTGCCTCTTCCTCCCTAGTGCTGGGATTAAAGTCATGCGCCACCACCGCCCGGCGTTTTCCTCCTTTTGTTTTTATTTTTTATTTTATGTGTGGGTGTTTTGCCTGCAGGTGTGTCTGTGCACTACTTGTGTTCCTGGTTTCCCCAAGGAGGCCAGAGGAAGGTGTGTGTGAGCCTCCGTGTACAGGCTAGGAATCAAATCCAGGTACTCAAGAAGAGCAGTCAGTGTTCTTAACAGCTGAGCCATCTCTCCAGAGCCTCTCCACCCCCAACCTTTTTTTTCCTTTTAATTAATTTATTTATTTATGTATTTATTTATTTTGAGGCAGAGTCTCACTTTGCAGCTCTGACTGTCCTGGAACTTGTTATGTAGACCAGGCTGGTCTCAGACAAACAGAGCTTCCTGCCACTGTCTCCCCAGTGCTGGGATTGTGTGTGTGCAAAATGCATGTTCAGGTGCCCTTAGAGGTCTGAAGAGGACTTGGATTTCCTGAAGCTGAGTTACTGACAGTTGAGAGTTTCTGGACCTGGGTGCTGAGAATTGAACTTGGGTCCTCTGCTAGAGCTGAAAGTGCTCTTAACCACTGAGCCATCTCTCCAGGCCCCTCGATGTCTCCTTTGTATTCAGTCCAGGACTCCAGCTCATAGAATGAGTCCTTTACCTGCAGCAGTGTTAAATATAACTTTACATATACATATATATCTTTCACAGTGGCCATGGTGGCACACGGCTGTAATGCCCACACTTAAGAAGTGGAGGCAGGAGGATCAGTAGTTAAAGGCTTATCTTGGCTACACACTGAGTTGCAGGTGAAGCCAGGCTGGGCTATGTAAGACTGTTTCAACAGACAAGCAAGCAAACAACAAGAAAAGTAACTTTTACAAAGCAGAATGTGGTAACGCATCTCTGTAATCGCAATATTGTGGAGCCTGAGGCAGGAAGCGTGCCTCAGATTCCAAGTCGGCTTGGGCCACATAGCGAATTCCATGCCAGCTCTGGCCGGATCCTGTCTCAAAATTATAAAAAAGAAGTCACCTTCAAAACACAGTCACATCATGTGTAATTAGTCTGGTTGGAAGAGAGACTGGAAGTGATTTTTAAATTTAAAAATTAGTTTAATTTTGGTCTTATCTGCCATCAAAATTCTACTCAGATATAAGTCAATAATTTTGTTTGTTTGTTTTTTGTTTTTTGAGACAGGGTTTCTCTGTGTAGCTTTGGAGCCTGTCCTGGAACTCACTCTGTAGCCCAGGCTGGCCTTGAACTCACAGAGATCTGCCTACCTCTGCCTCCCGAGTGCTGGGATTAAAGGCGTGTGCCACCACTGCCCGGCAATATAAATCAATTTTAGCTGAAGAAATTTGAATTTCCAGTGTGCCTCTCTATCAAGCTTAACTTTTTTTTTTAATTTTGTTTTGAGACAGGGTCTCTCTACAGAGCCCTGGCTGTCCTGGAACTCGTTAGGTAGATCAGGCTAGCCTCAAACTTGGAGATGCACCTACTTCTGACTTCCAATTACTGGGATTAAAGGTGTGAGCCATGCCCGGCAGCGGCGGCGGTGCACGCCTTTAATCCCAGCACTTGGGAGGCAGAGGCAGGCAGATCTTTGTGAGTTCGAGGCCAGCCTGGTCTACAGAGCAAGATCCAAGAAAGGCGAAAAACTACACAGAGAAACCCTGTCTCAAAAAAAAAAAAAAAAAAAAAAGTGTGTGCCACCATGCTCTGCTCAAGCTTAAATCTTAAACCAGACATGATAGCACACACTTATAACCCCAGCACTCTGAGGCTGACTGCTGGGAGACAGGTCAGTGAATTATCAGATTACATCCCTTTTAGGCTTTAAATTTTCTTGTATTTATTTTTATTTTATGTGTGTGGGTGTTTTGCCTGTTTGTCTGTGCACCATTTACTTGCCTGTAGTCCCTCAGAAACTGGGAGAAGGTTCTAGGTCCCTTGGGACTGGAGTTACAGGTGGTTATAAGCCATCCTGTGGGTGTTGGGATTTGAACTCAGACCCTCCAGAAGAGCAGCCACCGCCCCTCACATCTGAGCCACCTCTCCAGCCCCTAGGCTGGACTTGGATGTCACAAGCTCTCGTCTATCGTCCTTCAGGCAGAGATCTTGTCTTTCTCTTTCAGTTCTGTCTTTCCACTACATACCACAGTCCCTAGCAACTACTGAAGAGGTCAGTTAAAGTTGGCTGAAGTGTAAGAGTTATGGTTTTTTGTCTGTGATTTGCTACATGAGACCACATGCTTCAGGAGGTGTGCCACTCAGGTACATCCCAGCTGTTTTGTTTATTTTCTTGTTTTTGTTTTGAGTCCGTCTCTTGTATCCCAGGCTGACCTCCAAGTCCGTATGTAGCCAGGATGACCTAGAGCTTCTGATCCTCACCCTCCATCTTCTGAGTGCTGGGATTATAGAGTGTCCCACCAAGACCATTTTCATCCAGTACCGGGGACAGAACCCAGGACTTAGACATACATGCCAGGCAAGTGCTCTGCCAGCTGGACTACGTCACCAGCCTGCTTTTGCTGTTTTGAAGCAGGGTTTTGACATGTAGCCCAGGCTGGCCTTGAACTTTCTGTGTAGCTGAATTCCCTATATTTAGGCTGGCCTTGGACTAGAAGAATTTTAGTGCTTTTCTATTTCTTCCTGAACTTTCTCCCTGGTGACATGTCGGCTTCACCGCCGTACTTCTTCAGAACCTTTGACTGCCTTTCATTTTGAGGCAGGGTCTGGCTAAGTAGCCCAGGCTGGCCTCAAGCTTGTAGTGATTCCTTCACTGTGCTCCTACTGCGTTGACTCTGGTTCAACTCTCCGCTGTCGTCTCGATTTCTCCCTCGTATTTACTCTCCAAAACGCCTTTATAGACTTTCAGAAAAGTCCATAAGAAAAATAGCATTGGTGCTTCCTAGCTCTGCACCAAACCTGTGTTGATAGGCAAACCAAAAACTCCGATAGTGTTACACACGGAACATGGGGCATTATACACCCCAGGCAAGTGGCTCTACCATTGACCTACACTGTCAGCCCTAGAAATAGTCATCTGCTCTTTTCAATACAATATACACATGGGATCACTTCACACTCGAAAATACGGCCAGCTCACGGGCTTGCCCCTCATGCGCACAGTCCTGAGTTGGATACTCAGCACTGCATAAATTAGGTGTGGTAGCCCCCTCCCCACACAATCCTAGTGCTTAAGGGGTGCGGTAAAGAGGGTCAGAAGCTCAGATGTCATCCTCAGGGAATTTGAGGCCAGCCTGACATATATGAGACCCTATCCCCCCCCCCCAAAAAAAGGAACAGAGTGGCTAGCTTCACTAAGAAATAAAGTGAATTATTTAAGTTTTGCTGTTTGTTTTTGCTCTGCAGAAAGATGTAGAGCCTAGTGCATGCTGATCAAGGGTCACACCATTGAGCTACACCATCAGTCCTACTGAAATAGCCATATGTATGTGGCTAGCGGCTATTGTATTGGACACCACAATCTTAAACTATTGTAAGCTACCTCCTTAAAAAAAAAAGATTTATTTTACCATACATGATTTAATGTATGTCTCCGTGTGAATATGTGCATATAAGTACAGGTGTCAGCAGAGGCGGCCGAGCTCTTCGAGCTGGAGCAACACTTGTGAATCATTTTTGCCGTCCAGGCTCAGTATGTGGTCGTAACCACTGAACCATCCTATCCAGCCCCTTCACCTTTTTTTTTTAGGGGCATGCTGAGGACTGAACCCAGGGCTTTGTACATGCTAATCACATGCTTTACTACTACTGAGCTGTTAACCCAGCCTGCAGCCTGCCTCCTTGCCCACATCCAACCCCTGCAATTTGTAATTAGAATGTCAGAAAGCAACCCTGGCTGCCTGCCCTGCTCAAGTTCATACAGGCGACTGCTATATACTTTCCCCTGGGTATGTGTTAGAGTTTTCACACATTACACAGACCGGGCCTCATCCAGGGACCAGTAAAGAAAACAAAAACCCTGCTCAGAGGCTCACCATCAACTGAAGTTCAGCGTAAGCACCTCATGATTGTCGTCGTGAGATAAGGAGTTTTGTAACTTCACACCTACCTCCGTTTTCTGATTTCCATACCTGCTCTATTGTACAAGCTCAAAAAAAAAGTTTCCAGGAATGTGCCAATGGCCTTTCGATTTAAAATACAAACAGCCTGTGGTAACTTCCCTGCTCACAAGGTTGCTCCACCCTCACCCTATTCAAATATCCAACTGTCCTGGGTTGGTTCCAGATGTGTGACCTCACATCCAAAGAGGGCCCCTTCTCTGGCCCAGCTCTACCCTCTCAAGGCTTTCCTGACTGACTCCAGCCAGACGACCGTGGATGTAGGAGGCACACTCAGTCCTTGTCCGGTAGCCTCTTCCCTTGAAGAAGTGGCTGTCCCCCTGGGTCACAGCTTCTCCGGGAAATGCCTGTGACTGACCAACTCCCGCCCTTCATTGATGGAACAGAGAAGAGACAGAGACCGAGGCAGACGGAGAGGGAGGGAGGGGAGAGGAGGAGAGGGAAAGAAGAAGAAAGAGAGGCGAGGAAAGAAGGTAGACAGACGTAACTGCTAGTTGCTTGTAAAATTATATCCCTTCAGTTCCTAGAGAGCCGCCTATGTATGTCACCAGGCATGCTGAAAGTGAGCCTTTCTATCTCCTTCCTTAGTCTTCTTACCTGTTCATGTGTGTGTGTGTGTGTGTGTGTGTGTGTGTGTGCTGAGGATCCAAGGCATGGCCTGTGCGTACAAGGTAAGCTCTCCGACACTGGGCTACATCGAAAGCCCAGCTCAAGAACTTGTGGGAGCCGGGTGGTGGTGGCGCACACCTTTAATCCCAGCACTCGGGAGGCAGAGGCAGGTGGATCTCAGTGAGTTCGAGGCCAGCCTGGTCCACAAGGTGAGATCCAGGACAGCTAGGGCTGTTACATAGAGAAACTCTGCTTCGAAAAGCAAAAAAAAAAAAAAAAAAAAAAAAAAAAAAAAAGGAACTTGTGGGCCAGGAGAAACAAACAAACCCCAACTTCAAGCTATGTCTAACAGAAGTTAAGCTGTAATTTGTAAACATCCCTAGGAGACAAAATACACTCATTTAGAATCATGTAGGGGCTGGAGAGTTGGCTCAGTGGTTGAGAGCACTGGCTGCTCTTGCAAAGGACCCGGGTTCAGTTCCCAGCACCTACACAGTGGCTCACAACCACCCATAACTTCAGCTCCAGGCGACCTTGACACTCTCTTCTGACTTCTGCATGTAAAGACATATAAACACCCCCCCACCCTCCCACCCCCCACCCTCCCACCCCCCACCCTCCTACCCCCCCACCCCCCACCCCACCCCCGCACCCAGTGCTGGGATTAAAGGTGTGTGCCACCATGCCTGGCCTAAAGAAATCTATAAAATAAAATCATGTAGAGCCAGTGAGCTGGCTCAGCAGCTGCCACCCAGCCTGACGACCTGAGTTCGATTTCCTGGGACCCACAGTGGTGGGAGAAGAGAACGAACTCCTCCAAGTTGTCCTCCGACCTGCACATGCGTGTCATGACATATGCTCCCCATGCACAAATGAAGGTAACAAAACATTTTAATAAAAATAAAATCATGAAAAGACAGGGCATAGCACCACATGCCTAGATCCCACCACTTGGTTGGTGAAGATAGGAGAATCAGGACTTCAATACAGTAAGTTTCAGGTCAGCCTGGGTTACACAATGGGACTGTCCCAAATAAAAAATAGGGCTGTGGACTTAGCTCAATGGAAGAGCACTTTCGGCCATATGCAAGGTCCTAGGTTCAATCCTGGATTCACACACACACACACATATACACATACACACAAAGGTAAAAATGGATGGTATGAGATTCTTAAGGTTTTCTGTTTGGTAGTTACCTTTTTTGACAACATCTTACATAGAGACTTGTTATGTATAGAGCTGGGATTACAGATGTATATCCAACATTCGTAGTGACATTCTTACAGTCTGAGAGACAGAAGAGAAAGACCTCCAGACACCTAAAGGCAGCAGATAAAGATACCAAATAATAGAAAAAGAAACATGGAGGTGTTGAGCGGTGGCAGCGGCGTACGCCTTTAATCCCAGCACTCAGGAGGTAGAGGCAGGCGGATCTCTGAGTTCTAGGTCAGTCTGGTCTACAGAGCAAGTTTCAGGACAGCCAGGACTATGACACAGAAAAACCCTGTCTCAAAACAAACAAACAAACAAACAAAAACAGAAAGAAAGAAACATGGAGATACAGCTGGCCATGGTGGCTCACAACTGGAACCCTTCCAGCCAAGAAGCTAAGGCAGAATTACCATTAGTTCAAGTGCTCCCAGCCAGGGCTATGTAGCAAAACCTTGTCCCGAAACAAAGAAAACTCACAGCAAGGAGGCTAACAGACCACACATCTCAGGTTGGCAGGGACTGTCTTACTTAGCTTTGTCTGTTTGTTTAATACACTGTACCTAGCACAGGGCAAGTGCTCATTAAATACTGATTGGCCAAACAATGAAGAGCTTGCTTTGATGGCCAGGTGTGATGGCACACACCTTCATCCCAGAGCTACGTAGTCCAGAGCGACATAGTGAGACCCTGTCCCAGAGAGGGGCTTACTTCGAAAGGAGACAACGACAAAAAAGGACTTGTGCAGCATCTCTCTGTTTTATTTTTTTATTTTTATTTTTTAAGATTTATTTTTATGTAGGAGTGCTCTATCTGCATATACACCTTTATGCCAGAAGAGGGCATCAGATCTCACTAGAGATGGTTGTGAGCCATCGTGGTGGGTGCTGGGAACAGGTCCTCCAGAAGAGCAGCCAGTGCTCTTAACCACTGAGCCATCTCTCCAGCCCCATACCTCTTTATTTACGTCTAGGTGGCAGAACACTCATTGGAGTAACTTTTTTAATAATCAGATTTATTTTTATTTTCTGTGTATGAGTATTTTGCCTATATGTATGTGTACCATGAGTGTGCACTGGCCACAGAGACCACAAGAGGGTATTGGATATCCTGGAACTGGAGTTTTACTGGTGGTTGTGAGTCATGACGAGGGTCCTGGAAATTGTA
This sequence comes from Peromyscus californicus insignis, assembly GCF_007827085.1. Taxonomy (NCBI): domain Eukaryota; kingdom Metazoa; phylum Chordata; class Mammalia; order Rodentia; family Cricetidae; genus Peromyscus; species Peromyscus californicus. The sequence goes on from NW_026294584.1 coordinate 138,868,834, forward strand.
TTATGTTGTATAACAGGTGTGGGTTCACGAGGGTCCATGGAAAGAAGGCACAGAGCACTCTAAGGATGATTTTTAGCCTTTTCCTGCAGCAGGTGGGATCTGTCTCTCTGGACTGACTCTTCCTTGCCTAGCAAAGGGCTTTTTTATTGTTCTCCAATTTACACCTTTAGCAAGTCAATTACTGTATCCCAAAGCCTCTTATCTAAGCTCCCCAAACAGACAATGCCAAATGCAAGTTCTCAGTTGAGGAATACTGTAGGTGTTCCGGGTTCCCCCTCAACCAGGGTTGCACAGGCTTTGCACCTTTAGAAAACTCTCAGACAAGATTCACATAGAAGGTACCGGGAGACAAAAGGTAGCAATCACAAAAGGCAGATTAAAGCTGGGTGCTAACACTCCGGAATCAAACCAGCTGCTGCTCTGCAGGAATTCCCCCAACAGTACTAGGTCTCTGCAAGAACAGTGAGTGCTCTCCTTTTAGATTTTGTGTGTGTGTGTGTGTGTGTGTGTGTGTGTGTGTGTGTGTGTCAGAGAGAGAGAGAGAGAGAGAGAGAGAGAATGCCAGGTGTCTGAGCACCCTTGGATGCCTGAAGAGGGTGTTAGACCCCGTGAAGCTGGAACTCTGTAATCATACTGGGTTCTTCTGGAACAGCAGCAAGCACCTTTTTGTTTGTTATCAAGACAGGGTTTCTCTGTGCAGCCCTGGCTGTCCTGGAACTCTCTCTGTAGACCAGGCTGGCCTCGAACTTACAGAGATTCGCCTGGCTCTGCCTCCCGAGTGCTGGGATTAAAGACTTGCGACACCACCAACTGGCCTTTTTTGTTTTAATATATTTTATGTTTGAGTGCTCCATCTGCATGTTTGCCTGCATGCCAGAAGAGGGCATCAGAGCCCATTATAGGTATTGGTGAGTTGCCATGTGGTTGCTGATAATTGAACCCAGTTAAGAGCAGCCAGTGCTCTTAACTGCTGAACCATCCCCCCAGCCCAGTGCTACTTTTTTTTATTTTTTTTTGTTTTTGTTTATTTGCTTGCTTTACTTTTTTTAGGCTGGCTATGAACTGAGCCGTTGCTGCAGCCCTGAGATTTTTTTTTTTTTTTGAGGAGGGGGGAGGTGTGTTTGAAACAGGGTTTCTCTGTGTAGCTCTGGCTATCCTGGAATTCACTCTGTAGACCAGGCTGGCCTCGAACTCAGATAGTCTCCTGCCTCTGCCTCCCGAGTTAAAGGCATGGGCCACCACTGCCCCACCCTGAGGTACTCTTGATAGAATGCCAAACTGCATTTCTTTGGAGCAAGAAGGGCAATTGTCGGGTGGGATATATAGACTTAAGGTTTTATATATCCCTAGAAATATCAATGAAAAACACATTTTCTTATATCCTTTTGGTTTCACTTTGTTGATCTGCCAGCATATCTCGATAATATCACTGCTCCTCTTGGTAATACTATCTTTTTTTCCATTTAGTAATTATCAAATCGAAAGGAACTGAGAATCCCTGCTCCCAGTCTTTTCCTGAATAACCATGGACCCTTTTCCCCCAGGGAATTGTGGAGAATAAACCTTTCTCTTTGGATCAGGTTCCACACGGTACCAATGTGGCTGACAGCCAGAGTAAAGAACTAGAGAGAGTTTTGAGTTTGGATCTCTGTGGGTCAAAGTCTACCTAATACAGTTCAGATCCTCTGACCCAAAGGGGAGGGCTCTGCAGCTCAGCCAGACTTTGTGCAAGACAATTAGTATGTCAAAATATCAGTCTTTGGCTTTGGAGTCAGGCCTTTTGGGCTTACTTTGTAGCTCCGCCCCTGGGTGATTGTGCTTAATTTAACTCTCCACCCCTTTATTCTTCTAAACTTTAGTCCCTTGACCTACCTACCTGCTTAGAGGAAAGAAAGCTTTTGAAGATATAAAAGCTAGAGAAAAGAGGCTGGAATGGAGCCGAGTGGTAGAGCACGTGCTTGGCATGCACGAGGCCCCGGGTTGGATCCCTAAGCACCAAAACCAAAATTTAAAAAAAAAAAAAAAAAAAAAGGACAACCAAACCCACACAGACTTTCAGAACTAACGCAGTTGCCCAGGCTCGCCCTTCACAGACAGACAGGTCGAGCGGTTCAGAAGCCTAAGCCAACACCGAGTCCTGAAGCGCTCAAGGTCCAGTCTGGCCCAGGAGCGCCCTCTGGCGGCCAAGCCCCCACCCTGGCTTCCCTTTCCCTGTCGGCCTTTTTCAAGCCTGAACTAGACCTGAGCTAAACTGTCGCCGCCGCCTCCTCCTCCTCCTCCTCCTCTGCGTCACTCCCAGGACCCCGCCCGCCGGAGCGTCTCTCCCGAGGACGGGCCCCCGCGTTCCCCCGGCGAAGCACCCCTCCTCCAGTGTGTTTAAAGGTCCCCCCAGGGGTCCGCCCCACCGGTCGCCCACAGACAGCCCGCCTGCCCCTGCAAAGAAGGTGCGGCACGCCCTGCCCCCGCGCGGCGATCGGCCGGTCCTCCCCCCCACCCCGATTCCGCTCCGCCCTCCCCCACCGTCGCCGGAGCCTCTTCCTGTCCCTAGATCCCCAAGCCAGCTTAACGAGGCCTCCCGGCGGCCCCGGGGAGGGCCCGCCCTCCCCGGCTCCGCCGCGCGCGCCGCCCCCTCCCACGCCGGTGGGCGGGGCTCCCGCGGCCCGCCCCGGGGGCTGCCCGCCGTGACGTCACTTCCGTCCGGGCCTGGCCGAGGTTCGGCTCCGCGGGCCGAGGGCGGGGGTACGGAGGTGGCAGCTGAGACAGGAGGCGGTGCGGGAGGCGAGAAGCTCCCGCGCGGACCAATCCCTGCGTCCCGGGCCGCGACCCCGCTCCTGCAGCGCCCCGAGAAGAGGCCGGCCGGATGGGCCGCTGAGCCCGAGTCGGGGACCGGTGAGGCTGGGGCGCCGCGGCCTGCGCGCTTGGCAGGGTGGCGAGCCCGGGAGCGGACCTCCCTCTCCGGCTCGCTCGGCGGGAGGCACGGGCAGGGGCAGCCGGCGGCCGGCTCGGTGGGCAGTGAGGCCGGCCGAGGAGGCCTGGCCGAGGCCGGCACCAGCAGAAGGCGGAGTAGTTGGGGGTCATTAATGGGGCGGCGGGCCGCCGATCGGGATTCCTGTCTGAGCCTGGCGTCGGAGGAGGAGCTGACCATGGCTTGGGGAAGAGGATGGCGCGCGGGGGTGGGGGGACCAACACTGAGAGGCTTAGGAAAAATTCCGTGACCCGTGAGATGGGCATGGAGAGCCGCTCGCTCTCAGGACTAAAAGGTTGTATGGCCCACCTGCCGAAGGGTCTCCCTGGAGTTTGGAGGGGTCAGTGACAGTGTGTGTAAGAGTAGCTACACTGAGCCGGTGTGCAGAAGTCTGGCCGCCTGCATGGAACTCAGCCTCCGTGTCTTCACAGTGTGGAGCCCCCTGGAGCTGAGATCAGGATGTTCCGTTTCATGAGGGACGTGGAGCCTGAAGATCCCATGTTCCTGATGTGAGAACCTACCCCCGTCTCTCCCCCCCCCCCCCCCCCCCCCCCCCCCCCCCCCCCCCCCCCCCCCCCCCCCCAGCACTCTGCTTCAGGTCTGAGCAGTTCAGACAGACCTCCGAGTTCCTGTCTGGAACTGGTTAGAACTAGCTGGATACTCAGCTGCAGCTCTCAGTTAGAGGGAAGTTGGCGTCTGTGCCACTGTGTGCCCCTGACTTATTTTGGGGATGTGGGGAAGGCTGGGTTTTGACAGCCTGATCTCTTTGCTATCTGTATCGTATGCTCACTCCACAGGGACCCCTTCGCAATTCACCGCCAGCATATGAGCCGCATGTTGTCAGGTGGCTTTGGATATAGCCCCTTCCTTAGCATCACAGATGGTAACATGCCAGCAACCAGGCCTGCCAGCCGCAGGATGCAGGTAACAGTTGGAACATACCTGAGATGCAGGGTGGTTAGTAAAGCATGCCGTTGTTCTTGCCCTACAACCAGCTTAAAAAGGAAATGATCTGTGTGGGAGGCTGAGGAGAGGGGTCAGGAGTCTGGCTCCTTTTGAGAGAAGGGTGGGGGCGGGGGAACCGGCCTTGTTTGGTATTAAGGTAGAATGTTCTAACTTGTGTTCCTCATGTGTTTGTGTAGGCTGGGGCTGTCTCTCCCTTCGGGATGTTGGGAATGGTGAGTCCTTATGTTCCTGTTCCCGTGTATTTCAGACACACACTACAGTCTTAGACTTTGTTTCTAAATGTGCCCCTTTGGGGTAGTCTCAGGGATGGCATCAAAATCTCTTTGGATAGTTAACACATTCAGAGCCCATTTGGTATAAATCCTGGAGCTAGGACTGGAGCACAGTCAAGAGCACCTAGCTGTTCTTCCAGATGACCAGGGTTCAATTCCCAGCACCCACATGGCGGCTCACAACTATCTTATCTCCAGGGATCTGATGCCATCTTCTGGCCTCTACCATGCATTGCATGAATGTAGTACACATACATGCAGGCAAAACACCCATACATGTAAAAATAATAAAATGTTCACCCCACCACCACCCAGAAAAAAAAGGGAATCCTGGTGCTGGCTCCTCCTGACTCCTGGAAGTTCTTAGCCACTGAGGAAACTACAACTGTATAGCAGTTCTTTTAAGGAGACGGTGCATCCTAAGGGCCAGGGAAATGGAGTCTGGGATCCTTTCATGACTCTCTCTGTTCGAATGTTAGAGGTTTTAATTCATTGACATTGGCTCACTTCCCCAAAGATAAGGTAACACACCTAAAGAAAGATCAGAGCAGCCACAGAGCCTGAGGAGGTGGCCAGCAGCTTATGAGGGAGGAGGCTGAGTGTATAGGTTAGAAGTATAGGAAGAAGAGAAAGGACCTGTAGTCTAAGGTGGGTGGTAGTTCCAAAACAGCATCACCATATCTACTTGGCTTTTGCCGGGCAGTGGTGGCGCATGCCTGTAATCCCAGCACTCGGGAGGCAGAGGCAGGTGGATCTCTGTGAGTTTGAGGCCAGCCTGGACTACAGAGTGAGATCCAGGACAGGCACCAAAACAACAGAGAAACCCTGTCTGGAAACAGCAACAACAACAAAAAAGAATCTACTTGGCTTTCCTGACTGTCTTTCATCTCTTTCCTCAGTCTGGTGGCTTCATGGACATGTTTGGGATGATGAATGACATGATTGGGAACATGGTATGACTCTTGCTCCATATTCTTCCCAGGCCTTGTTCTCAGTGGCAGCTGCCATACCCGGCATCCTTTGAGGCAGGGGGTGGAGAAGTGTGCTAGTGAAGAGGTTGGGTTGGATGAAGTCATTGATTCAGAGCACAGGGGTCCTGTGTCTGCTCTCATACCTGTGTGCTTAGTGTTGAGCTGTGAGGAACTGGGGAAGTTATGTTTTTCCCATTCTCACATATTTTAAGAAAGATGTGGCGAGAACAAGCAGCTGAAGGGAGCTCCCTTCCACAGAGTAGCTTCCCCTCATCGGTCTGACCCTCCCCTTTCCTCCTCAGGAACACATGGCCGCCGGAGGCAACTGCCAGACCTTCTCCTCCTCTACCGTCATCTCCTACTCCAATACTGGGGACGGTGCCCCGAAAGTTTACCAGGAGACATCTGAGATGCGCTCTGCCCCAGGCGGGGTGAGTAAGGAAGTAGGATTGAGCGGCACCCACAGGAACCCTGACATCTTTTCTCGGGAGTGGGTCATGGGTGGTATAGCCAGGGCTTTGGGAGGTGAGATGAATATCCCGTGTTCACGTCGTCACCCCAGATCCGGGAGACACGGAGGACTGTCCGGGACTCTGACAGCGGTCTAGAGCAGATGTCCATTGGGCATCACATTCGGGACAGGGCTCACATCCTCCAGCGCTCCCGGAATCACCGTACAGGGGACCAGGAAGAACGGCAGGACTACATCAACCTGGATGAAAGTGAGTCTTCTGAGCAGCAGCCACAAGTCTAGTTCCTGTGGACTAGATCATAGCTTTCTTTCCCGTCCCACAGGTATCTCTCAGGCAGAGCTGTGGGTGAGCCCTATGCTTAGGCCTTGTTGCCATCTTCAGGGCTGAGTCAGGTGTTGCCAGGGAGGGGGCAGATCCTGTGACTGAAGTCAAGTGTTGATACTCTGCCGTATCTGGATCAGTGATTTTTTTTTCTCATTCCAGCCTTTACTTCATCTCTCTAGATGAGTGGCTTTGTTAAATTCCCATGGGGTGTGTCACTGCTGGTGTCCGTCTCCAGTAGATGGACCTCAGGCTTGCCTCCTGTTCTGACATACATGATCTCAACCTTTGCCCCTGATTTTTGGAAGGCTGAGGCTCACGGCCTCCATGTCGGCACTGTGTCTTCCTTAGGTGAGGCAGCAGCATTCGATGATGAATGGCGAAGGGAGACATCCCGATTCAGGCAGCAGCGTCCTCTGGAATTTCGACGACATGAGGCATCTGTGGGTGGGGGACGAAGGGCCGAGGGACCCCCCCGCCTGGCTATCCAGGGCCCTGAGGACTCCCCCTCCCGACAGTCCCGTCGCTATGACTGGTGAAGGCCCCAGGCTCTCAGCTTCTCTTGTAAGTGCCTGAAGGGAGGAATGGAAAGCTGACAGACCCGAGGAAGCTGGGTGGCAGGCCTGGGTGCCTTTTGGGTTCCCGGCTAGTCATGCCTTTGGTAGTGTAGCTTAGCTGTCATTGGAGGAGAAATGTGCTCCCTCTGAGTGGCAGGACGAGTAGCCCAGACCCCAGGCCTCTGCGTCCCTTCTCCACCTGACACACTCATCTTTTCTTCTCCAGGTACAGGCTGAGAGGCTGAGATCATCCCATGAAATAACGTTGTCCTTTCCAACCTCCACCCCAATTTAATATTAACTTAACAGGCAAGCTGGCCCCCACCTCTCCCTGGGGGTCTCAGGGAGAACCTTTTACTGCCCCCCTTACCCACTTTTTCCGTCTTGTAGCCCCTCACCATGATGACCCCGCCCATCGTATCCACTAACTTGAGTTTTCTTCATTCTGCCGCTCCCTCTCCAAGCCGCCTCATCTTCCCTGAGCCCCTCCCACGCGTTGAAGGTTTTGGGGGGCAAGCTCTGGGTTTAGGGATCGCCTCCCTCCGCTCCCCTGGACCCTTGCCCACCTCTTCCTCAGAGCCCCACTGCAGATGCCATAGTCCCCTGACGGCTGTGGAGGGAGTGGACTGGTTCCCAACTCTGTCCCTTTTCCCACCCCACATCACAAAAAACACTTTCCTATACCCTTCTCTGCCTTTATAAAAAGAAATGATTTGTGCAACTTGTAACTAGGTGTTTATGGAATAAAGGAGAATGGGAAAAAGTAACTTCTGGTTGTGCCTTCGTTCTTCCTAGTTCAACCTCCCACACCCTAGTCACCTCTCCTCTTGGCTCCGCTGCGGCCCAGCTCTCTTAGGGTTTCTGTTGCTGTGGTGAAACACCATGACCGAGGCAGCTTATAAAAGAAAACATTTAACTGGGGTTTTGCTTACAGTCTCAGGTGAGTCCAGGACCACCATGGTGGGGACATGAGGCAGGCAGGCAGGCATGGTGCTGCCGCAGGAGCTGAGAGCTCACGTCTGACCTCCAAGCAGGAGGCAGACAGGGAGACTGGGAAGAGCCTGGGCTTTTGAAAGCTCAAATCCAGTGACCCTCCTCCTAATCCTTCCTAAACTCCATCACAACTGGGAACCGAACATTTAAATATATGAACCTGTGGTGGCCACTCTCAATCCCTCAAACAACCAGAGCAGCGCCTCAGTCCTGAGCATGGAGCTGTGGCCGCTCAGCCTCAGTCCTGAGCATGGAGCTGTGGCCACTCAGCCTCAGTCCTGAGCATGGAGCTGTGGCCGCTCAGCCTCAGCCCTGAGCATGGAGCTGTGGCCGCTCAGCAGGTGGGGCCACTTGATCGCCCTCTCCCTTGCATCTGACTAACTTCACTCCAGGGTCACACTAGGGTACAGGGTGTAGCCTATGGAGTGGGCCAGCCCTCCTTTGGGCAGACACTCGGACAGGTAACCTTATACAAGTCTTCAAGACAGGAGGACTGGGGGTCAGCCTTCCTCAGACTCATCAACCCCAGATGCTGAGAAGTCGAGCCAGGGAAGGAGAGCAGTGGAGAAGGTCAGCTGGAACCGGAGCAGTCTGGAGGATGGGGGAGCTCACATTTCTCAGCATGCTCACTCTTGCTTTGCAGCCAAATGGGTCACTCTGTCCCTCCTGCATGCTAGGCAAGCACTCTGCCACTGAGCTATGTCCCCAAGCCAGGTTTCCCGTGTGCTTTGTTTTATTTTCTTCTGCAGACAGGGTCTCTTACAGTACCAGATTGGCTGTAACTAAGAACGACCTTAAATTCCTGATCCTCCTGCCTCTGCCTCTCAAGTGGTGGGATTATAGGCATGTACCACCATGCCTGGAAGCATTTCAGATTTCTTCTATTCAGTTATTTTTCTGCTGATAAAAGCCAAAATATAGCCGGGTGGTAGTGGCTGACGCTTTTAATCCCAGCGCTTGGGAGGCAGAGGCAGGTGAATCTCTGTGAGTTCAAGACCAGCCTGGTCTACAGAGCAAAGAGTTCCAGTACAGCTAGGACTGTTACACAGAGAAGCCCTGTCTCAAAAAAAAAAAAAAAAAAAAAAAAAAAAAGCCAAAATATAGAGCCAGACATAGTTGTGGTGAATGCCTTTAATCCCAGCATCTGAAGGCAGAGAGAGGTGGGTCTTCACAGTTGAGGCCAGCCAGGGTTGCATAGTAAGAACCCTATCTCAAAAAACCAAAAACAAAAACATCCACAGTAAAAGGACCTTAAAGTTCTGGGCCCTCTCAGAGAAGAAAAGATTCCCTATGACTGATAGACAAATAGATTCCAGTGAATTAGGGATTGTCTAGTTGGCCAAGAAGCAGAGAGATGAAATTGAGCCCAACATTCAGGCTCAGAACAGTCACTAATCTGGTTAGAGGGCTGGTGAAGATGGCTGCCTGTAGGGCAGCGGCATCGCCTGGGTCCTGAAGCTGTACGGTAGAAACCCTGACGTGGGTGGGAGGCACGTCCTTCAGGTGCAGAAGCAGCTCTCATGGTTAGCTAGGGTTGAAGACCAGAGGCTTGGCCCCCAGGCCAGTCTACTAACTTGGTCTTGGGCAAGTTTTGCACTTACCTGGGCCTCAATTACTAGTTACCTTCCAACTGTAAGAAATCTCAGGATGAACTTCATGCCTGGCCTCTCTCTGCATTATAGTACTGTGTCCACATTCCAGTGTTCTTTCTGTTCGTTTGTTTTGTGGGCTGGGATCTCATATAGCCCAGGCTGGGCTTGAACTCAATGTGGAGCCGAAGATGACCTTGAACTTCTGATCCTCCCAGGTGCTAGAATTCCAGGCTTGAGCTACTACAGCCAGCTTTTAAGTGTAGTTATGGATGGACTAGAGCAGGGCAAGGACCCTGGCTTCAATCTAAGTGCTACAACCAATGTTTCACACTCTCGTTCACGTCCTGGTTTTCAGGTATATAGATGAATTGTTTCTGTAGTGCTGGGGATGGGAGCTGGGCTTCCTCACATATGCTAGTCAAGTGTCCTACCACTGAGCTACAGCCCCAGCCCTAATGGAACTGATGTTCCCCTGGTCCCTGCTCTAGGGTTGGTCATGATCACCTTGCTTCAGCCTGAGCCATGTGATTGTAGGTGCTCAGCAGGGACATGTTATAGGACACAGGGTGCCAGGAGGGGACTGAGTTCCAGAAGAACTAGCCGTTCTGGGTCCCCCCAGCACCTCACCTCTGCGATCACAGTGAGGGAGAGCTAAAGATCAGGAAAGTGGTGGTGCACACCTTTAATCCCAGCACTCGGGGGAAGAGGCAGTGGATCTCTGGGAGTTTGGGGCCAGCCTGGACTACAGAATGAGTTCCAGGAAAGCCAGGACTATGCCAAGAGTCAGTCTCTCTCATTTTTTCCCCCAAGGCGGTTTCTTTGTGTAGCCCTTGGCTGTCTTGGAACTCTCTCTCTGTAAAAGAAAGAAGGAAGGAAGGAAGGAAGGAAGGAAGGAAAGGGAGGGAGGGAGGGAGGGAGGGAGGGAGGAAGGAAGGAAGGAAGGAAGGAAGGAAGGAAGGAAGGAAGGAAGGAAGGAAGGAAGGATGAAAGGAGACTCTCCTGAGGAATGCTGGCCAGCTCTCCATCTTGGCTTCGTCTCCCTGCAACAGCTCCCTCTCAGCCCCAGACACTGGGTAGACATACTCAGGTCTGGCCCCACCCCTGAAAAGTATAGGTCAGAAGAGGCTGGTCCTGGGTGTGAGACCAAGCAGAACAATGCAGAGGAGTGCAGTCAGTAATGAGCAAGACCTAGCCAAGCCAATGATGCTAACAGGCTCTTCATCTCTCAGCTCTAGTCCCCTGAGGGCTTTTCTAGACACTGGAGGCCTGGATTCCTGGAGTCACACCTCAGGACTGTGAGTGGACTCAAACGACACAGCTTAGGAGATACCAAGTCACATCCTGCTCTGATGTTTCTATTACCCTCTGGTGCTCCCTGCTACTCTCTCGGCCTCCACTCCCCTCAGAGCTCCTCAAACACTTCAGACACAAACTGGAAATTATCGGAAATCATTCCCCCAGCTGGGAACCATCATCTTTGGCTTCCTCCATGTCTCGGCACCCCCTGCAGTGGCAAGTGGAAACAAGTGTTTTGGCTCTGCTCTGCTGTGGTTTGGATTTTTTTCTCTTTCCTTCCATCACTGCCCCAGTTCTCCATCTTCCTTTACTCTGTGTCCAAGTCGTATAGATGCCGTTACCTGGAGAATCAGGAACCGGCCTGCAGGAGGGGCCCGGTAATTCTAGGAGGCTGAGGAAGAGCTGTGAATCATGACCAGCCTGGGCTACATATTGTAGTACCTGGATGCCAGCCCGGGCTACATAATGTCTCAAAAGAAACTAAACTAAATTAAATCCAATAGTCTGTGCTGTCAGTTCAGATTTTATTTATTTATCTGTTTATCTATTTTATTTTTTTGAGACAGGGTCTCTCTACATAGCCCTGGATGTTCTAGAACTCACTATGTAGCCTAGGCTGGCTTTGAACTCACAGATCCGCCTGCCTCTGTCTCCCGAGTGCTGGGGTTAAAAGTGTGCGCCACCACTCCCAGGTCAGCTCATATATTTTAAGTCTTCTTAGTTACACATGTCAAGACAAGCCCTGCTCTTGAGGTCCAGGACTGAGGGAGCCAAAAGGGCAAGGACCCCTTCCCTCAGGCCGTTCCTGTCAAGCCAGGGGCTCTCTCACTAAGCTGCATCTCCAGCCCTTTCTTGCTGTCTTTTTTGAGGTAAGTTCCTGCTATGAAGCCTATAACTCACCCTCCTATCTCAGTTTCCCTGTGGAGCTGAGGTTAGACGCATGTACCGCCACACCCAACTACCTCTTGCTCTTTTATATCACAAGGTCTTCTGATAGGCGGGGCAAGAGATGAGAGACGCTGTGTGGGAGAAGGGATGAAGATGGGGAAATATGGCATCATAGGCCCCGGGCACTGAAGGAAACGAGCCCCCAGCTGGGGCCCAGAGAAGGGACCTTGTGTGGCTGTTTTCCCACACAATGTTGTCTCATCCTTAGAACCAGTGGTGGAGACAGAGCTGGCCCTGCTTGACAGGAAGTTACCTTGAGGGATCTGCCCTACTGAATGCTGCTGGCCCCTGCCTAAGGCCCTATGGGTACCCCTAAGAGTGGGGAGTTAGACTGTTCGGAGCTCCTCGCCCTTCCTCTGCCCTTTAACGTTCTTCCCCCGAATGTGCCATCTCTTGGCTGGGTGTAGAGTGGCCCTTCTCCCTTCTCCTGCCATCAGCATCCACCCTTCTTGCCTGTTCCCTGCCACATGGAGGGGTTGCAGGTTCTGCGCCATCATCTTCAGTGACAGTAGTGGCAGTGTCCTCCAGCCAGGAGGCAGACCACGTGACTGAGGGGGTTGAAGGAAGAGAGAGGATGAGGGGCCTAGGAAAGTGTTAGGGAGCCAGGCGGTTCGGGAGGCAGAGGTAGGCGGATCTCTGTGAGTTCGAGGCCAGCCTGGTCTACAGAGTGAGTTCCAGGACAGGCTCCAAAGCTACACAGAGAAACCCTGTCTCTAAACACCAAAAAAAAAAAGAAAAAGAAAAGTGTTCTGGGGCTGTGGTTGGGGCTCTAAAAGATGAGCAGAGATAGCATGAAGGTCAAGGGGACAATGAGGTGGAGATGGTTTGGTGGGAGAAGCAGAGCCACACCACTAGGGATTTAGGCAGACCTCCTGGGACTGAGGGTGCAGTCCAGTCGGCAGAGGGCTTGCCTGGTTTGTTCAAGGCCCGGATTCCAGCCCAGCAAAATGTATATAGAGAATTGCCATCCTGAATTTTCCATGGGAATAAACGCCAGTTCACAGAGGTTATAGTAGGAAGGGACAGACTTATTCCCAGTTTAGAAGGGACGGAATTGATGATATACACAACAATCTCAGAATTGAAAGACTGTGATCTCAGCTACTCAGGAGGCAGAAACAGGAAAATCAAAAGCTCGCTCAAGGCCTGGGGGCTGGAGAGACGGCTCAGGAGTTAGGAGCACTTGCTGCTTTTGCAGAGGACCAAAGTTCAGAAGCCATGGCAGAGGAGCAAAGGTCAGATGCCAGCACCCACACTGGGTGACTCACAGCTAACTGCTTGAACTGTAGCTCCACGGGATCCAACATCCTCTGGCCTCTTTGGGAAGAGAGAGAGAGAGAGAGAGAGAGAGAGAGAGAGAGAGAGAGAGAGAGAGAGGGAGGGAGGGAGGGAGGGAGGGAGGGAGGGAGAGAGAGAGAGAGGGAGGGAGGGAGAGAGAAACATGTATTGTTTTGAAATACGATCTCAATATGTAGCCTAGGTTAGACTTGAACTACAAATGCACATGACATGCTGACACGCTAGCTCTTACTTACCTCAGCACTTGTTTTATAGCACTGGGTTGAACCCCCCATCTTGGGTATGCTAGGTGAGCACTCTACTGCTTTTTAATTTTTTGGTTTTTTTTTTTTTTTTTGAGAGGGTCTTATTCTGTAGTCCAGACTGACCTCCAGTAAGTGGCAATCTGGTACCTGAGCCCGATGAATACTGAGAACACAGGCGTCATCACCAAGTCCTGCTATGCGCTCTAGAACTAAGATACATTCCCAGCCCTGTTTGCTTATTTACCTAGAGACTGGGTATCATGTAGCCCAGGCTAGCCTTGCACTCTCTATGCAGGCAAGGGTGACCTTAAAATTCTGATCCTCATACCTTCTCGGCTGAGTGCTGGGATTACAGGTGTGTATGCAACCACATCCAGCTTTATATGGCACTGGGGACTGAGCCCAGGGCTTTGTACAAGCCAGGCAAGCACTCTGTCAACTAGATTACATTCCCAGCTCCGTAGCATTTATTTTAAATTTGTTGAGATTTACAAAACAGGATATAATTGGTCTTACTAATTGTCCCATGTATATTTGAAAAAAGTGTGTATTCTGCTATGCTGAGGGCAATTTTTTCTCTTTTTTTATTTTTATTTTTATTTATTTATTTATTTATTTATTTATTTATTTTATTTATTGGTGGTGGTTTTGTTTTTGTTTTTTGAGACAGGGTCTCACTATGTAGCCATGGCTGGCCTATAACTACATAGACCAGGCTGACCTCAAACTCATAGATCTGCCTGCCACTGCCTATTGAATGCTGGGATTAAACATGTACAGCACCACATCTGACCCTTTTTTTTTTTTTTTTTTTTTTTTTTGGTTTTTCGAAACAGGGTTTCTCTGTGTAGCTTTGCGCCTTTCCTGGAACTCACTCGGTAGCCCAGGCTGGCCTTGAACTCACAGAGATCCGCCTGGCTCTGCCTCCCAAGTGCTGGGATTAAAGGCGTGCGCCACCACCGCCCGGCTCACATCTGACCCTTTTAAAATTAAAAAGAAGTTATGTGTATGAGTATTTTGCTACATAGTATATCTGGGCACCATATGTGTCCCTGTTGCCCATGGAGATCAGAAGGGAGCATCAGATCCCCTGGAACTGGAGTTACAGACAATTCTGAGCACCATGTGTGAGCTGAGAATTGAACCTGGGTCCTCAGGAGGAGCAGTCAGTGCCTTTAATTGCTGAGCATCTCTCCAGCCTCAGAATGTTCGCTAAGTGTCAGTTCGATCCTGCTAGTTGGAGGAACTGGTCAGTTCTATATCTTGCTGTTTGTTTAGTTGCTGATGACTGAGGTTTGGTGCTATTCTAGTTGATTTATGTGGCTGTGACAAGTACTCTGACCAGTCCCACTTGGGGAAGGAAAAGGTTCACTTCAGCTTACAGGTTAGAGTTCTCCATCAAGCGCAGCCAAAGCAGAAGCTCAAGCAGGAACCTGGAGGCAGGAACTGAGCGTGGGACAGCACTCCTGGTTTGCTTTCCAGAGCAAGCTACCTTTCTTACAGCCCAGGCCAGGCCCACATACCTAAGGATGGCTCCACCCACAGTGGGACGGGCCTTCCGACCTCTACCAGCAATTAAGAAAATGCCTCAGGGCTATAGTCACAGGCCAGTCTGATCCTGGCAACTCTGCAGCTGAGGCTCCCTCTTCCCAGGCTACTCCAGGTCTGTGTCAAGTTGACAGCCAAAGCTAAGTGTAACAGGAAGGCCTCTCTAACAGACCCGGGCATCAGGAAGGGTTCTCTAACAGACCCGGGCATCAGGAAGGGCTCTCTAACAGACCCGGGCATCAGGAAGGGCTCTCTAACAGACCCGGGCATGGCTAACGTGGTGCCAGCAGGTCTTGCTCCCTCCTCTTCTCTCCCCCTTGCTAAACTGTTAGATTACATTCCCACAGCTAGCCACCAAAGTCTACTCCTTTATTTGGCCACTTCCTTATGCCTAAAACAAGGTCCAACGATCAAAATACCAAGGTCCAGCATTCTAGATTCATTATTTGGCCACACTGATTTACATGTCTAATCAGGACTTTCCAACCCATCCTAACACGGACTTGCCCTTTTCTCCTTAAATACCACTCCTGCAGCTGGGCAGTGGTGTCCTGTGCCTTTAATCCCAATACTCGGGAGGCAGAGCCAGGCGGATATTAGTTCAAGGTCTATAGCCTGGTCTATAGAGCAAGTTCCACGACAGCCAAGGCTACACAGAGAAACCCTGTTTCAAAAAACCGAAAACCAAAACCAAAACCACTCCTTTACAGACACCTGCTGCTGCCTTCACCTGATCCAGAGGGAGCCCCTCCCCCACCATCTCCCATCTCTCTGGGGGTAATACATTTCTTTTGTGCTGAGAATTTGGTATCTGGATGGGTTATGTGTGGACTTGGAGGACCCTTCATAACAGATACTTTCAATTGTATTTGCAGCTACCCATGTCTCCCTTAAGATCTGTCTTCCTATGGCTTGAAGCTCTATAGTTAGACATAACATTTACATTTACAGACTGTTTTCTTGGAAAGCTTTTTTTTTTTTTTTATCATATGTAATGTCCCCTTTTATCTGTTACTGATAATACTACAACCAATTTTTTATTGAAAAAAATTTTAAGTATTTTATTATTTTATGTGTATATGGGTATTTTGTCTGACTCTAAGTCTACACACCAAATGTGTGAGAGCTGGTGCCTGTGGAGACCAAAAGGGGGCATCAGATTGCCCTGGAGCTGCCAAGCGGGTGCTTGGAATTGAGCCTTTGGAAGAACAGCCAGTACTCTGTCAAGTCCCAAAGGAACATGGGACCAGTCTCACTCAGTCCCTGTGGCCCCTCCCAGCACTGCCCACCCCGCTCCCGCTGGCTTCCCTTACCCACCCCCAGCCTCTGATTTCTATATAAACTGGCCATTTTGCTCACACAATCTCTCTTGACTTCTTGGCCCTTGGCCCCTCTCTTGGTCCACCAAGCCCTCTCACCCTCAAGGCCAGCTCAGTCAGGACCCTTCCAGATGCCTCTGGCTGAACTCTCCCTCACATCTACAATAAAACCCTTCTCCTCAAGCAAACCCTAGGATCAGTCATGTCCTCACGGTCATTCATATCCCGAGTCACCTCTTGTGCTCCTTAATTAAAATGTTTTTCATTTATTGTGTATATGTGTGCTCTTGCCCATGCATGTGCACGCGTGTGTGCGTGTGTGTGTGCGTGTGTGTGTGTGTGTGTGTGTGTGTGTGCCCGCGCACGCGCGCCAGAAGATAACTTTCAGGACTCCTAGGGATCAAACGGGACATCAAGTTTGGCAAAAGCCCCATTATTAGCTGAGCCATCTTGCTGGTCCCAATTTAACTTACTTTGTTAGAGTTTGGTGGTATATTTTCCTAGTCTTTTACTTTTAACTCACTGTAGGATTTTTGGAAATAGCGTATGGTTGAAAATTTAAAGTTTGTTTTGATGAGTTCTGTTTTAATTGGAATGTGTAGGTAGGTGACTTATTTTTAAGAGCTATTAATATGTTTGACTTATTTCTCTCTGTAGTTGGTGCTTCTTCATATTTGTACTTCCCGTTACCACTGTCCAGGTTGATTCACTTGAATGTTCTTTAGCATTCCATTTTATTATTTTTAATTACGTTTAGGTGTGTGTGGTGTGTCTGCTTGTGAGCGCAGGTGCCTGCAGGTGACACAGGCATTGGATCCCTTGAGCTGGTGCTTGTGAGCTGCCTGATGTGGGTGCTGGGAACAGAACCTGAGTTCTCTGGAGGAGCAGCACATGCTCTTAATCACTTCAGCCATTTCTCCACCCCTTTATTTTGTTATTTGAGACAGGGTCTCATTATGGAGCCCAGATTAGCGATATTCCTGCCTCTGCCTCCTAAGTGTTGGGATTACAGGCCTGTATTACTGCACCCTGGAAGTAATGTACTGATTTTTATCATTAAATTCCCCTGTGTTATTTCATCACCTCTCTGCATACATATTTTTAGTGGTTGTAGGTAGGGATTGGCAAGCTTCTGTGGCCAGATAATAAATATGTTGGGTTTTATAGACCCAACACTCAATTTTGACACTGTAATACAAAAGCAACCTTATGTAATATCCAAATAAATGAGGCATAATTATGTTAAAAATTTTATTTATAAAAAAGAAGTGCCAGCCTGACCTAGGTTGCTTAGATAGGCATGGTCTGGCCCTCCACTTAAACCTTAATCTCCACTTATAAGGTGGACTGGGACAGTGGGGTGGCCACTGGGTCTCTTCATCCCTTTTCCCAGAGTAGCCATACTGAATAAGTCTTTTTTCCTGTTTCCACTATTAACTTGGTTCTTTTTTTGGTTCTTTTTTTTTTTGGTTTTTCAAGACAGGGTTTCTCTGTGTAGCTTTTCGACTTTCCTGGAACTCACTTGGTAGCCCAGGCTGGCCTCGAACTCACAGAGATCCGCCTGGCTCTGCCTCCCGAGTGCTGGGATTAAAGGCGTGCGCCACCACCGCCCGGCAACTTGGTTCTTTTAACCAGCTTATTGAGTATAGCTGCTAAGCTTGACTTGCTGGGCCACAGCTCGGCTTCTAAGTCCAACGACAGAGTGATGTACTTATTGACCCCAAAGATGTATTTGTTTTAATGTCTGTTCACCATGTGTACGCAGTGCCCACAGTGGCCAGAAGAAGGCAGTAAGTCCCCTGGAACTGGAGTTATGGGGGGTTGGGGAGCTAGGGGAAGTTGTTAGATGTTGTGTGGATGCTAAGAACCAAACCTGGGTCCTCAGCAAAAGGAACAAATGCTCTTCTTAACCACTAAGTCATTTCTCTAGCTCCAGAAAACAGCTTCAGGCAAAGAGACAAATCACCCCAAACTCCAATGCCCAGAATTCTTTTTTTTTTTTGGTTTTTCGAGACAGGGTTTCTCTGTGTAGCTTTGCGCCTTTCCTGGAACTCGCTTGGTAGTCCAGGCTGGCCTCGAACTCACAGAGATCCACCTGGCTCTGCCTCCCGAGTGCTGGGATTAAAGGCGTGCGCCACCACCGCCCGGCCCAATGCCCAGAATTCTTAACACAAACATATTTTGTATTATTTCAGGCATTTCAGTCAATACGTATTTACTAAGTGTCTTGACAAAAAAAAAAAAAAGACTATATCCTGCCCCGTGTATCTCACATTTGGCGGAGCAGTGGGTTGCAGGCTACCGCCCTGCATCCAGGAACCAGCCCTGCTCTTCTTCCTAGGATGGAGCCTTACCTCCTCATCAGTTTACTCCTACTTCAGCTTCTGGTTTGTTTTAAAGCCATATCCTTTTTGTTTTTCCTTTTTTTCTTTTTAACCTCAGGCAAGATGTGGCTTTCTGGGTCAACCACTTTACCTCATCCACTATTTCTCAGCTCATAACCCTTCAGTTTATAACCACACACTGGAGGACATCAAAGGACAAGTTCTGTCTTGCTCACTTTGCGCATGCATGCTCAGCTTCACCTTTGCCTATCCTCCCAGACGGTGGTGGGGCCTTTCTCTGTTATCCAGAGCCCCGAGGTGTCAGCCTTCAGTTAGTCCACACTGTCATCCTGCTGAGCAAGAATGCTTCATACCCAGGACTTCACGGCTTAGAACTGCGAGCCACGAAGAGTGCAGAAAACACATTCAGAGATTTTCACATATTTAGTGTATGTGGACATACCTGGACATGTTCATGCTATGAACACATGAGCCTATGAAGTCAGAGGATAACCTGAGGGAGGTTTATCCACTAAGCCATCTCAAAGGCCCTTTTAAAACTTATATAAGCGGGGTGGTTGTGGTGGTGGTGGTGGTGGTGGTGGTGGTGGTGAATGCCTTTAATCCCAGCCTTCGGGAGGCAGAGGCAGGTGGATCTCTGTGAGTTTGAGGCCAGCCTGGGCTACAGAGTGAGTTCCAGGACAGGCACCAAAACTACACAGAGAAACCCTGTCTCGAAAAACCAAAAAAAAAAAAAAAAAAAAAAAACTTATATAAACTAATTTGATAGAAACGGGCACAAAGGTTGTTTTTAAGACAGAGTTTCTCTGTGTAACAGTCCTGGCTGGCCTGGAACTCACTCTGTAGACCAGGCTTGCCTCGAACTCAGAGATCTGCCTGCTTCTGCCTCCCGAGTGCTGGGATTAAAGGCATGCACTACTACCACCTGGCAATTGCTCTATTTCAAATGCATTTTGAGATCTGACTGTCTCTGCCCCCAAGTGCTGGGATTAGAGGTGTGCACTAGCACTGCCCAGCTTGCACAGGGATTCCCCGCTGGTGACTTGGAAACAATGCCACAGAAACTGCCTTTGCTGGGCAATTCCCATCATGGCTGCCAGCCTTCTCTGCTCTCTTCTAGGCTCACCGTGTCAAAAACTCCCACCCTCTTGAGCACAGGCTGGATGGCCCAGTGGTGGAAATGATGGACTGCCACTCCCTGTGACTTCATCTTGCTGGTGTAGTCTTTTTGGTTCTTGTTATGATGGTGAGGGTGACCTGAGTGGCCACTAACCATCGGTGAGTGTCCTGGTAAGGCCCTCAGTACAGTCACCCATCAAGTGACTCCTGCCGACCACATTTGAGTCTTAGAGAACCGTGGCCTTATTTAACGCCTTTTCCTTTTGTGGTCCTGGCGATCAAACCCATGACAGACGAGAGTGCCACCACTGAGTTACAATCAGCCCAATAGCTCACACCTAAATTATAGCCTTGTGGGAAAGCCCAAAGCAAGAATTCAGCTCAGCTCTACCCAGTTTTTTAATCATACAATCAAAGACAATATGCTAAGGATTTGTTTTGTGACAGGGAAGGACTTGCTACATAGACCTGGGTAGCCTGGTACAACGCAGCCCAGGCTGGCCCCAAACTTGCAGCAGTTCAACCTCAGCACCACAAATGCCAGGATTACAGGTGTGCACTACGTCCCTAGCTAACAGGCTGCCTTAAGCCCCTAAGTTGAGGCTGATTTGTTTCGGAGCAGTAACAACACTTTATATATCCCTAAACTGTCCTACTCACCTGTTAGACTAAGTTCATCTAAGTAGAAAACATTTTCTTACTACTTACGATGTTTAGTAGCCTTTTTTATGTATGGATTTCACCAGGTTTTCTTGGGTTATTTTTCTGCAGCTATGTGTGCATCTGTGTGTGGGCATGTTCAAGGGAACGCAGGTGCCAATCATCAAGTCCTTATGGAGCTGAAATCACAGTTATAAGGGGCTAGGAATCCAACTGGACTTGGGTCCTATGCAAGAGTAGTATGCGCTCTTAACGACTGAACCATTCTCCAGCCTCTGGAAATTTCTGATCTCTAACAGTATTCAATAAAACACTACACAAGGAGTTCCAGGTCAGTCTCTGCTATATAGCAAGATCCTGTAGGTTTGTATGATGGCCCATGCCTGTAATCCCATTAAGAAGAGGACCAGGAATTCAAGGTCACCTTTACCTACACAGTAAGTTCCAGGCCAGCCAGGGCTACAGGAAACCCTGGCTCCAAAACCCCAAACTGAACAAGAACGAGCAGGGGGTGGGGTGGGGTGGGGAGCAATCTCTCTCAGGTGAGAGCAAGACTAGCAAGAAAAAGCTCACGGACGCCCTCTACTTTGTAAGCTCATTCCTACTTTATTTTTAAAATATAAAGGTTTGTAGGGTCGAGAGATGAGTCCTGAATAAGAGCATAGGCAGCTCTTGCAGAGGACCCAGATTTGATTCCCAGCACTCACATGGTAGCTCATGACTTACTTCACCCAGTTCCAGGAGATTTGATGCCCTCTTCTGGCCTCTGCAGGCACCGCCCACGCACACATGCGGTACCCAGACACACATGCAGGCAAACACTTATTTATATTAAATTAAAATGCTAAAAACACAAATATAACAAGCAAAGGAAAAAACCAGACTAGGCATGCTCTAATCTGTGTGGACCATCTGCTACTCTGCCTTCAGACTTCTGCTTGTTTTTAATCTATTACATTTATTTATTTATGCACCCCCCCGACATACACACACATACAATCAAGGGATAATCTGCAGGAGTCAGTTCTCTCATTCCACGTGGGCCCAGGGATCGAACTCATGCTTTTATCAGACCTGGAGGCAAGAGACTCCAACATGTTGACCCTTCTTTACCAGCTCAAGTGGGTACTTACTACACAGGGTGGTGGTATCAGGGACCAAAATCATGGTCTTAAGAGCAGTAGGTAAAGCCGGGCGGTAGTGGTGCACGCCTTTAATCCCAGCACTCTCGGGAGGCAGAGACAGGCGGATCTCTGTGAGTTCGAGGCCAGCCTGGTCTACAGAGTGAGTTCCAGGACAGGCTCCAAAGCTACACAGAGAAACCCTGTCTCGAAAAACAAAAAACAAAACAAAAGAGTAGTAGGTAAACACTCTACCAATGAGCTATACAGCCCCAGCTCCTTTATTTTTTTGAGAGGACCTCAATATGTAGCTCAGGCTAGCCTTGGACTTGAGAACCTCCTGCCTCATCTTCCTAAGCTGACAAAGATGTACCACTGCATCTGACTGGCTTAACCTTTTGATGTCTTTTTTTTTTTAATTTTTTTTAAAAGATTTATTTATTGCCGGGCGGTGGTGGCGCACGCCTTTAATCCCAGCACTCGGGAGGCAGAGCCAGGCGGATCTCTGTGAGTTCGAGGCCAGCCTGGTCTCCAAAGCGAGTTCCAGGAAAGGCACAAAGCTACAGAGAAACCCTGTCTCGAAAAACCAAAAAAAAAAAGATTTATTTGTGTATACAGTGTTCTGCCAGGCCAGAAGAGGGCACCAGACCTCATTACAAATGGTTGTGAGCCACCATGTGGTTGCTGGGAATTGACCTTGAACTCTGGAAGAGGCAGGCTGTGCTCTTAACGTCTGAGCCATCTCTCTAGTGGCACCCCCCCCCCCCCCCGCCTTTTTTTTTGGTTTTTCGAGACAGGGTTTCTCTGTGTAGCTTTGCGTTCTTCCTGGATCTCACTCTGTAGACCCGGATGGCCTCGAACTCACAAAGATCCACCTGCCTCTGGGTGCTGGGATTAAAGGTGTGTGCCACCACCGCCCTCCCAGGCTTCTCTAGCCCCTTTTTAAGTCTTTATGTGAGTCTGGGAGGTCAGAGGACAACCTTAGATGTCAGTCCTCACGTTCCACCTCATTTGAAAGAGCGTTTCTTGTCAGCATGCTCTCTTTCCCCCACAGGAAGTGCCTGGTTAGCTGGCTCCTGAGCTTCAGGGTACTCTGTCTTCACAGGCCATCTTCTGGAAGCCCTGTGATTGCAGCCACACCCTGCCAGAATCTGCAGTGGATTCTGGGAATCTGCATCCAGGCCCTCAAGCTTGCACAGCAAACATGTTATCCACTGAGCCATCTCCCTCCAGCCCCTGGCTTAATCATTTGTCATGCTCATGTGTGTGAACTCTGGACTTTCGTGATTTGGGGCTGCACATCTAAGGCGGCAACACAGAGGGGCACAAACGGGTGTTGGTATGTTCTCATTCAGAGGACGGCGACACAGGGGCACACCCGGTGTTGGTATGTTTTCGTTGAAAGGACGGCGACACAGAGGGGCACACATGGGTGTTGGTATGTTCTCGTTGAGAGGACTCCCTAGCGCCCTGAGCACAGGGGATCCTTAACCTTGGACAAATTTCAAGATTAAAAACTGAGCCCTCAACAGGCATAGTAGCATGCCTTTAATTCCAGCACTTGGGAGGCAGAGGGAAGAAGATCTTTGTGAATCTGAGGTCAGCCTGGTCTACACAGAGTTCCAAAGACAGCCAGGGCTACAAAGAGAGATGCTGTCTTAAAACAAAAACGAACAAAAAAACCAACTGAGCCCTACTTCCCCAGCAATCATCTCCCTTCCCTTCTGCTTTGAAAGCAAGAGCTCTCAGTGCCCCAAAAGCACACTGCATTACTGTGTACTGAGGAATAGGACAGTCCAGCTTCTCAGGCAGCTCAAAGCCAGTCTGGATTTTAGAGCTGTTAATGTTAAATGTAGAAGTAGTGGTCTGGAACCAACCTCCATGAAAGGAGATAACTAAGTTCCAAGGGAAAAACTGGGGCATGGGTAGGGGTCAGAGGGCAGGCTCAAAACACCAGAAAGCGGCACCTTCTATACACTGGAGGGTCAGGGACAGAAAAAGGTTTATTTCAGAAGAGAACCAACCAGCTTATCTAGGGCAAAGCTGAGAAACAAGAGTGTCAACTAAAGCAGGTTTGGTGGTGCACGCCTGTAATCCCAGCACTCAGCTGGAGGCAGGAGGATCCTAAACTCAAGTCATCCTTAGCCACACAGTATGTTCAAGGCTAGCCTGGAATACATGAGACTGTCTCAAAGCAACAACTACCCACAAACAAACAAAAAAACAAAACACCAAGGCTTTCTAGTCCAGTGACCACTAGCTTTAGGAGCAGTTAAGAGTATTTTGTCTATAGCCAGGCATGGTAGCACATGTCTTTAATCCCAGCATTCTGGAGGCTGAGTCAGGTGGATCTCTTAGTCTAGGTCACCCTACTCAACATAGGGAGTTCCAGGACAGACAGGGCTACGTGAGAGAGACCCTGTCAAAAAAAGAGCAATTTGTCCTCAATTCCCAGCTAGCGAATAGCACGGGCCCAGTCGAGTAGACCCACTAGGCCCTCAAAGAGAGCACTTCACATGTGAGTGAGGGTCCAAATGCCCACCTCCAACTGGGTCCCCACTTCTAGGAAGCAAGCAGCACTCTAGGATGATCTCCTGCCATACTTCTTGGGAAACTCTAATGTGGACAAAAGGGCCAAAGACCAACAAAGCTAATAGTTTTATGTGTTTTCAATGTGAAAATTCAAGTTCACTACCAACATCCCCCTTGTCATTCTGTGAGGTCAAAGAAACAGACTGCATGGCAGGTCCTGAGCATAGGGACAGTGACGGTCAGTCTGCATGTCCACTCTTAAGACACGGTGGTGCTCAGTAGGTGCCCGTTACTTCTGAACATGGGCTGAGGTATGGAGCAACTTGTCCAGGGTCTAGGCCTCCTGGCTGCTAGCCAAGAGTCTGCCAACAGTATCTGGTTCTTTTCACTTTCCAGCACTTGGCTTTAGAGTGGACTGGGGATTAATCTTCTCCCTGTTAACAGACATCAAAGACAGAAGAGGCCCAGTTCCTGGCATTTTTGTACACAGATTTCTCATAGATTTATTTCTGTGTCATGTTATATATAGACCTATTCATATATACCTTTCTTTAAATATACAATCTATATTCCCTTCCCCACCAAAATCACAAGAAGAAATCTAAATCCTTCCAGGATTTCCATTGGGTCTCCTAAGATGATTAGCTAACAAAGAAACATTTCTTAACATCTCAAAAATAGCTGTTCTCAGGCTCTGGGCCCACTGAAGCAGCAGTGTTCCCAGGCCAAGAAGACGAGAAAGGACAAGAAACAACTGTAGTGTGATGGGATTCTGGGATCAAGTGTCCAGCGACTCCCAGAACGGCAGACTGGTTCCAGAACTCTAAGGCTGGGATGAAGGTGGAGGACACCCTTCCCCATGGCTTTTCAGATGCAGCCCAATAGGCACGGGGAGGGAGGAGGAACTGCAGATTAGGCATGCAGGGGTAGGCGTGGTAGAGAACGCCTGTGGGTGGTGACGAGCCAGCACCCTCCAGAGGACTGCCAACCCGCTCAAGGACATGGGTAATGGGCAGAAACGGAGCTGAGTGAAGAAGGATGAACGCAAGCGCGGCAGGAAGAGGCAATGGAACACATAACAAGTACTAACAGTACGTGACCGGTACTGGCCTTCTCCCTACAGAGGGTGTGGCTTATGCCTGGGGGTGGAGGAGATGAAAAGTCATGAGCTAGGATTATCAGCTGGCCAGGGGCACAGGAAGGCTCTCTGAGGACTCCTAAGGGGTAGGCAGGTAGGCAGCTGGGACCCCACATTCCCAGGGAAGAAACAAGTCCTTTCAGTTCGACTTGGACCAAATCTTGGCGCTCCCTCGGAGTCTGGCAAGGGGAAGAGAGAGAGAGGGGATGCAGGGGTCTCCTAATTCCTGGAGGTCACCCCCATTCCCGACCCCATGCAAATGACTAAAGCAGGTGGAGCAGCCAGGCTGACGTCCCTGAGGTAAAAGTGGGGCACCCAGACACAAGCGGCTCCCCGCACGGGCTCACCCCTTGCCCTTTGAGGCTTTCTTGCTGGGCTGGCGCTGGTTGGTGCCAGGAGCTGGGTCTCTCAGCTCTGTCAGGTGTTGCTCAGGATCCTGAGAAGTGGCTGCAGCAGCTGCTGCTGCTGTTGTGACTTTAATGGTTTTTTTAAGGTTGGCAACCTATCAGGATGAAAGGAATGGAGGATAGCAAAGAAGGTTCCAGAACCTGACAGGTCCCGATTATTTTATCAGTTTGCCTCAGCCACATCCCAGCCCCTGTGCACAGGCCAGGAGCCCAGGCTGGGGAGCTGCAGTTGACCCTGTTCCCTGCCTACTCACCTCACTCTCGATCTGCTGCTTCAGGCCCAGCTGCTGCTCCTTGTGCTGGTTGGCACGGCTGACTTGCTCCTCGATGCCAGACAGCACCACCTCACAGCCGACGCACCTGTGGGAGTCAGGGCAGGAGAAAAGTGTCAGCAGAAGAGGGCTGCGATCACAGACTCATTAAAAACAAACAAACAAACAAACAAACAAACAAACAAACAAACAAACTCAGGGGGCCGGAGAGATGGCTCAGTGGTTAAGAGCACACAGTGCTCTTACAGAAGACCAAGGTTCAATTTCCAGCACCCACTTGGTGGCTCACAACTGCATACAACTCCAGTTCCAGGGGATCTGATGCCCTCTTCTGACCTCCACAGGCACCAGGCACACACGTGGCAAACAGATATACATGCAGGCAAAACATTCATACACAGAAAAGTAAAAATATTAAAAACAAAACAAAAAAAACAAAACAAAAAAAAAAACCCCAACAACTCAAAAGCAAGCCTACAAGCTAGACTCAAACCCCTTGTCTAAGCTGGGTGCCCTCACCAGGGCACCTGGGAACCAGCTACAACAGTATTCTCATCAGCAAAAACCCTGGAATAGGATCCGAAAGGGAAAAGGAAGTAGTAGAGTGATACAGACACTGTCGGTGGGGCTGGGGGTTGTTGGAGAAACGGCTCAGTGGTGGAGAACACCTATTGTTCTTGAGAGAACCGGAGTTTGATTCCCAGCACCTACACCAGGAGGCTCCCAACCACCAGCTCCAGGGGGATCTGACACCTCTGGCCGCTGAGCACCTGCATACCCCCGCCCCCAACTACAAATAATAAAAGTAAATGAAAACAGCAACAAAAAGATGAGAGTGGGAACCACACAGTACTCGGGAGGCAGAGCCAGGCGGATCTCTGTGAGTTCGAGGCCAGCCTAGTCTCCAAAGCAAGTTCCAGGAAAGGCACAAAGCTACACAGAGAAACCCTGTTTCGAAAAAACCAAAAAAACAAAAACCAAAACAAAACCCAGGAGTGCCAGGCATGGTGGTGCACAATAGTGCAGCCTGTAATCTCAATACTGGGAAGTAGAGGCAGAAGGATTTTGAGTTCAAGGGCAGCCTGGAATACATAGTGAGATCACACTAAAGTTAGACGGGGATACAAAGAAGGAAAGGGAAGAGAGACCCATGACCCATGGTGTTATGCACCATTGTTCTAAATTCAGCCTATGAGAGTGACAAGTCTCCCATTAAGAACCCTCAAGTGCACCACCCCCATTACCTTCCCCAATTACTTCAACAATCCTGCCTCTTCGCACCCAGTGTCCCCTTGAAGCCTGCTCCCTCGGAAGCCTCTGGAGGAAAGTACTGGTCTTTTTCTCTCCTCCAGGGCTAACCCTCCACAGCTCAGTCCCCGCTTTCTCCTGGTTGTATAAGGGAGAGGTCAAGGCCTGACAGGTTCTCACCACTCCTGCAGGGTTCGGGCAATGGCACTGAGGTCCTGGCGCTGGATGTCCCGCCCAATGCTGTAGTCAACCTCTAGCCGCTGATTGCGCTGGTCCAGAGAGCCACGGAGGACATCGGCATAGACAGCCTCAATCACGAGGTCTTCCAGCTGGCGCACATTCCGCAGGGCAAGGGCCTCCAGCAACACTGCGTACGGGATACACTGGGTCCAGGGGTCAGACCAGGGTTTGTAGGGTTCAAAAGCAGAGAAGGACTTCCCATAATCCCATTCCCTCTTTTCCCTACTACCAAACTCTGCATGCCCTCCACTCTTATCCCTAAACCATCTCCTAGAAAATATTAGTTCTAAAGCAAAACGTATTACCACCTCAAAAACATCATCAGAAAAGGACAACCTTTTTTCTTTCTTTTCTTTTATGGTATTTGACACAGGCTCTCATTCTATATAGTCCAGGCTGGCTTGGAACTCACTACGTAGTTCAGGCTAGACTTGATCTCACACTAATCCTTCTGCATCAGCCTCCCAAGTGCTGGGGTTCCATGAGACATGACACCAGACTCAAAAAAGACACTCTTAAAACACATGACAGATGCTCACCTCCCACAGCACAGCAAAAGAAATGGCATCTTCCTGGTGCCCTTTCTTTGGTAGTAGCTAAGACTATTGTATTACATTAGCTTGACATCAGAAGATTATGGGAAGGGTCTGGAGTTACTCTGTTTAACACTTAAGACTTAGGCAAGTTACAAGCTGGCATCACCTCTGAAGCATCCCCAACCACGAGCTGGATTCCAGCAAAAATCACCAGGACTCAATTCTAGTTAACAACTGGGAGACTGAAGACTAGGGACACATGACATAATGTGACAAAAAGCTGCGCCCACAAGGACACAGACACCTCTGAGGTACACATATGTCTCATTTTAGCAAACAAGTCTGGTGCTTCACAGGAGAAGAACCCCAAAGCTGAGGCTTTGTTGGCCTGGAATTCTGTATGGTGAATGAAACATGATGGGTGTCGCAGTGGCTATTTTGACACCAGACACAAGAGATGGTAACTTAGAACTTCGGGTCAAACTGACAGACTATCGGCCCGAATGACTGCAGTAATGTTCCAGTTCGGACAAGACAGAGGGCTTGTCCAGGTGCAGACAGACTCCCAGGAACAAACAATAGGTAGGTGGCAGGACTGTCACTTACCTTGACTTTGGCAGCCAGAGTGACAACTGAAAGATGTCGAAGCTTATTCTTCTGAGCCTCCGTGAGTGGGGGAAGATTTCTGGCTTCAGCTAGGGAAAGGGACAGAAGCCCGGGAGTCTTATTTTTAGCAGTTTCTTATATGTTTTCTGCACCAATTAGGCTGCCCAGGTTCATTTATGGCACCTAAGTAGGGCATCCCAGGAATTTCTTCCAAGTCTCTCCAGAAACCACCCTTCTCCTGGCTCCACAGCTCCAGCCCCTATTTACCTAAGTAGTCAGCATAGGTCCCATAGGCAAACACTGTGAGCAGCCTGAAGGTGGAGGCAAAGTCGCTTTCTGCCAACTGCATAAGAACATAAGGGAGGTGACAGGAAGGCACTATTGAACCAACTTTCTGACCCCATCCCTCCCAACAGTACCTATCCTGGTCCACCAAGAGGCTTTCTCTACATCTCCCAATGTACAGTTTCTCTAAGGGCTCACTTCTACCTTTAGCCCTTTGTTATACTATGCATTGAATCCCTACTCTAAATCAGGGGTCAAAACATTTAGTGTTCAAGCCGGGCGGTGGTGGCACACGCCTTTTATCCCAGCACTTGGGAGGCAGATGCAGGCGGATCTCTGTGAGTTCCAAGGCCAGCCTGGTCTATAAATCGAGTTCCAGGACAGCCAGGGCTACACAGAGAAACCCTGTCTTGAGGAAAAAAAACAAAACAAACAAACACCAAAAACCCCATACACATTCAGTGTTCAGAGTATCACACACACGCACACATTAGACATTGTGAATATGTAATTTTGGCCCTCAAAGGGCATAGAATTCATGGCCTCTGTTTCAGATAGTCCTCAGTGAGGTGGTTTTATATCATCCACTAGTATTTCATATCACCACTCACTCATCCTGGCATGTCATCCCTGCAGATTTTCACCTAACAAATATCATCCAACAAGGCTGTAGACCTAGCATCCGCTAGCCTACAAGGATGCAGCAGAACTGCGGCCTTTGAAGTAAACTCTTGCCAAATAACTGGCTTATACATTTTATCCATTTATCTGATCTCTTTAACTGAATACAAGCTTAAAGGGCAAACCTGATGTCTTGTACTTGGCAGAATACTAAATACTGTCAGGCAATTGGGAAATGTTTCTTCTACTTGTCTTAAGGATATACTTTAGTTCACTGTAGATAAATCAGGAACAAAAGATAGCCAGTTTTCTATGAATGGCAATCCAAAATACATTATACCCTCTGATTCAACCACAGGCTTTCTAAAACGTAGTTCAGTTTAGACACACACTATTCTCAGGACACAGGCTGGTGCCACAGTATTGGCAATCCATTTGCTCTATACTTCAAGCTCTTGACTCAGCCATTTCTGTGAATGGTTCTTTGTCGTGTTCATAGCAGTTTACCACTGTCTTTGGAAAGAAGGCACTGTCTTCATTATCTACCTTAAATGAATTAGTATATGCAACATTTGGACACTTGGGGAGCTAACATAGCATAATATGCTCATTCTTTCCATTTTTAGGAGACTTTAGACTTTCCCACAATTTTACTTCTGTAATTGTGAGGGGCAGTACTTTTTAGTTTTTTGTTTGTTTGTTTTCTTTTTTTTTTGCAGTTCTGAGAATTCAACCTAGAGAAAGACTTGTATACTATAGACAAGGGCTCTTTCACTGAGCTACATCTCTACTCCTTTTTGAGACGGAGTCTAAGTTGCCCAGGCTGGCCTAAAATTTGTGATCCCCCCTGCCTTAGCATCCCATGTTCTGAAATGGAACCCAAAGACCCATGAATGCTAGGCAAGTATTCTATCAATTGAGTTATGTTCTAGTTTCTCATAACCATTTTTAAGAGAAAACTGAGCCTTTTAATAAGGTTTCTCTGATCAAGGTGACATGATTTTTTATTTTTTTCTCCAAGACAGGATTTCTCTGTGTAGCCCTGGCTGTCCTGAAACTCTGTAGCCCAGGCTGGCCTTGAACTCAGAGCTCCACCTCACCTTGACTCCTGAGTGCTGGGATTAAAGGTGTGCCCCTCCTACCCGGCTGATGACAAGATTAGTAAGAGAGATCACACTGGCGGACAAGCTGGAACTTATAAGTAGTATTCTGAATGGCATGCTCTTTTGCTTAAAAATTAAAAATCGAGCTGGGTGGTGGTGGTGGCACACATCTTTAATCTCAGCACTCGGGAGCAGAGGCAGGTAAATCTCTCTGAGTTTAAGGTCATCCTGGTCTAAAAAGCGAGTTCCAGAACATCCAGAGCTATTACACAAAGAAACAGTCTTGGGGAAAAAAAAAAAAAAAAAAAAACACCAAAAAGGAAAAAAAAAATTTCTGCTTGTTTAGGCAGCACATATACAAAGAAGACCAGCATGGTCCCTGAGCAAAAAATGACATAAATTCGTGAAGAATTCCACATTTTTAAATAAGAAAAAGTTAAAATTCTGCACAAGGCATAGGCAGGAGGACTAGTCCAAGGCCAAGCCAGACGACGACTTCTACTAGTCTTCACAGTGAAACCCTGTCTCAAAAAGTGTGTGTGTAGAGGGAGTGGGCACTAAGTTTACAGACCCCCTTATCTCCAAAGAGAAAATGAAGACCTTTATTTGATTTGACAGTTAATTATCACTGCCCTGTTCACCAGAGTGGTCAGGGGCTAAAAATGAGCCCAGGCACTCTCAGAGGTTCTCTGTGGACTACCCAGGCAAGCAGCCTACCTCTCTAACATTGGGCATATCCAGCAGTTCCCCAAACACGTAGACACCAGGGGCCTCCAGCACCTGATGGATGAGTGTGGCCAGCGCGGCCCCCTTAGCCGACTTGGCGAGGAGCAGGAACTGCTCCTGGTTCTGGCCCGTCACCTTCACCTCGGCACTCATGGCTGCACCGAGGTGCGGGGCTCTGGTCTCGAGCTGTCTGGAGCTGCAAGGGAAGAGGACCGTGAAGCTGAAAGGTCCCCGGACACTGTCAGGTCAAGGGCAGGGGACCGCACTCAAGAGGCACTAACGCCACTTCTGCAGTGAGAGATCAGGTCACCAGTTCCTTAAAGTCCGCCACATCCTGGCTGCCACGCCCACCCTCTCCCCCAGTGCCGGGCCTAACCCCAGGCCCCACCATGTGCACCCCATTGAGCTCTACTACAGAGGAGGTGGCGAGGGCAGCGGTGGCACATGGTGTCCACCCCAACGACGACGCTCCCCTCCCCAGCTCCGAACTCCTGTCCTGCACGTGCCCGCAACCACGTGACCTCACCTCCACGCTCCTCACTCGTGGCTCCACCCCCCTCCCTTAAAGACGCACTCCGGGGACGGCGGGTCCGCGCCCAAGGCCCGGTCGTACCCTGGGACCGAGTGCCGTCGCTACCTGGAAGCCTCGTCTTCCAGCGCACGGGGCGGGGCGGGGCGGCCGCTCCGTCACCTCCGGCAGCTGCTCCCAGCCTTTCCTGCCACCTCCCGCAGGGTCGCTCTAGCCGCCCGCTTCTATGGCCAGCTTCCGGCCGTACTTCCGCTCTCGGGAGGCGGGTTCCGGGCGGCTATGGGCCTGCTTCCGCTTTCCCGCGGCTGGAAACGAGAGAGCTTCCGCTCTGTTGATAAAGGCCTTTCGGTGCAGGAGGGAGCGGTGGGTGCGGGGTGCCGAGGATTCCCCAGCTCGGGGAAGATCCGGGGTCGCCGGGTAGCCCGGGAGCGGCGGGAGGGGAGAGGAGAGCAGAGGGCGGCACAGCGTTGCTACGGCGACTTGCAAGAGCCTCGGTGGCAGGCGAGAAGACGCAGAACGGAAAAAATGGGGAGAGAGGAGGCGAGAGGAAGGAAAAGTGACGGAGTTAGCGGTGGTAGACGTAGTTTGAGTAGTTCAACCACTCATGTTTTTACGAAGAAAAGTTTTAAAACGTATAGGAGCCGGGAGTGGTGGCACATGGCTCCTCTCCTTGCATTTGCAAGATAGAGGCAGGAGGATCAGGAGCTCAAAACCAGCTTCAGCTACACAGCAAGTCCCAGGCCAGTCTGGGCTTTTTGAGAACCTGTCTCAAATGGAAACAAAACAAAACCCCAAATGGTAAAGGGAGCGGGGAATGTATTGGTCAGACTTTTAAGGCTTTCTTCCGTTAAAATTTCAGAGCTGTACCGCATGACCAGACTTTTGGCCATGGTTACCACACGTGATCATTATGTTTTGAGTACTTGAATCTCAGTTGACAGAAGAAAATTGTAAGTGGAACGAAGGCAGTTGAGGAAATTTAAAAAGTAAAGGATTTAGCTGGGCACTTGTAATCCCAGCATTCAGGAGGTTGAGGCAGGGGGATTGCTTTGTATTCGAAGCTAGCCTGAGCCACAGTGTGAGAGACCCTGTTTAAAGAAACTTTAAATCTCCGGTGGCGGTGCACACCTTTAATCCCACCACTTGGATTCCTGAGTTTCAGGCCAGTATCTTCTACATAGGGAATTCCAGGATAGCCAGGACTACTACACAGGAGAGCATGTCTCAAAGCACAACAAAACAAGCAAATAAACACAAATCCTCACAGAAACCCTTTACAGTAAGGTAAAGCCAGATGGACTGGCACATATCTGTAATCCCATCAAACAGGCTGAGGCACAAGAATAGAAAGCGCATAGGACGAGAGACAGGCCTAGAGATGTGAGCTTCCTAAAGTAACCTGTGAGAGGAAGACACACAGCAGCCAAGGGCATGCTTATCTGGTTCTGTCACCTCCCTAAAGAAAGCCAGGCATAGTGGGATATGCTTTAATCTGCACTTGGGAGGCTCAGACAGGAATATCTTAGGTTCAAAGGTAGTCTGGGCTACATGGGTTCCAGGCCATTGTGAGTTATACCGAGCTGAGAGGAGAGGGAGAGAAAAGGATTAGGGAAGAGGGCAACAAGGAAGGAGAAATGAGAAGGAATCTGAGATCTAGTATTGATTTGCCGTAAACCACCTGGCCTACTTGGCTTTCTGTTGCCATAAAACGCTGTCCAAGAAAACAACTTGAGGAGGAAAGAGTTTATTTGGCTTACATGTCCTGATCACAGTCCATCTTGAAGGGAAGTCAGGGTAGGAACTTAGTGGAGGACATGAGGAATGCTGCTTATTGACTTGAGCTCCAGGGCTCACATTCAACACCCTTCTTACACCTTCCAGGACTACTTGCCCGATGGTGGTATCACCCACAGTGGGCAGGGCCCTGCCACATAAATCGTTAATCAGGAAAATAACCCCAGGACTAGAGAGGTGACTCAGCACTTAAGAACACTTGTTGCCCTTGCAGAGGACCTAGGTTTGATTCCCAGCACCTACAGTCGTCTTTAACTCTAGTTTCAGGGAGTTGAATGGGCTCTGAGGCACCAGGCATGCATGTGGTGCACATACATACATGCAGGAAAAAGAAACACGTAAAGTCAGTCGTTCTTTTGTTTGTTTGTTTCCCAGACAGTTGTTTCTTTGTGTAGCCCTGGCTCTGGTCTCAAACTTACAGAAACCTGCCTGCCTCTGCCTACCAAGTGCTGGGATTAAAGGGAAGTAAGTAGTTTTTTAAAGAACTCCACAGATTCATCTACAGACAGTGTAATGGGGCTTTCTTTTTTTTTTTTGAGACAGAGTCTCACTATATAGCTCTGGCTATCCTGGAACTCACTAATGTAGAGTGGGCTATCCTCTAACTCACAGAGCTCCACCTGCCTCTACCTCTCTAGTGCTGGGGTTCAAGTTGTGTAACACTACACCTGGGTTTTGCAAAGTTTTTTTTTTTTTTTTTTGGTTTTTCGAGACAGGGTTTCTCTGTGTAGCTTTGCGCCTTTCCTGGATCTCGCGCTGTAGCCCAGGCTGGCCTCGAACTCACAGAGATCCGCCTGGCTCTGCCTCCCGAGTGCTGGGATTAAAGGCGTGCACCACCACCGCCCGGCGGGGTTTTGCAAAGTTTTTAAACAACGATTGTGATAGCTATAGACAGAAACTATAAGATGAACTAGAGACTACTTCAAGTGTTCAGGTGAACGAAGACGAAGCTGATGAGGGCTAAGCAGAAGCAGTAGAAATGAGTAAGTAGTTGGACTCTGAATTTAAAGGTCCAGTGAACATTATTTGCAAGTGGATTAGATGCAAGGTATGAAAGGAAAAGTATAAGAATGATACCACAGGGGCTGGAGAGATGGTGTTGTGCCCAGGTCGCAAGACCCCCAAGCAAGACCACCACAGAGCCATTATCCGATGCAAGCACACAGAGGTTTTTATTAACAAAACAAGCAAGCTTGGTCCGTGTCCAACATCAGACACAGCAGTGGGTGGAGGAGAACGGCCCCAGCACTCACTTTAAGGGGTTTATACAGGAAAAGTTTACATGCAGCTTGGGATTGGAAGAGGGGGCTAGGGGTGAGGCAGTTCTTTGAAGTTACTGGCTGAACTATAGGCATGAGGTTACTGATGGCTAACAGGATTCAGGGTATCTACAGAGACATAAATTTTTACTCCCTATCTCCTGCTTTTGTTGAACCCAGGATATATACATTCAGATTTATTGTTCCAGTCCTACTCTCCTCTGAGGTCAACTTCTGGTCAGTTGAGCCCATTACTCCCCATATCTTGTTCTGCCAAGTCCAGGATACATAGATTTATTGTCCCAGCCTTAAGCTCAATTTCTGATCACTTCTAAAACTGCTGGTCAGCAAATACCTTTGGAGGAGGGGAGGGGGAAGTGTCTCTCAAGATGGCTACTGATTTTTCCCTTTCAATGGCTAAGTGGTTAAGAGCACTTGGTGTTCTTGCAGAGTTCCTGGGTTCTGTTCCCAGCACCCACATGATGGCTTAGCTGTAACTCCAGTTCCAGAGGGTTTTGATGCCCTCATCTGGCTTCTACAGGCACCTCACGCACATGATGTACATACACACATGCAGACAAAATACTCATACACATACAATTTTTTAATTTTTTTCAAGACAGGGTTTTTCTGTGTAGCCTTGGCTGTCCTGAAACTTGCTCTGCAGACCAGGGTGGCCTCCCAACTCATAAAAAAAATTTTTTTTAAATCCTTTTTTGTTGTTTTTTTCAAGACAGGGTTTCCCTGTGTAACAGCCCTGGCTATCCAGGAACTCACTTGGTAGACCAGGCTGGCCTAAATCTCATAGATCAGTTTGCCTCTGCCTCCAAGTGCTGGGATTAAAAGCATGCACCACCACACCTCAAATCTTAAAAGGAAAATGACATTACAGCCAGGAATTATACTTATAATCCAAGAGTTGGGAGGCTGAAATAGGATTACAAATTCAAGGCCAGCTTGGACTACATATAATAAGACCTTTTCTCAAGAAGAAAAAATCCAAAATAATAACATAAAGGCAAGTTGTACAACACTTTTAAATCATACATCATGGGCTGGAGAGGTGACCGGGCTGACAACTAAAAAGAATGCACAGCATTTAAATTTTCTAAAAAAATTTCCAGAAGGCCGGGCGGTGGTGTGCACAGTGGTGGCCCATGCCTTTAATCCCAGCACTCGGAGGCAGAGCCAGGCGGATCTCTGTGAGTTCAAGGCCAGCCTGGGCTATTGAGTGAGTTCTAGGAAAGGCTCCAAAGCTACACAGAGAAACCCTGTCTGGAAAAACCACACACACACACACACACACACACACACACACACACACACACACACACACAAAATTTCCAGAAAATGGGAAAATGCTTATTCTATGAGACTAGAACTATTTTGATAAAACCAGACAAAGGCAAAACTAGATTGGAAACTATAAGTCAGCATCACTCATTAACTGATACTGAAATTGTCAGAAAAATATGAATCCCGAAGTGTGAAGAATGGAGCTTCCTAGACAGTGCTGCAGAGGTCTGACTTGGAAAATGTATAGCTAATCCCTTATTCAAATCCAAGCCCTCTAACTTTCCTCATGGGACAGAGACTCCGTTTACAATCCCGTCCCTTTCTCTGCCACTCCCACAGGCAATGAGGTGTAGCTAGAGTTTTCCTGCCTGGCCCACAGTCAGGGCAAATCTCTGTCACCCACCAGTCCCACAGCCTCTCAGACCCAATCAAGTAAACACAGAGACTTATATTGCTTACAAACTGTATGGCCATGACAGGCTTCTTGCTAACTGTTCTTACAGCTTAAATTAATCCATTTTTATAAATCTACACCTTGCCACGTGGGTCGTGGCTTACTGGCATCTTCACATTCTGCTTGTCCTGGTGGCGGCTGGCAGTGTCTCTGACTCAGCCTTCCACTTCCCAGCTTTATTCTCCTCCTTTTCCCGCCTATACTTCCTGCCTATTTGAGACAGGGTTTCTCTGTGTAGCTTTGTGCCTTTTCCTGGAACTCACTTGGTAGCCCAGGCTGGCCTCGAACTCAGAGATCTGTCTGTCTCTGCCTCCCGAGTGCTGGGATTAAAGGTGTGCGCCACCACTGCCCGGCTGCTTTAAACTGCAGCATTCTAAGACTGAAACGGCTGTAATTTTACTATGTTAATGTTAAAACCTTCCTTTTTGAAAAAAAAAAAAAGGGAAAGTGCTTTGGATATCGCTCTGTATAAATAAAACACAGATTGGCCAGTGGCCAGGCAGGAAGTATAGGCAGGACAAGGAGGAGAATTCTGGGAAGTGGAAGGCTGAGGGAGAGACTGCCAGTCACTGCCATGACAAACATCATGTGAAGATGCCGGTAAGCCAAAAGCCACATGGCAAGGTATGGATTTATAGAAATGGATTAATTTAAATGGACAAGAACAGTTAGCAAGAAGCTTGAGCCATTAGGCCAAACAGTTTGTAAGCAATATAAGTCTCTGTGTTTACTTGGTCGGGTCTGAGCGGCTGTGGGACTGGCAGGTGAGAGAGATTTGTCCTGACTGTGGGCCAGGCAGGAAAACTCTAGCTACACAATATGCTTATCCTTATTTAAAAGATGTGTCCAGGATGCAGGAAGAAACACACCGGAACAAGAAAAACAAAGCTGGAAGCCTTAACAATAAAGTCATAAATGTGAACTAGAGGTTTGAACCAACACTTCACAAAAGAAATCTGCAAGGTCAACAAACAGAAGAAAACATCCTCAGTTTCATTCGTAATGATGGAAATGCAAATTACAGCCACAATAAGTAGCATTGTCCACACCAGAGCTGCTAAAATTAAAGCCTGAAAATACCAAATGTTGACTGGGATGCAGAACAAAGAAACTCCTACACAGATAATGAGAATACCAGTGCTTAAACATTTTGTTTTTAAACAGAACTGTCCCAGATTGCCCTCGAGCTTAGCTGTTTCCTGACTCAGTGTTGGAGTACAGGACTATAGTACCATGTCTGGGTACTTAAATCACTTTAGAAAAAGTTTAGCATTATAATTATTAATAAAGTGAGATAATTTAATGCCCACGCATATAGAAAATACATGACATTATTACATTATCTCCAAAATTGAACAAACTATATTAAGAAATACATACCCATTCATAGAAACTATTAAGAAAAAAAAAGGGGCTGAAGATAGCGCTCAGAAGAGTTCTTCGCTAGCATGCACACACCCCTGGCTTGAGACACAGCATGGTATAAACTTGGCATGGTATCCTGTGCCTTCTGAGCTACACAGGCAATTTGGGCTATGTGAGACCCTGTCTTAAAAAAAAAAAAGGAAGATGGTAGTGATATCGCCTTTAATCCCAGCACTTGGGAGACAGAGGCAGGTGGATCTCTGTGAGTTTGAGGCTGGCCTGGTCTACAGAATGAGTTCCAGGACAACCAGAGCTATATAGTGAGACTCTGTCTAGAAAACAAAAAACAAACAAAAAAAACCCCGAAAAGAACAAGGGACTAACTTTTATAAAATTATTATACTCCCTCCTGCTGGTGAGGAATGAATATATGATGGAGCAGGACACACTGTCTTTTGAACTACCTACAAAGCTACTTTTATATGGTGATTACACAGTGTGGATGCTGTTACTCGGTTTATAACTACTCCCTCTGTAAGTACTCATATTCAGGGCTGGAAAGGAAGCTCAGCAGTTTAGAACACAGATTGCTCTTGCAGAGGACCAGAGTTTGGTTCCTGGTGTCCACTTCAGCTGCCTTACAGCTGCCAGTTCCAAGGGGTCTGATGCCCTCTTCTGACTTCTGCAGGCGCCTGCATGCCTGTGGCACACATAAAGTCGTGTGGGTACACACATAAATACATAAATTAAAAAGTAAACATAAATCTTAAAAAAAGATAGACTAAAAAAAAACCACATTGAATTAAACACCCCTACATGACAGAAGTTCTAGCAAACTAGAAGAGTCTTCCTTAATTTGTAGTAAACGTTATATTCATTGTTCATTTTTTTATATATCTTTTTTAATATGCATTAGTGTTTTGCCATGGGTGCCAGATCACCTGGAGCTAGAATTACAGACAGTTGTGAGCTGGGAATTGAACTCGGGTCTTCTGGAAGAGCAGTCAGTGCTCTTAACCACCAAGCCATCTCTCCAGCCTGTTTATTTTGTTTTCTGAGGTCTTTTGTTTCTTGTGGTCTGGACTGGCCTTTTTTTGTTTGTTTGTTTGTTTGTTTTTGAAACATAAGTGCTCACAAATGTGTGGGTATACATAAATATAAACATAATTAAATTGTGAAAAACAAAGAAGGCCTAAATAAGTGGAAAGATATCCCAAATCCATATCAGGAAATTTCAATATCAAAAAGAAGTAGTTATGGGTAGTGGTGGATGGAGGCGGTGCACGCTTTTAATCCCGGCATTTGGGAGGCAGAGGCAGTTGAATCTCTGTGAGATTGAGGCCAGCCTGGTCTACAGAACAAGTTCCAAGACAGCCAAGGCTACACAGAGAAACCCTGTCTCAAAAATAAACAAGCAAATAAATAAGTAGAAGTGGTTAGGGCCTGGGAACATTGCCCAGTTGGTAGAGTGCTGGCTTAGTGTAGTGCAGCCCTGGGCTATCCCTAGCATTGAATAGAACCTAGCATGTATCCAATGCCAGTAATCCCAGCACTCAGGAGCTGAGAAGGAGGATCAGAAGTTCAAGGTCTTCCTCAGCTACTTAGTGAATTCTTGAATATTTGAGACCCCTTCTTAAAAACAAGCACTGGGACTGGGGGATGGCTCAGTTGGTAAAGTGTTGGTCATGTAAATGTGAGGACCTGAGCTGGGTTCTCTATCACCCAGGTGAAATAGCCTAGCAAGGAGGTCCACACTTGTAGTCACATGCTGGGGAGGCAGAGGCAATATCCCTGGGGCTTGTTGGCCAACTAATCTAGCCCAATCAGTGAGTTCCAGATTCAGTGAGAAATCTAGTCTTCAAAAACTAAGATGGCTGGGTATGGTGGTGGCACACGCCTTGAATTCCAGTACTGGCAGGGGAGGGCAGAGACTGGAGGATCTCTGTGAGTTCAAGGCCAGCCTGGTCTACATAGTGAGTTCCAGGATAGCTAAGGCGCTAGGGCTACATAGAGAAACCCTGTCTTTAAAAAAAAAAAAAAAAAAAGTGGGGGCCGGGCGGTGGTGGCGCACGCCTTTAATCCCAGCACTCGGGAGGCAGAGCCAGGCGGATCTCTGTGAGTTCGAGGCCAGCCTGGACTACCAAGTGAGTCCCAGGAAAGGCGCAAAGCTACACAGAGAAACCCTGTCTCAAAAAACCAAAAAAAAAAAAAAAAAAAAAAAAAAAGTGGGAGGAGAGAACTGGCTCCCCAAAATGTCTTTCACACATGTACTGTGGCACACACACATGTACATTCTCTCTCTCTCTCTCTCTCTCTCTCTCTCTCTCTCTCTCTCTCTCTCTCTCTCTCACACACACACACACACACACACACACACACACACACACACACACACGATGGATGGAAGGCTGGATGGATGGATGGGTGGAATGAATCTTAAAAGATAAAGAGGAACTCAAGGTTACATTCAACTATTTACCTGTTGAGGCCAGCATGGGATACATGATCTTGCCCTAAAGCAGAGGGCTGGTGAATTAATAAAGTAGCCAACAGAAGGACACATAGATGATAATATTTGGTGGAGGAATGTGAATTCCAGGCTGGGTGATGGTGGCACATGCTTTTAATCCCAGCACTTGGGAGGCAGAGGCAGGAGGATTTCTGAGTTTGAGGCCAGTCCACAGAGCTAGGACAGCCAGGGCTACACAAAGCCCTGTCTCGAAACAACAACAAAAACAAAAAGAATATGAACTCCAGCTTCACAAAATAATATGATAATATGAGTGGATCTTTAAAATCTTTTTTTTTGTTTTTGTTTTTTTTGTTGTTGTTTATTTTAGATTTATTTATTATGTATACAGTGTTCTGTCTGCAGGCCAGGAGAGGGCACCAGATCTCATTGCAGGTGGTTGTGAGCCACCATGTGGTTGCTGGGAATTGAACTCAGGACTTCAGGAAGAGCAGTCGGTGCTCTTAACCTCTGAGCCATCTCTCCAGCCCCTAAAATCTTATATTGAATGAACAAATCTTATATTGACTGAACATTCTGGAAGACCACATAAGTTGTCACATTTATGGAGTTTGCTTGACAATAAATAAAACCAGACAGTATGTTTACATTTATATCCATTTGCAGAAAAGCTGTAAGATGAGTATGGTGGTGTCTGCCTGTAATTCCAGGCCTTGGGAAGTGGAGGCAGGATGACCACGAGTTCAAGCAGCGAATAAGAATCAGCCTGGGCTGCAGAAGATCCTAACTCAACAAGAAAGCAAGGCCTATTTATATCTAACATTTATAATAGTATTGTTTATTGACTATGTTTTCTTTTTTGGTGTTTTGAGACAAGGTCTCTATGAAGTCCTGGCTGTCTTTGAGCTCTCTGAGTAGATCAGGCTGGCCTTGAACTCACAGAGATCTGCCTGCCTCTGCCTCCTGAGTGCTAGGATTAAAGGCGTTCGACACCAGTCATGTATTGACTTTTTTTTTTTTTTTTTTTTTTGGTTTTTCGAGACAGGGTTTCTCTGTGTAGCTTTGTGCCTTTCCTGGAACTCGCTTTGGAGACCAGGCTGGCCTCGAACTCACAAAGATCCGCCTGACTCTGCCTCCCGAGTGCTGGGATTAAAGGCGTGCGCCACCACCACCCGGCCATGTATTGACTTTTACACCATGTATAATTTCAAGTATATATGGCCTTTCTTTCTTTCTTTCTTTCTTTCTTTCTTTCTTTCTTTCTTTCTTTCTTTCTTTTTTTTCTGCTTACTGTAGTGGGGGAAGTAACCCTTTAATTCACTCCAATTTTTATCTAGGAACATCAGCCTAATTGGCTTATTGTGGGATAGCTTCTTTTTTTTTAATTATTTATTTTATGGGGTTGGATGTTTTGCCTGCATGTATTTCTTTTGTGTGCTACCTGTGTGCATGTGCCCACAAAGTTCAGAAGAGGGTATCAGATCCCTCAGGGCTGGAGTTATAGACCGTCGTAAACCATCATGTGGGTTCTGGGAATTGAACCTTGGTCCTCTGGAAGAGCTCTTAATTGCGAAGCCGTCCTCCAGCAACGCCCCCCCTCTCACCCTCTTTTTAGCTCTTTTGAGACAGGGATGGCTCATTATGTAGGGATGGCTATTTTTAAATCTGATTTCTCTTCATTGTAGAGTTTTCTCTTTCCTTTTTTCTGAGATAAGACCTTTCTGTATAGCTCTGGCCTGGAACTATGTAGACCAGGCTTGCTTAGAACTCACAGAGTGGTGGTGGCACATGTCTTTAATCCCAGCACTTGGGAGGCAGAGCCAGGCGGATCTCTGTGAGCTGGAGCCCAGCCTGGTCTACAGAGCGAGATCCATACGATGCTTCATATATAGATAAAAGCATGGTGGTACATGCTTTTAGTCCCAGCACTTGGGAAACAGAAGCAGGTAGATCTTTGTGAGTTGGAGACCAGCCTGGTCTACTGGATTCCAGAGGACAGCTACACTCACTTTTGCACATACCCCCCAACACGCACATATACACATATTTAAAAATAGAACAATTTTTTTATTTCCAAGCTTTCTTTTCTTTATTGAATGTTTGTCTGTCACCATTTGCCATTGATTCACAGTGAAGGCTGGCTGCTTCCCGCTTTATGCAGGAATATCTCTATGGCAGTGGTTCTCAGCCTTCCTAATGCTGAGACCCTTTAATACAGTTCTTCATGTTGTGGAGACCACTCAACCATAAAATTATTTCATTGTTACTTCATAACTGTAATTTTACTACCATTACGTATTGTAATATAAATATTTTTGGAGGTAGAGGTTTGACAAAGGGGC
The DNA here is from genome assembly GCF_007827085.1 of Peromyscus californicus insignis. NCBI lineage: Eukaryota > Metazoa > Chordata > Mammalia > Rodentia > Cricetidae > Peromyscus > Peromyscus californicus. The sequence goes on from NW_026294584.1 coordinate 138,911,067, forward strand.
TGCGACCCACAGGTTGAGAACCACTGCTCTATGGTAACCTGTGTCTTGGCCAAGTGAAGAGGACACTGTTAGTCCTGAAAAAAGCTCCATAGTTCTTCCTGTTTGTGCTTCTCAGACCTGAGATCATGGTCTCATCTCTTCTCTGCTGAGTACATTTCTGTTTCTTTCCAACTTTGATTTTCTGTGTCCTGATCACTGTTAGTGGAAGAAGACTGGAAAAAAACTAGTTTCTTAGGCTGTTTCATATAAGACAGCTGGTTTCACAAATTACTATTTAGCTCCTTTTGACTAGACCAAACACAAACCTTATAAAAATAGAACAAATTTTTTAAGACCTTCAAATATATGGCATATCAGAATTACACAGAAACACATACATACTTGTAGCAGTTAAAGTCCTAGGACCAGATGGTGGCATGGCGGTTGCCTGGGACAAGCAGGACTGGGGAGGGGGTTATTGTTTGATGGGAACAGGGTTTCCGTTTTACAGAATGAAGATAAGCTGTATACCTATAATGCTAGCACTCAAGAAATGGAGTCAGGAAGAGCAAGAGTTCAAGACAGCTGGGTGGTGGTGGCACACACACCTTTAATCCCAGCACTAGGGAGGCAGACGCAGGGGGATCTCTGTGAGTTCAAAGCCAGCCTACAAATCAAGTTTTAGTAAGCACACAGAGAAACCCTGTTGCTGTGGGATGGTCTGTATGTCAAATGTGTTGCTGATTGGTCAATAAATAAATCACTGATTGGCCAGTGGCCAGGCAGGAAGTATAGGCGGGACTAACAGAGAGGAGAATTGAGAGAACAGGAAGCTGGGTGAGGGAGACACTGCCAGCTGCCATGATGAGAAACAGCATGTAAAGATGCCGGTAAGCCATGAGCCATGTGGCAAGGTATAGATTAATGGAAATGGATTAATTTAAGCTGTAAGAACAGTCAGCAAGAAGCCTGCCACGGCCATACAGTTTGTAACCAATATAAGTCTCTGTGTTTACTTGGTTGGGTCTGAGTGGCTGTGGGACTGGCGGTGTCAGAGATTTGTCCTGACTGTGGGCCAGGCAGGAAAACTCAAGCTACACCCTGTCTCAAAAAAAAAACCCCAATAAACAAACAAACAAACAAATAAATAAATAAATAGAGTTCAAGTTTAGGTTGGAGAGTTGGCTCAGCTGTTAAGAGCACTTGCAGAGAATGCAGGCTTGGTTCCCATAACCTAAATAGTGGCTGTCCACCCTCTGTAACTCCCATCCCAGGGAATCCGGTGACCTCTTCTGGCTTCTGCAGGGACTAGGCACACATGTGATGATTATATACACATTCAGGCAAAACTCATACAATATAATAAATACATCTTTTTGTTTTTCGTGCAGGGTTTCTCTGTGTAGCTTTGGAGCCTGTCCTAGAACTCACTCTATAGACCAAGCTGACCTCGAACTCACAGAGATCCACCTGCCTCTGCCTCCTAAGTGTTGAGATTAAAGGCATGGGCCACCACTTCCTGCTCCATATATATAATTAATAATAATAAGACAAATCTTTTTTTAAAGAGGAAAGGTTTAAGAAGGGGTAAGTAGATAGTTGGACAGAAAGACTAGATGAAGCCAAAAGACAGAGATGGAAATAATACTGGAAAGCTATCAGAAAAAAAATTATATTTAGAACCTGGAAACTAAACAATCTGGGGAATGACCATTGACATAAGATAGAGCAAGACATCTGATGTGAGATGAGGAACCAACAATCAGACCTAGGAGGAGAGGTAGGAACAACCAGAATAGTAGAGTGTCAAAAATATATGATAGAGTAAGTCTTTCCAGGGGACTGGAGAGATGGCTCAGAGGTTAAGAGCACTGGCCGCTCTTCCAGAGAGCCTGGATCAATTCCCAGAACACAGCTGTCTGTAACTATAGTTCCAGGGGATTTGATGCCCTCTTCTGGCCTTGGAGGATACTGCACAGATGTAGTACACTTAAATGTGGGTAAAACATACACATAAAAATTAATAATAAATATATCTTTTTCATAAGGAGCAATTACAAATTTATACTGGAGCCTACCAAATGGCTCACCAGGTAAAAGCCTGATGCCCTTAGTTAGACCTCTGGGGTCCCCACATAGTCAAAAGGGAGACCCCACTCCCAGAAGTTGGCCCTATGACTTCCACACATGGTCTGTGACATAAGCACCACCCCCAACCCATGAATGTCTAAAAAATTTTCAAGAGCATTTATATGTTAGTGCTAAGCAAGAATACTTGCTTAGCTTGTGTGAGGCTGCTGGGTTTATCCTCAGAACAGAGAAAGGGGGAAAGGGAGAGAGAGAAAGAGAAGTTTTTTTATTGCTATTTTTGAATCTGTGTTTTGTTTTGGTTTTTAGATTTATTTTTATATGTGTCTGAGTATCTTTCCCGAGTGTATGCATGTGCACCATGTGTGTGCCTGGTGTCAGAAGAGGTCTAAAGAGGGTGTCAGATCATCTAGAACTGGAGTTACAGATGGTAGTGAACTTCCATGTGGGTGCTCGGAATCTAACTAAGGTCTTCTGGAAGAGCAGTAAGTGCTCCTGATCACTAACCCATCTTTCCAGCCTCAGAGATATCTTTTTGTGTGTTTGTTTTTTTGTTTTTTGAGATAGGGTCTCACTTTGTAGCTCTGGCTGGCCTGGAACTCACTAGGTAGAGTAGGCTGGCCTTGAACTCACAGAGATCTACCTGTCTGTGCCTCCTGGGTGTGGGAAGCCAAGGAAGAACTGAGTGAAAGTGTCAAGAGGAGAGGTAAGGCTCAGAGGGGCTGCAAAGCCTTACTGTGGTGTAGACAGACTTTTCTTTTGGCCTCCAGCTAACAAAAAACAACAGGAAAACTTATTATGAAAGCCCAGGCTGTAAGATTGTCCCACTAGGTCTTATAACTTAAATTAACCCATTTCTATTCATCTACGCGCTGCCACGTGACCCATGGCTTTTACCTCTCCTCCTGCATGCCTTGCTCTCCTCTTCATCCAGCTGGTGACTCTGCCTTTCTTCTTCCCAGAGCTTTCTCTGTCCAGAAGTCCCTGCTATACCTCCTCCCTAGTTGGCCAGTTATCTTTTTTTTTTTTCTTTTCTTATCTTTTTTTTTGGTTTTTCAAGACAGGGTTTCTCTGTGTAGCTTTGTGCCTTTCTTGGAACTCACTTGGTAGCCCAGGCTGGCCTCGAACTCACAGAGATCCGCCTGGCTCTGCCTCCCGAGTGCTGGGATTAAAGGCGTGTGCCACCACCGCCACCAGTTATCTTTTTATTAAACCATTCACAGTGACACATCTTCACACAGAGCAAAGGAATATTCCACAATATTTCCACATTTCTGTCTAAATAAAAAGAAAGGTTTTAACTCTAACACAGTAAAACTATATACAATAAGAACAATTATCAGGTAAGAATTATATTTACAGTGTCCAGTTCATTGGTATTTGACAAATTTAGAGAAAACACTCCATTATCTATTCATCATAGTTCAAAATTTTATATTTAAACCATTTTTTGTCATAACTTGTATTACCATCCTAAAAATATCTTTTTAGACCTTAAAAGATCTTTTTGGATAAACAACTTAAGTTTTTATGTTTCTCAACCTTAAAAACTTTACATCTCCTATGCAAGTTTCTTTTTTGATTTTGGTAACAAGGAAAACTGTAAAACTATAAGTATCTAGTCTTCAATAGACCCAAGAAGATAAAATATGACTTGAATAAACAGGAAGTGCAGAGAAAGCAACTTCCAAAACTATAGAAATGACAGAGACATCTGGCTGCCTGGACACTCACCCAGGGTTCCTCTGTAACATTGGAGCATCCATCTTGGTCCTACAGGCCTAGAATATCTGACAGACTTTTTTTGTGAAGCAGGAATTTTGAAGGACTGTTCTAATTTATCTTGGCAAAGTTTGGCAGACACTTTCCTTTGTGTCTTGCTTGTCCAGTTTGGGCAGCACACTGTCAGCAGTTGAGGCAAGGGCAGTTTTTTGCCCAGTAGCTAGCTTTTGCCACAAAGAAGGCAAACTCCATATGAAGGTTCTTCAATGCCCATCATCCTTTCTGGAAGTAAATTCATATTGCCAGGAGCAGACATGTCTCACTGTCATGAAAAGCCTTGTTATTAAACAACAAAATGCCATATTCTGTAGGTCTCTGAAGTGTTTGAAGAGCACCTGTCTAAAATACACTTCTGCATGACCTTGAAAACATACCTAACATGACTATAAGTTTGATTGTTATAGATGACGATTAATCTGTATTTCTTTATTGTCCTAAATAGCTTTCAAGGACTAAAACTTTACATTTTAAATGAGTTGTATAGATACAATATCTTAAATGAGAATAGAAACATATATATATATATATATGTATATATATATATAGTATAACAAAAATAACCTTAAGTTTGTATCAATATACAAAAATCCATACCAGTGTAAAATATTTGAGACTAGTGTTTGTTCAAAAGTAGACTCGACAATCTACCCCTTTATCCCGTTATTTTTGTACTATATCCTCCCTTTTCCCTTTGTTCAGCTTTTTTCCCAACCATGACCAACAACAATTTGAAATCAACCTGCCTAAACAATGACAAGCATCCATAACTCATCAAATGACCCAAAATCACCCACCATATCTCTTGGGAATGTGGGCATCATGTTCTCTAGACTGCATTCTGTTGTCTGGGGGCAGTGACATCTTTGGGGGACCATGAGAAAGTTGGGATAATGGTCAAGTCCAGAAAAACTAGCCATAACATTTGTTGTCCAGGCTCTGTGCAATAGGAAAGGGTAAGGGTTTTCTCTGGTCCTGTGAGGCTGGACCACCTCAGCCAGCAGCCTTGAAGCTGTTCTGGGTGCAGAACTCTGAGGAAACTGCAACAGAGGCATCTGAGAGGCTGGATCACCTGGGCCACCAGTTTTCATTGGTGTCTTGTCCACTTTCTCTGAAAACACACAGACTTTCAAAGGTAACTTACATTATCTACATTAACACAAGTATGGACTCTGCGTTGTACACAAGCCAATAAAAGATGATTTTTTTTTTGTTTTATGCTTGATATCACCTGTCTTGTAGTTTTTCTAGGTTTATTTCTTTATGTCTGTAGCCAAGATTTTCAGGGGTCTCCGCTGATAATAAAATCAACCTTGAATGAATCCACAGCCTTTTGTTTTCTGTGGAAAGGAAAGCATAACCTCTTCCCCAGTGCAACATGTTTTATGACTTCCATTTTGAAGTTAAAATATTTTAAAATTATATAGATTGGTTTAATTTTAGCAGTTTCTGCAATCCAGTGTCTCTCAGCAGCTACTGTTTGTTCACTCATCAGCAATCAAAAAATTTAAAGTCAATACAATACCACACAGGATCCAGACTCTGTGTATTTTTTATCTTTACATGGCTTATCCTTTTTAAATTATTTTATTTTCTCTCTTTTTTTTAAGATTCATTTATTTATTATGTATGCAGTGTTCTGCCTGCGTGCCAGATCTCATTACAGATGGTTGTGAGCCACCATGTGGTTGCTGGGAATTGAACTCAGGACCTCTGGAAGAGCAGCCAGTGCTCTTAACCACTGAGCCATCTCTACAGCCCCTTATTTTCTCTTAATGACTTTATTTTGTTATTTATAATTTTTTCTATGACTGTTTATACCTATTTTCTTTTCTTTTTTTAAGCCTATGCACATTTTTTAAACACACCGTAACCTGTTAGTTTTTTTTTTTTTTTTTTTAAATCTGGACCTGTTTCTAACTGAGCATCTGCAATGTTCTCTGATCTTGTGAGACAAATCTTAGACTGCTATGTCAGCTACCAGTGGGGCTCAGCTTAGTGCATGGAACTGGTGGCTGGTTCCAGCCCACAGGCAGTTTTTGTAAGCCAAGCCAACCCAAGAGACCTTGGTCACCAGGAAGCTGCATTTGACTGTGTGTTTTGAATATTTTTGTTAGCTTTTTCAGACCTTATGTGGATATACATGCCCCAACATTGGGTGCCACGTGTAGTTGTATTTTTATTTGGGCCACTAGCTTACAAAAAATGATTCAGAGACTTATGATTAATTATGAAAGCCAGCCTTAGCTTAGGCTTGTTTCTAACTAGCTCTATTTATTTATTTATTTTTGATTTTTCGAGACAGGGTTTCTCTGTGTAGCTTTGGAGCCTGTCCTGGAACTCACTCTGTGGACCAGGCTGGCCTCAAACTCACGGAGATCCACCTGGCTCTGCCTCCCGAGTGCTGGGATTAAAGGCGTGCGGCGCCCGCCGCCGCCGCCGCCGCCACCCGGCTCTAACTAACTCTTATAACTTAAATTAACCCATATTTTTAAGTCTGTGCTCTTCCACGTGCTCGTTACCTCATCTCCATGCTACCCATCCTGGTTATTCCATGTCTGGCTGGCGACTCTGTCTTTCTTCTCCCCAGAGCTCTCTGTCCAGAAGTTCTGTCTATACCTCTTGTCTAGCTTTTGTCTGTTTAGCTTTTTATTAAACCAATCACAGTGACACATCTTCACATTGTGTAAAGAAATATTCCATAACACCGTGGCCTGAATTCAAAGGTTGACAGTGTGTATAAAATCCAGCAACTATAGCTTCTTCTTCCAGGATGTTTGTTGAGACTGCTCACAACACAGACCTCCTACGGAGGCTAACTAACTCTATGGTGATATAGAGTTATTCTGTAAGTAATATAAGTTAGGATAGAAAGTGAATCAGGTACATTTTAGACTTACCAAAATAGGATAGATAATGGAATTATTTTCTCTGAATTTGTCAAATGCAAATGGACTAGACATTGTTTAGGTATTCATTGCTTGTATATATGGTATATAGTTATTGTACTTTTGTATATAGTTATTCTTATATTAGTTATAACTTTTTCCTTTTTTCTTTTCATTAAAATAGAAAAGTGGAAATATGGTGATATTTTATTTGTACTGAAATGTGATTTTATTTGTATGTTAATAAATAAAGTTGCCTGGGGGTCAGAGCTAATAGCAAGCCATAGCAGAAGCCAGACAGTGGTTGTGCACACCCTTTAATCTCAGTCACATGACAGGAACCATAGAAGACCTGGAGGTCTGTATAGACAGGCAGTGATGAGGAGGTTATGTGGTTAGGTTTACAACCAATGAGAAGGCAGAACAGAAAGTCAATAAAAAGACAGATACACAGGAAGTAGATCTCTTTCTGAGGGGAAGGACGACAGCAGTTGCGAAGGGTAAGAAGGGTATTTTAGGGCTGGAGAGATGGCTCAGAGGTTAAGAGCACTGGCTGCTCTCCCAGAGGACCTGAGTTCAATTCCCAGCACCCACATGGTGGCTCATAACCATCTACAATGAGATCTGATACTCCTCTTCTGGCCTGCAGGGACACATGCAGGCAGAACACTGTATGCATAATAAACAAGTAAATCTAAAAATAAAAAAATAAAAAAAAAGAAAGGTTTTTTGGTATCAGCTTTTAGCTACTGCTCTGACCTCTTGGGCTTTTAACTTTGCATTTGGTTCTGTGTTTGTTATTTAATAAGACTGTTACATCTACATTTGGTGCCCACATGGCAAGAATTCATTATAACCGCTCAGCTCAGCTTGGCTTGGCAGCCTGCCGGCTCCCTGACTCCCCAGCTGGGGCCACCTCGGCCTAGGCCCCAGGCGCTACAAACAACTCAGGCCTGCTGGAGCTACTGCTAATTGTAGTAGCTACAAGCAACTGCAGATAGGCTGCTTTTGGCTGAAACGCCAGTGCACATGGTCGGAACTTAAGGAAGCCAGAGACCAGGCTGGACTCGGCTCAAGCAGGAACACGTGGCTGGATTTAAGCTTTTAGTCAGAACTCATGGCTAAGCTTTCTCTCTCTCTCTCTCTTTGGATTCACACCTTGGATGCTAGGTAGCTGTTTTGAAATTCCCTCGGATTTCTACTGTTCTACGCAGACTTGGTGAGACAATTAAGATATCAGGTATTTTAAAGGAAAAAACTATTTAAAAGAAAAAAAAATTTTTTTTCCACATTAAAAAAATGGGTATTATGTGTACATTGGAACAAAATTGGTCTTTGTTTGATAAAATTTTAGGCAGTCTGAAAATGGAACAACTATATGAGAAGATTAATGTTGATGGGATTATGCACATTATTACCTTCTTTATCCTTATTTTACTATTTAAAAAGATAGTCAATTTAAGTGCCAGGATAAAAGCTTTAGAAAAACCTGTTAAACTTGTTAAAATGAATTATAGAGAAATTCAGATTCAGACAGAAGAAATTAACAGTGAAATTGTTTCAGGATTGGATTATAAGGTTACATAAAGAAAGCCTGTTTTTACACAATCACCCTTAATTTATCCGGTAACCGTACAGCAGCTACCTGGTCAAGTGAATGCACAAAATATTTGGACTCCAATTGAAATGTTAGATTTACGAAGATTTAAGGAGGCAATAGTATCTTATGGCATGCATTTCCCATTTGTAAAGCAAATGTTAAACTCCTGGTCAACTTATAATAAGATTATACCACAGGACTGGCGAGAGCTGGTAAATGCTGTTCTAGAACCCAGGGCACAGCTGCAGTGGCAAATGTGGTTCAAAGAGGAAGCTAAAAACATAGAAAATTAATGGAGGGCTAAAGGTATACAAATCTCCCAGGATCAGCTTATTGGAGAAGGCCAATATGCTGCAATACAAACACAATGTTTATATGATATCCAAACCCTAATTCTATGTCGAATGGCAGTCTTGAATGCATGGGAGAGAGTTGAGGAACCAGGAAAGAAAACTGAGTCATTTACAAAGGTTATACAGGGCCCAAAAGAACTCTGGATTTGGCTCTGTGTTTCTTTTCTTTTTTTTTTTTTTTATGCCAAATACTGTTTATTGAAGGAGGGAAGAGGTCTTAAATACAGTCTTACAGCACAATGGGAGAACCCCAGAAGGCAGAAGTTGGCTACCGATGTGTGTTTCTAATTTAATAAGACTGTTACATCTACATAACTCCTCCCCCGGTGCTGTACATACTAAATGCACTGCCCCGGTGCTGTACATACTAAATGCACTGAGGCTCAGGTTGTTGGGTAGTTGGTGCCACTTCGTTAGAGTGCACACAACCCACCCGACCCCAGGTTTTCTGTTCCGGTGTTTTTGTGTATTCTCTCTTCATTCCCTCATCATCTCAGGGTGCCAGGGCCAAACTGCACAGGCCATGCACCACCCAAGTGACGGGATTAAAGGTGTGCACTACCACATCTGGTATTTTATTACTACATTGGTATTTTTGTAGACCAAGGATTGAACCAGAGTGTGAAGGCAAGCTCTGAGTTGTACCCTCAGCTCTGAAAACAAAAAAGGTTTATTTATTTTTATGTGTATGTGTATGATTGTTTGCCTTCATGTATGAATGTCACCGTGCATGTCCTGGTACCTGTAGTGATCAGAAGAGGGGGTTGGATCCCTTGGAACTGAAGTTACAAATGGTTCTGAGCTACCATGTGAGTGCTGGGAATCAAATCCAGGTCCTCTACAAGATCATCAGGTACTCTTTACCACTGAGCCATCTCTCCAGCCCCTGCAAAAAGATTTTATAGCGCTATTTGCTTTTGTATGCATTAAGAAGCTTTGGAAGACTACATACAGTGAACCACACTGAGGTCAGGGATAGGACCTGAAGGATGATGGATGGAATGGAAATGAAAAACTCTATATTTGCTTTGAATATGTGCTTGTGTTACCAATTCAAAATAGTGAATTATGGGAGGTAGAAATCTTTATAAGAAAAACTTTGTGACAATGGAAAAAGAAATAGAGGAGGATGCTAGACAATGGAAATGCCTTCCATCCTCCTGGATTGGTAGACTGGCTTTACTGTGAAAAGCAATCTACAGAGTCAAGGCAATCCTCATCAAAATTCCAGTGATATACTTCACAGAACTTGAAAAAAATCCTGTGATTCTCATGGAAATTATGAAGACCAGGGTTAGCTGAAGCAGCTCTAAGCAGGAAGAACACATTCGGGGGTGTTACATTACCTGACTTAAAACTGTACTACAAAGCCATAGTGACAGAGACAGCATGGGCCGGGAGCAAAAATAAACACATAGAACAGTGGAACATAATAAAGACCCAGAAATAAACCCATACAGTTATGGAAACCTAACTGTTGTTGCTGTTTTTGAGACAAGGTTTCTCTGTGTAGCCCTGTCTGTCACAGAATTCAGAAATCCATTTGCCTTTTCCTCCCGAGTGCTGGGGTTAAAAGCATGCGCCACCACATCTGGCTTTTTCTTTTCTTTTCTTTTTTTATATAAAAGTGTTGAAAATATACACTGGAAAAAAGAGATACCCTTTTCAACAAATGATGTTGGCAAGACTGGACATTCACCTGCAAAAGGTGAGAGGTCCATGCCTCTCACTCGGCACAAAAATCAATTCAAACTGGACAGTGACCTTAATCTGAAACTGGGAACACTGGGTAAAGGAAAGCACATACTTCAGGAACAGGCACAGGCAAGAGATTCACAAGTGGGATCCCGATAGAACAGGAGATAGCCCTAAGAACAGAGAAATGGGATTACATAAAATTTAAAAGCTTCTGTACAACAAAACGATCAACAAAGTTATGGAATTTTCTCCTATAGAATCGGAGGACAGCTTTGTCAGTTATACTTCAGACAAGCAGTGTCTACCTAGAATATATAAATAACTGCAAATATTACACACACACACACACACACACACACACACACAAACCTGTCCATCAGTAAGTGTAAGTGGGCCAATAAACTGAATATCAAAAGAAGTACAAGGGGAGGCTTGAGAGATGGCCCAGTACTTAAGAGGACTTGTTCTTCCAGAGGACTCAGGTTTGATTCCCAACACCCTCATGGTGGCTCTGCAACTCCAGTTCCAAAGGATTCATGCCCTTTCCTGGCTTCTGTAGGCACCAGAGTACACAGATATATGTGCAGGTAAATCATCCATATAGAAGAAATAAATTTTTAAAAATGTATTCTTCTCTCATACTGTCTGCAGTTCCCCCTCCTTCCACTCCTCCCAGTTCCACTTCCCACATCCCCTCTTCCCTAGATCCACTCCTCCCTAGTTTCCCTTCAGAAAGGAGCAGGCCTCCCACGGATATCAACTGAACACAGCATAACATGCTACAATAAGACTCGGCACAAATCCTGATATCAGGGTTGGGTGATGCAACCCAGTAGGAGGAAAAGGTCCCAAGAGCAGGCAAAAGAGTCAGAGACACCCCCATTCCCACTGTTAGGAGTCCCACAAAAACACTAAGCTAATAACCACAGCATATATACAGAGGACTTAGCAGACCCATGCAGGCTCCATGATCGCCACTTCAGTCTCGAAATCCTTATGAGCCCTGCTTAGTTGTTTCTGTGGGCCATGTTCTTGTGGTGTCCTTGATCCCTCTGGCTCCTACAATCCTTCCTCAGGGATCCCTAAGGATCCCAAACTCCAAGGGAGATACCTGATGGAGATCTCCAATTTGGACTCTCTCTCTCTACCTAATGTTTGGCTGTGGGTCTCTCCATCTGCTCCCATCAGCTGCCAGAGGAAGCCTCTCTGATGATGATTGAGATAAGCACTAATCTATGAGTATACTAGAATATCATTAGGAATCATTTTATTGATTTAAAATTTTTTTTAATAAAAAGAAGTATAATTGGCTAATAAATATTTTAAAACTATTTATGTATTTATTTATTTCATGTGCATTGGTGTTTTGCCTGCATGTATGTCTGGGTGAGGGTGTCAGGTCCCTGGAACTGGAGATACAGACAGCTGTGAGCTGCCATGTGGGTGCGGGGAATTGAACCCAGGTCCTCTGGAAGAGCAGTCAGTGCTCCCAACTGCAAAGCCATCTCTCCAGCCCCGGCCAATAAATATTTTTAAAGTATTCAAGGGTCTGAGGAGATGGCTCAGTGGGTAAGAGAGTGCTTGTTCTGCAAGCATGAGGACCTAAGATCCCCAGCATCCACAGAAAAACTTAGGTATGACTATTTATGCTTATAACCCAGTGGGGCTGGGGGATGGGATGCAGGGAGGGGAGAAGCAGAGCATGCTGGGCAGCCAGTCTAGCCGAAATGCTTCTGGTTCAGTGAGACAGACCCTGTCTCAAGGAGGTGAGGTGGACGTGGATAGAGGAAGACCTCGAATAACCTGCTTTGGCCTCTGTGTGTGCATCGGCCCCTGCACACACATATACGTGTAGGGCAGTGGTGGGGTAGCTAAACGGGTAAAAGGTGCTTGCTGCCAAGCCTGAAGAACTGAGTTCAGTCCCCAGATCCCACGAGATTTCATCACACCCCTGTCAAAATGGCTTTTGTCTAGAAAGCAAATGGCAACAAATGTTGGCAATAACATGAGGAAAAAGGAACCTTATCCCTGTTGGTAGGAGCATAAACTAGAGCAGTTACTGTATGAATCAATGTGGAGGCTTCTCCAAACAATAAAACTAAAACAGCTATACCTTCTTGGGTATATACCCAAGGAGCCTGCATCCTGCTACAGAGACACATGCTCATTCATGTTCACGGTTGCTCTTTTTACAATATCAAGAAAGTGGAATCAACCTAGATGTCTGTCTATACATGAATGGGTCATGAAAATGTGGTACAAATAAACAATGGAATTTCATTCTGCCACAAAGAAAAAGGAAAGTATGAAGTTTGCAGGAAAATCACTGGAACTGGAAGGCATTGTATTAATTGAGATAACTCTGGCTCAGAAAGACAGATACTGCATGTTCTCTCTCAGATGGGACACTTAGCTGCTAATTGTTAAATAAGTACATGTAGTGGGAGTAAATGTGGCTAAATGATAGGAAACTAGAAAAGGTCCATAAGACAGGAAAAAGGAGGCTTTAAGCGAGGGGAGGGGAGAATAATAGGACACATGAGATGTGAAAGTAGAAGGGGCAGAACAGTGGGGAGGGGCAAGAGAGGTGGGCAGATGGAGGAGAAGCAACCGAAATGAAGTATACGTGAAAATACCATAAAGAAAGCTGCTATTTCAATAAACTGAATTCACAACGCGTATGAATTACAGAGTGGGGGTGGTGCCTCTTGCCTGTAATCCCAGCACTTGTGAGGAAGAGGCCGGAAGATCATTTGCAAATTTGAGACCAATCTGGTCTACATGGGGTGGTCCAGCCAGCCAGGGCTCTGCAGCGAGACTCTGTTACAAAAACAACAGTGAATTATGAACCTAAACCCTTTGGATCTGAGTTTGTAGGAGAAAAAGAGGAAGGGAGAAGTGGGGGATTTGGTGAGTAGAGACTGTCTTCTGAGAAAGCCCCCTCGTAGTGGGAGAAAGGTCAGCATGCCTGCGCACTTCGGGCAACAGTCAAGTAGAGGGACAGGAAGGCTTCGGGACAGGAAGGGACAGTTGCTGCAATGACAACTTTGGGTGGTGACAGGGTCTACTGAAGGGCAGTGGTGCAGGAAGATGGGGGTGGTGGTGAGAAAGGTTACTCTGTCTTTCTCTCTTCCTTTTTCTTCCTTCCTTCCTTCCTTCCTTCCTTCCTTCCTTCCTTCCTTCCTTCTTTCCTTCCTTTCTTCTTTCTTTCTTCAAGACAAGGTTTCTCTGTGTAACTCTGGTTGTCCTGGAACTCACTCTGTAGACCAGGCTGGCTTCGAACTCACCGAGATCCTCCTGCCTCTGCCTCCCGAGTGCTGGGATTAAAGGTGTGCGCCACCACCGTCTGGCTTCTGTTTTTGTAATAAAGCAGCAAGATCATCATCTGAGAGAGAGAGACACTGGGTATTTTTTGAGGCAAGGAAGCGTGGAAACGTGGAGCCAGCTAGGTGGTTCAGTGGGTAAAGGTACCTGCCACCAAGCCTGATGACCTAAGTTTGATCCCTGGGACCCACTTAATGGAGAGACACCACTCTGTAAGTTGACCTCTGACCTCCACACATGCACTAGGGCACAGGCACATATACAAAATTTTCTTAAAAAGGAAAACATGGCAGGAGGCAGAGCCAGGCGGATCTCTGTGAGTTCAAGGCCAGCCTGGTCTACAAAGTGAGTTTCAGGAAAGGCGCAAAGCTACACAGAGAAACCCTGTCTCAAAAAACCAAAAAAAAAAAAAACAAAAAAACCAAAAAAAAACAACAAAAAAAAAAACGGAAAACGTGGAAATTTGACTGGCCATGGTGATGCATTCCTATAATACTGGTACTCAGGATGCTGGGATTGGAGGATTGCAAGTTCAAAGCCAGCCTGGGGAAAGAAATTCACCCAAACAAATACTGGGAACACTATCTGAGTACAGAAACAGTAATATATACCAGAGCCTTGCACATGCTAAGCACGTGCTCCACCAATGACTCATACCCCGAGCCTATCACATGATAGCTCTTGTCTCCCTTACCAAATTGTAAGCTTCACAAAGACTGTGGTGACTTTGTTCTTACTCTTCACTGGATGCCCTGGTCCAGTGCTCTACCCAGCTTGTGGTTATGTAAAAAAAAAATATTTGCTGCTGTCTGGGTGTGGTACTGTATTTCCATAATCCCCAACACTTAAGGAAATGAAGACAGGAGGTCAGGAGTTCAAGGTTATCCTCAGCTACATAGTGAATTCAAGGCCAGGCCAGACTATATAAGACTCTGTCTCACATAAACAAACATTTGTTGAAAGGAATAAAAAATATTAAAAATAATTGATCACGATGCAAGGCTTCGTGTGCAAGGCATCATAGTGAATGAGCATTCATTTGATAAATGCAGTCCTCACCAGGTTACAGTGAGTGCCCTAGAGCCTCTCCTAGGGAGCCTAGGAGGTGGCAGGAACTGTGCGAGCTCCCTCACATGGCCCCATAGCTCTGTTTTCATCGGATGTGCCACTGGGAGACACCGCGAGGGCATCTCATGACTCACTGCTGTTTCGACTTGGAATGAAAGGCTGTCTCAACAGCAGGCTTCCTTCCTAGAGGCCGGAGTGCCAGGGTAATGACAGTGCTAAGGACAGAAGGAGGAGGCTGACCAGGAGGGGTGTGTATGAGAGCAGAGACTCAACCGTGGCAGGAGACGGAGAGGAAAAACAGGGCCATAGCAAGGGGAGAGTGAAAAGCGTCCAGAGCGGGCAGGGCTTGGTCCCGGATCCTGTTCACCAAGCAATGAAGATGGAGGGTTTCCCGTGTGACAGAGCACTGCGGTCAGGATGTAGGGTGAAGATGACGAATGAGATGTTTGCTCTCAAGTGTATGTGGGAAGACAGCAAACAGCAAACACGTATGAAATCGGGCCAGAAAGTGATGACTCGGGAACCTTGATGAAATGAGGACACAGTGGAGACCCCTTTAGGTTTGCGGCAGAGATCAGAAAGTCAAGAAAGAGCCAACTAGGTAGAAACAGAGAGACAGTAGTGAGGCATTGGTGGGAGAGGGACTCCAAGTACAGGGATTCTGAGGGACTGGCTTCTGCTGCTCTGCAACAGCAGGAAGTCTGATGTGACAGAAGCATCGTGTGTGAGGGAGTACACACTGGTGGCTTTTACATTGTACTTACTCAGTGTATGCATGTACATTGAGTGTGCGTGCGCATGCATGCTGGAACATGGTGGTCAGGGGACAGCTTTGTGGGAGTTGGTTCTCTCCCTCCACCCTGTGGGTCTTGAGTATCAAGTTAGGCTTGGTTACCTGCTGAGCCATCTCACCAGCCCTTGAATATTTTAAAAGGGAAGAGCTTTTAGGTTTTAAAATATTATTGGTAACTGCAAAGAACATTTTGTGAAAGATGAGCACAGAAATGAAGGGGCATCTAAGGAGCTCCTGTGATTCCAGATGTGAGATGGCAGCTTGGATCAGGACTCTAACAGGAAAGATGTTAGATCTGTCTAACAGGGTGGGCACGGGGCATCTGCTGATAGTGGAGGCTGTGGCGCTTGCTGATGATGCAGATTCAGGGAAGGAACTGGAAAATCAAAACATTTTTTGGCTTGAACAACAACAAGGAGTTGTCCTGTCTCAGGATGAAGAGCCCTGGACGGAAGTGAATTGGGGGTGGGATAGTTCCAAACATCTATCTGAGTCACATTTGGTTTGCACGGCTATTAGACATCGGAGAGGCTATGTCAAGTGGGCGGCTGGACACATGAGTCTGGCGCTATGGAAATAAATTTAGGACTCACTGACATTACAGAGTATTTAAGCCCTGGGACTGGATGAGATCACTGGACAAAGGGGAAGAGAAGGCCGTTGGAGGGAAACAGGAGAGTGTGCTTTTCTAGAAGCTTGGTGGGGGTGGGGTGGGGTGGGGGAGTGATTTAGGGAGAAGGATGAGTGGGTGGAAGTAGCTTTGCGCCTGTCCTGGAACTCACTCTGTAGCCCAGGCTGGCCTCGAACTCACAGAGATCCGCCTGCCTCTGCCTCCCGAGCGCTGGGATTAAAGGCGTGCGCCACCGCCGCCTGACTCGGGAATTTTTTAATTACTTTTCTTTAGTGTGTGTGTCTCACAGTCTTGCTCAGAGGTCTGATGTCAACTTGAGTCTTCCTTCCACCCTGTGGGGCCTGGGGATAGAACTCAGGTAGTCAGGCTTGGTGGCAATCACCTTTGCCCCCTGAGTCACCTCCATGGCCTCGGTTAGGAGAGTTTTCTCTCTCTCTCTTTTTTTTCTTCTTTTTTTTTCTTTTTTTTTTTGGTTTTTCGAGACAGGGTTTCTCTGCAGCTTTGGAGCCTGTCCCGGACTAGCTCTGTAGACCAGGCTGGTCTCGAACTCACAGAGATCCACCTTCCTCTGCCTCCCGAGTGCTGGGATTACAGGCGTGTGCCACCACTGCTCGGCGGTTAGGATTTTTTTTTAGGTTTTTCGAGACAGGGTTTCTCTGTGCAGCTTTGCGCCTTTCCTGGATCTCGCTCTCTAGACCACGCTGGCCTCGAACTCACAAAGATTCGCCTGCTTCTGCCTCCCAAGTGCTGGGATTAAAGGCGTGGGCCACCACCGCCCGGCCCGGTTAGGAGAGTTTTAAGAGGTCTGGGAAGGCCTCTCAAAAGGCTGGATGGAAGTGAGACCGCTAGGGGCCATCTGTGAATGGCCAGGGAAAAGCTTCTAGAGGGAATAGCAGGTGCAAAGCCCTGAGGCGGGCTCCAATTGCCTCCTAGGAACATATGTCAGCTGCACTGTAGCCGAGACACAGAAATCCCTAGGAAAGAAAATCGGACATACCTAGAGATGGGAACCTGCAGGGCTTCCTTGTAAGCCGCAGTAAGTGGTTTGGATATTTTGATATCCTTGGAAAAGCTAAGGACAGTACATGGGTCTCGAGCCACTTAAGGACTGTTTGGGTTGCTTCAGAGAGAAGGAATTATATAGCAGGGCCGAAATGAAACAGGGAATTAAGCTTTGGGGGCACTCTAATTTGTGTATGCAATTTTCTCTCCTACCCCTCCCTGGTCCTCTCATCCATGGTCTTGAACTCCCATCCCTTTCCACCCTGGCCAGAGTTGGGAACTCAAATGTATGGGTGACTCAGAATTTCAGAACTGCTTGCGGGGTGTGTGTGTGTGTGTGTGTGTGTGTGTCAGAAATCATCGGGTGTCGAGCTACGCTAAGGCAGAGGGGGAGCGTGCCATCATAACCCGAAGAACTGGGGGTCTCCGCCTCCCATCCTTGCTGCCCTCCTCAACCTTGCCTGCACCTGGGACAAAAGCTGAGCTCGCAGTGTGGCAAGCGACGGGTTAAACCGTGCGTGGCCTTCAGACGCGAAGAGGAGAGGCGGAGACCAAGTGGTCCTAGTCGCCCGCCGAACCCAGCCGAGCCCGGCCGAGCCCAGCCGAGCCCAGCCGAAGCGAGCATCTCCCGCCGTCGCCGCCGCCCCGCGCCCCCGGCGCCCGCCCCCCTCCGGCTCCAGCGCCTCGCTGCCAGGCAAACCTCCCGACCATGCCCGGTGCCCCACCCGCTTCTGCGACCCCCCAGCCCCGCGCAGCTCCGAGCGCCTGCAGTCGTCGCGCCGTTACGCCAGGCATGCAGGTGAGCGAGGGGGGGGACCTAACGCCCCCACCCAGAGGGAGCGGGCCCTGCCCTCCCCAGTGCCAGCCCCGCGCCCTTCGCCTCCCGCCCCTCCTGGTCTGGTCCCTTGTCGGGCTCCAGCCGCCAAGAGCTTCTTTCCACCGTGCCCTGCGTCCCTCCGCTGTCCCGACTTCATCCCAACCTCCTGGTGCAGCAGTCAGCGTCTCCGCGGCTGCCTCCATCCCGCCTTTAGCTCATCCTGCAGCTTCGAGCATCCTCCTGCCTCAGGTCCCCTTTCCGCTCTGGGTGCTCCCTCCGAATCCCATGGCTGATCTTTTCCTGGTTCGCGCCGCTTTCCAGCCCTGTGGAGGGAGTGCAGGCCTGTGGGACTGGCGGGCTTGGGGGCTCTGCTAGGGATGGGGCCCTGTTCCCCCACCCCACCCCCAGTTCGTCTTCTGCGCACAACAGGTCGGTGAGCAGCGCGAAGCGGGTGGGGTGGCGCACCAGCTCGGGGACTGCGGACTTCCTGGAGGGGGTGACCAAGGGGTACGGGGTGTGTGTGTGTGAAGGGGCTGGAGTTGACGTTGGCGGCGGGGGATGTAGCAGACAGGGGCAGGTGGGTCCTGTTGTCAGCGGACCACTGGTGTCTCTGGGCCCTCATCCGCTCACTGGTTCATCTACCATTTCTTCCCTCCCTTCTCTAACCTTCTCTCACCGAGTCCCCAGGCCTATCTCTTTCCTTTCCCTTCGCTTTCACCTGGCCTCCAGCTCTGTCTCCATATCCCTTTAAATTTCAAGAAACAATTCCTAACTCCTCCATCTTTGCTGTTCCTCCCCCCACCCCGTTCCCGTCCCTTCCTTTTCTGATTTTGCCTTCAACTCCATGTTCTTTTCTGTCTCAATGACTTCCCCCTCATCTCCGATCTCCATCGCTTCTTTTCCCTCTCCCTTTGCTTCTGTCCTGACCAGACCCCCCTCCCCCTCCCCCCTGCCGATTCGCTCACTTTCTCCTCCCCGTCCTCTTCTCCCTTCAGCGTCCTCTGACTCTTCTGCAGCCCCTCTTCCCTCGCCATCTCTTCCCAGCTGCTGTTCACCTTTCTTTCTACTCTTGACCAAGCTTTTCCCTTTCAGCCCTTCACACCCGTCACACCTTTGTCCATCACCCCATTCCCTCCCCCGGCGGATTCTCTGGTAGTGTTCAACATGCACATAGAGACTAGGAATCCAGTAGACACAGGGTGTCACATGCTCCTCTCTGGAGACCCTAAGCCCCTGGGATTCACCACCCTCAGCTTGGAGACTGTGCACTTCCTTTCGGAACTAACCATCCAGACTCTCCTAGGACTTTGCCCAGAAGAGCCACAGTTGAGGGGGTGGCTTCCTTGGAGCTCCACCTTCTTTCAGAAGGTGCATTTGGATGGTTAGACATCCAGCACAGAGATCATGTTCTGGAGTTTCTCCCCCACCTACCATTTTCCCCCATTTTTCCAAAGAGGCAGCTAGCTTCTGGGTTTTGTCGCAAGAGAAGTGCCTGGCCCTACAAGAGGTGAGGGGGCTTCTAGAGCCCCTCCACCCCCCAACACGCACTAAGATTGACTTCCCCTTCCCTCCCCCACTCTCAAACTCCCTCCCTAGCGGTAGGTGCTCAGGGAATCACAAGGTTCTTGGCTCTAAATTAAGATCCAAGAAGCCTGAAGCTGTGGGCAGAGGAAGTGAGACGGAAGGAAGCCAAAGAGGCAAGAGTAGACAGACATTGGGGCCAGGAGGTAACAGGAACCCATCTGGGATGCTGTAGGTGGGACGGGGGGCTACTTTAGGGAGTTTTCCCCTAAAAGGATGCTACAAAGCAGTGGATGCTGGGAAGCAGCAGCGCGGCTGGTAACTGTGCCGTGGGGGGCGGGGGGCGGGGCATGAAGGGGCAGAATTGGTGGATGGATGAGCTGGGGAGCACACAGGGCAGGTTCGACTGTGACACCCTCATTTTTCCTCCAGTAAAGGCCGAAAATCTGGGTCACAGCTGAGGAAGACCTCAGATACGGAGTGCAGAATGTGGTAAGTTTGGCCCAGCAGAGGGAGCTTGGAGACCACTTTCCCTGGGGGATTGGGCCCTTTCTCTGCCTAGGTCAGCTCAGGGCCTCTGGAGGACTGGCCCCCTAGGAAGAGACAAAAGGAAGCCAGGGTCTTCCTAACACATACCTGCTCTGGCAGAGAAACCTGGAGGGAGGGACCCAAGATTTCTGGTGTGAGCTTACCCTTCTTACACACGAGCCCACCGTGGCCTGGACCTCACCTGCTTTTTCTCCCTTCCTATAGGCCTGCTCTGCTGCTGTCCCAGCTCTTCCCTCTCTGGCCACTGCTGTTGTTACCCCTCCCTCCGCCTGTTCAGGGCTCCTCCCCTCGATCCCCACCAGCCCCAGCCCGTCCCCCCTGCGTCCGGGGTGGCCCCTCGGCCCCGCGCCATGTGTGTGTTTGGGAGCGGGCTCCTCCACCAAGCCGGTCCCCAAGGGTCCCGAGATCACGTCGGCAAGCTCCGCCAGGCACTGCACCTCCTGCCACCCCATCAGGCTTTGAGGAGGGGCCTCCCTCATCTCAGTACCCCTGGGCTATTGTGTGGGGTCCCACAGTATCTCGGGAGGATGGAGGGGACCCCAACTCGGTCAACCCTGGATTTCTGCCCCTGGACTATGGTTTTGCAGCCCCACATGGGCTGGCTACCCCGCACCCCAACTCAGACTCCATGCGGGATGATGGAGATGGCCTCATCCTTGGGGAAACACCTGCTACCTTGAGGCCCTTCCTGTTTGGAGGGCGTGGGGAAGGTGAGTGAGCAAGGCTGGTAGGGATGTGAGGGATGGGGAGGGTGGTTGAAGACTCTGAACTGCCGAAACTGAGTCCTTATCTGTGTCTTCAGTCAATGCACGAGGTTCTAGGCTGGCAAGGATGCAGAGGTGGGGATGCTACCTGCACTCTGAAGGAGTTCAGGTCCACTGTTGAAGACAGATGTGTAAACATGTGGGGATGAGTCAACATAATAAACACCCTAAAAGAAGCACTTACAGCACGTTGTTAGGAAAACAGAGACGTGAGAGACAGTTTCACCCCGGGGATAAGAACAGATCAAACAACTTACATGTGAGATAGACCTTAAAAACAGAATGGGGTATTCCAGGTAGAGGGGTGCCCTGGAAGAAGGTCACTACCAGGCAGTGTGTTAGCACGTATTGTGCTGGATGGTGGCTTAGGGTTGGGCCAGGGAAGATCGTCTGATACCTCTACCCCCATTTCTATACAGGAGGATAGTTCTGTCTGACCTTGGAGCCTCATCCTCATCACATGTATGTGTAAGATTTGGTACATGTAATGTTTGGGAAAGTAGAAGAGCTGACAGCTCAGGAGAAAGTTGGTGATTAAAAAAAAAGACGAGGGAGAGTCCAGAGAAGTAGGCAGGCAGTGTGCACTGGCTCGGCGGCACTCAGTCACGCCCTCCTCTGAGCCTGCCTCAGGCCTCCCAACGCCGTCTTCCATCCTTATCAGGTGTGGACCCTCAGCTTTACGTGACAATTACCATATCCATCATCATCGTCCTTGTGGCTACAGGCATCATCTTCAAGTTTTGGTAAGCTGGGGGAGAGGGATGTCTGAAGGCTTGTAAAGGCTAGACAGAGGGTAAGATCAAGGACAGCAGTTTCACTGGAGGAGGAAATCACGGATGAAGGGAAGAGCTTGAAAAAAAAACTAATTGGAGTGGAGGAGGACTGAGAGAAACCAGTGCCGATTCCTCCAGAAAAAATACAAGGGTAGTGGGAGGGAGGGGGTTATTTATCTATACCAGGGACTTTGGTGGGCAGCTCTCCAAGATGGAGACAGCTGAACCAGGCTGCAGAACCCTTTCTGAGGGCTTCTGTCCAGGAGGAAGGAAATCGGGAACTTTCTTTGTACATATTTAATAGTGGGTCACATAGTCCTTCACACTTTACTGAGAGAATCATTAGACTCAGGTGCCCAAGTCATTAGCTGACTTTGAACTTGAACTAAATCTGCCAGGTACCTGCGGAGGAGAGGAATTGCTCCTCTGGGCATCAGTGTGGCAGTTTTCAGGGGCTTTGTATTGGTGGGGAGGAGCACTAAGCCTGTGGCTATCGGAAGATCGTTTAGAGGGAAGCAGAAGGAGTAGCTTGATGGGTGCATGGTCTCAGAGGACAGTTTCGGTACTGTGGAGAAGTTGGAGGTGCCAGGGAGGGAGGGAGGGAGGGAGAAGCTGGTGACCAGTGGTGCTGGCCTAAAATAGAGGGTACTCAAGTGTGTGAAAGACCTCTTTCCTTCTGATGCTCAAGCTGGGACCGCAGCCAGAAGCGGCGGAGGCCCTCAGGGCAGCAAGGTGCCCTGAGGCAGGAGGAGAGCCAGCAACCATTGACAGACCTGTCCCCTGCTGGAGTCACTGTGCTGGGGGCCTTCGGGGACTCACCTACCCCCACCCCTGACCATGAGGAGCCCCGAGGGGGACCCCGGCCTGGGATGCCCCAGCCCAAGGGGGCTCCAGCCTTCCAGTTGAACCGGTGAGGGCAGGGGCCAATGGGATGGGAGGGTGAGGAGGGAAGGCAACTGAGGTCTCCAGACCTTCAGTGGGTCTTTCCGGGGTGGGTGGTCTTCCCTACTGCAGTCCATGACTCTCCTTCCTGACCTGGTTCCCGGGCCTCTCAAGGGGGCTGTCAGATTCTCTCCCGGGAGAAGGGGACTTTCTGCCCCTCCCCGCCATGTCCTACTCCCCTGCCACCCTTTAAGTCAAGCTCTGCCCTCTCAACCCTGAGTACCCTTTGTCTTGGACTTCTCCTTCTGCTTCAGCCTACTCCTTGGTTCCTGACTATGCACTTTCCCTCTTCCTCTCAGGATTCCCCTGGTGAATCTGTGATGCCCCCCCCATGTTGGGGTGCTGCCAAGCAGGAGGCCAAGTGGCCGGCATAGCCACCATCCACTGAGGGGGGGGCAACCGTGGGGAACTGGGACCATGGTGGGGGGCTCCCAGCTCCTGCCCTTGCACACCACCTGGAACACTCACTGACCCCATGGGCAAGCCCAACTGTTTGCCCTCCAGTGTTTGGGGGCTCCCCCATTCCCACCCTTGCACATTCACATGAAAGCCTTGCACACTCACCTCCACCCTCACAGGCCATAGCACACAGTCACGCTCTCCATGCTGCTCTTCTGCTTCGTGTCCCCGTCCACATCTGCTCAGCTGGCTCCTAGCTCTCCCCCTCTTGTGACACATGTTGTACCCCCTTTGCATTCTCTGCGCCCATCTCAGACCGGGGATGTGCATTTCTGGCCCAATACATGGCATAGTGCTCACTCTGCCTCATCAACATCCACTGGTCTAGTTTCTGTGGCCCTTGCATGCTGCCCTAGAGGTGGTGGGAGGCGAGCTAGGGGCTCCTCGTGCCGTCTGTCACAGCCCCATCTCATTCCATGCCTTACGTTTCACTGTCCTTCCATCCCAAGGGCACTGCCACTACTCTGAGGGCTCCCCGACAGGAACGGGGGTTGTGAGACCCAACTGCTAAATTCTGTCATCTGAAATATGGGTTTGGGGGAGTCACCTGCTGCACATGAGAAGGGACTCCCATGTCCTCCCTTCCTTCCCAAGTCCCTTGTCTTGTCTGTCCTGGCTGTCTGTCTGTGTGTGTCTCTATGGACTTCAGAGCCCCCTGAACAGGTCCTCCGCTCCCCGCTCTTCCCTAAGGCCTCCCTAACTGTACCTAGGCTGCCAGGGACTGAAGCCAGCTGGTTCAAGGCCATTGAGAGCTCTGCCTCCACACCCACCCTTCTCTTCCTGGGTCCCCTCATGTCCCCTCTTCCCTCTCCTGCCTCTCCCCCTTTTCCTCTCCTCAGGTTCTTCCCTTTCTCGTTGTTTCTTCCACTTCCCTCCTTCCTCCGACCTGGCTCCTATGCTGTGATATATATTTTTGTATTATCTCTTTCTTCTCGTGGTGATAATCTTGTGGGATGTAAGTTTCAAAATTTTCAAATAAAGCCTTTGCAAGATAATGAAGTCCCGTTTTGCCTTATAACACACACACACACACACACACACACACACACACACACACACACACACAGGACTGGCAGGCAGGAAGGATGGTAAACAAAGGGAGATGGGGAACTTCTCCAGACTACACTGTCACCTGGCCTGTTGACCTGAAGCTGGAGGCTGATGGACGTCTGAACTTGGGACGGACTGGAGGGAGGAACTGGCATCACGTGTGTGACTTGCTTGCTCCTTCTTAGTGAGGATCAAGAGAGACCAAGAGAAAAGGGACAGAGAAAAGGGGGACATTTCTTAGGTCAGGCAATGGGCAAGCCAGAAGCGACAAATTGATTGGAGACAGGGTCACTCTTGAGTCCAGGCTGGCTGATACTAGATCCTCCCACCTTGGCCTCCCGAGTGCTGGGATTACAGGCATGAATCACCACACTGGGCAAGACAGCTAGGACAGAGGATAAAGGGTCAAAGGAGAGAAAGATGGAGGGAAAAAAGGTTGAGTCACGGGAGAGAAGGCTCTATTTGGTTTATTTTCATCCTTGCTCCTTAACATTTCCCTACCCACAACTGCCCGCCAAAAGCTATGCTGCACCAGAAGCCCTGTGGTTAGCTCATTAGCTTTTCCATTCTGAGAAAAGCATTTGCTGAGGTGTGGGGGCGGAATCAAGGGGTGTGTCTGGGGAGGGAACACAGGCTGCCCAGCTGGGATCAGTCACCTCTGAGGTCCCAATTCTAGGTTTGGCTCTTTAACAGCCCTAGTAAAGCCCACACATCAGCTTCTCAGCTGTTGCTAGGTTCTGTTGCTGTGGTAACCACCTAGGTCTTGCTCATCCTCCCCCTCCCCAATCTATGCCTCACCTGCTCCCTGGAAATGGGTAGCCCCAGGAAGTAGGAGACAATATAGTATCCAAGAGGGCAGTGTGGGCTGCCTGGACTGTACCTGCCTCCATGTGTTTTATATAAATAGGATGTCTCTGTGTGTGTTGGCATGTATGTTTTAGATGCTGAGGAGCTGCACTGTATATTGAGGGGTGTGGCTGAGCCCCTAAGGCACATGATGATGAGTATGGGGAGGAAGGAATGTATTTCTCAAGACAACAGTAGTGTTTAGGACAGACTGCTCCAGAGAAAAGCAGCAAGGGGGCCAGAGTAACGAACCAACCAGCAGAGGTCTGAGGTAATCACGCCTCCTGGGGAGGGCTGTCACCACACTGCACCCAGAGAACCCAGAGGGATGGGAAAGAAGGGAGAGAGCCGGAGGAGACCAAAGGTGCAGGGTGAGGTGCTGACAGGCTGTGCTAGGGAAGGGCTCTGGGGAAGGAGAGGGAAGCCTCCTTAACCTTTCCAGCTTTCCCCACAGGGCTGGAGCCCTTGCCAGAGGAGAGTGGAAGGAAAGAGCATTTGGTGCAGAAGGGCAAGGAACTCGTGTTGGGAGGGCTTCCTGCTCTCACCTTCAACAACTCTCTTTAGAGGGACAGTGTGACCCTGTGGCTCATCCATATGCAAAAGGCACACATGAAGTCCCCTAATGAAGAAGGAATTAATTGCTGTCTGATTAGACTGCGGTTCTCCTAAATTTAAATAAATTAAACAGGCCATTAAAGATACTGGAATCTCGCCTGTTCCCTTTCCCTAAATGCTCTCTTCCCCATTGAAAGGCATATGGCTAAAAGATGGGGAGAAAGGAGGCAATCTGGATGTCTGGATTGCCTAGGGGAGTTGTGCTGGCCGGGGTCAGTGCTAACTATGACAATGCATGAGGCTCTGGGGAACAGAGCTTAATTTTCCTCTTTCCAAAAACTCGAGGGGTGACTCGGACCCTCGAGTCCTCAGAAGGCTTTGGGGTAATAGAGTTATAGAGGGAAAGAAAACAAGCTGCTCTTCTGGAAGTTTCTTGAAGGCAACATGCCACAGGCCTGACTGGAAGCGTCATCTTCTATCACCAAACTCTCTGTTGAGGGAGTCCATGAAGTGACTCAGCCAAGGTTTTCCTGGGCACCGTTGTGGCACACACCAAAGCAGGGGATGGAGAAGGCCCCAGGAGGAGGGATCTCCTAGCAGAGCTCAGGGTGTGGAAATAATTCAAGACGGAAACTGTGCCAGCTGGAGAACCCCAGGCTAAAATTAACAGCCCTCCCCCCACCGCCCATGTCCCACACTTAATGCTCTAAGGTTTGTTCTGGGGACTTAGGTAGCTCCTCACGGCAAAGGCAGGAGGGCGGGCTGCCAGAGGCTCGGAGGCTCGGGAAGTGGGCATGAGTGTGTACAGGAGGCAGAGCTGGAGAACCAGGACTGTTGGGGGTCACTATTTTACCTCCGCATGCCTTTCCCCTCCTCCCTTCTTCCTTTTTTCTTTCACCTCCTTCTCTTGTGGAGGCAAAGCCTTCTCCTTGCAACCCAGGCTGGCCTGCCTGTAACTCCAATCCTGCCACAGCTACTTGAATGCTGGGATTACAGGTACATGATGACTGAGGCACGTAAGCCCTGGTCCTGCTAATTCGCCACTGAAATCAACACAGACTGAGTGCGGGGCTCAACAATGTGATAAAAAAGAAACACTTTGCATGGTAACTTATCCCTGTAATTCCAGTGCTTGGGTGATCAGGAGATCAAGGCCATCTTAGCTATGAGGTAAGTCTGAGATCAGTCTGAGCTCTGTGAGACCATCTCAAAACACCAAACAACAAACTAGTGCTGGGGAGATGTAAGTACGAGGACCTGGGTCTGATGGCTCAGATCTGTAATTCCAGCACTGGGGAGGCAGGAAGACTCTTAGGGCCCGACGACCAGTCGATGTAGTCAGTTGGTGAGCTTTAGGTTCAGTTAAGAGACCCCACCTCAAAAGGAAAAAAAAAAAAAAAAGCACAGGGCCCAAGACAAACACGTGATAACGACCACTGGCCTCCACTTACACACACACACACACACACACTCAAACCCAAACAAATAAAAAGTGTGGGGGCTCGTGTCTGTACCCCAGCACTGAGGAGGGAGACTGAGGCAGCGGATGGGGAGTTCAAAGTTATCCTAGTGAGTCCCTGGCCAACAAGAGAGTCCGTCTCAAAAAGTAGACAAAACTACCGGGTCGACCTGACCCCAGGCTAAGCCAAAGCTACACAGTGAGACCCTACCTCAAATGAACTAACAAATATATAAAGGTGTCATTTGCTATTCCTGCCTGTGACTTTTGGGAGAAGAGTCACTTAGGCAGTCTTTCTTTAATTATCTAGAGAATAAGAGCATAGTTATTTGTTAGAGTAATTTTCCTTTCTCACTGAGGAAACTCAATTCTGCATTTGCCCAAACAGACCTGAGCTCAGCTAGATTCTAGCTAGATCATGCTGTTTGCCCTTGTGGCTATATAGATTTACTAAATAAATAAATATTAAGATCTTCCCAGGGTTTGGTACTGAGATGGATTTCTGGTAATCACATCCTTTAATCACACCAGCCAATTGAAGCCGAGGCAGCTGGTACAGGAGACCACCACAGACCTGCAGAACAGAGGGAATCACTTCATTTATAGACTTGAGAGAGTAGGGGGCTCAGAGCCTAGTAGGTTAGTGAAGGAAGCAGATGGGATATAAGGAGGCATCTAGGAAGTTCATCCCATTGTCCCATCCTGCCTTGGGGCTGTTACTTGCCAGTAATTTAGCAACTCGGGGAAGGTACAAGACAGGATAGAAGGAGGCTGATCCCCTCTACAGGGCAGCACCTGTGACTGAACACATATTATTTCAGTATCTACTGTGAACAATTTCTTCCCTGCCTAGAGATTCAGATATACAGATTAACTAAAATCAACAGTAAAAGCTATAGACTAAGAAATCCCATCACTTAGGTGGAGAAAAGTGGATCAAAGATTCAAGGTCAGCTTTAACTATAGGTATGAAAGATCCTGTTTCATTTTTTTTTTTAAGATTTATTTATTTATTATGTATACACTCTTCTTCCTGCAGGCCAGAAAAGGGCACGAGATCTCATTACAGATGATTGTGA
The DNA here is from genome assembly GCF_007827085.1 of Peromyscus californicus insignis. Lineage (NCBI taxonomy): Eukaryota > Metazoa > Chordata > Mammalia > Rodentia > Cricetidae > Peromyscus > Peromyscus californicus. The sequence continues at coordinate 138,939,084 of NW_026294584.1, forward strand.
ACCACCATGTGGTTGCTGGGAATTGAACTCAGGACCTCTAGGAAGAGCAGCCAGTGAGTGCTCTTAACCTCTGAGCCATCTCTCCAGCCCCAAGATCCTGTTTCAAAGACAAAGACATAACCGGCGGTAGCAACCCAAGCCTTTAATCCCAGCACTTGGGAGGCAAGAGGCAGGTGGATCTCTGTGAGTTCGAGACCAGCCTGGACAACCAGGGCTACACAGAGAAACCCTGTTGTGGGAGAAAAAAAAAAAAAAAAAAAAAAAAAAAGACAAAGACACACAGTAAATGTTATAAAATTTTAAAAGAAACTTTGGGCTGGAGCAATCAGGGAAGATCTCCTGCAATGGTTCATAATGAATTGTTCATTTATGCAACAAACGTTTACTGAACAGCTTAAGTTCTGGGATCTGTTGATACCACAGGGAGCAATTCAAAGTCCTTGCCCTTATGGAGCTGGGAGGTGAGCTGTAAACAACATCAGGTACGCTGAGCGTTGTATTTAAAAGTTAAACCTGGTAAGAGAGAGATGTGGGTGGAGGCAACAAGAAAAGACCAAAGCAAAGATAGAGTATCGGTGTGGTCAGAGGAAGACCGGTTGAATGTTGATAGCACTTAACGCAGGTACCTCAAACAACTATGGGCCCATTCTTACCTTTCCTCGACTATTCAAAGCAATGAGACTTTCCCCACCCTAGCTCACCAGAGACATTCGTGAAGATCCAAGGAAAAAGGTTAATTCCCTAAAACTGCGTATTACACTTAGAAATGAACTCAGAAGTGACCCGTCTGAAGAATCCGTACCGTCTCTATGGGGCTGAGGGATGGCTCAGCAATAAGGAGTGCTTGTTGCTCTTCCGGAAGACCGGAGGTTCGGTTCAGCACCCAGGCAGGGAAGCTCGAAGCTATCTGTAACTCCAGTGGGCTGCTGAGGGCCCCCCCCCACACTTACACAGATATATGCAGATCAACAAAAATAAAATAAATCTAGAAAAGGAGAGGAGAACCTACACTGTCTTTAATGCCTTGATGCATAATTCATGAACCTGTCCAGCTTCCACGCTCCCACTTCCCCAGAAGTCTCTTCCGGAAGCCCGGGAGCGCTCTTCGGATGCTCAGCTTCAGCCCGTAACAGAACCCGCCTTCACTTCCGCTGAGGCGTCACATCAACCGATCGCTCTACAGGTCCCTGGGTAGGAGCCACTTCCGCCCTTACTTGTCGTAACTTCTGCCCTCAGTATCCCTGAGCCCTAGCAGCGCCGGATGTGTTCTGGCCGGTCCCGGAAGTGACTCGGTCTTTGAACTCTTCCCCCCCCACACACACACTCCTTTCCTGCTGCCGCCCTCCCTTCGCTACTTCCCTCCCTCCCCCCCCCCTTTTCGTTTCCGGCTCTCCCGCCTTCTCCGTGAAACGACTCCTCACTGAGGCTGTTGGGGGGGGGGAGGGAGGAAGGTGGGCGTGGAGGAATTGGGGTTCCCGGGAGCACGAGCCGCAGCACCACTTCCGGGTGAGTGTTCGGGAGGGAGGAGGGCGGGGGGCCACACACTGCCTCGCGCCCCCGCCCTGCGGGTGTCTCGCGCGCAGCTCGGCGAGTGCGGGGGTCCGTCTGGCGCCTGCAGTGCATGCCCGCGCAGCCCGCCTCTCGTTCCCCACCCCGCGCCCCGCGGGCCCTCGCGCTCCCTCGGCTCCCTCCTGTCCCTGCAAACGCCGCCCCTGCTGCGCGCTGGCTCAGGCGCTGGCGCCGCCGCCGCCGCCGCCGCCGCCGCCGGGTGAGTCTCGCGCCGCTGCGGTCGGCGCGCGCCAAGCTCTTTGCTCCTCCCCCTCCCCTTTTCCTTGGGTGAGCGGGATGTGGGGGGGGGGGGTGGTCCGCGATGGGACTGTAAGTGTGTCTGTCCCGGAACCGGAAGTGGTTGTGGAGGAGCGGGCGATGAGGAGGAATGGGGGGGGTTTAGGGGGCGGGTGCCTGTCTGGTGGGTGGCAGAGTTCAGCTCCCTGGAGGGGTGAAGGAGGGACGTCCCAAAGACCGGTCTTTGAGGAAGGAGTGGGAGTTGACATCGGGAAGAAGGACCCAGTTGGGTGTCTCAGGGGAGCGAAGGTTTTGGGGGGACAGCTGGGGGTCTCCACTATATAGACCACTGAAGGTTGAAGGAGGTACTTCTTGGCACAAGGCCTTGGGTAGGCAGGGGGCGAAGTCCTCACAGAAGTGGAGTGGGGGGGCCGAGGCCAGAGGAAGTGGCTGGGCCTGAACTTGGCACTGTGCCTGACACAAGGGCTTGGGCATCCCCCCCACCCTCAGCTTTGGTTTCTAAAGCCACTTCTCAGGAGCAGGGACCCTCCTGCATCTCTTCTGTTCTCTGACTCCCGGTTACTTGTAGCCCTGGGGAATGAAGAATAAGTGTCTGAGTCTAGGAGTGAAACCCAAGTGCTGGTGACAGAATTCATCTTAGTTTTGGGGAACTGGTTTTATTTCCCTTATATCCACGTAGTGAGTGGCACGGAACGCCTGTGACTCTGCCCTTCCATCCTTGGACTGTTGGCTGGGGAAGCTGCCTGCTTTCCAGATTGCTGACAGTCAAAGAACTTCTGAGGTTCTCTACAGTTGTTTGGTGGCCTCACCTTACTGGCCTCTGTAACCTGGAGAATTTGTTTCCAGAAAGTTCAGGAGCCCTGGAAAGGAGAAGGAATAAGACGTCAGGAGGAAGAGAGAGAGAGGGTAAGACAATCTTGGGTTAATGATTTGGGAGGAGATGGGGTCATAGTCAACTGGGTTTTTTTTTGTTGTTTTGATTTTCCTTAACAATGTGACAGAATTACTGGAGTAATCAACACTTGTGATACTGGTATTTGCTGTTAGAGAAAAAAAAAATCAGCCTTTTGTAGTTTAGTTTTCATGTAAAAAGTTGGCACTGTACCTTTGTTACCTTTCCTTGCCACTGGTACTCATCAGGAATGAAATGTGAAATGCTCAGGTGAAACCTGTGAATGGGCTTGCATTTTGTCAGAGGTTTATTTTGCTGTGGAGACACAAGGACCCAGACTGAAAAGGGTAGTCTATGGTGTAGCTTACAGAAAGAAGAAGAGCCAAGTTTGGAGAGTGTTTCCCATGCTTAGTGTCCAGTGGAGGGTTTGTGTGGATCTGTTGAGTGATGAGACTCTAACATGGGATTGTCAGAATTTGATGTCAGGTAAGGTTTTTTCAGGGGGGACACTGCTTCTAGGGTAGTTTGAAATAAAAGGGGATAAAATTATTATCATGTCTGCTCTAGTAGTAAGTCAAATCAAAATATGAGACCTGATGCTAATAGTGAAACCATTGTATTTTATTTTTGGGAGACAAGATTTTGTTACATAGCTCTGGCTAACCTGGAACTCACTAAGTAAACCAGATTGGCCTCAAACTTGAGGCGATCCTTGTACCTCTGCCACCCAAGTGCTGGGACTACAGGATATGCCACTTTGCATGATAGTAAGTAAGATTCTTTAGTTGAAAAATAGCAGCTAAAAACCACAAGAAACAATAGGGACTGGGGAGATGGCTCAGCAGTTAAAAGCACTGGTGGCCCTTCCATAGGACCTGAGTTCAATTCCCAGTACCCACATGGCAGCTCACAACTATCTATAACTGTCGTCCCATGGGATCTGATGCCCTCTTCTCTTATGCAGATGAAATACCCATATGCCTAAAATAAGTAAGTAAATCTTTAAAAATAACAGCAAAGGGCTGGAGAGATAATTCAGTTGGTAAAGTGCTTGTCATACAAACGTAAGGACCTATATTTGATCCTCAGAATCCTTGTAAGAAAGCTGGGCATGATAGGCCTCCAACAGGGGAGGCAGGAACAGGTGGGCTTACTGGCTAGCCAGTGTAGCAAAATTGGTGAGGCCTAGGTCAGTGAGATACCCAGAATCCAAAAATAAAGTAGATGGCCCCTGTGTAATGACACCCGAGGTTGTCCTCTGGCCTCTGTTCACAGGCATCAACACACATCTGTGCACCTTCATAAACACACAAACACTAGATAAAATTGCAAGTAATATAAACCCGTGGTCCTCACCATGTCAGTCAAAACCATATTCTCAAGGTCATGACACCTTTACCTTTGGATGGTTGGAAACACTATAAATGGCTGGGTAGAGGGACAAAGCTTTAGTGCAAGAGTGCTTGCCCCATTGTTAACATCTCCTATTCCAATAACTCCTTTTGTTTTTTTTTTTTTTTTTTGTTTTTGTTTTTGTTTTTGTTTTTTTTTTTTTTTTTGGTTTTTCGAGACAGGGTTTCTCTGTGTAGCTTTGCGCCTTTCCTGGGACTCACTTGGTAGCCCAGGCTGGCCTCGAACTCACAGAGATCCGCCTGGCTCTAGAAATCTTTTATATTTTTTTGTAAATTTTTGAATTTATATTTTGTATCTATTTTGTGTATGTTTGTATTCATACCAAAGTCAGAGGACAACTTGAGGGAGTTGGATCTCCCTATCATGTGGATTCTGGGGATTGAACTCAAGTCAGGCCTGATGGCAATCAGCCTTTTCTGCTGAGCTGTCTCCACAGCTCTTTTTTACTTTATTTTTTAAGGTAGGGTCTTATCTGGAGGTGGTGACATACGCCTTTACAGTACTTGGGAGGCAGAGGTAGGTGAATCTCTTGAGTTAAAGGCCAGCCAGGTCTACAGAGTGCCAACCAGGACTACACAGAGAAACCCTGTCTTAGAAAACCAAAAAAAAAAAAAAAAAAAGATAGGGTCTCATGTTGCACAGGATGACTTTGAACTCACTTTGTAGCTAAGCCTGAACTTGACCTTGTGATCCTTCTGTCTCCACCTCAATGCTGGGGTCAGCAGCTTGGCCTCACCCAGGTTTGTGTAGTGCTGGGCATCAAACCTGGGGCTTTATGCATGCTAGGCAAGCCTTGCCCTACTCAGCCAATCACCATACTGAGATTGGAGACTGAAAAGGAAAGGGCTAATTTAATCATGATAGTTTGGGGTGGGGGTTGTTGGGTTTTTTCCTTTAATTTTTTTAATGTGTATGGTTGTTTTGCCATTGTGTGTATCTATACCACTTGCATGCCCAGTGGCTCTGGAGGCCAGAAGAGGGCACTGAATCTCCTGAAACTGGAGTTACAGGTGGTTTTGAGCTGCCATGTGGATGCTGGGTCTTGAACCCAGGCAAGAGCATCTAGTGCTTTTAACTACTGAGTCATCTCTCCTGTCTGTCTGTCTGTCTGTCTGTCTCTGACTATCTATCTATCTATCTATCTATCTATCTATCCTCCATCCATCCATCCATCCATCTCTCTTGCTCCTTTATCTATCTATCTATCTAATCTATCTATCTATCTATCTATCTATCTTTATTTTTGAGATGAGGTCTCACTACATAGGCCAGGCTAGTAGTAAAGTCACCAAGATTCTCCTGCGTCTGTCTCCTGAGTGCTGGGGATTAAAGGATCCACTAGCCCACCACACTGAGCTTGTCTTTGTTTGTTTGTTTATTTTTTGTATTCAGACAAGGTTTCTCTGTGTAACAGTCCTGGTTGTCCAGGAACTCACTTTGTAGACCAGGCTGGCCTCAAAAAGAGATATGCCTGCCTCTGCCTCCCAAGTGCTGGGGCACTGCTTCTTTTTTGTTTTTAAATGTATCAGTACCATTAAAAGTGGTAGAGCCTTTTTTTTTAGGTAGATGCTGGGCGGTGATGGCACACGCCTTTAATCCGAATACTCAGGAGATAGAGGCGGGAGGATCTCTTTGAGTTTGAGGCCAGCCTGGCCTACAGAGCAAGTTCCAGGACATTCAGGACTGTTATATAAAGAAACCTTGTCTTGGGGAGAAAAACACCACACACTGGTAGAGATGTTTTATGTAGAGATGGTTTCCCTCTTTATGTCAGTAGACTTCTTTAGGTTGTGAGAATGTCGAGTAGTTTGGGGAGATTTTCTCTGTGATAGATAAGGGGAAAAAGTGAGTGGTAAGATAGCAGGCCAACAAGAATTTGAGTGCTGTGGCATCTGGGGTACCATTTGCATTGTATTTTAGCCATGGCCATCATTCTTGGCTCTGCAGCTGATCTCTTGTCAAGGGATATATGGATTTAGGAAAACCTACCAGGAAAAGGATAGTATAGATAGCTTTTTGTTGTTTACATTTATTTTTGTGTGTGTGTGTGTGTACAGATGTGAGACAGCACACATGTGGAGGTCAGAGGACAACTTGGAGGAGTTGGTTCTTTCCTTCCACCATGTACGTTCTAGGGATGGAGCTACAGTTATCAATCAGCCTTGGCAGCAAGCACCTTTCACCTGCAAAAACATGTCTGTAGTTTTTGAGATAGGGTCACACTTAGTACCCAGATTGGCCTGGAGCTGTATAGAGCAGGAGCCGGCCTCTTACTCCCATAACGGTCCTCCAGTCTCAGCCTCTCAAGTGCTTAGATTATAGTGTGAGCTACTGTGTCCTACAAATTACAGCATTTTTCTCACATGTCATTTTATAGCTGACTATTTATGTTTTGTGAGCAGTAGTTCTTAAGTGCCTGATTTTGGGCTGCCCTATTTATTGGAAATGCCTCTTTATTTTATTTTGAGACAGTCTTACCATAGATCCTTGGCTGGAAATGTGGAGACCAGCTGGCCTTGAACTCAAAAGAAGAGACCTTCTTGCCTCTGCCTCCCCAGTGCTGGGATTAAAGGCCTGTGCCACGATGACTGGTGGGTTAGGGTTTTATTTATTTACTTTTTTTTTTTTTTTTTGGTTTTTCGAGACAGGGTTTCTCTGTGTAGCTTTGCGCCTTTCCTGGAACTCGCTTTGGAGACCAGGCTGGCCTCGAACTCACAGAGATCCGCCTGGCTCTGCCTCCCAAGTGCTGGGATTAAAGGCGTGCGCCACCACCGCCAGGCTATTTATTAACTTTTTAAAATGTATTACTTTTTTTTTTTTTTTTTTTTGTGGGGAGGGGCATGCATCATAGAGCACATTCGGAATTTAAAACATATTTTGTCGTAGTCTATTCACTCTACTATGTGAGTCCTAGGGACTGAACTCAGGTCATCAGGCTTGGCCATTATTCTCTGGCCCTCTGTTACTTTATTTTTTATTTATTTATTTATTTATTTATTTATTTATTTATTTATTTATTTATTTATTTATTTATTTGGTTTTTCGAGACAGGGTTTCTCTGTGTAGCTTTGCACCTTTCCTGGGACTCACTTGGTAGCCCAGGCTGGCCTCGAACTCACAGAGATCCGCCTGGCTCTGCCTCCCGAGTGCTGGGATTAAAGGCGTGCGCCACCACCGCCCGGACATTTTTAATTAAAAAGCATTTACCAGGTGGTGGCGCACGACTTTAATTTTAGTACTTGGGAGGCAGAGGCAGGCGGATCTCTCTGAACTAGAGACCAGCCTGGGCTACAGAGTGAGTTCTAGGACAACCAGGGCTACACAGAAAAAACCTGTCTCTAATCCCAGCACTTGGGAGGCAGAGCCAGGCGGATCTCTGTGAGTTCGAGGCCAGCCTGGCCTACCAAGTGAGTTCCAGGAGAGGCGCAAAGCTACACAGAGAAACCCTGTCTCGAAAAACAAACAAACAACAAAAAAAACAAAACACAAACAAAAATATTATTTCATATGTATGCATATTTTGCCCCCGTGTATGTATGTATTTGCACCATGTGCATGCCTGGTGGTTCAGAAGATGCGATATAGATGGTTGTAAGCCACTGTGTGGTGCTAAGAACTGGGCCTGAGGCTTCTGTGAGAACAAGTGCTCTTAGTTTCTGAACCATTCTTCAGCCCTGGCTCTCTGTTACTTTAAAAAAATAGGGCTTTTTGTTTGGTTTGAGACAGGGTTTCATGTATCCCAGGCTGGCCTTGCTGTTTAGAATCAAGGATGACCTTGACCTTCTGTTCCTCCTACTTGGAATTTCCCAGCGGTGGGATTACAGGTATATACTGCCACGCCCAGTTTATAGTATGGGGATCCAGCTCAGGCCTACTGCATGCTTTGCAAGTACTCTGCCAACAGAGCTGTATCCCTGTTTTTTTTTTTTTTTTTTTTTTTGGTTTTTCGAGACAGGGTTTCTCTGTGCAGCTTTGCGCCTTTCCTGGGACTCACTTGGTAGCCCAGGCTGGCCTCGAACTCACAGAGATCCGCCTGGCTCTGCCTCCCGAGTGCTGGGATTAAAGGCGTGCGCCACCACCGCCCGGCCTGTATCCCTGTTTTTAATTATTGTTTTTAATTTACTTTTTTGAGATAGGGTCTCATGTATCCCAGGCTCGCTTCAAGCTTATTATGTAGACCAGGATAACCTTGAACCTTTTTTTTTTTTTTTAATTATGTGTATGTTTGTGGTTATGTGTATGTGAGTACTCAGGCCAGAGGAATTGGATCCTCCCAGAGCCACCTACCATGAGTGCTAGGAACCAAACTTGGATCTCCTGCAAAAGCAGTATACCATCTTTTTTTTTTTTTTTTCAAGACAGGGTTTCTCTGTGTAGCAGTCCTGGAACTCATTTTGTAGCCCAGGCTGGCCTTGAACTCACTAAGATCCGCCTGGCTCTGCCTCCCAAGCGCTGGGATTAAAGGCGTGTGCCACCACGCCAGGCTCAGAATGCACTACCAACCATGAAGCCATCTTACAAGCCGTCTTTCTTGCCCTCAACTCTGAACTTCTCTTTTTTCCACCTAATTAGCCTCCTAATTGGTGCTTAACTGTGTCTCCAAAAGGCCATTCTACCATATGATCAGGCCAGCTGCTTTGGCATGGTGGGGACCATGGTAGACCAGTGGATTCCATGAACATGGGCCCACTGTCACAATTTTCTGGCTGTGAAGTGAGTTCCCTGCTCAGAAACAATGCTACGTGGAATACCGTAATGATAGACAAGGCCTTCTGTAGTTCCATCACTACTCCATTGGCTATAGCCCATGACCATATGTTCTACCCACAGTGAAGACTCCCCTTTACCTGTGTCTTTCCGGGGTGTCTCAGAAAGGTGTTATAATACTGCAGCTGTCTACTTCTCTGTCCCTGCATAGAATATAGATAGAACCATCAGTAAGCCAGGCGCTGTTTTCCTCTACTTCAGGTCATCTGACCATAGATGCACACCATGAGACTAGGTGCATGCTTGGAAGCAGCAGGCATGTCAGTGGGAATAGAGTGTGTTTCATGTCACTTGCTTGCACCATCCGTGCTGGATCATAGGTTGTGTGGATTTGTTTTATTCTTTTTTTTTGAGACAGGGTTTCTCTGTGTAACAGCCTTGGCTGTCATGGAACTCACTCTGTAGCCCAGGCTGGCCTTGAACTCACAGAAATCTGCCTGCCTCTGCCTCCTAAGTGCTGGGATTAAAGGTGTGCACCAGCACTGCCTGGCAAGTTTGTTTTAACATTTCATTATTGTATGTGTGTGTGTGTGTGTGCCTGAGTGTGCTGCTGTGCGTGTGCAGAGATCAGAGGACAACTTGTAGTTGCCATTTCTCACGTTTTACCTTGTAGGAATAAGGGACCAAACTTAGATTGTCAGGCATGGCAGCAAGTGCCCTTACCTGCTGAGCCATCTTGATAGTCCTTGGCTGTTTGTTTTTTTGAAACGGGGGTCTCATGTATCCCAGACTGGCCTTGAATACTCTATGTAGCAAAGGAGAAGGATGGCCTTGAACTCCCGATCCCCCTGTCTCTGCCTCCCACAAGTACTGTGCATATAGGTGTGTGCCATCACACTTGGGTAAGATTGGCCTTTTTATTCATACTCCATTCCAAAATAAATTATATTGGAATATATATAAGTGAATATATAAGTGAAGTTTCATGAGAATATGATCTTAAACTGAATGTCAGTTTGCTATCAAAAACTATTTTTTTTCTCACACCTTTAATCCCGGCATTTAGGAGGCAGAGGCTGGTGGAACTCTATGAGTTCAAGGCCACTCTTGTCTACATAGTGAATTCTAGGCTGTCCAGGGCTACATAGAGAAACCCTGTTTCAAAAACATAAAGCAACCTTAAGTTTGGGGAGCTGGAGAGAGGGCTCTGCAGTTAAGAGCACTTGCTGCTCTTGCAGAGGACCCAGATTCAATTCCCAGCATCCACGTGGCAATTCACACCTATCTGTGACTCCAGTTCCAGGGTCTTCAATGTTGATACAAAGCATGTACATGGTACAAAGACATACATGCAGACAAACACCCAAACACATCAAATAAAATTTTTTTTTTTTTTTTTTTTTTTTTTTTTTTTTTTTTTTTTTAAATATTTATTTATTTATTATGTATACAGCATGTATGACTGCAGGCCAGAAGAGGACACCAGATCTCATTACAGATGGTTGTGAGTCACCATGTGGTTGCTGGGAATTGAACTCAGGACCTCTGGAAGAGCAGTCAGTGCTCTTATCCTCTGAGCCATCTCTCCAGCCCCAAATAAAATTTTTAAAGCCTGTGTGCCTTGGGTTGACAAGTACTACTCTCAGGTCACATTTGCTGATGTGTGTGTGTGTGCGTGCGCGCGTGTGCATGCACACGTGCGCTTGTGCTCCCACATGTGTTTTCAAGATTTGTTTTACGTGTATTAGTGTTTGACCTCTATGTATGGATGTGAACCATTTACGTGCAATGTTGGAAGCAGCCCTGGAACTGGATGTAAAGGAGGTTACGTGCTGATGCCTGGGTGCTGAGAATTGAACCTGAGTCCTCGGCAAGAGCAACGGGTGCTTTAACTACAGAGCTGGCTCTCTAGTTCCGCTTTTGGGTGGGGGTTTGGTTGTTTGGTTGCTTTTTCCAGACAGGGTTTCTCTGAGTAACAGCCCTGGCTGTCCTGGAATTTGCTCTGTAGACCAGGCTGGCCACCCGCTCAGAAATCTGCCTGCCTCTACCACCACTCCCTGCTTCCTGTTTTGTTTTGTTTAATGTAATTTTTTCTTTGACAACTTCATACGTGTACGTAATATATATTGTTATATATATTGTTCATATTCATCTCCAATTACCTTTTTTTTTTTAAGATTTATTTATTATGTATACAGTGTTCTGCCTGCAGGCCAGAAGAGAGCACCAGATCTTATTATAAATGGCTGTAAGCCACCATGTGGTTGCTGGGAACTGAACTCAGGACCTCTGGGAGAGCAGCCAGTGCTCTTAACCTCTGAGCCATCTCTCCAGCCCCCATTACCCTTTCTTATTCCCTTCCCTTTGGACCCCTTCTTTGTTCCTACTTCATGTCTATTTTCTTCCTATGTCTCACTGAGTTTAATTAAGATTGCATGAACGTGAATGTGGGGTTGTTTACTGAAGAAAAATGGCTCCTCATGTTCCAGCAGTCATTAACTGCTAATGATAAAACCTCAGCTAGAGGTAGGACCTCATGGACCTCAGACTCATGGCAGCCTTGAACTCCCTTACCTCTGGAGGACTGGGACTGTAGTAGGTATGAACCACACACTCAACTGCTTTTTTTTTTGAGACTAGTCTTTTAGAGCCCTGATTGACTTTAAATTTACTGTGTAGTTGAGGATGATTTGCAACTCCTGGTTCTGGTTTCTGCCCTCAGTGTTTGGTGTCATAGGAGTGTACTGCCCCGCCTAGCAGAGCTGGTTCTGGTCTCTCCCCCCCCCCCCCCCCCCCCCCCCCCCCCCAGTGTTTGGTGTCATAGGAGTGTACTGCCTACCTAGCAGAGCCCTTTTCCTAAACCTGTTCCTTGCTGCCTTCTTGGTTTAGTAACTTGTCCTCCAGATTCATTATTTGAAAAAGAAGAAGCTGGGCTGGGTGATATATGTCTTTAATTCCAGCAGCATTTGGGAAGTAGAGGCCAGTCTGGGCTGTATGAGACATTATCTCAAAAACAAGCAAACAAAAACAAGGACATCCAGTTGGCTCAGTGGGTAAAGGCATGCCCTGCCAAGCCTGATAACTTGAGTTCAGCCTCCAGAAACCACACAGTGGAAGGGAAGAACCAACTCGTGTAGGTTGTCCTCTGTCCTCCACATGTGTGGTATTATGTATGTAACTTCCACACACAACATAAAGAATTTTTAGTTAGGGTCTTACTCTGTAGCCCTGGCTGGCTTTGAACTCACAGGAATCTACCTGCCTCTGCCTTGTGAGTGCTAGAATTAAAGGCATGTGTCACCATTCCTACCAAAGGAAAAAAATTGTTAAACACACACACATACCCCCAAAAATCAAAGTAACAATCCATGCTTTTTAGAATTGTCAGGTGAGTGGAGAGATGGCTTAGAGGTTAAGAGCACTGGCTGCTCTTCCAGAGGTCCTGAGTTCAATTCCCAGCAACCACATGGTGGCTCACAACCATCTAGAATTGTCAGGATTAAATGGTATACATTGTAAGGTCCTCTATCACTTTCTTGAGGACTGATTCAGCCAGGTAAAGGTACTTTCCAATCAAGCCTGGAGACTGAGTTTGGTTCCCAGAACCCGTGTCAGGCAGAAGGAGAGAATTGACTGCATAGAATTGTCCTCCAGCCTCTGCGTGTGCACTGTTGCACATATGCACATACATACTGACAGCCAATACTTTTTGTTGTTGTTTTGTTCTTTGAGAAAGGGTTTCTTTGTGTAGCCCTGACTGCCCCAGAACTCGCTCTATAGACCACCCTGGCCTTAAACCCAGAGATTCGCCTCTGCCTCTCAAGTGCTGGCATTATAGGCGTACAGCACTGTACTTTTCTTTGGGCATCCAGCTCCAAAAAATCAACGTGGAGACTTACTATTAATTATGAAAGCTTGGCCTTAGCTAGGCTTGTCCCACTATCTTTTTTTTTTTTTTTTTTTTTTTTTTTTTTTTTTTTTTTGAGGCAGAGTTTCTCTGTGCAACAGCCCTGGCTGTCCTGGAACTCACTCTGTAGACCAGGCTGGCCTAAAACTCAGAGATCTGCTTGCCTCTGCCTCCCAAGTGCTGAGATTAAAGATGTGTACCACTACCACCTGGCACTCACCAGCTTTTTAACTTAAATTAACCCATTTCTGTTCATTGTGTGTTGCCATGTGATTCATGGCTTTTACCTCTCCTCCTGCATGTCTATTCCCTCTGTGACCGCTGGTGACACCACCTTTCTTCCCAGACCCCTCTCTGTCCAGAAGTCCCTGCTTTACCTCCTGCCTTGCTATTGGCTGTTCAGCTTTTTATTAAACCAGTCGCTTGACATGTCTTTACACAGTGTAAAGGAATAAATTCCACAGCACGCCATTTAAAAATATTCTTGCCAGCCACAGTGGCGCACGCCTTTAATCCCAGCACTCGGGAGGCAGAGGCAGGCGGATCTCTCTGAGTTCGAGGCCAGCCTGATCTACAGAGCAAGATCCAGGACAGGCACCAAAACTACACAGAGAAACCCTGTCTCGAAAAAGAAAAGAAAAATATTCTTAATAGTCTTGAACATGATAAACAATGCTGCTGCTGCTTGCATCCACATGACTTTGTATGGCAGTGGGAGATAGCTCCACTTGCCTATGGTAGTGGTCCTGTAGACCTTTTTGTCCTTTTATACATTGTAGAAGGGGCTTTCCCAGAACTGAAGTAGTCTCAGAACACCTTAGGAAGTCTTGGAGCTCTCTCTGCTTAAGGAAAATAGGAATGGGTGTAAGCTTTGTGTTCTCGTTTTCACGGATCCTTTATGGGGACATTGTTAGTTTGGGACTTCTCTTGTGAATTTTTCATATCTACAATACATTTGCTGCTTTTATTCTTTAGAGAGAAATAAAAAAATTAGACCTCCCTTTTATTCTGCAGCCGAATTCTCTACTTCACTCCCTTTGTCCCTCACCATTCTTGGCTTGTTTAGTTTTGTTTTGTTAAGAGACAGGGTTTCTCTGTGTAACCCTGGCTGTCTTTGAACTCAGAGATCCCACTTGCCTCTGCCTCCTGAGTGCTGGGATCAAAGGTGTGTGAGACCATGCCCAATGACGTGTCTTCTATTTTCTTTCTCTTCAGTGGAAGAGGAGAAAGACAAAGGTTATGGTTGACATTTGAGCTTCTAGCATCTTTTTGAAAATTTATACATATAGAGCCCACTATATTCAAATCAGTACAAAATAACATTTGAGTGATGTCAAGGGCAGTGGGACAACATTAATGTAGAATATGTGATCACTGCCCCCCAAAAGTTTAGCCAGATTGGATCCCCTTAAACTGTAATCAGATTGTTTCTGTTGCCTTAGGAGGTCCTGGAACTCCTTTATATAAAAGGTCAGGTTCAGCTAGGTTAGCATCAAAAGAATCTCACAGTCCTACTGTTCAGCTGGCCCCCAGATGTGTAGATTCACTAGGAAATGTTACACCATTGCTGGTGTGCTGTGTGGGTGTGCCTGAGATGACTGTCTTCTGAACGTGAAGAAGCGTTAGACTGTTTCCTAAAGAATATGGTACAACTATGTGTGTAACATTCATATTATTTTGGGGAAGTATATGTGAGGTTACCAATACATTTCTTATAACATTTGTTTATTTTGTGTGTGTGTGTGATAGTGTGCAGTGGCATGTGCATGCGGAGGTCAGAGATGTGGGACATTTATTTTTTTTTTGCCCGCTCTGTCATTTTATAAAAGGATGCCTTGTGGGTGTAGAGGTGCTTGCTGCCAAGCCTGACAGCTTGAGTTCAATCCAAGCATCCTCGTCTCGAAAGGAAAGAAGTAACTCCGATAAGAACCCCTCTAACCTTCATACATGTGCCATGGATGTGATTGAGCATGCACACTTCAGTAGTTTAAAGGGACTTGAGGGCTGGAGAGAGAGCTCAGAGGTTAAGAGCACTGCTTGCTCTTCCAAAGGTCCTGAGTTCCAATCCCAGCAACCACATGGTGGCTCACAACCATCTGTAATGAGATCTGGTGCCCTCTTCTGGCCTGCAGGAATATGTGCAGATAGAACACTGTATACATAATAAATAAATAAACCTTTAAAAAAAAAATAAAGGGACTTGAACATGTACTTTTGGTATCCATTGGGAAGGGGTCTTGGAACCAATCCCCTGGGGATAACTAGAGTGACTTTTGTAACTCAGGACCAGGATTTGGCTGGCATTGCTCATTTAGTATTGACCCTTACTTATGTGAAGCTGTCAAAGCCACAGATTTGGTACATTCCTGTCCTTGGCTGAAATACGTTTCATCCTTTTGTAGATTTTAAGAAATTCAGAGGTTGGCAAGTTGAAAAGGGAACTGGGCGGTGGTGGTGCACGCCTTTAATCCCAGCACTCAGGAGGCAGAGGCAGGCGGATCTCTGAATTCAAGGCCAGCCTGGTCTACAGAGCAAGTTCCAGGATAGGCAGGCTCCAAAGCTACACAGAGAAACCCTGTCTGGAGTTGGGGGGGGGGGGGCGGGTTAAAAGAGAAAAGGGACTAGAGAGATGGCCCAGCAATTAAGAGAACTGACTGATGTTCCAGAAGACACGGATTCAATTCCCAGGCCATCTGGTTTCTGATCACACCAGGCTAAAAAAAAAAAAAAAAAAGGACCCACGTGACCCCTCTCATTTTCCTTAAAAGCTGGGCGGTGGTTGCACACACCTTTAATCCCAGCATTTGGGAGGCAGAGCCAGCTAGATCTCTGTGAGTTTGAGGCTAGGACAGGCACCAAAACTACACAGAAAAACCCTGCCTCGTAAAAAAAATAAAAGGGGGAATGGGGGGAAAGAGAGCACTGGCTTTTCTAGAGGACCTGGGTTTGATTTCCAGCATCCCTATGGCAGCTTAAAACCATCTGTAACTCTAGTCCCAAGGGGATTGGCCTCTGAGGTCACTGCATGCACATGATGCAGACATATATTCGAGTATTTATACACATAAAATAAAAATAAAATGTAAAATTATTAAGAATTAGAGAAAGCTGGGTATGATAGCACATGCCTTTAATTCCAACGCTTAAGCAGAGGCAGGTAAATCTTTGTGAGTTCTAGGCCAACCTGACGTACATCTCAGGTTTCAGATCAGCAGGGTTACGTGGAGATCCCGTCCCAAGGGAAAAAAATATTTTTTTCCTGCCTGGCCTTGTTTGTTGGAAGTGTTTCCCACTCTCTGGAGTCGGCCTACTGGCTTCTCTGTCTCTAGGCTGGTGTCAGCTGTCAGCCCCAGCATGTCCCCCTTGGAAGCGGCTTCACTTGTGCTCACAGCTCTTCCTTCATTTCCTGAAAGCTGGCTGGCTGCTCTTGACTCAGCACAGTGTCTTTTGGTGGTGGAGGTGGGGTTTTTGTTTGTTTGTTTGTTTGTTTTCTTCTTCGAGACAGGGTTTCTCTGTGAAACAGTCCTGACTGTCCTTGAACTCACTCTGTAGACCAAGCTGGCCTTGAACTCACAGAGCTCCACCTGCCTCTGCCTCTTGAGTTGCTGGGATTAAAGGTGTGCGCCTCCACCGCCCAGCGTTGGTGTTTTTTAGTTGATACTTGCTAATTGTCCATATTTATGAAGGATAATGTGATAATTTGATACATGGATTCTAACATGTAATTAGGGTAATTGACATTTCCTTCTCTTTAAAAAATTTATTCTTTGGTGGCAACGTGTATTCCTGCTTTTCCTTTTTCTATTCCACTATTCTTATTAGTTATTAATTTTTACATGTAGCGCCAGCTGACTTGCAACTGTTTACATAGACCAGGCTAGCTTGGAACTCACAGAGGTTTGTCTACTTCTACCTTCTGAGTGCTTAGATTAAAGATGTTTCCACAAGCAGCCCAATTATTATTGTATACATGCGTATGCCTGTGCATGCATACCGGTGTGTGTGTGTGTGTGTGTTTAGGTCGGTCAGTCAGCATATAACTTTTGTGTCATCGGGTCTCTCCTTCCACTTTACATGGGCTCCATTGATCAACCTAGGTCCTGCCGGGTGGTGGTGGCGCATGCCATTAATCCCAGCAACTCAGGAGGCAGAGGCAGGAGGATCTCTGAGTTCAAGGACAGCCTGGTCTACAGAGTGAGTTCAAGGACAGTCAGGACTGTTTCACAGAGAAACCCTGTCTCAAAAAACCTAAGGGGGTAGTGGGTGGGAAACTGGGTTCCTAGGCCTGTGCAGAAGGTCCCTTCCCTGCAGAGCCATCGCTCCGGCCCGCCACCGTTCTCTGTGTCCCCTACCTCCCTTGTGTAGGGGAATCAAACCCAGGGCCTCACACATACCAGACAGGTGCTAAGCCACCCCTCCAGCCTCACACTCCTTATCTACCTCCGTGGAGGGTCTTTCCTGGTCTAGGCAGCTGCCCTTAACCAAGCATACTGCCAATGAAGCCTTCCAGAGTGAGGTGATCAGATTAGGAAACTAGATTTTGAACTGAATTGTAGTTGCTTTACTTTGTTTTTTCTGCTTTAATTTTTTTTGGGGGAGTGGGGGACGACAAAGTTCTAGAACAACCGGAGCTCTTACATAGAGAAACCTTGAGGGAGAAAAAAAATGTGTGTGCAAGTGCCTACCAAGGCATGAAGATGGCATTGGGTCTCTTGGAGCTGGAATTACAGTCATTTGCAAGCTGCCTGAGTGCTAGGATCCAAATTCCAGTCCTCAGGATTGAGCAAGAAGCACTCATGACCACTGAGCCACTGCTCCAGTCCGTTAACCATCCCCCCCCCACCCCCCCCCACCCCCGTGTGTGTGTGTGTGTGTGTGTGTGTGTGTGTGTGTGTGTGTGTGTGTGTGTGTGTGTGTGTCTCCGTTTGTGTCTCCATTCCTTTAATCCCAGCACTTGGGAGGCAGAGGCAGTCAGATCTGTGAGTTGAGGCCAGCCTGGTCTACAGAGTGAGCTCCAGGATAGCTGGGACTACACAGAGACTCTTTCTTAGAAAAGGAAAAATAAATAAATAATAATAGAGAATAGATAAATAATAAAAGAATAAAATGAAAAGTCAAGAGGGTTGGAGAGATGGCTTAGGAAGCATGAAGAGCTGAGTGTGGATCTCCAAACCACACAAAAATTGCAGGTGGGTGCTGGCCTGCCTGTAACCCTAGCACTCATGAACTGGAGTCAGGGACTGCTTAGGTAGCCAGACTGTCAGAAGGAGTAGATCTGGGTTCAGTAAGAGACCCTGCCTCAATTTATATGGTGGAGAGTGATCAAAGAAGACACTCCAACTCATCACACACATACACACACGCACACACATGCACATACCACACCTGGCCAGAACTCCTTTTTAAAACTGGTAATGTGTTTGAAGAGTGCTGTTTTCTCTTCCTGTGGATCCAATTCAGTTCCCAACCACCTAGAACTCCAACTCCAGGGGTCCAGTTCTCTCTTCTGGCCTCCAAGGGCACACCTGCACATGCACACAATCTGTTACAGTTTTTATTTGTTGTTTGTTTTGTGTTTTTTAAGACTGGTAATTCTTAATTCCTTGATTCTTTCTGCCCAGCCCATCATGTATATAACCCAATGAGACACCCTGTTCTTTAGTCTTGGTGAGATTTGTGTGGTATTGATCCAGGTATCATCTAATATGCAAAGACTGATTCTAGGCCAGGTGTGGTGGTGCATCCTATAATCCTAGATAGACAGGAGGCTGAAGGAGGAGGATCACCATTTGGAGGCCAGCTTGAACTGTTGAGTTGTTCAGGTTCCTGCCAGACTGAAATCTTTTCAAGCTGTGTAGAATTGCAGTTCATACATGTGTTAATTGGAAATCTGAAAGAAAAAACAAAAACAAACAAAAAAACCTTTTTTTCAAGGAAAATGGATGTAAGTGATGAAAGGGAACAATTAATGATAACATGGCTGTTTTCAAGCTTATGAGTGATTTGCTGTTGTGTGGCCATAGGTACATCTCTTTTCCATAGCTTCATTTCTCTTCAAAGTGAAATACCAATTCTGGTTTCTTGAAGTTTGGCAAACGTTTTATGACTCAATGAGATGCACATAAATTTTGTCATAAACATTAAAAATTGTGTTTTGGGGTGGGCCATACTGCTCGGTGGTTGTTTCTATTCATCTGTTATTTTTAGAGAGTGTTTCAGTAAGTAGTCCACACTGGCCTTAGCCTCTAGCTTCCTGAGTGCTGAGATTACAGCCCAGTGCCACTTTGTCTGGTCTAGACATTGAGATCATGACTTAATTCCCAACTATGTGGTCAGGTGCTAGACACCAGAATTCCATCAACTACTCTGCTCCATTACTAGCATTCAGTAGTTATTCCCAGGTGTGATGTGGTGCTCTGTCTCTTTTCAGGTAGAATGGAAGAGTCTCACTTCAATTCTAACCCATACTTCTGGCCTTCTATCCCCACAGTCTCAGGGCAGGTAAGTGGTGTGTGTTTTATTCTCCCAGTATTCATTTCAGCTCTGAGAAGTGAGTTCTTCGTGATGTTTCTACTGTGTGGAGGCTGAAGCAAAGTAAAACACACCTTGTTCCACTGAATCCATTATCACTGAGAGTTCTGTAGTGTTTGGCTCTGGCTCCTGTCCAGAAACAGATAATCAACTCCTTGTTCCTTGATCTCCAAGGAGAAGACAATGGAACGTCCTTATGGAGCAGACAAAAATCAGGCTTGCTCAGTCTGAAGAGGGTACTCCTCTTCCCCTCCTTTTCTTTTAGATTGAAAATACAATGTTCATCAACAAGATGAAGGATCAGCTATTGCCAGAAAAGGGCTGTGGACTGGCGCCACCTCACTATCCCACTTTGCTGACAGTGCCTGCCTCAGTGTCTCTGTCCTCTGGCATTAGCATGGACACAGAGTCCAAGTCAGAACAGCTGACCCCACACAGTCAGGCATCTGTCACCCAGAACATTACTGTGGTCCCTGTACCATCTACAGGACTGATGACTGCAGGTAAGCACCCTTGCTTCTCTCCAATCTGAGGTGTTGATCTCTCCTGATCAGTACCCCAGTCTGGAGGGCTCTGAGGACATGGGGAGTGGGGGTATGTGTTTAATTCCTCAATCAGATTTTTATTAAGTGCCTACTGTGTACCTAGCAATGTGCTAGGCATTGTGGGGGATACAAAGAAGTAGAAGATGCGGTCCCTGCCTTTGAGGAGGTGACATTCTTTCCTTCTCTGAATCAAGGAGTCTCCTGTTCTCAGAGGTGGAGAAGAGAAGGGAGTCAATCAAGGGGTAAATTTCACTGTTACCAGGGGGGCTGGGGACAGGGGTTAGGAAACCATTATTTTTGTACAGGGTTTGGGAGTTCCTGTATCGTAGTGGGCTGGAGGGTGGTGGTGAGGGGTTAATTAGACAACTATCTGGGGGAAATGAAATAGATTAGGTCAGAGGTGAACAGCATGACCCCATCTCCTTTTTCTGCCAATCCTAGGTCCTGGTTTGGTAATCACATCCCCCTCAGGCTCTCTTGTGACCACAGCCTCATCAGCTCAGACCTTCCCTATTTCGGCTCCCATGATTGTCTCAGCTCTTCCCCCTGGCTCACAAGCCCTGCAGGTGGTCCCTGACCTCTCTAAGAAGGTAGCATCAACCCTAACTGAGGAAGGAGGCGGAGGTGGTGGTGGAGGTGGCAATGTGGCTCCTCCTAAACCTCCTCGAGGCCGCAAGAAGAAGCGGATGCTGGAATCAGGGCTTCCTGAGATGAATGACCCTTACGTCCTTGCCCCCGATGACGATGACCATCAGAAAGATGGCAAGACCTACAGGTAGGACTCAAAGTCAGGGGCACGATGGGTTTGAGGGTCGCTGTTTCGAGCCTCCCCTATCTTCTTTGGGTCCTGCCCCAAGTCGGGCTCTGCTCTCAGCAGCTGTCCACCTGAGCGCCACTTGCATGTCCAGGTGCCCTGTGCTCTGATAGGGAGGTGCAGCTGCAGCCCTCGCAGCTGTTAGACCCCTCGTTCCACTGCCCCTTTGAAAACTCAGCTTGCCATGCTCCTTAACGGATTTTTGAGTGACAGGAGAGTTTCTCTCTTGTAATAAAGCTTCAGACTGGGCTCCAATGTCTGCAGCTCCCTTTTTCCTTTCTGTTTCTTATTTTCAAGAAATCTTTCTGGTAAGCACCTTAGCTAACCCTGTGCCACCCGCCAGCTCTTGGGGTGTGTTGAGCACTGAGCCCATTACCATTAGCCCCTGCATGGTTGGGATGGGAGGAATAGTATTCTTATAAAATGACTTGTTTGCTCACTTTCCAATTCACGGAAGTCATTTTGATCCTCCACTTTCTCTTCCATTGTCCCCTCCAAAAGAGCCTATGCATATTTGCATGTGGCACTGTGTACAGAGAAATCCTTGCCCTTTGAACGTTGAAACAACCTTGAATCTCATTGAGAGCTGTCAGGGTCCCTAGTGGGTTTTGGAGACTTGGTCCCAATGTGCACAATGGGTTATTTATCACAGCTTTGACATATATAGACAGGGGCAGATTTGCATGGCTGGGAGACTGGTTCTGTCCTTAGTGTACCGAGATGGGCAATGTTGTTCCCATTTTAGGAGCGAAGGGAACTGCGGCACAGGAAATGGACAGAGCCTTGGGCTCATGGATTCAGTTCCCGGCTCCACCACGAACTTGCTGTGTGACCCTGGGCAAGTCCTTTTCCCCTCTCTGCGCCTCAGTTTCCTCATCTGTAAAATGGGGAGAATTCTTTGTATGCCTCCCATTTGTTGGGAGTATAGATAATCTTTAAAATGTTGGGAAGTTCAGAAAGATGAGAGCTAATCATTACTTAGCATTATTTACTTGAATTGTATAGTTCTATGGAGAGTATCCACAAGTACACTGTTTAAATACCTCTTTCTAAGTGAAAAAGAGGGCGGTGTTGCTATGCAGAATATATTGAGCACTGCAGAATTCCAGCTGTAATTCAGAAGTTCATTGTAGCTTTATTATTACAGGTGTACCCCACTTTATACAATAAGTGTTCCTGGAAAATGTTTACATCATACCATATTATAAAGGTACCTGACAAGTTTGATTCATTTAAAGGCATTCTTTTATTATATCAGTTGAAATGAAAATCCCTTTTAACTTGTGTAGATACCTGGATTTTTTTTTTTTTTTTTTTAATGTATTTGCTTAAAGCGAGGTCATTGTGACATGAGATGCATTTATATGACATGTTGAAGTAGTGGAGGCAGCCCTTCTGGTTGACTAGGGCCCTTAATTCTGCCAGTTCATTTTTCTCTCCACACTAAAATGATTCTGAATTTCCCAACTATGTGTGAATATTTACATGTATATGTGTAAAGAATTGTGAACACCCAGTTGGAAGGAAGCCTTCTAGGACATTCTACCTTCAGTGTTTTTGAAATTCTTGAAAGCCTCCACACTCGATTAAAGGGAACCCTGAAATTGTTCTGTGACTAATTATATCCTAGTTAAAAAATATTCCTTCAGAAACCTAAAATTCTAAAGTCCAAAGGAATCTTCTAAATCACAAAGAATTCTGGCTTTCTTTCTTATTGTGCAGTTGAACTTAAAAAATAATCCTGAAGCTGGGCAGTGGTGGTACACACCTTTAGTCCCAGCACTCGGGAGGCAGAGACAGGAGGATCTCTGAGTTCAAGCCCAGCCTGGTCAACAGAGTGAATTCCAGGACAGCCAGGGCTGTTACACAGAGAAACCCTGTCTCAAACAAAAACAAAAAAAAGAATCCTGATTTTGGTGCCTGTGTATGTGAACTACTTCTGTCCCGGTTGTCAGTAGCATGACTGGGGTATTGGAGGAATTAGGTGCTGTTGCTGTGGTCAAGTTAGCTTAGCTCGAAGGCTTTGTTCTCATCTGTGAAATAAATGGGAAGGTCAGTCAGATTGATCTGTTGTATGAAAATAATTTGAGGGGAAATCTGAACATTTAAATTGTTGTCAGCATCTTAGAAAGAAAAGGCTGGGATAATAATTCAAAGTGATTATTGAATCCCAGGCCATTGTATTGCCTACCATTCTTACTGTATCTGGCACACATGGTGTCCATTGAAGTAATGGACTAAATGATGTTCGGTGCTAGCTTTGCCTTCCCACTGCCACAGCTGTCCTGAGTCAGATTTCTAACCACCCAGTACCCTACAGTAGGACTTATTTGACTTCTTAGGGTTCCCAGAGTTTTAAAATACAGGTTAAATATTCCCTGTCCAAAAGTGGTTGAGACTTTGGCTTTTTTTTTTTTCCAATTTTGGAATATTTGCACATATATAATGAGATACCTTGGGGATGAGGCCCAAATCTGATCATGGAAATTTGTTACGCTGGATGTGGTGACTGGAACACACCAGCAATCTCAGTACTCAGGAGGCTGAGGCAGGAGGATCAGGAGTTCAGTGCCATCGTGGTCTATATAGCCTCTCAAACCAAAAATAGAGTCACTCACTTGCTGTGGTGCTGCTGTGAGACTCTGTTGGGTCTGCCAGCCTATCTTAGTCCTGACTCAGAGAGGAGCAACTTCCCCTCTCCAGATAGTGGCTCAGACTTAGCGGTGCTCTCCCTGACACTCTGGACTTTCTCACACTTTGTCTGAAGTTTATCCAACCCATGTATCTGCTGGGCCGTCCTGCGACTGAACCTTCATGCCTAACTCAAAAAGGCATGGCTTTCTTTTCCATCTCCATCCTCAGGCATCTGCCAAACTTTACGGCTTGCCTTCCCTGCACTTTTTCTTTTGAACTTTAATAAAATTGTATTTAAGCTTTAAATAAAAGAAAGGCATTAATTTGTTTCAAATATACCTTATATAGGTAGCCTAAAGGTAATTCTACATAGTATTTTTAGTGAGCCTGTGTTTTGACTTCCTTCTGTACCATGAAGTAACATGTCGAATTTTCCACTTACGGTGTGATGTCAGTGCTTAGAAAGTTTTGGTTTGGATTATGGAGGCACAGCCTGTGCTTCAATGGTCACCTGAGATCAGTGCCTTCACCTGGCAGGTAGACAGACAGACAGCCTCTGCAGAAATACTTCTAGTGCCAGGACTACAGGGTTGGCTTAGTTTGTGGCATTATAGTGAATAGCTTGCCCTTTGACAAAGGTTTTTGGAGTGTTGGGGTTCCTTTTTACAGAATTAGGAGAATACCTGCCAGGTTATTTTGAGTAGAAACAAAGGTGTTTTAAAGGGCCTACCCCACCCCTGTCGGTCTCGAGCAGCAGTTCTGGTCGTCACGATGGCCATCTGACTGTTGGCATTGGCATCATACCCTAGAATCCTTGTAGACTAGTTATTCTGTTGCCAGTGCTTTGTTTTGTTTTGAGACAGGCTGGCCTTGAACTCGGGATTGTCCTGCCTCTCCTCAAGTGCTGGGATCACAGGCATGTGCCATTGTAGCCAGTTTGTCAGTCTGGTTTCAGTTAGTTTTTCAGAGTCGTCTCTAGTTAAAGCTTTGAAGATTGGTTTCTTTCTGGTTTCTTAACACAGAGTCTCTCACTAGAGCCCAGGCTGGAGTACAAGCCCATTGCAGGCCTGCCTTAGTCTCCTGAGTGCTAGGACTATTTTCTGTTTCATAATTGACTTACACTTCAGGGGTGATGGGGTTTGAATGAAAATGTATGGATTAAATTTACTATTTGAATTCCAGTGTGTTGGGGCTGAGGATACAGTTCTGTAGTAGAGCACTTCCTGGTGTGTGGCAAGGCCTGGGTTCATGCCGAGCACTTTAAAACATTTTTTAAGCAATGAACATGTTATACCTGAACTGAGAAATTTTAGTTATCTAAGAAACTTATTTTGTAACTTTAGTTCAGTGTCCTATAAGTGGCATTATGTCCAGTTGCTAACCTTATCTTTGTAAAACACTTGCATCATCATCAGCTCATCCATCAAAACTGAGACTGTTAGCAATAATGGCATTTTATTAATAAAGAACATTTAGCTTACCTTTGATGGTCCTGGGTGCTTGCTGGCCCTTCTAGAGGCAAAAGTGAGTATCTTCTTTTTTTTTTTTTTTTTTTTTGGTTTTTCGAGACAGGGTTTCTCTGTGTAGCTTTGCGCCTTTCCTGGAACTCACTCTGTAGACCAGACTGGCCTCGAACTCACAAAGATCCGCCTGCCTCTGCCTCCCGAGTGCTGGGATTAAAGGCGTGCGCCACCACCGCCCGGCTTGAGTATCTTCATTTTAAAGAGCAGAAGACTGAGATGTAGGTTAACGGGCAACCTGCCGCTGACTCTGTTGGACTAGATCCGGGGTATCTGGACTCCCATTGACTGTTTACTTTGGACCATGCTGATCTTTCCTGCAGTGTTTGGGTGTCTCATTCGATAGCCAATGACTGATAGAGTGGTAGTCAGAGTTTTCTTCAGACTTTGAAAATTGGTTATCAGTCACTAGGATCTTGGTGAAAGCATTAACACAGAGACCACAACAGTGATACCATTTTCTCAGAGGGAGTTTGTTTTAGTCTCGATCACAGCTACTTTCAAAAAATTCTTCTGAAATGAAAAGAATGCAAGAATCATCATCCCATACCCTCTGATGCCCAGTTGACAAAGATAAGGTGGAGAGGAGAGCAGCTTACCCCCGGCTTCCAGACCTTCCAGACCACCTCCCTTTCTGCTAACTCATAGTGTGCCCTGGCAAGCTGTTTCTAACTCAGGTGTAGAAAGCTCAAAGTCTAAGAGGATAAGGCTTAACTTTGAGAGAGACCTCCTCATTTGATATTGTTGTGTAGTGTCAGAACAGGAAGCATCCACTGAGTCAGGTGACCAGGAAAAGGGTATTCGGGTGCTGTTCATTAACCCAGGAGTGGCAGCATTGGCTCCATGTGCTAAGGAAAAGGAAAGGTTTAGCATAGAGTATCATTACTTTTCAATTCTTTTTTCTTGTTAAGATTTAAGGATTATAATCTACTACTAACCATTACCTTGGCTTGTTTCAAAAGTGGGTCTGATTTGATTGGCTTGAGACTGGGAGCAGGGGCAGGTGATTAATGGAACATCAGCTATGGGGTAGAGATCAGATATGGGTTGGGAAAGCCCCTCCAAACAATTCTGGTACTTTCCATCTCCATCTCTTTAGCCGTCACTACAAAAAGGAAGTAGGGAAAGTCACTGAGAAGACAACTGTCTGGAGATGGAAGGTCTTAATCTAATCAGTTTTCCTTCATTATTGCATGGGGGGGGCTTGAAAAATACAACGGGACAGATAAACATGGAGAAGCTGGGAGTGGGAGTTACCGTGAGAAGTTTGAAACTTTAGCCCAATAAAAAATCTCTATCAGTGGTTCTCAACCTGTGGGTCATGTCCCCTTTTGGGGGTGTCAAACAACCCTTTCACAGGGGTTGCCTAAGACCATTGGAAAACATATTTACAATTCATAGCAGTAGCAAAATTACAGTTATGAAGTAGCAATGAAATAATTATGTGGTTGGAGGTCACCACATCAGGAAGAACTGTATTAAAGGGTCACAGTATTAGGAAGGTTGAGAACCACTGCTCTGTATTCACCCAGATCATAATATTTACCTGTCTTACCAGGATTGAATGCTTATTTTTGTACACTCAGGGTATCTAGTCATTTATTAAGCATTTATTGGGTATTTTTGAGTGCTTGACACTGTGTTAGCTTAGGCAATAAAGAGAAATAAGAGGCCAGGCATGATGATATATAGCTATAATCCCAGCATTTGGGAGGTAAGAAATAAGAGGGCCATGAGTTCAAGGCCAGCTTGAGCTGCATGAGACCCTTTCTTTGAAAAGAAAAAGCTACAGGCCTTACCATGTAGTTGGAACAGGAGCTGGGGTCAGTTAGCCGGGCTTCTCTTGGCAGGTGTCAGGCTCAGCAGCACCCCCTGGTGGAAAGGCTCTAATACTGTAATATTGCCCTCACCTGGCCAGGTGCCGGATGTGCTCACTGACCTTCTACTCAAAGTCGGAGATGCAGATCCACTCCAAGTCACACACCGAGACCAAGCCCCACAAGTGCCCGCACTGCTCCAAGACCTTCGCCAACAGCTCCTACCTGGCCCAGCACATCCGAATCCACTCAGGGGCCAAGCCCTATAGTTGTAACTTTTGTGAGAAATCCTTCCGCCAGCTCTCCCATCTGCAGCAGCACACCCGGTAAGGCTGCTCCCACCCTCTACCTGGCTACAAAACCCCCAAGGCCATGTGGCCTGTGCCAACTGTTCTCTCCTTTGCCTTTTGAAATTTTATTCTCTTGTTACTGTCAGAAAATTAAACTATGTATCCTAGCAGTGTGGGGGGCCTTGAAAATTGTGATTTCCGGTCCCCAACTCTGGAACAATTTTTGTGGTTTCTCTCTGTGTCTGTTTGGAAATCTTCTACAGAGCAGACCCTGCTTTTACTATATGCTTCAGTTCAGAGCCATGGTGTGCATTCAACTTCAGGTCCATGGGGAACAGGCGGTATTGGCCTATGTTCAAATTGCTATTTGGAAACAGGGTAACTGTGGTGAGTGTGCAACCTTAGGAAGAGGCCCAGGGTTGACAAGACTGAATACTGTAAGGTCACCAAGAGCCATGGGTTGCAGCTCTTCATCATCTCACTGCCATTCTAGCCACCGACTTGCAGTCAGCAACAACCTAGACGTGGGTGTCCTCTTCATTAGCCTCTCCAGCCGGAGCGTGATTGGGAGGAGGGGGGAGGGGTGCTCTCATCCGACAAGCAACATCCTTTCACCCAGCAGAGGGCTGAGCCCGTGGTGTCGAACTGCTTCCTCCTCCCCCTTCCCTCCTCTCCTCTCCGGCAGGATTCACTCCAAGATGCACACGGAGACCATCAAGCCCCACAAGTGCCCGCACTGCTCCAAGACCTTCGCCAACACCTCCTACCTGGCCCAGCACCTCCGAATCCACTCGGGGGCCAAGCCCTACAACTGTTCCTACTGCCAGAAGGCCTTCCGCCAGCTCTCCCACCTCCAGCAGCACACACGGTAAGGGAGAGGGGCGGGCTACTGATCCCGCCCCGCTGGCATGCCCTCCCCAACCCCCGCCCCGGACACACACAACCACCCGCATGCGGGGGGCGGGGGAGAGACCTGGCTGGAGGTGAGACCTGGCTGGAGGAGAATATGACTGGCAACAGAGAGAAAAGAACTGGATGCCAAGAGAACCTTTCTGGAGCACAAACCGTTTCAAAAAGACACAGTGATTGTTTGGTATTTCTTGATTGATTAAAGAGAGACAAACTTGGAACGAAGATGACCATCTCCTTCACTTTCCTCCCTGAAAATACCAAGCACACATCTTACCAGATTTCTTCTTTGGTGCTAAGCAAAGACATTCGATTTCAGAAGACCTTCTTCTGGCCCTCAAGACACTAATTACGAGTGGGAGACATAATCACATATAAGCTGGCACCAGCCTGGATATCACACTCACAGCAACAAGCAAGAGCCCAAGGAATGTAGTCCAAGAGTAGAGCACAAACGGAAACTGAGAACTGAAAGCCAACTGAAGGAGCGCCTACTTGATCAAGAGGATTCTCGCATCTGATCCATCACTGTGGCCTTACTAGGAGAAGGGAGTCTGACACTAGAAGAGCTGATGGTTTCCTTTGGTGAGATCTCAAGATGAAGTGGAGTCCAGACTCTTGGCAACTGGCCATCTCACCCTGCTTCTTACGGATGTGATGTTCTTACCCAAAAGTGATCAGACACTGTCTCGAGTTTGCTGTCTTCATATATTTGAGGCTTTGTCACAGATGGTTCTGAAGTCCCTGAAAAGGAGCAGGTGTTGGTGCATCCTCCCGTCTTGAGCTTATCTTAGTAGATAGAGGGCCCTGTGGTGTAGGGAAGGTTAGATTGGTTCTAACCTCAGGATTTCCTGTCGGTAAGGGCTTAGACTGGGGGGAAAATCCCTAGGAATTTCCATGGGTTTCCACTAATGTCACCACTGCTTTCAACAATCATTGTAACTTGTCCTTTGATTTCAGAACTATCTCTGGCTATGATGCTCAAGGTTGAAGGAACAGTTTCTGCCTGTAGGGTGGGGACCAAGGAGGAAGTGTTATGTATTTTTCTTTTTCCTTACAATTGTAGTTACCTTTTGTTTCTGAACATTCACTGCGGGATGGTTACTGTAGGAGCAGATTTATATACCAAGTCATGATCTGCCTGTGTCCTGGATGCCGAGGCCTCAGTCCCTTTTCTCCCAGCACAATGAGGCTCTGCTTGAGCTCGGTGCTACAGACAGTGACCAGAAATCAGGCACTTGAAACCACTCCAGGTCAAAGAGCTAAAGCTAGTGCCTCATGCAGGTGTATCTGAGCAGCTTCCTCAGGAGACAACCTGAAGAACCCGAGTCTGGTACGGAGCTAATCTATAGTGACCTTGCTGATGGCCATACTCTTTTTTTCATCCTCTGCAGAATCCACACCGGTGATAGACCATACAAATGTGCACACCCGGGCTGTGAGAAGGCCTTCACACAACTCTCCAATCTGCAGGTAAGTATCTGGTTTCCACATAAGACCTTGAGTTTGAGACTTGGGAGTGACATTTGGCTAGTACAGGTTCTCAGAGGTTTTCAGAAGAACTAAATTCTCTTTAAAATTACTGAGGTGAAGCTGGACCTGCTAGCCTTTAATCCCAGCTACTTGGAAGGCTGAGGCAGAGGATCCAAAGTTCAGGGCCTGGCTGTGGTACAAAATGAGCTCAGGTCTTAATGATAACAGCTTCTCAACATTTAAGAAAATAAAAGAGTTGAGGAGTTAGCTCCCAACAACAGTAAAGTGCTTGCCACAAACATGAAGGTGTGATTGATCCCTAGATCCCACTTTAAATAAAACAGCAGCAGTTTCGTTCGGTATGAGCTTGTTACCCCAGCACTGGGAAAGTGGACAGAGGCAGGTCTTTGGAGCTCTCTGCCAGCAATCCTGACCACGTTGGCTAGCCCCAGGCCAGTGAGAGGTTGTCTGAGAAAACAAGGGGGGGCTCCTGAGTAGTGACACCAAAGTTGTCCCTAGCCACCACATGCATGTGCAACTGAACACACACCCATGTGTGTTTTTAAAAGACTAAGGGCTGATGAGATGGCTCCGTGGCTAAACATACATATCATGCAAGCCTGACTCCCTGAGTTGGACCCCTAGAGCCAACAGTGCAAGAAGAGAACTAACTCATAAAAGGGATCCATTATCTTCTACCCATGTGCCATGACAGGTACACCCACAATAATAAAATTTAAGGGAAAAAAGGATTGATTCTGTAGCTCACTAATAGTACTTGCCTATATGTGCCAGGCTATAGTAGGTTCATAGTACAATACCACATTTTAACGTACCACATTTTAACAAAAACAGTACCCTTAGGTGGCTAGGAATGGTGGCATGTGCTGGACTGCATAGTCAGAAGAAACAGAAAATTGGGGTCTGGAGAAATGGCTGAGCTTAGAGTTTAGAGTACCCATGTCAGGTAGCTTACCACCACCTACCTAGAGCTCTAACCCCAGGGAACCCAGTGCTCTTCTGACCTCCCCAGGCACCTGTACAAATATGTATATAAAAATAAATGTTCAGCCGGGTGGTGGTGGCACACGCCTTTAATCCCAGCACTCGGGAGGCAGAGGCAGGCGGATCTCTGTGAGTTCGAGGCCACCCTGAGTTCCAGGAAAGGCGCAAAGCTACACAGAGAAACTCTGTCTCGAAAAACCAAAAAAAAAAAAAAAAATGTTCAAAAACAGCTGACAACCTGGGCTACATGAAACTCTCTCAGAAAACAAAGCAAAAAAGTAATCACAATATATAAAACAATTGCATGTTAGCATTAATAGAAATAAATATTCCCAAATCCCACTAAAAGAATTTAATGGGAGAATGATATTATTTCACATTTTGTAAGGCCCCCCCCCACAGCCCACTCTAGGCAAGCGCTCTACCACTGAGCAACACACCCAGTCCTTGTGAGGTGTTTTTTTGTTTGTTTGTTTGTTTGTTTGTTTGTTTTAAATACTTAAATGGTGTGTCTGGCCTTGAACAGTCTTTTTTTTTTTTTTTTTTTGGTTTTTCGAGACAGGGTTTCTCTGTGTAGCTTTGCGCCTTTTCCTGGAACTCACTTGGTAGCCCAGGCTGGCCTCGAACTCACAGAGATCCGCCTGGCTCTGCCTCCCGAGTGCTGGGATTAAAGGCGTGCGCCACCACCGCCCGGCCTGCCTTGAACAGTCTTTTAAGTGCTAGGATTGTAGGTGTGTGCTGCAACGACCGGGGTTTTTGCACGTTTCTTCAGTCTTTGGCTTAGCTATAAGTGAACATACTCTTTGACCTGACGTAGTCAGTCTAACAGAGAACAGGAGTGCAGAGGCAGACATTTGTATTTTGTGCGTGTGGCTGTGTTATGGCTGTTTATGCATGAGTAGAGGTAACACTTGGATGTCTGCTCCTGTAGCTCTCTGCCTCATTTCGAGACTTTCGTACTGCAGCTAGAGCTCATCATACTTGACTAGACCAGTAAACCTGAGGCATCCTCCTGTTTCCGCCCCTGCCCAGCACTGAGATTCTTGGTGCATGCCATCACACCCAGCTCTTAGGTGGATGCTGAGGGTGTGAAGTGGGGTTCTTAACACACAGAAGCACTCTACCCACTGACTCTCTCCTCAGTCCTTGTCTCGGTATTTTGAAGAGTTCTGATTATGTGAGCCCCTGAAAAGGGCCAGGTAGCCCCCAAACCCCCCTTTAAGAGCCACTGGAAGAGGGAGACCAGGTAGGTGTAAGTTGTCGTCGTAACTTTCCGAACCCTGGATTCATGCTGTATAGTAGACATCTCCCCCTTAGCCACTAGTCCTGACGTCTCATTCAGAGCATTCTGTACTGCCTTCTTGTAGAAAGGGAAGCTAGGATGGCCTCTGCTTACCCCGGGCTCTCCCGCCATGAAGGCCAAGGAAGGAACGGTACTCATTTTGGTTTCTCTTGTTTGTTTACAGTCTCACAGACGGCAGCACAACAAAGATAAACCCTTCAAGTGCCACAACTGTCACCGAGCATACACAGACGCAGCCTCACTAGAGGCTCACTTATCTACACATACGGTGAAGCATGCCAAGGTGTATACCTGCACAATCTGTAGTCGGGCATACACATCGGTAAGTGCCTGCTACCTTCCCTTCCCGGGTCTCTGTCCCTTCCTGATGGAAGTCTGCTGGTGAATGGCTTGTTGTGTACTTGCCCCTGCTCTCTCTCGCTCAGTAGATAGAGTCAGTATTCAGAGATAATTAACGCCATAAGCAGTGGTTCTTCATTAGACATATAAGATGAGCTTTTGTGATAGAGAAAGGTTTCGGGTATTTTCTGTGATATTCTAGAACAAGATTATCAAATGGCTTCACTCAGAGATGGTTGAGAAAAAGAACTTTCTCTGTGCCCACAGTGACTTCTAAAAGTCCCAGTCCTTTACCGCACTCCAGAATAACCCTTTACAGCCATTACAGAGTAAGAGCCCAGAGTGATAGCTGCAGGTCTTCTCTTTCTTTCATCTTAACTTCTCTTTACCGTCTCTCTAGGAAACATACCTTATGAAACATATGCGCAAACACAACCCTCCTGATCTTCAGCAACAAGTGCAAGCAGCAGCGGCGGCGGCAGCAGTGGCCCAGGCCCAGGCCCAGGCCCAGGCTCAGGCTCAGGCTCAGGCCCAGGCTCAGGCCCAGGCCCAGGCCCAGGCTCAGGCTCAGGCCCAGGCTCAGGCTCAGGCTCAGGCCCAGGCCCAGGCTCAGGCTCAGGCTCAGGCTCAGGCCCAGGCTTCCCAGGCATCACAACAGCAGCAACAGCAGCAACAGCCACCACCACCACAACCACCACACTTCCAGTCCCCTGGGGCAGCTCCCCAAGGTGGGGGTGGTGGGGACAGCAACCCGAACCCTCCACCCCAGTGTTCCTTTGACCTGACCCCCTATAAGACGGCGGCAGAGCATCATAAAGACATCTGCCTCACTGTCACCACCAGCACCATCCAGGTGGAGCACCTGGCCAGCTCTTAGAGATCCGTACTGCCATCCACTGGAAAGAGGGAGGAGTTCTGGGCCCTCCTATGTCAACTCCTCTTGTTGGGAAAGTTCTCTTCTTCCTTGACAAGTCCTGTCTCCAGCTCCTTGGTCCTCAGGCATGGCTTCCTTCGCAAGATAACCATCCTTAATCTCAGCTGCTCCTGATTGACAAAGGAATCTTGAGCTGATAGTGTTATCCAACAGCCCCATCCAAGCAGAGCTTTTAAAACTGGGGGTTGGTGCTTGAGAGAGGATCTGCTGTGACCTCACATCTTGTCCAGTGTGGGCACTTACCTTTCTCTCTTCTCATCCTCAAAGTTGGGGCCGACAGAAGGCTAGCGGCTGGCCTCCCAGATAACAGAAAAGGAAGCTCTAAACGCAACCAGCCTTCCGTTCTACGCTTACCTGTAAAAGAACAGGTTCTGCACGTGGCCTGACCCCTGTGAGCCATTTTCTTTCCCTTACATGGTCTCACTTCCTATTGGGTGGTGACTACCCTTTTATTTGTACGGGGGACGGTAGCTGATACATGGTCGCCAAGGTGCCAGAGATCCCCAGGTGACCACGGGTGGTATAAGAGAATGGGTTATGATTTTTCCTCCAAGTCTCCTTCCTTCTCTGCCAACCAAGGGCCTATATACTCCGCCTCACCACCCCAGTCCAAGGAGCTGTGGGAGCTGTGTTCTCTGCAAAACCCCAGCCAGGCTATTGCAGAGAAGGGAGAAGTCAGAGCACACACAAGGACTGGACTTAGCTCCCTAGGTGCCACGGTCAGATGCCAGACATGGATTTATATATAAATATATATATATAAATATATATATATACCTGCTCATCACGGCCATCTTTGTTGTAACCATTTCTGTGTTTATAAATGCATTATCTCTGAGAATTTTCATATTGATGTTTTGTTTTTGTCTTATTTTTCTCCACCTTGTCCTCTGGCCATGGCATTTTAATTTTCTTTTACCTTTTAATTTTTTAAATCATGGCAGATTTCAGAGAAAAGAAAATTAAAATAATCAGGAATTATACAGTTGTTATAAAGCAATTTAAAAATGAAAATTCTTATGTACAAACTAAGGGGTGTTTTTAGAACATTGTATAGAAATAAATTCATGTTTAAGGATGAGAGCAGTGAGCTACTGATGTAAGCTAGCATGGGAAAAGCTATTTGGGGAGATATTCAGGACAGCATTAAGTACTTAAACTGGAATGTGTGAAGAATGAGTGCTTGTGTGATAAGCCCCTGTGTGAATCCTCAGCCACTTCCAGTTTAGGAACATTTGTGTACAAATTCTGTCGTGGGGATTGCTTGCCTACATCCGCGGTGAGAGCAAGGTTTCATTTAACAAAACAGCTATATTCCTTACTCTTTGCCCTCCACACATCAAAAAAAGGGGGCGGGGAAGTATGGCCTCTTCAAAGGACCTGCACTACCCATGCCTTCCTATTTTGTCCAAATTCTACTGGGCATTGTGTACATATGTGTGTGTATCATTAAACTGCAGTGACTAAGACCAGAGGTTTCCGGTGATGGAAACCATAACCAGCTACTGGGCTTAGGACTGAAGAAAATGCAAAATGCAGTGAGCTTCCCATGATACAATGGTTATCATGTTCACCATACAGTGGAAGACAGTTGTGCTGGACAGATCAAGAAACCTAAGACTTCTCACAGTCTACCATGAGAGGATTCGGCCTAATTTCCAAGACTGCATCATGAAGATAAAATCCTTCATACAGTACTGAAAAAGTTGACAAAGTTCTCAGACCTGAGAACTGACCAACAGCCATTACCTAGTGATGTGGATAAGTAAGTCCCATTTAATTTGGGACTAGCCATCCAGAACAGTATCTCAGTATGCCATTGTTGGTTAGCTTCTTGATGCTTTTTTTCTCCTCTCACTGACTACTGAGAGTCTCTGACGACCCTGTTTCCATCACAAGTATTGGAATAAGTACCTTTGTGGGTGAATGTCCATTCCCACTCCCACCTAATGATAATGTTGCCTACTGCTACTCTCGTTGTATAGCGAAAAGAGCTGGCAGGGATAAAGTTATCCCAACAGCATGCTCTTGTCCTACTGCCCTGCTTTAGCATCTGCTCAGTAGTAAATGGGTATCTTTACATATTTGGTCAAAGGGAGCTAAAATTTTAAAAGTATGCTGTGTGGTGTAATTATTGTGAAAGATGTATGAATTAGAGGTGACAGCTGTCTTCAAGAATCCACCACCACTATTATGTTACGGGGTTTGAGTTGTTTCCCTAAGGTAGCAGCAACCTGCCAGGCTTTCACTTTTGTACAATGGATGATACGTTTGACTAGGGGGATGGCTGATGTCTAGGTGGTCTAGCAATCATAAACCTTGATGACCCAGACCTTTTAGAGTCATGTTAA
Source organism: Peromyscus californicus insignis (assembly GCF_007827085.1). Lineage (NCBI taxonomy): Eukaryota > Metazoa > Chordata > Mammalia > Rodentia > Cricetidae > Peromyscus > Peromyscus californicus. The sequence goes on from NW_026294584.1 coordinate 138,974,274, forward strand.
CATCATACATAAATTAAAATACAAAACAAAAACATGGGATCTCCCGTTAATAGCACAACTGCAAAATCAATGAGTGTTGTGCTCTTTGTGAACGTTTGTTGAGTATAAAGAACAGGAACCTTAGCCTGGTGTGACAAACGCCTTTAATTCCGGCACTGTCGAGGCAGAGACAGGCAGATCTCTTAAATTGGAAGACAGCCAGGGCTACACAAACCCTGTGTTGTAAAAAATTAAGTGAACAGAAGTGCAAAAGGTTACGTTTTGCAAAGCCTGACAACTTCAGAAGAAAGCATCTGCCTCAGAGACTACCTGCTTCAGCTTTGATGATCAAATTCAAAATAAGCAAATAGCTGTTTTCCCTACTTGCTGAAAGGAGGGATTTACAGAATACCAGACTGAACAGTTTCTTCCCCCATTTACCAAACATGCCTGTTGGAAGGAAAAAGTTTGCTAGAGAATGCAAAATGGCGACCTTGCGTGATGTCATACCTGCCTCAGTAACATACTGGCGTCCTATTAAGGGCGGAAGCAGGCTAAAGCAGCTTCGCTGTGGGCGATCGTGACTAGCCATGCAAAAAGGTTCAATGTCGGGCGGATGTGTCTGGGGGCGATATTATAGTAAGGGCGGAAGTTCTTTTAAGTACGGAAAGGATCTAATCCAAGAATGGCTCCAGCGCCTGTCTGGTTTCAGTCACTTCCGGGGCGGATCGGAAGTTGCTTTGTTTTGCTTCAAGATGGCTGCTGGGATGTATTTGGAACATTATCTGGACAGTAAGAGCCGGCTGAAGAAGGGGGTCATGGGACATAGAGTGGTGTGGAGGGTCCGGGTTGACAGAATCTATGGCTCTGAGGTCCTGGGGGCCTGAAGCTCACAGTTGGGAAAGGGTTCCGTGGGAGGATTTATTCGAGGGTGAATAAGGAGGGGGCGGGGCAGTGGCAATACAGGCCTCGCTCCTGTTGTAGACGAGGGAAGGGGCTGCCCGGTGGGGCCAGGGTTGTGTTTTGAAGGGTTACGGGGAGCAGGGAAGGTATTTCCTGACTCTCTCCTCTAGGGTCCCTGGCCTCAGGGTATATTTTTCTCTCCTAAATTGCACAGGGTCGTTATCACTGCCATTTGGAGTGGCTGCAAATATTTGATCTAGTCTCCTTTAGTCATTTATGTCCCCAGAGTGGCCAGGTGGATGGAGTGGGACGACCACTTGAGTTGTTACACTGGAACGCTTTACTTCGTGAGCAAAATCCAGTTCTCATATAATGAATGTGTGTGTGTGTGTGTGTGTGTGACTGGGAAGTGAGAAATAGTCTGGAAGTAGATTAAACGCCAAACTAAGATGTTTGCGTCTTAATATAGAGTATTGACTTTATTAAAGGAAAAGTAAATGACCAGTTTATGATAGCAGTCCAATTCAGAGATGCAAACCTGATCTTAGAGAATGACAGAAACTTTTAGATATTAAATGTGACAAGATTGATTGGATGATGTCGTTATTAAGAGAGAAGGAAAAAATCAAGGTGAATTCTTCTGCTTGGAAAATAAGATAAATGATAGCGACAGCAGTGTAGGAGATTCAGGAGTCATAGCAATATATTTATTTTTGCCTTAGACATAGGCATAAAGTCTGTGACAGTGAGATTCTTTAGGGAAAAGAAAGTGAGGAAGTAAAATGACAAAATCTCAAGAAAACAGCGTTTAAAGGATAAGACATCCTTGAAGTTACCAGAAGATCTGTAATTTAGTATTTGCAATACTAGGAGGAAGTAAGTCACTTGATCGAGAAGGTAGTACCAACTGCTTCAGACTTTTCTTTAGAGGAAGACAAAAGATGGATCATTTGATTTTGGTAATGTGCTGGTGACTTAAAGTAATCATAGTGAACTGGTGCCCGCAGACTTGAGAAGTTCAAACAATAGAAGCAACTTTTTGGTTTTTTTGTTTTTAAGACAGTGTCTAATGTAGCCCAGGTTGACCTCGAGTTTGATACACAGCTGAGGGTGACCTTGAACTCTAGGTCCTCTTTCCACCTCCCTGTGCTGAGAATTGTAAACATGTGACACCGTGCCTGGTGTAGTAGAAACATTTTTAAAGTGTGAGTTGGCTTCACAGAAACACTTTAAAAGTTCGGTGGGTGTGGTGGCACATCCCTTTGTTCCCAGAATTTAGGAAGATGTCTGAATTTGAGACCTACTGATCCATGTAGTGAGATCTAGGCCAGCCAGGGCTACATAATAAGACCCCGTCTCAAAAAAAAATGTGACAGTAGAGCATTTGCCTATCAGGTGCAAGCCCCTGGATCTGAGGTTCAGTCTCCATCACCAAAGGGGGGAAATTAAAGTGTAGGAAGAAATTTTGCTTCTATGGGGAGGCTTAGCTAATAATGCATTTTATTCAAGTATTCACTGGGCACTTTCTGTATACATGGCAATTCTAAACACAAGGAAAATTTAAAATTGATACAGACATGTATCTGTCCTGGAAGGTTAGGGAGACAGACAGGGAGTAACTATGTTAATTATTTAGTTATGGTTGGATAGCTACTAAAAGCATAGCTAGACAACCTTGACAGCCTATCAGAGTCTGGGAAAGTCAGGTTCTGGGCTGAACTTTGAAGAACGAGCAGAAATCCAGTAGGCGAGTGGGTAAGGTGGGCGTGGGAGGAGGAAGACAGCTCTTGGGAAGCTGCTGGTGAGTGTGAGGCGCTCACCAGGCCAGAGCAGAGCAGAGAGATGGCATGGCTGAGTGAGATAAGCAGGGTGGGAAGTGCAGAACGCAAGCATACGGAGTCACTGGAAGCTGGCAGCCTGCGTGATGATTCCGAAAGGAACTAGAGTGGGACTTTGAAGTCGAGGATGAAGAAGATGGCGGCGGAAACTGAAAACAGTGGGAAAACTGGTTTGTAGAGTGTCACCGAAGAGGAAGGGGATGGGATGGTGACACAGATAGGCGAGGCTTCTCTTTTGAGAAAATGCAAATGAATCTTTCACAGATAAATCCATCATTTCAGGGCTGGCATGTTAAGAATGCCTACCTACCATGCAGGAGACCCTAGGTCTGATCCCCACCACTGCATAAACCTGGCATATATACACAGGACTATTAGGTCTCAACACATGGGAGGTAGATATACAAGAATCAGAAATTCATTTTTGCTCATCCTTTGCTACATAACAAGTTTGAGGCCAGCCTAGGCTACAGAGACCCTGTCACCAAAAGAAAAAAGAAAAAAAAAATACACTTTCAAATGAGGGGAAACTGAACTGCACTTCATTTTTTAATGTTGAGTGACATATTTTCAGAAAATGATTTTTAAAATTAATTTTTAGTTATGCATCTGTGTGGATGGTGTCTGTTTATGCACGAGTGCAAGTCCTCTTGCCGCCCAGCAGCACTGTGTTCCCGCCAGACCTGGAGTTGAGGCACTTGTAAGCCACTCAGCATGGGAAGTGCAAACCACACTCTGGTCCTCTGGAAGAACAGCCAGTGCTCTTATCCACTGAGCATCCCTCCAGCCCCTGCACTCTACTTTTGTGTGTCGGTCTGTTTGTTCTATTTTGTTTTTCCTTTCAAACAGCATCTTAAGCCAGGCATGGTGGCGCACGCCTTTAATCCCAGCACTCGGGTGGCAGAGGTAGGTGGATCTCTGTGAGTTTGAGGCCAACCTGGGCTACAGAGTGAATTCCAGGACAGCTAGGGCTGTCTCAAACAAAACAAAACAATGTAAACCAGGCTGGCTTCAAATTCCCTATGTGGCTGAGGCTGACTTGAGCTCCTAATTCTTCTGCCTCCTGCTGCTTCCAGCTTGAACTTCATTTTAAAAGGAGCTCTAGGGCCAAGGATGTAGCTCAGTGGTAGAGCCACTTGCCAAGACCTGTATATAATCCAGTAACTATATTTCCCTGTCTTCCCAGGTATTGAAAACCTCCCATTTGAATTACAGAGAAACTTTCAGCTCATGAGGGACCTAGACCAAAGGACAGAGGGTACGTACAAAATAACAGGCTCTTGTTGATCATCATTTATTTTCCTACTTTCTGTTATCATACCATCTGGTATAATCTGGAGGACTGTGACTTATATTGTGTGTGTGTGTTTGGGGGGTGTATGAGTGTTTTGCCTGTATGTATGTCTGTGCATCATGTGTGTGCCTGATGCACAAAGAGGTCAGAAGACAGTATCGGATATCTGGAACTGGAGTTAAGGATGGTTCTGAGCCACCATGTGGGTGCTGCGATCTGAACCCAGGTCCTCTGCAAGAGCAGCAAGTTCTCTTAATCACTGAGCCATCTCTCCAGCCTGTCTTTCATGGAATTCTTACAAGAAGATAATGGTCATCCTCATTTCTACTTTTCCACATCAAATGGAGTATTGAGACAGTGCCTCAAGAAGTTAGACCTGCTGAGCTGGCAAGACAGCTCATGGGTAAAGGTATTTGCTGCCGAGCTGACAACTCGGATTCCATCCCCAGGACCCACACAGTACAAGGAAAGACCCCCTAGGAAGTTGGTCCTCTGACCACCACCTGGAAGTGATTCTACACATTCATCCACACACATACAAATCATGCACACAAAATAAATAAGCAAGTAAGGTTCAGAGCTACTATGATTTTTGTACCTTCCTCAAAAATTCAAGACACCAACCCTAGACATTGCTGCCATTTTTGTTGGTTACGTCTGCATGATAACCACAAGTTATACCTCGTTGCGTTGTTTATGTTATCATAAAATACACAGGGTGTTAGACTACAGTTCATGTTGGTTGACAGGAACTTTGCTGAGAAGCTCTTAAAAAGAAAGAAGGGCCAAGCATGGTAGCACAGCAGATAGATCTTTGTGAGTTCGTGACCAGTCTGGTCTCCATACTGAATTCCAGTTTCAGGCCAGCTAGGACTACACAGTGAGACCCTATTGTGAGGGGCGGGGGGATTTTTTTTTTAAGGTCATCCTCAGGTACATTCCCAGTTTAAGGTATACCTGAGAGACCTTTTCTCTAAATGAATAATTAATAATAAAACTAACCAATAAAAATACAAGCAAGAGAAAGAAAACAGAAGGCGTCACTTACCATCAGGAGCTCTCTACTGTGTTCTATCACTCATGCATTAGATATTATCTCAGGCCTTGGACACGGAGCAGACTGGGCTACACTGAGGTGTCCATTTGGAGCCTCAGGAAAGCTCCACCACAATGCTCAGGTTGGTCTGCACCAGTTTTAAAGTTGAGTTGAAGGTGCCCCGATACCTACTGAAGGATATGTAAGTCTCACATTCCATTCTGTGTAGCCATGTTCAAAGAGGTAACGGGCTAGGATATGCAAAGCCGTGTCTTAAGTTAACTCTGGCTAAGTTTCTTCATGAAAGTGAATATTACCTAACATCTGCCACTGACAGCTGCCTGCCAGATGGTCAGAATCAGCTGGATTTCTCTGTAATGAAATTCTAACTCGAGTCCATGCTCTGAGACCAGCTGGAGATTATGGAATTGTGCTTTTCCCACGTCTCCTAAAGGCCTGGCATACAGTGAAGTATGAGCATAGCATGCTCCCAGATGCTCCCCATTGTCTGGTGGTCCACTGTGCTACAGTCTTTGCCTCTTCCCATTGATATTTATATGAGCCCTGACTAATGTCAGGGAGTAGGCATCTTCAGGTCAGTGTTCTGGGACATCGCCAGCCCTCTGTCTAGTATTAAGGTGTTTCGAGCAATATCTAAAATGAACAAACAGAAAAAAAAATGACAAGAATTGTAAGCAAGTTGTAATTGATGAGCAAAGAAAGATGGGCAAGCTGGGTATGGCGGCTCACACCTGTAATCTCAACATTCAGGAGGCTGGGGCAGGAGGATTTGCTTCTGTTTTAGGCCAGCCTGGACTATATAGTATGTTCTAGACATCTTGAGCTACAGAATGAGACTTGGTACTCAAAAAACAGTAAGAAAAAAGTAGGATGGACAGTAAGGATGCAGAAGCAGCATTCCTTGGAGGAATTAGGACCTAATGTTAAAATTTCAGACCCAGCACTATGGCGGCTTAGGCAGGAGGATCATAAATTCGAGGCCGACCTGGGCACCACCCTATCTCAGAGAGAGAGAGAGAGAGAGAGAGAGAGAGAGAGAGAGAGAAAGACCTGGAGGCCACAGCACCAGTAAGTGACTCGGCCTGGTTTGCAGCAGTCAGGTCTGTTGGGGGATGCGGTTAAGACAAGAAACAAGGTGGCCTTTGGAACCGAACTCATGAGGCAAGCAGCAAGCAAGCCCTGCAAAGAAGCGTCTTGAACTGTCATCAGAAGTGCACCTCATGTTAACATGTACACGGCTGGGAGTCCCACAGTGCCTCTGGTAGCTTCAGTTCCAACTCTGGCAGCCATGTGTTCTGCACCTTGAAGGCACTTGCAGACAGTCTCAGCCAGGCACAGTGGCACATGTTTGTAATCTCAGCGCTAGGGAAGCAGAGGCAAGAGGATATCCCAAGTTCAAGGCCAGCCTGAGCTACATACTGACACTGTCTCAAAACATACCAGAAAAGGCCCAAATAATTTCAGTGTTGCATTTCCCGAATACAAGGCACAGTACCTGTGAACGTTCAGTACATTTCAGTTGGAAGGTCTTGATGGCCGATGGAAAAGGTCCAAGGAACAAGAGGAAGAAGTATGCTTCATCTACCCACCAGGGGCCATTGTGACCCAGGCCTCTGTCTCTGTTGTAGACCTGAAGGCTGAAATTGACAAGTTGGCCACTGAATATATGAGTAGCGCCCGCAGCCTGAGCTCCGAGGAAAAACTGGCCCTTCTCAGACAGATCCAGGAGGCCTATGGCAAATGCAAGGAATTTGGTGACGACAAGGTGCAGCTTGCCATGCAGACCTATGAGATGGTATGGCCCTGTTCACGGCTTCCCACCTACCTCCCGTCTAATCCTCAGGCTCTTAGACCCTCCTTCAGCTGTGTTGGGATCTGTTTGGGGTCTGGAAGAGTCATCGTCTGTTTCCAGTGAAGGAAACAGCTTTGTACCTTCCCCCGTCTTCCTCCCCACAGGTGGACAAACACATTCGGCGACTGGACACAGACCTGGCCCGCTTCGAGGCTGATCTGAAGGAGAAGCAGATCGAGTCAAGTGACTATGACAGCTCTTCCAGCAAAGGCAAAAAGAGTGAGGAGGGGGGTGGGGCCAACTCCAGCTCTGAGGGACCAGTGTCACCTGGAACAGGAGCAAAGAGGACTTAACCATCTTTTTGTCTTTGCCTTCCGGCTTACCCTTTCTTCCTAGAAGGCCGGACTCAGAAGGAGAAAAAAGCTGCCCGTGCCCGTTCCAAAGGGAAAAACTCAGATGAAGAAGCCCCCAAGGCTGCCCAGAAGAAGTTAAAACTTGTGCGCACGTGAGTACATCAGAGGACGCCCACCTCCCAGCAGCACCGCCTCTTGCCACTCTCCCTGTTTCTGTGCCAGTAACTCTCTGTCACTTTGGTGTCTGCTGGATGGAGAAGAAGCCTTCTGTCATTTGCCTCACCACAATCTCCTGCCACCTCCAAGCTCAGGTGGTAGCTTCCCTTCCTGCAGGTGACATTTGTCTTCCTCTTGGCATGCAGAAGTCCTGAGTATGGGATGCCCTCAGTGACCTTTGGCAGTGTCCATCCCTCTGATGTGTTGGATATGCCTGTGGATCCCAACGAACCCACATATTGCCTTTGTCACCAGGTCTCCTATGGAGAGATGATTGGCTGTGACAACCCAGATGTGAGAACCCTTTGCCTCAGGGTTGGGGGAGGAGCTCCGAGGGGCACGAGGGGCATGAATAAAAGGAGCAGGCACTTTATTCAGTTGGAGAGAGGGAGTGCAGGATAGGATAGTGGTTGGACTGGGTTGCCTGGGGATTTGCAGGAAGTTTCCAAAAGGCTGGAGTAAAGGGGCCCCTCTCAGGAGTCTGCAGCTGGCTCCTCTCCCCTCCAGCTCAGGCCCCTGACTGCTGTGTTCCATCTTCCTTTGCCAGTGCTCCATCGAGTGGTTCCACTTCGCCTGTGTGGGGCTGACCACCAAGCCTAGGGGGAAATGGTAAGTGGCGGCGTGGCAGGAGCTAGTCGGGCTGTCCCAGGGCTGAGTGGGAGAGCAGGCTTCACTTACTTTTGCTTGCCCTGCTCTTTGCCGGTTTTTAGGTTTTGCCCACGCTGCTCCCAAGAACGAAAGAAGAAATAGCTTTCCTTGGATCTCATGCCAGATTTCTTCCGAATCCCCCTGCCCTGGGCTAGTGACAGAGAGGAGCACCTCTGCCGGGGCACTGGGGGTCCAGGGAGATGTCGACAGTGCAGTCCTGTCCTTCTTCTCCCTTCCCCCACTCCTGGTGCTGAGGCTGCATCCAGACCCTGGTAGGGAGGGTGCCACAGCCATGGACGGTATGTGCTCCGTTCCACTCTCTCCTTCAGAGGGAAGTAATCCCACTCACTGTCCTTCTGCCTCCGTGGTGAGGTTGGTGCTGTATTTCAGAGGGAGGGTCCTCTTCATTCCCTTGCTTTGTGTTTAAGGACTGGGCCAGTGGAGTGGGCACTCTCCCAGGCTCCTCCATCTTCCCTTCCCCTACTGGGGCTAGGTAGGATAAACTTCTTCATTCTTTTTTCCATGGTGAGGGATCTTGTAGATCACTTGGACTCTGGCCTAGCTGAGTGATTCCCCCTTCCTCTGTGACCCGGGGATTCATCCTGACTTTGAATGGGAGAGGGTAAGGTGGAGCACAGATAACTCACATGTAAAAGGAACTGGGGTAGGTAAATAAAAGCTATCCATGCTAGCCTGCTGTGTTTATTGTAGAGACTGTCTCCGTACATGTGATAAGCATTCTTTCTGCATCCTCTGGATTGGATGAGAGGCAGGAGGATGGCTTGCCAGAAGTAGGACAAGATGTGAAACCATAATGATACTTGTCCTGTGGTATCCACACCTTTTCCACCTGGAGGGGTGCCTTGCATCGGGGGACTCAGAACTTTGTAATTATGCATCTGCTCTCGGTGAAACACTTTTCACTTAATTCCAATAAATCATGTATTTGCGTTATATGTGTGTGCTGTGATAGTGTTAGCTTGATTTCTTTTACAAACAAAAGATAAATTAAGTATTTGCTTCCCATCCCCCAATGAATTAATTGGTCACCTTTCTCTTGGAAACGTAAGTCCCTTGGACCACTGAACCATTCTACACGTGTGTTCACCTTGGTTGATCCTGCTTTCATTTTAACTTTGGGGCTCCCCCCCCCCCCCCCCAGACAGAGCTTCTCTGTGTAACAGTCCAGGCAGGCCTCAAACTCACAGAGATCCACCTGCCTCCGCCTCCCAAGTGCTGGGACTAAAGGGGTGCACCACCGCCGCCCGGCTTTGGGTCTGTTTCTTACCTAGAGGTGTCCTCCATAGCTCCTGGCCAGGTCGCCCCTGCCTTTTTCAGTCCTGCCCTGCTGCCCAGGGTGCTGCCTAGACTCAGGAGCTAGGTCTCCATACAACTAGGCACATTGCTTCCTTAAGCCCACCTTCTTTGTCTGTAAAAGAGGTGTTAATACACACCCTCTGGGTTTACGGCCAAGCGGCAGGAAGTAGTACGCAGGGCTGAGGTTTTAGCTCTGTGGTGGGAGAAGCGAGGTTCTAGGTTCAATTCCCGGCAGCGCGAAAATGAATTCAAAGCAAGTAGTACCAAGCAGCAGAGGGCTTACTCTGCTGAAGAGGGACCGGAAGGGCTGTGCAGCCTGTGGCTCGGCCCTCGGTCCACGGCCCCCCACAACTGGTGCCCTCACAGGAGTTCACCTCGTGCCCGGCCCCGCCCTCACCTTTGTGACGTAGTAGCCGCGCCTCCTGCCTCCGCGTTAGCCGCCCGAGACCCACAGCTCTCCGAGACTTGGCCCGTTGGAGGTTGCTTTGGTGTGAAAACACGGGTGGATCTTCCCGGGCCATGATGAAACTAGCTGCTGGCTTCCTTCTGCTGCTTCTGGAAGGTGAGAGGCGAGGGTTGGCCGACGGAGGCTGCCCTGGTCTGAAAACGCGGGTGGATCTTCCCTGGGGATTCCTTATGCTCCCAAAGGACTTGAGGCCCCTGCCTCCTGGGAGCCCTTTTCGTGGGTTCTGAGACGGCTGTCTCCATGTGGTAGAACTGGACCACTTCCTGGCTTGGGAAAGGTTGGACTTTTATCTCTTGTCCCTAGAAATCTCTAGGGACACTCTAGTTATCAGGCATCACCCAAGACACCCCCCACTCCCCCGACACCCACACACATACACATAACATGCCAGTTCTTAATTCATGGGGCGTCTACTTCTAGTCTGGGTCTGGCCACTGGACACGGAGTATGTTTGGGGGTAAGGTCTGTTCTCGTCTGTCCCCGTTCCCTGCAGTGCGGCTCCTGCCTGTAACACCTCTCTCAGCTGAGGATTCATCTTCGGCCTCCACTCCAGGCAGCCCTCTCTCATCCACTGAATATGAACGTTTCTTCGCCCTGCTGACCCCAACCTGGAAGGCAGAGACCACCTGCCGCCTCCGTGCAACTCACGGCTGCCGGAACCCCACTCTCGTCCAGCTGGACCAATATGAAAACCACGGATTGGTACCAGATGGTGAGGGCCAGACCGGTGGGGAAACCTAGACACCCAGAGGTCCACTAGGCTCAGGGCAAAAGCTTCGTGCTCATAGAGGGGGCAGGGACACAGCTGGCAGCTCACCCCAGAACCTGTTCTCCACTCGTGGAGACCTTGACCCAGCCCAGGCTTTCCTGTAACCACTCTCCATGGGTGCTGTCCTTTCTTAGGTGCTGTCTGCTCTGACCTCCCGTATGCTTCCTGGTTTGAGTCCTTCTGCCAATTTGCTCAGTATCGTTGCTCCAACCATGTCTACTACGCCAAGGTGAGGAAGGCTGGATCTGTTGATCCAGAACCAAGGTAGAGTGTGTGGGAGTGGGGAGTTGAGGAAGGTGTCCAGGAAGGGCATCATTTAGTTCATCTCCCTGTCAGTTTGCCAAGGTGAGTACGGTCTCACTTCAGTTGCCCACATGGGCTGAACAACCCTTGTTCCTCTGAGTAAAGGAGAGAAGAGAGATTCTGGGGAGAGGCAGAGCTATGCCCTTCCTTCTGTTGCTTCAAAGGGTCCATGTTTTTATTTAAGTCAGCTGGGAAAGAGTGAAGGCAGGCACGTGGCCTAAACAAACGCCCTCTCTTAGGACTACAGGCTCCCTAGAGGAACTGTGTTCCTTCATTCCTGCCCAGGAGCTGTGAAAGCTGTGACTTGCTGGGCAGGGGACTGAGGAGGACCCTGCTGGGGAGGCTGCTCTTGGGAAAAGGCGTTCCCATTCTCCTTTTTTTTGCAGAGGGTCCGATGCTCCCAGCCAGTTTCCATCCTCTCACCCAACACTCTCAAGGAGATAGACTCTCCCCCAGAAGTCCCTGCCACCACCATGACATCCCCCATGGCATCCCACGCCACAGGTGAGACCTCCCATGTTGGGAAACCATGGTGCCCAGGGCTCGGGGTGTCAAACCTTCTCGGTAAGAGTGATGAGTTGGGGAGAAGAGCGAGAAGCTTTTGCTTTGCGTGAAGTAAGTCAAGGCTCTCTTGTCTCAGAGCTTCTTCCACTATCACTTAAGGCCTTCGTCAGAATCTGCTTTTCCTAGTTCCGAAGACAGGTTGGCCTCAAACTCAGATCTCCAGTTAAGAGCACTAGCGCCTCTTCCAGAGAATCTGGGCTCAATTCCCAGCCCTCACAGGGCAGGCCTGGAACAGCCGACGCCCTCTTCTGGCTTCCACAGGCACTGCATGAATGTGATGTACGGGCATATATTCAGGCAAAACACCCATACACGTGAAATGAAAAATAAAAATAAAAACCTTCCAGGCCTTTTGTAAATTCATATTTTCATTTTAGAGAGTGTTTGGACTGGGAGCATAGCTCAATGGTAGAATATATGCTCAGCATATATGAGGCTCTGGGCTTGATTCCTAGGATCCCCCTCATTCAAATATAAGGAATTAGTTGCTAGTTCCTTAGAATACATGGTATTCTCTAGGTGAGATGGATACAAGTAACATTTGTTCTAGGGAACAAGTACATTTGTAAGGCAAGTAGAAAGGTGACATGTACCACCAACATATTCGTTATGGGAATATCTTTTAATTTTGATTTTAGTTAGTTAACTATGTACAAATAGTTTGTGTGTGTGTGTGTGTGTGTGTGTGTGTGTATACATGTATGTGAAAATTAGAGGTCAACACTGAATGTCTTCCTCAGTCACCACATTTATTTATTTTGAGACAGGGTTTGACTATGTAGCCCTGGCTGGCCTGGAACTCACTATGTAGACCAGGCTACCCTGGAACTCACAAAGATCTGCCTCAGTCTCCAGAATGCTAAGATTAAAGGTGTGTACCATCATGTCCAGCTTAAACCACTTGAGTTTTGAAGACTGGTTCTTTCAAGAAACTTGGAGCTAGGACTAGAGAGATGGCCCAGTGGTTAAGAGCCCCAGCTGCTCTTCCAGAGGATCTGGGTTCAATTCCCAGCACCCACATGGCAGCTCACAACTGTCTGTAACTCCAGGTGGTGATGGCTCATGCCTTTAATCCCAACACTTGGGAGGCAGATGCAGGCAGATCTCTGAGTTCAAGGCCAGCATGGTCTACAAGCAAGTTCAGGACAACCGGGGCTACACAGAGAAACCCTGTCTTGAAAAACAAATAATAATAATAATAATAATAATAATAATAATAATAATAATAATAATAATAATTAATAGAAACCTGGAGCTGACTGGCTAGCCTGTAAACCCTCAGCATCCTTCTGTCTCCACCTTCCCAGCACTCAGAGTATAGGCACATGTTCCCATACCCAGCTTTTTTTTTTTTAGGATTTATTACACTTACAGTGTGCTGTCTGCATGTTTTGCCTACATGCCAGAAGAGGGCACCAGATCTCACTAGAGATGGTTGCGAGCCACCACGTGGTTACTGGGAATTAAACTCAGGACCTCTGGGAAGAGCAGTCCATGCTTTTAACCTCTGAGCTGTCTCTCCAGCCCTCCCATCCCAGCCCTTATATAGACTTTAAGGGCTGAACTCGGGTCTCCATGCTTGCAAGTGCTATGCCAACCACCCTGCAGCCCCAATTTCTTGACTGAAAAGCAAGCAAACGTAAAAACTTGTGTTGAGGCCGGGCAGTGGTGGCGCACGCCTTTAATCCCAGCACTCGGGAGACAGAGGCAGACGGATCTCTGTGAGTTCAAGGCCAGCCTGGTCTCCAAATCAAGTTCCAGGAAAGGCGCAAAGCTACACAGAGAAACCCTGTCTTGAAAAAACAAACAAACAAACAAAAACTTGTGTTGATACTGTCTTTGAGATAAGGTCTCCAGCCTCGTGTAGCCTCAAGCTCAGTAGGTAGCCGAGGCTGGACTTGAAGTAGTCCGGTCTCCACCTCCCAGACTGCAGGCCTGTACCACCATGGCAGCATATGCAGATGTGGTTCTCCATGGGGAGGAAGTCTGATCCCTTCTTTTCTCTCTTGGTCCCTTCCAAACCTCGCTGCAGCCACAGAACAACGCCAGGCCTTCCAGCCTTGGCCTGAGCGGCTCAACAACAACGTGGAGGAACTGCTTCAGTCGTCCTTGTCCCTGGGCGGCAAGGAGCAGCAGGGCGGTCACAAGCAAGTGCAGGAGCAGCACAAGCAGGAGCTAGTACAAGATCATAAACAAGAGGACGGGCAGGAGCAGGAGGAGCAGGAGGAGGAAGAGGAGGAGGAGGAGACAAAGCAGGAAGAGGGGCAGGGGACAGAGGAGGGTCTGGAGTCAATGTCCAATCTGCAGTCGTACTCGGAGCCCAAGTTTCAGTCGGAGTCTCTGTCTTCCAACCCTTCCTCCTTTACTCCCCGGGTCCGAGAAGTGGACTCTGCTCCACTGATGATGGAGAACATCCAGGAGCTCATTCGGTCAGCCCAAGAAATGGACGAAATGAATGAACTGTACGATAACTCCTGGAGAAGCCAAAGCACTGGCAGGTACAGGAGATTGTGACCCCCTCATGGGCCCTGCCGTCCCTGCTGCCTTCTTTGGAATTGCGAAGCCCACTTACCAGCTTTGGTCTCCAGACCCACTCAGACCTGCTTAGGCTTCAGGCAGAGCTAGCAATGGCGGGCCCCTCCTGTTCTGTGCTAACCCTTGTTTTAAGCCCCACCCTGGGTTCTGGTCTTATCTCTGGCCTTGATTAGCACTAAAGCCTTCAGAAAGTTATTTCTCCATTTTGTTGTTGTTGTTCTTTCTTTATTTTATTTTTACTTAGGTGTATGTGTGCATGTCTGTGTGTGTGTGTGTGTGTGTGTATATATATATGTGTGTGTATGCACATGTGTGCAGGTGTCCATGGAGGCCAGAAGAGGGCGCCGGATCCCCTGGGACTACAGTAAATGGGTGGTTGTGAGCTACAAGAGTGGGTGCTGGGGACCAGACTTGGGTCTTCTAGAAGAGCAACAACTGCTCTTAACCACTGAGCCATCTCTCCAGCCACTGTTTCTCCATGTTGGACTTCAGTTCCTCATTTGTAAAAGTAGGCAGTTGGTCCAAGGTCCTCTCAGACTGCAGGATGGAAGTCCTCTGCTAAGCATGCTGAATGCATATGACCAAGACCAACTGCTTAGCGGAGGGGAAGAGTAGATGTGGTTTTTCTACCCCACCCCCCCCAGCCCATCCCCACCAGTCTGTACTGTCTTCTTGCAGCCTCCTGCAGCTGCCCCACACGGAGACCATGATGGTGCTATGCTATTCCATTATGGAGAATACCTGCACCATGACTCCCACAGCCAAGGCCTGGAGCTACATGGAGGAGGAGATCCTTGGCTTCGGGGATTCGGTATGTCCACCATGCTATTTAATGGATACATGCCACTGGACATCCCATGGGCCTGGCACTGTGTGAGCCATGGGTGAGGGGGCTGGGCAAGGAAACCATGAGACATAGTTGAAGAGATTCCTTGGAAGGACATCTCCAGCCACCATAGAGGAAGGTTGAAGACCCAGTCTGGAAGCCAGCCTGGTCTTGAATGCATCCTTAAGCTCTTCAAGTTTTCAGCCTGTAAGCCATCCCTTGAATCCCGTTCAGCATCTTCAGTAACTAGCTGCGCCTTAGACTCGGCTCTTTTTCTTTTCAGAAGGTTCATAGAACCTCTTCCTTTTGGGTCTAGTGGTGAAGGCTATAGTCCCGGCTGCTTAGGGGGCTGAAGCAGAAGAGTCACAAGTTCACTCTGTGGAATGGGCAGCAGAGTGAATAGAACTTAGTGAGACCCCGTCTCAAAATAAAAAAGTAAACGGGGCTGAGGATGGAGCTCAGTGGTAGAACACTTGCCTAGCGTGCAGAAGACCCTAGGTTCAATCCCCAGTTCCAAAAAACAATGTGTAACAGAGACCATTTGTATTAGGACTTTCTAAAGAAACAGAGCTGATAGAATGAATATATAGTAAAAGTGGACTTACCAGATTTGCTTACATGATACAGTCCACATAGTCCAACAATGGCTGGAGAGGCTGAGAATCTGGTAGTTGCTTAATCTGTGAGGCTGGACGTCTCAACAGCCCCAGACTGGCGCTGGAGGCCTGAGGATTCCTGCAGAGCTGCTGGTCTTCAGTCTACATTGGAAGCCTGAAGAAGCTTGTTCTAAAATCCGTAAAGGAATGCCGCGTCAGCGTGATAACGGACTTGCCAGCAAGCGTGAAGGCAAGCAGGCGAAAAGCAAAGCCGTCTTCTCCCATCAGTCTGCAGGGTGCTGCCCACATTTAGGATCAGTCTTCCCCCTTCAAATGATCTGGTCAAGAAAATCCCTCCCAGGAGCCCCAGTGGCTTGTTTCTAGTTGATTTCAAATCCAGTCAAGTTGACAACCAAGATTCACCATCAGAAATTCACCCCTTGTCAATTGACACCCAATCTCTTCATGTCATGCTCAATTTCCACATGAAAAAAATGACAATTATAATTCTGCCTACATGTGATATAACTACCCCACATATGATTAAACACATTATTTAAGAATAGGTGGCAAAATCCCTTGAGGAATGCTTAGTGTTTTAGTGTCCCATAATTTACATATGATAATATATATTACAGTACTTAAACACTGATATTATCTCAGTGAGTGTTGCATTACATGATAAAGAAATAGAAGAAAGAAAACAAATGTCTGCTTAATATATGTGTATCTATGCACAAACACGTTCTTAACAAAATAGGACAGGAAACACATCGGTTACAATCCTCATTTCTGTGACTGGTCACATGAACTTAGCTGGTATTTGTAACTACCACCTTCTACTCATTCTGTATTTCCTCCCCTCAGGAAGCACCTCAGAAGGCCTTGGTTCTTTCCCTGGAGGGGTGACCCTTTCCTTTATCCCTGAAGGGTTTGGATCCTGTCATCCTACCTCCATTGGGTTGTTCTAATTTCCCATTGACCTTCATCACCGGGGCATTAACTTAACACCAAGAGATGCCCTAAAGCAGTGGTTCTCAACCTGTGGGTCATGATCCCTTGGGGGGGGGGGGTCGAATATCAGATAACCTGCATATCAGATACTTACATTATGATTCGGAACAGTAGCAAAATTACAGTTATGAAATAGCAACAAAATGATTTTATGATTGAGGGTCACCACAACATGAGGAACTGTATTAAAGGGTCACAGCATTAGGAAGGTTGAGAACAAGAGCCCTAAAGCGTCTTCTGCACGCCAGACATAATCTTCCTTATGTCCACTGTGAAGAAGGAAGCCATTTCCCCCTTGGTAGTCTGGATCAATCACCCCTCCTAAAAATGTATTCCTTTCTTAGCTTGTTGACTTAAAAGTATCATGAGCCCAAAGTGGCCAGGTTGGAAGTCTTAGCTCCTAATGAAATGTAATATTTTTTGTGACTCCTGGTTGGAGTGCTCCCCCTTATGGAACCAAAATTTCTAGGCTAGCAGAGCAGAAAAGTCCAAGGAGCAGGAAAAAAAAATGTTCCTAGTGGGTCACTAGAGGTGATAGTAAGTGGTACCATCCTCAATTCTACGCCTTGATTCCTAGACCATGAATCCTAGCTATAGAAGAAATAATAGTGTATATTGGAGATTGATTCAAAACATATACAGTCTTCTGGAAAACACTCCAGTTCTCTAGGCTACTCCCATCTAATTGGCACTGTAACTGTCTTTTTTTTTTTTTTTTTTTTTTGGTTTTTCGAGACAGGGTTTCTCTGTGTAGCTTTGCGCCTTTCCTGGGACTCACTTGGTAGCCGAGGCTGGCCTTGAACTCACAGAGATCCGCCTGGCTCTGCCTCCCGAGTGCTGGGATTAAAGGCATGCGCCACCACCGCCCGGCGTAACTGTCTTTTAAAAAGCCATTCCTGGATCAATGGCTCAGTGGTTAAGAGTACTGGTTGCCCTCCAAAGGACCCAAGTTTAATTCTTATCACCCATTTGGTGATTCACAACTATCTGTAACTCGAGTTGCAGGGGGATCTGACACCCTCTCTTGGCCTCCAAGGGCACCAAGTGGTGAACAGACATACATACACACAGAGCATCCATACACACAAAACTGAAAAAGTGAAAAGCCCATTCCATCTCTCTATCAAGCCAGCTCTCTTCAGGATGGTAGAAAACCTGGTAAGACCAATGAATTCCATGAGCACAGGCCCCCTGACTACTTCTCTGGCTTAGAAGTGAGTTCCTTGATTGGAAGCAAAGCTGTGTGCAGTACCACGGTGGTGGATAAGGCATTCTGCAAGTCTATGGATGATTTCACCAGAATAATTACGTGCAAGAAAGGAAAATCAATCCTTAAGTATTCAAGTAAGGAAAACACACTGCGCTTTCCACAATGCCACCTGCCATCAGGTGGATAATTGTCACCATGGGGACTGGTGCCATAGTCTGTATTAGGGTTCTCTCAATAAACAGAACCAGTAGAATGGATGGATATATTGAGAGGGGGTTTATTGGATTGGCTTAGACGATGTGGTCTGGGTAGTCCCGCAACGACTGTCTCACACCAGAGAGGCCAAGGATCTGGCCGTTGTTCAATCCATGAGGCTGACGTCTCAGCAGTCCCAATCAGGTACTGAAGCAGGGAAGGTTCCTGGAGAGCAGCAGCTGGTCTTCAGTCTACGTGGGAATCCCAAAGAAGTAGGTTCTAATATCAGTAAGGAATGCATCTTTGAGAGCAGGGGATAGATGGACTTGCCAGCAAGAGTGAAGGCCAGGGAATGAAAAGGAAAACTTCCTTCTCCCATCTCCCTTTCATCTGAGTTCCCATCCTACGTTTAGGGTGGCTCTGCCCACTTCAAAGAGTCTCTTCAAGGGAGTCCCTCACAGGAGTGCCCCGTGGCTTGCCTTCTAGTTGAGTTTAGACCTAGTCAAGTTGACAATCAAGACTACCACCACAGCATTTCAGGGAGTCTGTAAAAAGATTCTGGTTCCAACATTTCTTCCACAATTAGCAAGTCCATGCCCAGAAAGATATGTGCTTTGAAGTGCTCCTTTGCTGTCATTGTTACTATGAGGCAAGGTCTCTGTTGCATAGGCTGATTTGGAGCTTCTAGGCTCAAGTGATCTTCTCAGCCTTGGTAGTCAGTAGCTGGGTGTGCAGGTGCACCCTACCACACACAGTTCCTTGGTTCTGAAACAGTACAATTTAGCAAACAACCACTGAGAGCCAACCTACCATTCATTCATCTGTTTCTTCAACAAACACTGAGTGGGCACCAACTGTCTGCCAGACACCTGGGACGCTGGCTGTGTGCAGAGCAGATTCAATGCTTGCTCGCTCTCGGAACTAATTGGGGAGA
The DNA here is from genome assembly GCF_007827085.1 of Peromyscus californicus insignis. NCBI lineage: Eukaryota > Metazoa > Chordata > Mammalia > Rodentia > Cricetidae > Peromyscus > Peromyscus californicus. The sequence continues at coordinate 138,993,083 of NW_026294584.1, forward strand.
ACGAGATGGAAAAATAAGGCTGGGGCGTGCTCAGTGGGAGAGTGCTTTCATGTCCAAGGGAGGCACTTGGATTTGATGCGTGGTACAACCAGTGAAGCTGGGCACTGTGCGAAGATCAGCACTGTGAAGGGAACAAGGGGACAGCGCCGAGGAAGCAGGTGGTGTCGTGAACAGGCCACTCTGCACGATTGCAATGATCAGAGAATGTTCTTAGGGGAACTGGAGTCTAAACTGAGACCTGCAGGCCGTTAACAAGGCAAAGGGAGGGCCCGCCGCCGCTACCGCAGGGTTCTTAGTAGAGGGGGCGGTACGCACGAAGGCTCTGCAGAAAGCAAGACCTGAAAGTTCGTGAGGAGCTCAGAATGAACACATTTTCTGGCCAGAAGGAGCTTGAGCCTGACGCGGGAGGTTCGTGTGGAGTCCGCAGTACTACTAAAGGTTGTGCTGGAGAGACGTTTTTTAGAAACATGTGAATTCAGAGGTCATAGACTCAGGGTAGTATGTTTGGATAAGGGAACAGAGTCCATTTTACTGAGCACCTAGTAGCAGAAGATAGAGTCAAAAGATAGAGTGGAAAGTCTGGATGCCACCTGAGGCATTTAATGTTGCAGGAAAGGGAAAACTCATAAAGGGTTGGGGTCAGGGTCATGCTGCTATCTCCCTTGCCAGCTGCTGCAGGGTAAGCAGGGGCTGAGAAGGAGCCCACACCCTGTTTCAGGCTGCGCCTTGGGTGATGGTGGGATTCCCTGAAGGTGTGCTTGGCCCAGATGTTTCTGGTTATGCTGATGACACTCATTCAGGACCAGCACTCAGCTGGGAGATGGGTAACCCCACTCTGAAAGAGCTTACAGGACCTGGCAGGTTTGGAACTAGGCATTTGATGGAGAGTGGGTCTGAGAGATGGAAAGACCTGGATCCATGTCCAGCTTTGAGCAATGTTCTTAACTGCCTGGAGCCTTGCTCTCCCCATGAGTAAGTGCCAATGTTATTTGTTAGTACTTATGGGCTTAATGACGTCTATTTGGTGTTTTTGACTTTGAGACAGTGCCTTACCGTGTAGACCAGGCTGGCCTGGAACTCAGAGACCCACTTGCCAATGCCTCCAGAGTGCTGCGATTAAAGACATGTGCCACCGTGCCTGACTGGGTTTTTTATTTTGTTTTTAAAGAAAGGATCTCTGTAGGCCAAGCTGGTCTGGAACTTGAGGATTTTGAACTCCTGATCCTCCTGCCTCTGCCTCCCAAGAGGGTAAATCCCTGATTGCTTATTTTTTTTTTAGGCAGTGTCTTACCAAGTAGTTTAGGCAGGACTCAATTTTATGATGTCCCTGCCTCTGCTGGCCAGCGCTGTCACCTCTGCAAATAGGATTTGCACTGTCATTAATGGAATAGAGAAGAGAATTACAGTCCTTCTCAGGTTGCTTAAGCAAGGACGAGTCCCTTCCCCCATGTAAGATGCCTGTGAGTTACCTCGCAAGGAGAATTTGGAGCTTGGGGAAGAAATCAGAGCTGGTAATAAAGATGAGGATGCCACCTGCAGATGAAGTTTACTTGAGAGCTGAGGGGAGGTCCCTGAGGGAGTCTTAGGAAGGAGGACAGGGCAGAAAAGCCCAGCAAAAGGCCTTAGGACAAAAACGTCAACCATCATGCTGTGTGCTCTGGGAGCCTGCCACGACTCAGCCTCTCACTCAAACCCCTGTCCCAGGTCTGTGACAGTCTTGGACGGCGACACACAGCTGCCTGTCCCCTCTGTGCGTTCTGCTCCCTGAAGCTGGAGCAGTGCCATGCTGAGAGCAACGTGCTGAGGCAGCACTGTGATGCTTCCCACAAGATACCCTTCATCAGCCCCTTCCTCTCATCCCAGAGCATATCCACCGGCAACCAGGTACCTCAACCGGGAAGCCTGCGGTGGGAAAGCTGAAGGGAGCATGGGAAGGCGGCCTGGGGGTGGAGAGGCCTGTGCCTCTCACATGTCTCGTGTCCACAGGCGAGGATCCCAGACAAAGGCCGCTTTGGTGGGCTAGATATGTACGGAGGGCTCAGCTCTGACTTCTGGTGTAACCGGCTTGCCATGAAGGGCTGTGAAGATGAACGAGTCTCCAAATGGCTCAAGGCTGAGTTCCTAAGCTTCCAGGATGGGGACCTCCCCACGAAGGTCAGACTCTCTCCTTCAACCTTAGCCCCCTCGGCCACTCCCAGTTCTTCCTAGGTACTTGTTCTGGAAAGCCTGAGCTTGCGACCCTGGCTCTGAGACCCAGTCCATAGTGGTCTCCTACCATTCTTCCAATGGACCCTTCCCCCAGTAAATGAGGGTCACACTCAGCAAAGCAGTAGGAACCCTGTCCCAGGAGAAGGCTGCAGACTGGGAGGTGAGATGGAGATAGAGGTTCTAGCCCTGGCTCAGCCAGTCATTTGCTGAGTGGCATTGGTCAAGTCACTGCAGGCCCAAGTTCTCCTCACTGCTACAGTCAAAGCCTCGACTCTGCCCAGCCCTGTGGAACTTGCCTCCCTAGCTCAGCCTGAAGCCTTCTCCCCGTCTTTTCCAGTGCTTTCCCCATCAATAAAATCAGCACACTTCCTCTCACCCCCAAATTACCACCTCCGAGTTGTTGGTCAACTATGGTTGCTGAGAGCGGGTCCCTATCCCACTCCACGGTTTGAGAGCAGACAAGGTCCACAGGAGAATGATTGACCCACTGTCCCTTATCAGAGTGCCTTGGGCCTTCCGCCCATCATCAACAGGCTTCCTGATAACTGGACCACGAGCTGGGTCCCCTTCCTGTGTTCTATATACTCTCACCTCTGTGTGTGTGTGTGTGTGTGTGTGTGTGTGTGTGTGTGTATGTGTATGTGTCTGTGTGTGTGTGTATGTGTGTGTGTGTGTGTGTGTGTGTGTGTGTGTGTGTGTGTGTGTGTATGTGTATGTGTCTGTGTGTGTGTGTATGTGTGTTGCTAGGCATGGCACCCAGGGCCTATGTGTACTAAGCAAGCCCTTGGCCACTCATGCACTGGACCCTTAACTACCTCCTTCTATACCCCCAATCAGCTGGCCAGTAGGGCACTCCTGATTCCCCTTACCACCTGGCCGCTTCCCAGGAACCCAGCACTGAGGGTGGGAGAAGGAAAAAGGAGGTACAGTGGGGTGCACCCCAGCTGTGTGAGGCCCTGGCCCACCAGGACTGCCATGACCCTTAATGGAGAGAGTGGTGTCCCGTCAGGGTTTTGATACTCTGTCCCTCTCCCTGGCTCCTGGTGTAGATTTGTGACACAGACTATGTCCAGTACCCAAACTACTGTTCCTTCAAAAGCCAACAGTGCCTGATGAAAAACCAGAACCGGAAGGTGAGCCCCTACCCTGTCCTCACCCCTTACCAGTCCCAGACCCTCCTGGGAGGGTCTGTTCTGAGCCCTTCTCTTCCAGAAGCTGGGCTGTGGAAACAGTTCCCTGTCTGCATCTGTGAGGCAGAGACCTCTACATGGTGCCTCCTCCTCTTCCTAGTCTGGAGTGAGTCAGGCCCTCTCAGACAGGAGTGGGCAGGGGAGGTACAGAAAGGAGGGATGGGCCCTGAGGACCCAGCGGGAGACCCTTAGCTGGCCTGAAAACGGGATGTTGAGTTTCAGCCTCCCAGCCTTACTCATCAGGTAACCTACTACGGTAAGTTGCTTCCTGTCTGAGTCTAGGCCGCCTCCGTCTTAAAGGAGGTTGAACTGTTGAAACCCCACCTGCATTCCTTTCTGCCCTCTAGCACCTGCCCCTGGTTCTGATTCCTCCTCACTTCATGCTCCATACACACATGATGCTTTTGTAGGTGTACCGCATGAGATGTATGATGAACGAGAACTACAACGTGCTGAGCCCGGCTAAAAGTGAGGAGGTTATCCTCCGGTGGAACCAAGAGTTTAACACTCTGGCTCTAGGCCAGTTTGGATGAGCTGGGGTCTGTGATGTCCCCACCCCGGCCCTGCCTCTCCACTGCTTTCTCCATCGCTCTCAGACCTCACCTGTCAGTCGGCCTCCAGGTGCCCCTCACAGGCCTCTGACCTGGCCCCTGCTCACATTTCCCTTGGGTTGGGACAGCAGTCCCAGAGAGGTCCGTGATGGGAGCTGCATGTGCCCTGAAGAATACCTTCAAATAAAATGTTTCTCTTCAGCCCATGGGCTCTGTTTAGTGCGATCCCCACCCTCAGCACCGCCACCTCACTCCTAGAAATTTACTTCCAGACTCCCATTCGCAGGAGAACTTCCTGGGAACGGCACCGAGGAAGCATCCTGCCCCACGAGAAGCCGCAGGCCTAAGTGGTCAAGGAGTTGCACTGAAAGGGCTGTGACTGATCCGGGCGGTGGTGGCGCACGCCTTTAATCCCAGCACTCGGGAGGCAGAGCCAGGCATGTCTCTGTGAGTTCGAGGCCAGCCTGGTCTACAGATCGAGATCCAGGACAGGCACCAAAACTACCCAGAGAAACCCTGTCTCGGAAAAAAAAAAGGGGGGGGGGGGGCTGTGACGGAGATTGCAGGGGTGGAAAGGGCCGAGAGGGTATGCTGGCCTTCATCTCTGAGTTCACGTGTCAGTATGTGATTCTCAAGGCCAAAGCCGGAAAGTACGTCAACCCCAGAAGGTATGACATAGCTTGTAGCTTGTACTTCCCTCTTCGAGGAGGGAGAAACTGAAACGACATCCCGGAGCTCAGAAGCCCTGGGCGTACAAGCTTTGCCAGATGGTCTGAATGATGGGCACCTTCAAGTGTCCCTTTGGCACTGGCCTGGAATAATTTGGACACTCACAGGGCAGTACAGCTGGAGACGCTGTAGAGTCCCTTCTGTGGGCTAACAGTCATCAACAGCATTTGAATTGGCACAGACAGAACTTGGGCTTGGGGCTGTAGCTCACTTGGCAGAGTGCTTGCCTAGCGTGGACAAGGCCCTGGGCTCCAGGGGGCATAGTGGGGCATGCTTTAATCCGAGTGCAGTCTGGAGGATATGAAATTCAGCATCAGCCGTGGCTGCATAGATTGAGATCAACTTGGGCTACATGAGAACCTATTTCCCAAAGTGGGAGGGGCGGTAGTTGTGGGGGACTAGAGAGATTGCTTAGCAAATAAAAGCATTTGCTGAGCAGGCCTGGTGCCTTAAATTCAATCCCCAAAACCCATGTAAAAGGCAGAAGGAGAGAGCCAACTCCACAATGTTGACACAGGTACTATGGCATGATTACACATGCCCACATATATCACACACACACACACATCACATCACATCACATCACATCACATCACATACATACCTTCATAAATCAAAAACATTTTCAAAAACCAAAAAACTGTGTGGTGGCATATTCCTGTAATCCCAGCACTTGAGAGGTAGAGACAGGCCAGCCTGGGCTACATGCTGGGTGTGGTGATGCACATTCTTAACCACTAGCACTGAGGAGACAGAAACTAGGTGGCCAGCCTACTCTACATAGCAAGTTCCAGGACAGCGAGATGTATATAATAGAGAGACCTAGTCTCAAAAAAACCAAACTAACAGAATTAGAGGCATAGAGAGAAGGCTCAGTGGTTAAGGATACTTCCTGCTCTTGCAGAAAACCCAGATTTGGTTCCCAGCACCCATGTCTGGTAGCTCACAACCATCTGTAACTCCAATTTCAGAAGATCTAATGCTATCTTCCAGCCTTCACAAGCACCTGCATGTGCCTTGAACACATAGACACACTCAAGCACACACATATAAAAATATCTTAAATTTATTTTTTATTTTAATTAAAATTTAATTATTTAATTTTCCCCTTCCTGTTCCTCTCTCCAATTCCTCCCATGTTCTCTCCTCACTCCCTCTCAAATTAATGGCTTTTTTCTTTGACTATTATTGTCACACACACACACACACACACACACACACACACACACACACACACACAAGCTGCTGAGTCCATTTCGGGTTGCTTGTGTGTATATAGTTTCGGGGCTGACTATTTGGCATTGGTTAAGTAATTAAGGGGCTCATCCCGGGGAAAGACTAATTCTTCCTCTCTCAGCAGTCCTTAGTGGCCAGCAGTTCTTTGACTAGAGATGGGGCTCCTAGTGGGCATTCCCTTGGTGTTGTTATTGTTCAGATCTTGTTTAGGCAGCCATCATTGCTGAGGTACCACAGGTGACGTTTCCCTGTCATTTCTAGGAGAGACACTCTCACATTGGACTTCCTGTTCCTCTGGTTCTTACAGTCTTTCTGCCCCTCTTCCAGATGTTCCCTGAACCTTAGATGCAGGAGGTAGGTGTATTGTAGCTGTATCCTTTGGGGCTGGGCTCACCAGCATCGATCCATCTTTGCATTGTCATCAATGTGGTTTTCTGTAGCATCAAATTTCTTTAGAAAAAAAAATTTAAGAGATTGCCAGTCATGGTGGTGTACACCTTTAACACCAGCACTCAGGAAGCAGAGGCAGGAGGATCTCTGTGAGTTCAAGGCTAGCCTGGTCTACATAGTGAATTCTAAGCTAGTCAGAGATACATAATGAAACCTGTCTCAAAAAAAGAAAACAGAAAGTTGAAACATGCCCCAAATAGCAGATCTGGGTGTGGTTTAGTGGAAGAGCACCTGCTAACATGCAGATGAGATTCTAGATTCAATCCTCAGGAAAGAAAAAATACAATTAGTATAATGCACCCTCAACCAGCTGGAGCAATCAACCCATGGCTTATCATTCAGCAGAATGCTAATGCTGCATTTTGCCTAGTGTTCGCCAAACTCATTTAACCATAATACCTTTTCCAGCTACCTCCCAAAAAAAAAAAAAAAAAAATCCCTGCCTTTGCTTATGTAGTGAAGGGCTGTGCTCAGCCCAAAAATGCAGACAGGAACCACCATAGGCTCCCTGCCTCCAGGAGTTCCTAGCCTGAGACAGAGGGAGAGGAGGAAGCATCCAGACAGGCTACCGCTTTGATGGAGGAACTGGATGTGTGCTGGCAGGGAGGGAGAGCACTTGGCATGCCCATGAGCCCCAGGCAGGGGAAGATACAACCACGAGCCACATGAACTAAACCACCTAGCTGACCCAAGAGAGGAAGAGGGACAGGCAGGGAGGAGACAGGTGAGAGCAGCATGGGGGGGTGGGGGGTTAGTCATCAGGCATCCATGGGTAGGTGTGTCACCTAGAGTTCCCGGAAACTGCAACTCTATGAGCCATAGTTGGGGAGCTGAGTGACTAGAGTTAGGGCTGGGTTTTCATCAGCTCTTGGGACTTGCTTCTCGGACCTCTTTATGAAGGTACCTGTGGTCAAGGCTTTGCTCCTTTTTGACTCTGTGGGGTTGGGTGAGTGCACAGGGCTGGGAGGGATATACTGAGATCTGTGAGGTGGGTGTGTCAGGCCCGCCCAGGAGCAGGTCCTACCAGCACAGCTCAGCCCAGCCCAGAGTGTCAGCGGAAGCAGTCTTGGGGCAGCGGCAGAGGAAGAGCCACAGAGCACAGGTATGGGGGTGTGATGCGTGGGGCTGCCACCAGAAATGCGGGACACTGGTGAGGATGGAGAATATGGGTGGGCCATAGGCTCTGGGGAACCCTTTTGGATAAAGTGAAAAGGAAAACGGGGCTGCCCGCTGTGGACAGATCTTTCCTTAGGGAGCCTGAAAAGGCAGCTGACATGCCTGACACCCCTGAAGGTCTGAAGCCCCGCTGTGCGCCACCTTAGGGTCTTCCTCTAAAACTTTAGGCTCCTGCTCTCATGTTGACCCTGAACTCTCTGAGGAGAGCTCTGAGGTCTGCTCCCCTGCAGGGCCAGGTCCTAACCTGGAAGAGCCGAACTGATTAAAGTTGGCTAATGAGCTGATTGGGAAAGATAGTCCTCCCTGGCCACCAAGGTGTGCTTTGTTTGGTTATTTGGTGCTGGGGATGGAATGAGTATACGTTAAGTATGGCCTGATCCCTCTCCCTCTCCCTCTGGAGTTCAGGGATTACAGCCATGGACCACCACACCAGATTTCTGCAAGTGCAGGTGGTTGGCCCCAGAGCATACATCCCCAGGCTCCTGACCCTTTGGGGGAGTGAAATCTCATGCTTTCTAGGACGGTTTCCTAACCTCAAAGGACCCCCTATCCTATCAGCTTCCCTGATAGGTGGAACTACATGAGTGTGCCATGATGCTCAGATCTACTTAATTTATTTTTTTGCTGTGCCAGAGATTAAGTCCAGAGCCTTGTGAATGCTAGAAATCTTTCTGCCACTGAGCTACCCCCAGCCCTTCCAGCTATATTTCAATGGGTCTTGAGGATGCGCCACCCCAGCCTGAGATGCTGTAATAGAAGGGTGTTGGGCTGTACGGTCTCTCTGTCCCCAAGGTTTTGACAGAATATGACTGATGAGTAGCATAAAGGGGGTGGGGGGGGGATGAGCCATTGTGCATGTGGGGGAACCTGTGGAAGGCTGTCTGGGACCTTTGCCATACTTGTGCAGGCCACTGCCTGCCTGCTGCCTATGGTTTGGGGGGCTCAATGACAAGAAAGGGACTCACAGACTCATCCTTCCAGAACGCTTCATTTATGGTAAACTGAAGTCATAGCCCTGGGGGCAAGGAATGTGACAGTGAACCTCACCTCCCAAACAACCAGCGACACTAGAGGCCAGCTCAGTCTGTGCTGTCTGATGCCGCCAGCTCTCACCACCCTACTCCTCCCAGTGTGCACCCCATTGACACAGAGACCTCTTATGTCCAAGGTCATAATAACAAAATAATAATAATAATAATAATTACTACTACTACTAATAATAATAGTAATAATAAGCCAAGGAGGAGACAACAGAAGAGGGGAGAGCTGATGGGAATATCGCTGTAGCTGGGAAGCAAAGTGCTTGCCTAGTGTGCACAAGGCTCTGGGTTCATCTCCAGCATCAAAAACAAAGGGTGTGGGCCTCTGAGGCTGGTGGTATGATGGAAGTTCAGAGTAAGGTCAGCCAGCCTAAAAGGCTCCAGGAGGTTGTTCAGAAGAGGCAGGACCTGTCGGGCCTGAAGCAAGGGTAAAACGCACACAGGGCACAGGTCAGCGTGGGGCTGAGCCTATGGCAGTGACTTTTGGGGGGTTGGGACTTTCCTGTTTTTCTAGCTTTGGAAGGTAGGGTGGAGGGAGAGGCGGGTAAGCTGTCATCTACACATCAGGGAAATGAATTATTGAGCTCTGGGCCACCTTTGACTTCTGTCTTTCCCAGAAAAACATGGTGAAGGATGGTCATATCCCCAACACTCTGGAGCCTGAGGCAGGAGAATTGTCATGAATTCCAAGTCAGCCAGAGATACGTTGTGAGATCTATCTCAAGGAGAAAGGAAGAAAGGGGTGAGGAAGGGGAACCCACTGAGGAGAGCTGGACAGGGGCAGGGAGGGAGAGCGCTGTGCCCGGGAGGGAGACTGAGGCTGACGATAATGTTGGAAGGGCAGAGAGAGAAAGGCTTTGGTGGAGAGAGGACAAGCTGGGCGGCCTTGGGCAGCGAGAAGACAGGACCCCAGTGACGAGGCAGGATACCTGGGCCTGAAGTCAAGGGATGCCTATCTCTGTGACCTGGGCTACAGGAGGCCTCTTCGGTCTTTCTGATGACCCCTGACTCTATCTCCTTCTAGGCTGGGTGACCTCACTTTGAACTCCCCACACCACAGCCCTTCTCATCTTTTCCCTGGCCCTCAGTCTCAGGAGAAGCTGACTAGCAGGATTAACCTGTGCACAGGAAGGGCTGGAAGACGCCTTTGAGTTTAGCTTTGTTTTGAGAGAAAGTCTTACCATAACCTGTCAGGGGAGAGATGCACCTGCTGCCTCCCACCGCACCCCCACCTCGAACAGAAGCAGAGAGGAAGAACTGGCCCCTCAGACACTTAGAAAGAGGAATGCTATTTCCTGTGTTTTGGCTGAGAAATGACCTGAGGCTATCCCAGAGATAATCGTGGGCACAAAGACCTGAATTTTGGCCCTGTGGAGAAGGCAGAAAGATGTGAATTGGTGATGGGAGCAAGGCATCTGTTGCCCGGGTGAGAGGCAAGGTGGGGGAACAGAGAGACAGTGATGGGCAGCCTCTTCCTGTCTTCACTGTGGAGTCTGCAGCCTGCAGCGATCTTCCGCATTGTTGACTGCATGCTGGGGGAGGATGGCCCCTTGGGCAGAGCATGGGGAGCCGCGTGGAGCGTGGAGCAGCAATCATGAGCTAGCCTCCTGCACACTTTACTCTGGGTTCTTACTTCCTGCCCGTGGCAGAAAATAGCCCTGCCCCTCTCTCTTATCTCAGCTAAGAGCAGCACCCTGCCCAGCTCAGAGGGCAGTGGGACAGGTTCCAGAGGTCCTGAGGAGGTAAGGAACGTGGGCCCCAGATGCGCACACGGGATCCCAAAAACAGAGACACCTTGAGCAACTGGCCTGCTCTGATTTGAGCAGGGTAAGGGTGGAAAGCATTATGCCTCTGGTTCCTCTATGTGGATCGTGGTTTCTTTGGCTCTCCATGCCTGTGGGCTGAGGTATTTCTGCATACATCTGGATGAGCATGTGCTTACGAAGGAACCTGGCTCTCTGTGCATCTGTTTAAGATTTTCCCTAAGGCAGGGGACAGGGCTTCTCTTTCTTCTCTGGCCCATGTGGCTCTGCAAATGTAACAGCATGTACAGACACTGATTTGTATGCTAATGTATGCATGCCTCCGTGTGTCTGTGTATGAAAATGTGTGTCATGATGTGCTTATGTGACATCAGTGAGTGTCCATGTTACCAAGCTGTGTAAGCCTCCATGGCCCTCCTAGCTGGTGAAACGAAACTCCACTGTTCCTTCTTTTTGGAGGTAGCTGCTACGTCGATTTTTTTTCCATCTCCCCCCAAGCCTGGCCTCTTCAGGCAGAATTGGGGAGAGGGTCTGTGTTACCTCTCCCCCACACCTAAACCCCTGTTTCCATTTCCTGTTTGCCTCCTCTTTGGCAGTTTTTCCTGTCTTTACCATCTGGCCCGGCACTGGGCCCATACAGCTCCTGAGCCAGGAGCCTGGCAAGGGCTCAGCGAAGGAGCGGAATGGGGTACGGGGCCAGGCAGGGACCTTGGCAGCTTGGCCTTTCTCTCTACTAGAAAGAGGTAGCTTTTTCACTGTAAAGAAACCCAAGAACTTCTCTTTGGAATGGGGTAATGAGACCATCACCATTTCCCTTTAAGTAGCAGCTCAAATAGTCTTTCGCATTCTGATTTACTTAAACTTTGAAACTTGTTTTAGCGGAAAGACTTGACATTCTTGGAAAAGAACGCATTTCTGCACTCAGTATCTAGAATGTTCTTCCTGTAAGGTTTTGGTTAAAGATAGTTCTTGCTGTTTTGCTTATAGATCGTTACTGGATTTTTGAATTTTTTATTTTTATTAATTTTTTTAGTGATTTAATTTTATTTTGTGTGCACTGGTGTTTTATCTGCATGTATGTCTGTGTGAGGGTGTCAGAACCTCTGGAACTGGAGTTACAGACAATTTTAGCTGCCATGCGGGTGCTAGGAATTGAACCCTGATCCCTTGGAAGAGCAGTCAGTGCTCTTAACCACTCAGCCATCTCTCCAGCCCCATTAATTTGTGAAATAATGTATATACATGTGTCTGAGAGGAGAGGTGCTGCAGCCCCTGGAGCTGGAATGCCAAGTTGTGGGTCACCTGACAGGAGTGTTAAGAAGTGAACCCTGCCGGGCGGTGGTGGCGCACGCCTTTAATCCCAGCACTCGGGAGGCAGAGCCAGGAGGATCTCTGTGAGTTCGAGGCCAGCCTGGGCTACCAAGTGAGTCCCAGGAAAGGCGCAAAGCTACACAGAGAAACCCTGTCTTGAAAAACCAAAAAAAAAAAAAAAAAAAAGAAGTGAACCCTGGTCCTCTGCAAGAGGGGGTACCCACTCTCACCCGCCATCTCCCCAGCCCCCTTCCTGAAACCCTGTAATGCAAGTGTTTTTCATAGGCCTGTGCAGAGACCTGGTGTCCCGGGAGTCAGTAAAGAGCAGGGGCAGAAGCGTGGTAATGGTTAGGCAGTTATGTAGCACTAAGAATAAGCTAATAATTTGCTGGATGGAAACCATTTTCCTTCCAAGTGGCCAAAGAGATTCACTCAGGGGACCTAGGTGCAGGGTTGAAGTGTGTGTCTAAGAATGTGATCCATCCATCTAGTTGGGGGAAAGGATAAATACACAAAGACAGCAGGAGGGTTAAAAGCATTTAAAAGTACCAAGCCAAATGGCTTTTTTCTTTTGGAGACCAGGTGTCCCTTTTGGCTCAGGTTGGCCCTCACGCCTGAGTTCCTCCTGTCTCAGCCCCCTGAGTAGCTGGGACTTCAGGAATGTACACTACTCTGCTTAAGTGCTTAAGTACTTCGGGGGAAAATTGTAAAGAGGCATATCTGTGTGTGGGAGAGAAATGGGTGTATGCTACCAGTGTGCTGAGAGGATTGAAAAGGAAGTGGGTTATTGAAATGAATGTCAATTGGACAAATGAGGAAGTGAAATGTTACCCATGGGCATAGATTTCATATGGGCAATTACAAAAGACCAGGTACTCTATGCAGCACCCATTCACAAACCTCCTATTCACTCTTGCTGGGAGCTGCAGTCGACAGCTTGGACTTTGGAGCTGGGCAGTCCGAGATTTGGGTTGTGCCTCTTCTCCTCAGAGACCAGCATTGTGCTTTTGTTCTCTTTCCTATAACAATGAGAACTCAAAGAAAGAACTGTGGGGAGAGCCCGGCAGTGGCGCACACCTTTGATCCCAGCACTTGGGAGGCAGAGGTAGGAGGATCTCTGTGAGTTCAAGGCTAGCCTGGTCTACACAGTGAGTTCCAGGACAGCCAGGGCTACACAGAGAAACCCTGACTTGAAAAACCAGAAGAAAAAAAAAAAGAAAGAAAGACCTGTGGGGAGGATTAGAGACTACATGTGTAGCCTGGCTGGGGTACGGTGACTGCCACCTTCCCACTCCGCCTGTATTGGTGCTGAGGTGACAAAGATGAATGAGTCACTTCCTGAAGCCCCTCCTCCTCAGAGCTCACAACCTAAGTCGAGGGGCTAAGAACTGGCTGTCCCCATACATGTAGGAACAGCTGAGGTGTCCGTGTCTGTGTAGCTCAGATCCTGGGTAGCACATGGAAGGGGCTAAGCCACAGCTGCCCTGCTGAGGAAGACAGAGACGGGAAGGGGGTCCAACAGCCTCGTGTAAAATGACCGGGTTCATCAGGCAGCGAATGAGGGGAAGGACATTCCAGGTTGAAGACACCCAGCTGCCAAGGCAGAGACCTGAAAGCACAGGGTATGTGCAGAACTCGCTGACAGAGGACATGGGGTGAGGGGTGGCATCTGGTTTGGTAACTAGTATCAGTATCTGTGGGATACTAGTATCTCCGACCCCTTCAGATGCCAGATCATACACATATTGTCCTGTCTGTCTCCAAGCCCAGGTCAGGTACTACCTGCCTGTAACCCCAGCACTTGGGAGATAGAAGCTGGAGGAGCAGGAGTTCAAGGCCACCCTTGGCTACTCAGTTTTGGGCGGTCTAGGTCACCTGAGACCCTGTGTCCTCCCTTCTCCCCATAAACTGTCTATCTCTAGGTTGCTTATAACCCATGCAATACAATATAAATAGATTTTTGTTGTTTTTATTCCACTTTCTCTTTGTATGTGTGCATGCGCGTGAACACACGCACGCAGACACTCCTCCTGCATTTGTGTTTTGAAAAGGGTTTCCCTATATAATCCTATATATTGCATATTATATAAGCCTATTATATTTCCCTATATAAGTCCAGCCTATTGTACAGCCTCAGCCTCTGGAATTACAGGCCTGTGCCCCACACCCTACTTTAAATTTTTTTTTTAAGATTTATTTTTATTTTATGTGTATGGATGTTTTGCCTGCATGTGTGACTGTGTACCACATGTGTGCACTGCCCATGGAAGCCAGAGAGGGCATTGGATACCTTGAAACTGGAGTTACAAACAGTTGTGAGCTGCATGTTGGTGCTGGGAATCTAACCTAGATCCTTTTGAAAAGCAGCAAATACTTTTTTAAAAAAGGTTTGTGTTTGTTTGTTGTTTTGTTTTAGACAGAATCTCTTCATGTAGCTCTGGCTGTCCTGAAATTTTCTGTGTAGACCAGGCTGGCCTTGAACTCATTGATATAGGGTCTTCCTCTATAGCCCAGGGTGGCCTTGAACTTGGGATCTTCCTGCCTCAGCTTCCTGAGATCTGTGATTACCACCATGCTAGACCTTGTAACTGCTTCCATACTGTAGTTTTTGAGGGAAAAATGACAAGGGGAATATATATATATTCAAGACAGACACTTTTTTTTTCTGTGATGGGGTCCTGCTGTGTTTCCACAGTTGCTTTTAACCTCACTGTTCAAGTGATAATCCTGCCTCAGCATCCCAAGCAGCTAGATGAAATCTGTTCGGTTGGCTTTGCTTTTGAGACAAAGGCTCACTCTGTAACCTAGACAGTCTTCTTGACAATCTTCCTAAATGCTGGGATTACAAGTGTGAGGCTCCACACCTGGCCTTTTCTTGAGACAGGGTCTCAAGTAGCCCAGGCTGGCCTCTGCCCCTCAAGTGCTGTGTTTACAGACAGGGTCACCAAGCCTGGCTCAGATGCAACAGTCTCTCTTCCTCTCTCTTTCTCTCTCCAGGGCCTCACACACACTGCAGCCCAAGCTGGCTTCAATTTCCTGCTGCTCTTGCCTTTAAAAGCATTTTTAGATTTATTCATTTTATGTCATGTGTGAGTGTTTGGCTTGCATATATGTATGTGTACCATGTGTGTGCTTGAGATCCACGGACCTCAGAAGAGGGCATTGGAGCCCCTGAGACTGGAGCTGTAATCCCATCGTGTGGGTGCTGGCAACCCACATCCTCTGCGAGAGCGGCAAGTGCTCTTAACCACCAAGCCTTTTCTCTGGCCCCTGGTTTAGCCTTTTTTTTTTTGGTTTTCTTCGAGACAGGGTTTCTCTGGGTAGTTTTGATGCCTGACCAGGCTGGCCTCGAACTCACAGAGATCTGCCTGGCTCTGCCTCCAGAGTGCTGGGATTAAAGGTATGTGCCACCACCGCCCAGCTGGTTTAGCCTTTTAAATGCTGGGACTACAGACATCAACTATCAAGCCCAACTTTAGATCCATTTGGGGGAAAAAAAAAAAAAAGACAGATCTGGTTGGGACTGATCTGGAACCTGCTATGTAGGCTGCCCTTGAACTCACAGAGATCCTGCATCTGTCTACCAAGTATGCCACCATGCCTGGCCAGATGCATATTTTTATTTATTTATTTATTTTGGTTTTCAAGACAGGATTTCTTTCTCTGTGTAGCTTTGGAGCCTGCCCTGGAACTCGTTCTGTAGACCAGGCTGGCCTCAAACTCAAGAGATCCTCAGTGCCTCCCGAGTGCAGGGATTAAAGGTGTGCACCACTACCACCCAGCCCAGATGCATAGTTTTAAAAACACTTATTTTCTCTGAGGTTACTTGAACATATATTGTATGCACGGAACCCACACATGGAGGGCTGACTGTATTTTCATTCTGGAACCCACACATGGAGGGCTGACTGTATTTTCATTCTCGAAGTTGGTATTTTATGGAGGAAATATTTATTCCCTTTTAACTGTTTCACTATGCTTCCGACAAATCTTGAGATGCTGGTTGCTAGAGAGAGAACAAAAAAAGCCTCCATAAATTTGATATAGTCAGGCTTACAACTTAGTGCCGTAAGCTAATTTATTTATTGAAATGCTGGGCCTTGGGGCTAGAGAGATGGCTCAGAGGTTAAGAGCACTGGCTGCTCTTCCAGAGGACCCGAGTTTTGTTCCTAGAACCCATGTCAGTGTCTCATAATTGTCTTTAACTCCAGCTCCAGGAGATCCTGGATTCTGGCCTCCTCGGTCACTGCACTGAATGCACACACACACACACCACACCACACAAATACACACAATTAAAACAATAATAACAAGGACCTGGAGAGCCAGGTGGTGCACACTGAGAAGCACTCGGGAGGCAGAGGCAGGAGGATCTCTGTGAGTTCGAGGCCAGTTTAGTCTACATAGTGAATTCCAGACCAGATAGGGTTACACAGAGAGATTCTGTTCCAGGACAGCCAGAACTACACACGGAAACCCTGTATTTGAAACAAAACAAAACAAAACAAACAAAACAACAGAGAGGTGGCTCGAGGTTAAAGGCATCTGTCGCCCTTGCAGAGGACTGTGGTTCAGCTACCACCACCCACATGGCTGCTCACTACCTGTTACTCCAGGTCCAGGGGGCCTGATGTCTTCTTCTAGTCTCCAAAGGCACCAGACACACACATGATGCACATCCAAACATTCAAGCAAAACACTCATAGACATAAAATTTAAAGATAAGTATTTTAAAATAAAATCTCTTTTAAAATGAAAATAAAAAAAAATAAAAAAAAAATAAAAAAAAAATAAAAAAAAATAAAAAAAAAAATAAAAAAAAAAAAAATAAAATAAAATGAAAATAAATAAAATGCTGTTAGAGCCGGTTGCAGTGAGAGACATCTGCATTCCCAGCTGAGGCAGAGAGATCTTCAACCCTAGAACTCAGGCCGGCCAGCCTGGGCAGCATAGTCAGATTGTGTCTCTAGAAAGAAAAGCAAAATAAAATGTAAAAAGTGAAAATGGAGCTAAGGATGGTGGCACACACCTATAATCCCAGCACTTGGAAAGTTGGGGCAAGAGGTTCAGGAGTTCAAGGCTAGCCTCAACTACACAGCAAGTTCAATGCCAGCCTAGGCTACATGAGACCCTGTCTCAAAAATAAAAAAATTGCAAAGAGTAAGTTATATTTATTCTAACACACACACACACACACACACAGACACACACACACACACACACACACACACACATACACGCACAATTGTGTGTATATGAGGCAGGGATTGAGAGGTGACTCCTGTGACCTCTTGCACATGAGGAAGGCGAGGCTCTAAGACCCTCCCTTGTCCATTTTCTACCTCTTGGCTGTCCTTGGTACATCAATTAGTTCTCTTGTAGGAGTGCAGCATGGCTTAGTAAGGAGGGTTCACACAGGAAATACCTGGGGAAGCTCAGCCCTTGGGGCAGTGGTTCTCAGTTTATGACCCCTTTGTGGGTAGTATATTATATCCTGCATATCAGATATTTACATTATGATTCATAACAGTAGCAAAATTTCAGTTATGAAGTAGCAATGAAATCATTTTATGGTTGTGGGGGGGGGTCACCACAACATGAGGAACCTGTGTTAAAGGGCTGCAGCATTAGAAGGTTGAGAACCACTGCCTTGGGGCCTTCCCCCACCTTTCTGAAGGAAATGCTAAAGTGCTCTTAATGTGCCTTTGGCCAAAGCTGATGGCAACTGCCTTGGAGTACACCAGTACATTCTTCTTCCCATTTTACAGATGAAGAAATGGAGGGCTGGGTCAGTCAAGCTGAATCCAGCTGGATCTCTCTGACCAAACCCAGCCCACAAGGGAAAAGGTGAATATGATGAACAGGCCTGGGATTTTGTTCTGGACTTGAGAGTCTGAACTTTATTCCTTAGATAATAGGGCACCAGTCCTGGCTCCATAGCCCTTCTCCCCACTAGTCAGACCTATTTGTGTGGTTTGTTGGTTTTCCTCTAATGGAATGTGAAGTAGGTGGGTGGGACAAGGCCTTTGTTTTGTGCATTGCCGGAACTTGCTGGAACCTTCTAAGGATTCAGTAAGCATTTAAGGGAAGGAGGGGAGGCAGGTTCTAAGAACTGCAAATGAAGCATTTTAATCTTACTTAACGTCCAAACAGTGTCTTGAAGAAGAGGGCAAACTCCTTCACATGTACCCAGATAAGGAAAGCAAAATTCAGAGAGAATGACTTCTCTGAGGTCACAAAGCTAGGCAAGTGACAAAGCCAGCACTCATGCATAGCCTGCCTGGAATCCATGACTGCAGGAGCTGGGCATGGCGCTGGATGATAGAGAGAAGCAAGAAAAAGCCAGTCTGACTGAAGAATAGGGAAAGATGGAGTGAAGAGCCTTGAGGCTGAGAAAAGAGGCCAGTCAGGTTAGGTAAGCATTTAGACTACGGTTCTGCCTCTAGTAACTTTACTTTTGGTTTGCCTTCCAATTCCAGGTCTCCACAGCTGAAGTTGTGGCCCCAAAGGCGTCCAGCCTTGGCCAATCATCTGCCCCTGAGGTCACAGACCACACTCCCATGTCTTGCCTCTGCTTGCTTTGGGACAGACTCTGTATAGCCACCAGGCTACCACCCTGGAGGTGAACGCCATGCTCGGACCTTAGTATTCCCCATGATGCCTCAGCCTAGTTTCTCTTCCCACTTGGACACGATGTTTGCCAACTCTTCAGCCAATGCCTCTTCTACCAACAGCTCTGTACCCCAGTGCCGTGACTATCGGGGTACACATCGTCTGCATATGGTGGTCTACAGCCTGGTCTTGGCGACTGGTCTCCCTCTCAATGCTCTGGCTCTCTGGGTCTTTGTGCGTGTGCTGCGTGTAAACTCGGTGGTGAGCGTGTACATGTGCAACCTGGCAGCCAGCGACCTGCTCTTCACCCTGTCACTGCCCCTGCGCCTCTCCTACTACGCACGGCACCACTGGCCCTTCCCGGACTTCCTATGCCAGACGTCGGGCGCCATCTTCCAGATGAACATGTACGGCAGCTGTATCTTTCTGATGCTCATCAACGTGGACCGCTATGCCGCCATCGTGCACCCGCTGCGACTGCGCCACCTGCGGCGGCCCCGCGTGGCGCGGCGGCTCTGCCTGGGCGTCTGGGCGCTCATCCTGCTGTTCGCCGTGCCCGCCGTCCGCGTGCACAGCCCGTCCACCTGCAGGCACGAGAACATCACCGTGAGCCTGTGCTTCGAGAGCTTCAGCGATGAGCTGTGGAAGGGCGGGCTGCTGCCGCTCCTACTGCTGGCCGAGACACTGGGCTTTCTGCTGCCCTTGGCCGCTGTCGTCTATTCGTCGGGCCGGGTCTTCTGGACGTTGGCGAGGCCCGACGCCACCCAGAGCCAGCGGCGACAGAAGACCGTGCGCCTCCTGCTGATCAATCTCGTCATCTTCCTGCTGTGCTTCGTGCCCTACAACGCCACGCTGGCAGTGTATGGGTTGCTGCGAGCCGACCTGGTGGAATCCAGCCCTCAGGCCCGCGATCAGGTGCGCGGTGTGCTGATGGTGATGGTGCTGCTGGCCGGCGCCAACTGCGTGCTGGATCCGCTGGTGTACTACTTCAGTGCTGAGGGTTTCCGAAACACCCTTCGCAACCTGGGCACCCCGCTCCATACCAGGCCTTTGGCTACCAATGGGGCTAGAGGGGTGCTCACCGAACCACCCTCAGAAACCACCCAAAACACTGGGCTGGATGCCACCAGTCAGGGTCTACTCCAGCCCGCCAATCTGGGAACGCCCGTCATCCAGTGCCCCCAGGATTCAGCCCTCTGAAAGGACGCAGTGTCCTAGCGTAGGCTTGGGCCAGCCTCAAAGGCTTAGGGTGTCCATTTGAGGGAGGTGGGCTGGGAACTTGGGACTTTGAAGCCATTCCAGTCCCAGTGTGCAGAAGAAAGCAAGCGTGTAAGCAGGGGTAGAGGAGATAGAGTGCTGCTGTAAGAGCCATGGGCTCGGGCTTTTATGCAGAGGACCCTGCTCCAGTACATAGGAAGCCATGGAGTGAGCATGCCCGTGGCTAAGAGCTGGTACGTGGAACAGAAGATGGCTCTCCCAGATTGAGGTCATCAGTCGGAGAACTGAAGATCCCCTGACCTTGGTGAATCAACTACACAGAAGGTCATCTGTCATCTTCAAAAACAAAGCAAAACTCAGAACCTAGAACCCGCTGCCTGTACATGCTGGGCCACCACATTCCCACTGAACTCCATCCCAGCCACACCTGCTGCCTTCCGTCCTGACTTGAGGGCCATGGCCGCCAGGCCACCACCAGCCCTCGCTTCCACTTGGCCACCCTGCGCAGCTGGGAGGCATGATACAAAGGTTTATTTGATGTGCACTGACTTGTTTTGTGACTTGTAACAGTTTAGGCTTGACACCCAGTATGAGGAGGTTGGGGAAGGGCAGAGCGGTGTGTTGAGTCCCTCGAAAATCCTAGTTCTTGGGCCTTTCTAGTTCTAGTCGTCCTTTCTCCTTCTATCACTCTCTGGGCCTCTTCCGTTCTGTCTCTCCCTTCCTCCCTCCCTCCTCCCATCTCTTCCTCCACACTCCCACCCCTTCTACAGACTGGGCTGGCCTTGAACTCTTTTTTTGTTTAATTTTGTGTGTGTGTGTGTGTGTGTGTGTGTTTTGTTTGTTTTGTTTTGCTTTTGAGACAGGGTTTCTCTGTGTAGCCCTGGCTGTCCTGGAACTTGCTCTATAGATCAGGCTAGCCTCGAACTCACAGAGATCTGCCTGCCTCTTTCTCCTAAGGACTGGATTAAAGGTGTACAACCACTAAGACCAGCTTTTTTGGTTTTTTGGTTTTTTGTTTGTTTGTTTGGTTGGTTTTTCGAGACAGGGTTTCTTTGTGTAGCATTGCTATCCTGCCTGGAAGAATTCACAGAGATCTGCCTGCCTCTGCATCCTTGGATTAAAGCCATGCACCACCACCGCGGGGGCTTGGCTTTGAACTCTTGATCCTGTTTCCGCACTTCCTAAGACTGGGATTAGAAGCATGCGCACCATGCCCAGCTGCTGTCAATATCTTACAGAATTCGTATTTTCCGAGAAAGGCTCTCTCTACATAGCCAATACTCTGCTTCTCTCTCTCCTCACTCATTCTCTCCAGGCCCCCTCTGTCCTCCTGGTCCTCCTCCCTGTCCCCCCTCCCCTCTCCTCTTCCCTGCCCCTTGTCTCCCCTCTCCTCTCCTCACACCTCCTCTTCTCTCCTCCCACTCCCCTCTTCCTCTCTGACCCCTAACATTTTTGCCATCAAGCATCAATGCTCAAACTGTTTGGTCTCTGATCCCTTTATCCAAACTGAGGGACCTGAAGAGCTTTTGTTCTTTCGTCTTGTGATGCTCGCCATGTTATAAATCAAGGTTAACGTGTTTCTGAAACATGGAGATACAGACACACACTCCATTTCACTGAG
Organism: Peromyscus californicus insignis; assembly: GCF_007827085.1. Classification (NCBI taxonomy): domain Eukaryota; kingdom Metazoa; phylum Chordata; class Mammalia; order Rodentia; family Cricetidae; genus Peromyscus; species Peromyscus californicus. Next base: position 139,014,188 of record NW_026294584.1, read on the forward strand.
AGCAGTGATGTCATCACATTTCAGGAAACTTCTGGAAGCTTCCCTATATGCTGGTGAGAGAATGATTGTAAAAACCGACAAGGGACATGTTAGTATTATGAATATAGTTTTGACCTCGAGGACTTCCTCAGAGAGCTGGTCTCTGGATCATACTTTGAGATCACTTGCTCTAAAGTATTAGAGTTCACGTCTAACTTCCTCTAGGACAGTATTTTTGACTCTGGGATGAGGGCATTGATCAACTAATTGCTAATTGTGGTTCCTCTGGCTCAGGACTTGCTGGAGGACAGGCTGGAACTGTACACCAAATGTAACATTATCTTGGGCTTTACCAGCGCAGCAGCCTGGAGGTGGGGAGTGGGGGTTGGGGGTCGGGTACAAAGCCAGACACACAAACACTCAGGGCCAGGGTGGAGCATTTCTGGGGAAGGAAAGGCAGCAGTGTTTGCCAGGAGAAGACTGTACAGGAAGTAAGGGAGATGGCAGGATAGGAAGTGCCTGTCTCCGTAGCAAGCGGGAGGCTAGCAAATGGTGTTCTTCCCTCCTTCCCCAAGGAGTGGCTGGGTTGCTGGGAGGGGTTGCAGAGTTGGTGCTGTGACATTTTTAGACGCTGACATTGAGAACTGTCATGTATGTGTCCTAGAAGCATTATGTCCCTGTGTCTCCCAATACAGAGAGATTTCCCAAGCACTTCGGACTCAGTTAAGATTTGGGCCTTTTGTGTCTCTAGGAGGGCTTCGATTGCTGATTTACAGTGGTAAAATGACCCCTGGTGGCCAAACCGGGGAACTACCCCTCACTTCCTCCGTGGCTGGCTAGTTTCTCGGTCCAGGCGGATGGAAGCGGGATGCCCACCAGGCCTTACCACCAGCTGCTCTACAGAAGGCCTGCGGTCAGCATCTGTCCCCAGCTCCTCAGGACCCAAGGTCTGTGCTCTTCCTGACAGGAGAGTAGGCGCGGCATCAACCCTCTTTGGCTGAATCTCAGGACATTGCGTTACGCAAAAAGCGCAACAGAACCTTCAAAAGTTTTGGGGGTGAAGGGGCGGATGTAGCTCAACTGGTAGAGTGCTTGCCTTGCATGCGCAAAGCCCTGGGTTTGAACTCAGCACCACATAAACCTGGCCTGGTTGTTGAATGCTGGTACTTCCAGCGCCAAAGGAGTGGAGACCTGGTGGTACACCCCTTTAATCCCAGCACTGTAGCAGCAAAGCTAGGCAGCTCTCTGTGAGTTCCAGGCCAGCTTCGTCTACATAGAGCATTCCAGACAGCCAGGGCTATATAGAGAGCCTGTATGAAAGAAAGAGAGAGAGAGAGAGAGAGAGAGAGAGAGAGAGAGAGAGAGAGAGAGAGAAGAGGAGAGGAGAGGAGAGGAGAGGAGAGGAGAGGAGAGGAGAGGAGAGGAGAGGAGAGGAGAGGAGAGGAGAGGAGAGGAGAGGAGAGGAGAGGAGGAGAGGAGAGGGAGGGAGGAAGAAGTAGAGGCAGGAAGATGAGGAGTTCTAGGTTGCTCTCAGCTACATATTGAGTTCTGGGATGCATAAGACTGTCTCAAAGAAAAAATTCCCAGCTGAGCTGTGGGGACCTAGGCCTCTAGTTCCAGTGCTCAGGAGGCAGAGGCAGGCAGATCTCTGTGAGTTCAAGGCCAGAGTGGTCTACATAGTCAGGTCAGCCGGAACTACGTAGTGAGACCCTCTTCTCAAAAAAGAAAAAAAAAAGTAACGAGGGGTCTGATGTATGCATGCCTATAACCCCAGCCCTGTGGATACTGAGGCTGGAGAATCATGTGTTTGAGGCCAGCATCTGCAGTCCCCTAGGTGTGATCTCTAGCACTACAAATACATTGAAAAGGAGTGCTTTTATATTCAGGTACTGAGCAGATTCCAGAGTATTTAAAACAGCATGTATCACCTAACAGACCATACAACTTACTTATTTATTCTAATTGTTGTATGTATTATCTGTCTTCCTCCATCTCCCTAGGTAGAATGTAAGCTCCTTGGCAGGGGGAACAAGGATTTTTGTTTGCTTGGTTCACTGATGTATTTACTGGCATCTAGAACAGCGCCTGGCACAGAGGGAGTACTCAATAAAGACTCGTTAAATGAACGGTCAGATCTTGTCAAGTGCCTGGCTATCTAGTGAGGACCATTGGGGTGAACAAGAACTATACTGTAAGACGAAGATAAAGGGGAGTAGAGACGGCACGGGCTGTTAACTTAGGGGAGCCCCTGAGAGCTGCCCAGTGAGGTGTGCTCACAGACACACTTGTTGGACAGAACTGTGGGGAACCGGGCAGGGAGGTCTAAAGAAGAGATCAAGGGCTGCAGTGGGAGAAGTGGACTCACGCCGCAGAAGTAGATGGAAGCAGGTTGTCTCCAGCCTGACAGTGTTTCCAGACATTTCTCCACCTCAAGAACAGAGGCAAGACTAGATAAATGAGGCGTTGTAGCCAGTGGGTGGTGGCCCATGCCTTTAATCCCAGTCCAGCACTCAGAGGCAGAGGCAGGTGGATCTCCGTGAGTTCAAGGCCAGCCTGGTCTAGAAAGCAAGTTCCAGGACAGCCAGGACTGTTACACAGAGAAACCTTTGCCCCAAACAAAACCCAAACCAAAAGGTATTGTAGGCATCGGGAAAGAACAGCACCCTACAAGTAAACAGGCTGTGGAGATTTAGGAAAGCCCAGATCTCTGTCATCAGTGCCCCCCCACCCCACCCGCACCCCCCCTGCACCTGTGCTCTGGGCCTGCCCCATTTAACACCAAGGAGCGTTCCAAGGAGAAGGAGGAGAAAAATCTTAGGCAAAAAATAAGAGCAATCGCCAGATGTGGACGCTCCGGAGGCTGGGCCAGGAGGATTTTATGTTCAAGGCCAGCCTAGGCAACTGAGTGAGACTGTCTCAAAATAAACGGGGATGCGGACAGGTTTTGCCAAGCATGTGCACAGACTTGGGTTCCACCTCCAGTATAGAAAAAAGAAAGCATTAAAGGGTTGAGACAAAAGAGTCCTGCTCGCCTCCACAGAAGGAGCTCTTATTCTGACGGCAGAAGTGCTGTGACAGCAGACTCCCAGACTGCTCTGCCACCTATGGCAGGAGGGTTTAGAACTCAGGGCCAGCCGGGACAATAAGACAAGACCCAAACCAGTCGGTGGTGCCCAGGACTTTAATCCCAACACTCGGGAAGCAGAGGCCGGTGATCTCTGAGTTTGAGGCCAGCCTGGTCTACAGAGTTCCAGGACAGCCAAGGCTACACAGAAAAATCTTGTCTTGAAAAAACAAACAAACAAACAAAAGAAAGACAGAAAAGGCCCTGTCTATCAATAAATATATGAGCAAATAAATTTTCTGTGCACCAGGAGTTCAGTATAATGTTTATAATTCTCTCTCTCTTTTTTTTTTTTTTTTTGAGACAAGGTCTCTCTACTTAGCGCGGGCTCTCCTGGTACTCACTATGTGACCAGGGTGGCCTCAAACTCACAGAGCTCCTGCCTCTGCTTCGTGAGTGCTGAGATTAAAGATGCTCACCACTACCCATCTGGCTTGCTGTTCTGAGACAGGCTTTTGCTTGGTATCCCAGACTGTCTTTGAGCCCGGGCTCCTCCTGTCTCAGTTTCTGAAGTGTTAAGATCACATGTGCTCCACTGTGCTTTTCTTTTTTTCAAACAGGGTTTCTCTTTATAGCCCTGGCTGTCCTGGAACTCACTCTATAGACCAGGATGGCCTTGAACTCACAGAGATCCTCCTGTCTCTGCCTCCCAAGTGCTGGGATTAAAGGCGTGTGCCACCACTGCCCCACCCCACCATGCTTTTATAGGGGACCTCATCTTATTTAATTAGTACATGGCTTCTGAGTTATGAATATGACTAGCCCCACTTTCGCAGAGGAAACACTGGAGAATCTGAGGTCTAAAGGTCACAGGAGCAGGAAGTGGCTCAGCTCAGTCTGTTTCCCAAACTCTGACTTCACTTCCAGCCTTAGGAAACTTAACACCCGGTTCAGTCACATGCAGCAGTACCATTCCCAGCCACTTTCCCTCGGCTACCTAAGGCCTTGCCAGCCCATAATACTTACCTCTGTTATATCTTGGGAATAACAGTTTTCTCTGGGACTGAAACATCCCACCTTGCAGGGAAGCTCCTTAAGCAGGAAAGTAAACAACACAAACTAGTTTCAGGAAGTCCCTAAAAACTGACCAGATTCACTAGGCCTTTCCCTGTCACAGTAAGCCACAAAAGCTGAGAAGGACTAAATGGAACCGAGCTCTAAAGACCCTCGGACCAAGCTAAGTCAGATACCTGAAAGAAGCAGAGATCAGCTGAGCTGCTGGAGGAGGTTTAGACCAACCGAGTCACCTGGAAGGGACACTGTCCAGCCTGTTGAGCGGGCTGCAGGCTGTGCAGTGGGCTCCAGGTTTGTGAGCTGTCACCATGCTGGCGTGGCTTTGGTGATGCCGCTGTCTTTGAGTCAGTTCTGCTCCTGTAAGTGACCCCTCATCCAAAACCCAGTGGTTCACCAAGGTGGACTTTGGTGGTCTCCACACTTAGTTCTATCCTGGGCTCTTTATCTGGGGTGTGCTGCATCGCCCAGGAAGTTAGGCCACACAGCCATCCTTGGTTTCTTCTTCCCCCTTCCTCACAGAAGCCACCTCGTTCTTCTGCTGTCCTGTCCCACCCTGAATCTGCCTCATTGTCTCTGCTCTTCTCAGATCTTTCTCCACCATCCTTATCCACTTAGCGGGTCCTGGCTCCCCGGACTCCTCACTTTACACTTGCCCTGGAACCCTGCGCTAGACACAGTGTGGCTGAATGAGGGCCGAGAACTGGACTCATTCGTGTCTCCAATTGCGTTATTGCCCAAACATACCCCCACGGAACGGTCCGCAGTAGCTTTTCTTCGTCAGTGGCACACAGAATGGGTTAGACTGCTTGCAGGTGGCCATGACCCTCTCCCCAAGTCTGAGATGTACTCATTTCTGTGACAGTATTCTTACATCCACTAACACAGCAAGAGGGGATGATGGTTCCTTGGTTCTTAAGTTCCTTGAAGTCTACCTCCTTTAGTGCATGGCCAGAAGAGTTGGGATGTAGGAGCAATCATCAATCTTGAGATACAGTTCAGGAGAATCAGGACCTAGGTGAGCATCCCAAATGATGGCAGAGCCGCTTCCATTTTGGCCCTGCACTATCTCACAGGAAAGCCCTGCAAGGAAGGGGTTGCCAACCGGAGGGAGTTCCGTGAAGACTGGGAAAGGAGAGAGGTAAACCGCACACCGCACACCGGCCTTCCTTCTCTTTCAGCAGGCCCTAAAGACAGACCAGAAGCTAAGTCAGTTGTCCCACGCTGCTTCCTCGAACTGGAAAGGGAAGTTTCTCCTACTGGGTTTAGAGAAAACCAAAGGCTTCCAGGACTTTTGGAATCAAACAAACCTGGCTAGTAATATCAGCTGTCACTTCTTAGCAATGTGACATTGATCAGTTAACCTCTGTGAGCCTCTGTTTCCACCCCTGTGAAATGGGGCTCATAGTATCTACTTATTGGGTTGGTGGAGGGCCAATGAAATTTGAAAAGCACTTTAGAAATCCCATAAACGGGAGCTCCTTCCATCAAGGTCTTATGTAGGGCTTTGGGGTTGCTGGCCGTACTCTTGGGAGAGACAGCAAGGCCTCCAGGTGCATCGTCCGGACGAGCCCCGCGACTGAGCAGAACTAGTCAGGGGAACTAGCCATAGGCAGGCTGGGCACGTTTCCATGGTGCTGGGTCAAGCAGGCAGCCTTGGGGCAGTGGCTGGCCCATTGCCCTCTGGGGGCACTCTCTCCCCATGAGGCTGATGTCCAATCCTGCGGACTAACATGGAGGTGGAGAAGTGCATGAAAGGCAGGGGAGGCAGACAGAATGAGGAGCCAACGGTGGAGAAGGGGCCAGGGAGAAGGCTGGAGGGGAAGTAAGGGCCAGGCAGGCCCGGGGTGGGGCTGGGAGAGGGGCCCGTGGCCCCGAGGGCAGCGCCAGCCCTGGAGGGAAAGCGCCGACCCAGCGAGGGAGGAAGGACAGGCAGGGAGACCAGCAGCGCTGACACAGCCTCCATGTGTGGAACGGGCTGGGGTTTGGCCCACAGGTCAGGCGTCTGGCAGTATTATGGGATGGAGAGGCCTTAGGAGACAGGGAGAGTATTATGGGCTGGAACAGCCTTAGGAGACTGGGGAGTATTATGGGCTGGTGAGGCCCGGCTCCAACTGGAGGCGGGAGGAAGGGGTGCGGGGCGGGAAGGGGGGGGTGGTGGTGGAAGGGAGTATTATGGGCTGGAGGCCTCCTGCGACCAGAGGCAAGAGTATTATGGGCTGGCAAGGCCTTCGGTGGCCAGAGGGGGGAGCAGCGGGGGATGGCACCGGCTGCATGTGACTGAGGGGGGGGCAAGTTGGGGGGTGATGAGTGGGGGTGGGGGAGCTTATTATGGGATAGCTCTTTGTACCTACTGCGGGGACTGCTTCTCCAGAAGATATTATGGGATGTCGTGTGTGGGAGGGGGAGGGGGGCTGGGGGATTATTATGGGATGGTGGTGCAGAATTGGGAGGGCCTGAGGAGCCCTTCTCCAACCCCCCCCACACACACACCAGTTCACCCCCTACTCTCCTCACGTTCTAAGGTCAGCCTCCCTCCAAGAGCCCAGTGGGAACACCTGAAATCCATCTCCCCACACACTTCACCCCCACACATCAACAGCCACTCCCCCCTCCATACTGGGCACCTCAGCCCATCCTAGGCATCTGCCCTGTCTAGCAGCCACCTCCGGACTGTGGAGGGGAAAATGTAACTCCTGGATAATGGGGAGAAAGTCTCCCAGCAAGGTTGTAGTGGTCAGTGGTTCCCACCTGCATGTCACCTTTGACCCCCAGGCTCTTATGCCACTCTCCTTCCCTTCCTCCCTGGGGTTCACAAAGTGGGGGGCCCTTGGTTCTCCCCGCCCCCGCCCTCCATTTCCTCTCCACCTCCCTCCACAGCCGTAACCAGTAAAACAGGCGGCTGGCTATTATGGGATGGCTGCTCCCAGCAGCTCTGCAGGGAGGGGGCGGTCACCGCGGAATGTCTCTTGTGGGTGGCTATTATGGGATGGCCGCCTCTCTTCTGGGAGGGGTGGGGGCTAGGGAGGAGAATTATTATGGGATGGACACGGCACAGCTGGGTGGGGCTGTCCTGGGTAGGTAAAGCTCTGGGGAGGGCATAGAGGGGGGGGAGGAGAGGAAGGAAGAGGGAGGGAAAGGCTGAGGAGGGTGGGGTGAGCCCTGGAGCCAGACCTGAGGCCTGGCAGGAGTAACTGGCTGGAGAGGTTTCTTTGGTGACAGCTGTTGGAAGAGGCCCCAGGGGCAGGCTCCATCGAGCCAAAGCCTGGACACCTGGGTCCTCTTCACATCTTGGGGGTTGCAGAGGACAGGGTATGCATGCGGGGTGGTGCTGGAAGAGCTCCCGGGCTAGGTGGCTCAAGTACTCCTTTCCACCTGTGCCTCCCGAGCCTGGGGACTGCGCGCATGCAGCGGATGAACACAGAAAGCCGAACACCGAAGAAGTAGAGGCTGGGTGGGCTCCTGAGGGACAAATATCAGTCCCCAAGCCCCACAGGGACTGCATCCTGTCTGCTATCTAGTCTTCACAAATCCTTTCTGTCAGTGCGGAACACTAGCCCCTGAGATCAGTGAGCGGTTTCTTCATCCACCCAAAACAGGTGTGAGGAGAGGAACCATGTGTGCTAAAAGCTCGAGGATAACCTCCTCAGGGTGTTAGTCTGGGTTCTTGTATACCATAGGGTGGAAACAGAATTCTGGATAACTGGCTAGAGAGGCTGCCCCCTTGGGTGCATTAATTAGGAGATTATACCATCCTTAGTCTCTGTGGGCCAATCATGTTAGTGGCTTATTTATAATTGATCGAGGAGGTGACATGGGGCAGAGAAGGGAGGGGGGTATAGAAGCATGAGGACCTCAAAAGCAGCACACAAACACACCCTATACCTCCCCAGCATTCGAAAAGACAGGAAGTGGGGGTGGAGATATGGCCCAGCAGTTAAGAAACTGCTCTTGCAGGTGACCCAGGTTCAGTTCCCAGCACCCTCGTGGTGGCTCACAACTGACCATAACTCCAGTTCCTGGGGCTATGATGCCCTCTTCTGTTCCTTTCGCACAATGGGCATGCACATGGTGCACATACATACACGTAGGCCAACACTCATACACATGAAATAAAAACCTAAAACGGAGGACTGAATAAAAAGACAGGGAAGGATTTGAACCTTCTTGTGCTGGTGTCAGGGAGGGGTGGGAGGTGAGGGAAGCAAAGGGCTAAGATGGTAAACCTGCAGGGACTGGGGGTGTGCTAGAGGATGGAAACCAATATTTCCAATCGTAGGCAAGAGCCTGTGACTCCCTACTTGTAAACCCTCCCGAGTTTATATTCACCCATCACTGTGGTAATGTGGTGTACATAGGAGAGGTGGGATCTGGGGAAGTTGGGGATATTTATTACACAACTGAATTTGAGCTCCAGAGACAGGGTAGATGTAGGAAAACGAGGATAGAAGGACCTGATAGGTATCCAGCAGCACTATGTAGGAAGGAACAGCTTTCCTGAAAGGAGGGATACCTACATTATAGTGTCTTAAAAGAGCCACATCCTAGCTGGGCATGGTGGTGCATACCTTTAATCCCAGCACACAGGAGACAGAGGCAGTGGATCCTCTGAGTTTGAGGCCAGCCTGGTCTACAGAGTGAGTTCTGGGACAGCCAGGGCTACACAGAGAAATCCTGTCTCAAACAAAACAAACAAACAAATACACACACAGACACAGACACACACACATACACACACACACACAAAAAAAAACAACCCAAAAAAAACAGGGACTAGAGAGTTGGCTCAAAGGTTAAGAGCACTGGCTGCTCTTCCAGAGGTCCTGAGTTCCATTCCCAGCAACCACATGGTGGCTCACAACCATCTGTAGTGAGATCTGGTGTCCTTTTCTGACAGAATACATGCAGGTAGAACACTGTATGCAAAATAAATAAATAAATAAATAAATAAATAAATAAATAAATAAATAAATAAATAGACGCTTGAGTGAGGGAGACTCTGGAAGCCTGTGGGGTGGAGGGAATGGCCAGTACACCACAGTAAACACAGCCAGAGGGGTGGTCCAGAGAGTTCAGGGAAGTTTTGGGAATAGAAAACATGAACTTTGCCGGGCGGTGGCGGCATCACTCGCCTTTAACCCCAGCACTCGGGCGGCAGAGCCAGGCGGATCTCCGTGAGTTCGAGGCCAACCTGGGCTACAGAGTGAGTTCCAGGAAAGGTGCAAAGCTACACAGAGAAACCCTGTCTCGAAAAACCAAAAAAAAAAAAAAGAAAGAAAAAGAAAACATGAACTTCAGAGCTTTTGGCAAGAACTCAAGAGGGTTTGCTTGTTTTGAGACAAGGTCTCTCCATGTCTCACTGGCTGGCCTAGATTTACTGTGTAGACCAGGCTGGCCTCAGTCTCAGAGATCTACCTGTCTCTTGAGTGCTGGGGTTAAAGTTCTACCACCATGTCAGACCTAAGGTCTTAAGACCCTACCTAGTCTTAAGGCGAGACGATATTTAAATGTGTAATGCTCATGGTTATCCTCACAGGATTTGATGGAACAACACTTCCAGCATCACTGGTAAAATGGGAGCAAAGAGACTGTCCTTTTCTGAGTAAAGTCTTGCTGCTTCTCCAGCACTCACTAATTCAGTCCTTTGAATTCCACAGGAGGGTGTTATCTATTGGGCTCTTTCTCTAGGGAGGTGATATGAGCAGTGCAAGGAGACACAGCATGAGGACCTTCCAGGTGGGGTCAGGAAGGCCTCTTCCGGTGAGGGAGTTCCGCTTCCTTTTCAACCTGTCCAGCTCCCACAGGCCTTTGCTCTTCCTGAAACAGGCAGATTAGAGCAGAGGAAGACAGCTCTGGCTTAAGGGAGAGGCCTGGAGACAGTGGGGCTGGGATACTGGTTTCCACTGACAGCCACAGTTTCTGGAACCCAGAAAGAGGGGAAAGTGCTTGGCCTGGAACTCAGAGACTAACTTGCTTTTGCTTCCCAAGCACTGATGTTAGGAACACCCTCCACCACACCATGCCTGGGTGTGGAGTGGAGGACCGGGTCCCAACAAAATGAGGATGGAGCAATCGGTGGTATTATGAGGCCTCAGGATATGTAACTGGGGAGTGACTAAAAAAAAAAATGTAGGACATTGAACATGAACAGAATTTGGTATTCAGGAATCAAGGTATGGGCCGGAGAGATGGTTCAGGGGTTAAGAGTACTGGCTGCTCTTCCAGCGGGCCTGGGTTCCATTCCCAGCACCCACATGGTAGTACAACCACCTGTAACTCCAGTTGCAAATGATCTGATGCCTTCCTCTGGCCTCCATGGACATAAGATATTAACATGGTACATGGGCATATGTGCAGGCAAAATTACTCCTACACATATTAAAAAAAAAAAAAAGAGCTGTGTGTAGTGGTCCACATGTATAATCCGAGGATTTAGGAAACAGAGCAGGAGGATGGAGGATGGTGATTTGAGACCAGACTATAAAGAGAGAACTTATCTCAAAATAAAACAAAACGAAAAAACCATTGGGTGTAGTGTCAAACACCTTTAGTCCCAGCACTCGGCAGAGGCAGGCAGATCTCTGAGTTCGAGGCCAGCCTGGTCTACAGAGTGAGTTCTAGGACAGTCGGGGCTACACAGAGAAACCCTGTCTCAAAATCAACAAAATGGTTTAATGGGCTTGAGAGATGGCTCAGTGGTTAAGAGCACATGCTGTTCTTGCAGAGGACCAGAGTTCAATTCCCAGCACCCACCTCCTACACACACACACACACACACACACACACACACACACACACACACACAATACCTAAAATTTTAAAAGAGACCCTATCTCAAAACAAAAACAAAAACCCCCAAACAAACGTGATAATGTTATGGAATTTCAGCGTTGGGAACATGGACTGGATGGATGCTGCTTACCAATCACAATCCCTTAGCATGCAGGGACCAGCCAGGAGATAGATTATCATTCTCTCTTCTTCTCTCTCCTGAGGCCTCTCCCCCTCCTTTTTTCTCCTGTGCTGTGGATCAACCCGGGGGCCTTGCACACCCTAGGCAAGCAGTTTACTAGTGAGTGACAACTCCAGCTCTAGGTGATATCTTTGTTGCTGTTTTCAGTCTCCACTTTAGCCCAGAATGCCCCCAAACTCAGGATCTTCTTGTCTCTGCCTCAAGAGTGCAGGGTTGGAAGGTATGCATCATCAGACCCTGCAGGAGGTTAGCTTGATAACCCTTCTCTTATAAATCCTCTAGATCAGTGGTTCTCAACCTGTGGGTAGTGACCCCGTTGGGGGTCTGAATGACCCTTTCACTGGGGTTGCCTAAGACCATCAGAAAACACAGATATTTACATTACAATTCATAACGGTAGCAAAATTAGTTATGAAGTAGCAACGAAAATAATTTTATGGTTGGGGGTCACCACAACATGAGGAGCTGTATTAAAGGGTGGCAGCATTAGGAAGATTGAGGACCACTGCCCTAGAGGGACCACCTCCCCAGACCTCTATGGGGGAATGTGATCTCTTCTGAGAGCTAAGTTTGGATTTATTCAGTTCTCTACGACAGGACATTTAGGAAATAGTGGTGACCAGATACTTTTATATTGTAATATTGTATCATGGTCTCTTTGGTTGTTTAATGCTTCTTCTTCTTCTTCTTCTTCTTTTTGGAGCTGAGGACCGAACCCAGGGCCTTGCACTTGCTGGGCAAGCGCTCTACCGCTGAGCTAAATCCCCAACCCTAATGCTTCTTTTAAAAGTATTGATTTACTGGTGCCCTGTTAGCCCAGTTGGGTAGAGCATGGGTGTTGATAATAATGTTTATTTATTTGAGACTTGTTTCTACCGAAGCCCAGGCTGGTCTTGAATTTGCTGTGTAGCGGAGTATGGCCTTGAACTCTTGATCATCTTGCCTTCTGAGTGCTGGGATTACAGACATGTGACACCGTTCCCAGCTGTTTACGTTTCTGGCAGGAAGGCACCTGTGTCTTTGCATTCCCAGTTGTACCAGCTTGTACCTTGCTCAGTACTGTCAAAAGTATGTTGAATGAACACGAGTAATAGTGAGGAGAGAGAGAGAGCAAGGCTCAGAGCTTGGTGCTATAGAGGATCCTTAGTTCACGAGGTGATGATGGGATATCCATCCTTAGGGACTGCCTGGACTTGAGAGAGGCAGTGGAGAGGACTGCCGGGATGTTGAGAAATAGTTACTGGATGGGGGTTTCTAATCGGATGGGATGTTCTGGGTCAGTTAAAGTTGATGCAAGTTTTTCATCTAGTCAGCATATTATTTGTTTGATTTTACACAAAATTTCAGAGCTGGAGGTAAGCATCTAGAATACTCCTGGGTTCTGATTGGATTGGATGGGGCTCTAGGTTGGCCCTCTGTTCCTGAGTGTCTGCAGATGGTGAGCTAGGGACTAGCCCAAGGTCCTGAACACTGAGAGACTTCTGGCCAGAATACTCCTTTTGCCCAGAAAGGGAATAAGGTATGTGCTAATGGGGGCGGGGACAGGGCAGTCAGCAGTTTGCCACACCCTCTCTGCTCTTGGGTGTTGGGAGAGACGGACAACTTGTAGAGATGGGGGAGGTTGTGAATATTATGGGATGTCTGGCCAGAAGACCTGTGTGAGGTGGTGGAGTGCAGCAGAAGTATTATGGGATGTGGCACTGGGTTGCGTTGGGAATATTCTGGTATCATGGGCTTCTTGCAATTAGGGGATGTCCGAGTAGATGGAGTAAATGATGGGACGTTTCCCCACTGTTAGGAGAGAGGCGCTTTAGATGCCCATTTGTGGGGTGACAGCAGAGCTGCTGGTCATTAGTGAGTATCTCTTGGATAGGGAGGAGTGTAATTTATGGGCCATGGAGCTAGAAGGAGACTAGGAGGGCCGGGGGTGGTGATGTGAGCATCTAGAGTCTAGACCCTGGTGCGCAGGGGCTGAGGGCAGCTCTAGGGGGTTGCCTATTATGGGCTATCAGTATAGAAAGTGGGAGACTGATTATTACGGGATGTGCGTGGGAGGAGGCCGAGTGTCCGTTGTTGTAGTGTGGGGTGGGTGAGTTTCTGACAATCATGGGATATCAAACTGGGGGTGGATGAAGGGTGGTTATTATGGGATGTTAGTGGGGGATGGGGTTGAGTATTATGGGATATGAGGCTGAAGTGCTGGGAGGGGTGCTTATTATGGGATGGCCAAGGGGAGGGAGGGGTAACGAGTTATTATGGGATGTTAGCAGTAGGGCCAAGAGTGAAGAAGTTGGCAAAGAGTGGTTATTATGGGATATCTGAGGTGGGGAGCAGGTTTAGTTTGTGAAAGGTCTGCACTATATGTCAGTAGCCCCCGGGCATAGATATGCATGGAGTGTTGGGGGGCGGGGTGTGTGTATGTGGGGTGTCCGTGTGTATTATGGGATGGCCAGGAGGTGGGCGGTTGCCCGGGTGACGCGCGCGCGCGCTCGACGGGGGCGTGGCCAATGGTTGCCTGAGCGACGAGGGGGCGGGGGTTGCCCGGGAGACCTAGGGAGGAGGGTGGCGGTAGTGGAGCGGGGGGGGGGGGGGGGGGGGTTGGAGTTGGTTGAGGTTATTATGGGCTGTCCGTGGGGGGGGCGGGGCCTGTGCGGTGGGATTTCCCGGCCGGTGTTTCGGGCCCTTTAAGAGGCGCCGCCGGAGCCGGAGCCATTTTCCCCCCTTCGGCCGCGGCGAGGAGGAGCCGGAGCGGGAGTGACACCGGCGAGACCCAGCGCGACCTGAGGCGGCTCTAGGGTGAGGGGAGCGCGAGGCTCCGGGAGAGACGTCCCTCCCGGCCCGACACCACCCCGGGGCTCACCCCGTCACCTGTCCCGTCCTCAGGCGGCCCGCAGGCCCGCAGGCCGGCCCCCGGCCGGGGCGCGGACCCTTTCCCCGTCCCCTGAGGCGTCCGGGCTGCCCTGAGGCGGCGCCCTGCCCTGAGGGAGCCGTGCTCCCCGCGCCCCTCTCCCGGGCCCGGCCTCCCACAATGCCGGGCGCCCGCCCCTCGCCCTTGGCTCGCCGGCCCCCCGGGACACGTGGCCCGGCCCCCTTCTCGGGGGGGGGGGGGGAGAGCTCGCCTTCCGCCGGCGTCCCGACTCGTGGGGACCCCGGAGCGCCGGGCCCTCCACGCCCCCCGGTCCCCGCCGTTCCGGAAGAGAACCCGAGTTGTCCCGGAGGACAGCCTCTGGAGAGCTGCCCTGTCTGGGGACTGGCCCCTCCCCGGGCTCCGAGAGGCGCCCCCCCCACTCCCAAGTGACCTTGTGTCCCCGAGCACCGGCCGCCTCCCCTGACCCCCTCTGCGCCTCGCCACTCGGGTCCCCCTCCCCGGTCACTCGGGGCTCAGTCTAGCCCAGCCTGTCCCCTCCCCACCATGCACCAGCTTGACCTCGGGGCGGGGGGGGGGGGCATCGCTCCCGCTTCTGGGGGGGGCTTCTGCTGGGGAGCCGGCTCCCGGGCTGTCCCCGAGGAGTGTGGAACTAAGTTCAGCCTGAGTGGTTCGGGTGCTCGGTTAGGGTGGCAGGGCCGGGGGGGGGGGGGGGGGGGGGGCGGAAAGAGCGGGTGGGGGAGGGGGACTGCGCGTCACTCACTGTTCTCCCCCCCCTCCCCCGCACAGTGACTCGGGCCAGTGTCGAGGGCCCCAGGCCGCAGGCAGGAGCAGCTGGGCCAATTCCCTGGCCGGGGAGCGGAAGGGGATGGCGTCGGGCCTGGGCTCCCCGTCCCCCTGCTCAGCGGGCAGTGAGGAGGAGGATATGGATGCACTTCTGAACAACAGCCTGCCCCCACCCCATCCAGGTAACATCTTCGCAGAGGGCCCAGGCCAGGAAGGAGGTGTTTGATCTTTCCTGGAGACTTGTGTGAGGCTGGGTGCGCTGCTTGTCTCCTCCTGTGTAGGGAGTCCAGGGCGGAGGGGCATCCGAAGGGAGTGGTTCTCTTCTGCGGAGCTCTAGTGGGTTGTGGAGGGGGGGGGTGTGCGGGGTGCGGGGGCGGGGGGGGGGGGGGGAGGTGGAAGCCATGTGCCTCTTGGGCACCGCGGACCCAGATGTAAGCTGGCTGTACTCAAGGCTGTCTGGAATACTCCGCAGTTCCCAGTTGAGGGAGCTCTCTGGGTTAGCAGGCATTACCTTGAGCGGGTTCTTAGGAGTGCAGGTGGCTGGGACGCTCTCGGAGACTCTGGTGGTGACATGGTGGGGGGAGTTAAGATTTCTGTTGTAGGAGCTCAGCCAGGCATCTGGGATCTCGCGGAAAAGAAAGCCGGAGTGTTGGTTGCTCTCTGTCCGATTATTTTTAGCTTGTGATCAGTTACCGGTTTTCTGCGCTGTTCGAGTGTGAAGTTTGAATCTCGCTCCTTACTGGATCTAGAGAACTTTGAGTTAGGCAGATTATTGGAATTTTTTGAGTGGGGAAGGGATTGGGGGATAGGGGAGGGGCAGTAGCCTAGTAAGGAGAGGCAGGGGGAAGGAAGGGACTTCTCCCCTGGGGTGGACATAATTCCTGGCTTCTTTCCTAGAGGCTTGGGTCACTGAGGTAGTTTGGGGTCTGGGTTGGTGGTGTGAGGTGTTTGTGTGGGTGTGTTAGGGTTTGCACTATCAGTGTTTTGGGGTGGCTCCCTTGACTGGCTAAACCCGTAGAGTTATAACCAGCCTGCCTGAGTGCTTGTCCTCAGTGATGGTTGATGTCATGCTTATAAGTGGATATCTTCTCTTGTCTCCTTGTTAATACACCTATTGGTTTATTTGACTCTCGTTCACTTAAAAAAATTAAAATTTAAATGAAAAAAAGCCAGCCCCTCCCCACCAGCACCATTTCTTTATGCTCCCCACCCCACCCCATTCTGGAGCCTGGTGGTCCCGGGGCTTTTTGGTGGTTGTTGTTTTTGGTTTTGTATTTTTTTTGAGACAAGTTTTCTCTGTGTAACAGTCCTGGTGTCTGTTTTGTAGAGCAGGCTGGCCTCGAACTCACAGAGATCCTTCTGCTTCTGCCTCCCTAGTGCTGGGCTTGAAGGCATTCACCACCACCATGGCCTGGCCTGTTTTTGTTTTTTATGATGTAGTTTTCACTTCTGCCTTTTCCTTAGATCCAACTCAATTTTGAGGTATCCAGAAGAAATGCTTTTTCAAATTTGCCCCCCCCCCCCCTTTTTGAGACAGGGTTTCTCTGTGTAATTTTGGTGCCTGTATCTCACTCTGTAGACCAGGCTGGCCTCGAACTCACAGAGATCCGCCTAGCTCTGCCTCCTGAGTGTGCTGGGATTAAAGGTGTGTGCCACCACCTGGCTTTTTTTTTTTTTTTTCCTTTGAGACAAGGTTTCTCTGTGTATCCTTGGCTGTCCTGGAACTCATTCTGTAGATCACACTGGCCTCCAACTCACAGAGATCAGCCTGCTTCTGCTTCATTGGGATTAAAGGGGTGTGCCACCACTGCCCAGCAAATTTGACATTTTCTAACTTAGAATTTTTTACTTCAGTCTGAGGCCATTTAAGAGAACTGATATTCTTGATATCTTTGGCTGCAGGGATGAGGGACTTAGATTTGCATGTCGTCATCTAGGTGTAAGGCTGCAGGTTTCTGTGCCTTGATGGGGTGGTGGTGGTGGTGGGAAAGAGGAAGGCTTACTTTTCCTTCAGACTCTTCGTGAGGGGCAGGATGAGTAGTACTATCCCACCAGTGTTGGCCCCATCTTAGCCTTCCAGTAACCCACCCGTTAGTCTAGGGCTTCCCTCCCAAGTTGAGTGTGAGCTATTCAGGCTCAGTGTGAACTCTGCCCCAATGTGTAGCATGACCCAGTTTTTCCACTTGACACACCCAATCTGCCCCTTTCCCAAATCTCCCTCTATCTCGTGCAGTGGTCGCTTGCCATTTCAGCGTGGGATTTGCCCGAGGAGTTTAAGGGTTGTATGTGGCTGGAATGGTGTCTTCTCTGCCTCCGTGGACTTGTCCTTATCTCTGCACTCTAAGCAAGATGAAGAAGGGGACATGTAGCGGATTATGGGGTGGTGTAGGGGTTATGGGGGCGAAGCCCTTAAGAAAATGATTGTTTGGGAACGAGAGGGGCCTCCTAACCTCTGACTTGATCCTGGGAAGTGTGAAAATGGGAGGCCTGTGGTGCTTTGTACAGCCTTAGGATCTGTCTAACTTCAGAAGGGCAGAACTAGAGTCATTTTAGAGCTACTTCTGGGGCTCATGAGCTAAGAATGTGTGTGGAATTGAAGAGAACATGTCGTTAGCCACTGTTCTCTTGGTCCTACTGCTTTTGTGCAGTCTCAGCATGATCTCTATATGTTGGATAATATTCTTGTTGGATGATGAGGGAGCTGAACTTCGAGACTGGTTGTGGGCTCCATTCCTTAAGCTGAAGCTTTCGGAGCCCTTCAAGGGAAGGTCATAGGGTTTGATAACCTCCACTGAGCCCTTGTTCAATCTTAGATGTAATATCTTAAAACATTATGATTGAGTGAGGAATGCAGTCTTTGAAATCGTGTCACTCTTCATGCTGTCTTGGTTTGCTTGCCTGGGACATCAGGGTGACCTCTTACAAACTGTGTCATCCTTGAGTATGTGTAGAGATCATTAGCTGTGGACCCGGGGCCAGGTCATCATTTGGGAAGTTTTCTTTGAGGGTACTCTCTGCTCTGTGTACTTCTGTCGGCTCCACCCCCTGCCCGCCACTTCCTGTCTGTCCTGTGTTGGCACTGGGTGCCCTGGGCTGGCTTCTGCGGTCAGGAGCCATCTTCCTTCTCTTCAGTGGGCGAGGCGCTCCCTTCTCTCTCCTCCCTTTCCTACTCCCCCCTTCTTGGGCGGGGGTGGCTTGGGAAGAGAGCGAGAAGAGGGAGGAGGGAACTGGGAGCTGGTGTACATGTCTGGTACAAAGAAAGCTCCCTGGCAGCTCTCCCTCTGTGCCCCTTTCTACCTATCCTTGCCCAGGAGCCCCAGTGTTACCCAGGCTTTGTGTGTTCTTCTAGCCAGGGAAGGAGGTGGAGCCAGATGGGAGGGGGGTTGGGAAGGGGAGATGGTGACAGCTGGGCTGATTCCGGGCCCCTAGGGAGAGGAGTCGCCTGACCCAGGAGAAAGCTGGGAAGAAACAGTAGGGCTAGAGATGGAGGAAGGAGACTGGGAATGGGTATGAAGTTGAACTGGAAACTCTGGTGGTTTTGAACAGTGATCATCCCAAAGGGCTTTGATACGGGTGTGATTTCTTAGACCCTGAACCTGGTATTTGATCTGGGGTGGCGGGGTGAGGATGGAGTTTGTGTTTAGTGCCTTCTGGCTGTGCTTCCCCCACCCCTGTCCTGTGGGCTGTCTGGATCCAGTTCTCTTGCTGAGTTCCAGGCAGCTCGATTGAGCAGTGTGGTGAACACAGAAGGTGGCTACAGTGATGAGGAAAGGAGCTAGGGGCCTGGACAGCTGCCCGAGGTGGGCCTGCTCTGGCCTGGCAGGCCTGTGTCGGGATCTACAGCTCCCTTTGTCTGTCCGTGCCTGGGCATCCGCTCCCTTCTGTGTGCTTACTGTCACAGTTCTTCCTCTTCAGGGGGTCTGGGTCGAGAGGTGAGGAGAGGCAGTCCAACCTCTGGATGGACTAGGTCCTCACCTTTTGCTGTTGCTCTTTTTCCCATCTGCCACACTTTGCCAAATGTGTGTAGACAATGAAGACGACCCAGAGGAGGATTTATCAGAAGCGGAGACTCCAAAGCTCAAGAAGAAAAAAAAGCCTAAGAAACCTCGAGACCCTAAAATCCCTAAGAGCAAGCGCCAAAAAAAGGAGGTGAGTGGGTGACTGAATGTTCTGGGGAGTGAGAGAAAGAAGGAGGTACTCCAAGACGGTTGTGGGCCTGAGGGTATGTTTCCTTCTGGAGCCGTGGGTCAGGTCCTGGGATGGGCTCAGGACTGTCCTGAGGTCAGCATGTGTGTAGCATGTATGTCGTCTCCCCTCTCCCCTTCCCTGCTCCAGCGTTTACTCTTGTGCCGGCAGCTGGGGGACAGCTCTGGGGAGGGGCCCGAGTTTGTGGAGGAGGAGGAAGAGGTCGCTCTGCGGTCGGACAGCGAAGGCAGCGACTATACCCCTGGCAAGAAGAAGAAGAAGAAGCTCGGACCTAAGAAAGAGAAGAAGAGCAAGTCCAAGCGGAAGGAGGAGGAAGAGGAGGAGGAGGATGATGATGACTCCAAGGTGCCTAGACCTCTGTCCTGGCCTCTTTCCTGCTAGAGCCTGCCCCTTGTTCTCAGATACATTCCTGCCCTTTAGAACCCCATCTATCTCTCCGTAGAGTTTCGAGTACTTCCTCTGTACTGTTCTGTACCCTGCTCTTGCAAGCCATAGTTTCAACTCGCATTCTCTTAGCAAGTGTGGGCAGGAGGAGGCAGGTTCTTCTTGACTGTGTTCTCTCTGCAGGAACCGAAATCATCTGCCCAGCTTTTGGAAGACTGGGGCATGGAAGACATTGACCATGTGTTCTCAGAGGAAGATTACCGTACCCTCACCAACTACAAGGCTTTCAGCCAGTTTGTCCGGTAAATCAGGAGGATCTTAGGGAGTGGAAAGGGAGGAGATTCCTTCTAGAATTTCTTCTTGTTTCCTTTTCTCTTTTATTTTTATACATGGCCGTCTTTCTCATTCTTGTCCATTTCTCTACCAGACCCCTAATTGCTGCTAAAAACCCCAAGATTGCTGTCTCCAAGATGATGATGGTCTTGGGTGCAAAGTGGAGGGAATTCAGTACCAACAACCCCTTCAAGGGCAGCTCTGGAGCTTCGGTGGCGGCTGCAGCTGCAGCAGCTGTGGCTGTGGTGGAGAGCATGGTGACGGCTACTGAAGTCGCACCCCCCCCTCCCCCTGTGGAGGTGCCTATCCGCAAGGCCAAGACCAAGGAGGGCAAAGGTGAATGGAGTTGAATGAAGAGTCCAGGGTAGGCTTGGGAAGTCTAAAGAGAGCATAGGAATGCTGGATCGCCCCTAAGGGAAGTGGCAGGAGGCAGGGGTGAGCCTCAGATTTAGAAGGCAAGGCAGAGTTGAGCAAGCTTAGGTGAAGACTTGGTTCTCCTATCACTCGCCTTGTGATGGACATTTGGCTGTATCCTGACTTTAGGTCCCAATGCTCGGAGGAAGCCCAAAGGCAGCCCTCGAGTGCCTGATGCCAAGAAACCTAAACCCAAGAAAGTAGCTCCTCTGAAAATCAAGCTGGGAGGTTTCGGCTCCAAGCGTAAGAGATCCTCGGTGAGAGCCTGGTTCATCCCACTGGGGGAAGAGGGAGCTGTGTGGTGGAGAAGGATGTTGCTTTCTGTCAGGTACATAAGAATGTGGGGTATTATTCCTCAGGCAGGTGTGACCAGGCTCCCTCTGTGCAACTCTTGCTGGGGTTCTTTACCATTCTTTCCTTGGCCTGGGCTTTAAAAAAAACCTTGATCTTTTCTCATTTTTTTCAGAGTGAGGATGATGACTTAGATGTAGAATCTGACTTCGACGATGCCAGCATCAATAGCTACTCTGTTTCTGATGGTTCTACCAGCCGCAGTAGTCGGAGCCGCAAGAAACTCCGGACCACTAAAAAGAAAAAGAAAGGTGTGTTTCTTTTCTGTACTTAGGGGATGGGACAAGGTGGGAGTGGCCAGGGAGAATCTCCCTTAGGAGATAAGGGTGGGGGAGAGGTTTTGTTCTAATAATTGGGCTTTCCCTCTTCCTTGCCCAGGCGAGGAGGAGGTGACTGCTGTGGATGGTTATGAGACAGACCACCAGGACTATTGTGAGGTGTGCCAGCAAGGCGGTGAGATCATCCTGTGTGACACCTGCCCCCGAGCCTACCATATGGTGTGCCTGGACCCAGACATGGAGAAGGCCCCCGAGGGCAAGTGGAGCTGCCCACACTGTGTGAGTACCTGGCTACTGGGACCCCTGGGAAGGTACCCCTAAGGGCAGGGGTGGGGGGTGATGAGTTTCTTTGGGCCTGGGTGGAAATAGAAATGGCAGTGTCCTTGGCTGTCAGCTTTGGGAAACATCTAAAGGCACAATGGCTTTAGTAGGTTCTGGCTTGGGGTGGGGGTGTGGGTGGTAATAATCTGATGTCCGGTTCTTTATTTTAGGAGAAGGAGGGCATCCAGTGGGAGGCTAAAGAAGACAATTCTGAGGGTGAGGAGATTCTTGAAGAGGTTGGGGGAGACCCAGAAGAGGAAGATGACCACCATATGGAGTTCTGTCGAGTCTGCAAAGATGGCGGGGAGCTGCTATGCTGTGACACCTGCCCTTCTTCCTACCATATCCACTGCCTGAACCCCCCGCTGCCAGAGATCCCCAAATGGCGAATGGCTCTGTCCCCGTTGTACTGTGAGTGACTTGAGTTGAGGGGTGGGA
This sequence comes from Peromyscus californicus insignis, assembly GCF_007827085.1. Taxonomy (NCBI): domain Eukaryota; kingdom Metazoa; phylum Chordata; class Mammalia; order Rodentia; family Cricetidae; genus Peromyscus; species Peromyscus californicus. The sequence goes on from NW_026294584.1 coordinate 139,035,652, forward strand.
GATGGGCGCAGTGTCCCGTAATAGCACAGGGTTTGCTCTCTCGTAGGCATTGTGAGGCTGAGGCTGGGGAGGGTCACTGGAGACCTACACATTTTCTAGCTGAGACAGGAATTTCTTTTTTTTCTCAATTAGTCTTGGGACACCATCTCCTGTGTAAACATAGAATTAACTGAATAGAGGAGGTAGTGTCCTGGCAGTCCTTTTAAGCAGGATGAAGTACTGTTCTAGTTCAGTCATTCCTATTTCTTTCTTTCTTTTTTTTTCCTTTTTGGTGTTTTGAAGTGATGTCTTATTACATAGTCCAGGCTGGCCTTGAACTTACTATATGTATAGCTCAGGCTGGCCTTCAATTCATGGTATCTCCTGAGTGCTGGGATTATAGGTGTGATCCCTACACGTGGTCTTGTCTTTAAAAACTTTAATTTTGGGAGCTGGATTAAGAGCACTTGATACTCTTGCAGGACCCTGTTTTGTTTTGTTTTTATATATGTCCTGCCTGTCCTGGAACTTACTATGTAGACCAGCCTGGCTTTGAACTCAGAGATCTACTTGCCTCTGCCTCCTGCCTGCCTGCTGCACTGAGGTCTCTTCCCCTTCCCTTCCCATCAGTTCTTTGTTCCTCTTTAATAGTATTGTATCTACTTTATGTCCTCGGTACGCACATGATTTTATGTATCTGTAAATTTAGGACTCAAAGATTAGAGAAAACTAGACTTTCTAAGACTGACTTAATTTGCCTGTATGACTGCCATTTTTATTCATTTTCCTGTAAGTGACATAGCTTTATTCTTTATAGCTGAAAAGAAATGCATTGTATAATATACCACATTTTCTTCGTTCTTCTGTTGTTGAATACCTGGGTTGGTCCCATAGCTTAGCTCTTGTACACAAGCTCTGCAATAAACTTTTATTTTTGAGACAAGGAGCTCATTATATAGACCAAGCTGGCCTTGAACTCATGCTGTACTACCTCATCTTCCTGAGTATTAGGAGTAAAGCTCAGGTTACTGTGCCCAGCTTCATTTAGTCTGGATGTCTTGCCTCAATTCTTCGTAACTTAGACTGTTCGAGAGCCCATTTACTTACTGCCTTTAAGTTGCTTAAGATGGAGAATTGCTTGGCTCTAGTTCTGTGAATTTTCTATGCCTAGCTATTCTGGGTTATTGTTTAAAGTATAGCTCCTTGGCTTTTTTTTTTTTTTTTTTTTTTTTAAAGCTCTGATGATATCCAGAAAGGGAGGAGAAAATTCTAGTGTTCTTTACCTAGGGAGGGGTCATGGAGTTAGGTTTTATTTGAAATGAAGTCTTAATGACTCATTGACAAGATTAAAGTTGTGGGCTTGTCTACTAATTTGTTTTTAATTATTTAAAATTTTTTTTGATAGGGTTCCACTTTTAGCCCTGGCTGGCCTGAAATCCACTGTGTAAAACAGATAGGGTGGTCTCCAATGAACAGAGATCTACCCACCTCTGCCTCCCCCGTGCTGGTGTCAAAGACGTAGGTCACCAGGCTCCCTGTGTAGTTTTTAATTTTATTTCCTGGGCATGATGGTACATTAATTATCTAGCAGAGGCAGAGGCAGTAAGACCTTTGTGAGTTTAAGGTCGGTCTGGTCTATATATTGAATTCCAGGCCAGCTAGGGCTCTACAGTGAGACTTATATCTGAAAAGAAAATGTGTGTGTGTGTGTGTGTGTGTGTGTGTGTGTGTATAGTGTATGCACATGTATGTGCAGGGGTCCAGGCCTCTGTGTGCCTAAGGCCAGGAGAGCAGCAGTGTTCTACTCTATTACTCTATCTTATTCCTTTGAAAAGAATCTTACTAAATAAATCTTACTAAACCTGGAGCTAGGCTGGCAGCTAGCAAGCTCCCGTGATCCTTGGGTCTGCTCCCATGGCACTGGGGTTACAGATGTATGTGACTGTGTGACTTTCTATGTGGGTGCTGGGGGATTTATTTTATGATGGGGTGTTTTGCTGTATGTATGTATGCACACTATGTGTATTCAATGAGAGAAGAAGGTGTCGTGTCTCCTGTTACTGGAGTTACAAATGGTTGTTATCCACAATGTGAATGTTGGGAATCAAATCTGGTTGCTCTGGGAGACCAGCAAGTCTCATCTCTACAAATGCTAGCCATTTCAGTCATGTTCTCATCCTTGTGCAGCAAGTGCTATTACCCATTCACCCATAAACATTACTACTGTTTATTCATTCTTGGGGAATTTCATATATCTCCCTGTGCCTTTTTAATTGAGAGAAAGTGGTCTCTTTTTCAGTGTCCAGCTCTTAAGGGCAAAGTGCAGAAGATCCTAATTTGGAAGTGGGGCCAGCCACCATCTCCCACACCAGTGCCTCGGCCTCCAGATGCTGATCCTAATACCCCCTCTCCGAAACCCTTGGAGGGGCGGCGCGGAGAGACAGTTCTTTGTAAAATGGCAAGGCATGTCTTACTGGCACTGCTCCTGGGTATCAGAACTGCAGGTAAGCCTGGGACAGGCTGTATGTGGGGCGACCCTGCAGAGGCAGTGAGAAGAGCCGTGTGAGTAGGGCCGGAGGGGTTCCAGGGTGGCTTACTCTCTCTCTCTGCTCCCAGCTGGAGCTGCACTGTCAGGTGATGTTCCGAAACTACCAGCGGAAGAATGATATGGATGAGCCGCCTTCTGGGGACTTCGGTGGAGATGAAGAGAAGAGCCGAAAGCGAAAGAACAAGGACCCTAAGTTTGCAGAGATGGAAGAGCGCTTCTATCGCTATGGAATAAAACCAGAGTGGATGATGATCCACCGAATCCTCAACCACAGGTACCTGTTTGGCTCCCTGGAGGTAGTGTACCCATGGGGGGCTCTCACTAAAGGGGCTAAGAGAGCGGACATTGCCATTGACTTACTGCGCTCAGGAGACATTCTTCTGTAATTCAGTGACGGAGTCCTAGAATTTGGTCCGTAGGAGAGTATAAAGTACAGAGAGATTAGTGATCCAAAGACAGATATTATTGAGGCTCTGAGTACACGTGGAGTCTGGCAGATTTAGAATGGTTTTATCGGTATTTTTTTTTTTTTTTCCTTCAGTTTTTCGAGACAGGGTTTCTCTGTGTAGCTTTGGAGCCTGTCCTGGAACTCACTCTGTAGACCAGGCTGGTCTCAAACTCACAGAGATCTGCCTGCCTCTGCCTCTAGTGCTGGGATTAAAGGCGTGTGCCACCACGCCTGGCCGGTTTTGTCAGTTTTTAAGAGCAAGGCTGATTGAGGAGGTGAGGAAAGTTGCTTTCTGGCTCTGAGGAGTTTTTCTTTATTGATCTTGTAGTGTGGACAAGAAGGGCCATGTTCACTACTTAATCAAGTGGCGAGACTTACCCTATGATCAGGCATCTTGGGAAAGTGAGGATGTGGAGATCCAGGACTATGATCTGTTCAAGCAGAGCTACTGGAATCACAGGTAGGCAATGGGAGGAAAGAGCTGAGGTGCTCTGTGGTGGTATTTTACTTGTACTGAAATGTGATTTTAATTGTATATTAATAAATAAAGTTGTCTGGGGGTCAGAGCTATTAGAGTCATAACAAGTACATGGCGTCAGTGGCGCACGCCTTTAAGGACCTTTGGTCTGTATGTCAAATGTATTGCTGATTGGTCAATAAATAAATCACTGATTGGCCATTGACTAAACAAAAAATATAGACGGGACAAAAAAAAAAATAGAACTAAAAAATAAAAGACTGAGTCAGAGAGACACTGCCAGCCGCCATCAAGATAAAAAAGATATAAAATACCGATAAGCCACAAGCCACATGACAAGGTATAGATTAATAAAAATAGATTAATTTAAACTATAAAAACAGTTAACAAAAAGCCTGCCACGGCCATACAGTTTGTAACCAATATAAGTCTCTATGTTTACTTGGTCGGGTTTAAACAACTATAAAACTAACAGATAAAAAAGATTTGCCCTAACTGTGGGCCAGACAAAAAAACTCCAACTACAGTGCTCTCTTGAGAGAACCCCTTGGCATTGTGGTGGTTTCATTCCTAGGGAGTTAATGAGGGGTGAGGAAGGACGGCCGGGCAAGAAGCTCAAGAAGGTGAAGCTTCGGAAACTGGAGAGGCCTCCGGAGACCCCAACTGTTGATGTGAGTTGGGGTGGAAGAGGAAGGACATCATTTATTGGGTGGGTAGTATGTCTTGCCTGCTGCAGTCTCATGGTGCAGCTCCAAGTCAGCCTGCAGATGGCTGTAGCTCAAATGCTCCCTCTGCACAGGTCTGTAAATCAGAAAACACTGTGATTTCTTTCTTTCTTCACCATCAGGAAAAACCCACAGAAGAGATTGTATATGATGACAAAGCATTATCTAGGGAGTGGTCTTATACACAAGGGCCTATTTATTTATTTGAGAAAGGCAGAGTCGCTTGTAGCTGAGGCTGGCCTTGAACTCCTGATCTTCATGTCTCCACACCTCCCAAGTGCTTTGATTGCATGTGTGCACCACCATCACACCAAGCTCCCTCGCAGATCTAGCAGAATTAGTGTATTGTTAGTCTTTAATTTTCATATTTTTTGGTGCTCTGTTTATTTGAATAACATTGGTGTTTTGCCTGCATGTATGTCTCTATGAGGGTGTCAGATCTTGGACTGTGAGCTTCCATGTGGGTGCTGAGAATTGAACCCGGGTCCTCTGGTAGAGCAGCCAGTGCTCTCAACCCCTGAGCCACCTCTCCAGCCCTTGGTTTTCATATTGAACTCAGTTCTTCAGTTTCAGCTTCTGAAGTAGGAGCATTATAGGCAGGTGCTACTGTGCCTGGCTTCTTTAAGGGTTTTGTTGTTTTTCTTTTAGCTTCCAGGGGAAAAATCTAGTGAGGACATGTGAAGGAGGAAGTAGCCACTGTCTTCCTCAATTCTTTACCAGCTCTTGTATTCTCTCGCATCCTTTAGCCAACAGTGAAGTATGAGCGACAGCCAGAGTACCTGGATGCCACAGGTGGCACTTTGCACCCCTACCAAATGGAAGGCTTAAACTGGCTGCGCTTCTCTTGGGCTCAGGGTACTGATACCATCTTGGCTGATGAGATGGGCCTTGGGAAAACTGTGCAGACCGCAGTCTTTCTCTATTCCCTCTACAAGGAGGTAAGAATGGCAGAGATGTTAGTGTTTGTGTGGGTGTTTTGTGATTGTATTCTTTTCTTGTACTTGGAGGAGAGGGAGGAAGGGAAGAAGGTAGTTTCACTCTGAACACTGCTGAGGGACAAGAAGACACAGGTCTGGTAGTGGAAATTTTTTTTTCCTTAAAATTGTATTTGTGTGGGTGTTTTACCTGCATGAATGTCTGTGCACCACCTGTGTACAGTGCTTGTGGAGGCCAGAAGAGGGGGTCCGATCTCCTGAAACTGAAGTTACACACTGAGCTACCATCTGGGTCCTGGGATCTGAACGGGGGTCCTCTGCAAGAGTAGCCTGTGCTCTTAGCCAGTGAGAGACTCTACCGTGGGACTGTTATGGGAGTGGAGCCATGGTAGACTTAGTGTGTCTGTCCTGGGGGATATGGAATGCATGTGTTTTGAGGTCAGCAGAACTGTGGGTGGACTTAGTGGTAGGGAAAGTCTTGGTGGATGAGTTTGGCATTGTCAAGGTGGGCCGTTAATGTTTGGAAAGAGAGGGTCAGGCAGCTTTTGTAAAGGAGAGCGATGGGGGGCAGGGCTGCAGGTGTCAGACCTCAGCTTCACTAAGGTGAAGGGCTCTTAGCCCTGATTCTGCCTTCTTTCTTCCTCCTAGGGTCATTCCAAAGGCCCCTTCTTAGTGAGTGCTCCTCTTTCTACCATCATCAACTGGGAGCGAGAGTTTGAGATGTGGGCTCCCGATATGTACGTGGTAACCTATGTGGGTGACAAGGACAGCCGTGCTATCATCAGGGAGAATGAGTTCTCCTTTGAAGACAATGCCATTCGTGGTGGCAAGAAGGCCTCTCGAATGAAGGTATCCCAGTGTGGGGAGGAAGAGGATACTGTTTGAGAGGGAGTCACTGCTTTGGGCTTAGTTTGCTGCCTCACCAGGTCTCTGGGTAAGGCAGAAGGGTAACTCTGGGAGCAGGGAAAGCCCACCTGTCCCTGGCTGTGCTGATATTGGAGGAGTGGACCAGTAATGAATAATCAACTCATCTTTATGCAGAAAGAAGCATCTGTGAAATTTCATGTTCTGCTGACATCCTATGAATTGATCACCATTGATATGGCCATCTTAGGTTCTATTGATTGGGCCTGCCTTATTGTGGATGAAGCCCATCGTCTGAAGAACAATCAGTCTAAGGTGAGAAGGGAGGGAGGTGATAGTCTCCAGTTTTAGTCTTTTGGGAGCATCATCTCTTTGAAAGAAACCTAAGTGGAGAAGAAAGGAACAATGGTCTGTTTCCTTCCTTACCTGTGGTAGCAGTTCTCTTCTGGTCAGGCCTTTAAGAATGATACCAGCCATAAGAGACTTAATTTCACTGGACAGTGAAACAGCTTGGGATTCTGTAGAGATACATTGGTGCCCTGATTTCTTGAATTTCATCTCTCTTCTCCAGTTCTTCCGAGTTTTGAATGGTTACTCACTACAGCACAAGCTGTTGCTCACTGGGACTCCATTACAAAACAACCTGGAGGAACTGTTTCATCTGCTTAACTTTCTCACCCCTGAGAGATTCCAGTAAGTGTGTTTATCATAGTCAGTCCATGATTATCTTAATTCTTCTTGTTGCCCATCTCCTGTAGTACTTTCCTTCCTTCGTTTCTCCCTCTCCAACGACTTTCTTTTTTTCCTGAAGCAATTTGGAAGGCTTCTTGGAGGAGTTTGCTGACATTGCTAAAGAGGACCAGATTAAAAAACTACATGACATGCTCGGGCCTCATATGTTGCGGCGGCTCAAAGCTGATGTATTCAAGAATATGCCATCCAAGACAGAACTGATAGTGCGTGTGGAGCTGAGCCCTATGCAGAAGTGAGTGTGAAGTGGAGAAGCACAAATGCAGTCTTGTAATACAGTTAGACATCTGCCATTTTGCCAAGGGTTTCTCCCATATAGCTCCTAGGCATCTGGTGACAGGAGCAGGCAGGGCCTGAAGAAACTTGAGACCTGGGAGCTGGAGTTTGTAGTTCTTAGTTACACCTTCCAGTGTCTTAACAGAACGACCGCGTGGCTAGTGCTTGTTAGCTTAGCTCCACAGTGAGGAAGGTTGCAAGATGACCTCAGGCTGCTGGGTTGCATCATTAGTCATTTAAAGACTGGAGTCCAACCTGGCCTTGCATCTTGTTCATGTAGGAAGTACTACAAGTATATTCTCACACGGAATTTTGAAGCCCTTAATGCTCGAGGTGGTGGCAACCAGGTTTCCCTGCTAAATGTGGTGATGGATCTTAAGAAGTGCTGCAACCACCCTTACCTCTTCCCTGTGGCGGCAATGGTAAGTTGTGCCACCTCTTTGTCCTCCTGGGTTGCTAACTCCTCCTTGTGGGCTTCTTTAATACACTTTCCTTTGCTTCTGTCTCCAGGAAGCCCCTAAGATGCCTAATGGCATGTATGATGGCAGTGCCCTAATCAGAGCATCTGGGAAATTGTTGCTGCTACAGAAGATGCTTAAGAACCTTAAGGAGGGAGGGCATCGGGTCCTCATCTTTTCCCAGGTATGTGGGCCCACCTAGAACTTTGGGGACAGTGGTGGGACAGCTCTCGGGACTGAGAGGAGAGTTATCACCTGACAGCTCTATAATTAAGCTGTTCCTTTTTACAGATGACCAAGATGTTGGACTTGCTAGAGGATTTTTTAGAACATGAAGGTTATAAATATGAACGTATTGATGGTGGGATCACTGGGAACATGCGTCAGGAGGCTATTGACCGCTTCAATGGTAAGAGAAGAGTGGCATATTTCCAGGCAATCATTTTCTTTTCTTTTTTTTTTTTTTTTTTTTTTTTTTTTTTTTTTGGTTTTTCGAGGCAGGGTTTCTCTGTAGCTTTTTGCCTTTCCTGGAACTCACTTGGTAGCCCAGGCTGGCCTCGAACTCACAGAGATCCGCCTGGCTCTGCCTCCCGAGTGCTGGGATTAAAGGTGTGCGCCACCACCGCCCGGCGTGTGAGTGTTTTGCCTGCATGTAAGTATGTGTACTGTGTGTGTGCCTAGGTACTGGAGTTACAGAGGGTTGTGAGTTACCATGTGGGTGCTGGGAATTGAACTCAGGTCTTCTGTAAAAGCAACAGGGTCTCATTACATATCCTTGGCTGGTCTAGAACTGTGTAGACCAGGCTGGACTCAAATGTAGAGGTGGACCTGTCTTTAACTAAATGCTAGGATTAAAGGCTTGTGCCTTCTGTCTGACCCCATTTTCTTGTGTTTCTGGAACTATCACTTTATTCTCTTTTAAAGTGTGCATGTGCTTGCAACTGTGTCTACACACTTGTGCACCATGGCACAGATGTAGGAGTCACAGGAAATCTTTTGGTTTTTTGAGACTGGGTTTCTCCATGTAGTTTTGGTGCCTGTCCTGGATCTCACTCTGTAGACCAGGCTGGCCTCGAACTCACAGTCTGCCTGCCTCTGCCTCCCGAGTGCTGGGATTAAAGGTGTGTGCCACCACTGCCCGGCCACAGGAAATCTTATAGGAATTGGTTCTCTCCGTCTACCATGTGAAATCCTGGGGATTGAACACAGGTTATCAAGACATCTTTACCTGCTGAGCCATCTCACTGGCCCCACTGGTTTGTTTTTTATATTTTATTTTGTGTGTGGGTATTTTGCCTGCATGTGTATCTATGTACCATAGGCGTATAGTACCTGTAGAGGCCAGAAGAAGGCATTGGATCCCCTGGAACTGGAATTAGAGCTGGTTGTAAGTTGCCATGTGGATACTGGAAATGAATCCAGGTCCTCTGGAGGAAGAGCCAGTGCTCTAACTGCTGCGCCATCTCTTCAGTACCCCAGCTTGTTCTTGTGCGCCTGTTTTCTCAGTAGTTCTTGGGGTCTTGGTCATTGATGGGGAGGAGTAAAGCTTTTGAAGAAGGAATTGGACTATATCTAAGAGATTTTTCTGACCTTCCCCTTGGAGTCTTTGTTCTTTCTGCTTAAAAGGGGGGCATTTTCTCTAACCTTGTTATATCCTGAGGCTGAAAGAATGATCAGATTAGTTTTGTTTTTAAAATTATTTTATTTTTTATTTTTTGATTTTTCGAGACAAGGTTTCTCTGTGTAGCTTTGCGCCTTTCCTGGAACTCACTTGGTAGCCCAGGCTGGCCTCGAACTCACAAAGATCCGCCTGGCTCTACCTCCCGAGTGCTGGGATTAAAGGCGTGCGCCACCACCACCCGGCTTTAAATTTATTTGTATATGCATGTTTGTGTGCCTACTTGTCTGTGTATCATGTATGTACAGATGCCTGAAGAGGTGCCTGGAGTTATGAGCTACCTGATAGGAACTGAACCTAGGTCCTCTGTGAGCCGAGAACGCTCTTTCTCTCCAACCCCGAGGATCAGATTTGTTGAAGCTCAAATAAGACTCGTCTGTCTCAGTAAATACAACTACACCTTCCCCCAACCTTTAAATTTTATTTAGGTTTATTTTATTTTTTTTTATTTTTTATTTATTTATTTATTTTATTATTTTTTTTTTTTTTGGTTTTTCGAGACAGGGTTTCTCTGTGTAGCTTTGCGCCTTTCCTGGGACTCACTTGGTAGCCCAGGCTGGCCTCGAACTCACAGAGATGCGCCTGCCTCTGCCTCCCGAGTGCTGGGATTAAAGGCGTGCGCCATATTTATTTATTTTTTGAGACAGGGTGTCTCTATGTAGTCCTGATTATTTAAAATATTTTAGACTTAAAAATTGTAAAAAAAACAGAGTTAGCCTGCTGCTCTTAATAATAGCAACTTGAGTGCTTGAGGCATATGCATGTATCTCAGCACTTGGTACATCAGTGGGGCTGGAAAGAGCACTGGCTGTTGTAGAGGACCTGGGTTTGATTCCCAGCACCCACATGGCAGCTCATAACTCCTTAACTCCAGTTCCATGGGATCCAACATCCTTTTATGGCTTCTCCCCGCAGTGCACATATGCTGTGCACAGACATATGAAGGCAAAACAGGAGCGCACACAAAATGAAGATGAAAAAATATTTAAAAATAGCCGAGTGGTGGTGGCACACGCCTTTAATCCTAGCACTCTGGTGGCAGAGGCAGGTAGATTTCTGAATTTGAGGCCAGCCTGGTCTACAGAGTGAGTTCCAGGACAGCCAGGGCTACACAGAGAAACTCTGTCTCAAATAAAATAAAAATAAAAACAATTCAAGGATATATCTCATGACTACCGGAGACCCTGTCTGGAAGTGGGTGAAAAGGGCCAGTGAGATGACTACCAGGCGAAGGTACTTGCTACCAAGCATGTCTCTGATTTCTATCCTGGGACCCATAAGGTAGAAAGAACCAACTCCTGCAAGATGTCTTCTGACAACATGTGTGCACGTGCATGTACATACACAAAATAAATGTAATTTAAAAATCCCTTTTTAAAAGGCCAGTGAGCCATTCAGTCGGTAGACATGCCAAGCTTGTTTACCTGAGTTTCTGTGTCTGGGAGTCACATAATGGAAGGGGAAGACTGGCTTTGTCCTCTGACCTCCATGTGGGTGCTGGAGAGCGCACTCCCATATCCCGACACACAAACACACACATGGGGTTGTCTGGGGATGTAACTCAACTGTTAGAATGCTTGTCTAACATGCACCAGGCCCTGGATTCCATCCCCAGCCTACATAAAGTGTCGTGACACATAACTGTAATCTCAGCACTGGGGAAGCGGAGACATGTGGAGACAGGAAGTTCAGTTATCCTTGGCTATCCAGAGTTTAAGACCAGTCTGATCTACATGAGACCCTGTTTCAAAAAACAAACAAAACCCAAAAAACTCAACAAAACAGAATCTAACATGGTACAGTTGCCAGCAGAAGGAAGTTAGCATTGAGTCATGCTGTCAGGTGAACTGTGGATCCTGACTGAGTGTCGCCCATTTTTCTCTAACGTTCTCTTTCTGTTTGAGGGTCGAATCCCCGGTGCACAATTAGATCCTACTCTACACTGTAGTTAGATAGGAAGCTTCTTCTTCTTTTTTTAAACTTTTATTTTATGTGCATTGGTATGAAGGTGTCAGATCCCCTGGAACTGAAATTATGGACAGTTGTGAACTGCCATGTGGTTGCTGGGAATTGAACCCGTATTCTCTGGAAGAGCAGTCAGTGCTCTTACCTGCTGAGCCATCTCTCCAGCCCCATAGGAAGTTTCTTAACTGACATTTCACACACACACCCCCCCCCCCCCCCCCACCACCCCCCCCCCCCCCCCCCCCCCACCCCCCCCCCCCCCCCGCCTTCCTTCATGGTATTGATACTTGGAATTTCTGGTCAGTTATTTCATATAGAGCCTCTTTTTTGAAAAATACATGTACACAAATGTCACATGTGATATTGTGTGTGATGTTTGCATTTATCCTTTCTGGTGATTATTAGTCACTTGGTTGAGGTGATGTCTGCTAAAATTCTCCATTGTAAAGTTACTTTTCTCATTGAAATTCATACATCTCTTGAGGCAGATACTTGAGATTATGCTAATATTGTTTGTAAACTTTGATGCTGATTTCAGTATCCTTTATGACAATTGTTTGGTGTTTTTATAAGCTGTTTCTTACCTTCCTTCTGTACTTATTTATTGGAATTCAGTAGAGAACTCATGGTGTTTTCTGTTTCTTAGCACCGGGTGCTCAACAGTTCTGCTTCTTGCTTTCCACTCGAGCTGGGGGCCTTGGGATCAATCTGGCCACTGCTGACACAGTTATCATATATGACTCTGACTGGAACCCCCATAATGACATTCAGGTGAGTAGAGTAGCAGCTTTAGGAGGTCCCAGCAGTCCCCACTCTGCAGAAGGGGGTTCTATGATTTGAAATTTAAGTATGAGTGAAACAACAGACTTTTTCTCTTTTATTTTTGAAGGTCATTATCTTATGAGCCTGGGAATTGGGGTTAGTTATAGACCTAGTTTGGGTAATGTGATAAGAGGTTGATGTCTGGAGGGAGAGCTGCAAAGGCGATTTTATGGGAAGACTAGCTTCAGCTTCTGTCTAGTATGACTTTTCTGTGAAAGTCAGTAGGACATAAGATTGCCGGTTTGCTTGATCAACTCCAGGCCTTTAGTAGAGCCCACCGAATTGGGCAGAATAAGAAGGTGATGATCTACCGGTTTGTGACCCGTGCGTCAGTGGAGGAGCGCATCACACAGGTGGCAAAGAAGAAGATGATGCTGACACACTTGGTGGTGCGCCCTGGCCTGGGCTCCAAGACCGGCTCCATGTCCAAACAGGAGCTCGATGACATCCTCAAATTTGGCACTGAGGAACTATTCAAGGATGAAGCCACAGATGGGGGTGAGCTAATCAGAAGCTTAAAGTTTGGGTGGAACTTGGCTTCTCAGAGGGTAGGGAAGTACTTTTGATAGCAGGGGTTCCATGGGAACTGCTTTTTCCTCCCTTTTTTTCCCCCTTTGTTGTTGTTCAAGACAGGGTTTCTCTGTGTAGCCCTGGCTGTCCTGGAACTCAGTTTGTAGACCAAGCTGGCCTCGAACTCAAATCTTCCTGCCTCTGCCTCTCAAATGCTGGGATTAAAGGCGTGTGCCACCACCACCTGGCTGGGAACTGCTTTTTCTACTGCAGCTGAACTGACTGGGGGTTGTGGGTTCCTGGTTCTTGACAGGCGGAGATAACAAAGAGGGAGAAGACAGCAGTGTCATCCATTATGATGACAAGGCCATTGAACGGCTGCTGGATCGAAACCAGGATGAGACCGAAGACACAGAGTTGCAGGGCATGAATGAGTATTTGAGCTCATTCAAAGTGGCCCAGTATGTGGTACGGGAAGAAGAAATGGGGGTGAGTATGAGTCCAAGGCAATGCTGTTCTTGGTGATTGGTCTGAAAATTGGAATTGAGATCATGATGATATTTGAAACAACAGGAAAACATCTTTTTGCCTTGAAAAGAAAGAATGTAACATGCTCAATTTCCATTCTCATCTTTGCCTTGACTGTCAGGAACTACACAGCCAGGTTTCACATAGACTCACATAGACCAGCATAGACTCTAATCCTAGAGTCTTACTTTTATGTATCTTATTAATTCTTCATACACCTTTTTGAATGCTACCTTAGAAAAAGCAGATGGATACATGCTTTAATAACGAGCTGTTTTTTTTTTTTTTCAAAGGTGAGACTTCTTCCCTTTTTCCTTTTCCCCCTTTGATCTTTTACACTAAGAAGCAAAAACTACCAAAAGAGAATGTGTGAGGTTTTTGGAATACATTTCTTCCCTTAAGTAATTTAAAAACATTGCTTTCTTTGCTGGTTCCCTTTAAACCACTTGACGAAGGGTTGGGTTGGCATGGATTTTTGATGTCTTCACCATGCTTTCTCATCAGAATGATGATGCTCTTGCTGTCTTCTGATAGTATAGCCTTTTCCCCCCTTCTTTTTTAAACAAAGTCTTGTTATTCAGCATAGATCTCAAACTTTGGATCCTTCTGCACCAACATCCCAGTTGCTATGATTACAGGCCTGGGTGCTACTTTAGCTGAAGCCTAGACTGGCTTTGAACTCTATGTAGCTTAAGCTGATTTTGAATACCTGATCCTCCTGCATCTACCTCTCAGGTGCTGGCATTACAGGCATGTGCCACCTACCATTCCTGGCCACCATATCATGTCTGACTATCTGGCAGAATTTTTATTACTATTTTTTTGTTTTATTTTATTTCTGAGACAGGGTCTCAGATATCCCAGACTGGCCTGGATCTTACTGTGTATCTGAGAATAACCTGACTCCATCTTCCAAGTTGTTGTGCTGACACTATGGGCCACCAGGCCTGGTTTACTTGGTAATGGAGATTGAACCCAAAGCTCCTTGCATGCTGGGCTAGCATTCTGTCCAGCTGACTCATATCCTTACCCTTGTCTAGCAGATCTTGATTAGCAGGATTATTGTGGTTTTTTTTTAGTGATTTGCATAGGGCTATAAGATCAGTTCTGCCTGATAGGTTAGTTGTTTTTTTGGTTTTTTTTTTTTGCTGTTTTTTTATTTTTTTTTTCCTCCCGTTTTTCGAGATAGGGTTTCTCTGTGTAACAGCCCTGGTCATCCTGTGTTGCATGAATCCTAGAACTCCCTTTGTAGACCAGGCTGGCCTCAAATTCACAGAGATTTGCCTGTCTCTCCCTCCCAAGTGCTGGGATTAAAGTGTGCACCACCACCACCTAGTTTAGGTTAGGTTTTTGAAGGGTCCTAAATCAAACACTCATGGGGACTTTTCTTTCCTCCTTGTTTATTATTATTATTTTTTAATTTATTTAATTTTTTTTTTCCTGGGCTGTGGTGGACTGCCCTTTAATCCCAGCACTCGGGAGGCAGAGCCAGGTGGATCTCTGTGAGTTCCAGGCCAGCCTGGTCTACAGAGCAAGGTCCAGGACTGGCACCAAAACTACACAGAGAAATCTTGTCTCAAAAAAACAAAAAAAAAAAGAAAAGAAAAAGAAAAAAATTTTTTCTTTTTCTTTTTTAAGACAGGGTTTCTCTGTGTATCCCTGGTTGTCCTGGAACTTGCTCTGTAGACCAGGCTGGCCTCGAACTCAGAGATCCACCTGCCTCTGCTTCCCAAGTGCTGGGATTAAAGGTGTACACCACCACCGCCCAGTTTATTATTGCAATTTTTTGGAGACAGGATCTCCCTATGTATCCCAGGCTGGTCTTGAACTCATGGTCTTCCTACCTTAGCCTCCCAAGTGTAAGATTATACATGTGAACCACAATGTCTGTCTGTCTGTCTTCTGGATTTTAAGACAGGGTCCCTTATATCTCAGGCTGTTCTGGAAGTCACTGTGTAGTCGAGGATGACCTTGAGTTTCTGATCCTCCTGCCTCTACCTTCAGAGTGCTGGGATGACAGGCCTATGCCACATGTGTAACTGCCACATCTGATATGTGGTGCTGGGGATTGGACCTGAGCTTTGTGCACGTGGAAAAGTACACTGCGCTTTTTTACCAGCTCGTTTGTAGGGGATGTGTAACTGGGGGGAAACTTTATATAAGTCAGCAGTAAATTCAACCAAAACCTGCGGTTTTTGTAGGAGGTCGTATTCCTTACAGTAGCAGAGAGTATTCTGTAGAAGCAGTTGCCTGTCACAGCACGTGTTAGGGCCGATCTTTGATAGTGACTATGCAAGTATATGTGGTCTTCTCTGGTTAGTGCCTGTTATTGCTTTTTACTTTATTTTCCTTTTTTAGACAGGGCCTCACTATGTAGCTCTGGCCTGGAACTCACAGATATCTGCCTGCCTCTGCCTCCAAGTGCTGGGTTAAAGGCATTTACCACCACACCTGGGTATTTATTTCTTTTTAGACCTTTTAATCAGAAGGTGGAGTTGCTGGGGATGGAACCCGGGGCTAAGCAGTTAATCTGCTACTGAGTTACATTCATTCGTACTAAAAGAATTTTTGTTTAGTTTTCTTTTAAAATTTTTATTATGTATATTCATTATGCATGGTACTGTGTACTTTAAAAATTTCTTTGGGGACAGGTTCTTTTTATTTTTGTTGAGACAGGGTTGGCTGTCCTAGAACTAACTCTGTAGACCAGGCTGACCTCAAACTCATAAAGATCTGCCTACCTCTGCCTCCTGAGTGCTGGGATTAAAGGTGTGCACCACCACTGCCCACCTGGGACAGGGTCTTATGTATCCCAAGATAGAATTTAGGCAGCTAAGAATGACATTGATCTTCTGACCCTTTTCCCTCTGCCTCCCAGGTGCTGGGATTACAGGCATCTGTCATCACAAATGGTTGTATGTGGTGCTGAGAATTGAATCCAAGAATTGGTGCATGCTGTGGAAGCACTTTACCAGCCAAGCCATATCCCCAGCCCCTCTATAAATTGCCCATGCTGGCCTTGAACTTTTGGTTCTCTTGCCTCAGCTTCTGTACTGGCTAAGAAAAAAGAGCTAAGGCTTGTAACTTTGTGCACAAAACTTTATTTTAACGGCCAGGTCACACTGTAACGTGCTCTCACCTGGAAATCAATTCCAGGCTCAATTCTTCTCCCTCAGCTTCCTGAGTGCTGAGTTTATAGGTGTGTGATGATCAATTTAGAAAAAACTGAGCCCACCATGGTGGTGCATGCTGTTAATCCTAGCATTCAAGAGGCAGAGGCAAACAGTTCAAGGCCATCCTGGTCTACATAGTGAGTTCCAGGCCTCTTGGGTCTACAAAGTGAGACCTTATCTCAAAAAACCAGATTGGGAGGGAAAAGGATAAGAAAGCTTGTTTTGTCTTACATCTTTTAGGAGCTTTGGTGTAGATAGTCAGGTCCTGTTGCTTATGGACAACAGGACTATCCTAACAGGGCATGTGTACTGAGGAAAGTGCTCAGAGGGCAGTAAAGAAGCAGAGAGAACAGACTGCTGTCTAGTATCTCCTTCAATACATGTTTCCAGTGACCTGACTTCTTCTTCCCAGGTCTGTACCATGGAGGCTCCACCACTTTCCATTCGCATACAGGCCATACAGCAACATGGTTCAAAATCCAAAAGAAAAAAATCTCTCCTCCACCCCGTCCTGCCTAGTTCTCTTCTGGGGACAATTGTTTTCACTTTGACTCGAGAGCAGTGTGTGTGTGTGTGTGTGTGTGTGTGTGTGTGTGTGTGTGTGTGTGTGTGTGTGTGTGTGTGTGTGTGTATGTGTATGTGTATGTGTGTTATATACATACATACGCATACATAATATGTACATATGGGTTTGTGTGTAACTGTCTTACCCAGGGTGACCGTGATCCTCCAGCTTCATCTTTCTAAATGCTTAGATTATAGGTGTGCGCCACCATGCTTGGGGTGTGTCTGTCTGTCTTTCTGCTGGGGAGTTATATAACAAATAGTGGAGGGAGTGTCTGGAGAGATGATTTAGCAGTTAAGAGCTCTGGCTGTTCTTCAGAGTTTGATTCTTTATACACACACATCAGCTTACAAACATCTGTGGCTCCAGTTCCAAAGGTTCTGATGCTGACTTCTAGTCTCCTTGGGTTCCAGGCTCACACAGACTTAACATGCAGGCAAAACATATATATAAAATTAAAAATACTAAAATGGGGGCCTGGAGAGATGGCTCAGTGGTTAAGAGCACTGACCGCTCTTCCAGCGGATCCAGGTTCAGTTCCCAGCACTTACATGGCAGCTCACAGCTATTTGCACCTCCAGTTCCAGGGGACCTGGCGCCCATGGCAGAATACCAATGCATGAAAAAAAAATACTAAAATGAAAATTTCTTCTATCAACTTTTTTTTTTTTTTTTTTTTTTTGTTTGTTTTTTGAGACAGGGTTTCTCTGTGTAGCTTTGGTGCCTATCCTGGATCTCGCTCTGTAGCCCAGGCTGGTCTTGAACTCACAGAGATCCGCCTTACTCTGCCTCCCAAGTGCTGGGATTAAAGGCGTGCGCCACCACCAGTTGGCTAAAATAAAAAATTTTAAAGGCAGTTATAACTTTTGGGTATCTGAGTTTCATAGTCTTAGATTTTGTTTTCTTTCATTAGAGATGACCAGTCTATTCTGTAATTTAGTTGTGTAGTTATTTCGTTTGTTTCTTTTGACATTTATTTGAGTGTGTGTGTGCATGCGCGTGTGCATGTGTGTAGGACAGAAGACAAGTTGCAGGAAGTTGGTTCTCTCTGATGTGGGTCCCAGGGCCAGCTCTGACATTTAGGTTATTTGTACTCAGGCTGTGAACAATGGTTTTACTCTGTCATGAAGAACTTGGGTTTTGCTTCTTCTCCCTTTTTTTTGGAGACATAGTCTCACATATTCTGAGCCGGCCTTGACTTCACTGTAGTTAAAGTTGTTCTTTTTTTTTTTTTTTAAAGATTTATTTATTTATTATGTATACAGAACAGGGTACCAGATCTTATTACAGATGGTTGTGAGCCACCATGTGGGTGCTGGGAATTGAACTCAGGACCTCTGGTAGAGCAGTCGGTGCTCTTAACCTCTAAGCCATCTCTCCAGCCCTAAAGTTGTTCTTAAACTTCCGATTCTTCTGGCTGTACTTCTCAAGGGCTAATATTATAGGCACATGCTGCCATGCATGGTTTATGTATTCCGGGGGTCAAACCCACGGCCTTGTGTATGCTGAGCAAGCACTCAGCCCAGTATTTGTATGTAATCAGTATTTCTGAAGTGTCCAAGGGGAAAAGAATCTGTACTTGGGTATTAAGACTTGGAGATCCAAACTGGGCAGTGGTGGCACAAGCCTTAATCTCCAGCACTCAGGAGATAGAGGTAGATAGATGACTTTTCATGAGTTCAAGGCCAGCCAGGACTACACAGAGAAACCCTGTTCAGAAAACAAAATAAACTCCTCAAAACCTGGAGAGCTATTGAAAATATTTGAGTGTGTTTCTGTATGTATACATGTGGGAAAGGGGTGTGTGTGTGTGTGTGTGTGTGTGTGTGTGTGTGTGTGTGTGTGTGTTTTAATTTCTCAAGCAGCTGATAATTTTTTCTGAGGTTAATTAAGATCAGAATGTTTTTTGGCCTGTTTGTCTTGAAGATCTCTTGCAGTCTTTGGGAAGCCCTCCATCCTTCCGGCTAAGGTGCTAACCTTCCTCTTTGTTCTCCTGCTTCTGGGTGTTGCCAGTAGGAAGGGATAGAAGCTGCACAGTGTCTCATTCTGTTTCGTCATAATACTTTTCCTTCTCACATTTTTCTTCAATCAGGCTGACTGCTAATCTACACATAACCTTTTGAGGAGCCATGTCCTGTCTCTTAAATTTCTTCCAAGTTTTTAGGTTCAAGCAGGCACACCGAGTGTTTACAAGTCCAGCCGTGCAAAGGAGCTAGCAGAATGGGAACTGTGAGGACCAGGGGTAGCTGGTGGTGCTGACTTCAGCACCCCTGAGTCCTGGCCCTCCCTCTGTCCCAGGAGGAAGAGGAGGTAGAACGGGAAATCATAAAACAGGAAGAAAGTGTGGATCCTGACTACTGGGAGAAATTGCTGCGGCACCATTATGAGCAGCAGCAAGAAGATCTAGCCCGAAATCTGGGCAAAGGAAAAAGAATCCGTAAACAGGTCAACTACAATGATGGCTCCCAGGAGGACCGAGGTGTGTGTGGCCGGCCCCGCCCCCCACCCACGGGCCGTTCCACTAGAGCAGTGGGCCCCGCTCATCTGCCCTCTCTCCCTCCAGATTGGCAGGACGACCAGTCCGACAACCAGTCCGATTACTCAGTGGCCTCAGAGGAAGGTGATGAAGACTTTGATGAACGATCAGAAGGTGAGAGTGGCGCCATCTTGCCAGTTCTGTGGCTGTTCATTTGTTCCCTGTCCTATCAGTGTCACTCACTCACTGTCTCTTCTTCCAGCTCCCCGCAGGCCCAGTCGCAAGGGCCTGCGGAATGATAAAGATAAGCCATTACCTCCTCTGCTGGCCCGTGTTGGTGGAAATATTGAAGTAAGTACCGTATGATCCCATAGTGGGGTGAAGGGGTGAGAGAAGGCCGCACAGTGGGTCTTTGGTGGGAGGAGACTTGCTTCCTCTTATGGTGCTTCTTTTTTTCCTTAGGTACTTGGTTTTAATGCTCGTCAGAGAAAAGCATTTCTTAATGCAATTATGCGATATGGCATGCCACCTCAGGATGCTTTTACCACTCAGTGGCTTGTGAGAGATCTTCGAGGCAAGTCAGAGAAAGAATTTAAGTAAGTTGAGGGCTAGGCATACCAGTTGGAGCCAGGGCCTAGCCCATGTTGTTCAAGGAAAGGGGTGTTGCTAGCTGTAGTTGGCAGGTGAAGCTGTTGTTTCTGAGAGTTGTGTTCCTGGCTTCCCTGAAGAGCTTGGGTTAGAGTGTGGGTCTGGAGACCAGCACTCCAGGGCCCTGTAGGCCCTACCTTGTGATGGAGCCATGTTATGGCCAGCAACCGTGTGACAGGCTCTCTGTTGAACTGTGTCCTCTCCCTTCCCACAGGGCTTATGTGTCACTCTTCATGCGGCATTTATGTGAGCCTGGGGCAGATGGGGCGGAAACTTTTGCTGATGGTGTCCCCCGTGAAGGCCTGTCTCGGCAGCACGTTCTTACTAGGATTGGTGTCATGTCCTTGATTCGAAAAAAGGTGAGCCCCAAGCCTGTTTTCATTTATAAAGATTTCTAGAGAAACTGGGGGCCGATAGGAAAGTAACCCACATCTGGAAAGGAGTCTTGACCTTGCCGTCCTTTGCTATAGGTTCAGGAGTTTGAGCATGTGAACGGGCGCTGGAGCATGCCCGAACTGGCTGAGGTAGAGGAAAGCAAGAAAATGTCTCAGCCAGGCTCACCCTCTCCAAAGACTCCGACCCCTTCCACACCAGGGGACACACAGCCCAATACTCCTGCACCTGTGCCACCTGCTGGTGAGTGCCTGCCATGTCATTTCTGTCCTTTTTAAAACATGTGTCCTGGGCCTTTTTCTGCTCCCCTGTGCTCAGTCTTAACAGGGCAGTCTGGCAGGACACACATCAATTTCCCTCTCCGTTCAGGAGGGCTGTCCTAAGAATAGGGCTGGCTCTTAAAGGCACGAGAGGACAATTTAGGAAGAGACAAACAGCATGACCTCTGATCTAGGGCCTTCCTAATTGATTGTCTTCCATTGGTCTGCAGAGGATGGGATAAAAATAGAGGAGAATAGCCTTAAAGAAGAAGAGAGCACAGAAGGAGAGAAGGAGGTGAAGCCTACGTCTACAGCCCCTGAGGTGACTGCCGAGGTAAGAGAGAGAGGGGGCTGGATGCTGTGCTGACATCAGATGTCTCTTGAGATCCAGGCCCATTTGCCTCACCTTCTGTCTTCTGTTCCTTTGCAGGGTGCACAGCCCCCTGCTCCTGCTCCTGCCCCTGCCCCTGAGGATGAAAAGGCTCCTGCTGAGCCTCCTGAGGGAGAGGAGAAAGTGGAGAAGGCAGAGGTGAAGGAGAGGACAGAGGAGCCTATGGAGGTGGAGCCCAAAGGTACACACGGATTTCCTATAGGCACTCCAGGTTGCTGTGTAGTTCTAGACTTCTGCTAGGCTTCTGGAGTACCAGGAAGAAGTGATAACCTGGGACCCTTGTTTCGAAATTATCCTAGCCTCTGACGTCTGTAAACTCTCTTCATAGCAGTGTGGACGTGTAACACTGTTGCAGTTGTGGGGGTGTGGGGGGGGGCGGGCAGAATGCAGCTGGTCTTTCTTCAGGGTGTTCTCAGTGCCTTCTTCTCTCTAGGCTCTGCTGAGACAGACAAGGTAGAGGAGAAGTCTGCAATAGACCTGACCCCTATCGTGGTGGAAGACAAAGGTCAGTGTGTACAGAAGCTGATTGTTGTTTGGACTAAAACCGGAAGCAAGCACATCACCACCCCCACTTCATTACCTGTTACTGTAGACAGCTTATTCCAAGATAAATGACTGACTGTTCCCAAATATAGTTGTTAGAGAGCTGGCCCCTTTCCCTGGGTCTAGGAGACCTGAGTGTGGAGGTGGAGGCAGACAGGTGGAGCATGCAGTGCTGTGGACAAGGGCTAGAGTCGTGGGTTTCAGACTGGGCTGATGTTTTTCGTTGTCACATCCTGCAGAAGAGAAGAAAGAGGAAGAAGAGAAAAAGGAGGTAATGCTTCAGAATGGAGAAACCCCCAAGGATCTTAGTGATGAGAAGCAGAAGAAAAACGTCAAACAGCGCTTCATGTTCAACATTGCAGACGGGGGTTTCACTGGTATGGGAATGGGGACCTGAGGTGAAGCCTGTGTGTAGTGGGACGTGCTATGATTGGTTGTTTGCCCTCTGGGTTCTGTGTTAGGGAGCTAGAACTGGACCATACCGAGATGGATGGGGGACGGGACAAAGATAACTCTTTTTTTTTTTTTTTCGTTTTTGTCGTTGGGTTTTTGGGGACAGGGTCTCACTATGTAGTCCTGGCTAGCCTGGGGCTCAGTCTGTAGAATATGGTGTGCTCCTCCTTGCCTGCACACCTAAGTGGTTTTTTAAATTCTCACAGGTGTTTGCCTTTTTTCCACTCACCAACCTTCCTCTCAATTCCTTCTCAGAATTGCACTCCCTCTGGCAGAACGAGGAGCGGGCAGCCACAGTCACCAAGAAGACGTATGAGATCTGGCACCGCCGGCATGACTACTGGCTGCTGGCTGGCATTATAAAGTATCCTTGTCGGAGTCCAGACCGGGGTCTAGGTGCAGGCTTTAGCCTGAGGCTCTTGTTTCTTTTGATTTTCCTGAGCACTTCCCTAATAGCCATGGCTATGCCCGATGGCAGGATATCCAGAATGACCCACGGTATGCCATCCTCAATGAGCCTTTCAAGGGGGAAATGAATCGTGGCAATTTTCTAGAGATCAAGAATAAATTTCTAGCTCGAAGATTTAAGGTGAGCAGAATGGGACAAATGTGACCTGAAGGTCTCTGCTGAAGGCTCTGTAAAGGAGGCTCTGTTCATTGAGCCCCACTTGTGCCACCACCACTCCCCATACTATTTTTTATTTTACGTGTATGCATGTTTTGTCTGCACATGCTTGTGCACTGTGTCTGTGCCCGGTGCCTACAGAGGTCAGAAGAGGGCATCAGATCTCCTGGGATTGGAGTTACAGAAGGTTGTGAGCCACCCTCCGAATGCTGGTGACTGAATCAGGGTTTTCTGCAGGAGCAGCTAGTGCTTTTAACCCAGCTGTCTTCCCAGCCCTATAGTTTGTCTTTTTGTATTCATGACTTTGCTTCCAAGTGACTAGATGCAGGGATCAAGATGTATAGACTTGGAGACTGAATGACGTAGGCAGATCTCTATGAGTTTGATGTCGGCCTAGTCTACATAGCGAGCTTTATCCAGGCCAACCAAGGTTTCGTAGGCCCTGCCTCAAATAAGAAACAAAAGAGAGACACACACAGTTGAAGTTTATTGAGCTGTACCTCCTGAGTGGCACAGACTAGTTCAGTGGGTTTGATGGGGACTGTGTAGGTTGGGGTGTTTGGGAGTTAGGGAGGGATTGAATTGGATCCCTGAGGAGGTAGGGCTGTTAGTGGGCTAGGGTCCCTTTTTTCTGGGTTATAATATTGGTTGGATAAGGAGTGGGAAGGCTGGGTGCAAAGAGAAGATACACAGTGAATCCTGTTTTCAGTATTTCACTGAGACAACCTCATTCAAAGTATTCAGCAGCTATTTATTGAGTATATCTTTTTTTGGTTTTTCGAGACAGGGTTTCTCTGTGTAGCTTTGGAGCCTGTCCTGGAACTTACTCTGTAGCCCAGGCTGGGTCCGTCTGCCTCTGCCTCCCGAGTGCTGGAATTAAAGGCGTGCGCCATCATCGTCTGGCTGAGTATATCTTATATGTAGCTATCAATAGGATACCATGGAAATAAGTCTCCTAAGCTGAGTGTATTTCAGGGAAAAGAAAATGTATACTAATAAATGTTTACCTTTAGGTGTTATATACTAAGCAGTGAGTTGCACAGAGACATAAGGACAGATAAGCAAGGTGTTTGTTTTCCAGCCTTTAGTTTCATATAGATGCCATTGTGTGTGTGTGTTAGGGGAGGAGGCTACTGAATGCCCTAAGGAAGTTCTACAGGGCAGCTGGCGAGGGAGCTCATGAATGACTTTAAAAGTCTTGATAGATGCAATAGAGATTATTATTGGTTAGGAACAGAGGGACCTTTAGGAAAAGATTGTGTTGAGTGTTGGTGGAAAGTAGGTTGGAAAGAGGTTAAGAGCCACCCAGTAGGCCAGTACCAGAAGGCCAGTAGGTCTTGGTAAAGAAACAGGACTGTGGATTTTATTCCTCTAGTTCATAGGCAATCTTTGAACGTTTTTGGATAGGACCGAAGGAAATGAAAACATTGACAAGATTGTAATTATCGTATAGTTATGAGATTTTTTTTTAAAGATTTATTTATTTATTTATTATGTATACAGAAGAGGGCGCCAGATCTCATTACAGATGGTTGTGAGCCACCATGTGGGTGCTGGGAATTGAACTCAGGACCTCTGGAAGAGCAGTCGGTGCTCTTAACCTCTGAGCCATCTCTCTAGCCCAGTTGTGAGATATTAAGAACCTGACCTGTGGCTGGTTCTGTTCACGTAAAGGTTAAAGATAAGAAAGCCCCATCAAAGGATTTCTGGGTTTTGTGATTTACTCTGGGGTTAGCAAAACTTTCCTGTTAAAGGGCCAGAGAGAGCGAGGCAGTGGTGGCGCAGCCTTAGTCCCAGCATTCTGGAGGCAGAGGCAGGCAGATCTCTGAGTTCAAGGCCAGCCTGGTCTACAGAGTGAGTTCCAGGACATCGAGGAACAAACAAGCAAAATGGTGTGTGGTGGGGGGAAGGGCAGAGAGAAAGTGATTAATGCTGAGTGGGCCTTATGGCCTCTGTTGCAGATTCACAGCTCTGTCATTGAAGCAGTGGAAACAAGGGACATATCAATTAGTTTCAATAAAGCTTCTCTTAGTGGGTGCTCTAATGGGCATTTCCTGTTATTTTCAAAGGTAGCATGTATTATTTCTTACTTTCTGCACAGCCATTTATCTGTAACATAAAACTTCATTCTTTACTCTTGGCCTATACGCAAACTTGCCATGAGCAAGATCTGGTCCCTGGACCAGAGTTCACCAACTCATGAATGCTGAGTTTGATGTACATAGTAAGAAGACCCAAAAGTAACTGACTGAGCTTGAGTCAGTGAGACAGGTGCTCATGTGAGAGCAGTCAGAAGCTTGTTTAGATTGAGGAAAGTTGCTTGGCATTTCTCTATCCCATATCTCTATACCACTATCCCCCGTTGGCTCCAGACCCTCAGTGTTTGTGAGGCACATTGAGGGCATCAGTTAGCTGCATAGCAGCTCTGTCTGCTAGTGCAGACGTCGCTCAGAAAGGTTTAAAAGAACGGCAGTAGCTAGGTGTGGTGACAGGTGCCCGCCACCATCACTTAGGAGTGAGTGTAAGTACAGGGCAGACTAAGACAACTTAAATAAAGACCTGCAGGAACGCATGCCTATTCTTAGCATTTGGATGGTGGAGGCAGGAGGATCAGGAGTTCAATGTTATCCTTACCTAAATAGTTTGAGGCTAGCCTGGGCCACAGCTGGATCTGTCTTAAACAACCCTTTCTAAAAGCCAAGGCTAAATCTTTGGAATGCTTATAACCTGGGGCAGGGTGAGTGAGCTCGTGAGGGAAACACAGTATATAGACTGGAAGTACATGCCTGTTTGGGCATAAATTGGTACATCTTGACTTACACAAGTCATGGAAACAGGTGCGTTCTCCTAACATCCTTTGTCCCTGGTAAGAATCAATGGGAACAGCATTGGGAACAGTTGGTAGCTCATGCTTGTAATTCTAGTTAAGAGACTATAGCAGCCGGATGGTGGTGGTGCACGCCTTTAATCCCAGCACTCGGGAGGCAGAGGCAGGAGGATCTCTTGTCAGTTCGAGGCCAGCCTGGTCTCCAAAGCGAGTTCCAGGAAAGGCGCAAAGCTACACAGAGAAACCCTGTCTCAAAAAACAAAAACAAAACAAAACAAAACAAAAAGGCTATGGCAAGAGGAACCCTGCCTTTAAAACAAAATGAAACAACAGCTAGACAGTGCATAAGGCTGGGTATGTATGTAGCTTAGTTACACAGGACTTGCCTGGGCCATGAGTTTTGATCTTCAGTCCCGGGGGCAAGAACCTTCAGACAGTGGATACTTTTTATAACTTAAGAACTAACATTCTCAGGCAGAGGCAGGTAGAATTCTGTGAGTTTGAGGCCAGCATGTTCTATATAGTGAGTTCCAAGCCAGCCAGCTTTAAGGTTGTCAACTGTTAACATCATGAGTTCATGGCCAGCTTGGGTTTATGAGACTTTGCTATTTATTTATTTATCTATCTATCTATCTATTTATTTATTTATTTAAGAAATCCAGATAACCTGATTGATACAGTTCCTGTCTACATAGGACAGATTACTGTGCCACAAAACAAAACTATTTTTGTTTTTTGCCTTTAATCCCAGCACTTGGGAGAGTGGAACGTGGGCAGTTTGAGGCCAGCCTGATCTACAAGTGAGTTCCAGGGCTATCCAGAGCTCCAGAATGAGACCCTGCCTCAAAAAACAAAGCTAGTTTGGAAAGGTGTGGTGGTGGTGGTGGTGGTCCTTGCCTGCAGTCCCATCTGCTCCTGGGTATTTGAGAGGCAATTTCAGATTTACACTTACTTGTAATCTATGTGTGTGCTTGTAAGTGTCACAAGTGTGTTTGGGTGTCCAGGGCGGCTAACACAGGCATTTTGGTGCTCTCTCAGACTGCCCTCTTACTCCTTTGAGGCAGGGTCTCCATCTGAACTTGGGGCCAACAAGTTCCTTTGATCCTCCCTGTCTCCTCTGCCCCACTTTCTGAGAGCTGGGGCTATATGCTTGTTCGCATAGGGCCCAGGTCTGCACTCAGTCCTTGTGATTGTCTAGCAAGTGTTCCTCAGTGCTGTACCATCTCCTCAGCTCCAGAGCTGCAATTTCAGGACCAATCTGGACAACACAGCAATACTCTGTTTCTTGTCCCTCAAAACTAGACATGGTGCATATTCCTATAACCCTAACACTCAGGGAAGTAGAGGTAGGGTCAGGCGTTCAAAGGCATCCTAGGTTATACAGTGAGTTTAAGGCTAGCCTGGTCTACCTGAAACCCTGTCAAAGTACAAACATTTTGGTTTTTTGAGATAGGGTTCCTCTTTGTAATCCTGACTGTCTTGGAACTAGCTCTTCAGACCAGTCTAACTCACAGAGATCCATATGGGATGGGGGAGGGGGGCATTTTAGGACGGTCTCCTCTTGTAGCTCTGACTTGTCCTGAAACTTCTTTGTAGACCAGGCTGGCCCCGAACTCACAGAGACCCTGAACTCACAGAACTCACCTGCCTCTTCCTCAGAAAGTGCTGGGATTAAAAGCATGTGCGCCACCATTGTCAAAGAACAACAAAAAATTTCAAAATGAAACTTGTCACCCCAATAGTTTTGAAGAGCAAAGGAAGTGCCTGGCATATAACTTAGATGTACATGGTCTTGACTATAATGTGCCTCAATTATGTAAATGATGTATACACAGAAAAATTTTGGAAGAAATGATCAAAATGTTAACATTATCTCTAGCAGGGGAAATTACCTGTGGTCTTATTTATTTTACTTTTCTAAGTTTAGTTTTTAGGATTTCTCTGAGGATCTAAAGAGTAAGGAATTGTGAAAGTGTGGACCTCCAAATGGGAAGGAGTTGGTGTACTGTGAACCACATGGGGGAGGGGTAGAAGTTCTTTCCAGGTTCTTGTTCATCGGAAGAAGAGGTGAGCTGAGAGCCCCGTCAGTGAGAAAGCGGCCATTAGTCCACCCTTTCTCCTCTTTCTCTTCTGCAGCTCTTAGAACAAGCCCTGGTGATCGAGGAGCAGCTTCGAAGGGCCGCTTACCTGAACATGTCAGAAGACCCCTCTCACCCGTCTATGGCCCTTAACACTCGTTTTGCTGAGGTGGAGTGTTTGGCAGAAAGTCACCAGCACCTGTCCAAGGAGTCAATGGCAGGAAATAAGCCAGCCAATGCAGTCTTACACAAAGGTCGTCAGTGGCTCCCCTGCCTCCTGCTCCTTCAGCCCCTCTCCACTCTCCCTCCCTGATATCCCTGACTTCCTGCTGAGGATCTTTACAAGGACAGCAGTTTTCTCTTTGAACTCTTAGTATATTCAAGTTCTTGAGAATAATAGTGTCATTGGGAATATTTTAGAGGTGACTTCAGGAGATTTTAGATCTCTTCAAATTCTAGACCCCTTTCAACATTGTATTTCTAATTAAAACATTATGAGGGCGTGGAGGGTGAAATGAGGAAAAGGTGGGTGTCGTAAAGGTAGTGGGAGACATCCAGGAAGTAGAAAGGCATGCGTGCAGAAGAGGAGATCATAGGATTCAGTTTGTCAAGTGGAGGAGCACAGCCCCTTGGTTTGACCCCTGATGCTGAGAATAAAAACTGCAAGAAATAATAATAAAGCCCTGTGTTGGCACTTGCCTGTGATCTCAGCCCAGGGAGGTGGAGGCAGGAGGATCAGGAAATCATGGTCATGTTTGGCTACAGTGAGTTTGAGGCCAACCTTTAAAAAAAAAATGGAGACAGGCCGGGTGGTGGTGGCGCACGCCTTTAATCCCAGCACTCAAGAGGCAGAGCCAGGCAGATCTCTGTGAGTTTGAGGCCAGCCTGGGCTACCAAGTGAGTTCCAGGAAAGGCGCAAAGCTACACAGAGAAACCCTGTCTCGAAAAACCAAAAAAAAAAAAAAAAAAAAAAAATGGAGACAGTAGAAGGGATGATGAGCTAAAGGGTTTGGTGGCTCTAAAATCAGAGTCAGCCAACTGTGGTGGGAGACAAGGCAGGAATGTCACCTGAGCTCAGAAGTTCCAGGCCTAGCCTGGGCAACATGTGAAACAAAAGCCAATTGGGACTAGAATGTGAGGAATCCGGAGTCTGGGCCAGGCCAGGTTAAGTGAGTGTCAAGAGGCAACAGCATATCCTGGTATATGCTGGTGGGGCAGCTGGTCCTCTAGGTTGGCACTGTGCCCTTGACTACCACAGCTCACGACATTTTTTTTTTTTTCCCCTGCAGTCCTGAAACAGCTGGAGGAACTGTTGAGTGACATGAAAGCTGATGTGACTCGACTCCCAGCTACTATTGCCCGCATCCCCCCAGTTGCTGTGAGGTTACAGATGTCAGAGCGGAACATTCTCAGCCGCCTGGCAAACAGGGCACCAGAACCTCCCCCACAGCAGGTAGGACCACTGTTGTAGTTGTAGCTCTTCCCACAAAGCCACTGCAGTTTGTGCTCGCTTGTGTCCTTGGGTTTCCTACTGGCTGCCTCCCGTGGCATCGGGTACCTGGGCTCCTGTTCTGACTCTTGGCTGTTTTTCCCTCTAGGTAGCCCAGCAGCAGTGAAGACCCAGTGGTTCTATCACCTCCACCACAGAGCAGTGACCTTCCTCACTTTCTCTTGTCCCGGCTGCCCCCTGGGGGCTGGAGAGATCTGGCCTTCCTTCTGCCCATGTCTGAGTTGTAAAGGAGCAGCCCTATGCACTAGGGGCAGGGAGGGAGTGCAGGCACCGGTGCCCTTCCTGCTGGAGAGGCTAGCAGCAGTAGCAGGGCGCCATGTGCAAGGAGCTGCGGGCTGGCTGCCTTCTGGACCCTGGCTTCTCCCCACAGAGCGAGCGCCTGGTACAGACTGTTGTGGGTTCTGCCAGGCTTGAAGAAAATGATCTGAATTTCTTCCTCTTTTGGTTTTATTTTGTTGGTTTACTTTGTGTTTTCTCCTTTTGGGGGGTATTCAGAGTGGGCCGGGCCCCTGGGCGAGACACAGCTACCTCTGTTGGCATCTTTTTCATACCAGGAACCCAGCGGCTCCAGCCACTGAGCGGCTTAAATAAAGTTGGAAAAAAAAAAAAAAGGAAAAGAACCAAAAGCATAAAAAACCACAACAAATTTCTTGATGAGAATTGAAAATAAAAGTTTCCTTGTATTTTAGTGATTTGGTTCTGTGTGGGTGAGTGTGGGTGCCAGGTGCTGCCTGTTGTGGAGGAGGAGACTACTGCACCATCCCTTTATAGGCTCTGACCTGGAGCAAGTTATTCCCAGTGTCCTGAATGAAATAATTACCTGCTTGGTAGTTGTAGGCAAGCATGCTACACGGGAACATTATATATACATGTACACACGTCTGCATATATAATTTTTATTTTTGAGACGGGCTAGCATCGAACTAAGTACCGCCTGCCTCTGCCTCTTGAGTGTGGGAATTAAGGATGTGTCCTACCATGCCCTTTTAAGTTATTCAGTTTTCCTACTCTTTTTGTTTTTTCAAGACCGGGTTTCTTTGTGTAGTCCTGGGTCCTTGAACTCCAGGCTGCCCCCAAACTCTGTTTCCAGAGAGCTGGGATTAAAGGAGTGCACAACGCCACAGCAGCTTATAGTTTACATTTTGTATAACATATATTTGAGGGGAGGACTACTGTACACGTGGAGGTCAAAGGGCGACCTGCAGGAGTTGGGTCCCGACGCTCACAGTACGGGTGTATCCCGTAACCAACTCTGGTTGTCAGGCTTGACAGCAAGCACATTCATTCACTGAGCCATGCCCAAGCCTGGGAAGTTCTCAACTCTAGTACAGCACTGAAGGAGGGCCGAGCACGTATTTCTGACGATGCGATGTGAAGAGGGTCGGCCAGGAGAGGAAGACTGACTTTCCGTAAGGAAAGCGGCTCTATTTAAAACTTGGGGAACAGGAGGGCGGAGACGTGGAACCTCGCGATCCTGAGATCTAAGGCAATTCGCAGATTGCCAGGGCGAAGGCCGTGCTGCGGGTCTAGGTAGGAGCACAGCGGCCTCGGGAGTCCTAAGCTGGAACCCGCGGAGAGAAGCCGGCGCTCGGCGGCAGGGCGGAGTAAGCAGGAGCCCGCCGGGGCACGTTTCCCTCCCTGAACAGCCGGAGACGCGCCTGTTCCTGGACTGGGTCGGTTCCGGTGCGGCGGCCGGAAGAGGCGGGGCGCCCTGCGCGTGCGCGATACACTTTGTCGGTGTGCTGCCTGGGAGCTCGTCCCTGAGTGCACGTGGAGCGGGCCTTGGCTGGAGGCTCTACATCTAGAGGACCCGGGTCTAGCCAAGCGGAGGCTTCAGGTGCGTCTGCAGGCTCCCGGAACAGGGTTTCGACCTGGGTCTGGGTCTGGTGGGAGTGCCTAGAGAGCCCCATCAGGGGTCGCGAGCACAGGTTCTGGGCCGGGTGGTACCCCTTCGCAGGTAATGTCGCCAAGTCTACGGCCTGCGTTCCCTTTTCAGCACCGTAACGCCGCCTTCTCCCGTTTTTCTTTGCTTTAGTACCATGGGGCGTAAGTTGGACCCTACGAAGAAAGAGAAGCGTGGGCCCGGCCGAAAGGCCCGAAAACAGAAGGGTGCAGAGACCGAACTGGTCAGATTCTTGCCTGCAGGTGAGGGTCGTCGCTCCCAGACCCCGCCCAGCCTTTGGTCCATTTTGTGTCATAACCTCTTCCCGTTTGCGCGTCCGCCTTCACCTGCTGCGTAGATGTGAGTTGCTAGGACATAAGTCATCCGTGTTGGAAGGTAGGGTAGATGCACGGGTACCCGGGTGAGCGAGGAGAGGTGTCGTTCTCCGTTTCCAGAAAGGGAGCTCTCATGAAGAACTTAGAAAGGTTTTGTCGAGCCTGGTTTTAGCAAGCAAGAGTTGGGAACGGGACAGGCCAGTCATGGATTGTCTGCAAGAAGGGATGAAAGCATGGGTCTGAGTCCTGTGTGGTGAACCACTGCTGGGGACAAAAGACTGTGCACGGAGTTGGTCGGTTGTGAATGGAAGGCACGGTTTACTGAAGTAGTGGCCAGTCCCAGGCCCATGAAAGAGATCCTCAGCCCTATGGACACATGGCATCGCTTCTTCGAATTTTAGAGTTCCTGGAGAGAAGCTTTGTTCAGGAACGGATGCTGAGGAGTCCGGTGTCTTGCACACAGTTATTAAGTGGAAAGGGCTGTGGTTTCCTGTAGAGTATAAAAAAATAACAGTTTCAAAGTTAAACTCTACTGTAGTGGATAACTGAATAAGCTGAGAATAAAGGAAAGGGCAGAAAAGGTTCTGAGGTTCTGCTGTTACCAAAGTGCCCCTATTTGGACCTGGTTGCTGAGCAGTCAGATGGATGGCTGCTTCGTCGCCTCTACATCTTCTCTCACTTTTTTTTCCTTTACTGGAGGTGATGGGAATGGAACCCAGGGCTTTTCCAGCTCTTGGCTCAGGCTGTACCATCATCCCACCCTTCGCATCTCGCCTTAACTCCTAGGAAAGTGTTATGAAGTGACACACCTTGACTGTACTTTGTAACCTTGTCTTTCTTTCCTGATGCCGTGGGTGAACCCAGGGGCATGCACATGCCAAGCACACACACTACCGTTGAGCCACATCACTAATTCTGTCTGTCACACTTTAGTGTAGGAACTCTCTTCCTAATTACATTCCTGCTCCTATTTTGTGTGTCTCCAATCAACTCCTACTCTGCTCCCTTTTAAAACAGCTGGTGATGAGAATTTCAAGAGGCTGTCCAGTCGTGCTCGGAAGAGGTGAGTGTGGATGCCTGGGTTTAGCAAAAATTGGAGCTGCTTGATACATGGATGAAGAGGGTTAGTTGTACATTGTCATGTTTCCTCGTGGTGGGAGGTGGCATGACCTAGAAGCATGTTCCCATGTTTTCACTTTCTGTATCTTTTTCAGGGCAGCCAAGAGGAGGTCCAGGTCTGTTGACGTCCCTAAGCCAAATAAGTCTCCTGGGATTAAAACATTGCCTGGAGAGCTGTCAAAAGGTGAGTGAAAATAGGAGTTGGTTGCTGTGTGAGGAATCTTCTGGGTCCTGGATAGGGCTAAGTATTTCTAGAATGAAAGGAAAAACAAAAGGCCTTTTTTTTTTTTTAAGATCTATTTTTGTTTGAGACAGGATCTCAATGTATAGCCTTGGCTGTTCTTGGACTCACTAGATAGACCAGACTGGCCTGGAACTCACTCTGCCTCTGCCTCCCGAGTGCTGGAATTAAAGGTGTGTGTTGCCATGCCCAGTTAAGGTTTTTTTGAGACAGGGTTTCTCTGTGTAGCCCTGGCTGTCCTGGAACTCACTTTGTAGACCAGGCTGGCCTTGAACTCACAGAGATCCGCCTGTCTCTGCCTCCCAAGTGCTGGGACTAAAGATGTGCACCGCCGCCGCCCAGCTTGTTAAGATTATTTTTTTATCTTACTTAATTTTTAAAAACTTTGTCTCAATTTATTCTATGTGCCCGAGTGTTTCGCCTGCGTGTATTGCGTGTATGGATGTGTATCACATGTGTGCCTGGTGCCATGGACATCAGAAGAAGGTGTAACTAGGGTTACAGATAGTTGTGAATCACCATGAGAGTGCTGGGAACCAAACCTGGGGTCCTTTGTAAGAGTAACAGCTGCTCTTAACCACTGAGTCATCTCTCCAGCCCTATTTTTTTATTTGTTAATTATGTGTATGTATGGGTGAGAGTATGGGTGTATGCTGAATCTACCTGGAGATGGAGATATAGGTAGTTGTGAATTGTCAGGTGTGGGTTCTGGGAACTGAACTCGGGTCCACTGCAAGGTGAGTATGTGCTTTTAACTGTGAAGTCATTTCTCAGTACAGGTTCCAGAGGTGTGGGACAGGGAATGTGATGGCCATTTGTTCAGGATTGGTCAAACCCTTACTGTTTTCAGGAGCAGTCCAGGCTCGAGGTAAGAAGCGCCCAGCACCAACTCCTAACAGTGACGGGGATGAGGAGGAAGACTCTGAGGAAGATGGTGTGGCAAACCAGGGGGACCTCTGGGGCTCTGAGGACAGTGATGCTGATATGGTGGATGACTATGGAGCTGACTCTGAGCTGGAGGATGAGGAGGGAAAGGTGAGATTCACTTCTGTGTATTCTCGGGTAGATCTTTTTGTTAGCTTGAGACAGGGTCTTACTGTGTAGGGCAAGGCTAGCTCCTTAACTCGGATCTGCCTGCCTCTGCTTCCTGAGTGCTGGGATTAAAGTTGTGTGCCACCACACACAGTTTGATGGTTGTTTAGAGACAAGGTTCTGCTGTGTAGCCCTGGTTAGCCTGAACTTACTGCAGAGCCCAAGCTGGCCTCAGATTTACAGCTATCCTATACTGGCCCCCTCAGTGCTGGGATTACAGATATATGTCACTGTGCCTGACTTTGACTCTTAGCCTTTCAGTTCCCAGGCTGGCTCAGAATGTGTAGTCCTCCTGCCTTGGCCTCTCACGTGCTGGCATCTCAGGCGTGTGCCACCACGTTTAGCTTGCTTTTTAGCTTCTTTCCAGTTCGTCCAGGCTCTCGTAGAGTGGAATAAAGGCTCCGGTTCTCTGTGCTTTCTGTCAGCACTCACAAGTTTGAAACTAGCACTGCTAGCTTCTCACAGGGTTTCTCTGTGTGGTCCTGGCTGTCCTGGAACTTGCTCTGTAGACCAGGCTGGCCTCAAACTCACAGAGATGCACCACCACTGCCTGGCCTTCGAATGCTCGTTTTTTTGGTTTTTTTTTGTTTTGTTTTTTTTCCCGAGACAGGGTTTCTCTGTGTAGCTTTGCGCCTTTCCTGGAACTCACTCTGTAGCCCAGGCTGGCGTTGAACTCACAGAGATCCGCCTGGCTCTGCCTCCTGAGTGCTGGGATTAAAGGCGTGCGCCACCACCGCCCGTCTGAATGCTCGTTTTTTTTTTTTGTTTTTTTTTTTAAATAATTTGTTTATTTGTATTTTATGTACATTGATGTTTTGCCCACATGCATGTCTGTGTGAGGGTGTCGGATCCCCTGGAACAGGAGTTACAGGCAGTTGTGAGCTGCCATGTGGGTGCTGGGAATTGAACCCGGGTCCTCTGGAAGAGCAGTCCATGTTCTTAACCATTGAGCCATCTCTCCAGCCCTGAATGCTCGTTTTTTAATAAAGCAGTTGTTGCAGGGCTGAAGTAGTAGAGCACTCACCTGATAGGTGAGGCCTTGATAGTTGAACCGAGCACTGAAAAGTTTCTGTCCAGGTGGCACAGGCCAGATGCCCAGGGGTTCAAGAGCAGCCTGGACAGTATAGTAAGACTCTGCCAAAGAAAAAAGATTTTCTTTTTATCTAGCTTATTGTTAGGGAGATGGTATATAATGTGGGTAACGGTTTATTTACTGGAGTGCCAGTGATCGTAGGACTAGGAGGTGAGTGTGCGTATTTCAGAAGAGGCAGTCATCTAAACTTGTATAGTGTACAGCACTGCCCTCTGCAGAAAGTGTAAAGGCCAAACCCAGGAAACTTCCAGCATGTAAATGGGCCACAGCTCAGACACATGGTGAATTAACATTGGCTGTCGTGTCTGTGAAAATACTTACTTGAGACAGGGTCTCACTATGTAGACTAGGCTTGCCTCTTTCATGTCTGGCCTCTAACTGTAGCTTGGTGGAGAGATGTGGCTAAGAATACTTGCAGAGGACCTAGGTTTAGTTCTCAGCACTTGTTGGACTGATCACAGCTGCCTGTAACTTTCTTTTGTTTGTTTTTGTTGTGTAGCTTTGGAGCCTGCAACTCTTTTTTTTTTTGAGCCTGTAATCTTAAGTCCAGGGGATCAAAGGCCCTATGATGGCCTCTGGGCATCTGCACCGTGTGCACATGTACACACATAGATGCTCACATACACATGTAGTTAAAAGTAAGATAAAATCTTAGGCCAGGCGGTGGTGGCACATGTCTTTAATCCCAGCACTTGGGAGGCAGAGCCAGGTGAATCTCTGTCAGTTCAAAGCCAGCCTGGTCTACAGAGCAAGACCCAGGACAGGCATCAAAACTACAGGAGAAAAAGATAAAATCTTATCCAGGCATGGTGGCACACGCCTT
The DNA here is from genome assembly GCF_007827085.1 of Peromyscus californicus insignis. Lineage (NCBI taxonomy): Eukaryota > Metazoa > Chordata > Mammalia > Rodentia > Cricetidae > Peromyscus > Peromyscus californicus. The sequence continues at coordinate 139,071,143 of NW_026294584.1, forward strand.
TAATCCCTGTACTCAAGAGGCAGAGGCAGGCAGATCTTTTGAGTTCAAGGCCAACTTGGTCTACAACTACAACTACAGAGCTAGTTCCAGGACAGCAAGAGCTGCACTACACACAGAAATCCTGTCCCCAAAAACAAGAAAGAAAGAAAGGAAAGAAACACTTGGAAGTGAAACGTGATTTACATTGTATACAAGATAATAGAGTAATATGCAGAGTAATTCAAGAAGAAAATATGTCAAAGCAAGGCCCAAGAACATGTGTTCTCTTTATGCATGAGGTATTTCCTTTTTTGTTGTGTATCTCAGGCTGGTTCCAAACTCTCTATGCTCTGACCTGGCCTCCTGAATGCTAGGGTGTAAGTGTGCATGACCTTGTCAAAAGAAATAAGGGCTGGACAACGGTGGCACTTTTAATCTCAGCACTCGGGAGGCAGATCTGGCCAGGCGGATCTCTGTGAGTTCGAAGCCTGGTCTACAGAGCGAGATCCAGGACAGACTCCAAAGCTACACAGAGAAACCCTGTCTTGAAAAAAAAAAAAAAAACCCAACAAAAAACAAACAAAGAAAAGAAATAAGGAGCTAAGCATGGTAATCCCCACACTTAGGAGACTGAAGCAGGAGGATTGCTGTGAGTTTGAGGCCAGCCTGGACAACAGGGTAAGACTATCTCAAACAAAAACAAACAAACACACACCTGGAGCTGGAGAGCGCTCAGTGGTTAAGAGCACACATCTGCTCTTACAGATGATCCAGGTTTGACTCCAATGCCCATGAGGCTGCTCAAAACCATCTGTAACTCCAGTTCTCTGTGTTCTAATGTCCTCCTCTTCTGGTCTCCATGGACACTGCATGCATGTAATGTACACAGAAATACTTGCAGGCAAAACATAAAATTTAAAAAGTAAAGGACCTGGAGAGGTGTCTCGAGTTAAGTGCCCTGGCTATTCTTGCAGAGGACCTGGATTTGTTTCCCTGCATCCAAATGGTGGCTCACAGCTGTCTGTCATTCCAGATCCAGGGAATTCAACTCTCCTGGTCTCCAAGGGCTTCTTCCTGCACAGACCTTCAGGCAAAACACCCATCATACTCATGCAAAACATTTACAAGTTAAAAAAAACCCTAAAATTGCCAGGTGGTGGTGGCGCATGCCTTTAATCCCAGCACTCTGGAGGCAGAACCAGGCAGATCACTGAGTTCAAGGCCAGCCTGGTCTATAGAGTGAGATCCAGGACAGGCACCAAAACAACACAGAGAAACCCTGTCTCGAAAAACCAAGAAAAAAAAATAATAAAAACCCCTAAAAATTAAAAACTAAGGAGGAATGCTGGGCCTTAGTGGTGCATGCCTTTAATCCCAGCTCCTGGGAGGCAGAGGCAGGCAGATTTCTGTGAATTTGAGGCCAGCCTGATCTCCAAAGTGAGTTCCAGGACAGCCAGGGCTGATACACAGAAACCCTGTCTTGAAAACGGAAGAGGAAATCCCTGTGTAAGCTAGTTTCTGTGTCAAATCTTCCTCGTCTTTAGCTTCTCTGTTTCCTTCTGAGTGTTGGATGAATGGGAAGGACGTGTGAGGGGATGACAAGGCAGCCTTGTCACCAGCCCTTCTCTCTGCAGCTGTTACCCATTGAAAGAGCTGCTCTGAAGCGGAAGGCCCGGGAAGCTGCAGCTGGGTGAGTTTAGCAGCAGCTTTGGGGAGGAAGATTTGAGGAGGGGGTGTCTGTTTTGGCTTGAACCTCTGTTCCTGGCCTTGTTTCTAGGGGCCAGTGGAGTGAAGACGAGACTGATGAAGAGGAAGATGATGATGCCCTGGCTGAGTCCAGTCACCAAAAGGATGACAAAGTAGAGGATTTGCAGATCAATGTGGAAGATGAGGAAGCCTTCGTGCTGCCCCCTGCTGGAGAGATGGAGCAGGATATCCTTGGAGTGCAGAGAGGGTGGGAGGAAGGTGTGTGGGTGGCTTTCTCAGGGTGATGACTTGAGGTAACATTTCCTCAATGGGCCCACATGCCCAGGCTCCAGACCTGCAGCGCGTTCACAAGCGGATCCAGGATATAGTGGGGGTACTTCGGAATTTTGGGGCTCAGAGGGAAGAAGGACGGTCTCGTTCTGAGTATCTGAATCGGCTTCAGAAGGATCTGGCCACTTACTATTCCTATGGAGACTTCCTGCTGGGCAAGCTCATGGAGCTCTTCCCTCTGTCTGAGGTACCCTCCTGCCAGTCCATTGCTTCTGCTTTTCTTGCTGTTGAGGGGTGTGAAGACATCTAGCCCCGCCCCCAGCTCCATGGTTCTCTTGCCTCAGTCTCCATGCTCTGTCTCCACTGCAGTTGATTGAGTTCTTAGAAGCTAATGAGGTGCCCCGGCCAATCACCCTTCGGACCAACACCTTGAAAACCCGTCGCAGAGACCTTGCTCAGGTGAGGAGTCGGTGTCATTTAATTCAGCACTGGACCAACTTTTGCTCATCTGGGGATCACCCTGCCCAGTCCTGACTGGGTGGGTTCTTCAGACCTAAGTATGTCTTGTTATAAGCATGGTCCCAGCAGGCAAGCTGTGGGAGGCCTGTTGTCTGTCTGATAGACTGAAGGCCTAGGTCACTGTAGAGTAGGACCTTGTCTTTGCAGCCTCTGTTCTCTGCGACTGGATGAACTGCTGCTTTCTAAGGAATTGGAGGAAGGTCACCAAGAAGCTCAGAAACTGATTCTTGCCCCCAGTAAAACACATCCATAGATAATTTTAACCGTACCCGAGGTTAAAGACTTTGCTTCCAAAATCAGCGCTATATTGTATACTGTTCTTTTTTTGTTTTAAAGATTTATGTACTTTATTTATTTTTATTTTTTGATTTTTTGAGACAATGTTTCTCCATGTAGTTTTGGTGCCTGTCCTGGATCTTGCTCTGTAGACCAGGCTGGCTTCGAACTAAACAGAGTTGAATTCTGGCTCTGCCTCCTGAGTGCTGGGATTAAAGGCGTGTGTCACTGCAGCCTAGCCTGTATATTATTTATTAATTTCACCATGTGAATGCCTGGGAGTTATGAATTGTTGTGAGCCACCATGTGGGTGCTGGGATTGAATCCAGATCCTTTTCAATGGAGATGGTTGAGGCATCTCTCCAGTTTTGTATATTGTAGTTTTTTGAGACAGAGTTTCTCTGTGTAGCTTTGTGCCTTTTCCTGGAACTCACTTGGTAGCCCAGGCTGGCCTCAAACTCACAGAGATCCGCCTGGCTCTGCCTCCCAAGTGCTGGGATTAAAGGCGTGCGCCACCACCGCCCGGCTGTAGTTTTTATGTTATTTAACAGGAGGTGGTAGTCTGTGTATATGGAATGTACTTGACTGAATTAGAAACCTGGGGTTGAAAAATGGGGAGTGGGTCAAAGAGGCTGGGAGTGTGCCTCAGGGCTAGAGCACTAGCTTTAGCTTGCACAAGCCCTAGCCACAATCCCCTGTAGGCAGAAGTTTCTGTCCTGCCAGCAGCTCTCAAATAAACACACAGAGGCTTAATATTAATTATAAATGCTTGGCTAATAGCTCAGGCTTGTTACTAGCTAACTCTTTAACCCATATTTCTTTTTATTTATTATCTATTTATTTATTATGTATACAGCATGTGTGACTGCAGGCCAGAAGAGGGCACCAGATCTCATTACAGGTGGTTGTGAGTCACCACGTGGGTGCTGGGAATTGAACTCAGGACCTCTGGAAGAGCAGCCAGTGCTCTTAACCTCTGAGCCATCTCTCCAGCCCCCCCATATTTCTTATCTATGCTTTGCCATGTGGTTTGGTACCTTTTTCAGTACAGCATGTCCATCTTGCTTCTCCGTTTCTACTTGAGACTCCTCAGACTCCACCCTTCTTCCCAGCATTCTCAGTTTGGCTTTCCCGCCTAAGTTTATCCTGTTCAGCTGTTGGCCAGTCGGCTTCTTTATGAAACCAATCACAGTGGCAAATCTCCACAGTGTGCAAAAGGATTGATTATTCCATAGCAATCTCCAGTTGGGGGTGTGTGGCTAGTTCTGGTAGTTTACACCAATAATCCCAGCACTTGTGAGGTTGAGGCAAGATAGCTCAGGCTACATAGCAATACCCTGTCTCAAAACAAGGGACTTGAAGGACAAGGGCTAGAGTAGCTCAGTGGTTGACCTTTGTTCAACCTTTACAAGGCTTTGGGTTCCATCCGTCCTGGAACTGGAGGCAAAGGGGCAGGTGGACGGTAGGAAGGGAGGATCTGCCGGCTGTCTTGAGTGGGTGTGTTGAGTTGCACTGCATGGACCTGCATGGACCAGCTTCTCATGCCTGCCTCTTTTCTGGGTAGAATACTTGGTTTGGACATCTTCATCCCTTTTTCAGGCTCTCATCAATCGTGGAGTTAATCTGGACCCCTTGGGAAAGTGGTCAAAGTCTGGACTTGTGGTGTATGATTCTTCTGTGCCTATTGGTAAGTGTCCCCAGCCAGTAGCCCTTCTGTTCCGTCCCTGTGCCAGCATCTCACACAGCGGTCCCCTTTCACAGGCGCTACTCCTGAGTATCTGGCTGGGCATTATATGCTTCAGGGAGCCTCAAGCATGTTACCTGTCATGGCCCTGGCACCTCAGGAGCATGAGCGGATCTTAGACATGTGCTGTGCTCCTGGCGGGAAGACTAGCTACATAGGTAAGAAAAGGGCAGGCTGGGTGGGTGTCACCAGGCCGCGCTTTAGAGAGAATACAGTGTTGGTGAGCCCTTCAAGCTGGTCCAGCTTGGTGTGCTTGCATCTAGCAGAAAGGGAGGAGCAGTTTCTGGGATCTAGGCTCTGGGTTCAGCTCTGTTATTTAACCCTCTATCTGACCTTGGCTGACTTGGGTAGTTAATTGTGCTTAGGTTGGCTGTTACCGTGCTTGGCTTCAGAAGGTCACATAATGCCTCTCGAAGCCCTTGGCACTTTGAGCTGGCTGTGATAGTGTAAGCCTGTAATCCCAGTACTCCAGATTCGTGGCTGGCCATGGCTAGATGAGATCCTGTCTCAGAAAAGAAAAGTAACTTTGTGTGTAGGGCTGGAAAGCTGGTCAGCAGAAGTGGGAACCTGTGGGTGGGGACCTGTGGGTGGGGACCTGTGGGTGGGGACGTCCCGGTGTGCACTGGACGGCTGGTGCAGGCTGGATAGGCGGAGGAGCTAGCCTGTGGGCTCTGGGCTGGAGGGAAGGTAGCGTGTTTTTGCCCGAGGCGCTGCTGCCGAGCTCTGTCCTTTCCCACAGCTCAGCTGATGAAGAACACAGGAGTGATCCTTGCCAATGATGCCAATGCTGAGCGGCTCAAGAGTGTGGTGGGCAACCTGCATCGGTTGGGAGTCACCAACACCATTATCAGCCACTACGATGGGCGCCAGTTCCCCAAGGTGGTGGGGGGCTTTGACCGAGTGCTACTGGATGCTCCTTGCAGTGGCACAGGGGTCATCTCCAAGGACCCTGCTGTGAAGACTAACAAGGTAAGGGCCTGGGCTGGGGTTGGCTTGGCTGATCTTGGGGGGCTGGAGTGTTGAAGTCAGAACACCCTGTAGGCAGCAGCTGCCTTCCTCAGGCTGGTTTCTGAAGTCTCCACTCCTGGTTCTCTTGGACAGGATGAGAAGGATGTCCTGCGCTGTGCCCACCTTCAGAAGGAACTGCTGCTCAGTGCTATTGACTCGGTCAACGCTGCCTCCAAGACTGGGGGCTACCTGGTCTACTGTACCTGTTCCATCATGGTGAGGTCGCAGCAGGGGCAGAGCCGCGGAGGCTGGGTCATTGTGCGCTCTCAGGCTGCTCCATCCCTCCTGCTTTGTCTTTGCAGGTGGAAGAGAACGAATGGGTGGTAGACTATGCCCTGAAGAAGAGGAACGTGCGGCTGGTGCCCACGGGCCTAGACTTTGGCCAGGAAGGTTTTACCCGCTTTCGAGAAAGGCGCTTTCACCCCACTCTGCGGTCCACGAGACGCTTCTACCCTCACACTCACAACATGGACGGTTTCTTTATCGCCAAGTTCAAGAAGTTTTCCAACTCTATCCCCCAGCCCCACACAGGTAGTTTGCTCTCCCCACCTTTCCTCTTCCTGTCTTTTTTTCTTTTTTTTAAATGTAAGGTAAGTGGTGTATGCAGTGTGATGTGCATGTGTGGTGGAGGTGTGCTCACGTGCGTGTGGGGAAGCTGGAGCTCAACTTCGAGGCATTGGCCTCTGTTCTCCACCTTACTTAATTACATTTTATTTATTTTTTGTGTGTATATGTGTGTGGGCATGTGCATGCCACAGTACACCTATGAAGGTCGGAGAATAACTTTTGGGAGTTCTCTGTTTTCCACCATGTGGGTCCTGATCAAACTCAGGCTTGGCAGCAGGTGCCTTTACCTGCTGGGCCGACCCCTACTTTTTTTTTTAAGATTTATTTATTTATTATGTATACACTGTTCTGCCTGCATGCATGCCTTCACACCAGAAAAGGGCTTCAGATCTCATTACAGATGGTTGTGAGCCACCATGTGGTTGCTGGGAATTGAACTCAGGACCTCTGGAAGAGCAGCCAGTGCTCTTAACCTCTGAGCCATCTCTCCAGCCCCCACCCCTACTTTTAAAAAGAATATTTTAAAAAATATTTGTTCATTTCTATAATGTGTTTCAGATCAGGTCTCTTAAGTCCTCCCCTGCCCCCGCTTTGCCTCCCCAAGTCCATGTGGGGTTGACCGTGTGGATGGGTGTGGGGCCGTCTCCTGGAGCCTGAGGAGCCTGAGGAGCCTCTCGGCCTCATCCCTTAAGCCTGACTCCACCCTCAACAGCAATCAGCTGCCAGAAGCTCCTAAGAGTAGCTCTTCGTAGCCATCCCCCCACCCCCTGACGCACACACCTCACTCCACTCTTTTTTTTTTTTAAGCTAAACTGCTGTCTGGAACGTGATCACCTGGGATCCGTCTGCAATTCTGACTCCTAGCTTGTTTTTTTTCACTTGGGTGCAGTGATCCAAACTCGGTCCCTGTGCTTGCGTACCAAGCACTTTACCCACTAACCCATCTCCCCACCTGCTTTCCACTTTTCTAGAGGCTGCAGGTGACGAGGGGGAGGGGGACTGTTGTTTTTTTTTTTTTTAACCCGGCCACTGTGTGCTTGGATGAGACCCTGTCATCCGGGCCGTGTTGTCCTTGAGTCCCGAGTCCTGCCTGTTTGAGCAGGTTAAGATGGACGGGGTCTTTTGTTGGTGTAGCCTCAGTGCGCTCCCATTGCGGGTGGTGGTTTCTCGAGATTCTTGGCTCAGGGTTCTTGTGTACAGCTCTGGCCCAGCATCTCTGCACTGGATTGGTAGGCTCTGCAGAACCCTGAGCAGTTCTCCGAGCCTGCCCCTAATTGCAGTTTGTTTTCTCAGCCATCTTGATGCTGGCCTGTATCTCAGGGGAGGTGGGGAGTTCTGGAACAGGACTGAGCTTTGTGTTGGTTGGAAGATGGCCAAAAAGAGCATCTGAATACAGTGTGTGATTTCTGGTAGCTGCAGACCCAGTGCATGCCGGGTCGGTGCTCTGTCTCTGAGCTGCACCGTAGCCTTTTGTCCCTCTTTAAACAAGGTTCCTTACAAAAGTTAACATAGAGCCAAAACCTTCAGAAACAGCACATCTTAAGAGGCAAAGGCAGCCGGGCAATGGTGGCGCACGCCCTTAATCCCAGTACTTGGGAGGCAGTGGCAGGCAGATCTCTGGGTTTGAGGCCAGCCTGGTCTCTTTGTAGTGAGTTCAAGACCAACCAAGGCTACATATCGAGACCTAGTCTCAGAGAAACCTAAAAAATAGCAAGTTTTGATACTGTTCTCATTGATACTTACTAGCAGGTTTCTGGTTGAGTTTGCGTCTTAGTTTCTGCACTGCATGAAAATGCATGATGGGGAGAACTGTCTACTGGGATTTCAAAAACAAACAAACCTTAGGTTTGTTTTGGAGACTGGGACTTACCTCATCCTCAGAGTTTCTTGTTACATACTGCCCTCAAGGGGGCGCAGCTTCCTAGGAAAACCTTTTGGCTGAGACTAGGCAGTGATCCCTTAACACAGGGTCCTGCATTAGGTACCTAAAACAGGGTCTTAATGTGTGAAACTCTTGGTCTAGAGGTGCCCAAATAAACCCTTCTTTCTTTCTTTCTTTCTTTCTTTCTTTCTTTCTTTCTTTCTTTCTTTCTTTCTTTCTTTCTTTCTTTCTTGCTTGCTTGCTTTCTTGCTTGCTTTCTTGCTTGCTTGCTTTCTTTCTCTTTTGTTTGTTTGTTTTTTTTTTCAAAACAGGTTTCTCTGTACTCTGGCTGTCCTGGAACTCACTCTGTAGACCAGGCTGGCCTCAAACTTAGAGATCTACCTGCCTCTGCCTCCCAGGTGCTGGGATTAAAGGCGTGCACCCCCCCCCCCAACAACCTCCTTGTTTCTTAATGATCAAACCTTCTCTTTAATTTTTACCTCAGGAAATGCAGCAGCAGCTACTCCGACAGAGCCTGAGTTGAAGGGTGAGGTCACCCCCATGTCTGAGGACAGTAGTCAGCCGGCCAAGAGAGCTGGGGGAGCTGCAAAGGTACAGCAGCAGCCAGGGAGACCGCAGCACTCCAGAAAGCCCTTCCAGAAGATGAATGGCCTCTCCAGAGGGCCAGGCTCAGAACCCACTGTCCCTTCTGTCCCAAAGGCCCAAGTGTCTGCCAGGCCCCAGGAGAGCGCTCGGCCTGATGGAAGAGCTGGAGTGACCAGGGAACCAAAGGTGGCTGGGAAGCTAAAGCGAAGGGGACCTAAGTCAAAGGACTCCAAGGAGGCCGCCCTCCCAAAGCAGAAAGTCCCTCCCAGCGGCGTGGACCCGGAAACACCTGCAGTGCCTTCAGGCTCTGAGAGTTGCCCTGCCCCACGGCTTAAGGACTGTGGTCAGTCCCTTGGGAAAACCAAAAAGATTGAAAAAGGAAAGCCGCAGTTAGCAGAGCAGCCTGCCAAGAGAGCTGCCTCCCTAAAAGAGGATGGTGCTGCCAAGGGGCCCTCAGTCCCCACGGGGTCTCCCCACAGTTCCACGAGGCCCCCACCAGCAAAGAGGAGGAAATCTGTGACAAAGGGCAGTGGCCAGCCACTGTTCTCTTAATGGACTTGGAAACTAGACTGCTGGCTCACTCACATTGTCTCCGGGTTGGAACTCCTACATCCTTCTGCAATCATGGCCTCCCCACTCTGCATAAATATGAAATTTAATATACCTCTTTCCATCCTAGTCACTGCTGTCTTTTTTTAGGGGGCTGGGTATTGGCGGCTTCTAGGAAGGTGGGCCTGGGATCTTCTTGAGACAGAAACAGCTGGGCATGTCTTAAATGATAGGTCAATGATAGGCTCCTTCCGTTTCTTGGTCTCCCAGGGAAAAAGCCGTAGAATCAGGTTTAGGGTACTGGGGAGAAGAAGACAGACAGTAGGGATTTCGGGAAGAGTCTTCCACCACTGGTGCCGCTTAGGTACCAGAGATCCTGGAATCTTAGGCAGTGGCTAGCTCCCTAGGGAAGAAGGGCTAGTCAGCTTCCTTGTGTGTTGACTCCAGACCCGGAAAGGTCCAGGGCTAAGCCTCTAATGGGGGCCTTTCATTGGCTCCCTCTCGTCCCGCCCTCACGACCTCTGCCCTCCTCCCGGGCTCTCTGATTGGTTGCTCGTATCCCGCAGGCGCCTCATTGGCTCTTGTCCTCACCCTCTGCTGCACTGGTCTCCATCTCCCAGCAGAAGGCGCAGCCATGAATCCGTTATTCGGTCCCAATCTCTTCCTCCTACAGCAGGAGCAGCAGGGCTTGGCCGGGCCGCTGGGGGACCCTCTGGGAGGTGACCACTTTGCCGGGGGAGGGGACCTGCCCCCGGCTCCGCTTGCCTCGGCGGGCCCCGCTGCCTATTCGCCTCCCGGGCCTGGTCCTGCGCCCCCTGCAGCCATGGCTCTCCGCAACGACCTGGGCTCCAACATCAATGTACTCAAGACCCTGAACCTCCGGTTTCGCTGCTTCCTAGCCAAGGTGCACGAGCTAGAGCGCCGGAACCGGCTGCTGGAGAAGCAGCTGCAGCAGGCTCTGGAGGAGGGTAAGCAGGGCAGGCGGGGCCTGGCCCGCCGCGACCAGGCGGTACAGACCGGCTTCATCAGCCCGATCCGGCCCCTGGGGCTGCCCCTGAGCTCCCGGCCCGCCGCTGTGTGTCCCCCGTCAGCGCGGGTGCTGGGCTCCCCCGCCCGCTCGCCAGCCGGACCCCTCGCATCCTCTGCGGCCTGCCACTCCTCCTCCTCCACCTCCACCTCCACCTCCTTCTCCTCGTCGACCCGCTTCATGCCCGGCACCATCTGGTCCTTCTCACACGCCCGCCGGCTTGGACCGGGACTGGAGCCCACGCTTGTGCAGGGGCCTGGCCTGTCGTGGGTACACCCTGACGGGGTGGGCGTTCAGATCGACACCATCACCCCCGAGATCCGCGCCCTGTACAACGTGCTGGCCAAAGTGAAGCGGGAGCGGGACGAGTACAAGCGGAGGTAGGGACCTGGAAAGCAGGGACAGGGTTCAAGAAACGTGACTCGGTGGGGCAGGGAGTTAGTGGCGGGTTCCCAGACCGGAGAACTGGGGGCCCAAGAACCATGGCAACAAGAATAAAGTTCCTGCTGTGATAGTGAGGAGCTTGGAAGGAATTGGCTGCAGGGGCCCCAGAATCCACAGACAATTCTCAAGTCAGACTCGTGACTAGAAGCACTCTAGAAGAACACTGGGAATTCATACTTTTCATCTGGCATGGCTCCCCGTCTTATGCAGGCTGCAGGGTTTGCATGACTCTGCTGACTGTGGGGCGTTGTGTGGTGTGAAAGGGAGACGCATCCCAGAGAGCACCGCATCTGTGGTCTTGTTCTCTGGCCGGTCTCGGACCTTGGGGCAGTTTCAGGATATAAACTCCACACTTGGGGGGAAGGATGTAGCTTTAGTTTTGGAGGTAAATTAAGTGGGACTGGAAGGAGGTAGTGAGAAGGGGCTGTGTCTGCCCAGGGCTCTGTTTGGTTGCATGTGAGGCTCGAGGCTCCAGAACCTAAAGGCATTGCTTGGAACAGGCAAACAGGAAAGAGAAAGAAAGTAGAGATACCGTAGGACAGGGAGAAGGTGGTTGTCAGGGCTGGTAGGGAGGCCCCGAATCATGACCGGGGAGCCAGCAGGGGGATGGAAGAAGAATAAGGTGGGGGCATGGGCACCCCCTACAGTAATGGAGTATCTCGGGGCCAGCCCAGTGTGTTCCGAGGATGAAGGTTTGGCTTTCTGAGAGGAACCCCGCCCCCAACAGGTTGGCACAAAAGTTAGGAGGAAGGGATGTCACGTTGGAGTGCCCACTGTTCACCAGGAGGAGTCACTGGGTGGCTGGTAACCAGGCGATAGATAGGATGGGATCACAGCAGAGTGAGTTCTTTGAAAACGGACCAGGCTGTGGTTGAGGAGGAAAGGGATGGCAGTCAGGGGGGCCCAGGCTTGGGTTTCTTAGCTAATGTGACTCTTCTGGGGCTAGCCTGGACTGCCTGTGCAGGCCAGGGTGGCAGGGATTGCTATCTGCTTAGCTGTGTGTGGGGACCATCTGGAGGCCCTCGGAACACAGTGCTGGGTCTGGAATGACCTTCAGGGCTTGGTAACCTGTTAGCATCCACCCGATTACGTGCATCAGCAGGCTTTCTGAAGTTCAGTCCTCACGCTGGCTTCCATGACTGTGGCCCATGTTATAACTGTCTTTGGGCTTTCAGTTGTCCCAGCATCTAGGTACCACCCAGAACTAGGCTGCACCTGCCTCTGCCCCCACAGGGCTTAACACAGGATGGAACACTGACAGTTCTAGACTTCTGCCATAATCCTAGGAACAGCTGCTCTTCTCCAGGGCACCTTTTAAAACAGAGAGCATTTGTCCTTGGTACAGCTGTCCAGGGCAGCAAAGAGTTATTCCTTGGGGATTGATTACCTCATCACTCTGCAGCGCATTACTGTGCAGTGACTAGACGTGGAAGGTACGTGACACCCTACCACCCCAGAGCCCCTGCCTGCCTTCTGGGCTCATAGCAACACTGAGCTCCCCATCTTCAGCCTGGACATGGGGTGCTTGAGTATGAAACTGGGCGGGAGCAAAGCCCCACCCCCCAAGTCCTATTTCCAGCTCCTTATCCTGTATGACCTTTTTCTTGGCGTTCAGTTTTTCCAACGTAAGAATGACCCCTGCTTTTTCTCTTCAACTCAGAGATAGGGTTTATTTGCAGGAGGGGCTCCTGGTAAATGCAGGATGTACAGAAATTGCCCAAATTCTACCCAAGTTATGGGAACCTTGCAAAAAAAAAAAAAAAAGGCGAGAGTTGGCTGGAGGTCATACTGCACCCATTTGTGTGTCTGGGTGGAGAGCAAATAGAGTCCTCATGAGCATCCAGATGAGTCATTTTCAGACTTTTTATCCTGTATGATCTAGCTCATTAATCATCATCTTGCCTTAACTTTCTCATATTTCACTTGGATGTATTGAGTTTATTATGAAGTAGGATTTCTGCCCCTTTCTCATTCATCTTGGCCAGGGTTTTGACCTCTTGTCATCCTGTGGTCTTTCTCCAGAGACTCACAGGGTCTAGCACACAGGAGGCCACTTCCCACACTTGCGCATTGTAGATGAAGAAACCAGGACCCAGCAGAGACGAAGGTCTCATCTAAGAAAGTATATAGCTTGAGGCCAGCAGAGTTGTCTTTGCTAGGACAAAAGGAGAAGCAGATATGGGGGGTGGGGTGGGGACAGGGAAGGGGATAGAGGGTGAGGGAGGCCAAGAGCTGAGCTGCATGGTCAGCTGCAGGGTGGCGGCTAGGCTGGCCGCCTCTTCCCTCAGCCAACTGGGAGGGGCATCTGGGGAGTTATTATTAGGAACACTGCAGTGCGGCTGTGAGTTCAGAACATGGGTGAGCAGAGACGTGGAAGCCGAGAGGGTGAGGGGCAGGAGAGGAGGGAAGGGCCACAAGGAGCTTCGCCCTCCTGACTGCAGAGGCTGTCCTCTGCCGCCTCCTTCCCACTGAGCTCATTTTGAGCCTTCTCCTTCAGCTCCCTTGCCCTCCTTTCTGAGGCCAGAAGAATTCCATGCAGAGTACAGTCAGAAGTGATGAGCTCATGCACCAAGGCTTTGAGTCCGGCCGCTGGTTCAGCTAGCCTCGGGTTCTGAACCTACAGGGCCAAACAGCAGCCCCACCTTCCGTTTCTGTGACAGGATGGAGTGCGCACTTAGCCCTGGGTACTGCCCCGTAGGCTCTGCCCCATGGCAGGTGTGCCTTCCAAGCTCCTGGCGATCTCTGGTTTGAACTCTGTGTTGAGATGCTGTGCTGTTTAGAGGGGCCTTCCTACACTCTGGTTGGTTCCCTGGCCCTTGGGTGTGACTACTTAGCAGTCCCTAGCTTCTGATGGCCACTTCTTTCACGCTGCTGGGGGGTAGGGGGGATCACGCCAGCCCTGTGACCTTCTAGTAGCTCACTTTAAGGGGCTGGGTGGGGAAGGACTTTGCCCCCCACAAGGAGGCTGCTGAGCAGCTCTTGATCCAGCCTGTGTCCTGCAGATGCTTTCGCAGGTTTAAATGGTACCCAGGAGGCAGGGCAGCGGGCTTACAAGCTCTGTTCTGTGCGGGCAGGAGCGGGAGACCGGATCTGTACCACTGAAGGTGGGAGACTGGGTTGCGGGGGGGACCTGGTGGACTGGTGTGGGCAGGAGGTGGGGGATGAGTCCAGCCAGACAGCTGGAGGAACTGGGCCCACGTGGGGATGGGTACTGCAGAGGGCCAAAGTGGTGGCAGTTGTTCTTAAATATAGTTCCTGGTCCATGGTCTGGAGGTTCTGGGCAGGCAGTTGGTGATCTCAGCCCTTGCCAGGAAGTACGGAGCCACCCAACAGCTGCAGCTGCCCACTGGCTGGCTGCCGCATACATTCTTGTCTCGACAAATTCCCATTCAGGGAGCCAGACCTGGGGTCTGAGGCCTGGGCCTGAGAGGGAGGGCCAGGAGCTGGAGCGGCAGGAGGACTCTAGGCTGTGTTCTCTCCCCCTTCCCCATGTCTGTCAGGTGGGAAGAGGAGTACACAGTGCGGACACAGCTGCAAGAGCGAGTGAATGAGCTCCAGGAGGTGAGGGTGGCCACCCTACTGCCCCTGCTCCCCTGGGGCACCACTGGGCCCTCTTCCTGTCCCTCCTGTACCTTTTCCCACATTGACATCATGTCCTCATTTCCTCCTGGCTGTAGGAGGCCCAAGAGGCCGATGCCTGCCAAGAGGAGCTAGCCATGAAGGTGGAGCAACTGAAAGCCGAGCTGGTGGTCTTCAAGGGACTCATGAGTAACGTGAGTTCCGACTTCGCACTTGGCTCCCAGGGACCCTCAGATGGTCTGCCGGCCCTACCCGTCAGTGTCCCGTCCCACGGTTGCTCTTCACCGCTGTCTTCTAGACAGAGACGCCTCACCATGACAAGAGGTTGTTAAGCAGTTAGTAAAAGCACAGCTCTGCGCTCTCTGGTGGCTCACACCCCTAATCCCAGCATTTGAGAGGTGGAGGCAGAATGGTCAGAAAGATGAGGGGTTCGAGGCCAGCATGAACTATGTTAAAAGAAAAAAAAATTGTGTGCAGCTCCGGAGCCAGCCACCTAGGCTCCTTTGTGAGTTCTGCCACTCGCCAGCTGTGTGGCCTTGAGCCTCTTCCTCCCCCCACACCTCCTCTCTGAGGAAAGTGGAAAGCAAGGGAAAAGAAAGCCTTCTCAGGGGTGTCTTGAGGAGGATACTGCCTCTGCCTGGCGCTTAGTGCTGGACAGGTGAGACCTGTGTCTCTTGTCACTGTCCAGTACTTTCTCCACTCTCTCTTTTTTTTTTTTTTTCCGAGACAGACAGGGTTTCTCTGTGTAGCCCTGGCTGTCCTGGAACTCGCTCTGTAGACCATGTTGGCCTCGAACTCACAGAGATCTGCTTGCCTCTGCCTCCCGAGTGCTGGGATTAAAGGCATGCGCCACCACCTGGCTGTCCACTCTTACCCCAGTGGTGTCTTTCATCTCTGGGGTCTTACATTTCAGGAGGATAAAAAACTGTGGTTGGTTCAAGGGAGGCTCTGCTCATCCCAGCCTGGGCCTCCCGGGTCTGTACTGCCTGAGGGACGGGTATCATGAGCTGCCCTGTGGATGTGCACAGTGTGGTAGGGTGGGCCCCTGGGAAAAGGGACATTCATCCAGCAAGGTCAGGGACTTTGTGGAGGAGGTGACTGTGTGTGCTACTAAAGATGAAGATCTTGCTGAGGCTTTATCTGTCCCCGCTGGGGGGGCTGGGCGTCTCCTCACCCTTCCCTGTGTTCCTGGTACAGAATCTGACAGAGCTAGATACCAAGATCCAGGAAAAGGCCATGAAGGTAGACATGGACATCTGCCGCCGCATCGACATCACAGCCAAGCTGTGTGACTTGGCCCAGCAGCGCAACTGTGAGGATATGATCCAGATGTTCCAGGTGAGAGGCCTGCTGCCCGCAGCTCCCAGGGGCGGGGCAGGTGGAGAAGCTCCGTCATGGCTGGCCTGGATCTCAGGCCCTGCTGCCCTTCACCTCTGGGACACATCTTGGCCCCTGGGGCCCTTGGTGGGACTCGGCTGGGAGGCAGGGGCAGCCTCAGGAGAGGGGTTTCGGAAGCCATCTCTAACGCCATCTCCCCCTCCCCCTCCTCTGTCTGCTTCTCTCCTCCGTCCCTCTCATCTCTTCTCTCGCTTTCTCCATAGAAGAAGCTGGTTAGTGTGACCTCACGCAAGCTTACTGTCCCGGTCCTGTCTCTAAGCACCCCGCCCCCCCAGTTTTGAGCCACTGGGCTCTTGAGCCAGATGTCTTCTGTCTCTGCTTTCCTCGATCCTCTTCCCTGTTGGTTTTTCTTCCTTTTCCTTCTCCCACGGGCCGTCCAGATCTGGCTGTGATTCCTAAGCCTCTTATCTTCCTCGAAGCCTAGAACTGTCTTCAGTTGAGTCCTTTCATGAGAAAGACTTCAAGACTAAACACAGCCCAATCCCTCTGTAGCCATTAAACATCTTTTTTCTTTTTCTAAAGATTTGTTTTGTGTGTATGGGTATTTTACCACACGAGTGCCTCGTGCCTGAGGATGCCAGAGAGGGCATTGCATTCCATTGGAACTGGAGTGATGGAGGGCTCTGAGCCGCCATGTGGCTGCTGGGAATTGAACCTGGGTCCTCTGGAAGAGGATCCAGCGCTCTTAACTGCTGAGCCCTCTCTCCAGCCCCCATTAAACACATCTTAATGTAGTCATCACAAGACATTTCTCTCCTTATCTTACTGCTCTGTTTTCTGTTTCTCCTTCCTTCTTGGTCCGCAGCCCCGCCCCATCTGTGTGTGTCTGCCCATGTCTTAGTGACTCTCCTGTTTCTGTTCTTGTCGTGTAATTGTGTCTCTTCTCTGTCTGCCCCTTCCTGCTGGCCCTGCTCCACCCTGCGGCCTCCCTGCCCACCCTCTCCTCATGCACCCGGCCTCGCCTCTGTAGTCTCTACACTTGTCTCCCATTAAGGTCCCGTCCATGGGGGGGCGGAAGCGGGAGCGCAAGGCTGCTGTGGAGGAGGACACCTCCCTGTCGGAGAGTGATGGGCCCCGCCAGCCTGAGGGGGACGAGGAGGAGAGCACAGCCCTCAGCATCAACGAGGAGATGCAGCGTATGCTCAGCCAGCTGTGAGTCCCGAGGATGTCAGGTCCATCCCAGCTGTCCTCGCCAGATGTGCCCCGGCCCTGTACCAGGCCCCTGAGGCCAGCCTGCAGGTCCATTCTAGCTGCCCTCACCAGATGCACCCCAGCTCCCCCCCAAGGCCCCTGAGGCCAGCCTGCAGGTCCATCCCAGCTGCCCTCACCAGATGTGCCCCAGTCCCCCGAGGCCGGAGCTCCCATAGTGTCCTGTGCCCGCTCACAGGCCCCAGCGCCCGCCCTTGACACACGGGTTCCCTGTCTCTAGGAGGGAGTATGATTTTGAGGACGACTGTGACAGCCTGACTTGGGAGGAGACTGAGGAGACCTTGCTGCTTTGGGAGGATTTCTCAGGCTATGCCATGGCAGCCACAGAGGCCCAGGGAGAGGTAACCTCCCCTCCTGGCCTCAGGCCCCTCAGGCTCTGCCTCTGTGCCCTGCCACATCGTCTGCCTCCCCTTCTCATGCTCCGTCCCCAGTGTGGCTTTGTCTCCCCTGGCTCCTCCCCTTCCTGTCTGCGTCCTTTCTCACCTCTGTCTTCTCTAACCAGACATTCTCTCTCTTCCCGCCTTGGCCCATGGAATGTCCCTATCCTGCCCCTCCCTGGCTGGCTGCCCCTCGCCTCCCTTTCTCCAGCAGCAGGAGGACAGTCTGGAGAAGGTCATCAAAGACACAGAGTCTCTGTTCAAAACCCGGGAGAAGGAGTACCAGGAGACCATTGACCAGATAGAGGTAAGGGTGTCGGACGTGGAGGCTCTGTTCCCGGGGCTCACAGGCCAGGCTGCAGGTGTGCTGCTGGCCTCCTCACTGTTGGACCCCAAGACCTTTGACAGGAGTGTCGCCCCCCCCCCCCCCCCCCCCCCCCCCCCCCCCCGCCCGCCCGCCCCAGTTGTGGTAGCTCTAGTGGGTCCTGGAGACCTCAGGATCTAGAGGCAGATAGATGTGGGTTCGAATCTTGTTCATCACCACCTGGAACAAATCTTTTGTCTTCCTTCTTTTCTGTTTACATGTATGTATGTCTGTATGTCTGTCTGTATGTATGTATTGGGCAGGGGGAACATGTAACTGCATGGTATGTGTGTGGAGGTCAGAGGACAGCTTGTGGGAGTGAGTTCTCTCCTTCCACCGTATTACAGTGTGCACTGCACGGTCTAGCTTTTCCCGTGTGGGTTCTGGGATCCACTCAGGTCTCCATGCTCATCGGGTAGGCGCTTCGCTGAGTGAGATATACCCCGGCTAGCTCCCCCATTCTTCTTCGTTCTTTTTTTTTTTTTTTTAGGTTTTTCGAGACAGGGTTTCTCTGTGTAGCTTTGCGCCTTTCCTGGAACTCACTTGGTAGCCCAGGCTGGCCTCGAACTCACAGAGATCCGCCTGGCTCTGCCTCCCGAGTGCTGGGATTAAAGGCGTGCGCCACCACCGCCCGGCTCTTCTTTGTTCTTTGACACGGCTCTCGGATGCTTTTGTGGGCGCACACTTTCTCTCTCTCTCTCTCTTTTCCTTTCTGTGCCCCCTTTTTTACTTCGCGTGGGTGTGCCCTCTTGGAGGCCAGAAGAGGGCATCAGACTCCCTGGAGCTGAAGTTCACAGCTAATTGTGAGCCTGTGACACGGGTGCTGGAAAACAAATTTAGATCCTCTGCAAGAGCAGGGAGTGCTCTAAGCTCCCCTACAGGGTCTTTCTATGTAGCCAGGCTGGCCTCAGATTGGAAGCAGTCCTCCTGCCCCAGCCTGCTCAGTGCTGGAGTTACAGATGTTCACTGCCATGCTAAGCTCGGGCCTGCCTCTTTATTTGTCAAATGGAGATTGCGTATTTCTCCCCTCAGGCCAGGTTATTAGGACGATCAGATAGAGCGAGACACGTGGCACTTAGGACAGAATCTGGCAGGTTGACATGCCAAAGCGTGTACTGTTTATTACCAGGAACGCCCTAAGCACTGTAGCACTCAGAGGGACTCCTGCCCTCTTGGCTCAGCCCTTGAGCTCCTGGAGGAGAGAGTCTCCCTTTTCATTTTTGAGCTTGGGGGAGTCCTTTATAAATGGTGACAGGGGCTGGAGAGATGGCTCAGAGTTAAGAGCACTGCTTGCTCTTCCAAAGGTCCTGAGTTCAATTCCCAGCAACCACATGGTATCTGAAAACCATCTGTAATGAGATCTGGTTCCCTCTTCGGGCCTGCAGGGACACATGCAAACAGAACACTGTATACATAATAAATAAATAAATCTTTAAAAAAAAATGGTGATAGAGCTGGGGCTCGAACCGTCCTGCTGAGCCGCAGGCAGTTTTGTAGGGAGGAGGTCACTGCAGAGGAGGGTTGGGTGGGTGGGTGGGGCTGTGTGAGGACTGTGTCTTGGACTCGGATGTGTGAATGACGCAGGAGACTTGTGTGTCCAGCCTCCCTGCAAGCCCTGCGGTGTGTTCCCAGGCCTGTAGGTCTCCCCCGGTTTGCATTTTGAGAATGAACTTTGGAAGTTATTTCCCTGTGTTCTCAGTGTCCCAGCACACGTCAAATGGCCACACGATCACAAGCAAGACCAGGGTTTTTGTTTCTAACCCCGGAAAACTCTGAGTCTCAGAGGCCCAGCCAGTGTTCTGTCACCAGCTGAGGTTTGTCTGGGGACAAGTGACCTTCTCCCATCTCCTGTACACCCCTCTTACTGCCCCTTCCCTCCCTGGGTTGTGCCTACCTCCTTGGGATGGTGGATTTAAGGCTCAGTTTCTTCGTGCCGTCAACCAGGCAGGGGTCTTAGCACAGTGGTTAGGGCTGCCGCTCTTCTGTGGTTCATCCCTTGGACCACAAATGCCTTGTTGTAAACATGATCTGGTGAGACAGAAAAGAGCATCCTGGGCTGGGACTGCAGCTCAGTTGGCATGAAGCCCCGAGTTTTATCTCAGCGCCACATGAAACTGGGTGTGGTGGTGTGAGCCTGTAGTCCTAGCACTTGGGAGGTAGAGGCAGGAGGATCAGAGGTCCATGGTCATCATCCTCAGCTACATAACATGTTTGAGGCCAACCTGGGCTACATAATCCTTGTCTTACAAAAATATTCTGAGGGGCTGGAGAGATGGCTCAGAGGTTAAGAACACTGGCTGTTCTTCCAGAGGTCCTGAGTTCAATTCCCAGCAGCCACATGGTGGCTCACAACCTTCTGTAGTGAGATCTGGTGCCCTCTTCTGGTGTACATACATACATACATACATACATACATACATACATACACACAAAACACTGTATACATAATAAATAAATAAATATTTTTAAAAAATATTCTGAGCCAGACTATGGTGGCGTACGCCTTTAATCCCAGCACTCGGGAGGCAGAAACAGGCGGATCTCTGTGAGTTCGAGGCCAACCTGGTCCACAGAGTGAGATCTAGGGCAGGCACCAAGACTACAAAGAGAAACCCTGTCTTTAAAAAAAAAAATTCGGAAGGGGAAACGTGGTTTTGAAGTTGTTTTCTAAGTTGTATGCCCTCTGTCCTCTCCTAGGAGAATGGCTTGAGGAGAAAGATGAAGGAAGTTCACTTGGTGGATTTGGTGGCAGCATTGCACTGGGGTCTTCCTGGGGCATCTGTAATACCTGTCTTTGTGACCCTTGATGTCAGTGTCACTGAGGTAGAGCAGCCCCATTACTAGATGGGAAAGCTGACGGTGGGTGGGAGCTTCTTCCATGGCCCCAGCCCCTCCATCTCTCCCATCTACCTCTACTGCTCTGATCTCCCACGCTGAGTCTGGAATTTGGGGTGACTTGTTGAAGACGTCCTCTAGAATGTGCACCTTCCCCTTCAGTGTGTGAATTAGGGTGATGGACAGACATGCAGAGACCGCCGTTGGCGGTGCTGGTTTTGCTTTGAGAGACCATTTTTGCTTCACTTCTGTCTCCTAGAATAGTAGGTTCTAGCCTTGTCCCCTGCAATCTTCCTGAGGAAGAACGCACATGCGCGCGCGTGCGCGCTCGCGCGCGCGCGCGTGTGTGTGTGTGTGTGTGTGTGTGTGTGTGTGTGTGTGTGCGCGCGCGCGCGCGTGCGTGCGTGTGTGCGTGGCAGCTGATCTCTGACCTGGAGTATCATATTTTTCTCACTGGGAGCACAGATTGCTGTGGGAACAAGCATGCCTTTCAAGCCATCTCCACCATGGCTTACAAGCCAGCTGTCCACCAGATGACCCAGAATGCCAGTGTCCTGGCTGTCCCCTTTGTCTGCTGCTGTGGCCCATTTCCTCCTTCTGTCTGCCCATTCCCACCCGCTGCCCAGTTCACACTTGTTTCGGGTGGCTCCCCCCCCCCCCCCCCCCCCCCCCCCCCCCCCCGCTTAGTCACGCGCTTCCCAGCCACTCTTCTGCCTTCTCTTTGCTCTCAGGCAGCCAAGCAGGTCACCCCACAGCAGCTTGGTTCTCCCCTCCTGGCCCCTGGCCTTTGTACCCCAAACAAAGAGAGGCAGCAGATTGTCCCTGGCCTAGATACGTTTCCGCCTCAGCCCACTTTTTCTCTCTGCCTCCAAGCCTGGCTGCAGAGTCAGCTCTGGGAGGGAGACTTCTTGACGCAGGGACCCCGTTTCTTCCATGCGAAACTTCTGAAATCAGGATCTATCTTGTAATCACTCAGTATGGACGTCTCTCTTGTGTGGGAGAATGGGTTATGAGTGAGAAAATCAAGTGGAGTGAAACGCTAATAAATAGCAATCCAGGTTTCCTCCATTACAGTGAGTCTTTGGGCTACTTCACAGTGAATTAGCTCCAGCTGAGGGAGGCTGCTGGCTGCGGGATGAAGAGGTGAGCAGGACTCTGCCTTCCCTTAAAGGAACTCAGCTCAGGAGTCAGTGAGGAAGGCCAGTGTAGCTATCACACAGGACCAGGGTGAGCTGAGCCGGAGAAACCAGGCAGGAGCAAAGCATCCTGTAGGCCGCTATTTCTGTTCTTGCTAGCGGAGTCCACTCCGCCCTGTCCACACCAGCACCGCTTCCCTTGTTACCCTCTGTTTTTCTCTTGGGGAGTTGTAGGAATTGAAGCCAGGACCTACTCTAGCAGGTTCTCTCACAGAGGTACGTCTGCTGACTGTTTGGTTTGTTTCTGTTTTTGGAGACAGTCTCTCATGTAGTTCGAGCTGGCCTCAAAGTTGCTATAGACCAGGCCGAGCCTCAGCTTCTGATCCTGCTGCCTTCACCTCCCTAGTGCCAGGATTGCAGACACATGTCACCAGGTCCAGTTTAATGTGGTGCTGGGGATCGAACCTATGGTTTTGTTGCATGCTAGGCAAGCCTGTGACCAGCTGAGCTATATTGCCTCTCCACACCTTTAAACACTTTTTAAACATTTAAATTTGGGCCCGGCAGTGGTGGTGCACGCCTTTGATCCCAGCACTCGGGAGGCAGAGGCAGGTGGATCTCTGTGAGTTCGAGGCCAGCCTGGTCTACAGAGCGAGATCCAGGACAGGCACCAAAGCTACACAGAGAAAAAACAAAAAATTTAAATTTTATTATTCTTATTATTAGTGTGTGTGTCCACATGCCATGGCACATGTGGAGGTCAGAGAACAATTTGGACTTGGTTCAAGCTTCTACCATATGGGTCCCTGGTGTCAATTCCGATTGCCAGGCATGTGCAGCAGGTGCCTTATCCGCTGAGCCATCTGGCTAGTCCTGTCCTACCCCCCCTCTTACCCCCCTCCCCCCCCCCCACAAGACAGGGTTTCTCTGTATAACAGCTCTGGCTATCCTGGAACTTGCTCTGTTCTGAGATCTCTGATCTCTGGCCTCGAACTCAGAGATCCGCCTGTCTCTGCCTCCCCTGCTGGGTCTAAAGGTGTGTGCCACCGTGCCTGGCTTCCTTCTGCTTTTTGAGACCAGGTTTTACTGTTTACGTTTTAGGTTTACATCCAACTGCCCTTGAAATCAAGATCCCCCTGCCTTGGCTCCTGGTTGTTGGAGTTATGGGTGTGCTGCTCACTAGACTATGCTCTTATTGATCTCTTAACAAGAACTCGGGCATCGAACTGATTCTGGGGGCAGAGGAGAGTGTAGAGATTCCCAGGAAAAGGCTGAGTGTGGAGCACTGTCCTGAGCACCCTTGCCTAGCCAGAGTGAGGGCCTGGAGTTAGATTGTCGCTAACTGGGTCCTCCCCCATATCCTAGGGAAACAGGCAGTTGTGGGCTACTTGATGTTTTCTCATCTCTTTGGTTTCTTTTGAAGTCCAAGCTTTTAGCTATGGCTGCCTGGCCTCCAGAGGCCAGCTGGTGCTCTAATCCACTGTCTGCCCAGGGCTTGCTAACCTCCTCATCCTGCCCTGCCCTATTTTACTGCAGCTGGAACTGGCCACGGCCAAGAATGACATGAACCGACATCTGCATGAGTACATGGAGATGTGCAGCATGAAGCGGGGCCTGGATGTGCAGATGGAGACCTGCCGCCGACTCATCACACAGTCAGGGGACCGGTAAGGACCTGCCCCGATTGGGCCCATGTCCCCTGCCCAGGAAAGAAGGGTGGGACAGAGCCTTGGTGACCTGTGGGCAGTGACCAGGTCACATCTTCAAGTGGAGCTATCCTTGGGAGTCACCTGTAGGTGTGGCCCATAACTTCCTCTCCCTGCCCTGGCGGCAGATGCAGCCTACTAGTGCCCCAACTGTCTAAGAGCCGAAACCTGGCCAGGAACGAAGAGATGCAGGTTTCTGTCCAAAGTCAGAGATCATGATTTATGTATTTGACCCTGTGTAAGAGTAAAATTGGGTTTGGGGAATAAAGCTTAGTGGTAGAGTCCTTGTCTAGCGTGTGAGGCCCTATGTATGTACACACACACACACACACACACACACACACACACGAGAGAGAGAGAGAGAGAGAGAGAGAGAGAGAGAGAGAGAGAGAGAGAGAGAGAGAACTTAAAAAAAAATCTGGGGTCTGGAGAGATATGGCTCATTGGTTAAGAGCACTCACTGGCTGCTCTTCCAGAGGAACTGGGTTCAATTCCCAGCATCCACATGGCAGCTCACACCTGTCTGTGACTCTAGTTCCAGACCTTCTGATACCCTCACAGGCATCCATGCAGGCAAACACCAATTAACACAAAATAAAAATAAATTATATTTAAAAAAAATCTGTAGGCTAGGCATAGTGGTACGTGTCTGCCATCCCAGTCTCGGGAGGCTGAGGCAGAAAGATTGTCATGAGTTTGAGGCTGTCCTGGACTACAATAGCAAAACCATGTCTCAAACAAAATAAAACAAACAGCAACAACAACAGATAAAATCTAAGGCACCACAGTGAGCCAGGTGTGGTGGTGCACATCTGTCATCCAGGTGTTTAGGTACCACAAGTACTAGGCCAGTCTCTCTTCTGTATAGAGTTCCAGGCCAGCCAAGAATGCATACTGAGACCTTGTCTCAAAACAAAAAACCCAGCCCACGCCACTAAATTACATTAAGCTGGGCATAATGTCCATGCTTACTGGGTTTAATGGCCTTTGTTTATCATCCCAGCTACTTTGGAGGCAAGAGGATTGAGGTCAGCCTTGGCAACATAGTGAGAGTCCCCACCCCCACACTCCATTACAGCTGGACAAGAAGCTGGGCCTTAGTATCAGTACTTGTGGGCCCAGGGAACACCTCCATGCTGTGACTTGAGATTTTCTGATCTCTCTCAAAGACTCCAAAATAAGAGGGAAAGTGTTCCCCATCGAGGTGAATAGGGACGAGATTTCCCACCCCACTTCCCTGCCTGGCATCCAGCTGCACCCCAAAAGATAAGACCATAGAAGGCGAGCACGCAAGCCTCCTTAGGCTTCCTGCTTGCCCAAGGTGACATCTGGTGTTTTTTCCTAGAAAGTCTCCTGCTTTCACTGCGGTCCCGCCTAGCGACCCGCCGCCACCGCCAAGTGAAACTGAGGACTCCGATCGGGATGTCTCATCTGATAGCTCCATGAGATAGGGCCTGGCTAGCTCCCTCCAGCTCACTGAGGCGGGGCTGTGGGTCTGCAGAGGACTGTCTTGTGCCACTGCATGAAGCCTGGCCCCAGGGCTGTGTGCTCCTTCCCTGGGCTGCCTCCTCCCCGGAGTTCCCGGGGTGTCTGGAGCTAGGCTGGGCCCCACCCTTCCTGGACAACTCCCGTCACATGGGGGCATTCCTGCCTTCACCACATGTGGCTATTTGCTACTTTTCCATCTTTGAAATGCTGCCAGAACACTTGTGATCCCCCTTCTCCATTCTGTGAGGAATGTGACTACGGGACCTGCCTGTTCTCCTTGGCTATCTTGGATTTTTGGACTGGTGCTAACTGGCCCAGGCACTGCTGGGAAGCAGATTCATCTGGGAGTCCCTGAGGGTTTACACATCATATACATTTGGAGAATTCATTTCCTAGTGAGGTCTTTGAGGGAGGCCGGGCCCCTGGCATTCTGTCCTGTGTCCACGTGCTCACAGCTGCCCACCTGCCCATTATCCAGGGAGCGTGGCTCCGTAGTTTTCCCTTTGGGAAATCCACACAGAGAACTCGGTGCCTGGGCTGAGGGTAGAGTCCTGAGGGGAGCTGCTGCCCAGGTGAAGCTGCTGCCTGTACGTGGATGTGGGTGTGTGCTCAGGGTCTGTTTCTCCAGGGGTCAGCTGAGGGAGTGCCTATCATTCACAAAACCAACAGGTTAAGATGTCCCTGACCTTGGAAAGTAGGGGACAAAGTCAGATGTCTCTGGAATCTTTAAAAAAGTAATGAAGAGTATTTATTGAGCACCTTCGTGTCACGTTTTAAGCACTTTCTGATGTACTTCTAATTTTGGTCTTTTGAGACAGGGCTTCTCTTAACAGCCCAGGCTGGCCTTGAACTCAGAGATCCTCCCTCTCTGCCACCCACGCTGGGATTGGGCGTCCACCACCACTGCCTCACCTGAGGCCTGATGTCTTCATAACACACAATGAGGCACTGGTTGCAAGTGATTGCCCCAGAACCAGAGTGCCTCCAAGCTCAGCTGTCCCAGGCTGCATAGTGCAGGCACATCCCTTTACTGATACATTTTTACTGTATTGGGCATCCTTCCAGCTTTACCTAATCTGATGTCTGGAGACCTTGAGAGCTGGGCATAATTAACCTTTCTTTGCAAATAAAAGACACAGCTCTGGAACTTGATGCAGTCAACCCAGGGCTCAAAGACCATACACACTTCCTGTCCCCTGTCAGCCCTATTCCTCATGTTGCTGGACAGCTCAGGTGGTTTTTTCCTGTTCCAGACAGGTAGCCTGAGTTTAGGATGCAGCTCTGAAGCCTTCCCAACCTTGCTAGGTCACAGCCTCCCTCCCCCGACCCTGGATTGAGACACCAAGGAAGATGGGTGCAGTGAACTTTATTGATGGTGTTCAAGAGAGTAGGGCTCCCTAAGCCCCTCCTGTTGTTCTGGGGGTCTGGGATGGAAACTGTGAGGGAGATGCTCAGTATCGGGGACTGAGATGGGACAGGAACTGCTCAGCAGCCGAGGGTCTCTCTTGCTGTCCTTGCTGGGGTGGGTGGTCCAGGGTGGGCTTCTTACTCCTTGGAGGCCATGTAGGCCATGAGGTCCACCACCCTGTTGCTGTAGCCAAATTCATTGTCGTACCTAGAGTGCATTGGGAGGACAGTTAGGAAGGGTTTCTTTTCCGAGCTAGCCACCAGGGGGTGCCAAACCCTATGTTACTTTCAAAAGCCGATCCGATCCCCACATACCAGGAGATGAGCTTCACAAAGTTGTCATTGAGAGCAATGCCAGCCCCAGCATCGAAGGTGGAAGAGTGGGGGTCACTGTTGAAGTCGCAGGAGACAACCTGGTCCTCAGTGTAGCCCAGGATGCCCTTTAGTGGGCCCTCCGACGCCTGCTTCACCACCTTCTTGATGTCGTCATACTTGGCCTGTTAAGGGCAAAAATCAAGATGACTGTCGAAGCCCCAGCCTCACCGTTACACCAGAGACAACCCCCAACCCACTCATACGTACAGGTTTCTGCAGGCGGCATGTCAGATCCACAACGGACACATTGGGGGTGGGAACACGGAAGGCCATGCCCGTGAGCTTCCCATTCAGCTCTGGGATGACCTTGCCCACAGCCTTGGCGGCACCGGTGGATGCAGGGATGATGTTCTGGGCAGCCCCACGGCCATCACGCCACAGCTTCCCAGAGGGGCCATCCACGGTCTTCTGGGTGGCAGTGATGGCGTGGACTGTGGTCATGAGTCCTTCCACAATGCCAAAGTTGTCATGGATGACCTTGGCCAGGGGGGCTAAGCAGTTGGTGGTGCAGGAAGCATTGCTGAAGAGAAAAGGCAAGTTATGAGGCTCTGCCTCCTGTAACCTCACCCCTGCCTGCCCACTTCGACATCCTTACCTGATAATCTTGAGTGAGTTGTCGTACTTCTCATGGTTGACACCCATCACAAACATGGGGGCGTCAGCAGAAGGGGCGGAGATGATGACCCTTTTGGCTCCGCCCTTCAAGTGGGCCTGTGTAGGAGAAATCGATTTCAGACCCAGTCCTTCCTTTTTAGGCCACACTAAATGGAAGGGTTCCCCTCACCTTCAGCCTTCTGCTCACTTACCCCAGCCTTCTCCATGGTGGTGAAGACACCAGTGGACTCCACAACGTACTCGGCACCAGCCTCACCCCACTTGATGTTGGCGGGATCTCGCCTGCAGGTGGGGAACAGGACAGGAGTGTCATGGACTGGACATTCCACCCCATACTAAGCATCTCAAAGCATCCCGTCCACTCCCCATACATACTCCTGGAAGATGGTGATGGCCTTCCCGTTGACGACCAGCTTCCCGTTCTCGGCCTTGACTGTGCCGTTGAACTTGCCATGGGTGGAGTCATACTGGAACATGTAGACCTGGAAGAACGAGGCGGAGGGCCATCAAGGGACTGTCAGCAGCTTGCCCTCATCCCCCGCAGGAGCAGTACCCACCATGTAGTTGAGGTCAATGAAGGGATCATTGATGGCAACAATCTCAACTTTGCCAGTCTGGAGGGCAGCCCTGGTAACCAGGCGTCCAATTCGGCCAAATCTGAGAGGCAAGAAAAAGAGAGGGGAGTTGGGGTTAGAGAACTCCTCGTGGGTCTAGTCAGCACTGGGCGAACTCGCTCTTGAGAAGGCAGAATACAGTTGTCCCATGGTTGTTGAGAACCATAGTCTGCTGTGCGGCAGTACAGCAAAGGCAGAGCACTTTTTGTGGAGATCCAGTACCGTATTAGAAGGTAAGCAGCAGGAAACGAGTCTAAATTCCCCTTAATGAAGATGGCCGAATGCTTGGATGCAGAACCCAAATATAGAAGGCCTCCTTGCCTAGGAAGCCCCAAGAGGTCTAATTTTATCTTCCTTGAGCACCCGAGGCTTTTACAGCAGTCATAAACTGGAGGTTCCTTTCCTGTCCAAGAGGCGATTAGGCTCAAAGCTTTGTCCCCACCCCAGCCACTTCAAGTCTCTAGGAAGTGGCAGTGTGCCCCCGTCTGGGCACAAGGCATTCACCACCCCCACCACTCACACCCTGGGAAGTTTGTTCCAGCCTGGCCCGGCTTCAGGCTACACCCCTGGACAGGAAGGATTTGTGCACTCAGCAGCACCAAGCTCAAAGGGCAAGGTTAAAGGTCAGGATGAGCGGGACAGCGCCAGCCCACCGGCTTCCTCCAAGTCCCCCCGCCCCCCAAGTGAAAGAGGTTGAGAAAACCAGTGGGCTTATAACCCCTAATCCCAGGGCTCGAATTTGCAAAACACCTGTCTTTCCTAACTAAAAATCAGGAGCAGGAGCAACAGATGTGTGTAGGGGCCGACAGGGTGGAGGAGCTCAGACCCCAGACAGAGAAAGGTCAGATAGCTAAATTTAACCTCAGATTAGGGTGGAGCGGGGAGATCTGGTTTCTGGGGAATGGAGTGAGGAGAAGGGCAGGATCCCGAGGTTCAGAGACACCCAATCCTCTTAGTGACCTTTACAGCCTGGCCTATAGGGTTTGGGTCAGTGTTAGGCTGTGATGGGAAGTGGAGGTTATGGAGGGAAGGGGCTGCTACCACTGGAGCCATTTTGTGGTGGAAATTTTCTTTTTGGAACCACTATGACTCAGCCACCCCCCACCTCCCCCACCCCGCGCCCTACGCCATAGCTACCACACCTCTGGCGCTAGGAGAACAAGGGACCTCAAGTCCACTTTGATTCTTGGAGAACAATCTAGAAAAATGCATCCTATGCCCGAGGAAAATCAGGCTTGAGGCTGCTTTGAGGCTAATAAGATGAGACGGCTTGTGAGGTAGAAGCTCTCTTGAGAGCACGGAAGCCTTGCATCACCTGGCTTACAGGACAGAGGCGACTCCACCCGGCAGAGGGAGGAGGCGGGTTAGTCACAAGCTAGGAAGGAGGAAGGCCGATGGAAGGTTTCCTAAGGGTGGCTCATTCATTTCCTTCCCGTTTGCAACATGGCGGCGGCCAGTTACCCTAAGGGGAGCCCTTAGGAGGTGATGCGCTAAGGCGTGTGCACCTCGCAGCCCGGTGCACCGATCAGGAGGAAGGGGGAGATGGGGGGAGGGGCTCCCCTCCTGACAC
Organism: Peromyscus californicus insignis; assembly: GCF_007827085.1. Taxonomy (NCBI): domain Eukaryota; kingdom Metazoa; phylum Chordata; class Mammalia; order Rodentia; family Cricetidae; genus Peromyscus; species Peromyscus californicus. The sequence continues at coordinate 139,100,373 of NW_026294584.1, forward strand.
GTGACTCCTCAGGGCGCGAAAGTAAAGAAAGAAGCCCCAGCCAGGGGATTAGGAGATGGATCCTGAGCAGGCGTGCGCGCGGGGGTGGGGTGGTCCTAGTATAGACTTCGGGCTGCTCATCCCCTCAAGAGCGGGGTTCCATGCGGCGCAACAGCCAGGAGCCATGAACCGTCCGATCGCTGACCTTGAGGTCTCCTTGGATGCAGCGGCCACCCATCCACCTCCCTACGCTACTGCAAAGCCCCGGGTCAGCTAGACCTGCATACGCAACGGAACGGGGCCCGGAGCCCCACCCTGGCCCAGCCCCGAACTCACCCGTTCACTCCGACCTTCACCATCGTGTCTCGGGAACGAGGCTGCGGGAGAAGAAAGTGAGATCAGCGTGGCCCAAGGTGCACCAGGCGACCCCTCCTCCCCCTCCCCGCCTCCATTCCCGCCGTGCGCCCCATCACGTCCTCCTCCAGCCCCTGCAGTGCGGAGCCCGGGCCCGGCCAGCGGAACTCGCACCAGCGCCCCCAGACCCGGACAGCGCGCGCCCCCTTCCCGCTTTCCGACGGTCCCCGGCCTCCTGCGGCCCGCTCTGCGTTTTTTCACCTGGCACTGCACAGAAAGATGCGGCTGTCTCTGGAACAGGGAGGAGCAGAGAGCACCGGGGAGGGCTGCAGTCCGTATTTATAGGAACCGGGGTGGGGGTGGGGAGCTTATGACGTGCGCCCCGCCTCCCGCCCCGCTGCTCCAGTCCCAGCTCAAGGGCGCTGAGGCCTGAGCTACGTGCACCCGTAAAGCCGCGAGTAGCTGGGCCGTTCTCGCTCGTTTTTTTTTTTTTTTTTCCCCTTCTTCTTGGACCCGCCTCGTTTTTGAAATGTGCACGCACCAAACGTGTGGGCTCCGGGCTGGGAGGGGGAGGGGAGCTGAGATTGACTCGCTGGGGAGCTGACCCGGTGATGGATCCCAGGATAGGGCTGAGGGAATACAGACTATGGACTTAAGGGCGAGCAGTGTGCACCAAGGACATCCAGGGCCCAGGGACCTGAAAGGTGCGGCCCGAATATGATGGGAGGACCTTGGGAGCTGCGGGAACGGGGGAAATGGAACAGAAGTGAGGGGCTGCCCACAGCTGCACCGTCGACCCTCTCCTCCTTTTGAAAAGGCTGCGGAAAAGTTGAGGATCTTCTCCTCGTTGTTCTTCGGTAGTGACACAGGCAAAATAAGAAGCTAGCAGAAGAAACAGGCCGGGAGGGGCTACCTTGCCTCCTGCGGGGGCCCTTCGCAGCCCCCCTCCCCCAGGCTTCCTGGCTTCCTTTTCTTGGGCCTGAGGCCTGGCTTGTGGACTGGGCTGTAAGGGCAAGGAGGCTAGAGAAGAGGCCTGAAGGGGCGGTCCCTACGCCATAGATCGGGGTGCCCTACAGCCTGGAGACCTGGTAATTGAGACTGACAAACACCTCTCTGTGTTCACCAGCTAAGGCCTAGGTTGGGGCCCCCGGAGTGTGGACAGTGTCCTGGTTGTGGGTTGGGTTGGAGGAGGCCAATAGGCCGCCCACAGTGTCCCTCCTCGGAACCTGAGGGTTGCGCCGCCCAGGCCAGGAGACACTGCTCCTTTCACCCACTGCAGCCCCAGGGTGGGGAGCTGGACGTGAGGGCGGAAGTCCCTCCCCGTCCTGGGACGTGCCTGCTGGCCCTGCAGCCAGGGACTCTCCTTTCTTGGCTGCCCTCGTGGTCGCAGGGTGAGGTCAGAGGGGAAACGTGGAAGGGGAGGTATTATGTCCTGAGCCGGAACGGGCAGGCCCCCAGTCCCTTTCCACAAGTGGGAAGGAGAAAAGCGATTCCTCATTGTTCTGAAGTGTAGGGAGGGTGGAAAAGGTGGGTTCTGAGCGCTTGGAAGGGCTTCGGAGCCCTTCAGCAGGTGCAGGACGGGGATCCTGGGGCCTCTTTGCTAGGCCGGTGCAACTTGAGACAGCCCCCTGCTCTTCTAGCTGAAGAGCCTAATTGCTAAGTTTAGCTGGCCTGGTGATAACCTTTGCTTAAAAGGCAGGGAGCACGCTGGGCTGCACCCCAAATCCACTCCTGGCTCCTTGCCCTTCTGGGATTGCCCCACCTCTCTGGGGCCCCAGAGCCAAGGCTGTGAGACTGACAGCTGTGTGGTCCATGCCCAGGCTTTCCATGAGTAGGGAGCTGGCTGTGTGAACAGGATGGAGAGGGTGGGAGTGGTCCCAGTGCTGTGGGGAGCAGAGGCCTCTCAGAGACTCAGCCTTGTCCCTTTTCTGTCTTCCTTCCAACAGAGCTCCATGAGCAGCATTAACCCTTTCCCACCAGGTCTCAGGAGCCCCTCCATGGCCCTGCCCTACCCTACCCTAAAGCATGCTTCTGAGGTGCCATATTCCCTTTTCCTCATGCCCATCATCTGTCATTACTGTTCTCCCAACACACACACACACACACACACACACACACACACACACACACACACACACACACACACACACACACGAGGTAGGGAGCATTTCTAAGGCAATGTGCTGTTGTCATGACAGCGGAAACATCAGTGTGCCTCCTGTTCCAAGTGACTCAGCAGACTAAGGGCTTGGGGAGGGTGGGCAGCACACAGCATGGCTTGCAGCTGAGGGCCGGGACCTCCTGCAGACCCCATTACATAGTGCAGAGTTGGGGGTGGGGGTGTCTCATGATCTCTGCCATCAGCCAGGCCAAGCCATTTGCCAGTCTTCTGGGACGGGGCACATGGAGGAAACAAACCCTCGGTCTAGAGCACACTGCTGACGTGCCCTGTTGTGGGGTGACCTATGCATGAAGGATGTTAGCATCATCCTTGCAAGGCTTTCACTGACTGGGTACTTAGAGCAGCTCCCTGTCCCACAAGGCTGTGACAGAAATAGGTCTCTGGGTATTGTCAAATGTTTTCTGCGTACAAAGTACCCCCAGGCGGAGAAGTACGTATGTGAACCTAGAAACCATGTAATTCTCTACAGTGGACTCTGTCCAGTTGTTCAAGATGAAGCAATTTGGGAATAAGAAAATCCAGAGGCAGCCTCAGGATGCCTGGGTTTGCTTATCTGCTCTCTGGATTGATAACCCTCTATCTCTACCTGAAACTGGGCTAAGGTGAAAGATGAAACAGAGACCAGATAGGACAGAATGCTTAAAAGTATATAAAAACATTTATTCACTAGAAAACAGTGATTGGTAAGTGTCTTGGAAAGTGAACGCAGATGGGCTCTAAGAGAAAGGCCTTGAATGCACAGACCATTTACATGTTAAAAACAAGGAGGCAACACACATTTTTACACGGAGGAACTGAATGCAAAACCATCAGTGAGATACCCTGCACGGCAGGGATGCGGCGGCCAGGGGAAGACAACTCCTAGGACCTGTGTCTCCGTGAAGGCGCTCTGCGGATGGGGGTGGTTCTCTTGGGTGTCTCTTCTTCTGTCATCTCCGCTGAAAGCTCTGTTCAAAGAATTATAGGAACAAAAGCTGACTCACAAAGATGGTGCAAAACAGATCTTAAAAAATAAACAGAGCTGCAAGCACACTGTGGAAGTCCACCAAACTGCACGGGGGAAGATGTTACCAGGAAGACTGAATCTACACCAGGCAAGCCCTGCTGAGAGCCCAAGGAAGCAGCTGGAGGGAGGGCGCCTCATACCGTCCTCACTGGCCTCATCGCTGGAAAAGACAACTTTGGCTTTCTTCTTGGACTTCGATTGCTGAGTGTTTGGACGACGAGGGTTGGTACGTCGGGGCTTAGGTGTGACAAAGTCATTGTCTGAATCTACAGAGGTCGGAGGCTGCTGCCTGGAGACTGGAAATGGCAGGGAGACATGATTTCAAAAACAAAGACAAAGCCCAAAGGAAAAAGATAGATAGAAGATGGTGACCGTTTGGGGAGAGCCCCGTGAGGGCTCGTCTCGTACCAGCAGGGGGCTTCTTGGAAGACAGGGCTCTCTGAATGCCTCCTTGGCCAGTTTCAAGCTCCTCTGCTCCATCCATGCCTCTGGTGTGACAGGCCCGAAGCTTCTGCTCAAATTCATCTATGACAGCCTAGAGGAAAAAGGTTAAAAACAGGGCTGGAAACATTATCTCTCAGTTTAAAAACAGCTATGAAAGAAACAGAAAGATGCCGGGTGGTGGTGGTGCACACCTTTAATCCCAGCACTCGGGAGGCAGAGGCAGGCGGATCTCTGTGAGTTCGAGGCCAGCCTGGGCTACAGAGTGAGTTCCAGGACAGGCTCCAAAGCTACACAGAGAAACCCTGTCCCGAAAACAAACAAACAAATGAAATAGATTTTAAATGTTTATTCTAAGTGGAAGAGGCCAATCTGAAATCAGTATATATGGTGAGTGACCCCACCACAGGGGTGAGGTAGTCTTAGGGTAGTGAAAATGTCCAGTATGGCACCGGAGTGACAAGTATGTGCCATTGTATTCAGTGAAAACTGTGGACTTGAGTACTGATCTGTCAGTCATTCAGTTAATCACATTCATTCCTTCCTCCAGTCGATGTAGACTGTAAGACCACAGTACCCAAGGACAAGAGCTGATGGGGTAGAAGACATAAGTATATTGGGACAGGAACAAATGGGGACTCTACTTAATTTTGCTTTAAACATAAAACTACTCTAAAAAAGAAGTCTAGTGCCAAGCATGTGTGGGGTACATTTACTACCCGCACAAGGGAGGCAGAGCCTGGGGAATCTCTGTGAGTTCGAGGCCAGCCTGGTCTACATAGCAAATTCTAAGCCAGCTAGTGCTACACAGAAGGACCATGTCTCAAGTAGAGATTGGCTCTTACTAGGGGCTGGAGAGATGGCACTTGCTGCTCCTGCAGAAGACCTGGGTTCAATTCCCAGCACCCACATGGCAGCTCACAGCTGTCTGTAACTCCAGTTCCAGGGGACCTGACACCCTCACACAGACATACATACAGGCAAAACACCAATGCACATGAAATAAAAAGAAATACATCTAAAAAAGAAAATGGCCTTTAAAAGGGGGACTGGGAATTGGACATAGAAAGATCTGGTCTCAAGTCACTCTGGTTAAATGGTTGTAGTGCAGCTAGCAAAGCAGGAAGTTAAGAGTCCCACAGCACTCCGGGAGAGAGGTTGTGTTTACTGCACCGGGACCCAAGAGGGCCAGTACCCTGCACCACTCACCTTGCCCTCAGGCTTGGCCCCACGACGCAGTTTGCCCACAACCAACAAAAAAGAACCGAAGACAGATGCGTCTAACAGCTTGTCTCCAAAGCAGTCAAAGTGGTCCAGCATCTTGTGGAGGCCGCGCTCTGTGAGGGGCAGCTGGGACACACAGTAGGCCAGATCGCGGTATTGCCGCTCAGTTCTGCACAAGGGGGGATTTTATGACGCATGCACATATTCCCCTTCAGTCTCCCTTGGTCCCAGGGCATCACTCTTCAGAGGAAAGAAAGACCTCCCCAAATGGCAGCATTACCGGGCTGTGCGGAACCGCTGACACAGCTTCTCCACCAGGCTCTCAGTCTGTTTGTCCTTGGTGATGTAGGAGAGGAGCTGCCTGTGAGGAGGGGAGTGTGTGACTGACTGGCCAGGGAAGCTCTATTCTCAACTACTATACCGAACCCACCTCCACCACCCCACCTTTTCTGTCCTTGCTTTAGGAGAATGTTCTTGGCCATGGCCTGCCACCGTTCCTCTTGTCCCCTTCCGTTTATTGAGAACGCAGATAAGAACAGCTGCTATCTAGTGACTGCTAATGTGTGCGCACCACACTGGGGACCACACCTACCCTATTGAGAGCCTCAGGAACTCTGGAACAAGTACTATCATCCCGTAGGGGACAGGCAGATGGCAGAGGTCAAGTTGTTTTGGAGAAGGCTGTACAGCTAACATGTACCTGGGGCTGAAGTCGGCAGCAAGAATGCTTGCCTAGCATATGCAAGGCCCTGAGTTCACTCTCCCTCATTCTCAGCACACGATATCAACCAACCAACCAATCAACCAGAGCTGATTAAAAGTGTGTCTGGTTCCTAACTAAGTCTGTGTGCTACACACACATACCCCATACCACGCTACACCCCTGTAGATCTAGAAAGCCATACTTCATGACGGTGTGGAAGGGCTCCTCCTCCACCCCCACCCTCTGGGTCTGACAGGCGACTGATGATGTCGGGGAGGAGGTTATAAATTGCATTGCCCTGTAGGAGAGAGAGCAGACGATGAGGTGGGGGCGGGGAGCTGACCTACATACTTCCTCTGCAGAGAGCTTCAAGCTGCCTCTCTCACCTTGTGGGAGAGCTCATTGAAGAAGTTCTTGGCCAGGGCGGCAATCTGAGGCACAGGGTCGATGAGCAGCACAGCCATCTCGCTGACCTGGCCCTTCACCTTCACCATGTCCTTCAGGATCAGGTGCGTCATCACCAGGCCTGCTGTCCTCCGCACTTGTTGAGATGGGTCTCGGAGGCTAGGAATAAAAGCTCTAGTCACTGAGATCAAGAACTCTTGTTTATACCTTAAGACCGACACGAAGGCCTGATGCAAGGATCTATTGTTCTACAGTATGCCATTCTAGAAGCAGCTCGAAGGCTATTTTGAATGGAAGGCTGGAGTCAAGGACAATGCAAGGCTTGTAGACAAGATTTTAGAAGGCTGCTTCAACTTCCAGTGTCCATTCAGGGCCCGCTTGCACAGGCTGACTGGCTAGCAGATAGTGAAGACACTGCCAGAGGCCAGGGGGAGAGCTGTGCCTCACTGCACTAATGGAGTCCAGAGGAGAACTCGTACCGGTGTGCGAGCGAGCGAGCGATCTCTTACCGGGCATACAGGTGAGGAGTCCAGGGATCCACCAGGTTGGGGAAGCGGATAGCCAGATCCCCAGTGGCAACCATGAGATTAGACCGGACAGTGGGGAGTGAAGACTTTTCAAGCATGGTGAAGAGAAGACGAAGCTGGGAGTCACAGAAAGTGGCACTGAGGGCAAAGAGAGAATCATCAGGGAAGCAGGAAAGCTGCGTCATTTCGTCTTCCTGGAGTTGAAAGCAGCTGGGCCTACCTGATCATGCAGAACTTGCCGAGGGCCAGCGAAGCAGCCGCACAAAGGTCTGGGTTGCCATAGAGGCCAGGGTTGCTGCAGACCTTCAGCATCAGTGGGACAAAGGCAGCTAGGACCTGATTGCCTGTTGGAGGAACAGCTCAGGTTTGGACAGGCTGTATTCGCTGGGGAGAAGGGCACACGGCAATCCTTCTTACCATCCAGCAGCTCCTTCTCACAGATGCTGCGGATCAGTTCTGCCTCCGTGTCGTCAGCAGTGGCTCCGACCAGCCCCAGCTCTTCCTCCATAGTTGTCTCAGAGCTTGTATTCTGAAGGGAGGGAAGCCAGGGGTCTCGGCGATCACTTCTCCTTTGAGACAGGCTCTTATGTGGCCCTGGCTGTCCTGAAACTCTCTATTCAGACCAAGCTGACCAGGAGCTCACAGGGATCTGCCTGCCTCAGTCTCCTAAGCTGGGATAAAGGCGGGTATCACTTCACCCTCCTTTGAGACAAACTTTAAACAATTGTTTTGTTTGTCTGAGTGTTTTACCCTGTGTGTATGTAAGTGTACCACATGTGTGCATTGCACACGGAGCCCAGAAGAGGGTATGAAGATTCCCCGGGAGCTGGAGTTAGAGATGGCTGAGTAGCACTATGTATGTTCTGAGATCTGAACTCAGGTCCTCCAAGCGCAGCAAGTGCTCTTAACTCTGAGCCATCTCGCTACTCACAAGAGATCATCTTTGATTCTAGCATAACACTTCACTTGCATGAAGAGATCTAAAGACGAAGTTTATAAAACCATCCATAGAAGTACCAAATATGTCCGGAAAGAGAAAGAACTCAGTGAAGAAGGTCCCCTCGTAGGTTTTTAAGTTGCCAAGGCAGGTCTCTACACCTCTTCGTCTGAAAACATAATTGACTGTAAATGGTAAATAACTGGATTGTGTCTGACCTGACCCCACTGCTGCAACTGTCTTATTTGTCTACAAGACAAATATGCCTTTAGCAGAGAGGACACAGGGTCTCACCAGGTGACAGGCTAGTAACACAGGCTGATTAAGAAGGGGGTGTTACATGTGTGTTCAAACAAACAGTACCTTAGATGGGGCCGGTATCTAGACTAGGGTGTACAGGTCAGTCTGTGTGAACCTAACGCCCCCTACTGGATGAGCATGGATAGACCATGCCGTCTTGGTTGGTGCTAACCTTCCCTAGGGGAGCATCAACAGAGAGGCAGGTTCTTCACTTGCTAATACAGAAGCAGAGATTTCCCTAGAAAGCCATGTCCTGAGGTGAGGCTCTGAAAATCTGGGAAACGCTTGGGGCAGGAGCCCATCACCTCGCCACCCATTCACCTTCTCCTTGGGCTCCTTGGTCCTGTGTTCCTGCTCTTCCCGAAGAACTCGCCGCCGCCCCAGCTCTCCACTCACTGCTTGTTCTAAATGTACCAGCTGCTGCAGGGCCACATCCCCAGCCAGTGACAGCAGGTTCATCAGCAGGTACGTGGGGAGCCTGGGGACAGTCTCCTCTGATGTAGAGGGAAGGGAAAGAGCAGAGGCCTCGTCAAGTCCCACCAAACTCCACCCCTTACTCGTGTGCTGCTCAAACTGGGAGCAGGAGTGAGGTGGGACACGTGGCAGTGACCGGCCCAACATCAGCCTGAACAAAGACGAGTGTGGGCTGAAGCTCCTCACCCTTTAGGGAAAACACCAGACACTGGCTGCCCACTCCGCCCCTGAGCAATCAAACCTCTGCCCACTCACTGGGGTCCTCCTCAGGGGTGTGCTTCTCAAGCTTCTCCAAGGCTTGCTTTGCACAGCCTTGTAACATCTGGGCACAGATCACTTCAGGGCCCTCTGCCAGCTGGTAGGTCAGGGTCACTGCTACCTCTTTGAATGGGATCCAGAGGGGATCTGGATGTGTAAAGCCTGGAGAGCGGAGAAGTTGATCACTGCAGCGAAAGGACCCAGCCACACTGATTGCAGGCCCTTCTGGATAGCTTACCCTTTGTGACCATCTCTCGAAGTCGTTCAAACAACCTGTGTTCCTGAGGCAGCCGGAAGGGAGGTTGACGTTCACCCAGGGAAGGCTGAGAAGAAAACAAAATGCCAGGGTGGGGAAGGCAGACAAGAGGCTCTCTCTCCACTCTCCTCAGCTGAGCCACAGCCACCCTACATCACCTACCTTCCTCCTGTCTGAGATGTTGGCAATGGCAAGGCACACCTGCTGGGCCAGCCTGTAGTCCTGGGGAAACTTCTCATCCAGCCCCACCCTCACCAGTGTGTCTAAATTGCTTCCCACGATTTCTGGTTTTCCTCTAGGGAAAGAAAAACGGAGTTAAGGGCAGCCCTGGGCAGGACCCCGTGGGAGACGACGGCAGTGCAGGAAGGCCCCGGTACCCACGTGGGGTTCCTGGAGCCCCGAGGCCTGACTCAGGCCAGGTCCCCGGATGCCAGTGACTATTTCTACTGCACAGGCAGGCAGGTGCTCTCTTCACCCAGGCAGCCGACCCTGAGAAAGCTCAACTGGGTTGACTACGACTTCCCACTCTACTTGCTTCCTGGGGCTGAGCCTCACCGTGCCATCATGCCAAGAAGCATGACAGAGGAACAGCGCTCCAGAGGAGAGCAGGGGACCTTTTCCGTGGCTCGCTCCCACAGCAGTTGGGTCACTGCTGGTTTTATCTCATCCTTCTGCACAAACTCACAGAGCTGAGGAGAAAAGAAAAGTAATTCAGCTTCAAAAGACCAGTTCCCCGTTGGTCTACTTATCTGAAGACAACGCTGAGACCTGGATGGAGCCAACACTGGGAACAGAAGAGGAAGGGACGCGAATGTCCACCAGGAGTTGGGGAGGTACTTCTCGCTCCATTCTCTACCTTCCTACTTCATGTCTTTCTTCCAGGCTACACTTCCTAAAGTGACACAAACTTCTGAGTTCTGTGTGGAGCACTCTGGATTATTTCTAGTCACTTTTCTTACTGTGAGAACAAGGTCAAACTGTCTAGGACAGCAATGCCAACCCCCTCTTCTTTACATGTGCCTTCCCTTTGTCGCCCAGTCCCTGGCGGTTTCTCCGGACTGTCCTGTCATCGCTGTTCACCTGCAGGGGCTCAGGCAGCACCTCGACCCTGTCCAGAGCTCTCCAGGTGCCTCGTGTGTGACAGGCACGGCACCCCCGAAGCATCTGCTTCCAGCTCGTCTCTGCCTACTGTACAAGTCCTGAGCAGCAGGCAGCCCGGGAAACATCAAGGTAGTTGCCACCACCAGTCCCTCTCTCTCCCCAGAAAGGAACAAAAGTAGCAATTGGGAGGCCAGGCCAGCAGCTGCTCCCTCCGACTGGAAGTTATCAGCCCATGTTCCCAACTTGCTTATCTTCTGCAGATAACAATTTTGAGTCAGAACACAAACTTCTTCACTCTCTGGCTGCGACAATGGACTTCCTTTGCTTTTTGCCAGAAATTCCCTCCTCTTCCTTCTCTTTCTCTCTCCCAATCTGACTGAACTTCCACGACCCATGCTGACAAGTACCAACCACCTTGATGGCCAAGTCCCCGACCTCTACTGTAAGCAGCTCTGTGATCTCGGTTACAGCACAGAGGCTGAAGATGTTTCCTGGAGCTTGCCCAGTGTAAAGGCTGCAGCCAGGCAAGCTGCCGAGCCTCTCCGGGAGCCTCCCTCAGAGCCCCATTCGACCTGACTCCGGAGTGGCCGGGTGGTAAGAACAGCGCCCAGCACACAGGAAGCAGCATGTGTTATTATTGCTGTTAGTGTCACGTGTGCCCCGACTCTACATCTTCTAACTGTGTTTTGTGTTTTTCACTATAAGCCAACTATTGGTGAGTTGAGCATCGCAGCACATGCCTGAATCTGGACACTGAGAAGCTGAGGCATGCCGGGCGGTGGTGGCGCACGCCTTTAATCCCAGCACTCGGGAGGCAGAGTCAGGCGGATCTCTGTGAGTTCGAGGCCAGCCTGGGCTACCAAGTGAGTTCCAGGAAAGGCGCAAAACTACACAGAGAAACCCTGCCTCGAAAAACCGGAAAAAAAAAAAAAAGAGAGAAGCTGAGGCAGGATGGTGAGTTTGAGGCCAGCCTGGACTACACATGAGACAACTATGTAGCAAATAAACAAGAAAGTAAATCTCTTCGTGGGGCTGAATAGATCTCTGCTTACAGGAAACAGTCACTAATTGTAACTGCTGAATGAGAAGAGGACAGAGCAGAAGACTCACAATTTCCTCAAGACACTGAATGGTCCCGACCGAGGCATCCACTAACAACAAGGACAGGTTCTGGATCAAGGCCTGGGCCTTGGCTCTGTGGGAACAACCGGAGATCAGTGGTCACTACGACTGGGGAGCTGGATTCAGCAAACAGGCCAGTAGGTTAGATAAGTGCTTGGAGGAGGCCTCAGCAGAGATCCACTGAGCCTGGCTGGTATGGACCATCCGTGAGTTGAGACCTCCCTAGGAGAACATCCTTCAGGACACTGGGAAACCCCTTGAAGGTGACCTCAGGAAAGTTTGTGAAGACAAGGAAGCCCACGAACCTGGCTGAGTCCCCTTTCGGGTGGAGGTAGAGTTGGCGGTAGGCATTAAGGACAGCTTCCCGGACACCAGGCTCCTTAGACCAGATGAGAGGCAGCATGCGGCGAACCCCAAACAGGGCCTGGGGCACCCCAAATTGGAATACCATCACAAAGAATTCAATCACCTCCTGCACCACTGAGAACAAATAAAATGTCACCCATCTACTTGACCAATATCACACTACCCACAGAACTCCTGTTAGCACAGTAACATGATTGTGGAGGTCACTGTCATTGTCCCCAACAATGACTGCTACAATGCCTTCTCACGACACAGGCTAAACTAGATAAACTGTAAAATGTTAACAATGGTAAACACTCTCTGACTTTTAATGGTGCAGGCCATCAGGCGCTGGATGATAGCTCAGTGGTTAAGAGCACTTGCTGCTCTTCCAGAGGACCTGGGTTCAATTTACCAGTACCTATATGGTGGCTCGCAACAAATCCTAACTCCAGTTCCAGAGGATCTGAATCCTCTTTGGTCTCTGCAGGCATCAAACATGCATGTGGTACACACACATGGAGATAAAATACCCATACACATAAAAGTAAGTAAGATCTTAAAAATACAACACGGGGTTGGGGATTAAGCTCAGTGATAGAGCGCTTGCCTGGCAAGCTCAAGGCCCTGGGTTCGGTCCTCAGCTCCCTAAAACAAAAACTAAAACAAAAACCCCAAAACCAAGAATAATAAAGGCGTGGGCATCACTAAATAAGAGCAGGCAGGACTGTTTTCCAGCCCAAGACCAGCTCTTTCTCAAGAGGAGTCAGGCCTACCTGTGGTTGTGTTTTCATACATCATCTTGCTGATGATGCCAATGGCCTCTGTCACCTTCTGGGAGAAGCTGTAGGCATCCTGCAGATACTGCACCAGCATCTCCTGCTTCACCAGCTCGTCATTCCTCTGCGATCCCTCAGGCTCGGACACACTGGGAGACTCTTTACTGTCCGTCAGCCCTGGGACTGTGTCCCCAGGAGATCCCTGTGTGGAAGCTGCAGGGCCTAGGAATTAGAGAGGTACAGGACAGTTTTGCTCAGGTATATGTGGGGAGTCCAGGGCTACCAACATCCCTGGCTATTTCTTTCAACAATGTGAAGGGATGAATTAGAACCTGTTCTAAAACACTTTGGTTCATTTCTTAATAGATTCCTGCAGACCTCTCTAGTTTGCACAGGTGCCCTGTCACCGGGCTGTTCCCCTTCCAGAGTGGCAGTGTCAACCCCCTTCCGAGCCTCCTTCAGCCCAAGGCTTGCTGACTGAAAGGATTACCTTTGAAGATAATTCCCAGGAGATTCAGGAAGCTGTTCTCCTCTAGCTCTGTGTGACTGAAGGGTTCAGACTCCTGGAAGTGGCTGGTGGCTTCTCGAGTCAGAATAATAGCCTGCCTGAAAGAATACCAGCCTGTCACCAATTCAGCACCCAGAAGAGTGTCACTGAAGCCTTTGTAAGGGATCCTACCTCATGATTCCATTCAGCTCCCTAAAGAAAAGGGATATATGGCTGAGCGGTGGTGGCACACGCCTTTAATCCCAGCACTCATGAGGCAGAGACAGACGAATCTCTGTGAGTTCGAGGCCAGCCTGGTCTACAGAGTGAGTTCCAGGAAAGGCTCCAAAGCTACACAGAGAAATCTGTCTCAAAAAAACAAAAAGAAAAGGGATGTCTCATGCTTAAAAAGTTGAGCAGTACCTACTTGGGCATTGGATCCCAAACACCAAGCCTTTACTGTGGTCTTCAAGGAACTTGGGTCTTTTCTAAGCTTTTAAAATCACAAACCCGGGCTGGAGAGATGGCTTAGAGGTTAAGAGCACTGACTGCTCTTCCAGAGGTCCTGAGTTCAATTCCCAGCAACCACATGGTGGCTCACAACCATCTATAATGAGATCTGGCGCCCTCTTCTGACCTGCGGTCATACATGCTGTATACATAATAAATAAATAAATCTTTAAAAAAAAAAAAAAAAAAATCACAAACCCAGGGTTAGCCACATAGCTCAGCAGGAAAGGGTACCTATCACAGAGTTTAATGCCTTAGAGTTCAATTCCTAGAACCTACATGGTGGAAAGAGAGAACTGATTCCCAAAAGTGGTCCTCTGATCTATCCATATGCTGTACCGCTATGCCCACTCTAACAAAAATACGCACGCCTGCTCCAAACACTTGTTTAAAAAGCCTGCTGTTTGGAGTCAACAGACTTTCTCTAATTTGTTACTTTTATGGCATAACTGCAGAATCAGGTTCTTTTCTTGAAACAGAGTTTAACAATGTACTCAGAATGACCATGAAGTCACCATGTACCCAGGCTGCCCTTCAACTCCCAACCCTCCTGCCTGAGACTCCCTAAATCCTGGCATTACAAACAAGTACTACTGCCTCACAGTAACATCTGTGTAGCTGGGCGTGGCTGGGAGGCATAGTTCAGCAGCGGAGCACGTGCTGAGCACACACACAAGCTCCTGGGCTTCATGTCTGTCAAAAGGGCAGCAGGTGGCACCACAACTGGTACTGTGATGCTGGGGCTGAAGGCAGGGTTTTGTAGCTGAGGTGAGCTCTCCACCACATCAGCCACATCTCCACCCCTTTTCACCGTTTGGAGAGAAAGTTCCACTACAAAGCCCTGGCTGAGAGGAAGACTTGCTGTTTAGACCTTGCTAGCTCTGAACCTGCAGCAACCTGCTGCTTCTGCCTCCCGAGTGCTGGGGTGACAGGCACGCACCATCACACCAGGCTCACTAGCTGGGGTTACAGGCATGCACCATCACACCAGGCTCACTTAGCTGGGGTGACAGGCACACGCCATCACACCAGGTTCACTCAGTTGTCTGTGAAGTGCTAGGAACCAAATGCAGGGCCTTGAACAGACCAGGTAAATGCTTTACCACTAGGCTAGACCTCCAGGACCGGGAGAGGCTTTTTGTTTTGTTTTGCTTATCGGGCCCTGGGGATTGAACCAAGAGCCTCGTGCATGTTAGTGTTCTGCCACTGCCACATCCCCAGCTTCTTTAAACTCTGAGATGGAATCTCATTAAGATACTCAGGCAGGCCTCGGTAATCTTTCCAGACTTAGCTTCCCAAGTAGTTTGGATTACAGGCCTGTGCCAGAGACTGGGCTCCTGAGTAGTTTTTAAAACATTTAAGAGTAGAAAGGCAGTTGTGGAGTATGCATTTGGTCAGACATTACTACAGGAAAAATACCTATCACCTCCAGCAGCAGCATACTTAAGTAAACCTCTCCCCACCCCCCACCCCCACCCCCGAGACAGGGTTTCTCTGTTATAGTCCTAGCTGTCCTGGAACTCACTCTGTAGACCAGGCTGGCTTCAAACTTACAGAGATTCATCTGCCTCTGCCTCCCAAGTGCTGGGATTAAAGGCATGAGCCACCACCGCCTGGCTTAGTACTAAGCATTTTTAAGGACTCATCATAAGTCTCTCAAAGGTTAACTTTAAATCCACACAGACTTGTTGTGAAATAATCTCTTTGTACACTGTGAAGATGTGTCACTCTGGTTTAATAAAAAGATGAACGGCCAATAGCTAGGCAGGATTTTTGGGGCAGAGAGGGTGCTAGGAAGAAGATGGTAGAGTTGCCAGCCAGATGCAGAGCAAGCAGGATGGGCAATACGGAGATGAGGTACTAAAGCCATGAGGCAGAAAGTAAATTAACAGAAATGGGCTAATTTAAGTTATAAGAGCTAGTTAGAAACAAGCCTAAGCTATCGGCTGAGCATTTATAATTAATAAGTCTGTCTTTGTGTGTGTGTGTGTGTGTGTGTGTGTGTGTGTGTGTGTGTGTGTGTGTGAGCGGGCAGCCCAAAGAAAAATTGTCTACACAGACCTGCAGAGAACACCCTAGTCTTTCTTTCACGTACTTGTAATTAGCTCTGGCCAGCAGCTGTCGGATGCGTCCTTTCACCTCCTCCACAGTCTCTGTATCAGCAATTTGTTGATCTGCCTCTTCCTCGGGAAGCTTTAGAAGCTGCTGCAGGGTAGACTTCAATTCTGGCAACATGGCTTCCCATTCCTCCTCTGGGTCTAGGGCTGCAGCTGAATGGGAGTCTGTTTAGTCTCTCTTAGGGTTTGTGACCTCAGGGAGAAAGCAAGACAGACTCCCAGGGCAGTGGCTACTCACAAGCAGCTGCAGTTCGACTCTGGGCTTTCATTTCTTGTAATTTCTGGATCTCCTTCTGCAGTGGTCCAGCAAGGTCAGTATCACTGAGCTGTCAAGGTAGGATGCATATGACGTCACTAGGTGACACACTTCCATCTTTGTTTCCATGTCACTCCTCTTTTGCACGCACCATGTTTACTCACCTTGCAGGAGAAGGGGTTATTGGCTAGGAAGCTGGCCAGCAGCTGGATGGCATTTTTACACACCAGCACCGACTTGTCCGCTAGGCGTCCCACGGCTAAGGCCACCACTGCCTGGAAACGGGTCAGGGGGAGCACCTGGATGAGCAGAAGGAGAACCAGCTCAATTAGCACCACCCAACTGCAGCTTAGCTGGGGTGACAGGTGAGCCACCTCCAGTGGCTCCACACAAAATTCTAACCTTACTTAAAGTAGGGTATTTTGTTGTGATTTTTCTTTGTACTTAATTTTTCATTTTGCATTGTTTGTGGGTATGAAATTGGTAGATGACAATGTCAAGTTTCAATGTCCAAGGGTTGGACACAGCTGTGATTTAAATTAAGCCACTCACTCACTCTAAAGAGGCTTTTCTGTGGGATTATAAAATGTGAGCAGCACCACACTGTAGTCCTTAACTGGAGCAGGCACCTTGTCCTTGGAAAGGTAAGACTTTTATTTTATTTTTTAAAAATTTATTTATTTATTTATAGTTTATGTATGAGTGCTCTGCATATACACCTGCATGCCAGAAGAGGGCACCAGATCCTATTACAGGTGGTTGTGAGCCACCATTTGGGTGCTGGGAATTGAACCTCTGGAAGAGCAGCCAGTGCTCTTATCACTGAACCATCTCTCCTGTCCCCCTGGCAGACTTTTATAACTGTTAGTAAGAATCTCAAGTCTAGACTCTTTCTTGGGGCAGTTACCAGATTCTTTGTCTATTTAAAAAACAAAACAAATAAACCAAAACCATTTTTTTTTGGAGGGTTAGAGAGATGGCTCAGAGGTTTTGAGTACTGGCTGCTCTATCAGAGGATCTGGGTTCAATTCCCATCACCCACATGGTAGCTCACAATTGTCTGTAACTCTAATCCCAGGGAATAAGAGGCCTTCTGGCTTCCACAGGTACTGTACACATGCAGTACATGGACACAAACTAGAAACATACCCATACACATACAATAAAAATAAAGGAAAACATTTCTTTTCTTTTTTAATTGAACAAGGTCTCCTATTGCCCGGCTGTCTTCAAACTTTCTATGTGGCTGAGGATGACCTTAAACTACTGACTCTGCTACTTCCCAAATTCTAGTATTACAGGCATGCCACATGCTCAGCTAGATTCTCTCTTGACTTTGGCAAGTATACAGAGAAATATTAAGTTTTAGCAGAGAAGGTTGTTTACCTTCTGTTGAACAATCCGGGTAAAGAGCTGCAAAACACGGCTTCGAACAAAGGAGTTAACATCATGGCCATGAGCTTGCAAGATGTCCAAGAATTGGTCTCTGGTTTCTCGGGCCGTTTCTTCTAGTTGGTCACCTTTTAGAACCTGTAGTATCATCTCCGTCATGGCTGCTAGCACAGCATTGCGCATCATGTAATTCTAAGAGAGGGACATAAAGTTGGAACAAACCTCTCCTTCTATACGCACATTTCTTTCCCTCAACTCCTCTGCCCTTTGTCAAGGTTATGACTGCTTGTACTAATAGGCTGTGACTTTCCTGGCCAACTGCCTAGGTATTTGTCTCCAGGGTCACAGGAGGATGATGAGTCCCAAGAGGATTTGTATGCTCAGAGATTGTCAAGAAAATAAGTAAGAGCCAAAATCAAAGGCTGGTGATTCCTAGTCTGAAATGCTTGGGACACAGTATTTTGGATTTTGTATATCTATATACACATAGTATCTTAGGGATGAAAATGAAATCTAAATGTAGAATACATCTATGTTTCAAATACATCACACTTAAAGTCTAAGGGTAATCTCAGATACCACTAAGCCTGAGGACCTGAGTTCAATCCCCAAGACCAATGAAGGGAGAGAACCAACTTCCACACATTTGTACATATTACACACACACACACACACACACACACACACAAGTGAGTATATAACTGTTTTTCTTCTGAGACAGGGTCTCACTATGAAGCACTGTCTGGCCTAGGAGTATAAAGAGCAGACTGGCCTCAAATTCAGTGATCCACCTGCCTCTGCCTCCTGGGTGCTGGGATTAGAGATGTGTGCTATATCCGGCAAATAATATAAATAAAAACCAAAATCAGATCTATCAATGCACATTTGAGAAACATTTCTTATTATCCTTTATATGAAGTCATAAAATGTTGCAGGATATTTGATCACACTGTGCCCTTCTGATTGGTTTAATAAAGAGCTGAAGAGCCAATAGCTAAGCAGGAAAGGAAAAGCAGGACTTCCGGGCAGAGAGAGGAACTGGAGAAGGAATCTAGGCATGTGAAAAAAAACTGCCAGCAAGACACGGAGGAAGCAGGATGGGTGGTATGAAGGAGAGGTAACGAGTCATGTGGCAGAGCATATACTAAAAAATATGGGTTAATTTAAGTTTTAAGGGCTAATTGGAAACAAGCCTAAGCTAAGGCCAAGCTTTCATAATTAATAAGTCTCCAAGTCAGTATTTGGGAGCTGATGGTCCAAAGAAAGACTCATTACAATAAGACCTTTGAGCCTTATGAATAAGCATTCTCTTTCCTTCCTACTCCTTACAGACACAGAAGAACAGATCAGCCTCGGTGCCAAGAAGTCTGTTATGTAATCTGGTAGAGAACAGGGCAGGGGACTCCCTCCACCTAGGCCAAGAGTCAGAGAATAGAGTCTCACACAAGAAGTTAAGGAAAATTAGACCAATGAATAGACTGTCTTTGACGTTTCCCCAGGAACCCACGCTAGTCTGGGAAGAGGCCAGGTAAGTCAAGAACTGAGAGGAACAGTGCAGGCTGCCTGAGGAAGCTCATTGTTTGTAGAGAGCGATGCCAGCCAGACGGGAGCAGGAGGCTCCAGTCCAGGGACTGGACGGGACTGGGAACCAAAGCTGAGTCACTCTCTCTAGACAGGTGGGGAATGGTCATCTCCTCTACCACAACTGCACAAAACCGTACAACTCGAGTGATATAAAACAAGATTCATAAAGAGCTCCTTTATGTGCGTCTCTGTAGAAAGTGCCACAGTGATAAATCTAGACAACCTGTCTCTTTGTGTGAAAATCTATTTTGGGGACAGTCTTCCTTTGTAGCCTAGGCTAGGATCCTCCTTTCTCAGCCTTCGGGGTCTCAGGCTCCAGGGTACACTTCCACTGACTAACTGAAAGCTACTTTCTTTCTCAAGAAACAACCTTGAAGCCAGGTGTGGGCACACAAGTTTGTAATTCCAGTGCTTGGAAAGTAGAGGCATGAATTCAAGGCCCGCTTTGGCTAAACAGCAGGACTGAGACGAGCCTAGGCTGTGCAAGACACTGCAGGGGGAGAGACGAGGGGAGAGAGATAGAAAATGAATATGAACCTTGGCTAGGCATGGTAACACACCTAAAATTCTGGAACTTGGGAGCTAGCCTAGGCTACATGGCAAGCCCCCTTTCTTTCTTATTCTGTTGTGTATATATGTTTGATGTGTGTGTGTTTGTGTGGGAGCACGCAGGCACCATGGTGCTGTGGGATGGTCTGTATGTCAAATGTGTTGCTGATTGGTCAATGAATAAATAACTGATTGGTCAGTGGCCAGGCAGGAAGTATAGGCGGGACTAACAGAGAGGAGAATTGAGAGAACAGGAAGCTGGGTAGAGAGACACTGCCAGCCGCCATCAGAACAAGGAAGATGTAAAGTACCGGTAAGCCACAAGCCATGTGGCAAGGTATAGATTAATAGAAATGGATTAATTTAAGCTGTAAGAACAGTTAGCAAGAAGCCTGCCACGGCCATACAGTTTGAAACCAATATTAAGTGTCTGTGTTTACTTGATCGGGTTTGAGCGGCTTGGGACTGGCGGGTGAGAGAGATTTGTCCTGACTGTGGGCCAGGCAGGAAAACTCTAGCTACACCATGGAACATTTGCAGAACTCAAGGGACAACCGTGAGTGTCAGTCTCTGCCCTTTTCCCCTGTACAAACTTACATGCAGGCAAAACACTCCTACACATAAAATCATAACAAAATTTTTTTAAAGGAAACAAATTTTTCAACTTTTAGCCCATGTGCTTATTAGCATGTATAAGTCCCTGGGTTGTTACCCAGAACCACATTAAAGTGAAGAGAGAGAGATTGATTTCAATAATGGGCTTAGAACCCCTAGACAAATCTGTGATTCCCCGGACTACCTACCTCTCCATCCAGATGATCTAGCAGAATGCACATGCTGGACATGAGGACAGCTGGGACTCGCTCTGCTAGCTCAGTGAGGAAAGCTGCAAAGCCCTTGGCCCCGGCTGTGTCTCGACTCAGCTCCTGTGGACCCTTCTGCCCAATCTCTCTATCGGGGAGAAAACACAGGTGTGACGACAAAGCTCAACTAGCGAGTTCCCAACAAGGGAGGCCAAGACAGGCAGCTAGCACATGAAGGAATCCAACATCCCGTGGAGGAAGGGCCTCTAACCTTCCTTTACCACCCTGCCCCGGGAGAAATGGGAGTTCCGAGGAGGAGGAGGAGGAGGAGGAGGAGGAGGAGTCACCTTACGATCTCCCCGACTATGCTCTTCATTCCGTAGTCTGTGGCCCACAGACTCACAGCGGCCACCAGTACAGACGGCAGGTGTTCAAAGTGCTGCAGCATCTGGATGATCTTCACAGTCGCACCTGTGAAGCACCCACACGTGGCATTCAGGGAGGAATGGCAGAGCCCGGGCAGGGGCAAGGCGGAAGGCAACTTACTGAGCATGTGATTGTAACGGACCAAGGCCACCCCAAGCAGGTGTGCTATGGCTTCCCTGGTGGGGCGGTTCTTCTGGTGACTAATGGTGGGATTCTCCAAAAGCCGGTAGCAACAGCCAGTAACCAAACTTTAAAAAAAAAAAAAAAGATGGACAGAAAGACATCAGCTATCTGGAGTCAAGTCACCGGCAGCCCCCTCACTCACTCTGTCCCTACTATGTCCAAGATCAAAGTTTCTTCCAGTCTAATCAAGATGCTTTAGAGAAAGCAATCCTGAGGGGATTCTTACTTTGGATTAGCAAATTTCAGCCAGTTACCATGCCAACAAGAAACCAGAATATATGATCAAGATGGTAGGGCAAGGTAAAGACTTCTCATTGTTAAAAATGGTCAGTTCAGTCTTTAACAGACTTTTCATTTACATCTGCTGTAACTAACTGTTACTTTCGCTTTGGTTTTAGTGTGTGTGTGTGTGTGTGTGTGTGTGTGTGTGTGTGTGTGTGTGTGTTCCTGCACGTGCATGTTGAGGCCCAAGGTCAACCTTGGGGTTCAGTTCTCAGGAGCTGTTTGCCTTGGTTTGTGAGACAGGGACTCTCACTGGGACCCAGGGCTCACTGAATAGACTAGGCTGGCTGGTCACAAGTCCTGGAGTTCTGTTTGTCTCCACCTACCCAACACTGTGCCATGTTTGGTTTGGACATGGGTGTTGAGGATCACACCTAAGTCCTCATGATTGTATGGTAAGCATTTACACACTCAGCCACCTCCCCAGCCTCTATTTATTTCGAGACAGGCCTCAGGATGACCTGAAGTCTCTATGTCAAGGCTGCCCTTGAACTCACAGACACCTGACTCTGCTTCCTGAGTGCTGGGATTATAGGTGTGTGCCACCATGCCTGGCTACTTATTTTTTGAGACAAGGTCTTGCTATGGAGCTTTGGCTGCTCACAGTAGAGCCTAACTGGCCTTGAACTCTTGGCAAACCTGCTTCAGCCTCTCAAGTTCTGGTATCTAGGCATGTACCACCATTCCTAGTCACTTTTTCCTTCAAACCCACATTTCATTTGGCTTCCAGACTCTGGACCCCTGTCTCAGACTCTCTGGCTTCCTCTCATCTCACTCTACTGGCCATGGAGTACCTTAGTATACAGTCCTGGATTTGTGCTCTCTCCAAGTTACTCACTTAGTGACCTCATTCAGTCTTCAAGGATTTAGGCACCATTACATCCCAAAGGTGTCTCTTTAGCCTACACACGCTTTCCTTCCAACAGCTGAATCTAACATTACTCAGATGTCTAACAAGCAGCTCGAACTGCATGTCCAAAGCAGGACTTCTGATCTTCCCTGCCAAACAAATAACCCCAACCTCCCTATACCTCCATTATCAGCAACTCCTTTTTCCAAATGTTCCGGCCACAACCCTGGGAGAGCCATCCTTGACTGCACCTCCCTCCTATTTCATACCCAATCTGTCAGCAGATTCTGTAACACAAGAAAAAGAATCCAACTGCTTCTCCCCATCCCCAGTGCCATTCCATGGTCTTGTCTTGATTCCCAGAACTGGTGACGGTGACTGGTTTCTTACTTCCTCTGCTGTTCCTACACTCTATTTCTATCCCATAATCAGAATGACTCCATGAAAGTACAGCTACATAACCCCACAGCCCTGCTTGTGAGTGGCCCCATCGGACACTCTGAGTATAGATCAAAGTTACCATGTGGCTTATCAGGCCCTGCAATGTGGCCTGACCCGGCAGCCGACTCTCACCCTCTCTCAGCTGCCACTCAGACCTCACTACTACTGGTATGTCATGGGATATTTGATCACATCGTGTGAAGATGCATTGCTGTTTTACCTCACCTACCTATGGCACCTTCTGACTGATTTACTAAAGAACAGAATAAGCAATAACTAGGCAGGAGAGGATAGGCGGGACTTCCAGGCAGAGACAGGAACTCTGGGAAGAATGGGGGGAGGGGGGCGAGTTTCACCAGACAGATACAGAGTAAGTGGAAATGGAACTTGTTATACTGAGAAGAGGTAACGAGCCACGTGGCAGAATATAGATCAATTTAAGTTTTAAGAACAAGTCTAAGCTAAGGCCAAGCTTCCCTAGTTAGGACGGACTACACAGGTGCCTGCTGGGCATGCTCCCTCCTTAGGGTCTCTGGACTGGCTCTTCCTCTTCTTATTCTTTCTGTTCCGTGTATTTGTACATCTCTAACTTCCCTGGATCTTGGCTAAAATGTCTCCACCTCAAAGAGGCCCTGCTGGGACAGCTGACTTAAAAATCACAAACAACCCTTCCCCACCAAATTTCCTAGCCCCTTCCTTCATTTTGCTCCAAATTACATCACAATACATGCTACATATTTTCCTTATTTTAAACATTGCCAGCCAGGAGTGGTAGCTCATGGCTATAATTCCAGCATTTGGGAAGTTTGAGGCAAGACTGAGTTCTAGGCTAGCCTGGACTATAATAGTAAGTTCAAGACCAGCTGGGCTACACAGCAAGACCAGCCTAAAAAAACAACTCCCCCCTAAAAGCACAAACAACAACAACCACCACCCAAAACTGCCTTCTATTCTGAAATATAAAGGGTTTATAATCTACCCACCACACAACTAGGGGATTCTAAGTAAGTACATTCCACAAATATAGGTATTAACAATGAGAAATTCATTGTGGTGGCACATACCTTTAATCCCAGTACTTGGGAGGCAAAGGCAGGTAAACCTCTGTGAGTTCAAACCCAGTTTGGTCTACCTAGAGACTTCCAGGCCAGACAGGGCTGCACAATGAGACACTATCTCACAAAGTAACAAAACAAAACAAAGGAGAAAAAAAAGATGTATCTAGCAACAGGACCTCATTCCTCAGAGCTTAAGGTCATCTGCAGCTATCTTAACTACCTACCTGACAAATTCTTCTTCAATTACGGAGTGGTTCCATAGGTGACGAATGTCCAGCTGGAGTAGCTGTGTTAAAAGCTGGAGAACTGTTTGTCTCTCTTCCTCCCAGTCAAAGCCAAGGGCTGCCTTCGCCCGGGCCCTCTTCCCCTAAAGTGATCATACAGACATGTGGGGGTGGGGTCAGAGAGTAAAGACCATCACAGTCTGTGTGCCCACACTATCCAGTATCAAGGCAAGGCTAGGCAGTACCCTAGAGGATTACAAGTTCTAGAACGCACAAGAACTACTGTCGGGAAGGAGATCTGCACTTGAGTACTTCCTCCTACACCCCAAGCAAGAACAGTAAGCATCCTAGAATCACTGGCTTCCTCCCACTCAGTTCTTACCCCTCATATAAAATGGGCCAGCACTCCCACTTACCTTCCCACCCACGTCCAGGTCAATGAGGCTTGTCCGGCTGGTCATATTTTCAAAGGACTCCAAGAGGCGTATCAGGGCATAGCAGTTCATTTTGAGGGCATTTAGATGGGCACTTCTATCTGATACACTCAAAGTTGCATCATCCAGGATGGATGGAAGTTCCTGGGAGTGGCAGGATACCACTGTGAGGGGCAGAATCTGGGAGTTGGTCTCATTGACTTTCCTCACGAACCCCAACTTCTAAACACTTAGCACTTGTAGCCATCAGATTACCAAAGATCTGTGTGTCATCTCTCAGTGGCTATGACACAGCTAAGTCCTTTGGGACCCCTGACCCTTGTATCTTCAATACAGCCTGTTCCTACTTTCATTCCAGTTACCACAATTCTCCTGGCAACTGCAGAATTACCCCTACTGGAGTGAGGTGACTCCAAAGTAGGAAAATTTTTGTTGGTCCGCCCTTACAGTGGACGTACATTACTCTGTATCGACCACCAAGATTACAGACCTGAATAGGTCAGAGGTCCCTGGACTTAGCCAAACCAACTGAATCACAACAGCCTTGATATCATCACATGGCTGAGAAAATGTAGGAAATGCTAACCATAACAAACACCTTCCAGCCCCTACCCCCAGACCCACAGACACCTTTTATCAGGAATCCCAGGGTATCTTCCTTGAGGCCAGGATCTATACTTCGAAAGTGACTATGAGGGAAAGAAAGTGTGGGAGTGAGACAGCAGCCTGCAGAAGCCATTCTCACAGACCAGACCTAAGGAATCGCACACGTGAAAACACTCGCAACACTGTCAAATAAGTATGGTGGAAGCTGGATAAACGCTCACTATGGATATCAGCACCCAGAACCAATTATCAGTGAACCTATAACCTGGAATTTGAAAACTAACATGCAAAAATCAGAGAAACAGCCACCAGTTCTTTCAGAAGCACCAACTATGATTTCACTTACTGTAAAATGCTGTAGACTGTATCAAAGTACTCCAGTATAGCGAGGGGTCCCCGAGCTCGGAAAGCAGACTGAAAGGCTAGAAAATGAAGGGCGCTGTTTAATTTAAGAGGAAAGAGGATTTTTGGTAAATTCTACTTCTATGCAGAAGGCATTTAGTTGACATGTTTCCTGAATCTTCAATCTTTGTCTTTCATGGTATAGGTTTTTTTTTTAAGACAGGGCTTCCCTGTGTAGCTCTGGCTGTCCTGGAGCTCTCTTTGTAGACTCTGTCTCCTGGAGTGCTGGGATTATAGGCATGCACCACCACTACCTGGCTCACCTATTTTATCAAAAGGTGGATGATCAGTCTGATGTGGTGGCATATAGCTATAATCTCAGCAATTCAGGAGGCTGAGGCAGGAGGATTAAGAGTTGCTATCACCAGGGGTTGGTGGTGCACACCTTTAATCCCATCGCTTGGGAGGCAGAAGGCGGATCTCTGTGAGTTAAAGGACAGCCTGGTCTACAAAGTGAGTTCTAGGACAGCCAGAGCTACACAGAGAAACCCTGTGTCAGGGAAAAAACCAAACCAAAACAAGAATTGCTACCAGAGAGACCCTGCCATTAAACAAAACCAAGACCACAAGCAAAGAGGTGCTATCTAACACTGGCACTACCTGTGTAAGGGTTTTTTTCTCCTTACCTACCACTCACTTATTTCAGTCAACAAAGGACTGTACACATGGCAAGGTCAGTGATGTAGCAGCCATCTGCTCTATGATGTCTACACAATAACAAAACTGCCCACTGACACAGGTCTTAGAATGTATCCTGTTAAACTATGTGATGGTCTCTTGTAGACAATAAGTTTGAAATTACGCTACTATTGCTTCAATCTCATTCTTGTAAAGGTGAGCACCACAGACTTCTCTTGCCTGACACAAATATTACCTTGGTATTTGCTGTTATTTTCTATTTCCATTACTGTTTCTATACCTACTTATGTGAGTCCTATGTAAGAATAGGTTGAGGGCTGAGTGGGCGTCTATCCCTTTAATCCCATCCCTGAGGAGGCAGAGGCAGGCTGATGTCTGTGAGTTCAAGGCCAGACAAGGTTACATAGTGAGATCTTCTCAAAAAAAAGGAGGGGAGCTGAGGTGATCATGTACAAGACCTTAAATGTCCCTTAATGTTGTTCTTTCCTATCACCAAAGACAAGCTGTCTCTTTCCCTTCTAATTATGCATTAAACTGTTCACTGGGCACTCCTTCATCACGGCCTTGTGCTCTGGAAATACTTTGGCTTCTGCTCCTTTTCTTTCAGTAATGCCTTACTTCCAAAGCGGTTATGAGCATGTATTCATTGTACAAAGGTTTGGTTATATTTTCTTCTTTTGTGGGCAGGGGACAAGGCCTCACAATGTCAATCAGACTGGCCTTGAACCCACAGAGGTTGGCCCACCTCTGCCTCTCCAAGTGCTGGGATTAAAGGCGTGCACCACCACACCTTCACACACAAATATCACGACTTTAGTCATGTTCACCACATTTCTATCATAAAAACACGGAACGTTTCACAGGCCATGCTTCTTCCTGTCTCATCCTAACTTTGGCACATGTGCCGCTAAAGCGAGCATTTTCCTACTTCCTCACACCACAAGGTGGTCCAGGTTTACCTTATACTTTCCTAGGCCCAGTGCTGGAATCAACAGTTCTTGGTGGAGTTTCATTGTATAGGAGAACAGTTTATAAAAACCCAAGCTCTAGGCACTGGATAGATCACTGTTCATTCTGGTGGATAGTCCCAGCCACTAGAGAGGCTGAGGCAGGAGGATCGAAAACTCAAAGCCTCATTCGGCTACAAAGTTAATTCAAGGCTAGCCTGGGCAACTTAGCAAGACCATGTCAAAATAAATAAAAAGGAGGCTGGTGATGTAGCTTGGTAAAGCAGTTATCTGGCATGTGCAAGGCCCTTGGATCAATCCCGTCCTGAAAAAAAAGAAACCAACCCAGCAGATGAGAAGGAGGGGCAGGAAGACCAGGAGTTCAGAGCCATCCTTAGCAACATATTCATTAGAGACTGATCTGGGCTGTGAGACCTTGTCTCAAAAAATTTAGAAAAACAAAAGAAAGAAAACCACAAGACACAAATGCCTTTTCCCATTTCTAAACTTCAAAGTAAGGAGCTGCCACCTCCAATAGGAGAGAAGCTGGGGTCACTAAGCAACTCTGTTGCTGTCAGTGATCACATGAACTGGGGTGTTTTTCCTGACTTTCTAGAAGAGAAAAGTGAGACATACAGAGAAATAACTTGTTTAAGATCAGAGTGGCAGAGGAATCAAACCCAGGCAGACTGGCTCCAGTAGCTTCCGTCTATATGTAGCTCTAAAGCAACCCAGTGTGAACCAGTTCCAAGAAGTACAGAGGCACTGTGGGGTCTGACTGATACTATACAAGTTGTTTTTAGTCTTTCATAGACTTCAGGAGGTAACTACATTGTGCATACAATCACATGCCATACTGTCAATGAAGAACCACATACATGGTATTCCTACTTGGTTACAATGGAGCTGAAAACTTCCTATTGCCTAGTGATGTGGTAGCCACTGTTACATTTGCATTATAATAACATTAAATATCTGCATTGTTGTGGTGCAAACACACTCACTCTACACTTCAAATCCTGTAAGTGTGGCACAGACAGTTATGAGCAGTATATAATTCTTGGTAATAAAGGACTGTGTTACTGGTTATGTAACTGCTGTAACTGTTATTCAGGGTGTCTTCCTACTTACACATTTACTATAAAATGCTAATGCTGCGCTACTCTAACAGCAGCCTCATATTGTCTCTTATTTTTTCTTGTGTTTTTGATTTTTGTTTTGGAGACAAGGCCTTACTCTGTAGTCCAGTCTGGCCTTGAACTCTCAGCAATCCGCCTGTTTTAGCCTCCCAAGTGCTGGGATTACAGGTGTGCACTACTACATCTGGTTTTATTTGATGGTGGGGATTAAACCTAGGGCTTTGTGTACACTAGGCATGTAGTGTGGAGTAGGCTATACCATTTTAAAAGCTTCTATGTGTATACTCTATAATGACATTTCATAATAATGAATATCTAGCAACAGGCTTCTCAAAATGCATCTCCCACATTCATTTGTTACGTGACAAGTGACTATTTTGTGTGTTGTTGCAGCTGTTTCTCCTTTATTGAACTTCTTGGTCCAGATTCAAGAGTGTTTCCTAAGAAAAGGCAAGTCAAATATCACTGCCTACAATTCCTTTTTTTAAACTTTCCTCATTTATCGTATGCAGATTGGTGTTTTGCTTGCATATCTGTGCGCCACACACACACACACACAAGTTACAGTCAGTTGTGAACTGCCATGTGGGTGCTGGGAATCAAACCTGGGTCCCCTGGAAGAACAGTTGGTGCTCTAACCTCTAAGCCATCTCTCCAGCCCCCAGCCTACAAGTCTTAATTTTACCAGGACTTGACATTGGCACATGGTAAGGGGTAGAAATACAAAACACTAGAGTAACTAGGTTAAGAAAGACCGTTTCTTGAATAATCTGGGGAGGGCAGCCCAGTACATTCTGTGTCATGACTTCCATGCAGTGCTACCACAAAAAAAAAAAAAAAAAAAAAAAAAAAAAAAAAAAAAGTAGGGAATAGGAAAGACATTCCCTGCCCTGATGGAGCATCACAGTGCTGTAGAACAGAAATGAAATAATTACATATGGGATGTTTGTCTACTGAAGTCCACTGCTAGCCATGGAGTCTTACCTCTAAGTTGGGATGGAAGATGCTTGACGGGCAGTACCTCTTGAACAACATACTGATTCACACCTCCACTTTTCAGCAACTCCTCTGGAGATAAGGGCAGACGGAATTCAAAGTTTTGGGGAGACATCCTTCTCTCATAGGTCCACAGGCCTAGAAGCCAAACAGCAAAAAAGTCAGTCTAAACTGGAAGTTCTCAACCTGTGGGTCTTGAGCCCTCCACAGGGGTTTCCTAAGACCATCAAAAAAACATTATGATTTATAACAGTAGCAAAATCACAGTTATGAAGTAGCAATGAAATCATTTTATGGTTGGGGGTCACCACAACATGAGGAGCTGTATTAAAGGGTCACAGCATTAGAAAGGATGAGAACCACTGCTCTAAATCTAAGAGTGTTTTGTTTTTTATTTTGTGGCAAGAGCATTTCTTTCTTCTTCTCCTTCTTTTTGGGTAGTGGTGGGGTACTGGGAATCAAACCCAGCATCTTTGTATGCTAGGCAGTTATTTTATTACTATAAATATACTGAGCTATAACCCCAGCCTCAGAAATTATCTGGTTCAATTATTTCCCCCACTTTCAATATATAATGTTTTTCATCCTTACAACAAGCTACTAACATTATCTTGTAAGATACAAGATCAGAGCCAAGCAAAGTAGCACACTGTTATATTTATGTTCCTGATATTCAGGAGGCAGTGGGATGGAGTTCAAGGCTAACCTCCGCTGCATGGTCTGGGATACAGGAGACCTCCACCACCCCACCTCCCCACTATAAGAGCAACCCTAGATGAGAATCTAATTCTTGTTACTGCTCTGCCACTAAGTCATGGAGTCCCCACGTCTCATCTCTAAAATGGTGTTATTCTGGGGATCAAATGAATCAAGGGTTAAAAAATTTCTTAAAGAGCTGGGTGGTGGTGGCTCACACCTTTAATCCCCAAAACAGCCAGGACTGCTTCACAGAGAAACTCTGTCTCTGGGGTAAAAACAAACAAACATTGGTACAGAGCCAGGTGTGGTGGTACATGTCTATAAATCCAACACTTGGAAGGTTGAGGCAGGACTGCTGAGTTAGAGGCCAGCCCATGCTGCATGAGTACTAAGCTGTCAAGGACTATCTCAACAAAAATTTTTTTTTTTTCCCCGAGATTGGATTTCTCTGTGTTGTTTTGGTGCCTGTCCTGGATCTCACTCTGTAGACCAGGCTGGCCCCGAACTCACAGAGTTTAATCCCAGCCTGTGCGCCACCACCGCCTGGCACAAAATAAACATTGACATATTAATGAACTGTTAAGTGACAATCAGTGTGTACAAACAGCCTTATTGTTTCCATTTTAAAGTGAAACAATCCTTATAGAACGTCTCATTCAGCACCGGGGTTCCTGGATGTAGTAGGATTAAAGAACATTTAACATCTTTACTCATCCTGTGCCTGATTCTGTAGTCTCCTAATCTCGGTCATACGGGGTGTATGACGAAACAACCAAATTTACAGACTGGGTAGTAAGGTTATGCGATCTGCCCACATCACACATTCCGTCTCTGATCTGTCAGACTCACTGCCACATTGGATTTCAAGGACATCCCTAGCAGACGACGCTGCCGACCGCACACTGGCAAAGGCTGCGTCGTGCCCCGGACCTGATCTCCTCAGCCTTCCACTTCCCCGCTTCCCACCCCTACCACACCTCGCCTGGACCCCGGGCCCCCGCTCACCCGCCGCTTCTTCGACTGAGGTCGACCCGCCGCAAAGGAAGGAAGAAAACACTAGTGCACAATACGCGCCAAACAGCGAGATCGTTTCCAAGCTGGCGAAGAGGCCAGCCAATCCTCGGCAGGCTGAGACAGAGACCCGCCTTGGAGTCGGGCGTGGAGCTCGCAGAGCCCGCAACTCGGATTCAAACCTCAACGGCTGCCGGGAGGCCAATCGTGACGCGGCTGGAGAGGCCGGCCAATCACAGCACCGGGGGCGGGGCAAGCGGGCGGGGGCGGGGCTGCAGGGTCCGCTTTCCCAGGTATCTCTACGGTGGCCTGTCCCTGGAGTGGCGGTGACTCCGTTTCTCCCTCCGCAGGCCGGGAGGCAGGGCCAAGGCTGCCTGATCCAGCCCGGGTTTTACCATGTGCCGCCCAGCCAGTCACCAAGCCTCAAATCCCTGCCCTAAAAACTGCGAGAATAGACTGTCTCCCCCCAAACCCTGTTGCGATGTGCAAGGGACCTTGCCGTAGCGCCGGGCTCCCATCCTCCACTTCCCTCACGGTGGAGGACGCCCAAGGACACAGGAGAGGGTTTATTGTTACAGAGTTTCGGTTTGGGAGCGTCCTACCCTGCGACAAGAAACGTGCCGCAGCGGTTAAAAACACTTCCGGTGGACAAGCCGGAAGTACCCGCGCGGGGCGCGCTGGATAGGGCGGAACTTGAAGGGCGGGGCTTGTGGCCCGGGCAGTGCGAGCCAAGGCGGGTCTGCTCCGGAAGCGCTCTGGGTAAGGCCCAAGATGGCTTCCCTGACTGCCAGTCCCGTGTGAGGCCTGGCTGAGGCTGTGTCCTTTGTCTTGTCTTTGAAATTCACACGTGGTCCCCGTTTTCCTGGCTGGCTTGGTGCCCTGTTGAGGTGGACAGGCGCTAGAGTAATGGCAGGGAGTCTCCCTTGGGTGGCAGGTAGGAGCCTGTGGGGCTGGATGCCCTTGGCGTGCAGAAACTTCTCTCAGGGTAAGTGGCTAATGTGTAAATGAGACGACCGTCGAACCGCTTGTTAGTAGGCAGGGCCGAGTCATTCTTTCTCCGTTCCCCTCCTAGGGGTTCCACTCTTGGCCGGTGCAAGGCTTACTCCTCCATCCCCCAGAGTGGTTGATCGCTGGAACGAGAAGAGGGCTCTGTTCGGTGTCTATGACAACATCGGAATCCTGGGTAGGACTCGATTCCTAATTTCAGAAGGGCCATTATGCTATATTGACTCTTTTGTTCTTATTTGCGTAGAGAATAGTAAGGTGCTCAGGGCAGGCTTGGTGGCAGAAGCTGGAGACTAAGCCAGGCGAGACCAGTCTGAGTTACAGAGAATGGTATGGTGCTCAGTCGTACTAACACAGTTGTGCGATGTTCTGAGCGCCCAAAGATAAGGATGGTAGTGTCAGTATTTGAACCCATTCTGGCAACAAAGTCACTATTCCTTTGTGTGTGTGTGTGTGTGTGTGTGTGTGTGTGTGTGTGGCCGTGGCCGTGTGTACCGTGTGCTGTTCATGCAAGGCCTGCAGGGACAGGGTGTCAGGCTCCCTAGAACAGTTGTGAACCTCTAGATGTGAGTGCTGAGAATCAGATCTTTTCAGGAACAAGTGTTCTTAACTGCTGAGCCATCTCTGCAGCCCAAAGACTCTGGACTCTGTACTATTATGGATGTGCCTTGTCCCTCAGTTCTGCTCAGGGAGATGCAACCGAGGGTTGAAGGCTGAGCCGGCCTCGGCTGCCTTCTCTTCTCTGTCAACTAACATGTGCCCTCACATTACAGGGAACTTCGAAAAGCACCCGAAAGAACTGATCAAGGGCCCGGTCTGGCTCCGAGGCTGGAGGGGAAATGAATTGCAGCGGTGCATCCGAAAGAAGAAAATGGTGGGAAGCAGGATGTTCCTCGATGACCTGCACAACCTTAACAAACGGATCAGCTACCTCTACAAACACTTTAACCGGCATGGGAAGTACCGCTAGAACAGAACTGGGGACTCCGGGAGAGGCACACTTGTCACCCTGGAGGAGCAGAACAGGACCCACCCTGGGAGGAAGGAGCTCAGTGTGCTCTCTGTAATAAAATGGGCCTTCTTTGGAATGTGATATGCACACTATCTGTTCCTCACACTGCTTCTTCTACTCATTCATGCAGACTGAGTCTGTCTCATCCTAAGTCCTAGGGTCTTCTGTTAAGACCTTAGTTACTACAGCCCAGTCATACTTTTGGTCTTTAGAAGTACAACAATTAGAATCATTGATTGTTGACACTTTTTGACATTGGCCCTTCATGTATTTTTTGTTGTTGTTGTTTTTAATGTAATCTTTTTGTTTGTTTGTTTGTTTTCAAGACAGGGTTTCTCTGTGTAGCTTTGCACCTTTCCTGGAACTCACTTTGTAGACCAGGCTGGCCTCGAACTCACAGAGATCCACCTGGCTCTGCCTCCCGAGTGCTAGGATTAAAGGCATGTGCCACCACTGCCCGGCTTTTAAAGTAATCTTAGAGGTGAAACTCAGGGGCTTTCTCCTTCTAGGGAAATGCTCTGCCACTGAGCTACCCAGCCCCTTGGAAGTGTAATGATGCTGTTGTTTCTAAAGACTCTGCCACACCAAATGAAAAGGGAAAGTGGAATCACACTTTTGTACTGCTCTCATCAAATTAGGCTAACTTCTCTGAGTAGAGAAGTGTCTCAGAGGATGACCTTGAACCACATCCAGTTTTATGTAGTGTTAAAGATCACACCCAGGATTTCCTCTGTGCTAGGCAAGCACTCTACAAACCAAGTACCTCTTCCTTTTAAAAAAGAAGTTCTTTTGGGGGGACAGGGTTCCACTAATTCTGACCTGGAACTCACTATATAGACCAGGCTGGTCTCTGACTCAGAGATCCGCCTGCTTCTGCCTCTGTCCTCTGAGTGCTGAGACAGATGTGTGTGTGCCACCACACCTGGCCTTTCCCACCTTTTCAGTAGATAGCAAGTGCATGTGAGAGTACATGGGATATGAAGCTGAATTAGTCATCAGAAGCCTCATCCCAAACTATAAAAACTGGTCAGTAGAGATGAAATGAATCTTGGACTTCCGTATGTGGTTTTATTTTTAATTTGTTTTCTGGATATAAGGTCTCATATTGCTTAGGTTGGCCTGGAACTTAACTATGTACTGAGGCTATGCTTGAGCTCCTGATCCTCCTGTCTCTACCTCCCAATGCTGGGGTTACAAGTGTGTGCTACCGTGCTTGTTTGTTTTTTGTTTTTTGTTTTTTTCTGTTTGTTTTAAAAAAAGAAATTGGCATTTAATAAGGTTCTATATATATTGGTTTTTCGAGACACATATAGCTTTTGGAGCCTGTCCTGGATCTCACTCGGTAGACAGACTGGCCTCTGTACTCACAGAGATTCACCGGCCTCTGCCTCCCGAATGCTGGGATTGAAGGCGTGCACGACCACTGCCAGCCAAGATATTTTTAATATAGGCATAAGCACCAGGATTAGGAGAGAGGTGCTCAGATGAAGTTAACACTTGAAAGCATGAGTGGGTCTCTTTAAGAGACTTGTGTGTGAGACAGTGCTGGGGCCTTGAATAGACTAGGTGTTTGTTCTACAGGGACCTATAACCTCTGCCTGGATTTTGGTTGTTTGTATATATTGCAAAAAAAAATTCACTATGACATTTTTTCTTTTTTATTTATTTGTTTGTTTGTTTATTGGGGGGCAGGGTCTACATTCTCCTGGCAGTCCTGGAACTCACTATGTAGGCCAGGCTAGCCTTAAACTCACAGAGATCCACTTGCCTCTGCCTCCTGAGTGCTGGGATTTAAGGCTTGTGGCACCATGCCCAGCTTCATTATGACATTTTTC
This sequence comes from Peromyscus californicus insignis, assembly GCF_007827085.1. Lineage (NCBI taxonomy): Eukaryota > Metazoa > Chordata > Mammalia > Rodentia > Cricetidae > Peromyscus > Peromyscus californicus. The sequence goes on from NW_026294584.1 coordinate 139,134,653, forward strand.
ATACTTTTTTAAAAAATAAAAATGAGAAGTCTGGAAGTTACAGAAAGGTAATCCAGGGAATTTTTCTTGCATCCATTTCTTTCATGCAAGTTTTTTTGTTGTTGTTTTGTTTTTTGGGCTAGAGTCTGGGAGCCAGTGAGATGGCTCAGCAGTTAAGAGTCATCTTCCAGAAGCTGATCTTCCCAGAGGACCCACAGCTGTCTAGCTAAGGTTCCTGGGCTCTCCATGGAGACCAGACATGCACGTGGTGCACAGGCATACATGTAAGCAAAACGTGAATTAGTAAAAAATAATGTGTGTGTGTGTGTATACAAAGACCACAGTCTCTCACTCTAATTCAGGCTCAGGCTGCCTAGAACTCTTTTTTTTGGGGGGGGGGTGGTTTGGAGATAGGGTTTCTCTGTAGCCCTGGCTGTCCTGTCCAGGAACTATTGCTGTAGACCAGGTGGGTCTGGAACTCACAGAGATCTGCTTGCCTCTGCCTCCAAAGTTCTGGGATAAAGGGGTTCACCACCCACCCGGCTTAGGGTGGTTGGTTATCTTATTTAAATTGTTAAGTCTTGTCTCAATGATCTTTTATTACACAGCAGCCCATTCTGAACATGGTGACTGAAAAAAATTAATTCATTTTCTCTGGGTTTTCTTGTTCAGCTAGTTAATTGGAATTTGTTGTCATGAGGCCATATTCAGCAGTGGGCTTCCCTGGGGCTAGCATGTCTAAGATAGCTTCTCTCACATTTGCTGAGTCAGTTAGTATCCGAGGTTTTTTTTGAGAACCAAATCGGGGCCACTGCAAGAACAGCAAGTTCTCTTAGCATCTGAGCCATCTCTCCAGCCCCAGCTGAGGTTCTGTTTGCACAGGTTTTATTTTTCAGTCTCTCTTGGGCTTGTTTAAAGACTTGAGGTGAAGATGGAAGTGACGAGGCTTGATAAAATGAGACTAAGAAGGGGTGGTGTCAACAGCCATGGTGGTACACACCTTTGATCCCTGTACTCGGCAGGCACAGGCAGGCAGATCTGTCAATCTGAGGCCAGCCTGGTCTACATGTCAAATTCTGGTCCAGTCAGGGATACACAGTGAAACCCATCTTAAAAAAAAAAAAAAAAAAAAAAAAAACCGGGCGGTGGTGGCGCACGCCTTTAATCCCAGCACTCGGGAGGCAGAACCAGGCGGATCTCTGTGAGTTCGAGGCCAGCCTGGGCTACCAAGTGAGTTCCAGGAGAGGCGCAAAGCTACACAGAGAAACCCTGTCTCGAAAAACCAAAAAAAAAAAAAAAAAAAAAAAAAAGGAAGAAGAAAATGTTTTAATAAAATCTATGCTTCTTAGTGAAGAGGGAGTTAACAATTCAACTCCACAAGCCTGTGTAAAATTCTTCCTGCTGTAAGATACAAAAGGTCTCATTTTCAAGCACAGAGCTGTATTGTTTTTGGTATGGAACAGTGTGCAATATTTTCCTTCAATAAACACTGAATCATTGTGTGTAAGGATCGTAGAGGAAAATAAACCACAAAGGCAAAACAATCTTCTGCCTCCAAATAGACTTATTTCTGGTGTATGTAAACAAGATACACAGCTGAATACGGTAATTGCATAGGAAAAGTAGAGTTGCATGAGACAGTTTTTTTTTTTTTAAAGGGGGTCAGAATTTGTGTGTGTGTGTGTGTGTGTGTGTACATGTGCCAGAGTTACTATGGATTAAATGTAGGTCTTTGCATGTATTAGGCATGTGTCCTACCACTGAGGTACATCCTCAGCCCTAAAATGGTACTTGTTGAAGACACTTGGAGTAGATCTTGGAAAGGCTCAGTGGATTAGTAGATAGACGCAGCAGGCATGAGCCCCCTCCTACCCTGGGGGAGCAGGAAATGGGGCAGGGAAGGCTTCCTGAAGGAGGCAACCACTACATTATCTTAAAGGAATGTTAAAGGAGTGTTGTGGAACATCTTAGGTAAAAATGCTGCATTTGTCTCACCTTCCCTACCTAAGGCTCCTGATTGGTCTAATAAAAAGCCCAACAGCCAATAGATAGGCAGGCGAAGGATAGGCCCGGCTGGCAGGAAGAGAGAATAAATAAGTAGGAGAAATCTAGGCTCAAGGGAGAAGGAGAGAAGAGAACAAGGGAGAGAGAGAGGGCCACACTGGGGGCCAGAGGCCAGGCAGCCGCCTGCTAGGCAGCCAGAGAGACAGCAGAAAAGTAAGATATACAAAAAAAAAAAAAAAAAGAAAGGTAAAAAGACGCGAGGCAAAACGTAGATAAAGAGAAAACAGGTTAAGTTATAAGAGCTAGCAAGAAATGAGCCTAAGCTAAGGCAGAGCGTTCATAACTAGCATTAAGTCTCTGTGTCATGATTTGGGAGCTGGTTGGTGGCCCAAAAGAAAGCCTGTTACAAGCCAGGCATGGTGGTGCATGCCTTTAATCCCAGCATTTGGGAGGTAGAGGCAGGCCTGGTCTACAGAGTAAATTCCAGGGACAGCCAGGGCTACACAGAAAAACCCTGTCTCAAAAAAACCTTTAAAAAAAAAAAAAAGAAAGAAAAAGAAAAAAAAGAAAGAAAGAAGGAAAGCCTGTTAAAACAGAGTGGAGGGTAACTGGCTTTTCAGGCAAATGATGTAGAATGGCCCGGAGGTGAGAAATAGCATGGAGCCCATGCATGCATAGCAAAGCTGTGAGTGGTATTTGTTAGTGGAGCTACCTTGTGTGCCTAAAGCTAGGCCAAGAGGTGGAGGTAAGAGTCAGGTCATGAAGAAAACTAAAAGACTTTTAACATTTTAGTAATATGATGTGGCCACTTTGGAAAATCCTCAGTTTCATGAAAGGTTAAATACAGAGTTACATGCGATTCAGTAATGCCACTCCTACGTGTCACACAAGAGAGTCAAAAACGCGTCTGTTCAAAGACAGGTGCACAGAGGTTTGCAGCAGCGGGATTCACGGTAGTCAAAGAAAACAACCCCAAGATGAACCAAACCAATGTCTACCTGTCAGCAGAGCCCTGTGATCTCAGTGCCCAGGAGGTAGAGGCAGGAGGAGCAGGAGATCAAGGTCCTCTTCAGATATGTAATGAGTCTGAAGTAAGCCTGCGGCAATTCCTGGAACCGGTCCCTTGTCAAACCAACTTTCAAAAACTGGTTCCTGATGGGCGGTGGTGGCGCAGGCCTTTAATCCCAGCACTCAGGAGGCAGAGGCAGGCGGATCTCTGTGAGTTCAAGGCCAGCCTGGGCTACAGAGTGAGTTCCAGGAAAGGTGCAAAGCTACACAGAGAAACCCTGTCTTGGAGAAAAAAAGAATATATGGAATGATATGGGAGGGGAGTCATTTCAAAACTTATGTGTTCACTTTAAATAATAAATAGACTGAAAAACTGGTTCCTGATCTCCACATGCGCATGCCCGCCCCCTGTCGTGGGATGTTCGATTGCACTGTGAAACTCTGAGACGGTGTTAATAAAGTTAGATCAAGGGGCAGAGCCAGCAACTAGTTGACAAGAATTAGCCATAGAGAGTGCAGAGAACCCAAGAGACACACCGGAAGGAGGAGGGGGGGACTTAGAGATTCATGGTCTTTTGGGTTTGGGACTAGAGAGACATTTTCTTGCTGGGTCTCCGGCCAAAAAGGAAGGTCATCTGGTTGCTTCTCGACTTCTCTGATATAGCAGGTTTTCACCCCAACTTCTGACTCTTGAGTCTTTATTTTTAAATAGAATGATAGAGACTTAGTTAAAATCTACATTTGGTGGCCGCAGTTAAAATCTACATTTGGTGGCCGCAGCCCAGTCGGTGCCAGCAGGACCTGAATCCTGCCAGACCATGGTCTGAGTGGCAGGGTGCTGACCGTGGGCCTCGGGGCACAGATGGTAGTTAAAATATCAGTAGGTTCAGGGGCTGCCACTAAGCTGACAGAAAAAAACAGCCCTGTTGGTGGAATTATTAAGGCAATTCCACGTAGTTAAAAGGGAGGTTTATTTTGTGTGGTAACTTACAAGTGAAGGGATAGGTTACAGGGTCTGGGAAAGGTAAAACGCAGTCCAGCAGTGTTCTCTGGAGAACTCTGCTCGGTCTCCTCCAGCATCCAGGATCTAGGAACCAAGAGAGCCAGCCCATCCGGATCTTGGGTCTTAAGGGCTCCTGTCTCGGCTCTGCCTTGTAGACGTGACAATTACCGAAGCCTCAATGGGGGTGGCACTTCCAGGTCAAAGCTGGAATGGCTATCCACTACATCTCCCCCTTTTGTCTAAACAAGAAGGTTCTAACCTAATACAAGACTATATACAATAAGAATGATTATCAAATGTTGTCACGGAGTAATAAGGGATAATGACCTAGATAAGATGGAACTACAACCAACACGAACAATATCAAACAAGAGACACATACTCAAATCCAGAGAAGTCTGGAGCATAGGTAAATGGCATGTTACAAAGATCATTCCAAAAGGTGTTCTATCCTAAAGAACCTAAATCTAATAATCTAATACTTAATATGTTCTATCTAAGATATTTTATATATATATATATATATATATATATATATATATATATATATATATACTAAGTTGTAACTATAACTGCTAGTCTTCAATCCCATCAAAAACCTGAGAAGGAATATAATGATACCTGAGAAATGGAAGATGGATGCAAGTAACTTTCAGGAGTCTTGCAAGAGTAGACAGAGGCAGCTGGCAGCCTGGACAGTCACCTAATGTTTCTCAGCATTGTTGGTGCATTCAATTTGGCTACAGGCTTAGAGTATCTGACAGACCATTTTCAGAAGCAGGAATTCTGAAAGACCATCTTACCCTGTCTTGGCAGAGTTCAGTAGTCACTTTTCCTTGTGTCCTGCTTGTCCAGAAAGGACAGCATTCGTATCATCAGCAGTTGAGGCAAGGGCAGTTCTTTGTCCAGTAGGCCATTTTGTGCCAAGAAGACAAACTTCCAAATGGAAATGTCTTAGAAGCCCAACGTTCTCTTGGGATCAAATTGGTGCTGCCAGGAGCAATTGTGTCTCAGGTCAACAGAATTCTAAGTTATTTAAATGCCATATTCTCTAGGTCTATGAAGTGTTTGAAGATTACCTGTCCATCTGACCTATGTATCTGTAAATCTGGATAACCTAACTAACATAACTATAGAGATGACAAGCATAGGTGACTATAAATCTATAAGTCTTATCTACCTAAATAACCTAAGGACTAAGACTTCATGTAAACAGGGTAAACAGTCTGTGAGCAAATATACGGTAAAAGGACAATGACTTCAAAATTGTGACAATATACAACATATCTTTAACAGAGGTAGGAATATATAGTGCAATATGTAATATGACAATAATCCTAAACATATATCAATATACAAAATATCCTAAACAGAGGTAGAATATACATACAGTATGACAGATATAAATTTACATTTGTATCAATATACAAATTATCTTAAACAGGAATATAAAAATAGTTACATTTGTATTAACATATAAGAATCCATAACAGTGCAAATTATCTTTTTTTTGGTTTTTCGAGACAGGGTTTCTCTGTAGCTTTGGAGTCTGTCCTAGACTAGCTCTGTAGACCAGGCTGGCCTCGAACTCACAGAGATCCACCTGCCTCTACCTCCTGAGTGCTGGGATTACAGGCATGTTGTCACCACTGTCCGGTGCAAATTATCTAAGGCTGCTATTTTACTAAATTTACTAGTGTATACAATAATCTACCATAATATCTTATACCTATCCATTCCACTTTTCTTTTCTTTTCTTTTTTGTTTTTTGAGACACTTTTTCTTTTCTTAAGGAGAATACTGAGTTTAACATTTTTTTCCATCCCCAACCCTATAACCATCATCCATAACCCTGAGAAATATGAAACCTTTAGGAGAAAGGGCGTTGTTTTCTTAGAATTGCTTCCTGCTGTTTAGGGGGTGATGGTATCTCTGTTGGGTCCTGTAAGAAAGCTCAGATAGTTAAGTCTCAGTTAGACTAACTGTAGATTCTGCAGCAAGTCTCAGAGTAATGGGTAAGATTGTCTGAAATTCTGGCTAGAAGTGTAGTATGATGATTGGTATCATGGCATCATTCTGGACTGGGTAGAGTTGTTGTTGTTGGGGCCCCATCTTCCTTCGGAGACTTCAGAGATTGCTATTGGAAAAACTTATTTTTTACCATGAAAAACTTGAACATTATTAATATATCAAAATGGAAAGTTTGGATTTAAAGATGACATGACATGTAAGAAAGGATTCTGAGAAATCAAGAGTAAGCATGGAGAGAACTAGAATCTTGAAGACAATGGTCCCTTTTATTGGTTTCCTTCTGTCCCACACCAGAGGGCTCTTCTGATATGGGACTGAAGAATCTCTCAGCCTTTTCTTTTAGCAATATGCTTGGGTTTAGAGAAGGAGTGAGCCAATTCCATCTCCAAAGCCAGCTTGGCTTATAATTGAATTGGAACCACAACTTTTCTAGATTGAAAGAGATATAGATGTTAGGCAGTGAGATTTTACCCTGTGTAGATTGGTACCAATAGATTCTTTCTTTCTGTTGTAGACATCTGGATATCTAAGGCATTATGATTTCTGGAAGATGGGTATTTGCATTATCCTGGAAAGACAAAAACAGAACCCTACCCCATCCTTTGATTGTTAATTTTTTCTTAAAACTTGTAGAGATGTCACATGGGTGGATGAGCTTCTTTCACCTCTGGAATTTGTCTTTCCTATCCAAGCCTCATTACTGTAGTTACAAGACTCAACACCATTAGTATACTGAATCCATTCTTCCAAAGGAGCTGATCTGACCTTTAATGGTGTAAGTATTCTTTTACATTCAGCATTAGCATTGTCGAACACCAAGGACTCAGTTAATACTTTTCTTAATTCTTTATATGATACAGCTTTTGTTATAGCTGTGTTCAGTCTTTGTAAAAAATCAGTGAAGGGTTTGTGCAGTCCCTGAAATATCTTTGTGTATACCTCAGTTGGTTTTCCTGGTTCTGGAATTTTTTTTAAAAGCATTTAGATCTGCTGTACGGCATAGAGATAGTGTATGCTCAACATAAGTGGCTTATACATTCCTGTCAGCAAAACGTCCCTCACCCAGTATTTGATCTTGGGAGATCTCAAAACCTCTGAGTTTACCTTTTTATTCTAAATTTCTTGCCTCTTTTCTCAACCAGCTTTTCCACTGTAACTGTTGGCTATATTCTAGAACAGCTGAAATTAACTGATGCCAGTCATCTGGAATGATTCTATGCGAGGCAGACCACGAATTTAACATCTGTCTTACGTATGTGGAGTGTATCCCATACATAACTATCGCTTCCTTTATATTTTAAAAGTCCTTTGTTGAAATTGGTTGTAATGTATATGTCATACATGGCTCAGGGTGTGCATCATCTGTTGGCTTCTCATGGATGATGACAGGATAAGCCATTGTGTGAGAGCCATTTGGAGATGTTACAACCTGTATGGTCTTGCCCTTCTGCTTATTAGGTCCCTTGTCATGTTTACTGAGAGTTTCTTCTAGGGCTTGCAAACGAGCACCTAGGGTCTGTTCTAGGGAGTGAACCTCTGCTCTTGCAAGGGATTCCAGATTTCTCATGGAATCATGGAACTTTTTATGTTCTTTTGAAACACATGATTCCATAGACCTTATCTTATCAGTTAATGATAATCTTTCTTCCTTATATAGTGTCTGAGTAGTTACAACTTCACTCTGGAGAATTATTGTTCTATCCATTAAATATTCATATTTATTATCAATAAAGTCAATTTTGGCTATACATTTATTATTCATGGACTGAAGCTCTTGTATTAAGTTAGCAGATTCCAGACTAAGAAGCCTGTTTTGTAAATCCTGTTTAGCAGATTCCAGAGAAAGAATCTTTTTATGTAACCTTTCATTGCTATCTTTTAAAGCCTGTATCAGTCCCAATAATGACTCATCTTTGTTCTTATTATTAAACCAGTGTTTGAACACTGTGTTAATTATTACGATGAATGCCAAAATGGTACAGGCCAGATATGCCTTAGAAAGGTCATTTATTTCCAGGAAAATGTCATTCATCATACAGGCAAAAAGGTTTTAAAATTCTTGTGAGATAATGTTGTCGGCCATATTACAAGAATTACTCAAAATTTATTAGTCAGTTTTAAGGTGTAAAATTATCAAGTACTCTTATTTGGAATAAAACGCTGCTTTGCCTATCTTACCTTGGGGTGTAGTAGCGCTTTTCAGCCAGCAGGAGGCGCTGGTATAGCTCCAAAGCAGGTCCTGCTGAAGGCCTTGGCTGGCGGCAGCTGGGGGCAGGAGCCCAGTGAGCACAGGCAGGAGGCAGCAGTAGGCATTTCTTCCTGTGACTTCCTGGAGCTTCAGGGCCTGGAGAGCTCCAGGGAGGAGGGGGGACGTCTCATTCCCAGCGGTTTTCCGCTGGTCTGGGGACTTAGCTGCTCCATTTTTGGAATGGAAGCGTGGAGGTGCTCCCTGGTTATAAACATTTGGTCCCCAGGAGTGTGTGTGTGTGTGGGGGGGGATTTTACAGGAAAGAAGAGACAGGGAAGTGTGGAAAGTGTGCCACAGCAGCCACAGAAGAGGCTGAGGGTGGGAGCCACCCAGGCCTTTGGAATTTGCCCCACGTTGGGCACCAGATATTGGTGAAAGTATTAAGGCCACTCCACGTAGTTAAAAGGGAGGTTTATTTTATGGGGTAACTTCCAAGTGAAGGGATAGGTTACAGGGTCTGGGAAAGGTGTGGCGCAGTCCGGTGGTGTTCTCTGGAGAACTCTGCTCGGTCTCCTTCAGCGTCAGGATCCAGGAACCAAGAGAGCTGGCGCATCCAGATCTCGGGTCTTCAGGGGTCCTGTCTCGGCTCTGCCTTGTAGGCGTGACAGTTACCGAAGCCTCTATGGGGGTGGTACTTCCAGATCAAAGCTGGAACAGCTACCCACTACACAGCCCTCCAAATAAATAAATGTAATCCTTAAAAAAGACAAATGTTCATCAGTTGGTAAACAAGTAACCAAGATGTTATACAACTGCACAATGAATTGTTATTCCTTTACCAAAAGAGTGATGTGCCCATATATGCCACGTGGATGAACTGTGAGGACATGTTAGGTGAAGAAAACCAGTCATAAAGTGCCAAATTCTGAAGATTTTGTCCCACTGAAATGTGCAGAATAGACGTATCTACAGAAGTGGAGCGTGGATTGGTTGCTGCTGCCATGGGTGTGAGAAGGGGTGGGGAGTGGTTTTAACATTCACGGGGGGGTCTCCAGGGATGGTGTGAAGATACCCTGCAAGTTAATAGCAACAGATTTGTGGAAGTGGCTGAGTGGGTTGACCGAACTCACAATGTAGCTGAGGCTAGCCTTAAACTCTTTTCTCTATCCCGAGTGCTAGGATTACACAGGTGTGCCACCATATCTGATTGCTATGAGAATAGTTTTACATTCTAACTACAAAAATGAAGAAAACATGTCAGGTTGGGCTGGGGATGTTGCTTAAATTATAGACTGCTTGCAGGAAACTCTGAGTTCATTCTACAGCACTGAGTAAACAGGACATGATTACACACTAGTAATCCACTACTCAGGAGGTTCCAGGGCATCCTTGGATACACAGTGAGCTAGAGGCCAGCCTGGGATACACAAGACACTGTCTCAATATTTATATATATATGAACAATATATTTATATGTATATATTCGTGAATATATACAATATACACATATGAATATTGTCTATATATACATATATAAGAACTTCTCGCCAGGCAGTGGTGGCATACACCTTTAATCCCAGCACTTGGGAGGGAGTACCAGGTGGATCTCTGTGAGTTTGAGGCCAGCCTGGTATACAGAGTGAGATCCAGGACAGGCACCAAAACTACACAGAGAAACCCTGTCTCGAAAAACAAAAACAAAAACAAACAAACAAAAATAATATCTCAAAATATATATAAATATATAAACATTTATATATATCAACATACATATGAACAGTGTTTCAATACAAATATACATAGACATACACACGCATATAATGCGTGAAATCCATAGAGTCTATTTATTGAGTAAGGGAATTTATTAGGGGGCAACTCACTACAACAAGGGTATTTATTGTAGGGTCCGGGAAAACCGAGCTATGTCCCATGCTGATCTTCTTCTAAAATCTGTCTGGTTAGTCCCAGCATCCAAACCATGAGGAAGTGAAGAGGGCACTGCTTACATGCACCCCAGGTATTAAGGGGCACGTACTTCAAGGTCATAGGCAGGTGTAGCAGTTACCTGCTACCTCACTAAGGGTGGTGTTTCAAGGTCATAGCTAGAGCAGCTACCTACTACATACATATAGATGAGCAATGAGCTTACATCACATCCACAGGCAGCAGACAGAGAGAGAAAGATACCGGGGCTGGCATGGGCTTTTGAAACCTCAAGTCACACCCCCAGTGACATACTTCCCCTAACAAAGCCACACCTCCTAATCCTTCCCAAAAGAGTTTGACCACACAGACATGTACAGTCACATAGACACATAGACACATAGATGCAGACACATAGACACACACACACACACACACACACACACACACAATACATAAATGTAATTTTAAAATTTAAAGATACATATATTGTGGTGGTTTGAATGACAGTGGCCCCCATAGGCTCATATGCAAAATTACACACACAATAAATAAATAAATAAACAAATAAATAAATGTAATTTTAAAATTCATTTACATATACATACACACACACACACACAATGATGGTTTGAATGACAGTGGCCCCCATGGGCTCATATGTTTGAAACTCTGGTCTCCAGTTGGTAGAACTGTTTTGGAAAGGATTAGGAGGTATGGCCCTGTTGGAGGAAGTGTGTCACTGGGGGTTGATTTTGAGGTTTCAAAAGCCCACACCAGGCCCTGTATATGTGAGTCTCTCTCTCTACCTGCTGCTGTGGATAAGATGTAGACTCTCATCTACTGCTCCAGGGCCATGCCTGCCTGCTGCCATTCTCTCTGCCATGATGTTCATGGACTCAATCTCTGGAAACATAGGCACTCTCCCAATTAAATGTTCTCTGCCTTGGTCATGGTCTCTTGATAGCAATAGAAACCTAAGTAAGACAGATATATGAAGCAATGTTCAATTTAGCCATTTATTATTAGTGTTTGCTACCCTCAATGTATATATCTTTGAGACATCATGCTGTGTGCCATAGACATATACAACTTCATTTTTTTGAGGATTTGTTTAATAGGGTTGGGGTTGTAGCTCAGTTGGTAGAGCCTAGGATACACAAGACTCCGGGTTTGATCCTCAGCAACGCATAAAACCAAACAAACAAAAATCCAGTTACAATAAAACCAAAACAAAAAAAAGCAACTGTATAGAACATTTAGGAAGGCTTGTTTATTATTTTATGTGTATGAGTGTTTTCCCTATGTTTGTCCATGCACCATGCAAGTGCGTTTGGTGGTCAGAAGAGGGCATAGGATCCCCTGGGTCTGGTGTTATGAAGTGCTGTAAACTACTACGTGGGGTCTGGGAATCAAACCTGGGTCCTCTGGAGGATCCACTAGTGCTCTTAGCTGTTGAGCCATCTCTCCAGCCCCGATTTATTTATTTTTGAAACACAAATAACACAGTTTTAAGAAATATTCCTTCATTTACTTTTGTGTATGTGTGTGCCTTTGTGAAAGTCTGCTAGATGTATGCAGGTCTCTACAGAAGCCAGAGGAAGCTGTGGGATTTGTGGAGGCTCACAGAAGTTATCTGGTGAGACCTTACTCATGGTCAGAGAATCTGAGCTTGCTTTACCCAGCAGGGCTATGTAAGGAGATGATTTGGCCAGGGGCGTGTTTTCCAGGTGTTTGGAAGGGTCTACACTTGACTGTCCGGTGTGCTTTGATCTTGCAAGGGGGAGGTCTTTTGTCTCTCCCCTTGGCATATTATAAAAAGCCTTTTTGAAGAAATCTTTGGGCTGTTGGGTATTGACCCAGGGCCTCCTGAAGCTATCCTGTGTCTCTGTCTTTCCCCTCATCATCTAGGTCCATTTTTCTACCTAACATTTTCTCATTCCTCTCTTCTCCACTCAAGAACCCTTTGATAGGTGAGAGCAGGTTGGAGCTAGACTCCCACAGGGAGAACTTTTGGTTCTGGAGTTTCAGGCCATTGTGAGCTGCCTGGTGAGGATGCTCTGGAATAACATCAAATGCTCTAAACTGCTGAGCCATCTCTCTAACTTCAACGCAACTTGAAAGTGTCGGCTGAGGATATAGCTTAGTGGTAGAGTTCTTGCCTATGTGTGAGGTCCTAGGTTCAATCCCCAATACTAGGGCTGGGGGCGTTTAAAACGTACACACCTAGAGGTTGTGTACCCATGTGTCAGTGTGACCCAACCAGTGGAAGGGCAGTTAGAAAAACTGTGTACAGTGTGTGTGTGTGTGTGTGCGCTCGTGCGTGCTTGCGTGTGTGTGTGTGTGTGTGTGTGTGTGTGTGTGTGTGTGAGAGACAAAGTTTCTTAGAGTAGCCTTGACTGTCCTGCAACTAGCTCTGTGGACCAGCCTGGCTTTAAACTCTCAGAGATTTGCCTGCCTCTGTCTCTCAAGTCTTGGGATTAAAGGTGTGTGCCATCATGTCCAACTGGTTTTAGACATTGAATAGCTTCCTGACACAAAAAGTGACTCTTTCACCACAGTTACCAATGCATTGTAGGAAAGGAACTTGTAAGTATCTGACTCCTATTTAGAATTACAGCAACCACAAGATGTTGAACAAAGAAAAGAAGGAACTTTTCTTAACTTGGTGAAGGTTTGATCCTAGAGCTTGGCAGCGTGCGATTCCAGGGCGTGTGATCTCTTTATGCTCAGGAAGAAATGTCCGCCCACTTCTGCAGTTGACCTTCACACCACCTGACATTGCTAACTGGTCAGTGCTACTTAGATGAAAACCGGAAGTAAAGAAAATGAATTGTGATTACTTACAGGTGGCGTGGTTTTCGTTGTCTTAAACACGGGGATTTTAAAACAGTACAGAATGGAAAACAGAAACAGGATCTGGTTCTTTTCATTTTCCTTTTTTCTCAGATAGGTGGCATGCCTGGTACCCCAGGCTAACCTCTAACATTTGTATATTTAGCCAAGATGGTCTTGATTCTCTGGTCCTCCTGCCTTTCCCTCCTGAGTGCTGGAATGACAGTGTAAGCCATCCTGCATCTTCAGTCTCTCAGATAGACGATGTTCTACTTTTTCTTTTTCTTTTTCTTTTAGATTTATTTATTTTACTTTATGTGTACGAGTCCTTTGCCTGCATGCATGTGCGACATGTGTGTGGCTGGTGCCCAAAGAGGTCAAAAGAGGGTGATTGTGAACCGCCGTGTGAACCCAGGTCCTCTGGAAAAGGAACAAGTGCTCTTAAGCACTGAGCCATCTCTCCAGCTCCAATGTTCTACTTTTGCCTTTGGGGACATTCATGCTCCAAAAGACTTTCATAGTTATATGCTTGTATGCTTTCTTAGCTGTGTCAGAATCTATAACAAGTGTAATATCTAGGACCTCCCAGGCCCCTTTGGCATTTCCACCACTGATCTCACCGCTGTGTGTAATGTAGACATATAGCATTTGTTGGCTTTATACACTACACACTCAGTTCTAGATGGCTGTATTAGGTTACTGGGTCCGCTGTAACTAAGAACTGTAGCCCGGATGACTTAAACAACAGGAATTTATTGTCTCATAGTTTTAGAGGCTAGATGTCAGAGGTCAAGATGTGTTGGTCAGCTCCCTCTGAGAGCTGTGAGGTAGACTGTACGCCTCTGGGCTAGCTTTGGTGGTTTGTTGCTCCTCGACTGATAGACACACGGCTTTGGTCTCTGCTCTCATGGCCAGATGACAATCTTCCCGTGTGTGTGTATCTGTATCCAAATCTCACTCTTTTATGAAGACGCCAGTCCTGTTGGGCTAGAGGCCCACTCTCCTCCAATTCGACTTCAGTACAACTAATGACATTTGCATCAACTCCATTTCCTATGAAGGTCACATTCTGACATCCTGGCATTCAGCAGTTCACAATCCAGCCCTTACAGCGGCCTTCCCAGAGCGTTCCCATGTCTCTTGTTAGTTCTTGGAATTCACGGTTCTTTATATTTTCTACAGATTCTCCAGGTATGGTTTTATTTGTGTGTGTACATGGGTGTCATGAATACATGCTTGGAATTAAGAGGCAAACACTGGGTTCTTTTCTATGATTCACCACTATACATACACACACACATATATTTTTTTGAGATTTAATTATTTTTATGCATGTGTATGAGTGTTTTCCTGCATGCATGCATGTATGTAATATGTGTGCCTGATGCCCTCAGAGTACAGAAGAGGGCATTGGATCTCCTGAAACTGGAGTTGCAGCCTGTTTTGAGCTGCGACATGGGTGCTGGGAATTGAACCTGGGTTCCCTGCAAGAGCAGCCAGTGCTCTAACTGCTGAGTCACTTCCTCAGTCTTCCAATATTTATTTATTTATTTGTGCATTTATTTATTTATTTATTCATTTATTTATTGACGCAGGGTCTTTGTATAGGTAGCCCTGGCTAGCCTAGAAACTCTCTATGTAGACCACGTTGGCCTCAAGTTCTTAGAGCTCTGTGTCTGCCACCTGAGTGCTGGTATCAAAGGCATGTGCCAGCCACCCCCGGCTCTTCCACCTGTTACTGAAGCTGGAGCTTGTTGAGTTGGCTTGCCTGGCTGGCCACTGAGGGCCTGGGATCTACCTGTCTCTGCGGACCCAGCACTGGGGTTGCAGGCATATGCCGCCACACCGGCTTTTATGTGGGTGATGGGGATCTGAACTCAGGCCCTTATGTTCACACAGTCAGCGCTTTATCTGCTGAGTCATCTCCCCAGTCCCAGGTAGGATTTTAGAAGAGAGAGCTGACGACCTACATGAAGAAGTCATCTTGCCAGATACTCGATTATACCTCCCTCTCCTTTTCTCGATCACTCCACATCTCCTCAGTTTACTATATCATTGTTTTGGCTTAAATCAGCAAGCAGTGTTGAAATGACTAGGAATTCATAAATATTAATTTGAGCTGAGATGTGTTCCGTGGAGTAATGATGCTCTAAAGCTGTTTTGTTTGTTTTTGTATTGTATCACAGATGTATTTTTATTTGGAACTCTGATTTACCTAATTAAGGTTTTCCTCTAACTCGGGAGCAGAGATCTTCCAAGCCTTCCGCTTAGGTGCTCTCCCCTTTGATGCCTGCTTGGACTTTTTCGCGTCTTTGGCAGCCCCGAGAGCTGCTCTCGCTGAGCTTTCCTAACTTCTGGTTTCTGATTCCTCTTGGCCATCATATCTGCAAGAGATGCACCGGTGATGGCCTGATGCACTTTGACTGTGTGGAGGCTTCTTTTCTTTGGAATTTCGTCCGACTGCTCTTTTTTCTTTTCTTTTCTTTTTTTTTTTTTTTTTTCTGTAGTGGACAGTCTGGTTTTACCTGCTGAGAATTCCTCAGCAGTTTAAATGCCAGTTTAAAAGGCCGAGGAACTCGCACTCACATTTTGCCTTAAAAAATTGGAAAATCAGGGCTGAAGAGATGGCTCAAAGGTTAAGAGTTCAATTCCCAGGAACCACATGGTGGTTCACAACCATCTGAAATGAGATCTGGTGCCCTCTTCTGGCCTGCAGGTACACATGCAGACAGAACACTGTATACATAATAAATAAATCTTTTAAAAAAAGAAAAGAAAGAAAGAAAAGAAATTGGAAAACCTTCCCGTTAGTCATGGTGTAGCCCTGCCCTTGGTCTGGGTGGATCTTGTGTCTGCTGAAAACTTAACGGTGAGGGCTGCTCACTAGTGAGAGGAAAGACCTCAAAGAGGAAGAAAAAGTCATGGGAAACCACCTTATAGGGCGATGGGAGAGAGATTAACGTGAGTACACTGTAATTCTCCCACTTCAGCAGCTTCTGTGTCTTTAGAGCTGTGTACCCAACACCATAATTGATTTTTTCTGAAGATTAGCCTTATTTCTCTTCAAGTTATGCCCTATAAGATCTGTGGAACATTTGTTCAGGTTAGTTTCTCTGGTGACTTAAATGGGAATGGTCCCCATAGGCTCATATCTTGGTCCCCAGTTGGTGGAACTCTTTGGGAATTATTTGAAGGTTTGGCCTTGTTAGAGGAGGTGTATCACTGGGGGTGGGCTTTGGGGTTTAACAAATCCAGCCATTCCGACTTAGTTCTCTCACTATCTCTGCCTCACGCTTGTGGGCCGATGTAAGGTCTAGCTGACTTGTTGCCAAGTTTCCTGCTGTGATTGTCATTTTAACCCTCTGGAACTGTGAGCCCCCTGAAGCAGGCTTCCTTTTGGGCCACCATCCAGCTCCCAAATCATGACACAGAGACTTATTACCAATTATGAATGCTCGGCCTTATCTTATGCCTATTCCACTAGCTTTTATAACTTAATTTAACCTGTTTTTCTTCATCTACATTTTGCCCCGAGGGCTTTTCACCTTTCTTTCATTCTGTATGTCCTACTTTCCTGCTTCTTCCATGTCTGTCTGTCTGGCAGCTGGTGTCTTCCTCTCTTTCTCATTTTCTCTTCTCTCTCTCTGGAGCCTAGATTTCTCCTCCTACTTATTCTCTCTGCCTGCTAGCCCTGCCTATCCCTCCTCTGTCTAGCTATTGGCCATTCAGCTTTTTATTAGACCAATCAGATGCCTTAGGCAGGCAAGATAAAACAGTAACATATCTTTACAGAATTAAACAAATGTAACACATCTTTGCATAGTTAAAGTAATATTCCACAGTAGCCCCCACATTAAATACTTTCTTTTATAGGTTGCCTTGGACATGGTGTTTTGTCATGGCAATAGAAAACTAACCAAACCAGCTTCCAAATGCCTAAGCACGTCAGATACTTCATTAGTGTCTTGCCTGGGGACTGTCTATCGTAGGGTGTACTTTCTCCCAATCTAGTCAGGGCACGTGGTGCTGATTTGACCTTCTGGCCTCAAATGACGCTCTTGTCCAGTCTCTCCTGTGTGGTGAAATTACAGGTATATGACACCAGCCCCAGTTTCCTCTCACCCTTATTAATACCTGAGATGTTATAGAATTCTAGGTTAAGTCCAGTGGTGCACACCTTTAATCCCAGCATTCAGGAGGTAGAGGTGGGCAGATCTCTGTGAGTGTGAGGCCAGCCTGGTCTACAGAGTGAGATCCAGGACAGGCACCAAAACTACACAGAGAAACCCTGTCTCAAAAAACAAAAACAAACAAACAAACAAAAAATAAGGAATTCTAGGTTAGTAATTGTTTTGCCCAGGTAAAAATGTTTATTTTATGTATATGTGAAGGTGTGTTCACTTCTGTGTATGTTTGTGTATGTGTGTGCAGTGCCTGTGAAGGCCAAAAGAGGGTGTCAGATCCCCTGGCCCTGGAGTTACAGACGGTCGTGAGGCACCGTGTGGGCACTGAGAACTGAACCTGGGTCCTCTGGAAGAGCAGCCAGTGCTCTGATCTTTTGAGCATCTCTCTAGCCCCTGGAAGCTGTTGTGGCTCTTAAAAGAGCCAGCGCCATGTTTTCCTGTATTGCGATGCCATTCTCTTCCTGTTCCATTTTTATTCTCTTTCTGAAAGATTTTAAGCCCTGTGTTCCTCCCTTGTTATGAGATTACAGAAAGACGCATCTTCGGTGTGGTTCTTTTTCACCATGGTGGCTAGAGCCCACTACTCAGTCTGGAAAGCCTTGTTTAATTCTAGAAACTTTTGTTGCATTTATTTTGTAATTAATTCCATATCCATTCATTTCCTTTTCTCATATATCCTCTTTTCTCCCTTTCAGATCCTTTATTACTCAGACATTGAACTGCTTGGCATGATTTTTTAATTTCCTTAATTCCTGTCTCTGCCTCTCTGATTCTTGGCATTTCTTCCCTGATTTGTTTGTAGCATATGACCACAATTTATTCCTCTTGGAACTGTCTCTGTGGAAATTCCCCAGGGCCTCATTGCAAGGGAGCTCTCCAGGGAGGTCTGCATCGCTCCTGCTGGTGCTGGGTTCTGTCATCCCCAGACCACTTGGAAATTCTTGCCATGTTGATTTTAGGAAGAGGAGATGCTAAAGCTTTCAATGGTGACTAAAACAGGGACTTCAGGCAAAAGTATTAAAAACATAGTTTGAGGTTATGAATTCAAATATTCAAAAGGAGAGAGAGAGAGAGAGAGAGAGAGAGAGAGAGAGAGAGAGAGAGAGAGAGAGAGAGAGAGAGATTCAGCAGGCACCTAGTTTGCAAATAATTTCTTTTGCAGAAATTGCAGAACATGAGTGGCAGCGCTTTAAAGCTCTTAGTTGTCTTAGTTGCCAATATAGGGGTTCCAGCCTCATGTAGGGACTTTCTATTCGATTTCTAACTTTGAGGAAGACCTTCATGTTGTTTCCTATGGTACAATGGCACCCTGTGAGGCCACCATGCTCAAGCTCAATGCTCAGCTGCCTCTAGGAGTATCAGCTATCACTTGCATTGGTCTTTAGACCATGTTTACTTTCTTGTTAACTCAAGAACATATTTTTTTAAATGCCCATTAGTGTCATCCCAGTACTTGGAAGCCTGAAGTGGGAGTATCACTTGATCCATCTCAGAAAACCAAACCAAGTCAAATCCTCCATGAGGCAAAAAGATGTAAGAGCCAGGCATGGTGGTGCACACCTTTAATTCCAGCACTCAGGAGGTAGAGACAGGTGGATCTCTGAGCTTGAAGCCAGCCTGGTCTACAAAATGAGTTCCAGGACAGCCAGGGCTACACAGAGAAACCCTGTCTTGAAAAACAAAAACAAAACAAAAATAGAGTTTAAAGTATCAATTGTAAAAAAGAGAATAAATGTCATGTATGCTGATTATAGTATTTAGAGAGGTACCCTGGTCTCAAGGTTGGACACAGGCTTGATTCTAGGGTGCCCCCCTTTCCCTTCCCTCTTTCTTTTGTCATTTTGGCATCTATTAAATTGGAACGCTTTGCTGTAGCTATAGTCAGGTAGTACTCACATTGTATTTGTCATACTTCCTCATGAGCATCAAAACTTAAAAATGAATGCCAGAGGCTTGAAAGAAAATTCCAGAGGGAGAAGAGGGCTATCTTTAGTATTTTAGGAAATGCTGCATCACCAAAGACTTAACATGTGGACATCTGAATAAAAAATGTGAATCACTGAGAACTAGTCTTTGGGGGATAGGGATGTAGCTCAGTTGGCAGAGTGACTGGCTAGCATGCAAAAGGACACCACAGAAGCTAGGCATGGTGGCACACCTCTGTAATCCCAGCATTTAGGAGTGCAAGGAGGAGG
This sequence comes from Peromyscus californicus insignis, assembly GCF_007827085.1. Taxonomy (NCBI): domain Eukaryota; kingdom Metazoa; phylum Chordata; class Mammalia; order Rodentia; family Cricetidae; genus Peromyscus; species Peromyscus californicus. The sequence continues at coordinate 139,154,003 of NW_026294584.1, forward strand.
ACCAGAACTTCAAGGTCATTCTTGGCTACATATGTTTGAAGCCAGCATGGACTATAAGAGCCTCTGTTTAAAAAAAAAAAAAAAAAAAAAGCCTCTGAATGTAAAGTTGTAGGTGTTCCATTATTATGTTATTTTCTATTTTCCTTTGTATGAATGCCCAAAGATGAGATAAAATTTACACTGCAGACAAACCCAAGTTCTCAATAAATGTAAAATAAAAATTCTAAGGCTAAGAAAATGCATCATATTTATAATCACATTTATAACTGCTTTTTAAAATGTGGGGCATAAAATAATGTTGAGTTTCACAGTTGATGTCTAGGAAAGGGATACTATTGGAAGAAAGAAGAAAATTCTTTAAATATTAAGAAGGAAAAGTGGCACGGTGGTGGTGGTGGTGGTGGTGGCGGCGGCCGTGGCGGCGGCGGCGCACGCCTTTAATCCCAGCACTTGGGAGGCAGAGGCAGGCTTGTATCTATGAGTTTGAGGCCAGCCTGGTCTACAGAGAGAGTTCCAGGACAGCCAGGGCTACATAGTGAGATGTTGTACACACACACACACACACACACACACACACACACACACACACACACACACACCAAAAAAAAAAGGAAAAATCTATTCCTTAATGAATTTTTGGAGGTAGGGTAAAGAGGAAAGGATGGGGCTAGCGAGAGATGGCTCAGTGGTTGAGAGCATACTGCTTTTGTAGAGGGTTTGGTTCCCAGCACTCACATACACTTAAAACCATCTGTATTTCAAGTTCCAGGGGCTACGTCCTCTTCTGGTCTCCAAGGGCACTAGGCATGCATACATGCAGGTAAAAATTTGTACCATAAAATAATAATAAATGAAAAAAACCTTTAAAAAAAAAAGAAAGAGAAAGTGAAAAAATTAAAAACAAAACAAAACAAAAACCCTCAAAAACAAACAAACAAACCCGAAAATAGCGACGTCTAGTTCAGTTCAGATTTCTGGGCTGGGTTAACTAAGTCGCTGTGGTTACCTAGAAGGAGCTGTTTAGCAATTTAGGAGAGGCTCCATTGAAAGACATTTGGCTTTACATTCTCAGGCAGGGAGGGTGACAGGGTGGCAGTCTAGCCAGGGAACCACGAATATGCACACAGGGCTGAACCAGGTGCTGTGGGCGGGAGCAGTAAGAGTGGCAGGAGCCTCCAGCTCAGCGACTGGTTGGCAGGCACCGTAAAAGCCCTAACTCAAGCACTGAGGCTGCCCTTGGAGTCTGAGCTGGACGTGAAACAAACCACTGTTGTATTGGCCAGTCAAGGAGTAGGAATGAATGAGAGGAGAACTGTGATTGGTCTAGTTGTAGGGGCGGTGCTGGAGGGACATGCCCCGCGTGGATTGGACCTAGAGAATTTACGTCATCCGAGAGGCGGGGTCCTCGCTAATAAAGCCGGGAGTCGGCGCTGCACCTGCAGTAAAGTTCCACCGCAGTTAGAGTTCCGGGTGGTGCGTGTGAGGCGGAGCTCGGCAGTTCCGTCTGCTTCATCCGCAGCGTCTCCCTGTCTGTCTCGTTGCATTCTCCAGAGAGGGACGGACTTCCTCTGTCAGAAAAATGTGAGTTGACTCTGGTCTAGGGTCCTCGACACCTCCTTACCGACTCTCCCTCCGCAGTGTCCAACTCTGCGGGACGGAAAATGGCGCATTGCAGCAGCTGCAGCGACGCCGGGAACCACCGGCTCGCGCCGCCCCCGGACCGGGCCACCCCGGGATGCGGGCAGCGCTCCATCCCGCACCAACTGCAGTTGGCACTCCTCTGCAGGGCAGGGGCGCGGGGGTCCCACGTTCGTTGCATCCTCTCCTCTTGTCTTTGTATCGTGGAAGCTCAAAGGGGAAGAAATGGGGGGGGGGGGAGGGTATAGATACAGACGGGAACTGGGAGACCCTGCTTGTTCGACAGAATCTCTCTTAAAGCCTGTGGGAAGACTTTTATAGGTGCACCTGTCCATTGGTAACTCGGGTTGCCCGCAGTCTCTGGGATTGTGCATGCCCCTCACCCAAAGTATGTTGTTCCTGCCTCATGGCTGTGAGCAAAGCTGCAGAAACTTACTTGCTAGTTCTGTGGCGCCTTGGGAGCAGCTCAGAAAGTCCCGGGGGACAGTGGCATGAGATCCTATGCAGCCGTTTTATAATCTTAAAGACATTATGCTAAGGTGCTTTCCAGTGGTCAAGTCCTAGCCAAGTATTGGAGGAGAAATAGGGAGAAGAGTGAATTCTTCATTTTATCCAAAACACATAATTTAGTCTTAGCTGACTTCAGCATCACCCCCTTCTGAAGATCTGTGACTAGATATATTAAGAACTTCCCTTCATGATCACATACACATAATGAAGGATTTCCTTTCTATTTATTGCCTGGTGCTAGATGTATTTGTGTGTGTGTGTGTATGCTTGCGTTCTCTCTCTCCCTCTCTCCTCCCTCCCTCCCTTATTTGGCTTTTCCAGACTGGGTTTCTCTGTGTAGGCCTGGCTGTCCCAGAACTCCCTCTGTAGACCAGGCTAGCCTCGCTCGAGATATGTATGCCCCTGCCTCCCGAGCTCTGGGATTAAAGGTGTGCACCACCACACTGGGCTTCTGTTGCTTCTCTTGATGATTGAAAATAAAATAAAAAAAGATTTACTTGTATTACATAAGGATTATAACTCCCTGGATAGGTTAATATGGAGTGTTTCTAGCTCCCAACAAGTAGTAAGTGAAGTGAGCCCTCTAAAAGCTTTACAGTCATTTCATCCTTTCTCTTTGAGTTCTGTGGTTTTAACATTCTGTGCGTTTTTGACAAGCCCATAGACTCCAGCTGTTTTTATTTGGGGAGGGGTCGTTAGCCACCTCACTCCAGGTGGTTTCATGTGCGCTGACTGAAGGGAGACAGAAAGCGTGATGGCTAGCGGGGAGTCACGAGGTCTCTGACCTTAGTCTTGTCATTGGTGCCACTGTCCTGGACTCCTTCCAACACTAGCTGCTACCAACTCATTGAAATCCCTGCCTTCAGCCTGAAACTAGACTGCTTAGCTAGCTCAATATCAGTGCAAGCCGTGTGGCTCCCATAGCTCTGCGTCTTCCTTTCCTCCCTCTGTGTCTAGGAAGGAAATGGGAAAGTGACTCCTTAAATGGAAGAAACCAGTGTAATCTGTTAATATGGCCTCTCTGAGGGGCTGTAACATCTTGTCTAAAAGAAAATTTCACTTCATTATGGAAAAGGAGATTCAAAGTATTAATTCTATTGTGATTAATCAAGGAATTTTCTTTTTTTGGCAACTTTGTGATGGTTTAACCTCTACCTTATTTATTCTTGGACTGCTCTGGCAAGGATGTTTTATGGAGTTTAAAAAAGTTTTATTCTCCATCAAATTTTAGATATCTCTCTTTGCCTTGCTTATGCAGCCTCCATCATAGCAGAAAAAAATCTTTTGTAGGTTTGATTCTGGGAGATTGTTATCTGGTGAATGTGAGAGAGAAGTTTATCTAAAAGACATCACATTTGCTGTGCATGTGGGCCCACGCCTTTAACCCCAGCACTTGGGAGGCAGAGGCAGGTGGATGTCAGTTTTAGGCTAGCTTGGTCTACATAGAGAGTTCCAGGACAGCTAGGGAACAGGACAGACCTGTCTCAAAAAAACAAAACAAAAAAATCCAACCCAACAACAACCCCCCCAAAAGAAACCAGCCAACCAAAAAACAAATCAAGACAAAAACAAACCCACTCTGGACTATTGCCTTCTAAGGCCGTGAGAACTCTTGGTCTTCAGTGGTACCAGAAGAGAGACAGTCCTCATATGCTGTGTAGTAGTGTGGTTCAAACTTTCTCTTCTGACACAGGAGCCTAGGAGAGTATCCTGAGACACTGCCAAGTCTGAAGAAGGGTGGGACAGAACATCTGTGCTGCATGCACACTGATTATTTCTAGCATTTTTACTTCTCGTCTGTGCTCTTGAAACAATTAATGTAATTGCTTTAGGCCCCAGATTCAATTTAAATGAAACCCCTATCTTCTCTGCCAAAAATAACGCAAATATCCCTGACTCACTGCATCTATACAGACTTTGCCTTTGGTGATTCTCCAAATTGTCTCTGAAGCGGCTGTAGTGTACCAGTTACAGTATAAAACATAATTGGTAACCAGACCCCCATAAGCAGGATCACTAGCCTGCCCCTTTTATATTCAAACCAGAGTTCAGTTGTCCTTACAGGTTAGTCTTTTCTACAAATTTCTCCTCTCCTGGCTTGGGTTTCCCCATTTTATTTCAGGTGAGGAGCTTCTAATGGCCAGGCAGATTCCATTTAGGTCAAGGCTGGTGTATTATTTGTCCCTGTGGCCATTTGCCAGAGGATGTGCTTGAGTTTGTGTCACAAGATAGCCCCAGTCAAGATCTCTTAACGGCACTGTGACCCTCATCCAAATGGTGGGAGATCTTTCATCCTTTGCTCCACATCTCTAAGCTGCACCTCAGCACTTGGGATTGCAGAGGAGCTAAACTACCTTCTGTTTGCATTCAACCTTGGCTTTGGCGGTGTAAGTGAGGATGCATGTGATTCTCCTCTTGTCTCAGTCACTTTGGGTACTGTTTGCTTCTCTCCACAGGTCTGCTCCAGCTCAGCCACCTGCTGAAGGAACAGAAGGGGCTGCCCCCGGTGGGGGTCCTCCTGGTCCTCCTCCTAATCTGACCAGTAATAGACGACTCCAGCAAACCCAGGCACAAGTGGAGGAGGTAGGCGCCTGGCCCACTCTATGAGAGTTTCCAAACCAAGAAGCTTAGAAACAGGAAGCATCATCTCCTCTGTTCTCTTTCTTAAAGGGAGAAAGAAAGGTTTTGACGGGCAAAGCATCCCTTGGATTCACAGGTCTTGGCTTGTGATCTCCCAGGTGTTGTTCATTTCCTCTGTCTCTAGTGGAGAAATCTCAGCAGCTCTGTTTCTGCAACCCCCTCAGGTGGTGGACATCATGCGTGTGAATGTGGACAAGGTCCTGGAGAGGGACCAGAAGCTGTCGGAGTTGGATGACCGAGCTGACGCCTTGCAGGCAGGAGCATCACAGTTTGAGAGCAGTGCTGCCAAGCTGAAAAGGAAGTACTGGTGGAAAAACTGCAAGGTGAGCTCCCCTACCCGCTCCGGCTTTTCCTGGTCCCACTTGTAGGAGGCAAGAAAACCACTAGCTCCCTTCTGAAATCTGGACGCCTCCTATCAAGGAAAATCATATCAATGCAGTACCTGTCTTGGCCACCAGGGTAGGCTAGAGGATTCAGACCCACAGAGAAAGCCCTATGTAGAGGAATTTAGAATTTAGACGAGTGAAGTACCTTTTTCCCAGAAATTCTCACCTGGCTCTTCCTCAGACCCCCAACAGCAAAACACTGGCTCAGTATATGTATTCAAATACCCACAACTTCTGTAAGTGCAGCAAACATGTCACAAGATTTGCCTTTCAGGCTGGAGAGCTGGCTCAGAGGTTAAGAGCACTGGCTGCTCTTTAAGAGGTCCTGAGTTCAAGTCCCAGCAACCACATAGTGGCTCACAACCATCTGTAGTGAGATCTGATGCCCTCTTCTAGTGTGCAGACAGAACACTGTGTACATAATAAATAAATAAAATCTTAAAAAAAAAAAGATTCGCCTTTCAATTGGAATTCCAAGAAAGAATGATCAGGCATCAGGAACTGAACAAAAATGAGGCTGAGGGTCCTCTGCTCCTCCTTTACGATCCTCTGAGAAGCAGAGGTCTGTGGGTGTCCTCACATCTCTAGTCCCGTTCCCCTTTTCCGCCCTAAGTCCCAGGACTCACGTTCTGTCCGTGTTTCCTCAGATGATGATTATGCTGGGAGCTATCTGTGCCATCATCGTGGTAGTTATTGTAAGTAAGTATCGCTGAGGTTGGATGGGGTGAAGAGGTGGGAAGGTCCTGGAGTCTTCTCCCAGCCCTGCCTGCCTGCCTGCCTGCCTGGGGAGTGGGGCTGCCCTGACTGAGGTATGGAGACTGCTGCTGTGGGACCATTGCCTGGTTTGTGCGGGAGGAAGGGCAAAGACAAGGAAATCCCTTGATGGACAAGCTTCTCCCTGCAAAGAATTGTGGGGAGATGGCCCCTTCGGCTGTGGAGTGGGGATGTGCTGTTTGTCACTGGCTTGGGTCCAAGGGAGACCTTGGGCTGGGGTACCTGTAACTGAGAGACCTGACTGTCTAGTAACGTGATGTAACTTGCCCTCTTGTTTTCTCCTGTCTCTTTTTCCTTCTTCGTCTGGGACTTCCTGATTCCTGTGTCCAGTCTACTTTTTTACTTGAGAATGTGCCATCCCTCCCTGTTCTCCATTGCCATCCAAGCTCATGTCTTTTTCTCTCGGTTTGCTCTCTCAACAAACTCCTCCATCTGCCTTTCTCCATTCAGCCCAGGCTTCTCCGCCATCCACACCTCCTTTTTTGTTGCATACGTTTGCACTCTCTTCCTTGACACTAGAAATGCTGCTCGTGGCACAGTCTTGAAGTCACTACCCAAAGAGCAATGGCTGGCACCTCCTCTTTACCCAGTTTTTGTGTATCCCAGAGCTTGAAAGAGTTGTGGCTAAGGGAAGAGGGGGAGGGGAATGGGAATGGCAGAGATGAAGTGTCTGAGAAGTTGGCATGGCTGAGGGAAGGAGAATGGTATTTGTGTCCATAGTGTCTCCTAGAAAGGCTGGCCTCAGCAGGAGGGGACCCAGACTGGTTGGGAAGTCGTAGCCTGCTGCCTGTTTTACACACACCACACACACACACACACACACACACACACACACACACACTAGTTGGTAACCACCACTACCTTGCTGCCCTCATTTGGAACTTTTCCCTCACACCAGGCCTGTCTCGGGTCCCAGAGGTCTGTTTAAAGGCCAATTTTGAATCCCTTTTAGAAAGTCCAACTTGTATTTTGTAGTTACTGCTTATCTGTCAGTCCAAGATTTTCTATGTCTTTGGGGAACTCTACAGCCTTTCACTCTGTTCTCTGGAGGCCTAGAAAACAAGTACTTCCTGGTTATAAAACAGCAGGAGACCGTTAGTTTCTCCTAGAAGCTCTCCCACTTTCTTCTGGCTAGAAGGAGCTGCTGTCTCCTCGTGTTTTTTGAAGCATTCTGTGTTCATGAGGGCACCAAATAATCCCAGTGAATCGGCTTTGAAGATAGCAGACTTTCGGGAACATGCCTCTTGCCGTTTCGTTAATGAAGTCCCTCCCTCGACCTCCCTTGCTGTTGATAATGGGAAATGGGTGTGAAACGGTGAGACCCCCAGGCTCCCACAGAACCCCTTCTTCCACACCACTCCCATGTTCTTGCCTGAGATAGGGATGAGGCAGGAGGACCTTTACAGATTTACACAAGTCCAGCAAACCAAACCCCGCAGCTCAGTCTTGGGGGGGAGGGGTGCCAGCCTGTGACAGGTGTGCTGTGCCCTGCTGTGCCAGCGTGGGGCCTTGCATCTGGAGCTGTCTGCTGCTCCTCCTCCAGTCCCTTCTCTGGAGCCGTCCTCACCCATCTGAATTCTGCATCACCTCCTTTCTTTACTCCCTTGCATGCTCTGTGTGTATAGACGCTGAAACCTGAGGATGGGCGCTGCTCGGTCTGTCTTGGGAGCCGCTGCTGAGCCTCATGATAGGATGCTGCATGCGATAAACCCAGGTGCTAGTGGAGGAGAGCAGGAGGGGGGATTTAGACCTTCTTTACTTCTATCCTCGGGTCCACAAGCAGGAAGAGGCTGGGGCCGTGCTAGCCTGGGGTGCCCACTTTGCACGCAGCAGCATTTCATTCTGCAAAACCATCCTTCTTTTCCCGTTGCCCATTTCCCACATTCCCTTCGTCCTGCCTCGAGGCAGGACTGAAGAGCTGGAAGAAAGCGGTCAGTGTCCTCTCCCAACGTTCCTCTCGAAGGTCTCCACTATCCTCTGGGCTTCTCTTTGCCTAATGCAGGGGGGTCACCGCCGGAGAAGAACCAACACTGTCCTCGATGTACTCCGAGCCTGGAGCAAATTTACCCTGTTGGCCCACCCGGCCCTAGCACGGGAATTCTTCTGGGTTTCTGTCCCTCTAAGGCTTACCAGGTGTAGTTGGTTCTGTTCTTTTGGGGTGTTTGCCCTTCTACTTTCTTTTTTACCCCACCCTGAACCCTCTTCTACGTCTTTGCAGTCTCCTTTCCTTCCCACAGCCCATGTGCATGAGCAAATATGCACCTAAACCCTGGGACTTTGCAGCCAGTTGAAGCCAAGCTTCCCACATCCCCTTCTTTGGTTTGCCATGGGACGATGTGGGCTTTCCATTGTGTCTGTCATCCCCTCTGTCTGTTTCCTAACCCAGTCTCATAGTTTATGTATAGAGTAGTAAGAGTTGTATTTCCACCAAAGGCATGTGACATATCTACCAATTTCATGTATTCTCAACGAAGGCGAAAAATACAGATTCCTACCACAACATGGGCTTGGTTGTTCCTTGGGTTGTTGTGCTGGGGACGGGGAGAAGAGGGTGTCATCCTAGGTTGGCTGTAGGCCAGAAGGGCTGACTGGTGTGTGTTCATTGGTCTTCCTGGAAATTCAAGTCTCTCTTGACAGAGGAAGTGGTCTGTGCCCTTAGCCTTCGTACCTGAAGCACCCAACCCTTGCAGGTGCCGCTGAGAGGAAGTGATGACAGGAAGCTGAGTGGGCACCTCAGACTGGCAAACAGCTGCAGGCTTTCTCAGGCCTCCCCCAGTGGCCTCGACATGAGGCTTCTAGCCCATACCTCCTTTTTCTCACCCTCAGGCGTAGTTTGCCCCTCCCCTTTAATTTTGATTTTCGGTTTTTTGGTTTTCAAGACAGGGGTTTCCAGTGAGTACCACCGAGCTTGTCTCATAAACGCATTCTCCAGACTAACATCTTCTGAACATCAAGCTTGCTCTGAGAGCTATTCCTGTGCTTTTTAAGCATGTGAGTGTGTGCCTGTAGGTGTGTATTTATACCACATGTGTGCCTGCAGGTGTGTATTTACACCACATGTGTGCCTGGCACCTGGAAGAGGCATCAGATCCCATGGAACTGGATTTACAGATGGTGTGAGCCACCATGTAGGTGCTGGGAAGCAAACCCAGAAACTTTGCAAGAGCAACCAGTGCTTGTAACTACGGAGCCATCTCTCCAGCCCCTCCACCACCTCCTTTTAAGATACTGCTCTCGGGCTTCTAAGCCCAGGGATTTTTTTTTTCTTTTTTATGTTTTCAAGACAGGGTTTCTCTGTGTAACAGCCCTGGCCGTCCTGAAACTAGTTCCGTAGACCAGGCTGGCCTCAAATGCATAGAGATCTGCCTGCTTCTGCCTCCCCAGTGCTGGGCTTAAAGGTGTGTGCCACCACTGCCTGGCAGCCCAGGGGATTTTTATTGTTTTTTCAAGACAGGGTTTCTCTATGTGGAGCCCTTGCTGTCTTGGAACTCACTCTGTAGATGAGGCTGGCTTCGAACTTGGAGATCTGCCTGCCTCTGCCTCTTTAGTGCTGGGATTAAGTACATACACCACACTCCTGTTTTATTTATTTAATTTTATTTAGGGCTGGAAAGTTGGCTCAGGGGTTAAGAGCACTTGTTGCTATTACAGAGGACCCAGGCTTGATTTGCAGCACCCATATGATGGTTCACAACCACCTGTAACTCCAGTCCCAGGGGACCTGATGTTCTCTCCTGGTACCAGGCATTCAGGAGGTGCACATACACATAAAACAATAAATCTGAAAAGGACTTTCAGAGGACCTGGTTTCTGTAAGATATATTTGTTTTTATTTTATGTGTATACTTGTTCTTCCTGCATGTATATCTGGGTACCACATGCATACCTGGTGTCCAAGGAGGTCAGAAGAAGTTATAGAATAAGTTATAGATGGTAATGAGCTGCCATGTGGATGCCGGGAGCCAAGTCCAGGTCCTCTGGAAGAGCAGTCGGTGCTCTTAGCCAGGGAGCTATCCCATTAGGCCATACAGTTTTAGTTAATATAAGCCTATGTGTGTTTACATGGATCTGAGCAGCTGTGGACTGAGGGGAACACAGAAGAACTTTCCAGCTACTTCCCTGTTTTATTTTTTTGATAATAGACTTCATAATCCAGTTTTTATATGCTGAGTTGTACTGTATCCACAGCATACTTCGTAGAAATGAGCACAAGAAGCCTCTCCTGTGGCTGAGGGAATATAGTCTGAGAATCACAAAACTCCTGGCAGTTGTCTGAAGGATCAGGGCTTTCAGTTCTGATTGTACAACGGGGGTGTAGCCCTGGCAGGCCTCTGAGGGCCTCTGCTTCAGATCTTGAAACTGCAAGTTGGAGCAGCTAGGGATGGGGACCCAGGGATCTGTTGGACCAGCAGGGAGGGGGACAAAGTAGAAAAGCTTCGCTCTGTAGACATGAAGTGTTTTTATTTTGACAGCGTTAAGAGTTTGTGAGTGGTGGCTAGTCCCTCCTCTCCTCCCCCTTCCCTTCACTGGCCTGAATTGGACTTTCAACACCTCACTTTAAACATGGCCGTCAGTGTTAGCTTCCACTCAGATAGTTCTGCCCTCCGCTGTTATCTCCCTGCTCATTAGCCCAGGGTCTTCTCACAGTGAAAGAAGGCAGAGGCCTGTCAGACCACTACCACCACCTCACTCCTGTATGTGGTGCCTCCTTCAGACCTTTTTCAGTCCCACACTTCGGCACAGGATCCTTTCAGTAGCTAGAACATGGGTACTCTGCTTTTCACCCGCCAGCCGGGGAGGAGGCTGAGGGTGAGAGCCACCCAGGCCTTTGGAATTTGCCCCACGTGAGTGCCAGATATTGGTGAAATTATTAAGGCCACTCCACGTAGTTAAAAAGATTTATTTAGTGGGTAACTTACAAATAAAGGGATAGGTAGGTCGCGGGGTCTGGGGAAGGTGTATCGCAGTCCAGCGGTGTTCTCTGGAGCTCTGCTCGGTCCACCTCCACCGTCCAGGGTCCCGGCACAGAGAGAGAGCGCTGGCCCATCTGGATCTCGGGTCTTCAGGGTCCTCCCTTGGCCCCGCCTTGTAGGCGTGACAGTTACCAAAGCCTCAATGGGTGTGGGAACTTCCAGATCAAAGCTGGAATGGCTACCTACTACCTACTACACTTTTTCAGTCCCACACCTCAGCACAGGATCCTTTCAGTAGCTAGAACATGGGTACTCTGCTTTTCACTTGGAGGCAAGACAGCGGCTACCCAGAGTGTCTCATAGTCTTGGTGGACCTTGGCAAGGAAGCTGAGAAAAAAATAGAACAAGATTGGTTTCAAATGGGGTAATTCCCAAAGCAGGCATTGGGAACACAGTGGAAACATCTGGAACTCGGCCCCTGGGGCTTCCTCCCTGGTTTGGATGGGCAGGTACTTAGGAGTAGGCTGATCTACAGACTCACCTTGCCGTCTCTGAAGCCTCAGAAACAACAGGGCGAGAAGGAAGAGGATGCTGCCGCAGATGACTCCAAAGGCTGTTCTCTGCTCTGTGGGGAGAGTGAGCAGAGCGGCACATGCTGAGCCCTCACCCTAGAGCACCCCTCCGCTTAGGAGGCGAGCTCTGGGGTGGGTGCTTGTGAACCCTCACTGGAGGCCCTGGGCCCATGCAGGCAGCAGCACCTGCGCTGTTCCAGACCGCCACATCTGTGTGTTACTGTCCTTCCTGCCTCATCTCACATCGTTCTGAGACAGGCTCTCCCTGGCATCCAGACTTTGAACTTGGACTCCTGCTGCGGCCTTCTAGTGCCGTGATTACGGGCACACACCACTATGCCCCTTTCCACCTCGGACATCTGAAAAGGTTTTCAAAAGAGACTGAGGTTGTACTAGCGACGAACGGCAAATAGCTGGGGAATGATGTGAACTAAAACAAAACTTTAGTTTTGGGGAAGCTCATAGTCTGCTGAGCAACCAAATGATGTTCTGGACTCTCAGGTACTTTCATTTTGAGGTGCATATCCTCTCCTGCTTAAAACTGCAACATTCGCCGGGCGGTGGTGGCACACGCCTTTAATCCCAGCACTCGGGAGGCAGAGCCAGGCGGATATCTGTGAGTTTGAGGCCAGCCTGGTCTCCAAAGCGAGTTCCAGGAAAGGCGCAAAGCTACACAGAGAAACCCTGTCTCGAAAAAACAAAAACAAAAAAAAACAACAACAACAAAAAAAAACTGCAACATTCTGTGGCCTTTGGGATGAAGTTCTAGTGTGTGGCCCATTGAGATTATAGGGGGCAAACTTGTAAGGACATTCAGCTTGCCTGCTGGTTACATTTTCCCTTTCACTATTTACTGGTTGAGAACCTTGGGCAAACTGTTCAGTGTCTGCAAATACCAGCTTACTCATCTGTAAGATGAGTGCTGGTCATGGTGATGGTATCTGTAGTCCCAGCTCTTTAGGAGGCTGAGTAGGAGGATTGCTTGGGCAGAGGAGTTTGAGACTGGCCTGAATAACAGTAAGACCCATTTCCAAGAATAAATAGGTGTAATGTGTGACGCCCTACTTAAAAGTTGAGTACATTGGAGGTGGAGAGTTGCCTAAGCAGATAAGAGCTCTTGTTGCTCTTGTAGAGGACTTGGGGTTCCATTCCCAGCATCCACATGGTGGCTGACAACCAGGTGTAACTCCAGTTCCCGAGGGTCTGATGCCCACTTCTGGCATCACTGAGCACTGCATGCACGTGGTTCACTTATATTCAGGCAAAACACCCAAACACATCAAATATTAAAATCAGTCTAGAGAGCTGAGTTTACAGTGTTTGGTCACATAAATGTGCAGATGTAACTACCTTGAAATGTCATCGCCTCTCTCCCTGTCTCTCATACACCCTCGGCTACCGGGCTATCGTCGTGTTCCCTCAGTTCTCTGCAGGCTATTGGACAATCTGACTTTCACATGGACTGTGCTCCGGTCTTCAGGGCTCCCTTCCTGCTGAACTACCTAACTGGGCTCAAGTGCTGTTCTGGCTCTTCTTCCCTGCCTGCTCACTTTGTCTCTCCAGCTGTACTAAGCTCCTAGTGGAAAGGAGCAGCACCCTGCCCCCAGCCCCCTGGACCCCCCCTCCAGCCCAAGCTTGTTATTTGGAGGCTGAGGATTTGTAGTGGTAGAGGTGCCACTCCGGGAAAGGTAAGTCAGGAGTGTGGAGGCTAACGGAGCAAGTGCGTGGGCATCAGCACACGGCTGAAGAGGACCTGGAAGTGGAGGACGTACAGAGGAAGAGATGGGACACCCCAGTACCTGTGTCGGGGAAAACCCTCATGCTGACTCGGAGGGGCTCCTCCAGGGAGACGTGGCTAACTTGGCAGATGTAAGTGGCGCCTGTGGGGACAGGCTCAGCCATCACCGTGGAAGAGATGCTGTAGGTTCCCATCATGCTTTGCCTGAGGCTGGAGAAGGTGGCACCAGAGACTTGGGCTGGAATTCCACCCGGGTCCTCTCGAATCCATGTCACCACCACATCCAGAGGGTAATAGCCCGTGACACTGCAGATGAGGGAGGGTGGCAGATCCTTGTTTGCCAAGTTCAGTTGTACTTTGGGGGGAGCTGGAGAAATGAATGAGGAGTAGGATTGTAGAGGCATCTGATTAGGGCCTGCAGAGGAGCCTGAAGCCTCTCTGAGGGTGAAGGTAGTTTGCGGAGTTGGAAACTTGTCAGTGTTCCAAGGGGTTCAGGTAAGGGTCTACCTGGATGCAAGTCATAAAGGGTGCACTTTCTGGAAAGTCAGTGACAGGCCAGCATGCTTTTTTTCTTTTTTAAAATAGAGCTAAGAATTCAACCTAGGGTCTTACATGTACTAGCAAGTGCTGGACCACAGAGCCACACCCTCTGCCCCTTGGTTTGCTCCTTATCACCCCTGCAAGCCAGTGATTGCACATTGTGATTGAACAGTTCCCTCTGCCTGCCCTTGATTGGCTGCTGCCCCCCAGGAGTATTGGGAGCATAGTATGAAGGTCCTTGTGCCTACAGATCTCCGGAGAAACCAGGAACATTAAGCAGCAGGATTGTCTTTCCAATGGAAAAGATGAGATACCTTTTCTTCCATCCAGAAAGCTGAGAATTGGAAGTGATCTGTGTTATACAGATCATTTTTTATATACATTTTATACACATCAAATTATACTGTGTTTTAATTAGTTGGGAATAATCTGCCTGATATCGAACTCCCCAAGTCTGATCCAGGGTGACAAAGTCAATGGGAAGTGAGTTTTCATTCTCACCTCTTCATGGTTAGCTCCCCTGACTAGACACCTGCAGGGTCCCCCTCAAGGAAGTGGTCTAGGGGACTGACATTACAGATGGCCAGTCAGGGCTGTAAGATTCTGGACTAGCTATTTCTTGGGGAGACTTATCTTGGCATTCAGTGGGATTCCTTATCTGATGCCATCTGGGCCTCTTGGATGAAGATGGTATTTCGGTTGTGGGAATACATTCTTTCTCTCGGGAAGTTCCCTTTGGGTTTGGATTCTAGTCTGGAAAAGACTCCCAATAGGCACCCCTCTCTTCCCTCTCCCAGGACCTTACCTAGGATGTCAAGTGGGATGATTTGTTGAGTTTGGTACAGAGAGGTAGTGATCTGGCAGATGTAGGTCCCCTCATCCTTCAGAGTGAGGTTGGGTAAGGTGAGAGAGGCATCCCCAGCCTCATGCAGCTGCTCAGGCTCCAGCGTAGCACCCTTGCGCTTAGCCTGTGCCTGCTCTGGCTGCCAGCTGTACACCAGCTGGCCACTGCCTTTATGCTGCAACCGCCACTCCACACCCACGAGGTCCAGGCCTGGTGCCATGGAGAAACTGCAGGGCAGGGAGACGGAGGACCCCAGCAGACGACGCAGGCTTTGGGTCTCTGATGTCACCTGGAACTCCACTGTGGAGAGGAAAAAAAAGGGTGACGTGTGGACTGTTTCCTCCTTGAGGTCGCATGGCCTCTGAGCTGTGGACAGACAGCTTCTCCAGCCCCTGCCCTGGACGGTGGGAACCGGTTGAATTCAGTTCCTGTCTAATGGGGCTCTGCATGGTGCACACGGGCTCCTGAACTCATGATCCTCCTGCTTCGGCCTCCAGTGCTAGGGTTGCAGGTGTGACAACCCCACCCAGCTTTACTGTTCAATTCTTCTTCTTTGTGCACTGGATCCCTTGTTACCATGAGTAGCACGCTCCCCAACCTTGATGTGCTCCCGAGATCATTGTTTGGTGACTATGAAGCAGAATGGCCTTGACTTTCTGCTATAAGCTATAACTGCACATGGGAAGGAACACTGGGGGGTGAAGTGTTGTGATATCTACGGTCTAGTCAGTTCAAAGGGAGAATGTGCACCGTTTTAGCAGAGGCAGGGAGGAAGTATGACAAGATGAACAACTGGTAAACTAGGTCAAGGCTGTGTGGGTGTGTGTTATTTTACTTATTTGTAGTTTTTTTTTTTTTTTGAGACAGGGTTTCTCTGTGTAGCTCTGGCTGTCCTGGGACTCACTCTGTAGACCAGGCTGGCCTTGAATTCTCAGAGATCCATCTGCCTCTGTCTCCTGAGTGCTGGGATTAAAGGCATGCACTGCCACAGCTTGGCTTTATTTGTAGGTTTGAATAATATAAAAGAAGCACTAAGCTCCACAAGGCCTGTGGAAGATGCTGGACATCTTTTCTGATGTGTCAAGGTTCATTTAGATAGGACCATAGAGGCAGTGGGGGTGGTAGTGCCTACCTGTACTGTCAGTGACCCAGGAGGCATAACAGGATCATAAGTTCAAGGCCTGCCTGGGCACCTTGTTGAGATCCCCATTTTGCAATCAAAACTGAAAAGAGCGGTAGACTTGTGTTAACATGCTCTAGGGTCAATCCTCAGTACAGGACAAAATAATAATAAAGCTTTGTGTTTTAGGGCCTTCCAGGGATAGGAGAGGAGGCCCCCATTTTCATCTTCTGTGGACTTGCTTATCTCCTTTTGGAGGCAAAATACTGAACTGGACCCTCCAGATACCTGTCATTTTGTTCTCAACTTTTTTGTACCTGGTAGGTGGTGCTAAGTGAGAGAGGGCAAGGGCTGTTTTTTTTAATTAATTAATTAATTTTATTTTCATTTATTTTGCATCCTGACTACAGTTTCCCCTCCCTCCTCCTCTCCTCCCCTTCCCTCCCACCCCGTCTCCTCTCTACCCCCCCATCCACTCCTCCTCCGTCTAGCCTCCTCCCATGGGCATCAACAAAGCACATCAAGCTTAAGCAGGCCCCAGCTCCTCCCCGAGGACCGGGGTTTATTAATAAGAGGCACAGAACACCTTCTGTCTCCCTGTGCTCTGCTGTAATTACCGGGGAGTACCAGGCCAGCCTCGCTGTCACTGGAAGAAAACAGGTGTTTGGCTAACTAAGAGCAGCGGCAACATATGTGGACAGAACAGCCTCATGCGTCATCCCCATGACAGCCCAGTGAGAGAGAAGTCAGCTCCAGTTTGGAGGAAATACATGATGATTTTTATTTATTTATTTATTTGTTTTTTTTTGAGACAGGGTTTCTCTGTGTAGTTTTGGTGCTTGTCCTGGATCTCGCTCTGTAGACCAGGCTGGCCTTGAACTCACAGAGATCCGCTTGCCTCTGCCTCCCAGTGCTGGGATTAAAGGTGTGCGCCACCACCGCACACAGCTTACCTGATGATTTTTATATTTTGATCCTTATTTAAATAAGGATCTCCCAGCATCCCCTGTTCTGGACTCAGGATATGTCTGTGGGGTACCCCAAGAGCACCTACATGATAGATTATATTGTTCCTTCTTTCTATCCCATGTCTCACAACTAAAAAGAAGAAAGAGAAGCTTGAGGAAGAGGGAAACTTGGGGCTGCTGAGATGGTACAGTGAGTAAAGGAGCTTGCTGCCAAGCCTAGTGAACAGAGTTCAGTCCCTGAACCCACACGGTAGAAGGAGAGACCCAATGCCCACAGTTGTCCTCTGACCTCCACCTGTGTGTTGTGGCATGTGCACACGCACACACACACACACACACACACACACACATACACACACACACACACACACACACACTAAGTGCAATGCAAAGGTAAAATAAACAGAAAGCTTCCTCGCGCCCCTGCCTTTCATGTCCTCACCTGCAGTCCTCACAGTACCCTGGGGACTCAGGGGTAGGTTCAGCGCAGGGTGCCGGACAGCTCCAGTGTCAGCATCTCCTCGAGTCTTCATCACCATGGAGACGCTGGGGCCCCCTCTAGACACCTGCATGTTGCCGATGAACCAAGCTGCTCCCTCAAAAGGGGCCTCTCGTCCGGCCTGGAGGAAATACTGGGAGATCTCACAGGTCACTGTCTTCCCGCTGCAGTCGGCGTGGAGCAGGGCCTCCGCCTGAGGCATCTGGACCAAGTCCACTGGGGAGAAGGGCAGCGCACAGAGGTGACGCTGGATGGACACCACCAGGCAGATGGGAAGCAGGCGTGGGTGGATGTGATTGGGAACTGGGCTGTCCCCATGGAGGAAGCCTAGGAAGGAAGGCTTTTTTTACCTGAGGCCTCGAAGATAATTGGTGGGTCATCTTTGGCCACTGTGCTTGCTTGGAAATCGGTGATGCCGTCTAGGGAGCCGTCATCCAGCACCGGCACCTGCTTCAGCACAAGCAAGGCCTTCTCCCTGCCCCCGCTGCTGGCAAAAGCCCCTCGATGCCTGTCTTCTGTCACCAAGAAGCAGTCTAAGACTATGTCCGTGGGCTGCCGTCTTTCAG
This sequence comes from Peromyscus californicus insignis, assembly GCF_007827085.1. Lineage (NCBI taxonomy): Eukaryota > Metazoa > Chordata > Mammalia > Rodentia > Cricetidae > Peromyscus > Peromyscus californicus. The sequence continues at coordinate 139,171,711 of NW_026294584.1, forward strand.
CTGTGGGGGGCTCTGCAGGGAAAGCGAGATCAGCACCTTCTTCCCCCACACTTGCTTGGGTCCTATCATTTATAAACCCAACTTCTGGGGAGGCACCTGCTACTCAGGCAGCTACTCAGTGAATCATCTTAAGTTCTGGATCTGTCCTGTTCAGAGCCAGAGGGATTTATGCTTTTAAATTTTTTTTTTGTATTCCAACTGTGGAATACGAGGAAATGTCTTGAAAGGAAGTCCCAGTAAAAAAACAAAGGAACAAATACTGCCTCGGGGAAGAGGAGCTGGGCACTTGCTGTTCCTAGGGACGTTGACAGCCATCTTCTCATTCCCCAACCTGCCCGGAGTCCTCTGCTTTCTGCCAATGCTGTGAACTCTCTCCTCCCGCTCAGGGAGTCACCTCCCAAGTGATTTCTCAGCCTGGGAAGCCCCTTCTTCTTCTAAGTGGTGGCACCCTGCCCTTTCCACAGAGGAAGCCCCTCTTTACTCTGTGTGTGTGTGTGTGTGTGTGTGTGTGTGTGTGTGTGTGTGTGTGTGTGTGTGTGTGTGTGTTCAGCTGTACCCCTCTCTCTCCAAATTGGGTGCTCCCGTCGTTAGTGCCACACTCCTCTGCTGGGCTTAGAGGGTGACAGGAAGCTGTAGCTGTGCTGGGTAGGTGGCTCCTTGGACTCCCTTCCTTCCTTCCCCCACCGCCCAGCCCGATCTCGGCACTCACCACTCCCTGCTGCCCCGGAGAGCGCCAAACAGAGCAGCAGACACCAGCCGGGCTCCGAGCCCATGGGGGCTGCTCCCCGGCTCCGGGCTCCCCGCAGGCTGCCTTCTCCACAGCTCCTCCCCGGCCGCGGCGGCGGCGGAAGAGAGGGTTCTTTTGAGCACCCCTCACTGGGCTAACCGCTCCTACTCTGTTTTCTTGCTCTCTCAGCCCGCTTCCCTTTCACTTTCACTTCAGCTGTCTTTTGTCGCCCGAAGCCATTAGCAGCCGCGGCCAGAGCCCTGTTCACTGTTTTGGGTCCTCCCTGCACCCAAGAGACCCCCAGGTGATTTCAAAACCTGACTTGTGTTTCCCATCAGCCCTATGAGAGAGCCCGAGAGGGGATGGAGCCGGAAGACAGATCCCTAGTACTCTGGTCCCTTCATTTTTTTAGAGCCATATGAAATCCCACTGGTCTGCCCCGGTGAAAACTTCCTGTTCAGGTCCATGACCTCACCGGTGAGATGGGGTGTGGCCTGGCTGTGGGATTGGAGTTTCAGGAAGCTGGAGAGCTACAACGTGGAGTTTCACTTTAAGCTATATTTGTGTGTGTGGTGTATACACGCGTGTAGGGTGGGTGTGCACGGCCATGCCTGTGGGTGGGAGGTCAGTGAGGACTCTGGGTGCCTTGCTCCATTTTCTTTTGAGATGGGGTCTCTCTCTGAACCTGGAATTGTTTGGTGGCCAACAAGCACCAGTGATGTCCTGTCTCCGCTCCAACCCCTGCCCTCCTGGCACCTCAGCCCTTGAATTACAAGCACACAGGGCCACATGGAGTTGGTTTTTTGTTTTGTGTTGTGTTGTTATTGTTTTTTCTTTCCTTATGTGTGTGCTGGGTATTTTCTTTTTCTTATGAAGGGTGCTAGAACTCATCCTTCATGCCTTCTTCCCAGCCCCCATCACCCCTTCCTCCTCCTCTTTTTTTTTGGGGGGGGAAGAGAAACAGATTGTAGAACTTTCACAGCTATTACTGGAGTCCCTGGGCATCATAAGGCCAGGCTCTGGGTTCCAATGCTTGCCTACCCTGAGAGAAAAGGACAGTGTATACAGAACTAGAAAAATGAATTTATTTACAGTTTTAGCTTAAACTGAGAGAAAGTCTCAGTCTCTGCTTTGCTCACAGCAGCACCAGAGCTTACGGAGATGAGACCTGAGCAGGCTGTATATGTGTCTGTAGATAGTGTCTCCTGAGGCAGGTGAGACCTTCCGGCCCCAGGGCCAGTGCGGGACTTCTGCTGGTGGCCCATTCAAAAATTTTAAAAATTTTTATTTTTAGTCATGTGTCTGTGTGTCTGCGTGAGTGTATGCTCTGCGTTTGTGGGTGCCAGAGGAGGTCAAAGGTGTCAGCTCCCCTGAAATGAGTTACAGGTGGTTTTGAGCCATCTGATGGTACTGGGAATCAAACTCTGGTCCTCCAAAAGGGCAACATGTGCTCTTCACTGCTGAATCATCTCTCCAGCCCTTGGCAGGCCATTTTCACCCTCAGCATGTGATTTTGCCAACTATAGGGCTTCGTTTATAATAGTGTGTTTTACAGCTAGAGCCTGGGCCTCCCCGAGCCTGCTGGACCTCACATTGGGGGATCCTGTTCTTATCGCTATCAGTCTCAGAAGGGCGTTTTGTCAAAGTGCACACAGGAAAGGGTTCTGATGACGATGGTAGGGGACATCCCCCTGGATGGTGCCTCAGTGGAAAAGGCCCCGCCCCATCCTGCCTCAAAGGTAGGAAGCAGGCTCCGGTTTCCTGTAGTCTTCCTGGATGGGGATGGCACTGCCCTCCTCCTCCCTGGGGCAGCTGTAAGGACAGGGCTCCTCAAGCACTGCCTGGCTATCTCCGTCTGTGGAAAGACAATTGGCTGAGTCTTGGTCAGCAGTGGGGAGAGAGGGGAATGAAGGTAAGAAGAGAAGAGAAAGCAGGGGGGTGGGGGGTGGGGGGAGGGCTAGGGGAGGCTGTGGGAAGAACTCATGAAGAGTGAGAGTAGGGTGAGGATGGGATGGGGCTTTAGCTGTGGCTCACAGAGCTGAGATGGTGGGCTCGGGGAAGGAGGGAAGGCCTGTCTCTTACTTGGTCCATGATTTCGTCTTTGACGGAAGAGCAAGATTCCACCCAGGATGAAGACCAGAAACATGCCGGAGAAGGTCACAAAGATTCGGATACAGTGTGAACTGCACAGGGGTCTTTGGGCTGTGACAGGCAAGGGCACCCAGAGGCTTTGTAAGAGGATCTAGCCTTAGACTCCCTCAGCCCAATCCATCCTTGCACAGCAAGCACCCTTATGCACTGAACTTTCTCCATAGCTCTGTACCCCTATCCCTCACTCACGCTTAGGGGCTTCCCAGTGGCTGCCCTCTCGGCCTCTTTCCTCTGTGCTTTCTCTGAGGGATGGGGATTAGGGAGAAAACTCACATGGCCAGTGGGTGTAGAGAGTTGAGGCAGGAAACTGCCTAGTGTGTGCAGGCCAGACCGTCCTGGCCTCTGGTATCTCTGGAAGAAAGAGACAGAGTGATCACAGCAGGAAGCCCACCGCACCCCCGGGATGCACCGGGCTGAAAGCCTGGGATTCTGCGGGAGACAGAAGGAAGACAAGTCGGGCCCGGAACCTAGCCGGGAGTCAGTGCAGAGTGGACAGCGCTAGGTGGGCTGGCCCACTGCCCCCAACAGTCCGGTGGTCGAGGGGCAGCCTGCTACATACCTTGGGCGTAAGGTAAGTGGGTGGGTGGTGGGTGTGGGCCTGGGGCCTCAGGCGGCTGTATGGGCAGTGCAGGGTTGAGAGGAGGGTCGCACTCCGTACATTCCCGGTCCCTGCATTGCCAGCCCTGGGAGCAGGTGCACTCGGCATTGGCAGCGACTGTGCAGTTTCGAGTGAGAAGACCTTGGGAGAGGGGAGGACCAGGAGAAACAGGATGCCACAGGCCCTTAGGGACCAGAGGTGTCCACCCGCCCCTGCCCCTCACTGGAGACCTTCTCAAAGGCTGTGGATGTCTTTCCATTACCATCATCTCATCCTTGCCCGCCCCCATCCCCCACCCCTCCTCCGCCACTGCCGCCTGCTACCTTGCTATTGTTTTTGAAGAATGGTTGACAGAAAATTCATGGGCTAAGAAACAGAAACTGAAAGGAGAGGATTGTATAATTTTCTTTCCTACTCACTGCTACTTTAAAGCTTTTTATTGGCATATCATATACTTCTGTGGAGATATACACATCGTAAGTACAAAGCTTAAGATCTTAAGATTCAGTACAAGGGGCAGAGTGGTAGCTCGGCAGGAGAAGGTACCTGACGCCAAACCTGGCGACCTGAGTTCAGGCTTTGGGACCCCCGTGTTGGAAGAAGAGAACTGACTTCTGCAAGTTTCCTCTGAGTTCCACCAGCAAACTGTAGCTAGCATGCACTCCTCCCACACAAGTAAATACATAAATGTAATTTAAAAGTTAAAAAACATTGCCAGGTGTGGTTGTGCACACCTTTAACCCCACCCAGCACTCGGGAGGCAGGAGTGTGGGGCCAACTGGGTGTGAGTTCCAGGACAGCCAGGGCTCCATAGCGATGTCTGTCTCAAAAAATAAATAAAAAGTACAAATTAGACTCACAGGTATAACCAGGAGCTCATTGAGGAACAGCAGATAACCAACACTGTCCCCTTTTGTCCTCTTGCGGTAACTAAGCTCTCACAAAGTGGCCATCACCATGACTTCTGCCATGAGCCATATGAGCACAAAACAACTGTGTGAATGGAATCAAGCAGTGTGACCGCATTCCTGTCTGGCTTCTTTTACTTAACCCTTTGTGAATTTCACCTATGCCGTTGGCTCTAACTACAGATCATCCTTTCTCATGGCTGTATAATATTCCGTTGAATGGATATACCACCAGGCACGTATCTGTTCATTCTGCTTCCAGTGAACATTTGAGGAGTCTGTAGTTTTTAGCCATTAGGAAGTGTCCCTATGATTCCTGGTATGTTTTTAACTTTACCAGAGACTAACTTGATTATAGGCATCCATTACCCTTAAAATAGAAAGTTTAGTCTAGTGTAGGGATCAGTGCTGGGAGCTGCCAATCAGTTATACCGGGGGCAGGGTACTGTGCTGGACTTGCAAGTTGTTGGGGTTGTGGGGGAAAGTGACTCCCTAGAAGGCAACAACATCTGGAGGTGGGATAACACTCCTGGGAGTCCCACAGGTAGAAGAGGGATGTAGAAATAGTGAATGGCCAAGACCTGCATCAACTCTAACGCTTTTTTTTTTTGCTTATGGCTTGTCAGGACAGAGAGAACGACAATTTCTCTATAGTCCTATGGCCTCTTTTCTGAATTCTGATCAAGTTGCTACGAGAACTTAGTTTCCTTGTGGCCTGTCAGGAATTGTGGGCCAGTTTGGACCAGGATCTGCTCAGGAAGAGTAAGAGAAGCCTGGGTATCAGTGGGGGACTGCGGTGGTGGCGGTGGTGGGGTGGGGTGGTGGGGTAAGGGTGGGGCATGGTGAAGGCAAGGCTGGTTCCGAACACTGCTGGGCTGGGCTGCTGACAGGTGGATGGATGGAGTGCTGTTGTCTTTGGTTGGGAGCACCAGGGACCTAGGGGTCCTTACTGTACCTGAACTGAGCATAAATTCCCCATCTTAAAGACGTGAGCGTGGGGTCTAGCGAAGGCCAGACCCAGTGGGCCTGCACCGTTGCCTTACTCCGGCTGCCTGATACCTTGGGTGAGGCTGAGACCCACGGATAAAGGTGATGGAGCCAGTCTGGAACGCAGTGAAGGGGGTGAGGGCAGACTGGCTATCAGCAGAAGGCCTTTTGACAAGGCTACAGAGTGAGCCAGGAGCTTTGACTCAGGAATTCCCACCCCTGTGGAGGCTGCTGCCAGGGAGGGAGAATCTCATTTCTAAGTTGCCTCAGGAGTATTTCTGTTGCTTTGATGGGCATGGTGGCACACGCCTTTAATCCCAGACTTTAGGAGACAGATGAATCTCTAGAGGAGGCCAGCTTGGTCTATATATCACTCCAGGCCAGCCTGGGCTATACAGAGAAAACTTGTCTCAGAAATCCAAAACCAATCAAGCAAGCAACAGCAACAATAAAATGATGTTGCTTTTATTATGAGTTTGTTTTCCTTGTTGTATAAAAATATGGAATGTTTCATGAATCTGTGTGGCATCCTGGCACAGGGCCATGTTCATCTTCGTTGTATCTTCCAGTTTTAGTGTATGTGTCGCCTAAGTGAACCCTTGATTATGACTAATCTCCTTTAATCTGATAAGGATCGAGCCCAACCACTGAGTTGTGGAAAAAACTTTTTTTTTTTTTTTGAGACAGGGTTTCTCTGTGTTAGAACTAGCTACATGGACTAGGCTGCTTCAAACTCACAAAGCGCCACCTTCCTCTGGAGTTCTGGGGAATGTAATATTAAGCCGGGCGGTGTTGGCACATACCTTTCGTCACAGCACTTGGGAGGCAGAGGCTGGTGGATCTCTGTGAGTTCGAGGCCAGCCTGGACTACAAAGTGAGTTCCAGGACAGCCAGGGCTGCTCAGAGAAACCCTGTCTTGAAAAGCAAACAAACAAAGAATATAATATCAAAAGGCAATTTCGTGAAGCCACATGGTTAAGTCACAACTAAGTCTCATTGGGATATAGAAACCCCCCCCCCTTTTTTTTTTTTTTTGGTTTTTCGAGACAGGGTTTCTCTGTGTAGCTTTGTGCCTTTCCTGGGACTCACTTGGTAGCCCAGGCTGGCCTCGAACTCACAGAGATCCGCCTGGTTCTGCCTCCCGAGTGCTGGGATTAAAGGCGTGTGCCACCACTGCCCGGCAGAAAACCCCCTTTTACTTATATGAAACTTTTAACACTTGGAAAAATAACTTTGATTTAGGCACAGTATAGTATTTCTACAGGAATTATCTGAAATTCCTACAGACAAGGCTTTTGTTGTTATATTTGCCTCAGCATAACCATCTGAGACGGTCCTGTAAATTGCTGTTAGAATTTACTATTCAGCTGCCTCCACTTTCTAGAACATATTTTTTTCTAACGTTATTAAAATCCATTTCTACTTCCTACAGATTTTTTTCAACAGCAATTCATTTTTTTTTTCTACATGTGAAAAAGTGTCTCACTGGCAACCGTTATTTCAAAGGGGCCTCTTTAAAGTGTGCTATTCTAGTGTACGATAACACAGACTTCCTGAATCCCTAACGGAGGTAGGGAAATGACAGCAGAGTTTGAAAAGAGAGCTATAGATATCTTACCTCTTCATTTGCAAAAAGTAGAAATTTATTAAAAGCAAGAACAGATTTATTTGCTTTTCCCCCCAAAATGGCTTTTGTGCAAAAAAGTTGTTACTCCCGATTTCTGGTGTCATTTCCTAACTCTAAGTTCTAAAGGGCTGGCCTGCAAATGTATGTCCACTGTAGGAACACTGGAACACAGGCAGTTCATTGGCTGGAAGTTGCTTTTCTGAGACCTGGGCTTCTGGAACTATCCCCACTTAAATTATATTTTTCACTTCTTTCTTCCTTCCTTCTTTTCTTTCTTTCTATCTTTCTTTCTTTCTTTCTCTCTTTCTTTCTCTCTCTCTCTCTTTCTTTCTTCCTTCCTTCCTTCCTTTCTTTCTTTCTTTTTCTTTCTTTCTTCTGTCTTTCTCTCTCTCTCTTTCCCTCCCTCCCTCCCTCCCTTCCTTCCTTTCTTCCTTCCTTTTTTTTCCAATACAGTATTTTTGTGTATTAGAATTCCAATACAGCTCTGGTTTTCCTGGAACTTGCTTTGTAGACCAGACTGGCCTCAAACTCACAGCGATCTGCCTGCCTCTGCCTCTGCCTTCTGGGAGCTGGGATTAAAGGTGTGTGACACCGTCCAAGGCAAATTATATTTTTCCACTTGTGTGTGTACTCACGCCCACATCTGAGCTCGGAGGACAACTTACAAGTTGGTTCTTTCCTTCTTCTACCATGTGGCCCAGGGAGTGAACTCAGGCTGCCAGGCTTGGTGGCAAGTATCTTTGCCTGCTAAACCATCTTGGTGGCCTTTTTTTTTGAGACAGGGTCAGGCTGGCCTTGAACTCCCGTGATCAAGCGATCCTCCAGCCTCCACCTGCCCTGCCCTGGGGTTGGGATTATGAGTATGTGACTGCACCTGGCAACATCACCCTTTTTATTGTCTGAATCCTATCTACAGAGACCTTCTCACTGGTCCTTCAAATCTGTATCTCTTCCACTAGATAGCTAGGCACGCCACGCTTCGGCGTTGGCTCCACTTCCCAGGAGCCTTGACGCTGCTGAAGCTCTCTGACCCCAGCCCTTCTGGCTTCTCCACACCGGCTCCGCCAGCTTTGCAGCCCCGGATTTGCGCGGTGTCACCTTTTGCACACCCTGCCCCTCTTACCAGAGTTACAATGCCTGCAGCTCTCGCAGTGGGGACGGGTGTGGTAGTCTGGAGAGAAGGAGACGCCTGGTATGCACCGGCCACACAGGGCAGCTGTTCTGTTCTGACTACAGTCATTCACAAAGAAAGTACCTGTGAGCAGAGGGTCCAGAATCAAGGCCCAGGCAAGGTGATTCCTCCAGGGCTGCCTGCCTGACTTTGCTTGAGCTCAGTCTTACCCCATGCATCCCCCTTCATCTTAAACGGCATCTCCCCAGCCCTGCTGAGGTCCATTCTTACCTGGCCCGCACATCTGGCAGCACAGTCCTCCCCGGGTCCAATAATGTCTGGCTGGACAGCTCTTGGAAGCTGGGGTAGCTGAGAGCCCTACCAAGGTCCCCAGCAGGCAGAGCCAGTAGGGAGGTGGCCAAGCCATGGCTCCTGCCTAGGGAGATCTTTTCTGAGCCCCAGCTGCTGGTGCCTCCCTCGGCACTGGTGCCTCCTCTGTGCTCGGGGCAGCAGCCACAGTGCCTCCACTTGGGGGCTAAGCTAGTCTCTGAGGGCAGTTGTGGCTGTTTTTTTCCTCACAGCAGCCTCCACCCCCTTTCTTTTCCGCACTCTAGAGAGGCTGAAGGGGCAAACCCAGCTCTGCTGTTCTCCGCAGACACGTGCCCTCCTTGGCTTCCACCACCCTCTCTCAAGAAGCCAGGGGCTAACGCATCTGCATATGCTGCTTTTACAGAAGAGGGTGCTGCATGTGGGTGCAGCTGCCTGTCCTGTTCACAGGGCTGGACATTAGATGCCCTCATCTCTTCCTGGCATGTCTCCTCTCTCACACGCATCCCTTTCAGAGATTAAAGAAATAAAGGAGGCAGACCGCAGGCTACTTCTGAAGTTCATGGGGTCAGATTGGTTTCAGAATCACACCATTTTCAGATTCTCCATAAAACTAGTGCCACAAAACACCCCCATTACAGGTGGGGTAACACAACTAAACATAACATAGTTTTGGGAGGTGGGCTTGTATATCCCAGGACAGCCTCAGATTTGCTTTGTAGCTGAGGATGACTTTGAAATTCTGAGTGTTGCTGATGTTGCAGGGTGTGCCACCATACCAGGTTTATGTGGTGCTAAGGATTGAACCCAAGCCTTTTTGCATCCTGGGCAAACACTACCATCTGAGCGATATCCCCAGCCCTGAACACAACAGACATGCAGCAAGCTGTAGCCTGCAGAGAGGGGACGCGTCGTGATGACCACCAGCCTTGCCTAACTGAGGTTTGGTTTTATGACCACAAGCTACTCCAGCATTGCTTATAATTAAAGGTCAAGAGCTAGCCCTGTATCACCTGTGTCCCTGTAATCCTTGTGTGTGTGGATGTGTGTGTACATGCTCAGGTGTGTGCGTGTGTGTAGAGGTCAAGAGACAGCCTTGGTTTCATTCCTCAGGCACATTTACTATATTATTATTATTATTATTATTATTGCTATCATCATCATTATTATTTTGAGGTAGGATTTCTCACTGGCCAGTAGAGGAGGCTGGCTGACCAGCCAACCCTGACCCTTCCTGTTCCCATTCTTCCAGCACTGTGATGAATATATGCCGCCATACCCAGCCTTTTAAAAAACATGGGTTTTAAGCCGGGCGGTGGTGGCGCACGCCTTTAATCCCAGCACTCGGGAGGCAGAGCCAGGCGGATCTCTGTGAGTTCGAGGCCAGCCTGGGCTACCAAGTGAGTCCCAGGAAAGGCGCAAAGCTACACAGAGAAACCCTGTCTCGAAAAACAAAAAAACAAAAAACCAAAAAAAAAAAAAAAATGGGTTTTGGAGATCAAACTCAGGTCCTTGTGCTTTCCTGCTGAGCTGTCAATCCATCCAGATTTCCTTTCCTCTTCATGACAGCCTGTGACACAGATGTGACCCACTGCCCGTGGGACCATTGCCAACCCTCTTCCTTGACCTAACCCCATTTTTATCCTTCCAGCCCGTGACACAGATATGACCTACTGCCCATCAAGACCCTTGCCAACTGTCCTGCTTGACTTAATTCCATTTATAATCCTTCCTTCCTGCTTCTGGCTGGGTTGGTCACTGGTGTCCTCAGGCACCTGAACCAGGACCCCTCATGGCCTAGGGCACCTGGGATTAAAGGTGGGGTCCTATATGGGCCATTTTAAGCCTGTTGACTAGCTCCTCTGGGAAATCTGATTGAGGATGCTGGAGTCTCTGCACTGAGCTGTACGGACCGTTGAACTCCCCCACTCTTTCGCCGGTGACTTATCTCAAGCACACTTCTCATTTGGGGGCTTCACGCTGTTTCCACACTGCCGGTGAAATGTCACAACCCTGTGGTCGCACCTGGGGGATGTTAGATCTGTTTCTCTATCTTGTGCTTCAGTTTCCTGTCTCTTCATTTTTTCCACCCTCCTTCCTCCCCCCGCCACCCCCAGCCCTTCAAGGGTCCACTCAAGCCCAGGAGTCACAGTGTGTTATGGTTTATAGACTTGTTCAAGGGAAACCACCCTCCGCCATGTGCCCATCACAGTCCAAGACAATTCTGGGACTGGAGAATTTGGTTCCTCAATCCCGGGCTCCAATAGCTTCACTTTTAATCACAAATCTTAGGGCAAATGTGATGGGGGAGGGTAGCTGATAGCTGGCCCTGCAGGAATAGGTGCGACCCTGGCATTGAGGAACTTCAGAGAAAGTGTTGCTGCAAGGGGGCTTCGAGTGCACCGAGAACTTCACATCCTGACCAGCCCATGAACTGGTACTCACCTGAGGTTTCCATTCCTAGAATCAAAGATTGCCTTCCTCTTCTGCTTACTCTTCCGCAAGAGCCAGGACAGGAGCAGGGCCTGCCTGGCTCTCCTGGAGCATCCCTGGTATTATGTTTTGATGTGGTGTCCCCCAAAAGGTCACAGCAGTGGTGCTATTGGGAGGAAAGTTAGCTTCATCTACAGGGTTCTGCCTTGATGAGTTCCTGACTAAACAGGGAGTGGGGCCGAGTCAGTCAGTGGCTCCTGGAATCAAGCCTATGAAGGGCGTATCTTGTCCTCAGGCCCTTCCTTCCTCTCTCTCTCTCTCTCTCTCTCTCTCTCTCTCTCTCTGTTTCTCTACTTTCTAGCTGCCATGAAGTGAGTAGTTTTGCTCTGCCACACCCTTTCACCATAAAGTGCCACAGGACTAGAAACAATGGCACTGGCCAATCATGGGTTGACATCTCTGAGACTGTGAGCCAAAAACAAGTCCTTTCTCCTTTGAAGTTGTTTGCTCAAGTATCACAGTCATGAAAACCAACATACCACCTTTCATCTCCATGTTCTTTTTATCCTGTGAAATTGGAACTCTGAAGCTGGACATGATCATGCATCTCTGTCTATAGTTCTAGGTCCTCGGGAGACTGAGTGGGAGGATCAGTTGAGTTCAGGAGTTCCAGACCATTCTGACCAAAATAGTGAGACCCTGTCTCTCTCTCACATACACATACATACAAGATAAACCAAAACTGCATACTGACTAAACCATAATGCCCCAATTTTCCCTTTCCTTAGCTCTTCATACACTTACTGATATTTGTGTTTCTTCTTTGGAGAAATGTTTATTAAGTCTTTTGCTCATGTTTTAATCATTTTTATTTTAGTTATTGTTTTAGATACTAATCTTTTATTGGAAATATGCTTTTGAAAATATTTTAATAACTTAAAAGTCATTTTAAAATTAAAAAATAATTTATTGTTTTTAATGTGTATGAATGCTTTTTTTTCCTCCCCTGGCAGGAATGAAGATATTCTTTGTGTACATAAATAATTTAAAAAATGGTCTCCAAGAAACTGGAATTTCCCCAGGAATTTTCATGCTGGAAGAAGGAAAAGGCTGAAGTTTGTACCAGCCAGAGGAGGACCTTGCCTCTCAGTGTTGTTTACATCCAGAGAACCAAATATGTGAGATGGAAAAGGTCAGTTCAAATCACTGTCGAATCAAAGTTACTCATCACTGGTCCCCGAGCTGTGTTGCTTCTCTTGCATTATCAGGTGGACCCAACGTCATCATGTGGTTTCCTTTCTCTCCTCTCTCTCTTGTTTGTTTTGAGATAGAGTTTCTCTGTGTAGCCCTGGCTGTTCTTGAACTCACTGTGTAGACCAGGCTGGCTTTGATCCAGAGATCTGCCTGTTTTTCCTCTCCAGTGCTGGGATTAAAGGTGTGTGCAGTCTCGCTGGGCATATCTCATTGGTTTCTATGTGGAAATGGAAGAGAAAAAGAGGAGGCCGCATGAGGACTCAGCCCAACATTGCTGATTTAGAAGATGAAAGATGAGATCAGTGAGCCTCAGGATGTCCAGGAAAAAACTAATTGCCACCCAGTGATGTGGTGGTATTGTGTTCCCCAAAATATTGTGCACCCTAATAAACTTATCTGGGGTCAGAGACAGAACAGCCACTAGATACAAAGGCTAGAAAATGGTGGCACTCACACCTTTAATCCTAGCACTCCAGAGGTAGAAATCCCTCTGGATCTCTGTGAGTTCAAGGCCACATTGGAAAGGCCAGGCATGGTGACACACGCCTTTAATCCCAGGGAGTGGTGGTAGAAAGCAAAAAGGTATATAAGGTGTGAGGACCAGAAACTAGAAGCATTTGGCTGGTTAAGCTTTTAGGTTTTGAGCAGCACAGTTCAGCTGAGATCAGATGTAATTAATACAGGCAGGGAAACCTTCCCTGTGGTGGTATTGTGTTCCCTGAAATATTGTACACCCTAATAAACTTATCTGGGGTCAGAGACAGAACAGCCACAATATTAAACATAGAGGTTAGGCAGTGGTAGCACACACCTTTAATCCTAGCATTCCAGAGACAGAGATCCATGTATTCAAGGATACAGCCAAGCATGGTGACTCACGCCTTTAATCCCAGAAAGTGAGTCTTTAATCCCAGGGAGTGGTGGTAGAAAGCAGAAAGGTATATAAGGCATGAGGACCAGAAACTAGAAGCACTTGGCTGGTTAAGCTTTTAGGCTTCTAGCAGCAGTTCAGCTGAGAACCATTGGGATGAGGACACAGAAGCTTCCAGTCTGAGGAAACAAGACCAGCTGAGGAACTGTCGAAGTGAGGAAGCTGTGGCTTGTTCTGCTTCTCTGATCTTCCAGCATTCACCCCTATAACTGGCCTCAGGTTTGATTTTATTAATAAGACCTGTTAAGATTCCTGCTATACTTCCCTAAATGTGGGGGGGGCAACATCCCATGGGCTGGGGTCCTGAACTTAATAAAAGGACACAGCACCCACCTCCTTCTGCTCCCTGACAGCATAAGCAGTGTGACTGGCCACCTTCTCTGTCATGATAAGCAAATCCTCTTGAAATGTAAGCCCTTCTCCCCTTAAGTTGCTTTTGTTAAGTATTTGACCTTGGCGATGAAAAAAGTGACTCACATACCTTATGAGCCAGCAATTCCATTAGCGGGTATAGACTCGAGAGTTAAAAACAAGTTCACAGCCGGGCGGTGGTGGCGCACGCCTTTAATCCCAGCACTCGGGAGGCAGAGCCAGGCGGATCTCTGTGAGTTCGAGGCCAGCCTGGACTACCAAGTGAGTTCCAGGAAAGGCGCAAAGCTACACAGAGAAACCCTGTCTCGAAAAACCAAAAAAAAAAAAAAAAAAAAAAAAAAAAGTTCACACAAAAACTTGTGCATGTAAGAATGCTCATAGCATTATGGTTTCCTTTTTTAAATTTTTTTTGCTTAGCTGTACAGGGATTGAACATGGGACCTTATGTATGCTGGGTATCACGGTTAGTTTTTGTCAACTTGACACAACCCTAGACATACATAGGAAAAGGATCTCAACAACTACAGAATTGTTTCCATCAGTTGGGTCTGTGGGGCATTTTCTTAACTGCTCACTGATGTAGAAGGGTCCAGCCCACTGCAGGAGGTGGTATGCCTGTGCAGGGGGGCCTGGGCTGGATAAGGAAGGTAGCTGAACTAGCCACGGGAAGCAAGCCGGTAGGCAGCATTGTCCCAGGTCTTCGTTTCAGTTCCTGCCTGTAGTTCCTCCCTTGGCTTCCCTTTCCTACCTCAAGTTTTTTGTCGTGGTGTTTACCACAGCAGCAGAAGACAAACCAGGGCACGAAGCAAGCACTCCACCACTGGCCTGTTGTTGAGGAATATTTGCTTACACTGTGAAGATGTGTCTTTGCCAAGGCGCCTTCTGACTGGTTTAATAAAGAGCTGACTGGCCAATAGCTAGGCAGGAAGAGGTTAGGCGGGACTTCTGGGGACGGAGAGGACTACAGGAAGAAGAGAGACAGAGTTGCCAGCCAGACTCAGAGGAAACAGGAGGTGCAAGATGGAGGAGAGTTAACATCACGTGGCAGCGCATAGGTTAATATAAATGGGTTAACTTAAGTTATAAGAGCTAGTAGAGACAAGCCTATGCTAAAGGCTGACCTTTCATAACTCATACAAGTCTCCCTGTTGTTATTTGGGAGCTGGCTGGTAAGACAGAGAAAGACTCATTATAGCCTATAGCCCCAGCCCTTTGATAGTATTATGGGTAAACAAAATTAAGTATCCACACAATGGAATATTATTCTTGCATAAGAAGGAATGGAGTTCTGAGGCTGAACCCAGGGCCTAAAGCGTGTAAGGTTAAGTGCTCCATTACCAAGCTGTATCCTTGGACCATTTACCTAGCAAATGTAAGGTCCTAGCCTCTCTCCCAATAACACACACACACACACCCCACACACATATACACATATACACCACACACATACACACACACCACACACATACACATACACATCACACACCACACACCACACACCACACACACACACACACACACACACACACACACACACACACACACACAGGCACAAAAGAGCCCTTCCATCTGAACTGGAAGTTGGCAGTCTTTTTTTTTTTTTTTGGTTTTTCGAGACAGGGTTTCTCTGTGTAGTTTTGCGCCTTTCCTGGAACTCACTTGGTAGCCCAGGCTGGCCTCAAACTCACAGAGATCCGCCTGGCTCTGCCTCCCGAGTGCTGGGATTAAAGGTGTGCGCCACCACCGCCCGGCTGGAAGTTGGCAGTCTTAAGGAAGGTATTAAGTGCTGAAGTAGGAGTCTAGGAGCCACCCAAGTCCCAACTGCCATCTAACAAGTGAGGTAAAGGAATGCACCAACCAAACAGGGCTGAAGCCTCGTGTGGTTGCTAAAAGAGCAAAAGGAAAAGTCCATTGCCCAGAAGAGACTTGTCGCAGACCCAGAGCAGATGGCAGACACCAGAAGGCATCCACATGACTGACAGAGGCCCTGCTCCCTGCAACAGGACAGAACTTTTGTGGAGAAAGACCCAGAAGTGGACCTCAGAATACTCACAGTGACCCAAGGATAGAAAGACATCAATCACAACAAAGGAGCCACAAACAGCCTCCCCGTCATAAGAATGTGCACCAAAACAAGACAGCATTTTCCTCCAATTAAGCTGCCAGGAAGGGTTTTTAATATGGAAAGTCGAGGGACACCGAGTGCTGTTACTGTGCAGATGGTAGGAGTGGGAACTGGTACAGCCACTTTGGGAGGCAACTTGCCGGTGTCTGTCCAAGAGGTGCACAGCCTATGACTCAGCAAGTCCTGGGCCTGGTTTCCATTGCAAACACACCCCGAGTGTACAGGGAACTGTGTGTTTATGGAACACGGGGAGCCGCGGTGAAAGGTTGGAAGAAGCCTCGTGTTCGTGAATATTCGAACACCTAAAAAGCCTCTACACAGAGTTGGGAATCCAATCCAGCACTTGGGAAGTGGAGGCCGAGGGTTAGGAGTTCAAAGCTAGGTTTGTAAAAAGTTTGAAGGCAGCCAGGCTACATGGGACCCTATCTCAAAAAAAAAAGAAAGAAAGAAAGAAAGAAAGAAAGAAAGGAAGGAAGGAAGGAAGGAAGGAAGGAAGGAAGGAAGGAAGGAAGGAAGGAAGAAAGAAAGAAAGAAAGAAAGAAAGAAAGAAAGAAAGAAAAGGAAAAGGAAAAGGAAAAGGAAAAGGAAAAGGAAAAGGAAAAGGAAAAGGAAAAGGAAAAGGAAAGAGAAAGAGAAAGAGAAAAAAGGGTCTACAAACGTTCTCTGACAAAATGAGTCGTTCTGGGTATAAAGCTACATGAACTACAGGACATAAAACTGGGTTTTTAGAAGAGTACAGACTGTATCATTCATGATAAAAAGAACACAAGAGCACTGGGGCCCTTGAATTCCTGCTGGCGGCCTGAGACACTAGACCAAGAAAAGGAAAGACTTTTTCTATTGTTGGTTTGGGTTTTTTTGTCTTGTTTTTGGTTTTTTGGTTGGTTGTTTGGTTAGTTGGTTGGTGTTTGGTTTAGCTTGGTTTTTTTTTTGTTGTTGTTGTTTTTGTATGTTTGTTTTGGTTTTAGTTTTTTGAGACAGTGTTTCTCTGTGTAGTCCTGGCTGTCATGGAACTCTTTGTAGACCAGGCTGGCCTCAAACTCAGAGATCCAACTGCCTCTGCCTCCCCAGTGCTGAGATTAAAGATGTGCACCACCACCACCCAGCTGATTCTCAGCATTTCTATGGCAGCTCACAACCATCCATAACTCAGTTCCAGGGTATAGACATTCTCTTCTAGATCCAAGCACACCAGGCATGCATGTGACATACGAACATAGATGCAGGCCAAACATGCATACAAATAAAATAAATAACTTTACATTTTTAAAGGGTATCCTTTCTAATTCTTTGATTGTTTAATAAAATATACAACAAAAAACATACAAATAAAATAAATAACTTTACATTTTTTAAAAAATGAATTTTATTTATTTTGTACACGTATGTATACATGTGTTAACAGGTATACACATGTTATGTGTGGGAGTCAAAGGGCAACTTGCAGAAACTAGTGCCTTCTTCCCAGCATAAGGGTCCTAGGACCCAGACTCAAGTTGCCAGCCTTGGTGACAAGCAACATTATCCACTTAGCCATCTCGCAAGCCCCCCACCCTACCCTACCCCAGCTTTTTAAAAGCAGGACCTTCTCACTCTGCAGCTCGAGCTGACCTGGAATCGCACTGTGACCTCACACAATAACTTTACATTTTTAAAGGATATCTTTTTTAACTCTTTGATTGTTTAATAAAATATACAATGTATCTTGATCACATCTACTCCAACTACATCTTCCTACACTTCCCAACACACATACACACACACACACACACACACACACACACACACACACACACACACACTTTCATGTCCTTTCTTTTTTCCTTTTTTTTTTTTTTTTAAACCACTGAGCCCAGTTAGTGCTACCTACTGGAATGTTGACTAGTCTTATAGCTGTGATCTTACACAGTGAGTACATGGCACAAAGACCATGTGTGGTGGTTTGATTGAGAATGCCCCCCACCCCCCCTTGAATGCTTAGTCACTAAGGAGTGGAACTGTTTGAGGACTAGAAAGATTATGGCTTTGTTTGAGTAGGTGTGGCCTTGTTGGAGGAAGTGTGTCACTAGAGGTGCGCTTTGAGATCTCAAAAGTCCACACCAGGCCCAGTCTGTCTCTCTCTTTCTCTCTCTCTCCCTCCCTCCCTCTGATGCCTATGGATCAGGATGTAAAGCTCTAAGCTACTACTCCAATTCTATGCCTATCTGCTTCCCACCAGGATGATCCTGGACTAACCTTCTAAAACTGTAAGCAAGACCCCAACTAAATACTTTATTTTGTAAGGGTTGCTGTCTTAGTTAGGGTTTCTGTTGCTGTGGAGAGACACCATGACCATCGCAACTCTTGTAAGGGAAAACATTTCATTGGGGTGGCTTACAGATTCAGAGGTTTAGTCCATCATCATCATGGTGCAACATGGTGGCATGCGGGCAGACACGGTGCTGGAGAGGGAGCTGACAGTTCTACATCTTGATCCACAGGGAACAGGAAGTGGTCTGAGTGTCACCGTGAACAAAGCTTGAGTAAAGGAGACCTCAAAGCCCACCCCCACAGTGACATACTTCCTCCAACAAGACCACGCCTACTCCAACAAAGCCATGCTTCCTAACAATGCCACTCCCTATGAGCTTATGGGGGCCAATGACATTCAAACTAGCACAGCTGCCTTGGTCACGGTGTCGCTCCACAGCAGAACAGTAAGACACCATGCCGTGTCCAGAAGAGAGCATTTCACCGCGCTCCTCCCCATCCCCCAGCTCTTACATTCTTTCTGTCTCCTCTTCTGGGATGTTCCCTGAGCCCCTGGGGGAGAGGTGACTTAACTGTCTCCTTTAGGGCTGAACTCTCCATGGTCACTCATTCTCTGCACTCTGACCACTTCCAATTCGCTGCATTGACTGCTGCCCACTGCAAAACGAAGCTTCTGTGGCCAAGGTTGAGACCATCAGCGACCCATTCCATGTGTATAATCACAAATATTCAGCAGTTTGACCACATGCAGCAGGCTGCCTCTAGGGTTTATGGCCTCCCAAGCAATAGCTTTTGATCTTTTAATTTTATTTTAGTTTTATTATTTATTTGCGCGCGCGCACGTGTGTGTGTGTGTGTGTGTGTGTGTGTGTGTGTGTGTGTGTGTGTGATCTGTATTGTGAGCACAGGCATACAAGAGCATAACTTTTGGAAGTGGGCTCTTTTCTTTGACCGTGGATCCCGGGGATCAAACTCTGGTCATTGTGCTTGTTCTGCCAGCACCGTACCCGGGGAGGCCGTCTCACTGGTCCTGGCTTGTTCTTTCACTCAATATCTCTAAACTTTCTGCTTTTTGACATGTTTCCTTACAGATCTGTGGTTTTCTTAGGGGCATGTGGGGACCTGAGTACAGGGCTTCCTGACATCCCAGGAAACGCACAGTTAGTACCCGATAGCATAGGAGGCACAGCCACAAAGCACGCCCTGCTGAAGGAAGCAGACAAGTGGCGGCAGGCCTGTGGAGACCACCAGAACTGACGGGGGACATTGACACCAGACACAGACTCGCACACCTAATTGAAAACATGTAGCAACTTTTGGGGGGCTCAGGTTCCCCCTCTTTTATCAGATTTGACTACGTCTTTCATGATTGGTTCCATTTTTGCACTCTCTTTTCATGCCCACATTCAGCCTATCAGGGCCCCCTGCAAATCTGGGCTTCAGAAAGAACATAGAGTGAGCTAGAGTTCGGAGGAGAAAGCTGGTTCAAGCTAGCCTCCCGAACTCATTCCTGCCTCTGCCTCCTAGACTGCAGGCTCTGGCAGCCGATAGGAAGTCCTGCAGCAGTTTCTAGCCCCCAGACATCAGACCACAAACGTCTCAGGGCTGCAGACTTACTCTGCGAGGGTGGCTCTCGGTTGACGCCCCCACACCTTAGAGAGCATTGTATGTAGTATTTCCGGGATGCTCGTCTGGAACCTAGCATCACTTAAATCTCGTGGTGCGGTCTGCTTCAAGCTGTTTTACCCCATTTGAAGTTGTTCACCCTGAACTGTCCAGAAGGACTGATGGTAAAGAAACTCTGATTTGCTGTCTGCCCACTCCATTCTTGTAGAAGGCTTAGACAAGAATCCAGTCTCAACTGACTGCCTCAACTGAAATACACAATGTGGTATCTGGCATGATTGACCCACACTTTAGTCCCAGCACTTGGGATGCAGAGGCAAGTGGATCTCTGTCAGTTCAAGGTCATCCTGGTTTACATGGAGAGTTCCAGGCCATCCAGGGCTACATAGTGAGACCCTGTCTAAATAAAAATAAATGAATAAATAAGTGAATATATTTACAGCTATGCATTTAGAAATAGTTAAGATGATGAACATTATGCATACTTTAAACATAGCCAGTGGTTCAGATACTGTAAATAACTCTGTCCAGTTCTGCTAATCAAGGATCTTTGACTGCTCAGCCCAGGAAGACAGGAACTTTTCGTGGGCACGTCAGCCAGGGGAGGCCCGGTGTCCAGATAGGAAAGAAGACCGTCTCTCTAGGACCCGCACCATGAAGAAGAGTAACGGTCAGTTCTCATCCTTGCCAGCCAGGAGTGGGAGCAGGAAGGTCAGTATTTACTAGCTCAGTTCAGAAGCTCTGGGACATGGCAGAGATGAGTCAGGTCGTGAATGGTGTAGAAACATGTGCAGCACTCCTGTCTCGTTCTGAAAGTCAACCTCACTGCCAACCCCAGGATCTTCCGACACAGGAGCTTCAGGGTTCCAGGACCACTCCTCAGTTCCAGGTCAAGACGCTCCCTTGACAGATTTCACAGTACTCTCCTGTCCCCTACCAAATCATGTTTAGTAATAAATCTCATATACAGTCTAAATAAATAAAATAAAATGTACATACACAAAAAATTAGATGTTAAAATGTACAGTTTCATAACACTGTTTACAAAACAAAAAACATTATTAATTATCCCAGTAACAAAGTTAGTCCATCTGAACGTTGACAAAACACGGGTATTTCATATGGACAGGGCCCAGAAATCATTCAAAAGCATCTTGACATATGTAGGGGTCAGTCATCTTTTAAATGTTTGTCTTAAGCTTGCCTGGCGAGAAGTGTTTAAAAAAATCTCTGAGCTTTTGGACAATTCGGTCATCTCTGAGTGTGGGCGATAGGCAGTTCCTCCAGCTGCACGCGGCTCTGGTGGATGTCCACCTTTCCGCAACACTTCCTTTTTCCTGTCTCTTTCTTTCAGATGCTGCCAGAACCTCAGCAGCTTTTTCTGGTACTTTTTCCCTTCCTCTAAAGCTCCCTTCCCGCCGTGTGGCCAGGCGGCCATTTGCCTGCCCCGTGGCTGGCTGGCTGCCACGTGACTGACCTCCACGCCAGTTTAACTCAGACTGCCTGACTTTCTTTCTCCTGTCTCCCTTCTCTAGGCTGTTACCAAGATTTACACTTGGCTTACTCTGAGATTTTTCTTTTAATCTCTTAATAAAATTGACCTTGAGTTTTAAAAAAATTTTTTTTAAGTAAGATGTTAGTTATCCCTCTTGTAAATCCCACAACAAGGTTTTCTCAGCCTCGGTTTCCAGAGCTAACATTGGAGAGTGTCAGACCGTCACACTGTTCCCCACCTATCACATCAGACTGAGTTGGAACTCCCATCAATGGAGCCAGACTCAGTTACCACCCGCTTTAGGAGAAAAGTCCAGCGAACTTCTCACCCTGGTGTGCTTGCTGGCCCGGTCTGGGTTACCTCACACCTTTGGCAAAACTACGAAAGTTGCCTTGCGAGTTGCTTTGGTTTGCTTACCTGTCACTGACTCTTTCCAACAGTCGACACCGTCCGGCCTGACTGAGGTAACGTCCCAGCTACCAGTTTTGGGGTTTGGTTCTTTTCTTTTCAGTTCCAAATTTTACGGTTGACTATTAAATTTCTGTATTTTAATTAACTTTTTTTTCCCCCAAAGGAAAAGTTAAAAAAAAAAAAAGTGAGACCAAAGCACAGTTTTATGTTAGCACTCAGAGCAGACTCTACTCAGGCCATGCCTGTCTGCAGCTGGGTCTCCCAGCTCCCACATTAGCTGCAGGCTGACAGATTCCAAGCTGTCAGGGGCTCCCCATGACGCCCCATATGGTGGTCACTTTCTCCACACCTTCAAAGCCATACATTCCTTTCTCAAATGCAAAACTCCCGCCCTTCCCCTGGCTACCCAGGAATCAGAGACAGCCTTTTTGCAGGCATGTGCTATGGGTGACTCCCCAACCACGTGAGATGGAACTTCCTCCCTTCCTAAGAAAACTAAAAGAAGCTTCCATTCTTCCAATGGGGCCCCAGTACTCCTCAGAGCACCCCACCCCCACCATTGCCATCTGGCTGGCACTGGGGCTTGAAATCTCCTCAGAGCCCTTGCCATGTTGTCCCTCTGTGGCATTCACATATCTTCTAGCAAACCTCTTACCCAAAAGACAATCTGACTCAGTGTTCCCTTACACCCCAAACTCAAGACTGTGGAATATTCCTTTACACTGTGTAAATATAAGTCACTGTGATTGGTTTAATAAAGAAGCTGACTGGTCTATAGCTAGGCAGAATAAGGTTAGTCGGGAAAACCAGACTAAGAGGACGCTGGGAAGAAGAAGGGGAGGAGTCTCAGGGAACATGAGGAGATGCAGAGAGAAGGAAGATGAACAGGTCATGCTAAAGAAGGTACTGCCACATGGTAGAGAGTAAATAAGAAATATGGATTAATTTAAGTTGTAAGAGCTAGTTAGTAACAAGTCTAAGCTATTGGCCAATCATTTATAATTAATTATAAGTCTCTGTGTGGTTATTTGGAGAGTGTCTGGTGGGACAGAAAAACATGCCTTCAAAAGACTTTTCACTATATGCATTAATAGAACCCCCAAATCATTCCTAAACTTCTGCATTCATGAATACACATGCACACATCTCAAATTAAGTATGCCTAAAATAATAATTTTAGTGTTCAATGAGTTTAAAAATATTCAAGAGGCTGGAGAGGTGGCTTATTGGTTAACAATGCTTGCTGCTCTTTCAGAGGACCCGAGTTCTGTACCCAGCATCCATATAGGGCACCACAAAACCTCTGTCTTCAGTTCTAGGGGATCCAATGCCCTCTTCTGAACTCCATGGGTACACACACCCATGGTGCATATGTGTGTGTGTGTGCACATGTGAATAAAAATAATAAACTTAAAACTGAAGTAACCAGAGATTTGCAGCTCAGTTGTTTTCAGAAAGTCTAGGAGCAAATTAACTTTTGCCCCATGCAAATTAATTAACTAGCCTAAGTTTACAAAAGATTAGTCAACTAGAATTTTCCCTAGGGAGCATCAGGATGGTACAGATCTATTGTTTCCATGGTTACACAAATCACAATAGAGACCACAACAACCTATTTCTCTGTCTCAAATGGTTCAACAGGACTCCAAGGGCTCAACAGAGCAGATCCCCAAAAGACCAACATACTTCATCCTTCCCTGTAATATGATAGGTGCCCAAATAGTTCAAGAGGACTCCTAATTTGGTCAAAAAAGCTGCCAAAATAACAAGGATTGTCACACACAGAACATAGTAGCCAAAATATCTCAGCAAAACCTCAGTGATATAGAACTCCCAATGACAAAGCTAGTCACCGAAAAGCAGTTGCTGAAACGGTACCAAAAAATCCCAAACAGCTCAAAGGGGACCCCAAGCTACAAGAAGACAAACACTACCAAGGAGAAGCCCACCAAAGGCCAAAGTTTCTCAAGAGTCCAAAAGAAAATCAAAACACCTGTTTTCCTACCAAATAGAGGAAAAAGAAACTATTAGGCAGAGTTCTTCATCGGGACCTCTGACGCCCCAATAACCACTCAGAGACTTATTATTTATACATGCTCAGCCGATAGCTTAGGCTTGTTACTAACTAGTTCTTACATCTTAAATTAGCCCATATTATCTACACTCTGCCATGTGGCAGTACCTTTTTTCAACATGGCATATTCATCTCCTGCTCCCTCTATATCTGGCTGGTGACTCCCATGACTCTGCCCTTCTTCCCAGCCTCCTCTTGGTTTGGCTCTACCACCTAACCTCTTCCTGTCTAGCTATTGGCCAGTCAGATCTTTTATTAAACCAATCAGAAGGTGCCTTGGCAAAAATACATCTTCACAGTATCCAAGCAGATTATTCCATAACAAAAACTGATAGCAAATGAAGTGGGAAGGTGAGAAAAATCTCTGAAATAAGATGGTTCCAGAAGCTGTGTGGGACTAGTTCATGTTTCTTCTCTGTCTGGGGTCAAGTGGCTAATGCCAAGAATGTCTTTTCTCCTGGCCATGGCTAATTAGAGCCTGAGCCATGACAGCGCTAACAACCCAGGCCTGGCCACTCACCTTCAATAGGCCAATTAAACTGATGAGTAATAATGAAATGCAGGAAAGGAAGATTGATTTGGTGTGGCCGCATTAGGAAGAAGAGCAAAGAGTTCCAGGGACACCCAAGTCTATTTTTGTGGCCCTGATGTGAGGGTCAGATTTAAGTAGAGAAGCAAGGTCCTGCTCAAGATGTTCCGTCCATCACTGACAAATCATCGTCTCCAATCTCCCCGGCAAGGTGGTTTGACAAGTTGTCAGAACCCTGTGAAATCTCTCTCCCAGAAACACATTCCCCCTCCGGCTGGCACCAGGCTTCAGTCTTCCTTCTCAGACATGAGATTCCAATTTCTTGGGGAGTCATTATTTATATTCGATAGCCAAAGAGAGGGGCAAAGTGTCAGTGTCTTTAGAAATCTTCGTTCCTATCAGGAAAGTTACACAGACGTGAGGAGGGCCTGGATCGGGAGGCCATGAGTGCTACAAGCAGCGCTGGGGTAGGGGGAGGCTACCCAAGTCTTTTGGAACCTCGTGAACCCTTGACACCAGGTACAGAGATGCAGGAGTTGGTGTCTGCCATGCTGAGCTTCAGTCTTGCTTTGGTCTGATCATTCCCTGCTATGTCCCCATTCCTCCTTTGGAAGTGGAATATTTATTATGTACCACATGTACTGAAGCTTGTAACTGTTTTTGTTTTTGTTTTGTTTTTTTTTAATTGTATAGGAGCTCATAGTTCAGAAAACAGATTTTGGACTTTTGAAAAGTATTGGGATTCTTACAGACTATGGGGACGTTTAGTGATGAATTGAACTTACCATATAAAATGGCTTTGTGATTATAAGGACAAAGATGGAAGGTTATGGCTTAAAAGCCATATGTATGAGTGTCATTTTGTCGAGGGGTGGACTTGTAATGGTCGATATTGAACTTGATAAGATCTAGACTTCCCTTAAGAGAAAAATCTCTGAGCATGTTCTTGAGAGAGTTTTCAGACTGGATTAACTGAGGTACTGTGGTGGTTTGAACGAGAATGTCCCCCACAGGCTGAGGTGTTTGAATACCCAGTCTCCAGCCGGTGGTACTGTTTGAGGAGGGATAAGAGGTATGGCCTCACTAAAGGAAGTGTGTCACTGTTGAAGGGGCAGACTTTGAGGTTTAAAAGTCACACACTATTCCCAGTACTCCCCACTTCCTGATCTAAGTTCACGATGTGAGTCCTGGTTCTTAGCTTCCACCTCTGGCTGCCACGTCTGCTGTCTGCGGCCACACTTCTCTGCCCTTCCAGACCCTAACCCTCTGGAATCATAACCCCAATAAACCCTTCTGTCTACAAGTTGCCTTGGTCACGGTGTGTAGATGTA
Organism: Peromyscus californicus insignis; assembly: GCF_007827085.1. Lineage (NCBI taxonomy): Eukaryota > Metazoa > Chordata > Mammalia > Rodentia > Cricetidae > Peromyscus > Peromyscus californicus. The sequence continues at coordinate 139,196,978 of NW_026294584.1, forward strand.
ATTCAGTGTAGATGTAGCCAACGGTCTTATCAGACAAGAAACACAGAGCCGATTCAGAGAAGAAAGCCAAGAGGTCAGAGCCAAGAGCCTCACCCTTCCTGATTCAGGGATCCTCCTCAGCCAAGAGAGCTCTCCGAAAGAGCCCTACTTCCTGTGTGTCTGTCTTTAGACTCTTTCTGTTCTGCCTTCTCATTGGTTGTAAACCCAAACATGTGACTGCCTCGTCACTGCCTGTATGTACCGCCCTCCAGGTCCTTAAAGGCGTGTGCCACCGCCGCCATGCACTTGCTTTGCTATGGCTCTAATAGCTCTGACCCCCAGGCAACTTTATTTATTAAAAATACCACCACATTTCCCCTTTTCTAATTTAATAAAAAGGAAAAAAAAAGAAAAAGGTTATAACTAACAAAAGAAAAACTACATACAAAAGTACAATAACTACACACAATATATACAAGTAATAAATGTCTAAATAATTTCTAGTCCATTCTTCTTGGCTGTGTATATATGGCTTTATCTCAGCATCCCGTTCTTCTCCACATCCCTCTGTCAAATGCCATATTCTGTAGATCTCTGAAGGGTTTGAAGATGACCTGTCTAAAATATATCTGCTCAATTTTTAAAACATATCTAATATGACTACAAGTTCCATTGTAATGTCTAACTACTAACTTTCATTTCTTTATATCCTAATAGTTGGTAATAATAACATTCAAGGATCCGAAAATTGCATTGTTAAATGAACGGTATAAGTACAATTAGAGATATACATATAGCATTTTCTAACAATATCAATTCCAATATATATAACTTGTATACAATATAAAACAATCCAATCCAATGTAAAATACTTAAAACTAGTAATTGTCTTTTTCTTCTTCTTTCTTTCTTTCTCTCTCTTTTTTTTAAAATAAGAACCTTAAATCTAATCTCCTTTGCTTAGCCTTTTTCCTAACCCTTGACAACAACTTGTAACCAACCCCCTAAACAATGAAAATTATCCCAGACCCAAAACCATTAAAAAGACCAAAAAACCACCTGCCCCACACCACCTCTTTGGGAATGTGGGCGTCGTATTCTTAAAATTGCTTCCTGCTGGGTATGGGCGAAGTTATCTTTATCCTGAAAGAAAAATTTTAGGTTAATTGTCAAATTCTAGGAAAGGTAACCATATCCTTCATTATCCAGTCTGTGTATAATGCCAAAGTTCAGGGTTTATCTCAAGTCCTTATTCAAGTAGTCTCTGAGACTGGATCATCTCAGCTAGTCATCTCAAAATTACTCTGAGCACCTTGTAGTTCAAAGCTGATCAGTTGTCTCATTTGTCCAGTGTTCTTCAGATTCCTTAACCTTCATTCTCCTAAAAGACAAAAACAAAAACCTTTCCCCAAGACTAATTTTTGGGGATGTACATTTTATTTTATTTATTTAGACTGTATATGAGATTTATTACTGAACATGATTTGGTAGGGGACAGGAGAGTACTGTGAAAGCCCTCAGGAATGCATGGCCCGCCACTTGTCCAGGGGACCGAGATTGGGGATGTATTTGACCCCACAGCCATCAGGAATGCGCCGCTTCTCAGTGGCCATGTCTTCAAGTTCCTCTGCATTAAGCTTGGTGAAGTGCCACTTCTTTGAGATGTGGATCATCTGGCGGCTGGGACTCTGAACTGGGCTCTCTGCCGAGCCTCGATCACGTCCTTATCCTGTATCTCATGCAACAGGCTGCCCACACTTCCGAGGAGGCTGCTGTTTGCAGCCGCTGAGTACCAGGCCCCCATGGGGAAAGTGTATACACATTTTAATTATCAAGATTATTGCTTATGCTTCCTGCTATTTTTCTTTTCAAGACTTGGACTACTTAGAGAACAAGGTCAAGGTTTGTTTATGCACCTGTGTGTGTTAAAGTTTTTAAATGGCCACTTTAGGGCTGGGGAGATGGCTTTGTCAAGAGTACCTACTGCCCCTGCTCTCCATTTCACCAAAACCTCAATAAAATACAATAAAAACAGGGCTGGCAAGATTGCTCAGTGGGTAACTGTGATTGCCAGCAAGCCTGACAGTTTGAGACAGACACCGGGGACCCACACGGTAGAAGGAGAAAACCAGTTCCTATAAGATGTCCTCTGACCTCCACATGCATTCTGCAGCATATGCGCACACACTGTGGGTGTGTGGTGTGTGTGTGTTACAAATCAACAAATACAATTTACAAAGAAATAAACCTACATCCTCAGGAATGCAAAGATGGACTTGGGGAGCCACTGGACCTCTTTGATCTTCCAGTAGCCCCACTGAACGAATCTCCTGTTTTTCTGCTTTTCAATATGACTTGCCGGTTTAATTGGCCTACTGAGCAGGTGCCCAGGTCCAGATCGGTAAGGTTACCAGAGGTCAGGCTCTGACCCTCAAAACTCTGGTAACATCACAGCTTTCGTCAGCAAGTGTCTGTCTCCACGCTGGCACACTCAGCATCCTGGGGTCTCAACTGCAGCACAGGCTTAACCTTCACAATTTCACCTGTTGGCCTCTCAGAGTCTCCTGGCTGGGACTCTAACCCTGACACATATTGCTTGTCCTTAGTGGCTCTCTAGAACCTGGGCGCAAGTCTCTACAATCCCTTTACCTAGGCAGGTTCCATGCCTGCCAAATAGTACCATGTGGATGACACTACTAAGTTCTGCTGCAGGTTCAAGGTGCAGCCTGGCCTCATGGAACCACTGTGTATCAGCTTCTGAGTGTCACTCTGGGGAGACATTTCCCTAATGGGCCTCTTTTGGACCGGGAACCTCTTCAGCTGCATTCTTAGTTTAGGCTTTTACTACTCAAATGAATTTTCACAAGGTGGAGCCTTCAGTGGGTGGCACCTTTTCTATTGTGCTCCATGGTACAAGGGTTCTCCCCCTCTCCCCCTACTTCCTCCCTCCCGCCCCCTCTTCCCCACCACACTGGATAAGGGCTGTAAGCAGTAACCCTGACACAGTCTGAATGTTACCTTGCTTGGAAATTTCCTCTGTCAAACAGATTAGTCCATTACTTTTGATTCAGCCTCACTCACATTCTCAAATCATGGGTAGATTACAGCCAGATTCTTTTCCACAATGCAGCATAAATAGACTCCAGCCAGTTTCTGATAAAGTCCATGTTCATCTCTGAAACCTACCAGGGGGACCTCCATTGTCTGGATTTCTTTTGGCATTCTGGTCTTCTAAACTCCCTCCAGGATGGCACATTAAAGTCTATTTTCAATATTCTAGAGTTTTTCTAGTTTAAAGTTTCAAATGCTTCCAGGTTCTAATGGCAAAACTTGCTTCAAAGGCTAAGAACCGCCAGACGGTCAACAGCAGTGATCCACTGCCCCTGCCCCCACCAGACAGAGTTTCTCTGTGTAACAGCCCTAGCTGTCCTGGAACTTGTTTTGTAGACCACAGAGATCCGCCTGCCTCTGCCTGCTGAGTGCTGGAATTAAAGGCGTGCACCACCATGCCCATCTTTTTTTGTTTTTGTTTTTTGTTTTTTTTTCAGTTGTTGTTTTTTTATTTTGTTTTGTTTTATTTGTTTTTCTTGGTGTGGCCCACTTCTTGATATGAATTTTCTCATTGCTTTGATCAAATACTTTTCAAAATTAGCTTAAGGAAGGGACAGTTTATTTTGGCTCGTCCGAGACGGGTGCAGTCCATCCTGGAGGGGAAGATGGGAGAGCTGAATGCTGTTGCTCCACTTGCTTTTACCTTTTTATTCCAGTACCCGAGACCACGGCATGATGTCACCCACGGTTAGGGCTAGCCTTCCTACCTTAGTTAACCCCATCTAGAGACCTATTTAGGAGCATACTTAAAGGTTTGTTTCATGGGTGATTTCACATCCTGTCAAGCTGACGTTATTAAATACCACAAATATAAGCAAGTAGGCACACACATAAATAAAAATAAATTTTAAAGCCAGGCGGTGGTGGCACATGCCTGTAATCCCAGCACTCGGTAGGCAGAGGCAGGTAGATCTTTCTGAGTTTGAGGCCAGCCTGATCTACAGAGTGAGTTCCAGGACAGCCAGGGCTGCACAGAGAAACCCTGTCTTGGAGGGGAAAAAAGTTAAAAATGCAAAAGTTGTTCTCTGACCTTACATGCATGTTATGGTGTGCAAGTGCCCACATGCATGTGTGTGGGTGTGTATGCACCCCCACACCTTCCCCACACTAATAATAATGACATGGCTCAACGGTTAAGAGCACTGGCTGCTCTTCCAGAGGACCCAGGTTCAATTCCCAGCACCCACATGGCAGCTCACAACTGCCTGTAACTCCAGTTCCAGGGGACCCGACAACCTCACACAGACATACATGCAGGCAAAACACGAATGCATGTTAAATAAAAACTAACAAATCATTAAAAAAAACCCAAATTAGTATTTCCTACCATTCAGTTCTCTGTTCCCTTCCCTTCCTCTTTCTTGTTTTTTGTTTTTGTTTTTGTTTTTGTTTTTTGAGACAGGGTTTCTCTGTGTAGTTTTGGTGCCTGCCCTGGATCTTGCTCTGTAGACCAGGCTGACCTCGAACTCACAGAGATCTGCCTGGCTCTGCCTCCCGAGTGCTGGGATTAAAGGTGTACGCCACCACCTGGCTGGTTACTGTAGTTTTATAGTAAATTTTGACATCGTGAAGTAGAAGCTGGGGGTGGTAGTGCGTGCCTATATAAACTCAGCAGTTAGGAGGCTGAGGCAGGAGGATTACTGTAAGATAAAGTTCGGCCTGGGCTATAGCAAGATCTTTCTCAAAAGAAAAAAGAAACTAGAAAGTATGAGTCATCTGCTTTTGTTCTTTCCTGAAATAATATTTTTGACATTGATTTATTGATTCATTTTGTGTGTGGGTGTGAGTGGGTGTGTTAGTGCATCATGGCACAGGTGTAGAGGTCAGAGGACAACTTGCAGAAGTTGGTCCTCTCCTTCCACAACTGTGGGGCCCAGGGGCCAAACTCGGGCTGTCAAACTTGGTGGTAAACGTCTTTATCTGCTGAGTCACCTTTTTGGCCTCTCCAAAATAATTTTGGCTATTCTGTGCCTTTTGAATTGCCATATGAATTTTAGGATCAGTTTAATTTCTGTAAAAAGGGGCAAATGTAATTTTCACAGGCATTGTCTTGGATACACAGGTGGAACCCGGTGGTATAACCATCATGACATTACCAGGTCTTTCGGTGCATGGACACCAAAGTCTTCTGATTTGTTTAGGACTTATTAATGCCTTTAAACATTTTGTGATTTTCACCGATTAAGTCTTACAATTTATTTGCTAAGTTTCTCGGTAAGGTTTTAATCTTTCCAATGCTATTTTGTTTGTTTGTTTATTTATTTTTTATTTTCCCAACGCTATTGTTACTGGAATTTTCTCTCTAGTTTTATTTCAGTTTGATTTTTTGAGACAGGGTTTCTCTGTGTAACAGAGCCCTGGCTGTCCTTTGTAGACCTGGCTGGCATTGAGCTCACAGAGATCCCCCTGCCTCTGCCTCCTGAGGGCTAGGATTAAAGTTGTGCACCACCATGCCAGGTTCCCTGGTTTTATTTCATTCATTCATTCATTCATTCATTCATTCATTCATTCATTTTAAAGACAATGTCTCGTGTAGTCCAGGATGTCTTCAGATTGATTTTGTAGCTAACAACGACCTTGAACACCTGATTCTCCTGTCTTTATGTCCTAAGCATTAAGACTATAGATGTGACACTACATCCAGCTAATTTTGTTTTCAAGTTATCCGTTGCTTGTGTTGCTTATTTATTTATTTAGAGGGGGTCTCCTGCAGTTTCAGCGAACCTCGATCTGACTGTGTAATGGAAGGCAACCTTGGATTCTGTGCCTCTCCCTCCCAAGTGCTGACATGACAGGTGAGTGCAGGTGCCGGGCTGCATGCTGCCTTTTGAAGAAGGCAGATGTTTCCTCTGCAGTGCGGGCCGATAACGAGGGGTGTAGGTGTGTTGCCATGACAGCCCGCGTGCTGTTGCTGGGGTTCTGACATGTAACTTATCTGAAGTCATAGATGAAGAGTTAGATTCCGTGGCACACAGGGGACGGGGCTGACTAATTGTTCCCACACCTACCATCACGACTGCTGGCTCCCTGGCCTGGGAAAGTTTGAGCAGAAATGTGAGTTTGTGTCGAGAGAGTCCTCATTTCCTCTAGATGCCTCCTCCCCTGACCCTCCACTCCTGTAGGATATTGGTTAGCACCTTCTGAAGGGACAGGTAATCCCGGAGAGGGCAAGGGTTGTGGTTTTTCTTTTCTTTCTGATTTTTTGTTTTGTTTTGTTTTGTTTTTTTGGATAGGGCCTTATGTAGCCTAGGCTGACCTCAAACTCAGTATGTAGAGCTTTAGATGGTCCAAGTGCTGACATTCAGGTCTGTGCCACCATACGCAACTACTGTCATATTTTGTGCTTAGCAGCCTTTTGTATGGAGGTATGTTTATTCATGTACTTTGCTCATGTCAAAACTGACACCTAACTCTTTTACGTAAAAGTTAGGCTGGAATTGGCATTTTCGTGAACATATTGCCTAGAGAGAAATGTTGAGAATGATAGACAGGCACGGTGAGGCCAGAGGAGGCTGAAGAGGGAGTCCTAGGGGAGGCCCAAGGATCGGTGAGATGGCAGAGATCTGAAGGAGTACGGGATCCTTTCAGGTAAATGTGTTTGTTCTTACCTGAGACCATCCCACGCCTCTATCACTTGTTAGTGGGGCTTGTTGCTCAAGGTCTGTGGATGAGTCTTCTTCGCTGTGGCAGGGAGGGCGTAGGTTGGAGTGGATGGGTGAATGGGTGAATGGGTGGATGGGTGCCGATGCTCACCTCACAGGGAGAATGTGAGCAAGTGTCAGATGATGAGCTGTACAGGGTCAGTGCTGGGAAATGTGTAAATGTGCAATGTGCACTGCAGGAGTCAGTCATGAGCACCTACCTTCTCCGCCAGGGCTGAGAACCGAGAGAACTCAGGGTTCCTGAGGAAGAGCAGGGCTCAGAATGGAAGGGAAATAGTAAAGAACCCCAGGAGAACAAGGTAGAGAGTAGGCAGATGGGACAAAATATCAACTTTCCTAGAGTTTGGAGTAGTAAAGTGGAAACTTCAGGATCGGCAGTGTGGAGACCCCAGGATCGGCAGTGTGGAGACCCCAAGATCAGCAGTGTGGAGACCCCAGGATCAGCAGTGTGGAGACCCCAGGACCGGCAGTGTGGAGACCCCAAGATCGGCAGTGTGGGGACCCCAGGATCGGCAGTGTGGAGACCCCAGGATCGGCAGTGTGGAGACCCCAGGATCGGCAGTGTGGAGACCCCAGGATCGGCAGTGTGGAGACCCCAGGATTGGCAGTGTGGAGACCCCAGGGATTGGCAGTGTGGAGACCCCAGGATCGGCAGTGTGGAGACCCCAGGAGACCTCAGAATAGGCAGTTTAGAGACTACTGGGACCGAGAAGTCACTAACACATATTCATGCTAAACAGGGCCTAGAATAAGAGGTAAGATGGTGTGAGTGTGTTTATTTCTTTTTTTTTTTTTTTTTTTTTGGTTTTTCGAGACAGGGTTTCTCTGTGTAGCTTTGCGCCTTTCCTGGAACTCACTTGGTAGTCCAGGCTGGCCTCGTATTTCTTTTTTTTTTTTTTTATATATAATTTATTTCATTTTATTTTTTTGTGCATTGGTGTGAGGATGTCAGATCCCCCAGAACTGGTGTTACACAGAGTTGTGAACTGTAGCTAGAGTTTCCTGCCTGGCCCACAGTCAGGACAAATCTCTCTCACCCACCAGTCCCACAGCCGCTCAGACCCGACCAAGTAAACACACTTCCCAGCTTTATTCTCCTCCTTGTCCCGCCTATACTTCCTGCCTGGCCACTGGCCAATCAGTGATTTATTTATTGACCAATCAGCAACACACTTGACATACAGACCATCCCACAGCAGTGAATGGCATGTGGGTGCTGGGAATTGAACCCAGGTCCTCTGAAAGAGCGGCCAAATGCTCTTAACTGCTGAGCCATCTCTCCAGCTCCTGATTATTTTATTGTATTTTTTTTTTTTTTGAGACAGGATTTCTCTGTGTAGCTTTGGAGCCTATCCTGGATCTCACTCTGTAGACTAGGCTGGCCTTGAACTCACAGAGATCTGCCTGTCTCTGCCTCCTGAGTGCTGGGATTAAAGGCATTCGCCACCACCACCCAGCCCATTTATCCTTTTTAAAATTAAAATTTTATTAACTCAACTTGAACAGTCTAAACTCCATTGTAAATATAGTTTTGTACCCAGAGTCCCCCAAAGACCACCAAGAGACCAAATCCAATGCAAAAGCAAGGAGTCTTTGTATTGTTACGAGTTCACTCAGGACTCTCCATCCGTGTGATGCAGCAGCAGAGCAGGACAGACCCCGAGTAGCAATGGGGCAGGGTTTTTAAAGCAAGGGGGACTTGGGGTTTACATAGGAACAGAGTTAGGATTGGTTTATGTAAGTGGCAATCATGTTAGTAATTTTTAATTGGCTAGGGTTAGTTAGGGTTACAGTTACCATTTTGGGGCAGGCCTGGACAAGTCCCAGGCTTTGTCCTTGAGCTGTCAAGGAGGCTGGCTGGCCTAGCATGTACTGATTGTGGGGGCTGACTCAGTGGCCCAGGCTCTGTCCTTGAGCTGCCATGAAGGCTGGCTGCCCTCACACATTCACATTGACCCATGCATGTAGCTCTAAGTTGGTGAGGGGTCCCAGACAGTAAACAACTGGCTGGACCTTCATCGGTCAGAGTATGTGCAGAAAGGGAGTTACTCAAGGACTATGTCTTTTATTCATGGCCCTCCCAGAAACTGCTCAATCAAGTCTCAGGAAACTGAAATCGAGGCCTGATCTCTGAGAGAAGACTGACAGCCTGTTATGGCATCTGCTTGGTCCTTGCAATAATCCACTGGATTCTCTTAAATATTTTAAATTGTTTATCAAATTTAACATCAAATATATTTAATTTTCATTTTAAGCATTTAGATACATGACAGGGCAGATATCTTTTTTTTTTTTTTTGTTTTTCGAGACAGGGTTTCTCTGTGTAATTTTGGTGCTTGTCCTGGATCTCGCTCTGTAGACCAGGATGGTCTTGAACTCACAGAGATCCACCTGGATCTGCCTCCCGAGTGCTAGGATTAAAGGCGTGTGCCACCACCTCCTGGCCAGATATCTTTTTAGACAGGTTAGCCTCAATTTACTGTGTAGCCTAGGATATCCTTGAACTCTTGATCTTCCTGTCTCAGCCTCCTCAATGCTGGGATTATAAGTGTATATTACCACTAGTCCAGACATCTAACTCTAAAGAGAAAAAACTCCCTAACTACTTAAATGCTTCTTGTGAGTTGAACAAATGTTTACATTTAGCAATCATAATTCCTTGATATATTATATTTACAGTCAGCATGTAAACATATCCAACTTAGAATCACAGTCCTAGTCAGGGGTTCTATTGCTGCGATGAAACACAGTGACCAAAAGCTAGTTGGGGAGGAAAGGGTTTATTCGGCTTTCACTTCCACATTGTAATCCATCATTTGAAGGAAACCAGAACAGGATCTCAAACAGGCAGGAACCTGGAGGCAGGAGCTGATGCAGAGACCATGGAGGGTGCTGCTTACTGGCTTGCTCCTCATGGCTTGCTCAGCCTGCTTTCTCTTTCTTTCTTTCTTTCTTTCTTTCTTTCTTTCTTTCTTTCTTTCTTCTTTCTTTCTTTCTCTCTCTCTCTCTCTCTCTCTCTCTCTCTCTCTCTCTCTCTCTCTCTTTCTTTTTTTTTTATTTTTTTTTATTTTTTTATTTTTTTGGTTTTTCGAGACAGGGTTTCTCTGTGTAGCTTTGCGCCTTTCCTGGATCTCGCTCTGTAGACCAGGCTGGCCTCGAACTCACAGAGATCCGCCTGCCTCTGCCTCCCGAGTGCTGGGATTAAAGGCGTGCGCCACCACCGCCCGGCCTCTTTCTTTATTTTTAATTACACTCACAATATTCATTAATTACACTCATGATATTAATTATATTTGTGGTATTCATTGATTACATTTGAGGTATTCTTTCAATAATTATAATTATGATATTCATTAATTACATTAATTGTGTTAATTTATTACATTCATATTATGTCCTGATACTACTGTCCATTTGTGGGATTTTTCCATCACACAAAACAGAGATTCTGTACTTAGGAAATCATTGCTCTATATTCCTTTCTTCTCCATCTTGTGATAACGTCTAATCTGTCTCTATGAATTTGTATATTCTATATATTTCATGTAATACAGTTTTATAGTATTTGTCCTTTTTTTGAATGTAAAAACATTTTATGTACAACTGCAGGAGAAATAATATATAGATAGCTTGAACATAATTCAAGTTATAATTCAAAAGTCCAGGGGTTATTTTAAACAGTACAATATTTTCTCTGTAGAAAATAGTAAAAATGATAACATTTTCCAATAAGCCCATTTAAGCCAAATAATAGCTGAATTATACATATAAATATAGATTAGATTCTGGGATATAGAAGAAACCTATCTTCATCTGTTCAGAGAACTGTTTTACTTAAGTTGTGTAAGTGAGATTCCTATTCATCCTCCCCTTCACTGTTGGATTTACGGCAGACATTTTTCTATAGGCTAATCCATAATCTAAAAAGATTTTAGCCTCCCCTCCTGAAAGTACAGCCAGCATTTTTTTCATCAGCTTGATACAGTACAAATTCTTACCCTAATAGTGAAATATTTCACTAAAGCTTGCCCAGTGTTTGAGCAAAACCAAAACTTATTATAAGCCACAGTCATCCTAGGGTCCCCTCTGCTAGGTAGTCTCCCTGGATCTGTGGGTTGCAGTCTGATTGTCCTTTGCTTTATATCTAGTATCCACTTATGAGTGAGTACATACCATGTTTGTCCTTCTGAGTCTAAGTTACCTCTCTCAGGATGATATTTTCTAGTTCTATCCATTTGCCTGCAAATTTCCTGCTGTCATTGTTTTTCTCTGCTGAGTAGTACTCCATTGTGTAGATGTACCACATTTTCTTAATTCATTCTTCAGTTGATGGGCATCTAGGTTGTTTCCAGGTTCTGGCTATTATGAATAATGCTGCTATGAACATAGTGGAGCATGTATCTTTGTGGTATGATTGAGTATTCCTTGGGTATATGCCCAAGAGTTGGTATGACTGGGTCTTGCGGTAGATTGATTCCCAATTTTCTGAGAAACCGCCATACTGATTTCCACAGTGGTTGTACAATCAACCTGCTTTCTTATAGAACCCAGGTCACCAGGCCAGCAGGGATGGCACCACCCACAAGGGGCTGGGCTCTCCTCCATCAGTCACTAATTAGGAAAAAGATCCCTACAGATGGATCTTATGGAGGCAGTCAAGGTGACATAAAATTAGACAGCACAATCACTAATATTGAAATGATTACATCTTTAAAATTATACACTTTTAAAGCACAATGAGGTAAATGTATAGCTCTTCAGGTCGAATCCTTTATAAAACCTTTGCAGAAACTTTAACAAACGTACTGGTCATCCCTGTGAGTGATAGTTGGTGTCTAGCCTGAGTTTCATTGTCTCACTTCTGACTCACTTTAGTGCTTAGATCTTATGGAATCGTGAGAGGGGCCAAGGAAGGCTGGGACCTCTGCCTGCGCGTGTGGTGAGCCTGAAGACCACTGTAGGTCAGGGGAGGAGAGACGCTGAGTGTGAAGTGGAGAAAACCAAGAACAGCTGTGACCTGTGCCTCACCACCTCCAACTCTGGTAAGGCGAATTGTCTATGGAAGGACCCAGCCCCCTCGGCCGGGGAACTGAGCGCACAGGTGGTCCAGGAGCTAGAGAGGATGGAGATCCAACTGGGCCCGGGAGAGATACAAGTCTGGCTGCTGCCTGTGCTTCATGCAGCCAAGGTCAGCCCGTAGTCAGTGACAATGTGAGCACAGCAACGCCTGTGCCACTGACTCACCGAGCACTGTGGTCGCCAATTCCATCCCGCATCCCACTTCTCAGTGCTTCTAACATTTCTCTTGTGGCCAGCCATAGCCCAGAACTGTAAGAGGAGGAATCTCCAGAAAATACGGTCTTATCTTCACTGGGACAGTACAGAGCTAACAAGTGGGCTCCAAATGTTCCCAGTGTTAAAGGACCCGTGCCCATTAAGAGAGCACTCCCTGGATGACTGTAATCTGCAGTTCCCACCTCAGGAAGCTTGAGTGCTCTCCTTGTCAGAGATGCCAGGCCTCCATCCCAGACTTGGGCCCATGTACATCTATGTGAGCGTCTTAATTAGGGTTTCTGTTGCTGTGATAAAACACCACAGCCAAAATCAACTTGTTTATCATTGAGGGAAGTCAAAGCAGGCACTCAAAGCAGGAACCTGGAGGCAGGACCTGAAGCAGAGACCATGCTTACTGACCAGCATTTCATGGCGTCCTCATCTTGATTTCTTATACAATCTAGGACCATGCGCCCTAGGATGGCATGGCTCCCAGAGAGTTGGGCCCTCCCACATCAGTCATTAATCAAGATAATACCCCTACAGGCCAATCTTATGGAGGCAGTTTTTTCCCTCAAATAAGATTCCCTCTTCCCATATATACCTGGGCTTGTATCAATGTAACAAGAACCAACCAAACAGTGAGTCTTACAAATTTAGTACCCAGAGTCCCTTAAGGCTTTAACTGCACTCAGCATTGGACAGTTCTGATACTAAGTCTACACTCTGGATGAGCTTAGATCTGCCGATGCCTCCTGGGTACCTGCAAAGCTCTGAAAGACCATTCTCAATGCTGAAATTATGCTAATGACCCCAGCACTGGACAGAACCTGCAGGGTTTCCAGAACATTCCAGGGTACAGAGACCAAATAAGCTGCATTTACCCAGGGTCAGGAGCTTCCACACCGAGGTCGAGATGCTCCTATGAAGCAGGAAGGTCTGTGGTGACAAATTCTGTTCAAGAGGAGCAGGTGAGCTGAGGCCTTAAAGAAATGGTCACAGGGGCCTTGAGGGCCGGTTGCATAACCTGGAGCTTAAAGTTCTGCCTGGCTCTCTGAGGAGCCTTGGTTTACCCATCACTTCATTTACACAGTTTGAACGGAAGCAGGAAGGACCATGTCCCTATTGTCTGGGCTTTGGGTGCCCTCTTGTGGCGCAATATTGATTTTGGGTTTCTGCAGCATCTCGTGCCCTCTCAAGTGCCTTCAAGGTCACTGCTATTAAAACAAAAGGGTGCCGGGCGGTGGTGGCACACGCCTTTAATCCCAGCACTCGGGAGGCAGAGCCAGGCGGATCTCTGTGAGTTCGAGGCCAGTCTGGGCTACCAAGTGAGTTCCAGGAGAGGCGCAAAGCTACACAGAGAAACCCTGTCTCGAAAAACCAAAAAAAAAAAAAAAAAAAAAAAGGGCAAGGGGATGAGGGCATAACTCAATGGAAGAGAGTGTTTGGCCTGAGTGCGCTGGCAGTCGGGAAAAATCTATCCCACTAGCGTCCCCCAAGTAAACACACAGAGACTTATATTACTTATAAACTGTACGGCGTGGCAGGCTTCTTGCTATCTGTTCTTATATATTAAATTAACCCATTTCTATAAATCTATACCTTGCCACATGGCTCACCGGTATCTTACATCATGCTTCTCCTCGTGGCGGTTGGCAGAGTCTCCCTCTGCCTCAGCCTTCCACCTCCCCGAATTCTCCTCTCTCCTATCCCGCCTACACTATACTTCCTGCCTGGCTACTGGCCAATCAGCATTTTATTTATCAATCAATCAAAGCAACACATTCACAGCATCCCCAGCACAGCTTAAGACAGGTGTTGGGGTTTTTGTTTAGGAAATGACATATGGAGTACTGCAAGTAGGATTTGGGGAAGCTAGTGGTCTTTGGGGGCCTAGAACCCATACGGTTTTACATCTCTCTGTTCTAGGCCTCTGCTCCTATCAGTTTCTCAGGGTCTGATGCCCTCTGATAGACGTGCTGCCCTCTGAGGAGGTGGACAAGACGTGTTTCAGTTCCCTAGAGAGGGAGGAAGGACACAGGGGTGAATTTCATCTCATGAGATAAGTGGCATTAACCGCAGAGATGTGCAAAGAGGACCCGTATTAGGAAAGAGATGTTCTTTTTATGAAAATGTCAGAGAAAAACAGAGGCAGGTGCTATGTAATCTTAAGCCAGAGACTGCCTCCATGTTGCCTGGTTTGTTGACTGAGACAAAAGGCAGGCCACTCTGAAAGGACCTCCCAAGGCAATGCCTCTTGAACTCCATTTTGGCTAGATCTCAGGTGGTTTGAAATGTCTGTGAGTTTAAAGAGGCAAAGTGAAGTATCTAATGCTCTCTCACTGGCCAGGCTGACTTACGTCTAGAAGACAACAAGGCACAGTTGATCTGTGTCCCTTCAACACACTTTTAAGGGGAATTTCTTTTGGTCAGGTATTATACAAGAACTCAACAAATGCTCACTTAGTAAATGTTGGAATAGAGATTGTTAGAGTTGGAAGCCCTTACTGTTTCCTCTGTTTTCAGGAAAGCAATGAGAGGACCAGAGAGCTAAACTGCATTCATTCATTCATTCATTCATTCATCTATTCAAGTTTAGTTATTACTTTCTGTGTGTGAGGAATTGGGCTTTGTATGTGAAATCAGAGGAGAAAGAGGAGGAGGACCATTGTGAATAAGGTAGAGAAAAAAATAACCAGAATGCAGTACAGACAACAGTTTGAACACAGGCTCTTCAGAAAGCAGAGGTACGTTAGCAGGAAACAAAAGAACCTCTCCTTCCTCCCCCCTCCCAAAAAAAACAGCGCACGCGCGCGCGCGCGCGCGCGCGCGCGCACACACACACACACACACACACACGTACGTCTCTATGTAGTTCAGACTGGCCTTGAACTTAGATTATCTAACTCAAACTTAAGTTTTAAAAAATAAAAACCTCATAATTTTCATTACATAAGGTAAAAAAAGAAATGGAGGAGAGAGAGGAAAAGGGTGGGGGCACACAACCTGGGGGTCAGGGGATTCCTCATTTTGGGGGACAAGGCTTGGGGAGCCCCATTGTCTCAGCTCCACAGGCATGGCTCCATGGGGCAAAGTGGTGCTATGGGCTAGGGAAAGGAAAGGAGTGGACAGAATGGGTACCACCACTCAGCACACCTGGCCCTCCAGGAGCTCCCCTGCTGAGTGGGGAGAGGGGATGTTCATTCATCCTGGGTAATACACTCAATGAGAAAGTGCATCTGTTTGCCCTGCAGGTAGAATATTTGAGTGGAGTATGAGCAGAGAGGTACGCAGAGCTGGGCCTTCACTGAGAGCTGCAAAACCAGAGGTGGAAAACAGCATTCTATGTGTTGTGTACACACGTGCAATTCTGAGCAGCCTGGAGTGAGGACTGGGCACTAGATTTTGCATGATGTGAGGAAGGATGAAGCACAGAGCTTGTGTCTATTAGAAGTGTCAGGTTTAGAACGGGCAGGGCGGTTCACACCTGCAATCCCAGCACGTGGAAGCAGAACCTAGTTTAAGGCCTGGCTCGGCGGATCACCCAGCTCCTGCCATACTGTCTTCTTTCTCTTCCTGGACCCAAACTCCAAGTTTCAGATCTGGGCTATTTTGTGCCTGAAACCAGTCTTACATAGGTCTGGCTTGGAGAACTGGGTGCTGAATACCCTGTCTGCCCCTCACTAAAAGGCTTTCTCTCATGACACAGGCAGTGAGCTTTTTTTTTTTTTTTTTTTTTTTTTGGTTTTTTGAGACAGGGTTTCTCTGTGTAGCTTTACGCCTTTTCCTGGATCTCACTCTGTAGACCAGGCTGGCCTCGAACTCACGGAGATCCACCTGCCTCTGCCTCCCGAGTGCTGGGATTAAAGGCGTGTGCCACCACCGCCCGGCCGGCAGTGAGCTTTTTACCATTACAACTAGGAAGCAGAATCAGTACCTTTGGCTCTTATGGCAGCCTGTGCTCACACCAGGTGTTTGAGGGCTTCCTCATCAGGGCATAGTGCTGCCATTCTGTTTGGGTGCTCACCTATTTAAAGCAATTCTCAAAGTACTGAGAAGTAGAGGTACTTAGAAGCCAGGCCGCACAAGCCCTGGCCTCTGAAGCTAGGCAGCCAAGAGCACACCTTGACTTGTCTTTCTTGGGAAGTCTGCAGAGGCACAAACCTGTGCTGCTAAAGAGGGAAGGCAGATTTCCTACAGTCCTTTGAATAGGCACCACCTGCTTGAGAAAGGAGAAACTGAGGCCTGGAGACGGAAAAGAAGTTTGTTCGGCATCATCAGGCAAATGTAAAAGAACAGCCAAACCTGGAGACACTGGGTCTTCTGCTGGACTCAAGATACCTGGACCCTCTCACAGAAGTTTCATTTTGACCCAAAGAAGGCACCAGTCATTCTGGAAGATTCACGCCATCGTATACATGGCTCATTTGTGCATCTAAGCATACCTACTGGTTGAGAAGGATGGAGCAACTGCATGTGGGTCTATGTGGTGTGGTACCACAATCTTCTACACTGAGATATGGTCCTGGGCAGCCCTGGACTGACAAAGGGCCATTACCAAGAAAACTCATGGTTCTCGAATAAAAGAACCTACCAAGACCAGTGCTCAACACTCAATTCCATCCATACCAGGAACCAGGGCTCGGTAGAGGGTGATCTGAGTACAACATGGGCCATGTGAGGGTAAGTCAACAGCAATCAACACCAGGGGAGGTAAGCTAATGATTCAGTGGGAATGAAGCATCTCACAGCCCGGGAACACACACCTGAGGCCCAGGGGGACCCCCTCCTAAGAAGCATCCAAGACACGGTCCATTTCTGTGCTACTCAAGCAGTACTTTAAAACACCTTATCCCATTGTCCTTAGAACTTAAGACTTAACAGACAGACCTGTTTATCATTGTGTGCGTTTTTCCCCAGAGAATTTTACTTGGGAAAGGCAGGTATCTAGAAAGGAATTTTGTTAGGAAGTACAGCACACAGGGAAGGAAATGTCTCAATATAGAAATTTTAATAAGTAAATATATCCTTTAGTTTCAATGGTGGGGAAGATGTACATGGATGGCTGCCAGCCAGACCCACACACTCAGTATTCTTCCCCTTCTTCTGCCTCTGCTTCCACGGAATCGACGCCCACCTCTTCATAATCCTTCTCCAGCGCTGCCAGGTCCTCCCGGGCCTCTGAGAACTCCCCTTCCTCCATGCCTTCTCCCACGTACCAGTGCACAAAGGCTCGCTTGGCATACATGAGGTCAAACTTGTGGTCCAGGCGGGCCCAAGCCTCTGCGATGGCAGTGGTGTTGCTCAGCATGCACACGGCCCTCTGCACCTTGGCCAGGTCTCCTCCAGGGACCACAGTAGGGGGCTGGTAGTTAATACCCACCTGCCAGAAGAGGAGAAAATACAGTGAAGTTTATAATAACCTCGGAAATATGAGAGTTCACTAGAAATCGGGAACTGTGGACCTAGCTTAAACTGCAAATACTCATACTACACTTTGGGGAATGAATAATCACCTTCACAAAGCAATACGTATACAGATTTTAAGTACTTACTTGAACCACTAATGGCCAAACTGGAAACAACACACAATACAACAAAGAATGAGAACCCTACGCATGGTATAGTATGCTTAGTTAAAAGGAAACCAACTGAAATATTTGTATTTGTGTATACAAAACCCCTATGTAGCAGTGAACTCTAGCAAGGAGAACTCTTTGGGACTGAAGGATGATAAACCTTAGGAATGTGCAGGGGTAGAAACCTTCTTACACCCTGATGAACAGATGGCTGTTAGCAGCAGCTAGGAACACAGTCAGAATGGAGGATCAAGAAGTACACTCCCAATTTAAAAAGGATATCCTCTGCTCCTCAGCTGGCCTGTCAACCAACAACACTCATAAGAGGCATAACATGGGGCTGGAAGGGTGTCTCAGTGGTTAAGAGCACTGGCTGTTCTTCCAGAGGTCCTGAGTTCAATTCCCAGCAACCACAGGGTGGCTCACAACCATCTGTAATGAGATCTGGTGCCCTCTTCTGGCCTGCAGGGATACATGCAGACAGGACACTACATAATCTTAAAAAAAAAAAAAAAAAAAAAAAAAAGGTAAGAGGCATACTATATCTTGAACATGCCTCCTGTTTTATAGGGACAAAAAGCCTTGGGGCAGAAAATTCAGCTTTCAGTCTTCCAGTTAACATTTTAGTATTATTTAGATATTAATATTATTAAAAATGTAAGTTAATAATATTTCAGCCTTCCTTTTAAATATTTTGTTATGTTTTTTTTTATAATTTAAAGGCTCTAAAAATTATTTGAAAATCCCAAGCTGGCTGCAGACTATGTGGCCAGGGATGATCTTGAACTCACTCTAATGCTGGGATTAGAGGCATGTGCCAACCATGAATGTCCAGCTAAAACTCTATTTTAAACATGGAAACTAGTGTAGCCCAGCAATGGTTGTAGAAGACTGTGTGATAAGCCACACCGATGCCGACAAAGGGACGAAGAAGGGACTAAGAGGTGCATCTGGTGCTGCAGACCCTCTGTAGGGACAGCCAACTCCTAACTGATACTTCCCCACAGGCAGCTCTTCACTGCAGAACCCCAGGGTCGGCTGGGAGGAGCCTGGGCAAGGCACAGCATTCCCAGCACCTGTCAACAGACACACCCTCCCTTGAAGTCCTTGTCTTCTTAGTGTCTCACTGATTGAGAAAAATTCATCTGCTCAGGGTTTGGTAATTGATGGTTTAAGAAACAAGGATTGGGGCCAGGTGGCGGTGGCGCACGCCTTTAATCCCAGCACTTGGAGGCAGAGGCAGGCAGATCTCTCTGAGGTCGAGGCCAGCCTGGTCCACAGAGTGAGTTCCATAACAGCCACCGTTACACAGAGAAACGTTGTTTCAGAAAAACCAACCAACCAACTCAAACCAAAACCAAACAAACAAACAAGAAATAAGATTTGGTAATTGGTGGTTGTAAGAAAAAGAGTTCCCAGTATCTTTTGGAAAGGTGTTAAGTCACTTAGCAACTTTACTTACTATACATGCTTTTTTTTGGAGCCTAACATGGAAAGGGGAATTCTCGCCCAAAGCTATGGCCCTGAGGCAGGAGCTGTTGCTTGCTGGCAGATAAAATTGTCACAGCACCCAATCCTACCTTAAATCCAGTTGGGCACCAATCCACAAATTGGATGGTGCGCTTTGTCTTGATGGTAGCAATAGCCGCATTGACATCTTTTGGGACCACATCCCCCCTGTACAACATGCAGCAGGCCATGTATTTGCCATGGCGAGGGTCACACTTGACCATCTGATTGGCTGGCTCGAAGCAAGCGTTGGTGATCTCTGCCACTGACAGCTGCTCATGGTATGCCTTCTCAGCTGAGATGACTGGGGCATAGGTTGCCAGTGGGAAGTGGATGCGAGGGTATGGCACCAGGTTGGTCTGGAATTCTGTTAAGTCCACATTCAGGGCCCCATCAAACCTCAAGGAGGCTGTGATGGATGACACGATCTGCCCGATCAGTCGATTGAGGTTGGTATATGTGGGACGTTCAATATCCAGGTTGCGCCGACAGATATCATAGATGGCTTCATTATCCACCATGAAAGCACAATCAGAATGTTCCAGCGTTGTGTGTGTGGTCAAGATGGAGTTGTAGGGCTCCACAACGGCTGTGGAAACCTGGGGGGCTGGGTAAATGGCAAATTCCAGCTTGGACTTCTTGCCATAGTCCACTGAAAGCCGTTCCATAAGTAGAGATGCAAACCCAGACCCTGTGCCACCTCCAAAGCTGTGGAAGATGAGGAAGCCCTGCAGTCCTGTGCACAGATCTGCCTGTTGAAAAATCAGAGGATGTAAGCCAATGCCTACAAAGCCACGCCCCCAACCTCCAAGCCCCACATTCAAGACTTCCATTTCCGCAAACTGATGCAAATTCAGACTGTCTACAACATGCACACTGCACTTTGACATATGGCCTATGAATGCATCTCAGCCGAGGTTTAGTAAGGTATTTTGGTAAACTCATGATAGATTCCTGATTCTAACAGATTTGTCAAAAATGACTGGGCTTGATAGTTTTATGTCAATTTGACACAAGGTAGAGTCGTCTGAGAGGAGGGAGCCTCAATTAAGAAGTGTAAGCCAAATAAACCCTTTCTTCCCCAAGATGCACTGGTCATGGTGTTTTATCACAGCAAGACAATGACACCACCACCACCTATGCCGACTCTCTGGACCAGGACAACCACCACATGAAGCCTCCTCTGCAATCCTCTTACTAGTTTTCGGATCCGGTCCAGGACCAGGTCGACAATCTCCTTGCCAATGGTGTAATGACCTCTGGCATAATTATTGGCCGCATCCTCCTTCCCAGTGATCAGCTGCTCTGGGTGGAAAAGTTGCCTGTAGGTTCCAGTACGCACTTCATCTAGAGAGACCGTATATCCTGTGAGTCTTTCGGGCAAAGGATATTCAATTCCACTGCACACGTGTGTCAACAGCGTCTCCTAGACTTTGATTATATGTAAACCACATACAACCCTTTCAGTGTCTCACCCAACAGTCACAAGCACACATTTGTGTAGCTTATCTACTCTGCAGAGATTTCAGTGGCTTTTCCTGACACACTCCCACTCTCCCAGGAGAGCCTCCACCCAGAGCCCAGGCACCTACCGACCACAGTGGGCTCCAGGTCCACAAACACTGCTCTGGGCACATGCTTGCCAGCTCCGGTTTCACTGAAGAATGTGTTGAATGAATCATCCCCGCCACCAATGGTTTTGTCGCTTGGCATCTGCCCGTCAGGCTGAATACCATGTTCAAGGCAGTACAGTTCCCAGCAGGCATTGCCAATCTGGACACCTGCCTGCCCCACGTGGATAGAGATACACTCTCGCTGGAATCCAGAACAGACATGACATTCATTCAACGGAAATGGACATACCAGCATAATTTTATGTAGTGCCACAGTGTCTATTTCCAAACTTTATTCACAATGAAGCTCAGGCACTCTTTTTATCTCTATTAAAACTGACTGCTGGGGCTGGAGAAATGGCTCAGTGGTTAAGAGCACTGTGGATTGCTCTTCCAGAGGACTGGGGTTCAATTTCCAGCACCTACATGGCAGCTCACAACTATCTGTAACTCTAAGATCTGACACCCTCACATACATGTAGGCACAACACCAATGCAAATAAAATAAATGAATTACAAAACTAAACAAAAAACCACACACACACACACACACACACACACACACACACACACACACACACCCAAGAAAACTGAGTGCCACCAGGTATGCTTGCACAGGCCCATAATCCCAGTACCCAGAAGGAAAGATTAAGTAGAGTTCAAGTCCAACCCTATCCCGAGACAAACACACACATTTACACACAGGTCACACAGCGTGGTCTGCTCTAAACTTGTCCTATTTTGATATGTAGTTTCATTGACCCCGGCTGGCTTCAAACAAACTAGTGGCAATCCTCTTGCCTCAGCTTCTCAAGTGCTAGGATAACAGATGAAAACAATCACACCAGGCCAACCATACTATTAAGTAGCAGCCCCAGGGCATAAATGTTTCTCACTCTTCAAAAATATGCTTAAGACTTGGAAAACCATGCAATGTCAACAATTTAGCTCATTAGGGAGAGTCACAGTAACTCCCTAAAAATCTATCAGGTTTTAACTGTGGCCCAACTAAAGGATAAGATAAAGTCCAGTAAGGAAAAACAACAGGTCCCAGATCACCCGGCCTGGACAGTCACTGTCTTCTATCTGCCCATCTAGATCAACCCTTTTTAATCACTCTCCATGCCATTCCGAGTACCAGGAAGTTGACTCATGATCACTACATCTGAGCATTGCCATCCCTATGGCCTCATAACTCCTGAGTTAATGTTCTTCACAGAGATACCATCCTTAGAGCAATCACTCTTCCTGTCAGGTCTAGGGACGTAACACTTCCAGACGTCGTTAAGTATTGAGATACTGCACTATCCTGTAGTTGTTAGTTTTTATACTCTTTTAGTCTTTGCTCTTTTTGGGGGGGCACCACCTAGCTCCCAAATAAACCACAGAGGCTTATTCTTAATTATAAATGCCCTGCCTTTAGCTTGGCTGGTTTCTTGCCAGCTTCTCTTAATTTATCCCACCTACCTTTTGCCTCTGGGCTTTTTCCTTTTCTTACTTCTGTAAATCTTACTTTCACTCTTACTCTGTGGCTGGCTGGCCCCTAGTCTTCCTTCCTCTCTTGTTCCTGCTTTTCCTCCAAGATTTCTCCTTACATTTCTCCTCTCTCCTGCCAGCCCCACCTATCCTCTCTCCTGCCTAGCTATTAGTCTAGTAAAGAGCTGAATGCCCATCAGGTGTTTCAGACAGGCACAGTAACACAGCTTCACAGAGTTAAACAAATGCAACATAAAAGAATGCAACACACCTTTGCATTATTAAATGTTCCATAGCATAAACAAATGTAACACATCCTAATTTTCTACAATATCATCTGATTTTTTCCCCCTTTATTTAAAATTTTTAAGGCCAGGACTGGCTATATAGCCCAGGCTGGCCTGGGAACTGAAATCTTTCTGCCTCAGCATACAGATACTAGGATTATAAATATGTGCCACCATCATCTAACTTACGGGTTTCTTTAGTTCTACATTTATAAATTGTATGTTTGATTCAACCCAAGTAATCAGTTATAAATGGAATAGCATTTATAACTACAGGACCTAACTTCACTTAGCAACTACTTTGTTCAGTTTTAAATAAGTTATCCCCACAAATATCTAGAGATCAAATGAAATTTGCAAGATGTCACATGACATACTCTACATCAGAAGCATCCTATCTATGGCCCATGGGCCAAACGTGAACCAGGATAGCTATAAATGTGGATATAAACTTATTGAGAAAACAGTTTTTTGTAAATCATGGGTTATGGAGCATAATTTCACTGATAACACAGGGCCTTGTGCTTGCTGAACCCCCAAACCCCGGACTCGGCCACTGAGCTAAATCCCCAATCCCCAGAGGGCACTCCCGTTGCAAGAACCAGAGTTTGGTTCCCAGGCTCACAACTGCCTCTGACTCCAGCTTCTGGGTCTTCAATGCCCTCTTGTGGCCTCTCTGGGAAACTGCACTCACGAACACAACCTCTCACAGGCATACACATACAACAATTTCAATCAAAGGGAAAAAAAAAAACCACTTTAAATAGGTTCTTAGTTTTGTTTTTTTCGTAAGTTCTTGTAGCCCAGGCCGGCCTCAAATTTGCTCAGACTAGTCTTGAAATCTAATCTTCCTGTCTCAGCCCACCTAGCACTTGAGATTAGGCATGCCACAGCACACATCTCAGATTTACTTTCTAATGTGAACAAACTATCCTACTTAACCACAGAACATAAAAAACAGCCGTAGCCACAAACCAAGAAGTTCTTTGGGAAGCTGGGTGAAGCTGGTGGCAAACTCTTGGCGATCCCCACACGGAGGAGGCAGAGGGCGGGCCTACCAGTTCAAGGCCATCTCCCGACAGACAACAGCTCAAGTCCACCACAACACGGGCTAGGAGACTGTCTTAAAATTCCAAACAAAGGCCGGGCGGTGGTGGCGCACGCCTTTAATCCCAGCACTCGGGAGGCAGAGCCAGGCGGATCTCTGTGAGTTCGAGGCCAGCCTGGGCTACCAAGTGAGTCCCAGGAAAGGCGCAAAGCTACACAGAGAAACCCTGTCTCGAAAAACCAAAAAAAAAAAAAAAAAAAAAAAAAAAAAAAAAAAACCAAACAAAGGCTCTTTGGGCTCAGTAACTTTCACTTTCCTACGGCGAACATTAGGCCAGAAAGCTTGGCAGCTTCTAGAATATTCCGGAATTAATGCCACAGTTGTTCTCTCAGTCAAGGGCACTGGTATCAGAAAACAAAACAAAATCCCTCTCCCCAAAACCAATCTGCTACCCTCTTTGGTTGTATTTTTTTGAGACTGGAGTCCTAGGAGGCTGGGACTCCGGACGGGAACGACATCCCACCATCCTGGATCTTCACAGCGAGCTGGGACACGGTGCATCTGGCTCGCACTGGCTCGCACTGGCTCGCACTGGCTCGCACTGGCTCGCACTGGCGTTGTGAGGAGCCAGGAGGAACCTGCGGCCTCCCGGGCTGCTATGCCTTCGCTCGCCCTCGTAGGAGCCCGGGCTGTGAGGAAGCCCCCCCGACTCCGAGGGGACGGCGGTCTCCGTGCCGTGGGGCCCCCCACCCTCCGAGGCCCCGGGCCCCCCACCCTCCGAGGCCCCGGGCCCCGCCGCCCCGGCCTGCTCTCACCATCCTGAACTCCGCAGACCAGCTCAGCCGTTCCTCTGCACCGGTCCTCAACCGCCTCTCGCCAGCCTCTTGTCTGCGCGCTCAACGGTCCAGGCCGGATGCGGATGCGGGTGCGTGGGGGCTCATTGGCCCCGAGCGCCTCAGGGGGCGGGACTAGGCCCCACGTCCCACCTATGATTGGATGTGGGCTCAATTTGCAGGGCTAGCCCTTTCTGATTGGACGGGGCTTTGGCGGGAAGGCTCTGGAGTGGCTGGAGCGGACCAGCATCTGGAGGTTGGGGGTGTCTGCGGACACGTCGGGTAGAGCCGTGCCCGCTCAGCATCCCTCGGTCCTCCCGGGCCTCCGCTCCCCTCTCCCCGCACCGCCCTACCTCACCTGGGGCAGAAGAGCTCTCCAGCCACGCCAGGGAGGCCGCCAGATCGCGCTTCTTCAGGGGGACGTGAGTTTCTGGCACCTGTCGAGTCCTGCGCTAGGACCCAGCGCCCTTCTGGAAGTCTGTGCGAACAGTCACCTATTCCGACAGTATTTTCGGAGGGAGAGGGTGTTGAAAGCCTTTGGCTATGCAGCTCGGGGGGCCTCGGAGTCTTTGTAGCCCAGGCTGGCACAAATTGAAGCGCTGTCTCAGCATGCCTCAGAGCTGGCTGTAGATAGGCACAGTGCGCCGTGGGGATCAGACCTCCCATCAATCTGCAGTTTTGGGGAGACACAATTTAGTCGACACACCTTTATTTCCTCAGGATATCTAACTGCACGTAACTGAATTGTAGGCTGTGCCATGCTGTGCCTTTTTTTTTTTTTTTTTTTTTTTTTTTTTTTTTTTTTTTGGCATGGTCTTATGTATCCCACCTTGGTCTTGACTGCCCCTGTAACCAAGAATGGATTTGAACTTCTGATCCTCTGGTCTCTACCCTCTGAGTGCCAGGATTGCAGGCATGCATCTCAAACCCAGCATTAGAGTGACGAGGGGTGGTGTGTGTGTGTCGGGGGGAACGGGGGTCGGGGTGGTGGTGAGAGGCGACATACCCACATCTTTGGGGATGCTTGGCAAGAACTCTCCCAGATCCAGCTACAACCCTAGCCCCCAATGTTGTGGTTTTTGTTTTGTTTTGTTTTTTTCCTTTTTTTTTTTTTTTCCTCCCGAGACAGGGTTTCTCTGTGTAGCTTTGGAGCCTGTCCTGGAACTCACCCTGTAGACCAGGCTGGCTTCAAACTCACAGAGATCCACCTGGCTCTGCCTCCCAGGTGCTGGGTCTAAAGGCAAGCGCCACCACCGCCCAGCCCAATGCTGTTTTTAAGAAACATTGGTGTTTCTGATTATAAAATTAACACATTCGGAGTAGAAAGTGTGGGAAAGGCAGAAATAAATTGGAAAACCAACAACTTTTAAAGCCAGAGTGTCATTTCAGCTGTTGTCTTTCATCCCTGTGTGTATACATTTGTTACTTTTTAAAAATTTGGTGTTCAGAGACAGGGCTTCTCTGTGTAGCCCTGGCTGTCCTGGAATTTGATCTGTAGAGCAGGCTGGCCTTGAACTCACAGAGATCTGCCTGCCTCTGTCTCCTGAGTGCTGGAGTTAAATGCTGGAATTAAAGGTGTGCACTACCACTGCCCAGCTACATTTATGATTTTTTTTGTAACTAGGATCAAATAATAAACATTTTTAACAGTATCTTTTGCTGCAATTTAAATTTTTATTTTTATTTTTTATGTGCATTTGTGTTTTGCCTGCATGTATGTCTGTGTTAGGGTGTCAGGTCCCCTAGAACTGAAGTTATAGACAGTTGTAAGCTGCCATGTGGGTGCTGGGAATTGAATCTGGGTCCTCTGGAAGAGCAGTCAGTGTTCTTAACCACCGAGCCATCTCTCCAGCCCTCTTGCTGCAGTTTTATTGTTGGGTATCTGATTTGGTCTCTATGCATTTGAAAACTGGTTGATTTATATCCATATCACAATGAATAAATATATCCCTTCATGTATGTCAGTTTCAGCATACAGAATGCAACCTCAGCTACCAATTACAGCTGCAAATGAGCAATAGTGTGGAGTGAGAGAGACAGCCTGCTGGCTTTGTTAGAATTCTGTCTCCGGGGTGCCGGGGGAAAGGGAGGCTCTGTTGAAGAGAAGCCCCTGGCTCATGGTTTATTGTGCTTGCCACCAGCTTCAGACTTCTCATCTCAGTAGTTCCTGTAGAACACTATGGGTGAAGACAGCTGTAGTCTGTGTGGATCTTCCTTTCCTGGGTACCCTGAAGGCTGAATCTACTATGCACTTCCTGTAATCTGCTGGCTCAACTTGACTTTGGTCTATGGTGTCTATGTGGGCAATTTCAGCAGTTTCCCATGTTTCAAACATGATTTTAAAAACAACTTTCTTGAGATTGGATTATCTTAGTCTATAATTTACTGTCTTAGTGTGTGTGATTCCATTAACTCAGGAACTTCTGGGCTCAGTCTGTGCTCCTCCTCTGGTCTACTGAGTAGCTGGGACTACAGGTGTGCCACCACGCCACACTTGTTATTTATTTAGTTTGGGTGTGTGTCTGTCATGATGAGGAAGCTATGACTGCAGGATTGATTGATTGATTGATTGATTATATTTTGTGAGTCAGGGTCCCATGTATCCAGGCTGGCCTTGAACTTGTTGTACGACCTGGGGTAGTCTAAAACTTTCGATCCTCTTGCATCAACCTCCCAATTACTAATAATATAAAGCTGTGTAACTATGCTCAGTTTATGTGGTGCTGGCATCAAACCCAGTCTGTCTTGCATGGCAGGCAAGCATTCTCCCATCTGACCTATGTTCTGGGTCAGTAGGCACTCATTTTTCCAGGTGTCCTAGCTAGCTTTAACTGTCAACTTAACACAGCCTTGAGTTACCTGAGAAGGGAATCCCAATTTAGGGATTGCTGGATCAGATGGGTGGGGGATTATCTTGATGGATGACCGATGTAGAAGGGCCCCACCCTGTAGCACAAATCCTAATCGGTCTTAATAATAAAAACCCAGAGCCAGATCTGGGGGTAAATGCTGAAAGATCCATAAAGCAGAGCAACCAGCCTCTAGAGAGACTTCTTAACTCTACCAAATCCTCAGCCTGAAAGGGCCAAGCTCCTGTCTCCACCTGCCTTATCACTTCCTCTCTCTGCCCAGCCATATTTTCTCCTCCCAAATGCTGGGATGAAAGGTGTGTGCCACCACTGCCTGGCCTCTAGTGGCTAGCTCTGCACTCTGATCTCCAGGCAAGCTTTCTTTGTGAGAGCACAAACATTGCCCACTGTGGGCAGCACTGTTTCCTGGACAGGTGGTCCTGGACTGTGTAAGGAAATCTAGCTAAGCAAAGTGTGAGCAAGCCCAGTGAGGAGCTTCCTTTCTTCCCAGTCTCTGCTTCAAGTTCTTGCCCAACTTCCCTCAGCAATGGCCTGTGACCCGGAAGTATAAGCCAAATAAATCATTTCCTCCTATTGTTTTTGGTCATGCTGTTTGTCGCAGCAGTAGAGTGAACACGTGCATCTCTGGTTAATTCTGTAGACAGATGAGTCCATCTACTGGACCAAAGTATATGGGCAGGTTTCTGACTAGTGAATAATGAGAAGTTACCTTCCAAAAATGATGTTACATTTTGCCTTTTAAAAGAAGAGTCTGGAGATTGTCAGATGCAAGTGTTAGTTATTATTATGCAGTGGCTCTGTGTTATTCATTAAGCGGCGCTGTTCACCGTGCAAGAAAACCCTTGAGGCACAACAAAACCCACTATAAGAGTTTATTAAGAGAAGGAACAGAGGGAAGTGTGCTTAGGCCTATGCAGATAGTCATGCAAGGAGAGAGAGGGAGAAGAAGAGGGAGGAGGAGTCTGTGACCCGCTTTTTATGGATTCCCCTGCACATGTGCATATGGGCTTAAGTAGCTACGCCAGGCATGTGCATAGATTATGTGACCACGCAGGGCATGGATCACGTAGGACTTAAGGCCCCGGGATAACTAAACCTCTTGCTTGGCTACTGGACAGCGCATGTGCAGTCATGTAGCTGGGGGAGTGGACAGGAATTCCAACAGCAAGTCAATTTGTGTTTTGTCTACCAAGGTCACCAGAACCTTGAATGTCTCCCCAAGGACCCCTCTAGAGCTTCTGCAAGCCAGTTGTTGCTGGCTCCAGAAGAGCCTGGTCGACGAATCTCCAAGTCAGAAGGATCCTGGTTCTGCAAGGCCTCGTATGGTTGTAAGGACTTGTGGAGGTCCTTGCAAATGTCATGGCTGACAGTGAAATGATCTGCAGAGAGGCAGGAATGAAACTCCGTTCAGCACCACTTTAGTTAGCTAGGCTGGTTCAAACTTCTGAGTGATTTATTTTTTACATATTTAAACACAGCAAAACTTTGGGGGAAGCTTCCTCGTGACAATTATCACAACAAAGCTTAAAGAATCTGATTATACTGAAATTCTCTTGCAAAGTACATGTCTTTTGCTAAGCACCTGTGACCTTTTCCACAAGAATGGGTTCCATTGACTAAAAAACAATACTCAGGGTAAGAGCTTAGGGATAAAGAGTTTGTGCTAAAGATTTATTTATTTTATGAGTGTTCTATCTGCATGTACTACTTTATGCCATAAGAGGGCATCAGATCCTGCTATAGATGGTTGTGAGCCACCATGTGGTTGCTGGGAATTGAACTCAGGACCTCTGGAAAGGCAGCCAGTGCTCTTAACCACTGAGCCATCTCTCCAGTGGGAGGAAGGGTTTGTAATAAGCAGAAGGATGGGTTATATTGACTGAGAAACAATTCTCAGAAGTCTGGGGGATTTGGACGAAGCCTGGCTCCCCAGCATAGCCAAAGATCACCAGTTATTAAATAGCATCCACTCCAGGCTTCCAGGAGAACAGGCGTCAGTTTCTTCCACTGAAGAGTAAAGCCTGTGTGTTTTAACAATTCTGCTTTCTCTAGTGCTTATCTGTGAGCATGTGAACCTCATGCCTCCTACAACTTAGTTCTTTTTCTTATTGGATTCCACAGCAGTGGGCATTTCTGTGTAGTGGTATTTGCTCCGCCCATGACCTTGGGCTATAGGGCCCAAAGGAGGCGGTGCTTCCTGCTGTTGTACGTGACCTCTTATTTCTGGGTTGCTTTCGTACCCGGTTTCCTTCAGGACTGTTCTCTGCATTGGCCCTTTCTTGTTTTCTTCTCCCCCATCTACCGTCTTCTCCACTCAATATGGGCACACTCACTTCACCACATTCCAGAATCATAAATCAGCCACAGCACACTCTCAGTTCTGGCTCTCTTCCTTATGATCGTTCCATTTTTGTTCTAATTACTTTCGACTTCTCATGCTTTGTAAGATGCCTGTTATGTTACTTTCGCCAGGTATCTTTATTGTAGTAACAAGTAAATAACTCACATGGAAAATTGGTACCAAGAAGTGGGGTCATTGCTGTAATAAACCTGACCTGGAAACATTTGGAACTGGCCTGCAAGGGGAATGTGGAAGAGTTTGGAACTTTAAAAAGCCCTAGAATGCAGTAAGCAGAGGTTAAGGGGCCATTCTGGTGGGAGTCTGGAAGGCCAGAATGTGGACACAAAGGTAGACAGCAGAGGTCCAGCTCCTGAGATTTCTGAGGGGAACCAAGATTCTAGTCTAAAGTGCACTAGTGGCTGTGCATGTGACCTTCTGCCGAAGAATCTAGCTCCATTATGCCTGGGCCTGGAGACCTGAGTGAGGCTGAATGCAGACAATTAACTGGATCATTTGTTTGGAAGAGGAACTTTCAAGACAAGATAGTATTTGAGGGCTGTGACATGGCTTTTGCTTACTATTCTTATTCAGGTCTACAGTGAGGGAGAGAGAATAAGTGGATGAGAAAGATGAAAAATGTGCAGTCTGGCATGGAAAAGAGTGAGTTTAACATTACAGACAAGCCAGGCTTGAAAGCAGTTGTAATTGTTAAAGAGAGCGCTGCCATTAAAGAGAAAGCTGGCACTGTACCAGGACACTGGAAAATAGTCCATTAGAGGAAGCCCCTTCTCCCACCCCTCATTGTGTGAAAATGCAAATTCAATTGAAAAGAGAGAGGTTGAACTTAAAATGCTGCTCAAGGGGTTCCCTGTTTGAAAGCAGCTCCTGGGCAAGTATTTCTCTAGAGCAGCGGTTTTCAACTTGTGGGTCATGACCCCTTTGGGGGTTTCATATCAGTTATCCTGCATATCAGATATTTACGTTATGATTCATAACAGTAGCAAAAATACAGTTATGAAGAAGCATCAAAATAACTTATGGTTTGGGGGTCACCACAACGTGAGGAATTATATTAAAGGGTTGCAGCATTAGGAAGGTTGGGAACCAGTGATCTAGAATCACTACACAGAAGCTGATACAACTGTGGTCCAAGGGAGCCAGGCTTCAGACTAAAGCAAGACTGAAACCAAGCAGGCAGACACTGATTCCTGTAGCTCCATGTCTCACTTCTGGGATTCCTGATGGAATTACCTAGACTACACAAGGCTTGGGATAGCCCTACCCATCCAGCTCTGCTAACCACAGCTTACATAGCCTCTTTCTTGGGACAGCTTCATTTCTTGCTTTCTTGGATAGATATCCTATGGTCTTGGAATCACCAATATCCTGGAGTTTCCAGAAGTTTCACCTTCATAAACTCATGCAGTAGCCTCTCAGGGCCTCTTTGCAGGGATTCCAGCCCAGTCTGCCCTATTGCCTGGCCTCAGTACCTCTCTGGAATTGTGGTCTATGACTTCATGGCTCCCTCAAGCATGCATCCCTCATGCCAGCAAAATCAGTACCATGTGGCTGACACTCCCAAGTTCTGCCAGGTCCTGATGGAGCCTGCTCACCTTGATCTAAGGCTGTTGTGATCTTTTCTTTGGTAAACCACGTTCCTGAAAGGAATTGTTCTTTAGCAGGGAGCCCCTTCAATTATTAGTTCGGATTTTCTATTTTTAAATAAATTTGCATCTTCACAAAGTGTAGCTTTCAGAAGGTTGGGCCCTTTCTCTCAGGGCACCTCTCTTGTCTCAGGTTTCTATCTAGACTCAGGTAACTGAAGTGGGAAGACCCATGTTACATGGGAATATTCTGGAGTCCTGGACTGCATAAAAAGGAGCGAGTGTGCCAAGACATGGCGGTCATCACTCTGCTTCCTGACTGGAGACACTGTGCTCAGCTCTGTCACCTTCTTGTCACCATGCCTTCCCTGCTGTGATGGGCTGTATGTCCCTCAACTGTAAGTCTGCACGAAGTCTTTATCATAGCAATGAGAAAGGTACTGAGTACAAGAGCCAATTCAACACCGAAGAGTGGGTTGGAGGACCAAGAAGACCCAAGTTGTTACAGTCAGCAAACTGCTAGCACCCTGGCGGTGAGAGAGGTAACAGCAGCCAGCCAGTGGTACAGAAAGAGGGCTCGGGAGTGGCCTCAGCTCAACACGCTCTCAAAGGAGCAGCAGCAGCATGGTGGGGAAAAGAGAGTCTTTCAGCTGCTGGAGCAGCTGCGCACTCACTCACCAAGACTGATTTTCAAGAAAAGCCTTCCAGTGGCACAAAAACTAATTCCAGTGCAAAATGTAGAACTGAAGGACAACAGAGAAAATCTAGATGACTTTTTAGATCGGACACGGAAGGCACATAGAGTCAAAGGAATAATTAGCAAGCCAGGTTTCATTAACAGTTTCAAAAAAAATGAAACGGTGAACCACAGATGAGAGACTCTCTGCACGTCATGTCTTGCTAAAGGCTGTGAGATAAAATAGACAGAGCACTCTTAGTACAACAACAAGAAAACAAATAGCCTGGCTGAAAAGTGGATCAAAGACCTTACCGTTATATTTGAGAGGAAAAGGCTCTTCATACCATAGACCGCGAGGGAAATACAAATGAAAACAGTGAGACACCACAGCACATACATCCGAAAAGCCGAAGTCCAGAGTTCTGACACCACCAAGAGCTAACGGGGGTGGAGCTAATGGAACTCTCCCTGACCCTGACGGCTTGTTGGAAGGCAAACTGACGAAGCCTCTTGCCAGTCACCATCACCTGTAGGAAAGGCTATATATATATCATATATACTATATGATTCCAACTTTGTGACACTCTGGAAAGAGCAAAACTACACAGACATCACAAATACTAGGTGCTCCCAACTGCTCTTGCAGATACTTTAGTTTGGTTCCCAGCATCTACCATGGCTGGCTTACAACTGCCTGTTAACTCCTGTGCCAGGGGATCCAAGGCCTCTTTTGGCCCTTTAAGAGTACCTGCATGCATATGTGTATACTGACATATATATACACATAAATAGAAATTTTAAAAAATCTTAAAAAAAAAATAGGTACTTCCAAGAGCCTGGAGAAATCGAAGGTAAATAGATAGCTAGAAGGAATTTTTAGGGCAGTGAAATTACTCCTGTGATATTACACTGATGGTTCATGACATTCTACATGTTTCAGGATCCACAGAGCTGCACAACTTAAGAGCCTTAATGTAAGCTCTGTTAGGTGGTGTCATGTGTCAGCTAGAACACATGTTTTGCATCAGTGAACTGTGTTAATAAATGGGAAGCTGTGTGAAGATGGAGCAGAGAGAGAGATCACTGTACTTTCTGTGCATATTTTCCAGGAGCCTAAAGCTTCTATCAAAAAACAAAACCAAACCAAACCAACAACACATTCTTTCTCCCCCGCAACCCCATCTTTGGTTTTTCAAGACAGGGTTCCTCAGTGTAGTCCTGGCTGTCCTGGAACTCACTCTGTATACCAGACTGGCCACCATGCCTGGCACAGTCTTTCAGTTAAGAAAAGAAAAACTAGGCCTGGAGATATACACTTGCCTAGCATTGCACGAAGCCCTGGCTCAGTCTCTATACTGTCAAACTCAACAATAAACAACAAAACCCAAACAAGAAAACATCACATTGCTTCCAGGCCATAGCCTCTGCCAGCCGTTATTTACTTCTTTCCTCTTCCATTATCAAGCTTCTTACTATTTACTCAGAGTAAATACCAAGCAGTTTGTTTGCTAGATTGCTTTTAAAAGTACCTAAGTCAGGCATGGTGGTGTATGCTTTTCATCCCAGTACTTAGAAGGCAGAAGAAGGCAGATCTCTGTGAGTATGAGGCCAGACTGATCTGAATAGTATGTTCTAGGCCAGCCAGGGATGCGTTGAAACCCTGTCTTGGAAAAAGAAAAACTATTTATGCCCACTATGCCTGACTTGGGTACTTTTAAAAGCAATTTGTCAAACAAACTGCTTGGTATTTACTCTGATATCAACTAAGAAGCTTGATAATAGAAGAGAGAAATAAGTAACTGCTGGCAGATAGTGGAGAGGGTACCTGAACTGGCTTACCCCAGTAATCAGATCAGTGAGTACCCTAATTGTCATCATAGAGCCTTCATCCACTAACTGATGGAAGCAAATGCAGAGATCCACAGCCAAGCACCAGGCTGAGCTCCAGGAGTCCAGTCGAAGAGAGAGAAGAGGGATTCCATGAGCAAGGGGCAACAAGATCATGATGGGGAAACCTACAGAGACAACCAAACCAAAGTAGTGGGAACTCATGAATTTTAGACCAACAACTGTGGAGCCTCCATGGGACTGGACTAGGCCCTCTGCATAAGCAAGACAGTTGTGTAGCTTGATCTGCTTAAGGGGCCCCCTCACAGTAGGATCAAGATCCATCCCTGGTGCATGAGCTGACTTTTTGGAGCCTACTGCCTATGGTGGGACACCTTGCACAGCCTTGATGCAGGAGGAGGGGCTTGGACCTGCCTCTACTGAATGTACCAGACTCTGTGGACTCCCCATGGGAGACCTTGCCTTGTTGAAGGAGGGAATGGGGGTGGATGGGAGGAAGGAGGAGAGGGGAATCTGGTATGTAAAATAAATAAAAAATTCCTTAATAAAAAAACCTAAAAATGAAACTAGTAACAACAAAAAAATGTATCTAAGTCAAACAGAAATAGATGATTTATATTTTTGAATGCCTACTGTGCACCAAAAACCTGATGGAGTTTTTTTTTTAAATTATTATAGTGATGAAACCTAGGGCCTTGTACATGCTAGACAAGTACTCTGCCAATGAGCTATGTCCCAGCCTTTTGTTTAGTTTTTATTTATTTTGAGAATGTCTTACTAAATCCACCAGGCTGGCCTTTAATTTGTAATCCCCTTGTTTGATGGGGGAATGTCGTTCTGTATGCTATGAATGTGTTGCTCTGATTGGTTGATAAATAAAACACTGATTGGCCAGTAGCCAGGCAGGAAGTATAGGCGGAATAAGCAGACAAGGAGAATTCTGGGAACAGAAAGGCTGAGTCAGGAGACTCCAGCCTGCTGTCTAGGGAGCAGCATGTAGTGGCACACAGGTAAAGCCACAGAACACGTGGCGACATATAGATGAACAGAAATGGGCTGAGTTTAAATGTAAGAGCTAGTCAGTGGTAGGCCTGAGCTAATGGTCGAGCAGTTTTAATTGATATAAGCTTCTGAGTGATTATTTTATAAGTGACTGCGGGGTCTGAGGGGGTGGGCAGGACCTAAGGAAAACTTCAGCTACACTTGTTTCAACCTCCCGAGTGGTTGCCACCAACCTCAGTTAGACTGTTTTATTGGCTGCTCCCAAGAGTCCTGTTACTGCTCAGCTGAATGTGGTGGCACATACCTTTAATCCCAGTGTCTAGATGCTGAGGCAGAAGTCCTCATGAGTCCAAGGCCAACCTGGATGTCACAGAAAGATTCTGTCCTTAAAAAAAATGAGGGGAAGGACTGGAAAGATGGCTCAGGGTTCAGAGCATTTGTAACTTTTCCAGAGGACTGGAGTTCAGTTCTTAGCACCTGCATGGGTTTGGTACCTCTAGCTTCAGAGGATCTGATGGTGATTATTGTTCAGTTTACTGAATAATAGTAAAGTGATATGACTACGTAATTGCCACTAAGAACAAGAAAGGAGCATTATTTGAAGTTCAGAAGTCATCTACACACCCCTTTGGGATCATAACTAGCTTCCTCCTTCCTGAAGCCATGAGGCCTGAATGATTCTATTCTCTGGGGTGTTGTTATAATCTGTCTACTGCTTACATATGAACCTCTAAATAGTATAGTTTAGGCTTTTTAAACTTTATGAATGAACTACACTGTACATTTTTCTTTTCCAACTTCCTCTTATAAAGGAAGAAAAAAATCTTCCCCTAGTCTCCTCGGCTTCCTGGCCCAGGTCCAAAAGTTAAACTCACGAAGATGTAGAAGCTGGGCTTGGTGGGACACACCTTTTATGCCAGCACTCAGGAGATGGAGGCTACAGTATCAAGAGTCTGAGGTCAGTTTGAGCTTCACAGCAAGGTCTTAGCTTTAAAAAAAGGAGGCGGGGTTAACAAGAGAGGTGGAGAGTGTTGCCTAGTGTATGCATGTCCCTGGGTTCTGTCCTCAGCACCCCCCAAAATAAAAATACCACTGTCTCAAAAAATACATAAAAATTTAGGCCGGGCGGTGGTGGCGCACGCCTTTAATCCCAGCACTCGGGAGGCAGAGCCAGGCGGATCTCTGTGAGTTCGAGGCCAGCCTGGACTACCAAGTGAGTTCCAGGAAAGGCGCAAAGCTACACAGAGAAACCCTGTCTCGAAAAACCAAAAAAAAAAAAAAAAAACATAAAAATTTAATAATAGCAATAATAGGGGCTGGAGAAATGACTCAACAGTTACAAGCACTTGCTGCTCTTGTTTATGGTCCAGATTTGATTCCCAGCACCCACATGGTGGCTCACAGACACCTGTAACTCCAGGTCCAGGGGATCCAATGCCCTCTTCTGACTTCTGAGGGCGCTAGACATGTACACTATGCACAGACATACATGCAAGTCAAGTATTCATACATAGAAAATAAACCTTAAAAATCCTTTCATATTTTGAAGCACTTTAGAGCTAAATAATAATCATAATAAAGGTTGAGTCAGTGATTGGCTCATCAGGTAACGGTGCTTTCTGCCAAGCCTGGTGACCTAAGTTTTGACCCTGGGACCCAGATGGAAGAAAGACAGTGCTGACTCCCACAAGTTGTCAGCGATCTCCACGTGTACACTCTGACGTGCACTCGGCACACTTGGGTAGCTCTTTTCTCGGAGACTGAAACATTCCATCCTGCAGAGAAGCTCCCTAAACCAGAAGGTAAACAATTCAAAATAGCTTCTGGATGACCGTGAAACTGACCAGAGGCCCTTCCCTCCCAGAGTAAACAGAGGCTGCTGAAAGTCCTTGGACAAGTCAAGCTGCAAAGAAGAGCTTAGACCGACTGAGCCATCTGGAGAGGACACTCTCCAGCCTGTTGAGCGGCCTGCAGGCTGTGCAGTGGGCTCCGGGTTCCCAGCTTTGGGAGCTGTCACCATGCCAGGGCAGGCTTTGCAGAGGAGGCCCTATGAGTCATTGCTGCTCCTGTAAGTGACCCCAATACAACTCATTGGTTCATCCAGTTGGACTTTGGCGATATCTGTACTTTTGTCTGTGGGCTCATGTCTGGGGTGAGTAGACCTGTGAGGTGTCTCCCCAGGAAAAGTCTTGTCACACAACAAACACCCCCAATAAATAAATAAAATAAAAATTATAAAGGTTCATAAAGTAAAATATGTAGAACTGCAGTGTAGTTCAGTGATAGAAAGTTTGCCCAGGATGTTTGAGGCCTATGTGTAATCCCAGCATCACACACACACACACACACACACACACACACCCAGCATTCAGAAGGCAGAAGGCAGAAGCAAAAGGGTGGCTACAAGTTTGAATCCCAGGTCCTGTCTAAAAATTAAAAAAATGAATAAAATAACTAATGTATGATTTTATTTATCTGTACTTGATATGTAGACAAATTGATGAGATAGGAGTCTTTTTTTTTTTGGTTTTTGAGACAGAGTTTCTCTGTGTAACAGTCCTGCTGTCTTGGTACTTAACTCTGTAGACCAGGCTGGCTTTGAACTCACAGAGATCTGCCAGCCTCTGCCTCCCGAGCGCTGAGATTGAAGGTGTGCGCCACCACCACCCAGCTACAGATTGCTTTCTTGCATGTACAAGGTTCTGTTCACACACAGAAACACAGTACATATTTTTTCCTTTAAAAAAAAATCTGTTTGGTGTGTGTGTGTGTGTGTGTGTGTGTGTGTGTGTGTGTGTATGTGTGCGTGTGAGGTAAGAGGGTAACCTATGGAAGTTGATACTCTGTACACAGTGTGGGTTCTAAGGACCAAACTCACATTGTCAGTCTGGTAGCAAGTGCCTTTACCCACTAAGCCATCTCCCTTGTTCCTTAATAAATACATTTTTTGAAGTAGTGAAAACTAAAAATAAAGGCCAATAGGAGCTCCATAGGTCAAGGCATTTGCCATATAAGCCTGGTGCCTGCCATCCTGAGCCCCATCCCTGGAACCCACATAAAAAAGTAGGAGAGAACCAACTCCACAGGGTTGTCTAGTTTACACCGTGTGTAAAAATTATAATAAATAAAAAATAAATTGCCGGGCGGTGGTGGCGCACGCCTTTAATCCCAGCACTCGGGAGGCAGAGCCAGGCAGATCTCTGTGAGTTCGAGGCCAGCCTGGACTACCAAGTGAGTTCCAGGAAAGGCGCAAAGCTACACAGAGAAACCCTGTCTCGAAAAACCAAAAAAAATAAAAATAAAAATAAAATAAAATAAAATAAATAAATAAATGAAATGAATTTTAAAAGCTTGAAGTGATGGCACACCTTGAATTCCAGCTACTCAGGAGACTGAGGCAGGAGGATCACAAATTTGAAACTAGTCTGGACAGTTTAATGATAATATTAAAACTTTAAAAAAATCACTAAGTTAGGGTTGTAACTCAGTGGTAGAATGTTTGTTTAAGCATGCAACCTGGATTCCATCCTCAGTGCCAGATGAGAAGAAAAAGTGGATCTCTCTGTGGAATACCCTAAATCCCAGATATTACGTGTCTCCTAGAATATAAACTGGGGTTCCAGCAATGAGAATTACTG
This sequence comes from Peromyscus californicus insignis, assembly GCF_007827085.1. Classification (NCBI taxonomy): domain Eukaryota; kingdom Metazoa; phylum Chordata; class Mammalia; order Rodentia; family Cricetidae; genus Peromyscus; species Peromyscus californicus. Next base: position 139,235,331 of record NW_026294584.1, read on the forward strand.
AGTGATGGGGCTGGAGAGACGGTTCAGAAGTTCAGAGCACTGGCTGCTCATCCAGAGGACCCAGGTTTGGTCCCCAGCACCCACGTCAGGCAGCTCACAACCGCCTGCAGCTCCAGCTCAGGGAATCAATCTAAGGCCTCTGGCCTAAGTGGGCACCTGCACTTGCAGGCACATACCCACATGCAGACACATGCACCTACACATAATTAAAAATAATCATGGTTTTTAATCTTAAAAGAATTATTGAGCCAGGTGGTGGTGGCACACGCCTTTAATCCCTAAGCAGAGGCAGGCAGATCTCTGTGAGTTTGAGGCCTGCCTGGTCTACGAAGTGAGTTCCAGGACAGCCAGAGCTATTACACAGAAAAACTGCCTTGGGGGTGGGGGAAGGAATTACGAGTGTCAGGGGCGTGAAATCATATCTTTTAGAATACTTACATGAGTATAACCTTATAATAGTCTTTATAATTTTTTTACATTAAAACTTTTTGGCCGGACGGTGGTGGCCCTTAGCCTTTAATCTCAGCACTCGGGAAGCAGAAGCATGCGGATCCCTGTGAGTTCGAGGATAGCCTGGTCTACAGAGGGAGTTCCAGGATAGGCTCCAAAAGCTACACAGAGAAACTCTGTCTCAAAAAACCAAAAAAAAATGTATTTTGTGAGGGGCTGGAGAAACGGCTCAGCAGCAGCTAAGTGTATACAGCAGGGCGAATGTTTTAACCACTAAGCTATTATTAGCAGCCGTTCAGTCTCTAACTTGTACGTTGGTACACTTTATACATTTTACTACATTGGAAAAAAGTTTAGTGGCTTCTGACTGCTCCCAGGGTAAAGTTCTAAATTCTTATTACAGTTTGTATGTCTGAACAACCTGCTTCCTGTTTACCTTTCCTGCATCAGCTCCCTGGAGCCAAGCTCTCCAGCACTAGGCAAATCGTTCCTTCTATCACAGAGCCTTTTACAAACCATTCACTCATCTTCTTCATGTCTCTCCTGGGGAAACCTTTCATTATTCTTCAGGTCGTGTGATAATTTTCCTCTGGGAGGCATCTCCTGACCTTCAAGCCTCGATCAAATCCCAGTTCTGTGCTTATCTCTGTGCAGTTATTACACAAGCTCCAGGAAGTTCTGAACCAAGTTTGTTTTGTTTGCTATTTTATCTTAAAATGACTGCTACATAGCAAATACTTAATGTTTTCCAAATGTGAACTTTGAAAGTGCAGCCCCGATTAATTGAACAAAGCACCAGGCTAAGTCCATGGATGAGAGCTGGGATGCTGGCTCATCAGCATATCCTGCCGACTCACTCTGCACAGTACACCGCTGTCATCCCTTCTCACCATCATCCTGCTGCCGTAGCTTCCGCCCAGCCTCTCCGCTTGCAATTCTTCACTCACTGGCTATCTGATTATCTGTTTTAAATTCCCATTGAATGAGAATATGCCAAATGCAAGGGACCGCACTGGTGGAACAAACATGAACAAGGTATGATGTTATGTGTGTGCTTACCTTTTTTAAATTATTTTTATTTATGTATATGCTTGAGTGTTTGCTTGTCTGTGTGTGCCCCATGTGCATGCAGTGTCCATGGAGGCCAACAGAAGGTATCCGATCCTCTAGAGTAAGAGTAACAGACAGTGTGAGCTGCCTGATGTAGGTGCTTGGAATTAAACCTAGGTTTTCTGCAGGAGTAGCAAGTGTTCTCAACATCAGGCCATCTCTGTAGCCCCAAAGTGTATGCTTTTTGTTGGTTAGTTTTGGTTTATTGTTGTTGATGTTGTTATTTGTCCCAGTTAGGATTTTGTTGCTTTGATAAAACATCATGAACAAAAGCAACTTGGGGAGGAAAAGGTTTATTTCAGCTTACAGCTCATAAATCCATCACTGAGGGAAGCCAGGTCAGGAATTCAGGGCAGAGACCCAGAGGCAGGATCTGAAGCAGAGGCCATGGAGGAGTGCTGTTTTACTGGCTTGTTTCCATGGCTTGTACAGCCTGCTTTCTTATCCTCCCCAGGACCACCTACCCAAAAGTGGCACCGCCCACAGTGGGCTGGGCCCTCCCACATCAGTTACCAATTAAGAAAATATCACACAGACTTGCCTACAGACCAATCTTATGGAGGCATTTTCTCAATCAAGATTCCCTCTTCCCAAGCCGAGTGGGATGGCGCACATCTTTAATCCCATTACTCAGGAGGCAGAGGCAGGTAGATCTCTGAGTTCGAGGCCAGCCTGGTCTACAGAGTGAGTTACAGGACAGCCAAGGGCTACACAGAGAGACCCTGTCTTGAAAAACCAATAAATAAGTAAGACAAAACAACGAAAAATTGAATGGTCTCATTTCTATAGCACTTACTAAAGAGAAACACATCTAGGAATAATCTAGACGAGAAAAGGTGAGAAAACGTTGAGGCACTACTGTTGGATGCAAACAGGAAAGTACCAACAGACAGACCTGCTACCTTTCTGACAGGAAGAGCCAGCACCAGGAGGATGTCAGCTTTCCCTAACTAATCTGTGTACTCAACTCGGATACCAACAGGAGTTTGTTCGGTACTAGTACAGTGCAGGCTGGCGGACGCAATACTCAGTTTGAACAGTGTCACACAGGGTGTGCCTGAACAGCATTTGTGTGTGTGTGTGTGTGTGTGTGTGTGTGTGTGTGTGTGTGTGTGTGAGAGAGAGAGAGAGAGAGAGAGAGAGAGAGAGAGAGAGAGAGAGAGAGAACGCACACATATGGAGATTAGAGAACAGTTTCCAGGAGTCAGTTCTCTACTTTTACCATGTGGGTTCTGTAGATCAAAGTCGATCGTCAGGCTTGGCATCTGGTGCCCTCACCTGCTGAGCCATCCTGATGACCCCAGAACACCATTTCTTTGAGTCCCCCCACCCCTTTATTTTACTGAACAGAATGTAGTAATTAAAACTCTAACACATTGGAATAATTATTAAGGATCCGTGTCATTTGGCTCCAGCATGACCAAGGAGGAGATTTGTTTTTGTGGAGATGCGGTCCAACATTACTTTGTGCTGAAGGAAGTTGAATCCAATTTTTATAGTCAACCTTAAATAACCCATCCACTCAGACTCCTGGGATATGTGTTTTCTTGCCATACTGTCTTGATGAAGGCCAGCTACTGAGCTCCTAACACTTGGATCCACAAGAGTTGCCTTTTATGGAAGGAACAGTCAGCCCTGAACAATCCTTCAAGCTCTGGGTCGCCTCTGCTGGGCAGTATGGTGGATACATGCATGAGCGGCAAACATTTACCAATGAAGGAGCATGAGACATTTTAAAGTGTATTTTTTTTTAACACACACACACACACACACACACACACACACACACACACACACACACACACACAATGACTGCTCCTTCTGAGAGGATTCAGCTAGCCCAGATTTCTGTTCACCAATAGTGCTGAATTTGGCCTCTCCCATGGTAGGTATTGAGCACCCCACCATTCCTTTCAGTCAACCCTGCTTTCCTCTGTGCAGGGCAGTGGGGTGCTTGGGTGTGCACTGAGACTCAATGCCTGTGACGGACAAGCCCTGGAAGACATTTATGCAGAGTTAACCAGGCACAGACCCCTTGCCATCTGCAGCTCACTTGAACAAATGACTCCCTCTGTCTGTCCTCTCCTGTCGAGAGAGTGCATGCTTCCTGGGCTGTTGAGAGGACCGAGTCAGTCCATTGCAGGTGTGTTGAATACTTCCCCGGAAGTACTCAGACATTGTTGCTTAATATGGACACTGTCTGAACCAATCCTAGGAACCCCTTCCAGGAGGACCTTTGCCTTTGATTTTGTCCTAATGGTCTGGTGTTTCTATGTAAAACCCAAGAAAATAAAGGATCTCAATCTTGTCTTTATTTGCATGTGGTTACAATTTATAAATACACTTGCCGTGTTTCTCCTGTTTCCAAACTCTCCTGGATACCTGGTAATGATACAACCCCGACTCTCACTGTCTCACTATCCTCTCCCCCAGGAGCAAGGGAGGGATGCTCTTCCATGTGGCTTCATCTTCACCCAGGGTCTATCTTGGTCCACATGGTATGAGCCCTCAAGGCCTCTGAAGGTTGGGGATGAGCACCACGAAGCTTTGCAAGGTCCCTGTGATGTCCTTGCAAGTGACCCTGTGACCAGCTCCCTCCTTTGCCATGGTTAGGGTGCTGAGAGGCATGGTAGGCAGCAGCTAGGGTCACCAGCCTTGCCTGTGTCTGGGGCTGAATGTGTGCCCTCTGGGGCTGGTGGGTCTGCAACAAGGTCTCAGGCTTGCTCAGACAGTAGTAAGTCCTGGGCAGGCACTGTGCCTGCTAGTGTCCGGTTCTGCTCCGAAGAGGTGTCTGAGGCCGGTCTCTTAGGGCTCTGCTTCTCAGAGCCTACCCAGACCCTATGAGTCCTGGTGGGTAGGGCAGCCTCCGGGAGAAGGGGCTGGACCCTCTTTCCTCCTTGCCTTTCTCAGATACCATCAGGCATCAGGTGGCAAATAGGTTCCTTGGCCTTGTCAGAGGGCATGGCACCCTAGTGTCTCTGTCTCAGCCAGATGCCAAGCTTTGCCATCCTCCTGGTAAGGTGTAGAGAGCACAGAAGGATCAGGGGCTCCCTCTTCAGGAATGGGGTATGGAGGCTCAGGGGACGCTGGGGGATCTCCAGGGCCCCGTGTCCCCCCCAGCACGGGTCCATTATATATATAGATATTGCCAGTGACCGTCACAGAGCCTCCAGCCACATGAATGCCATTTGCACCTGTGGGAGAGAAGGCCAGATGAGAGGGGATGCTTCCAGAATTCTCTTCTCCTTTCCTCCCGGTCCCACCTCTCATCTGCTATTCCTTCCTTTGAGTCAGGGTCTCACATAGCCCAGGCTGGCCTAAAGCTGCTGGGTAGTGAGAGATGGCTCTGATATCCTGATCCTCCTGTCTCCAGTACTGGGATGACAGGTGTGCCCCCAATCCCAGCTTCACTAGAGCTTTCTTTCTTTCTTTCTTTCTTTTTTTCTTTTTAAGATTTATTTATTCATTATGTATACAGTGTTCTGTTTGCATGTATCCCTGCAGGCCAGAAGAGGGCGCCAGACCTCATTACAGATGGTTGTGAGCCACCATGTGGGTGCTGGGAATTGAACTCAGGACCTCTGGAAGAGCAGCCAGTGCTCTTCAACTCTGAGCCGTCTCTCCAGCCCCCGCTACAGCTTTCTTAAGTGCGGGGATTACAGGTGTGCCTCCACCTCCAGCTTCACTGATAGCTTTCTTAAGTGCTGAACACACTCCTCTGTTTCTTTGAGACTCTGGATCTTTTTATTTCATAGAGCCTTATTCTTTCTCCCTGCCAACCTACCCACATCCCTCCCTTCCTCCCGCACCCACTTCTCCTACGGCCTGCCCAGCTCACCATGGGCCACCTGGCTGTGCCCCTCCAGCTCCTTGGCCTGGACCAGGGGACTCTGCTGTTGTAGTACCACTTTCTCCAAGACTGGGGTCACTGGGGGTCCAGGCATGGGTAGAAGGGGCTCTGCCAGGTCACGGAAATGTGGGTTGGCTCTTGGAGTGGGGCAGGGGGGAGATTCTTCTCCCTGTAGAGGAGAAATAGAGAACCAGCCAATGTCAGAGGCTAGACTTCACCATAACTTAGTTCCCAGGCCCTAGTCCTTGTATTCTGGCAACTCATTGTCTGTCTCCACACCTCACCATGCTTCGTGCCTCAGGGCCTTTGCACTTGATGCTTCTCTAATTTCTAGAGCACTTTCTTCAAGAGTTCCCTGGTTAGCTTCCTCATTTCTTCAACTCACTGCTCAAATAATCAGTGCATCCAAGAGGCCTTCCCTGTCCACCTGTCACTCACTGTCCACCTCACTTTCATTATGGCTGCCACCTGATATACAATTATTATTTATATATCATTACTGTTGTGGTTTTGCTGTGTTTGAGGCAGGCTCTTCTTCTAGCCCAGGCGGCCCCGAATCTCACTGTGTAGCCCCAGGCTGGCCACAAACTCATGGTGAGGCTTCTGTCTCAGCCTCCCAGGGGCTGCGACGACAGGACTGAGCCACCGCCCTGGATAAACTTTTTCCCCATGGCATTGGCAACGGAGCCCAGGTCCTTGCACATGCTAGCTAAGAGCTCTAGCATGCCGGCCTTTGAATTTGACTTCTGTTCCACTCGGGCCAACTCCAGGATGGGAGGCACTTTCTCAGGCTGTATGTCTGGTACCAAAATGGTGGCTGGAACCTGGGCACTCAGCAAGCAATCAGTGGAATGCATGGAGGCTCAAGTCCACCTTCCCTGACCTCACAGCCCCGCCCCTCCTTGCTGGCTTCTTCCACTCCTTTACCTCTGGATGCCTCTTGAGCAGAGTACCTGAAATGAAAAACAAAATGGGTGGTAAGGCCTCCAATTCCCAACCTTTCAACCTTTACCCCCACCACTGTGTGCTGCCAACCCTAGTGTCCCAGAGGAAGATAATACAGTTACCCTCACCCCTCAGAACGAGGGCTGGGAGAGAGAGTGGTACCCAGCACCCTGACAGTCTTGTGCACCAGGGTTTGTCCTTGACTATCCCTCCCCTCCACTGCCACTTCCATGTGTGGATAGGAAGTGGTGTCCTTCCTACCCAGCTTTCTGCAGAGAGAGGGGTGCCTCGTCCAGGTGCAGGCCAGGGTGGTGGTGAAGAGCAGAAGACAGACCAGCGGCAGGAGGATGGCCAGCAGCAGCATTGTCCCTGCCAGGGAGGCAGACAAGAGTGACGGACGACACCAAAGGACGGGGTGGAGCCTCTCCCACAGATCAGCCTTTTCCCTCTTTGGGGCCATTTCCCTTGGGCTGTGGACAAGGGGCTGAGGCTGGCTTTGGGAAGGGTCTCTTGACCACATGAGAGACTGCCCTGAGTGGTGATGTCTAGACCTCTTGCAGTCAGTGGGTGAGGGATGCTTTGGCAGCTGGTTTTCAAGGCTGGAAGTAGGTGAAAGGCAGCGGGGAGGGGAGGTGGTGTTTGAGCCCCATTTCTGTGGCTGGACCTTAGACTGCCCTGTGTGCCTCTGAGAACCTCACTTCTGAGCCTGGTCTATGGCCCTCAGGGAGAGCAGGAGTTGCAAGCTGCCCACCCACCCCCTTGCTCATGGTAGGGCTCAGGAAGGAAAGAGGCAGAGAGATGGGAGTTTGGTTTCCCAGGCTTTGCCCAAACTGATTCGTCACAGCTGTGGCCTTAGGAAGTGAAGAATGCAGGGTACCAGGAGAAACTGGACCAGGAGACTGGACACCCAGGTGCCTGTCTTTATTCGAGCATTGATTTAATGCTCGAATAAAGACATATATATAAACAAGCAGGTTAACAAATCTACTGGCTAATGCTAGTTACTAATGATCACTACTGAAATGCTAGTGATAGCTGATGCATAGTTGATAATTTCTGAGAGGTCATGGGAAAGTATTTCTGATCCACTGTTAACTGAAAAGCTAGTATAGAGGGGCTGGGGGATAGCTCAGTGGTTCAGCAGCTACTTGGCATGTGCCAATGCCTCCCCCTCAAAAAGTGTCAAGTTAGAAAACACTTTAATCACTCCACTTAGAGTAAAAAATTGTATGAGTAGGAATGCATAGGGATGTATGGAAGAGGCAGACCAAGACAGTAAGAGCAGAAGGGTTCTAAGTTCAATGAGTGAATTTTAGCTAAATTTTCATTCTCTCTATCCCTTCTCCCTCTCTCAGAGACAAGGTCTCATGCAGCCCAACTTCAAAATCCTGCCTCTACCTCCCAAATGCAGGGATGACAGGCATGTGCCACCACACCCGGTATAAATTCTTAAAAAGTTCTACAGCATGTGTACCTTACAAATGGGCCCCCGAGTAAGACTTAGATACATACACTAATAACATGATTTACACCCTCCCCCACCCCCCACCCCCGGAGGATCTCAGGCAAATCATTTAATGTCTCGGTTTTCTCTTCCCATCGGTGAGGATGAATAACTCCACTTTATAGCATCGTTAAGCAGATTACGTGGGATCACTGAGGGGTTCAGAGTAGTTCTCAATACTTGGAAGCTATAATTACAGATATCTGCTCATTCAAAAATGTTACTACATTCTGCCAATTAGTAATGATTATAGTCATCAGAAACAACCTACAGTCAACCACCAGGCTGGAAAACTGGTGAGTTTCCTAGAAGACAGAAACCAAGAAACCAGAAAACCTAGAAAGAGTCAAATGGAAGAGCATGACTCCAACAGAAGTGTGTCGCTGAACAATGAGGCATTCAATTAGTAAATGAATTCTATGATGTGTTCTATGATGGAAGTGCGTCCAAAGTAATGACAAAGTCAGTTAGAATTACATCTCAGCCCAGGAGCGTTTCCTGGCATAACGTATGTAATTTTTAAAGTGTGTAAGAATATAGTCTAGGATGTTCTAGTTCCCACCCCCTCTTTTGAGATATTCTCAGTCGGTAGCCCAGGCTGGCCTCAAACTCTTGATTCTCCTGCCTCAGCCTTCTAAGTGCTGGGGGATGACATAGGTATGCCACCACACCTAGCTTTCCAAGTTTTTCTTGCTTCTTTTGGTGGTACTTGTTCAAACCCAGGGCCTTGTGCATCCCAGACGAGCACTCTGCCCCTGAACTATATGCCAGCCCCTTCCAATTTCTTTAGAAGGAATGTTTCTTTCTTTCTTTTTTTTTTTTTGTCTAATCCTGGGAGGAAAGATGCACATTTCCTTGTTTCTGGCATTTTCCCAGATCCTGCCTTGTGAACCTCAGCCCAGCCTCATACCTGGCTCTGATTGATTTCTACAGACGGTGTCAGAGCTGGGGGTGCCTGGAGCTGCCTCCACCAGGCCCTGGTTCTCACATCTGTGGAGGAAACAGGAGTGTGAGCTGTTGCTGCTCTCCTTGGTACCTGGTGCTCCAGGAACACATGGTGGGGAACGGCCAGGGGAGTACTTGGAGTCAAGGATGTAGGGAATGTCAACAGTTGGGCTTCCTGGAGTTGGGGAAAGTATGGGAAGGGGTACTCTCACCTGGTGTGGGGTTGGCAGCGGGCTGTAGGGGAGGAAGTATTCTGGAAGTATCCTGACTTGCAGGGGACACAGGTGATGTCAGTCTCCATGTCTTCATCTGGCAAAAGAAAGGCAGGGCCGGTCAGGGTGAGTGGGTAAGCGTGAGCCCAGCTTCCTTTATGCTCCTCGCCAACCCATCTGCTCTATAGCTGCTACCTTGCCCAGCTTGGCTTTGCAGCCTGCCTTTTCCCCAGGCTTCCCCGGTGCTGACCGGAGCCACATTCTAAGCTCCTCACACCTGTCCCAATTCACGTCTTGGCAGACCCCCTCCTGTGAGCCTTTTGCAAGGAATGACAGGTATTTTATGCCCAAAGAGAACTCCTGTGGGGAGTCACCAACGGACACAGTCCAGTGCTCCTTGCCCTTGATACCAGTCTCCTTTCCCGGCTGCCTTCGGTGCCCTCTGACCTGTGACCTCAGCTTCCATGCCAGGCTTGCATACTACAACTTGGTCGCAGTGTACACACTCATTGTCCAGATACACACAGGCCATGCCTGGCTTACAGCGGCACTCGGGTTTGCGATCGCTGGCACAAGGGGCAACCTCCTCGAAGCCCAGCACTGACAGGGAGAGAAAGGAGTCAGAGAGGAGCTGGGGTCCCAGCCGTACCCCTCATCCAGGTGGATCCCTTCTCACCAGGGTCACAGGAGCGGCACATCTGGCAGAAGGAGAGATGGTTCCAGTGTTCATTGTAGGAACGCTCGGGGCAAGTCTCGCAAACGGTGTCTCGGCTCTGGCTGCATGCGGCAGAGACAAACTTGCCTATAAGGCAAGTGGGGCAAGAGGGTATCAGGAGACAGGAGTCTTCTGCCACATCCGCGGCTTGCTGCAGAGCCTCTCCTTGGCCTCTCTGTCTCCATCCTGTCTTCATGGCTACGCAGCTACCTCTTCAAATCTCAGTGGCCGTGGGACAATGGCTAATGCTTCTGGGTCTCTCTCTACCAGCTAGTTTTACCAGTGTTGGCATCGCTCTGACCTACCTTAACCACCTAGGCTTCCCGGGGCCACTGTCCTCACCTGGGGGGCAGCGAGAGCAGCAGACTTGATGCTTAGACTCGTAGTATTCCTTGTCCTGGTCCCAGCAAGTTTGGTTTTCTGTGCGATATGGGGGCACCTTCCATGGGGAGGCGGAGACAGAGGAGAACAAGGCAGGGTCAGCTGTGGTGGGCAGAAGGGCCGGAGAGAAGTCTGCCCAGGCCCCCATTCCCGCCTGGCCCATCCCACCTAGCCCGTCCCTCACCAGCTGGAGCTGAGATGCCGTCAGGATCCCGCAGAGTCCCAGCAGAAGTGGCCCCCGGGCCAGGCCGCAGGGAGAGGCCCCAGGCAGGCGCATGGCGGCCTTTCGGGTCGGCTGACCAGACCGGGTGGAGGCCTGGGAGGAAGGTGGGAAGCCCGGACGTCCTGAGCAGCGTTGGCCACGACTTCCCAAGCCTGGCGGCTGGGCCGACGTGCCCCCGGGGGCCGGGAGCGGCCGGGCCTGGCCTCCAGGGCTCCAGCGCCGGGCTCAGGAAGTGGGAGTGGAGAGAGCCGGCCGGGGGCGGGGGCAGGGAGCTCTGGGAGCAGAGGCCGGCCTGTCGCAATCGCGACGGGGGAAGAGGAACAGGCTTGGCGGCCTCGACGCAGGGCGGGAGGGGGTGGCCGGGAAAGCACGTGAGAGCTGCAGGCCCGGAACCCGGCCTCCACCTTTCTTCGGAAGCCCGGCCCTCAGAGGGGCTTGCGGATCGGGACCACCCGCGGGCGGAAAAGGGGCGGCAGAGTCAGTAGCTAGCCATCAGTCAAGCTGACCTCCAAGAGCCCGGGGCAGAGCTGACCTGGGTACACATGGATGTTGAGGCAGAGCAGTGGGCAGCTGGGTGCCAGATCTGCAAAGCGGATGTACCCAGGGATTGACAGTGCACCCGGCCGAGACCCCCAGAGGTGGCCAGCAGATGCAGCGTCTGGCCAGTCACCCCACTTGGCAGAAACTGAGGGCCTGCCCCACTCTGTGACTTTTTCAAGAAAAGCTACCACAGTAACAAGCCACCAGGCCTCCACCCTGCTGGCCCACCCACACCACACGTTATTGGGCGCACCACAAGACACTGGAGAGCACGCAGCTGGCCTTGAACCTGTCCTTCTGTCCTCTAGGGATCTCTCTCAAAGGGAGAGTGGGGGAAGACGTGAAAACCTAAGTCCTGGTGAGTTGGGGACCTCTGGGCTGGGGCTGGGTAGCCCAGTTCCAGCTTGTGTGCCCATAAGCCTGTGACTCTCTTTGAACAGAAGGATCTGAGAGCCCAGCCAGTGTGTTATCCCTGGAGCAGACCTGCTCAGGGTGCCAGGCCGAGGAGTCCAAGTCCAAGCTTGTTCAGCCTGGTGGCCCTTTTCTTCCCACCATTAATAGCTCAGAGCTGCTTGCATTTGTGTGACACCCCCTCTTTCCACCTTCCACTGGCTGCCCCCCCCAACCCCCTCACCCAACCCACTCTCCAAAGTTTAGCCCATGCCTCCAGGAAGCAGCTACAGAGCCCCCAAAGGAAGACTAATGTCTGCTCTGGGCTGCCTGTCTGCTCCCTACTAGGCTGTGGGCTGGCCTATTGCCTGGTTTGCATATTAAGTCTGGGCTCACAGAGTTTAGCATGATCTGGCTTATGCCACATGCCAGGTACACACTCACGGAATAAATGAAGGCTGTCCACACTGTTTAGCCGCTCTGGCAGAACCATCTGATTTTCAGATCCCAGCTCATGTCAGCATCCGTCCTGCCTTCCCTGTGACTCAGGGGAGCCTCCTTTGGGATGAGGGGAAGTCTTGAGATAGCTCACCTGAGAACTGGCCTTCTTCACGGTGGATCCAGACAGGCCTTGGGTGCAGATGGGAAATGCTGGTGCAGGGTGAGGGGACCTGCCTGGGCTTTAGATATGTCACTCTGTCCCCTCACTGGTGTAGGCCCAGCAGTCTCACTCTGCTGGCAGCTGTCTGCATCAATAGTCTAAGGCCAAGGCCGCCTGGCGAGGGAAGAGATGCCTGAATAGCAGACTAGTTCTGGCTTCTCTTCCTTCTAGGCCCATGGAGTTGGGGCAGGGACTAGACTCACTTGGGTCTCTTAGGAACATAAAGGAACAGGTGTGTGGCAGCCTGAGATAATTTCCACTCTTTTTTTTATATTTTATTGGGGAAACTTCACATGTACTATCCCAAAAGAGAGAAAATAGTATTGGGACCCACCATGTTGTCACTGCCCAGCTTTAACTGTGGCCAAGTCTTTTCTCTTCATGTAGTATGTATATCTTAAAGCTTGCCAGTCTTCACATGTAGATTAGTGGATTCTCACTTCATTTTTTTCACTTGTTTATTTGCATATGTATGTAGTAAGTATGTGAGTGTGAACACTTTCTCAATCAGGACTCAGGTGGGGAGATGCAACCAACCTCCTGATAGCCTATAGGGACTGCAGACAGACAACTCTTAACGCAAAATGGTTATTATAACGGCCCTCCGCCCTACTTTAGGAGTGTGGAGATTTAGGGGTAAGAAACCTTCCAATTCTTACTGAGCACGGCATCATCTTTGTTTCTTTCCTCTTGTGCTTTTTACTAGCTTCCAGAAACTTTTATCAGTGTTCACTGGGCAATACCAGACGGGAAGACTCCCAGAAGGTGTGGAGGGCTCTTCTCCCAGGCCTCCTTCAGAGAGGCTTGCTGAAATACCCTTCTCCCTGCAGCCCATGAGTACTCCCCAAAGAGAGTTGGTGTGAGCGGGTCCCTCTAAATCCTGTCTTCTTCCTCACATTTCCTTTAGCCAACTGATGGCCTTAGCCAGCCTAATCAGGCTGGTAGACGCCGAGAAATGAACCTACCAGATGAGAAGTGGGCTTCTCCAGTGTTTGGAATGTCACTGGGAATAAAGCCTTACCCAGTTATTCTCAGTCTTGCTCACTTTGCTCCCCAGAAGACATTTGGCAATAATTAAGACATTTTAGGTTGCAACTGCTTGGAATTCCCACTGTTGCCTAGCGCACAGAGGCCAGGGATATTGCTATGACCTACAGTGCAAGACAAGGCCCAGACAACAAGGAATTGCCTGGCTGGGAATGCCAGCCGGGCTGGACTTGTTAAGCCCCGTACTAACCGGAGGACTAAGTCTCTACCGGGGAACTCCTAAGCGTCTTTCCAGGTCACTGAACTGAGGATGGCAGAGAGAAATTTTCTAGTCCATCAGGTAGATTTATACTATGTAAAGGAACATAAAAGGATGCCGTTTGCACAGTAGGCAGCCCTGTAGGTGGCACTAAATCTAAGACTAAAGGAGCTCATTTAAGTGGGCGACTCATTTTTATCCCAGAAAGCATAAAAGCTGACAAGGGAAGAAGTGAAGGAAATTTCGATAAACTAACATACCACAAATCAACGTGCCGTCTGAGGAAGTTAAGATATCTGATGTTTTCCCAGTGCACACTCCTCTCTGTCAAAGACAAACCTTGACTCCGAGCCAAGATGTGAAATTCTGCTGTCTGCAGAGTGGGTCGACAAGTAGTGACCATTAAGTTAGGCATGGTGGCATGCATTTGCAACTTCAGCACTTGGAGGATGAGGCAGGAGGATTGGGAATTTGAGAGCAGTGTGGGCCACGGAGTGAGTGTCCCAGAAACAAAAGAAAACAAAAATAGTAATTACTGGTCACTGAAGTTACTGAAATTAGCCCGGCACCTGTCCTCAGAGAACTCATAATAGGATCTACACATATGCATGTGCATGTAAGCCCAGGTGCATGTGTGGGCCAGTTCATTACGAGTAAACAGCAGGAGGTGTTGAGGTAGGCCTTCCCTGGGAGTGTGGAGGAGAAAGTGGTTCCTTCCACTCATCTACCTCTGGGATGAAGAGTCAAGAAGACCTGTCAGTCCTAATGCTCAGCCCACTGCAAACCCTGAAGGGTCCCTTCTTTCCCGATAGCCACTGCACAGTTTATGGCCATACTAACGGTCGGCAGGTGGCTGATGTGGGGCCGGGAAGGCAGACTCTTATTTAAGGGATGGTTTGGGGCTTTGGGAGAGGCAACAGGAAGCCCTGGGAAGGGAATCTTTCTCAGGCAAGGCAAGAAATGCCCCTGACATGCCATACAAGACTTACTATTCTGGAAGGCAGGAAAGCAGCATCAGACTTGGGAAACAGCTCACCCTAAACTTGGGTGGCCCTGAGGTCTTGGATTCCCTCCGGCACTGAACAAGGGGATAGATGCAGTCAGCTGGCAGGGTCTTTGTCACAGCTGACACACCACTTCCTGCTCCTTCATTTTTCAAATGAGAGCCCTGGGGCCCGCAGAGGTGAAAATGTCCGTCCTTCCTTCCTTCCTCCCTTCTTCCTTCCTTCCTTCCTTCCTTCCTTCCCTCCCTCTCTTTTTCTTCTCTTTTCTTTTTGAGACAGAGCCTCACTATGTAGCGCTGGCTGTCCTAGCACTCACTGTGTAGACCAGGCTGGCCTTGAACTCATAGAGATCCACCTGCCTTTGCCTCTCAAGTGCTGTGACTAAAGGATGCACCACTATGCCTGGCTTAAAAATGTCTTTTCAAAGACAATTTAAAAATAAAAATGGAGCTGGGCAGTGGTGGCACAGGTTTTTAATCACAACACTCGGGAGGCAGAAGCAGGTGGATCTCTGTGAGTTCAAGGCCAGCCTGGTCTACAGAGTGAGATCCAGGACAGCCAGAGCTGTTACATAAAGAAACATTGTCTAGAAAAAAAACCCAATAAATAAACAAACAAACAAAAATGGGAGTCATAGAGTGATACCTATGATATGGTCCCACTTATGATTTTTTTTTAACTTTTTAGAAATGCATGTGAACTGGCATAGTGCACATATCTGTAATTGTAGTACTTGAGAGGCTGAGGCAGGAGGATCATGAATTCAAGGCCAGCCTGGGTTATAAAGCAAGTTTAGGTCAGTTATGCACTGAAACTCTGTCTCAATATACAACACCACAAAACATGTAAGTACAAAAGACACACAAAGAAATAGATAGATGAACAAGTCATAGTGGGTCCCTTTGGGCTGGAGGAAGGAGAGAAACAGGAAGCTTTTTCTTGTTTTATGTACTGCATTGCTGGGAAAATATACTACGACAAAAACTGTGTCTGTAGTCCCAGCACTTGGAAAGCTGAGGCAGGAGCATTACTGTGAGTTCCAGGCCAGCATAGGCTACAGAAGGATCCCCTGGTTTGGGGAGGGGTGTGAGTGTGTGTGTGTGTGTGTGTGTGTGTGTGTGTGTGTGTGTGTGTAATATTTGAAATGGGGCTCTGACCAAAGTACAGGCCTCAAATATCTATTCTCACAACAGGCTTGCACTGGCCCATTCCAGATCTCTAACACTGTAGTCTCCAGCCAAGCCACTCTTGTACTCTGTCAGGACACGCCAGAGTCACCACACTCTTCAGAGCAGACATTCTCACAGAGTCCTTGAGATGAAAACTATTTGTCAGGCTGCCTTAAGCCAGTACTTGGGTTTCAGGCCCAGTTAGCAAACAGAAGAGCCAGGGAGGAGCTGGCTTCTCAGAACCTCACAGATCAAACAGTCGGGGAACCGGGCACCTTGCCTGTGGGACACTACTTTTAAGGACTCGGTTCAAGGAAGAATGGAGTTTCTAAGGGTGGCGAGGGCTATGGAGTGGTGGGAACAGTTCAAAGACATACAGCCAAGGAGACAGTAGCTGGAGAGCCGATAAATCCATGGGCTTTGTCTGGGAATGACTGAGCCCCTCCTGGTGGTCTGGTTCCCCAGAGTCCATGGCCGGTCTGTCTCAGAAGGTAGATGGCCACCTCAGAGGAGAAGATTCTGAATTCTGTTTATAACTGCTGCTGTTTTGCTCTGTGACTTCAGAGAACTGGTTTGTTGTTTTGGAGGGTCAGTTTCTTCATCTGGAAAATGAAGAAAGAGCCAGCCTCCCTCTTCTTACGGGCGGGTTCATGAGTGTGTATCAGGGCACCTGTCCAGCAGCTTAGTCAGCAGGTGGAACCCTGGTGGTCCACAGGCTCTCGTTTTAAGAATGAGGCGAGGGGGACCCTCTTCTTTATCTGGTAAATGCCAGTCTCCAGGGTGTCCCTTCAAATGGGTCCCTCCTCCTGCCTCCCCCAGCTCTTGCGTCTTATCTCTCCAGAATCCTTATCTCACTATATTTCAACTGCTTGCTATGCAGACCTAGTTCTTCCCATGAGCCTCTATGGGTGCTCGGGTCTGTGTCTGCAGGTCTGGGGATACAGAGGACACTTGTGTCTGTTGCTGCTGGAGAGAGCGTGTATGGTAGGAGGAACCAGTGGGCATCCCGGGGCACTGGGGCTGCCCTCCCCAGGGCTCAAGTGTGGATGTCACCGGCAAACTGTGCAGGGTCTGGGCTGTGTGAATGGCACTCCTGTGGCTCCTCTCATTGTCATTTCTGGGTCTGAGCCTCTGAGGCTTCCAGACCTGTGTGCTCACTACTTGATGCGTGCATCTCTCTTCTCTTGCTGGGTTAGGCTGAGAGGGAGACTGGGGAGAAAAGCACATCCCTGATGTTACACATCTTTTTCCTTCTGGGACAGTGTACTCAGCCTCCTTGTCCCAGACACCAGCATGGACACAGCTCTTGTTCTCTCCTAGTGTCTGCCATCCCTGCCGGTCCCTGGGCTCTGGTCTGTGCCCACAGAGCTCTGCCGGGCCCCCACACCCACATTACCTCTGGTGCCCACATTCCTGCAACCTTGTGACCACAACAGGGGACATTACACATTCCTGGCCTAGCAGCCAATGGTGTCAAAAAGAACAGAATGTCCTAGGACCTGGCCCAGCCCCCTGCTTCACCTGGGCCCCTCCCAGGTCTGGACAGAGCCAGGTAGGTGGGGTGAAGAGTTCAGAGGGAAGAGGATGGGGAAGAGGACCGTGGGGCCAGCAGGCGCTCCCAGTTCTCGGGGGACCCCTTCTCCTTTTTCTCCAGGGTCCTGGGTGTGAGGCTGACTTGGGATGACCTTGAGGGACCCAATCAGAAGGGACCCTGGTTTCTGGAAGTTCACTTAAGTTTCTTTCCCCTGGCTGTCTGGCCTGACAGGAGTGTCCCTTTGGGGCTGGTTGCCTCCTCTTCCTCCTCCTCCATCCTCCGTCAGCTCTGTGCCCAGTCCTCCTGTCTGTCTCCTCTTTCTGCCTTCCCTGTTCTCCGGGTTTCCCCACCTAGTCTCAGCCATCCTCCTTCCGCCTTGCCTTCCTGGCTTTCGTGTGTAGAATCCTCTCACCCCGCTCAGGTTCTCCAAGCCTCACTTCGGTCCCTAGTCTCCCTGCCAGTCAGTTCCCCATCAATCCCTGGCCCAAAGTCTTCGGCCGGTAGGTACCTGCTTCACCTGTCCCCACGAGCCCTCCTCCCTGGGGAGCTCCCAGACCAGACTCCTCCTTTGACCCTCCCCCTGCGCGCTCACCTTTAATTGAGATGCTAATGAGGCTCCCGTGGCTCCCATCCCTGGCTGACAGGCAGGCTCCGCGGCCAGGCACTGCAGCTGTCAGGTGAGAGGGTGGAGAAGGCTCCGCTGCCAGATTCAACTGGAAAGGAACCAGTCACTGCCCAGCCGCACCTGGGAGCTGGAGTCCGGAGGCAGCGCAGGTCTCCTGCAGCCCTGCGGTTCCCGAGGGAGAGGAGGAGATAGCAAGGAGCCGGAGGCCAGGGCTCGAGCCCAGAGAAGAGGGCCCAGGAGGAACCAGGGAAGGCAGGGGAGGAAGTGAGGCAGGATCAGAGAGCCTGGCACAGACGGGGAGACCCAAAGAGAAGCACGAGGCTGCTGGGCCAAGAGGGCGTGAAATCACACCGTCAGGGAGGAAAAGGGCAAGAAGGAGAGGCTGCTAACTGAGGCACAGTGCCTGCTGTGGAGAACCAGGAGGCGCTAGCGGGCAGGTGAAGGTGGCTGGGAAGCTCTGTGGCTACTCCAGAGGAGCTCAGTGCTGCCTGCCTGCCTGTCCCCAACTCCAGAAGGTCAGCTGGCTCCTGGAAAGCAGGAGGAGGGTGGGAGGACAGGGGGAGAGTGGACTGAGCGCAGGATGCGGGCACGGTCAGGGGCAGCCCCTTTCTGCCTTCATGCTGATGATGCCGGAGCGCACCAGAGCCCTGAGCTCAACCTTGACCTAGACCCCCACCTCCCCGACTCACCTAAGGGCTCCATGAAGGGCGGCAAGTTCAAGGAACAAGACCCTTGTCCTCCTCAACCCATGCAAGGGCTGGCGAAGGGAGACAAGCGAGAAGAGCAGGGGCTGGGTCCCGAACCCTCAGTGCCCCCGCAGCCCACCGAGGAGGAGGAGGCGCTGATCGAGTTCCACCGCTCCTACCGAGAGCTCTTCCAGTTCTTCTGCAACAATACCACCATCCATGGCGCCATCCGCCTGGTGTGCTCCAAGCACAACCGCATGAAGACGGCCTTCTGGGCCGTGCTGTGGCTCTGCACCTTCGGCGTGATGTACTGGCAGTTCGCCTTGCTCTTCGAAGAGTACTTCAGCTACCCTGTCAGCCTCAACATCAACCTCAATTCAGACAAGCTGGTCTTCCCTGCGGTCACTGTCTGCACCCTTAATCCCTACAGGTCAGTCAGTCCAGTGCTGTTTTCCGGGTGCCATAGGGGTGTATGTGTGTGTGTGTGTGTGTGTGTGTGTGTGTGTGTGTGTGTGTGTGTGTGTGTAGGGGGTGGCTCAGTGGTACAGCATGTGCTTAGCATGCACGAGGCCCATGCCATCCACCCTCACCAGCACAAAAGCCAGCAAGCCCCAAAGCAAACAAAAGTGGTGATGGAGCTGTGAGGCCAGTGAGCTGGCTGAGGTCAAGGTCTTACAGCTGCTGTGGAGGTAGATAAGATCTTTGTACAGAAGGGAAGTTGGCTGTGCTGTGGAGGAAGTAACATGGGGGTGGGATGCAAGGCAGGAGAGTGGGATGGGAGAGTCTCGTTGTCGCATGTCCCCAAAGTCCCAGGCTGATGTATGCAGGTGAGCCAGGCTCAGCTGCCTTAATCACCTGCCCTTGCTACCTGCCCAGGTGGCTGACCCTTGAGGGCTTTGGTGTGTTCTGAAGTTTTGGGTTTCATCAGTGCTCTTGGCCAGTTTGGGTCTGGAAACTGGACTGTTGCCATGGAGAAGAGAGGAGGGCAGGGCTGGGTGTTTGTACACAGCATTTGTCTTCACTCAGTTAACCAGACACAGTGCTAGGCACCCAGCAGGAGAGGCTTGTTGATAATGCAGCGACCTTTATCGAGGGCCAGGTGCTTTACTAGGTACTGGATGGAAAGGCTAAAACAGGGTGGGAGAGGTAGGCGTGTAAACAAATACTGTAGCACACCGTGATTAGTACAATAAAAACCAAGCTGGTCTACCTTCAAGGAGTGTGAGGTCTCTTATGAGTGTTTGAATGAGGGTGAATGTGTGTGAGCACACACATCAGGAATGCAGGCAATTATGGAAGGCTGGGATTGGTCATATGCTGCGGGTGGAGGCTCCCTCAGGTAGTCTGTCAGGTCCAAAGATGTGTCATGGATTCACAAAGGTTGGGAAGTCCTGTTCTGGAAAGGAAACCTGCCCCCGTACAATAAACACAGCAGGAGTCACTAAGCTGAACACACGAGGCTCCTAGAAGTCCTCTACAGTTTCCTTGTGTCATTCTCAAAGACGTGGGACATGGGGACCAGTAGTATCCTCATTTTACGTATAGGAAAATGAGGCCAAGAGGGACAAGTCAACAGTCACCCATTCTGACCGAATCCTGATTCATCCTGTTTGTTTGGTCCCCAAACTTGGCCTTGTCTTATACTCAAGAGATGGGACTTGGGATAAGTGAAGTTTCCCATCACTGTTTACCTTCATTTCAAGGCCTGGGCTGTTCCCTCCCATAGCCTCACTTTCCCAGCAGGCTTTCTTTTTCACCTTAGGCCAGGCAGGGTGGGGGACATAACAGGCAGAGTGCTGGGAGAGGCGGGCCAGGGCCTGGAAATAGGTTGTCCACACTCAATAAATATTTGTGGTCACAAAGATGAGGAGATATGGGGAAGGCTGGGGTGAGTGTGTTGAGGCCTGCATATTTTCTAAGGTTCTGCTGGGTGCATGGCCTTGTACAGGCCAGGATAGAACTCCAGGGAGTGGACACCACACTGCCCCCAGACTGGGAGTAGCTGTCCACACAGGAAATTTCCCTCTTCCTGGAAGATGACTGCAGGAGGGGAGGGGGGAGAACACACAGAGGGGAGGGAGGGCGGAGGGAGGGAAGGCAGAGGGAGGGCAGAAGGACAGAGGGAGGGCAGAAGGAGGGCAGAGGGAGGGGGGGCAGAGGGACGGCTTCCAAATACAGGAGGGAACTGAAGACCTACTGTGTACTTGACTCAGTGTCGGTGGTCTGTAAACACTGCTCCTCAACCCTGTAGTCTGGGGAGTGGGCGGTTTTTTTTTTTTTTTTTTTAGACAGAGTTTCTCTGTGTAGCTTTGTGCCTTTCCTGGATCTCGCTCTGTAGACCAGGCTGGCCTCGAACTCACAGAGATCCGTCTGCCTCTGCCTCCCGAGTGCTGGGATTAAAGGCGTGCGCCACCACCGCCCGGCCTTCTTTCTTTTTTTATTTTATTTTATTTTTTTTTTTGGTTTTTCGAGACAGGGTTTCTCTGTGTAGCTTTGCGCCTTTCCTGGAACTCACTTGGTAGCCCAGGTTGGCCTCGAACTCACAGAGATCCGCCGGCCTCTGCCTCCCGAGTGCTGGGATTAAAGGCGTGCGCCACCACCGCCCGGCTCTTTCTTTTTTTAAAAGACAGGATCTCAGTGCAGCCCAGGTTGGCTTTGAACTCCTGGGATATTAGGGCACTTGCTACCACATCTGTGTTATTTCCAGTTTTCAGATGAAGATAATTGATGTTCAACAAGATGAAATAATTAGACCCAAAGCTGTATAGCTAATAATGAAGAAAAATAACAGTAACAATACCGTTAATACATATTTATGTCCCAGATGGTTTTCCAGATGAACTAAATCTGAATGAAATATTATAAATGGGCCAAGTGTGGCAGCTTATGCCTTTAACCCCAACACTCTGGAGGCAGAGGCAGCCAGATCTCTGTGAGCTACAGGTCAACCTAGTGGACATAGTCCCAGGCCAGCCAGAGCTACATAGTGTTGTTAGCTGTCCCTAAAGACCCAGCCTGAATGTATGTAGTGATTCCAGCTCAGCTGTCCTGTCCACCTGCCCAGGTATCTGACCTTTAAGAAAAGAAATATTATTAAATGATTTAATCCCCACAACAGACTTGGGAAATATGTACCATTGTTTCCTCCATTTTATAGATGAGGAAGCACAGTTATACTCAGACAGGCAGGCAAGCGGTGAAACTAGGGTGAAAAAAGAAAAAAATCACTCCCATCTAAGAGCTGGTGCCTCTCTGGTTAGCAGTCAAGTCCCAGATCAAGTGTGACTTCAAAGTCCTCTCTCCCATGACAGCAAGGCCTCCCAAGGTGGAGCAGCTGGGAGGATCCCAGGAGGAAGAGCAGCTGAAAGAAGGGGACTCCCGGCTAGGAGTGCAGGGGAGGGGAGCCAGGGCCCGTGAGGGAGGCAGAGGCAGCAGGCAGGCTGGGGTAGCCTGGTGGCGGCTGACCTGAGTGTGAATCATGACTGTTGGCAGAGGGAGGGACTTGACCTGGGGTGAGAGGGGAACAGGTTGGAGGAACCAGTTGCCGAAGAGAGCCTGGAGTGGAGCAGAGTCACACGAGGGTGTCCACCTGCTGAGGAACAGGGCAGCAGAGGATTTAAGAAGGTGGCCCTGGCTGCAGCACTGTGCTGGTTTTACAATTTCTAGTCACTGGAAGGAGAGTGTCCGTCATCTCCACATCTGTGGGCAACGGAGCCCACAAACATATGGACCTAAGGAAGAATTTATCCAGGCCTGGTGGCACATGCCAGTAATTCTGGCCCTTGGGAAATACAGACAGGAGAATCGGGAGTTCGAGGTTAGCCCTGGGTATAA
Source organism: Peromyscus californicus insignis (assembly GCF_007827085.1). Lineage (NCBI taxonomy): Eukaryota > Metazoa > Chordata > Mammalia > Rodentia > Cricetidae > Peromyscus > Peromyscus californicus. The sequence goes on from NW_026294584.1 coordinate 139,257,355, forward strand.
CTTGAGTTTGAGGCTGGATAGGCTACGTGTGACCCTGTGTCAACAGCAACAGAATACAACCAAGAAAGAGCTTGGAGCTCTGGGCAGTGACGACCATGGACTTTCTCTTCTGCAGATGGCAGAACAAGGGGCTTGGCATGGGGTGGCCCAAGAGAGGGCCATTTCCTCAGAGAGCCACAGAAGGAGGTGGGCTCTGAACTGGAAAGCCACCCTTGACCTGCACTCTCTTAGTCTAGATGCCAGGCTTTCCTCAGTGTCTGGCAGGGAGAGCCCAGACTGAGGACCGAGTCCCTGGGCCGGCCAGGGGTCAGGTCCTTCTCTGTCTGGCACGCTGGTGCTGGGGCTAGAGTTGGTCAGCGCAAGAGTTCTTGTACAGGCAGAGCTGTGTGCGCTTGTGCATGGGTGGGTGCTCATGTGTCCTGGTGCCAGTAAAAAGGGTCTCTCCTTTTCACCTGGGTTTAACTGGGTTCTGTTCTGGGGCTGAACTCGGGTTGCTCGGCTTGTCAGCAGGCCATCTCACTGGCCCCTGTGAAGCTTCCGGAATAAGAAGGGCAGACGAGAAAATTGAGGCTCCAAGAACCTAAAAGTAAAAGGAAACTAAAAGCCACCAGCTGTTGAGAGGAGTAAGAATGGGAATCTGGGTCTTTAGTACTCTTTTGGTACTGTCGTTACAACCAAGAGGTCACACGGTAGGTGAGTGGCAGACGTACTCCCCTGTAATGGCACTTATCTCTGATAATGAATACCCATGGCAATAAAATGCCAACCGCAGTCGCATAGTACCCACTCTACCAAGAGTGAGGCTTAGTCCTTTTCATATGGTATTAGCCCACTGGGAGGCAGGAACTCTTTGCCACCTATGTGGGGTTCATACTTCAGTGACAAGGCGAACACCTCGTTATATTGCTGAGGAAAAAGTTTTATAGCGTGAGCTGTTATTTTTGGGAACTGGCTATCCATAAAAGATGTCTTAGGTCACCAGGAGTCAGATTCTACGTGACCTGGGCCAGCTCATTAAAATGTGGAATTCAGCCGGGCGGTGGTGGCGCACGCCTTTAATCCCAGCACTCGGGAGGCAGAGCCAGGTGGATCTCTGTGAGTTCGAGGCCAGCCTGGGCTACAGAGTGAGTTCCAGGACAGGCACCAAAACTACACAGAGAAACACTGTCTCGAAAAAACAAAAAACAAAAAACAAAAAAAAAAAATTAAAATGTGGAATTCTACACAGCATCATCCTGATGGCCTAAGGGAGATTGCAGCTGGGGGTTGTGATGGCCAACCCTTCCTAAAGGAATAATGGATCCTGCTTAGCAGCAACAGCCTGTCTGGAGGCAACAACAGTCCTGTTGTGAGCCAGAGAGCTCTGCATAACCATCTGTCTGAGCATGGCATCCACACTCACTTTCAACAGCTCCTGAGCACCTTTGGTTCTTAGATTGCTGTCACTGGGACTGAACTCCGTGAGTGATCTCAGAGCTCAGCACCCACTCAAGAGAAAGAAGGGCAACTTGTTGGGCATCTACATGTGAATGTACTGTGATACAAGCTGAGGCTGTAGGGTCGGTCTGTGAATATGCCCCCTTAGCATTGTTCAGAGCTGTTTGGGAGACAAGGCTGGGAAAGTGATCAGAGAAGGTCAAGACCTTGCTGGATGAAGCAGAGTAGGGCTAAGCACACGGGTACACACCGCCAAGGAAGGAGACGGGCTTGTCTCTTGTCCTCAGCTCTGCCAAGTATTCCAGAATGCCGGCTGAGAATGCTCTGGAGGTCCCTCGGTGGGTGTTTTGGAGCCCGTCAAATAGATCAGGGATGGAGGAATAGACACAGATGGGAAAAGAGGTGTGTCAGCCCCCAGACCTCTTAGGATTCCTGTATCCTGCCAGCCTGTTGTTTACAGAGAAGGAGAGTCAGAGGGGAGGCTAGCTTCAGAGAAAGGAGATGCCAACTCTGAACACTCGTTAGCCAGGAGTAGTGGAAAAATCAGGGACCGTGGAGTCCAACAAGCCTAGGTTCAAAGCTTAGCATCAGTAGTTCCCTGGTGAGTGACCCGAAGGTAGTTGCCTATGGATGGGCTTCGGTGTCCTGAGTTATGGAATGAAGAGAGTAAGGTCTGATGGAAATAGACTGGGAGTAGGGAGTTCACCCACCTCCCACAGGTGGGTTGCCTGACAAACAGGAGGGAGGGCACTGAGCATGGCCCAGGAAGGAAGTCAAGACCAGCTGGGCAGACCATCTTGCAAGCATCCCGTCAAAAGTGTCTTGACTCCTCTGTCTAGCCCTGGTCTCAGGACAAGCACTGAGTGTATACTGTGCCTTGCTCGGTGGTCTGTGCTAGTGCCAGTCAAAGGCTCTGAGTCCTGTCAGACAATGCTTAGTGACGGGATGTTAGGAAGGTGACACGGGAACACTGTCTTACATCAAAAAAGGAGAGAAGTGTCCTCAGGGAGGGAGCGATCCCTGCATGGAACTCGACCCAGGTGCAGGATCGAGGGTTGGGAGACCAGACTGTTGTGTGTGTGGGGGGGGTGTTCAAGGGTTGGGAGACCAGACTGAGGGTACTGTTGGCACTCAGTCCAGACGAGGCCGGAGGGAGCTGAATGCGGGGAGTGTCACTGAGAAGAATTTGGCTCAGGGATGACACGGGCTCAGGTGGAGACAGAGAAGTGGTGATACAGTGATGGGGAAATGGGAGATGAAGGTGGTGACCGTGTCACAGAAACAATTCCAGCAGAGCCAGGGACCGGATTCTTTCTGCATGACTTTGAAAAAGTGAAGAGACACTTCCCTGGGCGTCAGCTGGGTTCCTTACCCAACATCACAAAGCTGGGGTGCCGGAGTGCGCTTCCAGCAGGGGGCAGTGTGTGTGTGCGTGTGTGTGTGTGTGTGTGTGTGTGTGTGTGTGTGTGTGTGTGTGTGTGTGTGTGCACATTCTGACTCATGTCCTGGCCATTTTATCTTGGGAAAGGGCATCACAATGGTATTAGCCCAGATCACTGAGCAGTGTATGTAATGGAAGTGCCTGGCTCCTCAGAAGTGCTCATAGTAGCTGACATGGCCATTCTTGGAATCATCAGTGCCAAATCAGTCTCTCAGGCGGCCTTGGACACACACCTGTTTTCACCCGAGAAGGGATGAGGGGCTGGGAACAAAGAGGAGGATGCCGAGGGTCCAGCCAGCTGGACTTTCAGGGTGAAAACAGCCCAAAGGGGAGGACTGGGAAGCTTTGAACTGGATGGTGGTACATTAGAACCATGGATGAGTTTTTTTTTTTTTTTTTTTTTTTTTTGGTTTTTCGAGACAGGGTTTCTCTGTATAGCTTTGCACCTTTCCTGGAACTCGCTTTGGAGACCAGGCTGGCCTCGAACTCACAGAGATCCGCCTGGCTCTGCCTCCTGAGTGCTGGGATTAAAGGCGTGCGCCACCACCGCCTGGCCATGGATGAGATTTTAAATAGCCTTGGGCTGCAGGTGAGGCCCAGTGGTGGAGGGTGGATGGAGTGCCCAGCATTTATGAGGCCCTGGGTTTGACCCTGGGGACTACAAAAACAAAACAAAACAAAACAAAACGCTATGTGTGTCAGACCCCAAATGCACAATCCGGTATCTCTGGCAGTAGCTCATTTCACCAGTGCTGTAAGTTTGTTTCCTTCTTTTCTTTATTTCTTCTTCTCTCTTTTTTTGGGGGTGGGGGTGGGGGGCATAGTTTCTCTGTGTAATAGCCCTGGCTGTCCTGGAACTCACTCTGTAGACCAGGCTGGCCTCGAACTCAGAGATCTCTCCCTCCCAAGTACTGGGATTAAAGGAGTTAATTGCCATACTCAACTCTTACATTTTTCTTTAAGTGATATTTAACATTCAAGATATTGGACATTTCCAGTCCATTCCTCTTTTACGTATATTACATATGTTGTTTTTTGAGACAAGGTCTCACCATGTAGCCCTGGCTGACCTAGAAATCACTATGTACACCAGGTTGGTTGACCTAGAACTCAGAGATCTGCCTGCCACTATCTCCCCAATGCTGGGATTAAAGATGGGTCCTGAGAATTGAACCGGGGTCCTCTGCAAGGGCAGCCAGTGCTCTTGGCCTCTTAAGACATTTCTCCAGCCCCCTTTACAGTAAATATTTCCAGTAGTGTAAATCCTCCAGCTTTTTTCTTTTCCACAACTGTTTTGGCCACAGCAGGTTCTTTGGAAACAAGCATTGTGACATGTACCTGCAAGCTCGGCTGCTCGTGAGGCCACCGCAGGAAGATTCCAGATTGAGGCCAGCCTGGGCTTCATACTCTTTGCATTTCCAAAGAAATCTCAGAACCACCTGCCTGCCACTTACTTTTAAACTGTTAGCTGAATTTGGGGTCTGGATTGTATGGAGTGTAAAAATCAAGTTGGGGACGTGGTGACAGCTAGCACATGAACAGCTGAGTGATTCCTTATGTTTTGTCTCTTGGTCTTCAGCAGGGTTTCAGTGTGCTCTTCAGTGTAAGAAACCCAGCTTCTCTTTTATCAGACTTACTCCTAAACTTATCAGATTTATTTAAGATGTTATTTTCTAAAATTTTTATTTTTATGCACATGCGTATGTCTGTGAGTGTATGCCACATGTGTGAGTGGGGTTGGACCAGAAGAGGGAGTCAGATTTCCCTGGAACTGGAGTTACAGGGGCTGTGAGCACTCAAATGTGGATGCTAAGAACTGAACTGTTCTGGAAGAGCAGGTTCTTAAATGCAGGACCATCTCCCCAGCCCCAGTGTGGTGTTATTTTCATTCTCTATTTCTTTCTTGCTAGTATTTAGGAATACAGTTAATATTTGTGCATTGGTTTTTGCATCCTGCGGCCTGGTTTAATTTACCGTCTGTACTTTGTTTCATAGACTGTAATTCTTAGGCCAGCTATGTGGATGTCCATCATGCAGACAGTAATATGGCCAGTACTGAGTGAGGAATGTAAGGATTTATATGGAACAGTGTCTGGGTCCTTCCCAAATCTCATTAAAGGGAAGCCTCTGCAGAAGGGGAGGGTGGGTACTACATCCGGTATTTTTACAGCAGTTCAGGGAGATTCTGAAAGTGCATTTGCTGAGAAGTCTTGATTTGAAGACAGGGTTGACAGGCACTCACAAAGGCCACCCTCCCCAAAGGGGATGGGGCAAGACGACCAGAGCTGCCAGGCCATGGGAGTGAAGAACCCCCCATCCCCCATCCCGGGCAAACAGGTAGCAATAAACGAAGTCCTGGCCTAGGCTTCCACTGAGAACACATCTGTTTACACCCCTACCCCCAGACAGTTCTGGAGCCACACATCTGCTTACACCCCTACCCCCAGACAGTTCTGGAGCCTCACATCTGCTTACACCCCTACCCCCAGACAGTTCTGGAGCCTCACATCTGCTTACACCCCTACCCCCAGACAGTTCTGGAGCCTCACATCTGCTTACACCCCTACCCCCAGACAGTTCTGGAACCATTAGAGCGGTCACTGATCCCCTCCCTCCGTTTATGGAGAAAACCATGGCTCATCGGCGGCGGGCCACCCCTAGACCGATCTCCTCCCCATTGGCCGTTTCAGATACACTGAAATTAAAGAGGAGCTGGAAGAGCTGGACCGCATCACGGAACAGACGCTCTTTGACCTCTACAAATACAACTCCTCCTACACTGTCAAGGCTGGGGCCCGCCGCCGCCGCACCCGCAACCTCGGGAGGGCCCTTCCGCACCCCCTGCAGCGCCTGTACGCTCCGCCTCCGCCCTACCCAGCCCGCGCGGCTCGCAGCTCGTCTTCCAGTGTACGGGACAACAACCCCCAAGTGGACCGGAAGGACTGGACGATCGGCTTCCAACTGGTAAGCCCCGCCCCTCGGTCCAGGGCCCGCCCACGCGCTCGCCCCGTCCAATGGCCCCGCCCACTTCTGTAGACTGAGGCCTGAGTAACACAAAGAAGTAAATAAATAAATAAATAAATAAATAAGTAGATAAACGCAAAAAAAAACAAAACAAAAAAAAACGAACCTTACAGTACCCTGTGCCACTTTGCTGGCAGCTTATGTGGCAGGGGATAAGTGGCGGGAAGTAAAATTTGTTGCTGAAAATACACATTTCTGGCCGCGGCGGTTGGGGGGGGGGGGGCGGCAGACGACACAACCGAAGACCTGTGTAACCCAGGTCCTTGCCTGTGCTTGGCAAGGGCTCTTCCCCTGAGCTCCATCCCCAGACCCTAAACATGTAGATGAGAGAGTCAGCTAGTGAAGGGGAAAGGGAGGCCCTGAAGAGATGGGCCACCAGCATACTGGAGTTCTAGGCCCATCTCTATTGTGGGAACAAACCTTTCGATCGCTGAGTTTTCACACCAGTGGAAGAGGAAGAATTCTTGTGTCTCTTCCCGCCTGGTTGTGTAAGTAAACTACACCGAGGAGAAGCTGCCCATCGCTGCCTCAATCCTGTGCTCCCCTGGCCAACTACTCTAGGGGCTTGTGTTTCTCCCGCTCTGCTCTGTTCTACCTACACCCTCCCTGTTCCCTATACCTGCTCACCGGCCCTCAGAACACCTCACCTCTCAATCTTGGACCTTGGTGGCTCCCTGATGGGCGCTGACATTCCGATCTCTATGCACAGTGCAACCAGAACAAATCGGACTGCTTCTACCAGACGTACTCATCTGGGGTGGACGCAGTGCGGGAGTGGTACCGCTTCCATTACATCAACATCCTGTCCAGACTGCCCGACACCTCACCGGCTCTGGAGGAAGAAGCCTTGGGCAGCTTCATCTTCACCTGCCGCTTCAACCAGGCCCCCTGCAACCAGGCGTGAGTAGCCCTGCCGGTCGCCAGAGGCTCAGCTGTTCCTCAAGAGTCTCCTTCCCGAGCCTCCTGAGGGCTCAGGAGATGCTTGCTGGTTAGGTGAGGGAATGCCTGAGAGTGAGTAATGCAGAAACACTAGCCTGAGGCCCAAGTCTGCCTCCAGCAGGTCACCTGTAGACGGCAGTGTGCTGGGATCCGTGGACTGAGGTCTCAGCCCGAGTTCCCACCGCGGTTCTATCTCTCCTCGGCCTGGTGACTCTTTCGTTTCACACCATCCTTCAGAGCCTTATACACAATCCTCTTACTCGAGTGTGAGGACAGTGATGCCAATATCTGTTTTAAGAGTAACGCCAAGTGTGTGAGACGGCAGATGTGAGGGTGCTTTATACACTCCGGGGCATGATGGGGGTCAGCCCTCTTGCACCCAGACATGTGAAGTGACATGCCCAGAGGCCCAGGCTGGCCTAAGGACTCTCCACATCCCACTGTCCCTCAGGGATAATTTCTGTTAGGACCCCTGTCATAGTGCCCTTCCGCAGAGGTCACAGCCACTTGTTCAGGCTCTCTGAGAGCTGGTGGCAGGTGGAAGCGAGGGGCTCCCTCTGGAGCCCCTGCCTCCTGCTCTGACTTTGTCCTCTGCTCCTGGGTGTTCAAGGGCATCTCCTGCCTGGGGGAGGAAGGTGCTGAAGTAATAGCTCCACTCTGCAGGGGGGCCCTCCATCCCCTGTCACAGAGCGGCAGCAGGGCCAGGTGTCACCTGCTTCTGCTCCGACTTCTCACTCCGTGTGCTCACATGCTTCCCATCACACAGCTCTGTACCGGTCTGCACTTTTTGTTTGTTTAAGGATGAAAGCTAGCAGCTGGGGGGTGAGGCAGTTAGGCCTGGGCCAGCCACACCTGTCGCCGCCGCCCAGCCTCTCTGTCGCTTTCCACCTGGAGTCTCTGTCCCCATCCTCTCCCTTTGTCCACTCCAAGCTCTTGCCTCCCTTCCCCGCAAGTCCACAGTTCGTCTCAGTTTTGGTGTGCGGGTTTCTTCTTCCTCAGCTCAGAGTTTTAGCCTCTTCCACCAGGACTGTTGAAACAACCCTGTAAGGGGTCTAGCTTTCGGCCTCCAAGTCCTCACTTCATTCTTCACAGGAAGTCTTTGTCCGTCTCTGTTGCTAGAACAGAGTACTACAGACCGGGTAATTTATGAAGAAAAGCAGTTCATTTCTTACAACACTAGAGGATGGGAAGTCTGAGAGCCTGGTGCCGGAACCTCCTGAGGGCTCCCATTACATAACACAGCTGAAGGGGAAGGGAAAGTGAGCATGTGAAAGAGAAAGCGGGAAGGGCTGCCCTGAACACACAGGAGCCCACTCTTACAGTAGCCAACCCTCTCTGGAACTCTGTGTTACGTAATACTATGGATCCATTCATGAGAATTTGTCCCGAGACCCTATCTCTTCCTATTGATGCCATCTCCAACACACTGGGAAGTAATTTTCCAACACAAGAGTCGAGAGGCACATTTGAAACATAGAGGGAGCTTCACTTTGTTATATTAATGATTATAGTCAGTCCTGTTCGAAATCCTCCAAAGTAGAGGCTGGAGGGATGACTCCGCGGTTGAGAGCACTGTCTGCTTTTGCAGAGGACTGGTTCTGTTTCTAGTACCCACACGCAGCACACAGCTGTCCATAACTCCAGTTCCATGGGATCCGACACCCTCTTCCGGCCTCTGCAGGCACCAGGCATGCATGTGGTACACAGATATACAAGCAGGCAAAGCATTCATATACATACAATCAATGCAACAGAACCCTACAGGCCCTCGTGGCCTTCGGAGTCTAGGCGAACTTCCTTAGAATGGCCTTCTGGGACTTCTCTTCTTCTTCCTCTCTTTTGGTTTCCTTTTTCCTTCTGTTTTTTGTTCTGAAGATCAAGCCCTGAGCCCTCACAACATGCAGGCAAGCACTCTACATCACTGAGCTACATCCTCAGACATATCTTCCCCTTATAACATGTAGTAAAAGTCTTCCTTTTCATATTTGCAGTTTAGTGGTTTTAAAATATTTTTCAAAAGCAGAGTTGTTATATATATATGTATATATATTTGTTATATCTCTAAATAAAATATATTTAGAGATACTATTGCTACTATCTGATTTTAGAACGTTTTCCTCACCACCCCCAAGAAACCCATTTACCCATTAGCAGTTCCCCATTCCATCTCTTTCAAGCCCTGAGAACCACCAATCTGCTTCCTGTCTCCATGGATTACTCTTTGTGGAGATTTCATACAAGGGAGAGGGACATAGTTCAGGGGTAGATTGATTGCCTAGCATGCACTAGGTTTTGATATCTGTCTGTCTGTCTGTCTATCTATTTATCTATCTATCGATGGCATCTTTTGTGACTTGCGGCTTCTTTCACTTCGCTTATGGTTTCCATCTGTCCTTAGCATGTGTCAGAACTCATGTATGAGCAAATAATACTGTGTTGTGTAGACATATGCCAACTGTGTGATTTGGGGCATGCCTGCCTTTGGCCTTTATGAATGACACTGAGGTGAATGTGCCTGTGTAGGGTTTCACACTGATGATGTTTTAGTTTCCCTTGGACGCACGTAGGAGTGGCATTCGGGTCGCACCACTGTTTAACATTTGGAGGCACTGCTGGACTGTGCACAGGGACACATTTCTTTATAGTCCCAGCAGCAATCCCGAGGGGTCTAAGTTCTCCACATCTTCCACCTGTTACTGTCCATCTTAAAACAACAACAACACAAACCGCCTTTAGTTATTTGTATACGTGCATGTGTGTGGGCAGAGGATGGTCTTCTGGAGTTGGTTTTCTCAGCCTTAGGGTGGCAAGCTTGGCAGCCAGCACCCGTCTTTGCCAGCTGAGCCATCTCGCCAGCCCCTGTTTGTCTTTATTACTTTAGGCAATTTAATGAGTCACTACCACCTTAGTGGGAAGGCAATACAGTTCTTACCAGTGTTAATATTTAACTTAGTCCTCAGTGCCCTACCCTAGCTGTTTCTGTGATCTTCATTTGACAGAGGAGGAGATTAAGAAACTTGTTAGAGCCAGAAGTGGTGGCGCATGCCTTTAATCCCAGGCAGAGGCAGGCGAATCTCTCTGAGATCGAGGCCAGCCTGGTCTGCAGAGTGAGTACCAGGATGGTCAGGGCTACACAGAGAAACCCTGTCTCAGAAAACTCCAAAAGGAAAGAAAGAAACTTGTTTGGCCTCCTTTCTAATATTTCTTAGAGTTAGTTCAAATATAAGGAGTTGAACTTTGGAGCCTTTTTTTTTTTTTTTTTAACAAGGTCTCACTCTTACCCCAGGCTGATCTGGAGGTCACTATGTAGCATGTAGCTCCAGCTAGCCTCATGCTGGCAGAGAGCCTCTGTATCACCCTCCCAAGTGCTGGGATTACAGGAGTGTACTGCCACACCTGCATGGGGCTTTGTTCTTTAAATATTTTTTATTACGTGTGTGTGATTAAGAGGATGTCCGTGAGAAACATGGCTCACTCAGGGCCACATGACCAGAGCCACACTTACTTCTGGTCAGTGTCCCCTCTCACTTCTCTACTGGTCACAGACCAGAACCTCATTTTCTTCTTGTCCTGTTCCCAGATAGCAGGACGTAGAACACAGGGTTCCCCTCTCCCCACACAGCTCGCAGAACCTGTGGTCTGCTGTCAGTCTGTGTTTCTACTGCAGCAGCATGGCCTGTGTGATTTTCCTCTTGATTCCTAAGCCTCTTGCAGACCATCGTTAGACCTCTGAATCTAAGATCTGCAGGTGCACAGAGGCCTCTGGAAAACATGGCTTCATTTCCTCCCTGTGTTCTGAACGTCTTCCCCCCTGGGCCATGATCACTGTGGGTTTCACCCCTTCTAATGCTGTTTTCCTCCATCTCTCCATTTCCCTCATTGATGCATTCAAAAGCTACTTATTAGTGAACTCCTGTGTTGCCTGTGTGCCAGGAACCATGTATCTGACACCAGAATAAGACAAAGATGAATGAGGTGTGGTTCCTGTCCTCAAGGATGTCACAATCTGAATGGAGAACCAAGAGTTAGATGCTGAGAAGTTAGGGGCATCACAGATGTTTTAATATAACATGAGAGGACACGAGGAACCAAGCAGTGAGGGCAGAGCTGGGCTGGCAAGGAAATGCCCGAGTCTGATGCCAGGCCCATCAGCACTGTCTATGTGGCCTTGGGATCCCCACTCCCTGGGAGGGAAGAAGGGCCAAACGTGGTGGATTCACACCCTGGATGGCATGTAGCAGGTAGAATCAGCAGATCTGATGGGGCATCATGGGTGAATCTTAAATACAGAGCTTAGGAAACCTTTGTTTTGTTTTTTAGAAAAAGATAAAATAAGATCTATAGCACACAAGATCACTTACATGTTGCTGTCTGTGTGGCCTGTCTTGTGTCATGTAGAATGAGGCTGTTGGCTGGAGTGACAGAGAACACAGCCTCCCAGTGTTGTGTGGACACACAGGGGTGACAGGAAACAGGTGCTCCCTGGCTCACCTCATAGGCCACTCACCTCTTGGACTCCCCCCTCTGACCTCATTGTGCTTGTTCTCTTACCTACTAAGGAATTATTCTCAGTTCCACCACCCCATGTATGGGAACTGCTACACTTTCAACAACAAGAACCACTCCAATCTCTGGATGTCTTCCATGCCTGGAGTCAACAATGGTGAGTTGCTCCTGTCCTCCTTATACCCTTCCTGCCGTCCCGCCTCACCCATGTTTACTCACCTTGCATATGTTCTAGAGATGCTGGGTACCTTCTGGGTCCCACCTTGATATGCCCCCTCGTTATTCTGGAAGGATCTGTTCTGTCCTTTCTACCCCAAAGGTCCCCTATAACCCATTCTAGGCATGGAAGGAATTCTGTGCTTTAAACCTGGCCCGGAATCCAGCTCTGGGTTACCAAGTCCACCTGAGGAGCTTTGTTCCACCAGGAGATGAAGGACTCTGCAAGGGTGAGAGCATGGGTCTCCATCCCCAACTCTTCTCCTGCTGTGTCCTCAGGTCTGTCTCTGACACTGCGCACAGAACAGAATGACTTCATCCCCCTGCTGTCCACAGTGACGGGGGCCAGGGTGATGGTGCATGGGCAGGACGAACCTGCCTTTATGGATGATGGTGGCTTCAATGTGCGGCCTGGTGTGGAGACCTCCATCAGCATGAGGAAGGCAAGGATGCTCTGACTGGGAACCTGGGAGGAGAGCCCCTCGGGAGGGAGGGAGATGGAAAATGGGAGGTGGACTTGGCAGCTAGGAGATTGAAGGGAGATCATGTGAGGAGCTTTCAGGATGTGGAGGTTTTCAGGATTGGAACTGGGTAGAGGGGCTAGCCAAGGGGGCCTGGGAAGCAAGGCTTTAAGGAGACCTTCATTGCTAAGAAGGGTTCAGGACATCCTTGGGATTCAGAGGATGCTCTGGACCCATGCACAGGCTGGAAAGTAGGACAAGGAGGGGTGTTTGGGGGTGCTGGAACATGTTTTGAGATGGGGATGCTGACGGGTTGTGGCAGGGATTGAGGGAAGACTGGAGAGGCAGGGTGAAGCTGGGTCGCTCACTGTGCCCCCTCGTCTGTGATCCCTTGATGCCCATGGGTTCACAGGAAGCCCTGGACAGCCTTGGAGGCAACTACGGTGACTGTACTGAGAATGGCAGTGATGTCCCTGTCAAGAACCTGTACCCTTCCAAGTATACCCAGCAGGTACACAGAGCTGGCTGCAGACATCCCTGGACTGCAGATTGGGCAGCTGGGTGGAGGGATGAAGGAGGAAATGGGTTGGGAGCAGTAGGAAGGACAATGGTGGTCCAGTGGTTAGAAGGGCTCAGCCTTCCTGTAGTGGGGCTCACAGGGGGTGGGGTGGGCCAGGCCTGACGCCTCTTGCCTCTTCCTTCCCCTCCAGGTGTGCATTCACTCCTGCTTCCAGGAGAACATGATCAAGAAGTGTGGCTGTGCCTACATCTTCTACCCTAAGCCCAAGGGCGTAGAGTTCTGTGACTACCGAAAGCAGAGCTCCTGGGGTGAGCGGGGAGCCCCTGCACTGTCCACAGCTCACCTCCACTTCCCTAAGTGCCTGGCTCCCAGAGCCCTTCTCTGGGACGGCTCCCTCCCACACCCTAGTCTCCCTCGGGCTCCTGTTTGCTTTTCTGCCCATTGGCTCTGCCTCAGTTTCCCTCCCTCCTTCTCTTCCGGTCTTTGGCTTTTGTGAGTTTGTGAAGGAATTGTCCTTTTTAAAAATAACCTGCAGCAGAAGGAAGGAAGTGAGTGTGCTGTGTGTGTGCCTAATGAGCTCTCCTGCAGCAATTTCAGTGGGCCTGCTCATTCTTGGGATGCTGCTCAGCAGGGCTGGCTGGCTGGGGGGTGAGGGTGGGGGTGGTGTTAGGTACAGCACCCAACATCTCCCTGGGGCCCAGGAAGAAATTATTAGGAGTCCTGTGTTTCTGTCTCATCTCTTTGTGTGTTAGAAACTATGTGCTATATCCTTTCAGCATCCCAGGGATGCAATTTGTGAGCTTAAAAAAAATTAACCTTCCTTTCCCTTCCTTTCTTCCTTCCTTCTTTCCCTCCCTCCCTCCCTCCGTGTGTGTGTGTGTGTGTGTGTGTGTGTGTGTGTGTGTGTGTGTCTGTGTGTGTCTGTGTGTGTGTGTGTGTGTCTGTGTGTGTGTGTGTGTCTGTGTGCAGGTGTGCTGCGCCACGTGGATCACAGATTCACCTCTGATCTTCAGGTTCGGGAGCTTTACCCACTGGGCCATTTCTCCCCCAGGGATGTAATTTGTAAATCAAACGCACATTCGTTTGTTAGAGAATGTTTTTACCCGGCGCAGGGCACAGCCCAACATGTTGCAGAGCCCTGGCATGTCCTGCTCATCCGGCCATTGTCTTGGACACACCCTTTTCCCTTCCACTGTGGCAGAGCTAGCCTAGAATGCTGGGAGAAGGGTGCCCTAACAGGAAACCATGGGATGGCAGGAATCCCCATATTCCTGAGCGGCACGCTCTCATCTGCACAGACACTTGTCCTTCAGACCCCTCCTCCCGGGGACCCCTCCGACCCCTCCTCCCAGAGATTTACATGCCCAGCTCTCTAGCAGGGTGAGAAAGAGAGGAAGTGGGCCGGGGGCATTGCTGGAGGGGACAAGACACCAGACACCACAGACACAGAGAAAGCTCTGTGGAATTGTTTCACCTCTGTCCCAGTCCCACCTGTCTGTGGCGTCTGCCTCCTTTCTTGCCTGGGACTCCTTCTGACAGGACTTTTCCTCTCACTTCTCTGGTCAGGGTAGCTTCCTGCCTCCTACTTCCGCCTGCCTCCTGATGCCCCTTGCCCCCAGCTTCCTGCCCCCTGCCTCTTGCCTCCTGCCCCCTGCCCCTGCCCACTGCCCTTGCCTCCTGCCCCTGCCCACTGCCCCTGCCCCCTGCCCCTGCCTCCTGCCCCCTGCCCCTGCCCACTGCCACTGCCCCAGCCCACCACCCCTGCCTCCTGCCCCTGTCCCCTGCCCCTGCCTCTGCCTCGTGCCTCCTGCCCCTGCCTCCTCCCTCTGCCCCCTGCCTCCTGCCCCTGCCCCCTGCCCCGCCCCCTGCCTCCTGCCCCTGCCCCTGCCTCCTGCCTCCTGCCCCTGCCCCCTGCCCCTGCCCCCTGCCTCCTGCCCCTGCCCCTGCCTCCTGCCCCTGCCCCCTGCCTCCTGCCCCTGCCCCTACCCCTGCCCCTGCCTCCTGCCTTGGAGGATCACTGATAGTCAGAACTGGAGGGAACTCAGAGGCCACATGGTATCACTTTCTTTCTCAGATGGGCAGACAGAAGCCTGAAGGGCAGGGAGGGAGGGCATGCATCCCCAGTGTGAACAGGGCAGTGGGTGGCCGGTTTGGCGGGCCCTCCTCTGTTCCTCTCCCTGCTTTCCAACAATTCTTTCTAAGTTCTTTGTTTTATTTTTGTTGAGATAGGGTTTCTATGTAGCCCTGGCTATCTTGGACCTCACTATGTAGACCAGGCTGGCCTTGAACTCATAGAGATCCACTTGCCTCTGCCTGGGATTAAGTGCTGGGATTAAAGGTGTAGTGATATATATTGTACCCTAATAAACTTGCCTGGGGATCAGAGGTCAGAGCCAGCCACTAGATTAGACACAGAGGTCAGGCAATGGTGGCATACACCCTTAATCCTATCACTAGGGAAACAGAGGTCCATCTGGATCTCTGTGAGTTTAAGTCCACACTGGGCTACATGAGAGAAACAGACCCACGCCTTTAATCTCAGGAAGTTAGATGGCAGGACACAGAAAGGTATATAAAGCATGAGGAAACAGGAACTCACTCTCTTGAGGCTGAGGATTTCGTAAAAGTAAGCTAGTAGCTGTCTGTTCTGATCTTTCAGCTTTTACCCCAATATCTGGCTCTGAGGTTTTTTTTATTATAAGACCTTTTAAGATTTGTGTTACATAAAGGTGTGCGCCGCTACTGCCACCACCACCAGCCTAGGTTCTATTTATTTATTTATTTACTAAGACGGGGTCTTGATACATAGGTCTGGCTGTCTTGGAACTCACTATGTTGATCAGGCTGGTCTCGAGTTCACAGAGATCCACCTGCCTCTCCCTTCCAATGTTGGGATTAGAAAGTGTGTTCCACCACTGTCTGGCTCAATAATTCTTTTTAAGATTTAAAAAAAAATACATATTTTTTTAAGTTTCCTTGGAGCTCCTCGGTGCCATTGGAGGGACCCCATACCCCCATTCTTCTCGTTTTCATCTTGTTTTACTGAGGTGATTTGCATCTAACAGAGTCACTCACTATATAGTTTTAGGTAAATATGGTTGTAGTTTTTGATTTGGGCTTTTATTCTGGTCTCATGATCACTATCAATTTTAGAGTTTTTAAAATCACTCCTAGAGAAACTTGTACCTATGAGTCGTCCCCCAGTTTCCCACCCCCTACTGCCAGCTGTTGGGAAACCACCAGCCTGTGTTGGACATTTCGGTAGATGGAGCCATGAGCATACGGCCTTTGCCACTGGCTTCTTTCACTTAGCAGTGTTTCCAGGGTCCATCCATGTTATGACACGCCTCAACACTCTTTTCCTTGTTGCATAGATACACAACTTTTGTTTGCTGAGACAGAATCTCATACTGCAGCCCAGGCTGGCTTCAGCTTTTCAGCAGTCCTCCTGCCTGAGGTTCATGAGTGCTGGAATTACCAGCATATACCACCATTCCCAGCTCGATGTACATTTTGTTTATTCACTAAACTGGTTGATGGATATTTCGGTTGTTTCTAAGTTGGGGTTTTGTGACTAATGCTGCTGTGAACATTTGTGTACATGTCCTCATGTGGATTTATGTTTTCAGTTTTCTCCTCATGTACCTAGGAGAATTGCTGGGCTCATGGTAATTGTTTAGCCTTTCTGAGGGACTGCCATACTTTTGGACATGGCTGCACCATCTCATATTCCCAGCAGGAGCAAATGATGGTCTCAGCAGTCCTTGTTGGTGGTTTTTGTTTTTTAAGCCACCATGTGGTTGCTGGGAATT
Organism: Peromyscus californicus insignis; assembly: GCF_007827085.1. Classification (NCBI taxonomy): domain Eukaryota; kingdom Metazoa; phylum Chordata; class Mammalia; order Rodentia; family Cricetidae; genus Peromyscus; species Peromyscus californicus. The sequence continues at coordinate 139,273,711 of NW_026294584.1, forward strand.
GAACTCAGGACCTCTGGAAGAACTGCCAATGCTCTTAACCTCTGAGCCATCTCTCCAACCCCCAACAGTTTTCCTAGTGATTGTAAAATTGTATCTCATTGTGGTTTAACCCCTTTATTATGCAATCATTGTTCCCATTTTCTCTGACTTTTAATTTTTGTGCCTTTTGAACACATGTTTATATGGCTGTTCCCTGTCCCCAGCTTAGCTTAATTTCTTAAACAGTTTTGTTGTGGTTGCCACTCCTGAGGTGCCATTGAATGCTCTTGTAAAGTGGGTGCCCAGGCAGTGTGGAAGGCTCTGTGTGTGGAAAGGGGGGAGATGCCCTCAGAAAACAGGCCCTTCTCTGCACCCACAGGCTACTGCTACTATAAGCTTCAGGGCGCCTTCTCGCTGGACAGCCTGGGCTGTTTCTCCAAGTGTCGGAAGCCATGCAGGTAAGGGTCCTTCCCTGGGGGTGGGCTGGGCAGCAGCTGCTTGGCTGGGTGGGATGGAGGTGGCTAATAGAACACTGCTCCATCACTGAGCACTTTTACCTGTCTGCAGTGTGACCAACTACAAGCTCTCTGCTGGCTACTCACGATGGCCATCTGTGAAGTCCCAGGTAAAGGAGGAATGGTTGTGCATGTGAACACAGTTGCACACATGTGCAAGTGTGCATAACACAGTGGCCCTCTGAGTATTGTCCATGTTGATAGATAGGACTGACACCATCCATCCTGTCAGCCTGAGGAATACAGGGGTCACCTCCTTGTCGCCCCCCCCCCCATTTTTTCCCAGGATTGGATCTTTGAGATGCTGTCCTTGCAGAACAATTACACAATCAACAACAAAAGGTCAGGCCTGCTCCTGAGCTCCTGGGCAGGATCCTTTGGGAGGAAAGGAGGTCTGGGAAGAGGTTCTGATAGGGGTGTTGGGACGAGGGTCTTGGGAGTTCACCCTCCAACACATCTTCCCACTCTCTCCCCCTCCCCAAAGGAATGGAGTTGCTAAACTCAACATCTTCTTCAAGGAGCTGAACTATAAAACTAATTCGGAGTCTCCCTCTGTCACGGTAGGACCTGTCCTAGTCAGGGAGCCTGTGGTCTCCTGGGGCCTTGGCAGGGTGGCTGTGAGGGAGGGTGAGGGCTCACATTTGGGGGCCGGAAAGGTTTGTGCCCCAGAGGTAGAAGGTAAGGAAAAGGAAGTGGAGTCCAGGGTAAGGTGAGAGCATTGAGGAGGGATCTGTGGTGTCAGGTCGGGTGGTGGGAGGCGTGCGTCCGTGTGTGTGTGTGTGTGTGTGTGTGTGTGTGTGTGTGTGTGTGTGTGTGTGTGTGTGTGTGGCGTGCGCGCATATATGTGTGTGTGTGTATGTGTGTGTGTGTGTGTGTGTGTGTGTGTGTGTGTGTGTGTGTGTATGTGTGTACGCATTCGTGTGTATGACAGACAACTGCGAGAGGCCCTTGAGTTGCACCCCAGTTTTTGTTGGTCTCATGACCATTTTCCCGTGGGGGATGATGCGCAGGAGCTGCCCCTGCATGGTGGGCCCCAGGTGCAAAGGGAGCTGGCTTGGTAAGGGGGTGGGTGCTTCATTCTCTCCACAGATGGTCAGCCTCCTGTCCAACCTGGGCAGCCAGTGGAGCCTGTGGTTCGGGTCGTCGGTGCTGTCTGTGGTGGAAATGGCGGAGCTCATCTTTGACCTCCTGGTCATCACAGTCCTCATGCTGTTGCACAGGTTCCGAAGCCGGTACTGGTCACCAGGACGAGGGGCCAGGGGTGCGAGGGAAGTGGCCTCCACTCCACCTTCCTCCTTCCCCTCCCGCTTCTGTCCCCACCCTACGTCCCCACTGCCTTCTTTGCCCCAGCAGGGCACAACCCCTTCCCTGGTCCCGGCCCCTCCGCCTGCCTATGCCACCCTAGGCCCCTGCGCCCATCCACTGGACTCTGCAGTGCCTGGCCCTTCTGCCTGTGCTCTGGGGGAGCACTGAGAGAGGAGAGTGCTCCTCTCACCCAGGCCAGTGCTCCCGGGTAAACTAAAGCTGAAGGCCATCTTCAGCAGCACCTTCCACAGCTGCCTGGCTGTCTTTGGTGTGCCTGAGGGAGTAGACTAAATAAGGGGCCCAGGAAATGGTCCAGAGAAGAGTGGCTGATGAGCTGCTCGGAGCCGCCCAGTTCCTGCTTCTGAACATGGCTTTCCACACAAGCTCAGACAAGTCTCCTTTTCCCTTGGATCAGCCAAGCCAGACTTGGAGCTTTGACAAAGAACTTTCCTGGGAAACGACCAACGAACAAATATAAACAGGGCGCAGAAAAGCGGCCACAGGTTTCCTACCCCATGACCAGAGATCGGCCTGGCCACACTGCCTTCAAAGACACAGATGTCTGCGCCCCTTCTTGAACTTGGGTGGGGAACCCCACCTAAAAGCCCCCTTTGTTAGTTCTTTGGCAATTCCCCTTCCCTGACTCCCCAGAGTGGGGGCTAGAGTAAGATGAGTATTGTAAAGGTTTGGCCATTCTCCTTCATTTCCAAGGCTCTTCTCTCGTTTGATACACTAGTTCTGTGCCTCGGCACTGTGCCCTTCATACTTGTCTTAGCTATTTTCTCAGCCTAGAAGCTTCCCCTACCATCTTCTCGAGAGCTTCTGTGCGCCCCCATGACCCCTGTTGAAAGGCACCATTACTTTTGTGAACTCTTTTACCTGTCCTGCCTCCCCCAGAATCATGCCCCTCCCCTCGTCCCCACAGTGCACTATGTTATATGTTCGCATTCTTTTGTGTCTGCCTCTGAGTAGACTGTGAAATCCTTGTGATCAGGGCTGCGTTTTGCTCATTTTTATATCCCTCAGGTCTAGCCCAGTATCCCACTTGAAGCAGGTAGGCAGGTACCCAATAAATGCTTGTTACGTAAAACGATGTCTGCAGAGCTGGATGGGGCCCCAGGAAATGGGTAGGGAGTGGATGCAAGTCCCAGAGGCACTGCCTATGTTTCTTGGGAGGCCCTAGAGTGGAGGGGAGGGCACAGGCAGCCAGGCCAAACTTGTCACTGTTACACATCATCAAGTATGCTCTTCTTCAAACTCCACCCAGCTGTGATGAAACATCTGCCACCCTCCTGCCCATCACACCCTAGTGGTACCAAACTCCACCCAGCTGTGAGGTAACCTCTGCCACCCTCCTCCCCATCACTGCCCTGGTGGTGGAGGAGGATGAGACTGGGACCAGTTCTTCCAGAATTTCAGAGCCTTGGGTAGTCTTATCCACAGTTGAGAGGGGCAGAGGGAACACTCCTGACTTCAGTAAAGGAGAAACTGGGGAATGTCTGAGTGGAACCCCACTTTTCTCATCTGCAGCTCCTCTGCCTGCTCCAGTCATAAGACCTGGGACCCAGAAGCGACTCTGTCTTGTTGTGTTGTGGGAATAAGACTCGGGATTGTTCCTGTTTCTCATTCATCACAATGTCTGTCCTTAGGAGCCAGAGGAGAAGGGGGTCTTTTTTTTTTTTTTTTTCCTCCTTCAGGGAACCCAGTCTGTAGACCAGGCTGGCCTTGAACTCACAGAGTGCTGGGATCAAAGGCGTGAGGGATAATGGGGATCTTGTAGAAAGAGGGAAGGAACAGGGACTTCGGTCATGCGTGCGATGTGAAGACCTTGACTTCCCTTTCCTAGACTCATGTCAATGTCAGGAAATAGTGCTGTTTCAACACTGTCCTGTCAGAGCCTCAGGTGTGGCTGCTCTGGCCTTCTCTCCCTCTCTGTTTGGTCCCTGCCCTTCCCTGTCTGGATCTGTTATGGAGGCTGCAGTCCCCTTCACCCCCCAGCTCCAGGTCCCTTTTATCCACCTGTGTTGCCACCCTGAGGTCTGTCCTCACCTTCTTCTTGTCTGAAGACCACTCCTTGGAGGTGGGATCAGAGTGTTAGAGGAAAAAAGGGCCCACTTCTCTTCATTTGCCTTATCAGCCTTAGAGGTGGCGTGGTTACGCTGGATTGGAGCCCTCACAGTGGCACCTGGAACCAGGCCCTCCTCACTGATTCATCTGGTCCGTCTGTAAGGTGGGGTACAGACTGTGGCCAGGGCTCGCGTCACAGGGACTTGGAGCCCAGTGCCCTTTGGAATCAGTGTACACGTGCATGTGTGAGGCAGGCCATGTCTCCTCGGGGGTGGGGGAGTGTTAGCTGAGGCTCTTCCATCCTTTGGTCTGCCTTCCCTACCTACCAGCTCCAGTCCCCTGTTCTGCCTACTGTCACATTTTCTTTCCTTCCTTCCTTCCTTCCTTCCTTCCTTCCTTCCTTCCTTCCTTCCTTCCTCCCTCCCTCCCTTCCTTCCTTCCTTCTTTCCTTTCTTTTTTTTTAAAGTAGGGTATTTTTCTTTCTTTCTTTTTTTTTAATTCATGTATATGAGTGTTTTGCCTGAATGTATGAATGAATACTACATGCAAGCCTGGTGCCCACAGAGGTCAGAAGAAGACTCCAGATCCCCTGGAACTAGAGTTATAGGTGGTTGTAAGCCACTTTGTGGGTTCTGGGAACTGAACCCTGGTCCTCTACAGAACAACAATTTCTCTTAACCACTGAGCCATCTCTCCAGCTCCTTTTCTGTATTTTTTTTTTTTTAATTTTAAGATTTACTGGTTTTGGCCTGGCAGTAGTGGTGCACACCTTTGAACCCCAGCACTCGGGAGGCAGAAGCAGGAGAATCTCTGTAAGTTCAAGGCCAGCCTGGTCTACAGAGTAAGTCCCAGGACAGACTCCAAAGCTACACAGAGAAACCTTGTCTCGAAAAACCAAACGGGGGTGGGGGAGATTTACCATTTTTATCTTGTGTGCATAGCTGTTTTGCCTGTTTGTATGTCTGTGCACCCCATGCACACCTGAGCCAGAAGAGGGTATCTGATCCTTTGGAATTAGAGTCACCAACAGTTATAAGCTGCTGTGTAGGTGCTGGGAACCCATCTCTGATCCTCTGTGAGAGCAGCAAGTGCTTTTAACTGTGGCCTCTCCAGCCCCAGCCATCACTCTTTCCATTCCTGTGCTCACAGTCTTATTTGTTTGGTTTTTTGAGACAGGGTTTCTCTATGTAACAGCTCTGGCTGTCCTGGAACTTGCTCTGTAGACCAGGTTGGCCTGGAACTCACAGAGGTCTGCCTGCCTCTGTCTCTGCCTCCCGAGTGATGGGATTATAGGTGTTTGACACCATTGGCTTTGTGGTCTTTTTTTTATTCTTATCTCCTCCGTAAACCTAGCTGGCTTTTCTCACCCTCAGGTTCACAGGTTCTTACCCTTTTCTCTGGAACTGAGCTGGAGGGAGCATTTTAGTACTGCATTGTCTCAAAACTCCAAATGTACTGAGAAAAAGCAGCATGTATCCTAAGCCATGAAGGAAATTCCCCGCTTGTGCCAGGCTCTGACTAATGATGGCTTTGGCAGTTTGCACAGACAATTAAAAATTCCTTGTAATGTTAAACATGGGACCTTGAAGTTGTTATGCATTATTAATACAAATTATTGATATTGTATGATACTTAACATGTGGCAACACTTGCTAATATTCCATATGAATCTAACCACCAAACCAGCCCTGGAGATGTGTCAGTGTGTTTCTTGTCTATTTTAATGTGTGTGTGTGTGTGTGTGCGCACATGAACGTGTATGCTGGTGATAGTTTAGGGCCTCGCTTGTGCTAGGCAAGCACTCCACCACTGAATTACACCTTGAGGCACCCCCTCCCATTTACTTATCCTAGCTTGTTCACATTGAAAACTGGCTAGTCTATGGAGGACGAAAAGTTTCTGTGCCCGGATAAGCCTCTCCGCCGACACAGTAATCCAAATCAGACCGAATTAGAAAATGCCCTGGTTTAATGGGTAAAGCATTCCTGAGTGGTTCTCCGGGCCCCTAGAGAGGAGATGGGAGAAACCAAAAAACCATGGGTCTGTTTTCTGGGGTGCAGTTTAAATACCCTATAGGAGTGGTTTTGAGCATCTCTGGGGGGAAGAGCCGTGTTTGGAGGGGCTATCTGAGGAGCAGGGTCTGGGCAGAGAGGTGGGACTTCCACTAGAACATTCCAGACTCTTTGGTTATATGGATGCCAGGGTGCCAAAAGTTTCCACCAGAACAGAGGGAAGTGGGCCTCTAGCAGTGGGGACACCTCCAGCTGCTCTTCAGGGGTTTTGCCTTGGGGATTACAGTGGAGAGGAGAGGAGACATCAGGGTGGGCATGCTGGAGGCTGAAGGCCAGCCGTGGTTCACAGGGAGAAGGGCCAGGAGCTCTGGTTTCAAGCCCCCAAGCCCTAGGCCCCCATTCCTGCATTCTCCTTGCATGTCCCACAGTCTCAGCTGCTGGAGGACCTCAGACTGAACTGGCATACATAAAGAAGGTCACTAAATCTCAAGGCACTTGAGTGAATAGAATCCCAGTGCTGACGGGTTCACCTGGGAGAAGACCTCCATAAATGGGGATAGCAGAAGGTGTCCACCCCTACTAAGGGGTGCCAGTCAAAAGGTGAGGTCTCACTCAAAGGGGGGGGGACAGCGTGGCCTTATAATAGTAACCAGGAATCTGAGTTCTTTGTGCTCTGCCTCCCAGCATGCAGTGTCTTTTTCCTTAGCTGCAGAATGTGGTAGCCAGCTCTGGGTCAGTCCCAATGGATGCATCCGAATATCTAGAGCTGGGTGTGGTGGGGCACACCTGTAATCCCAGCATGTAGGAGGCGGGAAGATCAGAAGTACAAGGCCAGTCTCAGCTAATGAGTTTGAGGCCAGCCTGGGCTAAATGAAACCCTATTTCAACTAAGACAAAATAGTGTGTTTGGGAAAAGGGCCCTGGGAACCCTTCACAACCGGAAGCATCTTTACAGACACGTCTACTGAATCTTCATGTCACCTCTTCCCTATGTGAGGGCAAGCATTTTTCACTCACTGAATAACGGGGGAGCCAACCAAGGCTTGGGGGCGGGGGCTGTCACACACACACACACACACACACACACACACACTGTTGGTGGCAGAGCCATGGTGGGAACCCATCTGGAAGGGACCGCAGGGTGGAAAACTAGATTTGGTTTTCTTCCCCGGTTTGGGCTGGATGGGTAAATGTCCCTGAGATTAGAGGGAACCCTGGAGCGAAGGGAGCGCCGCTGAGGGACACCGAGTGCTCACCGTGCACCAGGTACTGCCCTCCCTCAATAACTCCTGTCTACCGTCCCACGAGACAGGCTACCTTCATTCTGTGAATTTGAGAACAGGCTTGGAGGGCTTAGTGCACGGGTCTGAGCTCACCCACCTAAGAAGCAGAGGAGTCTGAACTGGAACTCGGTGAATTTAACTCTCAAACTCTAGGTGTTCCCAGTTGATTTTAAGTGGGTTTGGGGCGCCAGGCTGTGGGAGCCAGGCTACAAAGCGTTAAAAGAACCTTGGCCCTCTCCTCTCTCCTCCTGGTTCCCTCCTCCTTCGCCGCTCCCCAGGCTCTTCCGGTCCCGCTCTTGCAACACCACCCCCGCCACTCTCCCTTCCCCTCCTACCTCCTCTCTCCTCTCAGCTTTAATTTTCTCCGAGTTTTCTGAACTCTGGCTCCTGATCGGGCCTCCTGGGTTCGACGTCCTGGAGGACCGTACCCTGGTCTGTATCTACACCCTCGACTTTCAGCTTCCCTAACCTGAGGCCCCGGTTGCCATTGCCCGGGCCACCTGCTCCGATCGTCTGACTTCATTCACCAGCGTTGCCAGTTGCTACACTGTCCCCCAGCCCCAATGGGGGAGTGAGAGGCCACTGCCGGCCGGACATGGGTCTCCCCACCGTGCCTGGCCTGCTGCTGTCACTGGTGAGACGGGGGACAGGAGGGAAGGGTGGGTTGCTGGCGAGGGAGGCCTGGCAGGAGTGGGCATGTACCAGGGGTAGGGGTTGGCGGCGTGGAGGACTTCTCCGCTGCCTCAGTTTGCCTAGGCTTGCTGTGCCTCACCCGGGGCTGCCCGCAGAGGCCGAAGGAAATCCGAGAGAAATCAGAGAGGGAGAAAGTTACCACAAGCCAAGCCCCCAAGGCCGGGGCCTGACAGCCGAGGTGGCTCGAGGTGGCTCGCTGGTCCTGGAGTGTATTGGGCTGTAGGGGGGCCAGCTGTGAGGCCCCTGGAATTAGGCGGAGCAGCCCCGTTTCTCTGGCAGTAGTCGAACAGCGTGGGTCAGGGTGCTGGAAGACTGGATCGAAGGAGGGGGATCAGTTGGGGACAAGTTTGGGATCGCGTGCTTGGGAGTGAACCAGGAAACTGGATAAAGCTGGGCAGCCGGCCCAGACTCCTTCCCCGAGACAGCCTTTGCCTTTCTGCTCCCAGGTCTGCTTCCAGACAAGAGGTCTCCATTGACCTCACCCTCCTTAGGTAGCTAACACCTCCTTTATCTAGGCAGTGTGTCCTCCAGCCCCCTCCCCACAGACCTAAAAGACAATCTCATGGTTTCTAATTCCACAGTTCAGATTGGGGAAGTTGGTGGCAGTTTGTTTTCGTCACTGGAAAAATGTCCTTTTCTCTGACTTGGGCCTCGTTTTCGAGTTTCCTTGATTTCTGTCTACGTGCTTATCATCATTCTGTGGAGATCCTCAGAACTGGGGCTCCCTGGCTGTCTGTCCTACCTGGACGGTGTCTCTGAGGCCCGCCTCCTTCTCCATGCCTTTTCTTTTTCCAATCTTTCTTTCCTCATGGAGCTCCTTCCTGTCCAGTCCATTCCCTCTTCTTCCGAAACCAGTGTTTCCAGGACCCTGGACTCCTCCAGTCTGCGTGGTCTCACATCTTTTCATCCCCGCCTCCTGTCTCCCAGTCTCAGCTCATGACCCTTGTCAAGACTGCTCCTTCTGGGTCTACACCCATCAACCAGCTTCCCCATCCACTTATCTCTGTTCTCTCTGGGGCTGGATCACCGGGATTTAAGGCTCAGTTCAGCACCCTGACCTGCATGAACTCGGTCATGTGATGTGACTCCCCCCAGGCTTTGTTTCTCTGTTTCCAAAATGGCCATAATGATCACTACCTCATACTCGTTATGTTAAGGTTAACTAGATGGATGCATGTTAACTATTCAGTGTGTTAATCTCTTACTCCATGCTAAGCCCTTTTTCAGCTGTTAGGATTAGAGGTGAATGAAGTCCCTGAGGTCAAGTTGATGGTCCTGAAGGGAAATAGAACGCAGCAAGCAGAAAGGACTTAGTGAGTGCTCAGTGTCTGTTTTCTCCTCACTAGCAGTGTTAATAGTCACTACTCAATGGCTGCCAGGGCTTGAGAAAGTAAAAATAGCCTGGCTAGGTAGAGGAGAGGTCCGGATCCAGTTGTGGAGGCCCAGGTAGGGATGGGGCGCTATGAACAGAAGCAGAGCCTGAAGACAAGGGATGACAGAAGGCAGGTGAAGTCTACATAGGGCTGTCCACTGCCTCGTTGGTACTGAGCACAGCACCTATGAGGTGTCTGAGTGATCAGGAGGCGCTGGGGTCATGAGGGAGCAATGTATATGGCAGGGCTGTGACAAGGTCAACACGACCTTGTTACTCTCAAAGAGTTTAAATATAGGAGTCAAAATGACTTTAGAACAGGCTGGAGGAAAAGATACGCCAGGGCCTTGTGAAGTAGTGTCCTGGAGGCGGAACTGGGGGAGGGGGTTGGGCCCCAGGCCAACTGTCTTTTCTTGCTTACTGGTCTTTGCCTGTCTGCTGGGCTGAGCTTGCCTGCGTAGATCTTTGGCTCACGGAGAGCTCTTGAGAGCATGAGCTGTGTCCCACCCACCCTGGCATCTCCAGCACCCATGAGGATCCTGGAACGGAGGCCTTGACACTTGCCTGATGGCTGAATCAATTAAGGAGCAAGAGATTGGTCAGATGGGACCAGGGAGGGAGTGTTACATAGGAAAAAAGACTTGGAGCTGGCATCTGAAGCCAGGAGGGAGGGCAGAGGAGTTGGGAGCCTGGCTTCAGGGAATGGAGAGATGGGATTTTTTTTTTTTTAAAGATTTATTTATTTATTATGTATACAGCATGTATGACTGCAGGCCAGAAGAGGGCACCAGATCTCATTACAGATGGTTGTGAGTCACCATGTGGTTGCTGGGAATTGAACTCAGGACCTTTGGAAGAGCAGTCAGTGCTCTTAACCTCTGAGCCATCTCTCCAGCTCCGAGAGATGGGATTTTATGTTGAAGGTGGTCATTACTGGAGCTGAGCACCTCAGCTGGGGGTGGAGTAGCCAAGGTGAGGAGTGTGACAATGTGACACTGGGCACTCGTAAGTGTGTGAAGAAGAACCCTGAGCCAGTCAAGATGGCGCATGCCTGACATCCTAGAACGGGAGATGGAGGGGGAGATCAGTTCAAGGCCAGTTTGGGTTACACAGAGAGCTTGAGGCCAGCCTGGACTACATGAGACCATGTCGTAAAAAATAACCAAACAGGAAAAAAAAAATCCTGCATAAGGACCCAGGTGGAGGCCTGCTTCCCTCCCTCCCCCACCCCTCGCTTCCTTATTTATTCTCCAAGCATCTATTCTGTCCAGACTGTGTTCCAAATAGCAGTGAGGGGGCTGGAGAGATGGCTCAGAGGTTAAGAGCACTGATTGTTCTTCCAGAGGGACCCGGGTTCAGTTCCCAAATAGCAGTGAGTTATCTCTGACACATGTGCCCAGGGAAAGATTGATCCATGGAAATCATGTTTGAAGTCAGGCCCTGCAGGTGCAGAGGGAGATCCACACCCCAGTGGTACAAGTTGGAGCTTGAATGCAAATAAGAAAGTCTGTAGGTAGCTTCAGCCCCAGCAGAGGTTTGAGGTAGATGCATCACTGAGCCAGAAGGTTGATGCCAGCCTGGGCAACATAGTGAGACCCTGAGACCCCGCTGTGGAGTAGACAGAAGGAAGGCAGCGGCAGTCTCAATAGTCCAGGTGTGGGGCAACCAGAGGACACAGAGGGGTAGGGAGTTTACAGGAGAAGGGCCTGGGTGACCGTGAGGGCTTTGGCAGTTTTCAGCGTTGGAACCTAGAAGTTGGTGGTGTGACATGGGTCTAGGCAAGCAGACTGGTGAGTTCTGTCGGCGGGGGTGGGGGGGGGAGATGGGGGGCAGGTTAAGTAGGTCAGTGACTGGCCAAGTGGAAGTATGGTTGAACTGACTGGAGCATCAGTTCTCAGCTTTTCTTCTGGCTGCTTCCAGCTGCACTGACTCGTCAGCTGGGCGCAGAAAGAGAGGAGCACATGGCAGAATCGTGCACAAAAGGACCTGTGCACAAATGCATGAGTGTGGAAGTGAGTGGACCATTTTGAAAATGTCTCTCGGAGACAAGTGTGTCTCCGTGGCAGGAGGGATGCTTCTTCCCTACATCCTTGAAGGTATTACTGGCTCTGTCTGGGATGGAAGGCACCTTAGTCTGTCCCTCTAGTTCTGCAGGCCCGGATCTGGGTGATGAGACCAAGACATTGTCTGATCTCTTAGCTCAGAGGCTTTGTGGTCTGTTTGGGGAGATCATATCTCTTCATTTGAAATAACCAGCTTCTGATAAGAGCCCTGAGTAGATATGGACAGTTCATGATATTCAACACCAACAGGTGACTGGGTATCCAAAGAGCTTGGGTGGGGAAACATGAGTCATTAGTGGGGGCTTGGTGGGTGGGTGGGAGGTAGAATTTTGACAGAGCTCTCAGAGGAGGCCACGCCAATGAGTTCTTCACCCCACAGGTCTTGACATTATATGGAACAAACACATTTTAACGTAATGAACACGTGAATGCGGGGGACGGGCCTAGCGAGTGGGTCCCCCAAAAGGTGGCTGGGTCAAAGATTGACCACAGGGTCCACCTCGGCTTTTTTGCCCTATGTGCAGCCCCAGCACAGGAAGTCACACCTTAAAGCCTCCCAGGCGGAAGCTGAGGAGTAGTTAGAGACCGATGTACCACTCTCTCAAGCATCTTTCTACAGGCACCCTCAGCTTCCTGCCCCTCCTCTGCTCCAGGCAAAGGCCTTGGGGTTTAGCTCAGGACTTCGGATTTAGCTCCCATACACTGAGGTTTGCCTCATAATGCAACCGTTAGTAGGGCTGCTGGGTGCCTACTCAGAGAACCAGGGCCCTGGATTCCCTGGAGCGTGTGGGATACAGTATCCGTTTGCTTCCGGCTCTCTTGTTTGTTTGTTTGTTTGTTTTTGTTCTTTGAGACAGGGTTTCTCTGTGCAGCCCTGGCTGTCCTGGAACTCTGTCGCTCTGTAGACCAGGCTGGCCTCTCAGTGCTGGGATTAAGGCCAGACTCTCTTCATCCCTTCTAGCCTTAAGAGGCCTACTAGGTTATGAAGCCTTAGAGCTGGCCCTGTTTCTAAAGGATGGTCTCCGGAGCCCCCAAACCCAATGCAACTGGCCAGAAGCAGGCAGGCTGTGGGAGTGTGGTGGACGAGGGTGGGAGGGCGTCCTGGTTTTGTTTCTTGCTGGCACTGGGGAGTGTCAGGGGGCTGGCAGGAAAGCCTGGGGAGCCAGGGAGCAGGGATCCTGGGACAGGGTTTATCTACTGAAGACTTGTTTAATTTTTGATGAGGCATCAGGGCAAGTCCCAATCTAAAGGAAGGATGTTGGGGGAGGGGGGGAAGAGGGGAGAGGGCCTGTCTTCTGGGAGGAGCCTACTGACCTGGTGGGGGAAGCCAGGGGTCAGGAAGACTTCCCTTTGGGATAAAATGGAAAAAAGGAAGCATTTCCCCGAAATCTGTGGGCCCAGTGGGACAGGGGTCCGTTGCCTGGCTCTTTTTAAGGGAAAAAGGATAAAGAGCCCTGAGTGGGGGTGGGAAACAGACTGCTCACCGTGAAGGGAGGAGGTGGGGTTCTACTTGCCAGCTGGGCTTTTCTTTCTGCTGACTCACAGCCCTTGAAGAGCTGGGGAAGCTGCAGTTCCCTGTCCACTGTCCTAGGTCCCCCTCCCTCCCTGGCCTGAGTCACTGGGGCGGAGCTGCTGGGAACAGATATCCCTTTCCCGGATTTGTCTTAACCCCCAGAGTTCTGGAAAGGGAGGAACACATGACCAGAGAAACCGGGCTCCTTCTCTGGAGGCTCATCTGTCATCACTGGCGGAGATGTCCTTCCAAGGCTGTTCTTGGCCTGGAACCCACCTCTACCTCTTCCTGACGCTACCTTGGCCTGTTGGCTTTGCTTCAAGTTCTCTGCTGGGGTTGGAGGTGCCATTGACCTTAGGTGCTCCAAACATTTCTTCTTCGAGGAAAGGAACCACACTTTCATGATTGGGAAGTTCTTATCATAACTAATCCTTCCTGTCACTCTGGAAGCCTCTGCCCTCTATGTGTGGGGGGTGCACCCCTGCCTGAGAGATTGCCTGATGTGCTGTGTGTGGCTTCTTGGGTCAATCTCTGGCTGAGGCCCAGGCTTCCTGACCCGTGCAGCTGCAGCTGCTGCAGTAGCACTTGGAGTAACAGCAGCTGCCAGGTTGCACCTCCTTCCAAAAGAGCTGTGGAGGCTGCAGGGCCTTGAAGACAGCTTGAGTCTAGACAGCTAGCGCTCCTGTCCTGAATGTGATCTGATTGGTCCATTGCTCCTGCATCTGTGACACGTCTTGATGACGTCCTCTCCCTTTGCTCGAAGTGGCTCGTAGCAGGGGGTGGGGTGGGAAGGAAGAAAGCATGAAGGTTGAGGGAAACCCAAGTTGGGAGAGATCAAAGAGCAAGGTCTGAACTGAAGCTGAGATGACTTCTGGCTCTGCTGTCTCCACGCTGAAGTTCTTTACATACAGGAAAACTGTTTAGCTGCTGGGAGCTTTGCCAAGGTTATTAAAGCCGCTGTCTAGAACGTCCTGCTTGCCCGCGGGCTTTGGAACTCCTGGCATATCCTCAGCTCCTGGTTTGCTGGTCTTCTCGAGTCAGATGACCAGCCTCTGGCCGACGCTTGTCCTCGACCCACGTGTCTTTGCTCATCCCTGAACATTCCCGCCTGCCTTCCCTCTCCATTTGTCCTTGCCAGCCCGAGCTGCAGTGTAAGTTTGGCTGTGGGAGGCACGGGCTGCGAGGGCAGCTGCTGAGCAAGATTTGAAACAAATATCTAGAATTCGTGACTGAGTGTGTGGCTCAGGGCACGTGTGAGGTTCTTGGCTTCATCCCCGGCTGCCGCCCCTCTCCCCGCTCCCCCGCCAGGGACATCCCCACACATGCATGCACGTGATCATGCACAGAGCTCCTCCTTTTGTTCCTGCCCACTCCCAGGAATGGTGCTTGCAAGAACTTCATCCACCTGTGTCCCCAGCTGATTTTGTGTATGTGTGCATGCATACAGGTGTGGGTTCCTATCCCGCTGTGTCAACTTCAGGTGTTTTCCTCGGATACCATTCACCTTGTGTTTTGAGACAGAGTCTCTCACTGGGACCGGGGCTCACTGATTCAGCCAGGCTAGACTGCCCAAAGAGCTTCGGGGAGCTGTTTGTGTCCTCTCCATCACTGGGATTACAAGCCCATTCGACTGTGCCTGGCTTTATGTGGGTGACGGGGCTTGATCTCAGCTCCTCATGTTTGAGGATGACACTTTCCTGAAGCATCTCCATGGAAGCCCTCCCTACAACTTGATTCCCCCCCCCCCAGCACTTTTTATTAGTGCAATGAAATCCAGAAAGCTTTGCAAATCCTAATGGCTCACCTCTGAAGTGTCCACAAATGGGCACACTGTGACACCCGCACCCAGATATAGAAATGCCAAATGAACTTTAGGACTGTCTGTTGGAAGATAGACAGGCTACAACTGAAACAGCCTGCTAGTTCTGGGTGAAGACACTCCCTGGTGGGGCAGGGGTTATCGCTGAGATTCTGTGTGAGACCCCCGAGTTCCACCTCTAGCCCTGCAAACAATACCAACAGCTAAACATTTCCTTGACAGCTTTCCTGTGATTAGCATTGTGAGCTGCTTCAGAGTAAAATACAGTTAGTGGGGAGGGGGCTGAGACCTAGTTGCCCAGGGTTCTGGAAACAAATACTAGCACACAGAACCAGAGACCAAGACAATCCTAGACTGCACAGTAGACACAGTTTGAGGGAGAATGTTCCTCAGGGGGGATGGGAACTATGGGGGGAGGGCTGTCAATCTGCTGCCTCTATGGCCCCACCCTGACGGCATTTCCACCTTCTGATTTTCCCCCCAGGTGCTCCTGGCTCTGCTGGTGGGGATATACCCCTCAGGGGTCACTGGACTGGTCCCTTCCCTTGGGGAGAGGGAGAAGAGGGATAGTTCGTGTCCCCATGGAAAGTATGCCCACCCTCTGAACAACTCCATCTGTTGTTACAAGTGCCACAAAGGTAAGGGAGTGGGAGCAGTCTTCCTCTGCTTCTTTCTCACGGTCCAGAACCTCGGTCGCTGGGAGTCCCTTCCTTGGCTGCCTCCCCTGGGCTTGGGTTTTGTCCCCCAGTTCTCCACTGCGGCCTAATCCTGACCCCACTCACAGGAACCTACTTGGTGAATGACTGTCCAGAGTCAGGGAAAGAACCAGTCTGCAAGAAGTGTGACAATGGCACCTTTACTGCTTCCGAGAACCACATCAGACAGTGCCTCAGCTGCAAGACATGTCGGGACGGCAAGTCCTGGGAGTGGGCAAGGGGTCAAGAGGGAGCACTCTGAGAGGGCTCGGGAACACGCATGTGTGCACATGGATGTTTGCAAGGGGTTAGGAGTTGAGTCTGCTCGTGGGTATGATGGGAGCATGCGTGCGCACGCCAGCCTGGGTCTGTGTGCACAGGAGTGTTTATGTTACAGAGAAGAGATCAAGGCTCATGGTGAAGAGAGGGAGTCAGGACCTATATGGGAAAAGGGATGAGAGACTCATGACCATTTCCTTCCCTCTTCAGAAATGTTCCAGGTGGAGATTTCTCCTTGCCGGGCAGACAAGGACACTGTGTGTGGCTGTAGGAAGAACCAATTCCAGTACTACTTGAGTGAAAAACTCTTCCGGTGCACTGATTGCAGCCCCTGCTTCAACGGCACCGTGACTATCCCCTGTGAGCACCACTCACCCAAGTCCAGGCCCTCTCCCCTCCTCAGGAGTATCCTGCCTTTCAGGCAGAGGTTTCCACTTCTGTCCCCCCTCCCCATGAGGCAGCCTCTTTTCCTCATTCTCTGGTCTGTGGGTCTGAGCTCCTATGTGGTGCCTTCACCCTGCCCTTCTTCTTCCCTCTGGTCCCCAGAGTGCGGGCACACCTCCTCAGTCCTTCTCTCTTTTCTCAGGTAAGGAGAAGCAGGACACCGTGTGTCGCTGCCACTTAGGATTCTACCGACATGAAAATCAATGTGTCCCTTGCAGCCAGTGAGTATCTATCTGCCAAGTGGTTGGGGAGCTGGGATGGATGAGCAGCTGTAGCTGGATTAATGGAGGCACCCTACAACTGGATGAGAGAAAGGCACTACGTCAAGACATCAGATAGTCCTGTCTCTTTCTCCAGTACGTCAGGGGGTAGGCAATGTGGCTTAGCGGGTGAAGCGCTTGCAGCAAACGTCTGACGGGCTGAGTTCAATCCCTGGGACCCATGTGAAAGGAGAGCACATCAGTTCCAGTCACGCTCTGACTCCACACATGCGCCCTCGCATGCACGCCTCGCCAGTGCTGCGCAGCAGGATGCGAGCACCACCGTGCTCTTTCCTGCACCATTTGGTGTGCCTTACTGTTGACGATACCTTGGGTTTGCATAGGCCTCACCCCTGTGGTGATTCCTCCCCAGTCTCGTTGGCAGACTTCCTCATTCCTATGACTCCACTTGGGCTGTTCTTATACCTTTGCTTCCAGAGAAGCAACTCTGAGACTCTCATAGTTAAACTGACCTGGGGTTAAGTCCCAGCCTACCCATTTCCTGGCTGTGCAACCTTGGGCAAGTTAGTACATCTCCACACCTTACGTTTCTTAACCTTTAGAGTAAGGAGGTGGGGTGGGTGGAAGTGTGGTTCAGTGGTAGAGCACTGGCCTAGCATATTTGAGGCTCTGGGTTGGATCCCAGGATCAAAAAAACCCCAAAACGAAAAACTAGACCAGCAGCCTATGAAACTGTCTGAACCAAAGCTATTTACTTTCCATTTCTTTCCACTCAGTCTCATCTCTAAAGAGCTCATATACCCAATCCCATGTGCTTCCACCCTGACCTCGTGAGGTAGACAAAAAAAGCCTTTCCCTATCTTCAGATTTCTGCTGAGAACTCACAATCTCACATTCCTCTGCTCCGCTCCCCAGTGTGGCTTTCTCACACTCCCCCCCTCCTCCTCCCCGTGACAGCTCTCCGTGGAGGGCTCTCGGGCTGCCCCCGAGATCGACGTTCTAAACCCGCTCATGCCTGTGTGACCTGTCATCTCCAAAGTCAAGTGCTGTAAGCTGTGGTGTCATCAGAGACAAGGCCTTCAGCTTCTTGAATGAGTCATCTTTCTGGGCCTGTGGCTTAACCAGCCTAAAGCACAGGAAGATCTAGTTTATCACGGCTTCATTCATTCGGCTCACGAACGGTGTTCGGCGTTGTGGCTGTTGAGCCTGTGCTGAGGTAGAGCATCGTGATCAGAGCACACTGTGGAGCAAAGCTGCTCATCTCGTAGCAACTGAGAGGCAGAAAGGGTGTGGAGTGGGGTCAGAGGCAAGGCCCCCAGGGACCTAACTTTTACTAGGCCCCATGTCCCAATATGCTGGAGACTGAGCCTTCCACACATAGACCTGGCAGGATGTTCCAGATCCAAACCGTAGGCCTCTCTGTGCTACAGTCCCACCAGCAAACACAATGAGAGTTCACTGACGGAGGCCATCTATCAAGCCCACACCATGTCAGGGATCAGTACTTGACCCTTAGTCCCAGGAGCTAAGAGGTGGCACCATCTCCGTGAGACACTGGCCGTGAAAGTGAAACAGCTTGTTTGTGCCGTGGTACGAGTCAATGCCTGGAATGGATTTTATATTCCGACCATAACTGCCTTTTAAAATTTATTTATTTATTTATTTATTTATTTATTTATTTATTTTTTCAAGACAGGGTTTCTCTGTGGTGCTCTGGTGCCTGTCCTGGATCTCACTCTGTAGCCCAGGCTGGCTCTATCTCCCGAGTGCTGGAATTAAAGGCATGTGCCACCACCGCCCAGCTTTTTTTTTTTTTTTATTTTAAAAATATTGATTGGTTGTGGAATCCAGGCTCTTGAATGATATTCAAGTGTTCTACAATGGAGACACAATAACCTCAGCCCTATCAACCATTTTATTTTATCATTTACAAAGTTCTTTTGTTTTGTTTTGTTTTTGATTCAGGGTTTCACTGTGCAGCTCTGCCTGTCCTGGGACTCACTATGTAGACCAGGCTGGCCTTGAACTCACAGAGATCTGCCTGCCTCAGCCTCCCGAGTGCTGGAATGTGCCACCATAGCTGGCATTTAAAAATACTTTGTAAAAATATTTATTTTCATTTTATGTCTATGAGCGTCTTGCCAGCATGTATGTCTGTGCACCATGTACATGCCTGGTACCCTCAGAGGCCAGAAGAGGGCATCAGATCCACTGGAACTGGAGTTACAGATGGTTGTGAGCTGCCATGTGGGACTATGACTACTTTAAACTTATCAACACAGCCTACTTGCCCGTTATCTCCCCCCCCCACCCCCGCTTTCCTCTCTTGATTCTCTTTCTTGACCGGGTCTCCTGCTGCCCAGGCTGACCCTGACCTTGCTATGTAGCCAAGAGTGACCTTGAACTGTCCTTCTTGCCATTACCGCCCAAGTGCTGAGGCTCCATGCATACCCTAGCACTCCTTTAACTTGGAAAATGAAATGGTTGTATGAGGAACTGTTCCATTCCTCCGCATCAGTTCCCAAGGCAGGTTAAGTCCCACTGTACTAAGAGATAGCAAAAGCAATCGCAGGGGCAAAGAGCTCCCTCCGGCAGCCTTTCTACTCACCAGTATTGTCTCTTCGCTCAGATGCAAGAAAAATCAGGAGTGTTTGAAGTTGTGCCCACTATCTTCACTTAAACCCGACAACACCCAGGACTCAGGTGAGGCGGAATGGCCTGGTGCGCATGCTCACGGGCTGGCTGGCTGACCCCCTAGCCCCTCCCCCTCCTCCCCCTGAGCATCTTCTACTTTGTCTGCAGGTACCGCAGTGCTGCTGCCCCTGGTCATCTTCCTTGGGCTTTGCCTTTTATCCTTCATCTTCATCAGTTTACTGTGCCGCTATCCCCGCTGGAAGCCCAAGGTCTACTCCATCAGTGAGTGTGGGCTGTGTGGGTAAAGGTGTGGGTGGAGCTGCGGGAGCGGGGCGTGCGGTGGCCCCTTTGCTCATAGCTAACGGTCCTGGATGGTGGGAGGGAAGCCATACTATATCAGTAATTCTCTGGTCCCTGGGGCCACATAGACCCTGAGGCATGACACCACAAGTCCCCAAGGCCAGGGTGCTGGGGCTGAAAGGGAAGTGAAATTCATGATGCTTTCTTTCTTTTTTTTTTTTTTTCCTCAGTTTGTGGGAATTCGGCGCCTGTTAAAGAGGTGAGAGGAAAAGTATTTCAACTTCCTGACTATTCCTTCCCAATTCCTGATACCCAAATTACTTGGACTGGGAGTGGTGGGCTCCCTTAGTTCCTCCACCCCCACCCCCGCAAAGAATAAAGAGCCCGAAGGGGTTCTTTTTCTTCCCCTACTAATGCTTTGCCTTCTCTCTTTCAGACGGAGGTCCAAGGAATTGTTACTAGGCCCCTAACTCCAGCCCATGACCCAGCCTTCAGCCCCACCCCCGGCTTCAGCCCCACCCCCGGCTTCAGCCCCACCCCCGGCTTCAGCCCCACCCCCGGCTTCAGCCCCACCCCAGGCTTCAGCCCCACCCCAGGCTTCAGCCCTGTTTCCAATACCCCCATCGCCTCCAGCCCCATCTTCGACCCTAGTAACTGGCCGAACTTCAGGGTCTTGTCACCTGAAGGGACAAGGGAGGTGGTCTCAAACCAGGGTGCTGACCCTCTCCTCTACCCATCTTCCCCCTCCGGGCCAGTCCCCACCCCTGTTCAGAAATGGAAAGACTGCGCCCACCCGCAGCGACCTGACAGTGAGTTTGGGTTCCCGGCGGCGGCGGGGGCATTACTCCTGGAAGGAGTCCGGCAGGGCGGAGGCCGAGATGGCAGGGCTGCCGCTGGAAGCGCACGGTCCTTGTCCCCAGCTGCAGACCCCGTGACGCTTTACACGGTGGTGGACGAGGTGCCTCCGTCGCGCTGGAAGGAGTTCATGCGGTTCCTGGGGCTGAGAGATCACGAGATCGAGCGGCTGGAGCTGCAGAACGGGCGCTTCCGGCGCGAGACTCAGTACAGCATGCTGGAAGCCTGGCTGCAGCGCACGCCACGCCACGAGGCCACGCTGGACGTACTGGTCAGCGTGCTTTGCGACGACATGGACCTGGCTGGCTGCGCGGAGAACATCCTCGAGGCGCTGAGAAGCCCCGCCTCCTCGTCCGCGCCCCGCCTCCTGCGATGAGGCCCCACCCCCGCCTCAAGGGAGGGACTTAAAGGACAGTCCTGGCAAGATGCCCCGCTGCCCTGTGGGCCTCTTCTTTGGATGAAAAGGAGGGAAGGGCCTTGAAGGGGCAGGCTTGAGCTGGCAGCCGCTTCCTTGGTGCTACCCAGTCGGCGTCCATAGCTTTTCTCAGCGAGGACTGCCCCAGAGTCAGCCACTTGTGCATGGCAGCATATGTGCCATCTGTCTGCTCCCAGCAGGCTGGGGGTGCCAAAAGTCAGAACATGTGATCGAAGAGGAAAGGGACGCTATATCTCATTCCCACTTGGGATGCACAGGGCCCAAGCAAGGCTTCTCGGGGCCTCCCCAGTTGGTCCCTGGGCCTTTTTCACAGTAGGTAAGCAATAATTTTTTATCAATTATCTCACACTAATGGAAACTCGGCCTCCCTTTGCTCCCTGCCTGGACGAACACAGCTGAACTGTCTAAGGTAGGGGCAAGCACAGGACAATGGGGTCTCCAGGTGGAGCCGTGGACACTTGTAAATACACTAAAAGTCTAAAAATGACCTCTGACCCTGGAAAGAGTGGTCTGTGGGTAGGAGAGGCTGGGCAGAGCCCAGAACCTGTAAAGTGGCATGGGAAGTCCAGCCATCCTGCTAGCTCACAGACTGTGCAACACGACCCCATGGGTGCCCATGTTTCCCTCCTCCCACCATGTTGACCAAGCATGGTTGAGCAAACAGGCATGTCTCCTGGGCACTTTTATGTAGGGCTCAGAGATGTGTCTGTGAGACACAAATGTACAGTTCTCAGAGCAGGAGGCGGGTGCCTGGGCCGAGCTTGGTTTGAAGTGGGTCCTTGAGGTAGAGTCCAGGGGGAGGGAGGTGACCAGCACTCTTGGGGAGACAGTTCCTCCAGGAGATGCGCCAAAGGGCCTCGGCATCCCTCACACTTCTCTGTAAAGGAAGGAGATAGCTCCATTAGGTTGAGGTCAAGCAACAGGAGTGGGGGGGACAGTTACAGCTGAGTACCCTCCCCTGTGTCGGTCCCGGCCCTCACCGCCTTCCTTAGAATGGCCCCTCACGTCATACTGCCCTCCTGTCCCATAGTAGTCTCCCTCCTGCACTTACGATGTGGACAGGGGGGTGTCCAGCTGTATGATGTGGGTCCCTCTCATTCTCTGCAACTGGGCTCTAGTCAGCTTCCGGGGCTTGTCATCCCCAGGTTCCGAGGCTCCCTCGATCCTTTGGGTGGCCAGCTCCTCCCTTATCTCCCTGAGCATATCCTCGGCCCGCAGGGGCCGGGGGCGGAGTCCAGGGGATAGAGGCCCCTCTTCTTCATCGGAGGACTCCCAGGGGCTTTCCTCAGCAGAGTCAGTCTGGGTGGGAGAGTGGGGGAGCGGGCTGCGCCGCTGTGCCCTGTTTAGGGTTTCTACCACCACATCCCGTGTGGTCAAAGTCTCATCTTCCTCCTCGGACCAGGCTGGGGGGCCTCTCCTGGGTAGACTGCCTCCTCTCAGGATCCCATCCGGCAAATCTGGGGCACTTCGTCGCTGGGGAGCTTGGGGGTCAGGGGGCTGGGGCCGCAAAGGAACATCTCGGAGTTCCAGGGTAGAGAAGGTAAGACGAGGGTCCCTACGAAGAGCTTTGGACCGGAGCCTGTTCAGCGGAGAGTGAGAGTTCTTGGGGGAGCTTGTAATCAAGGTGCCATAGCCAGAGTCCGAGGTGTCATCGGGCATAGAGGGAGCATCTTCATCCGTGTCTTCAGTCACCACTAGGCGGGGGACGATGCTGAGCTCCAAAGTCCTATGGTTAATAGCAGAAAGTCAGACCGAGATAATGAGGATCAAATTCAAGCCCAGGAAGTCTCCCCCATTACTCCACTCAGAAATGTCTCCTCCTCCAGACTTACTGTCCTGTCTCTTCACATAACACTGATTGTTTTCGCCACTGCCCGGGCTAGAATTGTGCTCTATAAAAGACCTTGGGTACCCACTTCTTTTACACAGCACATATACTGAAATTGGAATTACACACAGAAGATTACAGTTCCTGTGCAAGGTCACGCAATTTACGAAGTGTTGCATATTTTAAAAAGAAAAAGTCGAGACTTTGAGCTAAGTTGGGTGTGGTTGCTCAGGGGGGATGTCATGAGTTCGAGGTCAGCCCGAGCTACATGTCTTAAAAACAAAAACAAAAAGAACTTGGGCTGCCTCTGAGCTATTCTATCCACAGCACCTGGTTCAGACCTCACATCAAGCAACTGGTCTCATATTTGCTGACTGGGTCCAGTGGGGGGTTTCTTTTCTCTGGAAGCATGTTGCTAAGCAGCTGTATCATCCTGGATGAACCTCTTACACTCTGGGGATTTGAACTTGCTGTGTCCTGGAAGTGTTGATAGTCTGAGAATCCATATCCACCTTCACTCTGGAGCCTGCTCCTCACAGGGAGCTCACACGCCATGTTTCTGCTTCCTTTGCCCTGTGCCCACCCTGTCCCACGCATCCCTTCACATGGTGGCTACCTACCTGTTCCACTCCGAGCTGCTGCTGGTGTTCCTGTACCCACACCAGGGCCCCCAAGGCTGTACTGACTCATCTCGGGCCTGTTAAACCTCTCCTCCCTCCTCCCCACCTGTGGCCCCCTCCTTTGAGGGCACACTTGAGTCTTACCTCCCCTCGGCACTGCTCTGAGAGTCCTCTGGGGAAGGAGTGGAGGGTCTGGTGCTGGGGGACTCCCTGCCCTGGTCGCGATAGATGGCCAGGAGCTCCCTCTTCTGTTGAACATACTCCTCAGCCTTCAGCCTCTGCAGAGTGGCCTGGGGAGGAACTTCCATTACTATGATCTCTCATTTATTGAGCACTTGCTGTATGCGGGACACGGTACTAATGGCTGTACCAATGGTGTCTTTACTCCTCCTAACACTCCTCTGAGGCACAGGTGTTTACACTTCCTTTCCTACCAAGAAAGAACCAGAAGGCTAGTGACCACCTTAGGAGTATTCTTACAGGAAGGGAGCACAGTGGTGCCAAGATGTGGTGGCACCAAGCTGCAGAGCTGGTGCTGGAGGCAACTGGGGAGGACAGAGTCCCTTTCCTCCTCTATCACGTGCCTGCTTTTCCTGTCTCCAGGGATGCTCCTTGTCTCTTAGGAAGCTCTCCATGACTGGGATGAGGTGCTGCAAGGGCTCTGAGCCATACTGGTCCTTAGGTTGCTCTTTTGGGCACATTCCTCTCCCGTCACCTTGGCCTCTGTCCTGAATGTAGGAGGAGCAGGGGCATGCCTGTCCTAGGCTGAGGACTCTTCTGTCCCTTAGATGGGTGTAAAAGCATCTGTCCCAAGATGGAAGAGAAGATGACACATGTCTGTGTTCCTTCTCCGGAGTTTTCATACAGAATAAAGCAGTGGCAGCTGAGAGATGGCTTGCAAAGTACTTCCATATGCATGGGATGCTTTGTCACACACCGTCACCCGACAGTGTGGAAAGCATGGCTCAGTTTACAGCTGCCAAGACTGGCTTTAGATGCAGCTCCTGGCCAAGGAGGCAAGTGGAGAGGAGAGCTGGGTGAGGATGCTCTGTAAGTCCTAGTTCAGTGACTGCAAGCTCTGCAAAGGCAGGCTTGATGGGCCATGAGCTACCACAGGAGGATTGTGTAGGGGGAGACAGCAGAGCCTGAGGGCACACACACAGGGTAGGTGGTAGGGGGAGGCTTGGCATGAGGGTAGAGGTGGCTGCTATGGGCAGAGTGGGCATCAGTATTCATAGGTGTGCCTAAGAAAATACCCAAGTGCTTCCAGGCTGGTAAAGAAATGGCCATAGGCTGGGCATGATCCCAGCATTTGGATCATAGTGGATCCACCTGAGGCAGGTGGATCTCTGAGTCCGAGGCCAGCCTAGTCTACATGGAGAGTTCCAGGTCAGCCAGAACTCTACAGTGAAACCCCATCTCAGAAAGCAAGCAGAGGGAAGGAAGGAAGAAAGGAAGGGAGGGAGGGAGGGAGGGAGGAAGGGAGGAAGGCTTGCAGCTGGAGTCTTCTGTCTCCCTTCCCTGGCATCCCCATCACAGCAGCTGCTAAGGGGCTGCATCTGGCATAGAGTAGGGACCTCAAGTGTCCCCCCACCCACCCCATACAGTGCTCTGTTCTGACCGGTGCTAGGCTAGCCTGGTGGCTCCATATCTGTACTTTCTCGTCAGCTAGGGGAATGTGAGCCAGCAGCCCTGGGGCTCCTAGGCTTCTCCAAAGCTTCTGTAGGAGCGTGGGGGCGGCTGGGTCAGGACAAGACATGCTGGAGGAGGGTTGGGCAGGCATAGGAAAGTGATATCAAGTGGACAGTTCTAACTGTCCTTCCCCTGGCTTCCCAGTCACTGAACCGGAACAGAGGAGAGACCTGGAGGCAGGAAGCTAGCACACCAGGCCAGTTCCCATGTCCCTCTTCCTCAGGCTTCATCTTCCAGCTCAGCGTGAAGCGGGAAAAGGTACAAGCAAAAGGATGGCTCTG
Source organism: Peromyscus californicus insignis (assembly GCF_007827085.1). NCBI lineage: Eukaryota > Metazoa > Chordata > Mammalia > Rodentia > Cricetidae > Peromyscus > Peromyscus californicus. Next base: position 139,298,617 of record NW_026294584.1, read on the forward strand.
GGATGCACAGCCTGTTTGTTTCGGGGAGATGCCCTTTGCCCCACAGGCCCCAAGTTCGAGTTTGTGATGGGATGTGATGGGATGCCCAGGACAGGGCTGTGGTGTGGAAGGAAAGAGGGAGAAGAAACAAGGGCGTCTTTGAGGCATATCCGGTGGCAGCATCTCCACTAAGCTGTCCCTGTCCCTCCTCAGGAAGAGCAGGAGTGGGGGATCCCAGGCTGCAGAGCACAGGGCTTCCAGCTACCTCAAAGCCTGAGCAGCAGGAGTCTTCTGGGCTATAGGTGAGCGGTATAGGAGAGAAAGAGCTCGAGTGTGGTGCCCCACACTGAAGAAAGGGGGGCTCCAGAGCAAGACTCCTGGAAAATTCCCAAGATAGAGTGCTTTCGCTCTTTGCAGGTCCTTGGGCACAGCACGTTCTCCCAGTACTGGATGGCAAGGGATCTGTGAGTGGTGCCCCTTGCCTCTCTCGGCCACCACACCAGTGCCTTCTTCCAGCTCCACACCTCCTACCACGCCTTTCTTCTCCTCCTCCTTCGTCTTCTTTGTTTTGTGAGACTAGATCTTTCTATGCAGCTCAGATCCAGAACTTGCTGTGTAGCCCAGGCTAGCCCCGAACTCATGATCCTCCTGCCTCAGCTTTCTGGGTGCTGGGATTATAGGAGTTCTCAGCTAGTTCACCCCTTTCCTATACGCAGAACAGTGACACACACTTGTGGAGCACAGGGCCTCAGGCCAAGCCACTGGCTTGCTGGCTATCACTGTCCCCTCCCAGGTGGCAGGCCAGGCTTAAAAGGGGAAGTAACTTGCCAAAAACGCGGGGTGGGCTCTGGGTTCTCCTCTAAGTCTTCTTCTTGGCTTCAATTGGCCCCACTTTCATTTCTTGGCCTGTACCTCCGAGGGTTCTTTTATTCCCCCCATCAGTTCCTTTTCCTCTTCCCAGCCAGTAGGTCTCCCCACCCCCACCGGCAAGCTCATTTTCTGTTAAAGCATGAGCAACCTCTGTAAACCCTCAAGGGAGATACCTCACTGACACTTCTGCAAGGAAAGAAGAAAAAATCTGAGCCCTGGGTAGTCGAGGGACCAAGAGATACCCTATTGTGTGTGTGTGTGTGTGTGTGTGTGTGTGTGTGTGTGTGTGTGTGTGTGTGTGTGTGTGTGAAGACCCCTAGTAATCCAGAGAAGGATGTTTTGGATGGATTGCAGTATTTCAGACTTGGAGTTGCTGAAAGCTTCGCTATAAGTTTGGTCATAGAGCAGAACTGATGCTCTGTTTGTCACCCTGCAGAGACTATCAGGGGCTGTCATTCTGCATATGAACACCAGTAAGTTTCCAAAGGAAGAATGTGGGAGAAAGGTTGTTCTAAAGGAACCAAAGAAAGGGAGAAATTTCAGAAAACCGGATAGTAAAAGACCAACTACAGATGTAGTGAGATAAGTACAGCAGTGCACATCCACGCACCCACCCGCACAAGCAGACACACGTACACAGTACCCCTGTGGCACCCACCCACCCACACAAGCAGATGCATGTACACAGTACCCCTGTGGCACTCACCCACCCACACAAGCAAACGCATGTACACAGTACTCCCTTGTGGCACCCACCCACCCACACAAGCAGATACATGTACATAGTACCTCTGTGGCACCCACCCACCCACACAAGCAAACGCATGTACACAGTTCCCCTGTGGCACCCACCCACCCACACAAGCAGATACATGTACACAGTACTCCCTGTGGCTGGGAATGGAGTTCGAGGTCAAGCACTTTCCTGATACAGGGAAGACCCTGGATTGGAGCCCCAGCTCTGCCAACAAGCAAGACAAAACTAGCCGAACTCAAATCTCCATCTCTCTTTGCCATTCCTATCCCACAGTGGGCTGACTGACAGCAGAAAGCTAGGTCTGCAACCTGAACCCCAGAAGCCACAGATGTGCCCGCCCTCAGTCGGGAAAAGGGTCTTTGAAGATGTGACAGGACCCGAGGTGGCGATCTCAGACGGTGCGCTCTGCACTTCAGGTGCACTCTGAAGTTGGCGTCTGCCATCTTCATAAGAAAGGGAGGGAAATTTGGACACCAGTATACGGAGGGGAAAGCCAGAGATGGGAGGTGGGGGTTGCTGCTCCAAGTCCAGGCACTGAAGCCATCAACAGCTGGGAAGAGTCACAGATTCTCCCCTAGAACCTAGGCAGGAAACTCAGTTCTGTCAACACCTTGATTTTGAACTTGCGGCTTCCAGAATTGTGAGGGATTCTGTTTCTGGACTGCTTGTTTTGTGTGGATCTGTGGCTCAGTCAGCTCCAGGGTCTTGTTCATGCCAAGCATGTACTCTCCCACGGAGTGACCCTCTAGCCCAGTTTCAGTTGTTTTAGCCACTGAATTTGTAGTAACGATCTCAGCTTTACTGATGGCTCTCTTTTTTGAACTCCTGCTTTTATCATATAAATCTGCTTTCATCACTACTCTGTTTAAAACCTCCAGTGGCAGCCGGGCGGTGGTGGCTCACGCCTTTAATCCCAGCACTTGGGAGGCAGAGGCAGGCAGATCTCTTTGAGTTCGAGGCCAGCCTGGTCTACAAAATGAGTTCCAGGAAAGGCACGAAGCTACACAGAGAAACCCTGTCTCGAAAAACAAAACAAAACAAAAACAAAAAAACAACCCCCCCAAAAAAAACAAAAAACAAACAAACAAACAAAAAACCCCTCCACTGGCTCCATATCGTCTGTGGGACAAAGTTCAAGCTCTTAGCAGGGCCTTAGAGATGGGCATGATCCTGTGGCATAATCTCCTGGACCCACATTTATATGTCACACCCTGGCATTGTCAAGCAATCATCCTGCTCTGTCCTGCACATACACACGCTGGTGCACCCACCCACCCAGTTATATGCACACACCACACACACAATACACGACAGACAGACACACACACACACACACACACACACACACACACACACACACACACACACGGCGGCGATGGGAGAAAGTGTGGCAGGGTGAGCAGACATGACACGGTCCTGCGTGGCCCAGGCTGAGCTCTAGAGTTTGTATGACCTTGGGCCAGCCCCGTCTCCTGCCTATGAAGTGAGAGACGGGCCCAACTTGACGCCCTCCCAGCTCTCAGTGGTTCTCTCCACACACGAGACTGTGACTTATTTCTGGATTTTTGTATTTGGCGTCCCCTCCTTCCTTTGTCCCGCTGACATTCGCCTTTGTGTCCCCTGTCTGATGCCATGGCTCCTCCCCTAATCTCCCTCCGCATGGCGGCTTTTCCAGCAGGAAGGTGGGGCAGAAGGCATGGCCCCCTTCTCTCTTGCTGTCTTCTGAGTATTTGCTGTTATTTGTCCTCTGATTACCCTAATGAGCTGCAGCCCAGACTCCTGCAGGGCAGGAATGCTGTGTTCATTCCTTCTGATTCCCTGGCACCTAGCCCTAGCGTCTGTCCCCAGAGAGCGCCCCCCTGGGTGTCTGAACAGAAGATAAGGTTTAGAAATTCATTGCTTCAGTGTGGTCATTAGGGTGTACCCCGTCTTGGGCTGGCTCAGTAGCTGGATATGGGCTTTCTTAGACTCTGTCCTCCTCTGGAAGGCACCCAAGTCTGGTCAAGTCTGCACCTGCCCTCAGCCCTGCCTCTCTGCCCTCCTTCACCCTTCTGAGCTCCAGGGGTGCGTGCTCCCCCCTCTCCAAGCCTGACTGCCCCCTACCTGAGCCTTCAGGGTCTTCTCCAGCCACCGTGAACGATCTGTTGAGCTGGGACAGTGCACAGTGAGGGCACTGGAGACACACTGGAATTCAGTGAGGTGGATCAGCAGGAAGCTGTCTGCACAGAGAAGAAGCTCTGCTTTAAGGACTGGGCCTTATCTGACCCCAATCCCGACCCTTCCTCCTCTGGTAGAAGAGACATACGGGGGTCTCGTAGTGGTCGGCACACAAGTTTCTCCAGCATGAGAGGGGGACGGATGACCTTGGCCTTGTCTGCCTTGCGTTGAGGCTTGGTTATCAGGAGCACATCAGAGAACAGGAACAGGTACACATCCAGCTGTGGAGAAAGAGGCAGGGTCAGCTAGAGCCAGGGGAGGGGCTGAGCCGGGATCCTGGCAGTGCTATGGAGTGCTGGGAGGGCATAGACTTGGTCCCATCTCTTGATTTATAGGCAGACAACAGGTCTGGCTCAAGGTCATACAAACAACTGGTGTTCAGGCAGGACCAGGACCATGTCCTTTTGCCCAGCACACCACACTGTTCCATTGCTACCTTGTGTGTGCTGTGTATTACGCGTGTGGTATGTGTAAGTGACTGTGCGGGTGTTTGGGCCAGTGTGCCCATGTGCAGGAGAGGACAGGATGCTGGGTGTCTTGCTCTATCACTTCCACTTTATTGCTTTAAGATGAGGTTGACTGGCCAGGGAACTCTTGGGATCTGCTTGTTCTCCTCATCCATCCTGGGGCTACAGATGCAAGCAACCATGACTAGCTTGCTTGCTTTCTTTTTTAAACACTTGTTTTATTTTAGTAATGTGTGTTTCTGTGTAAGTATGTGCATGTGAGTAAAAGTGCCCAAGGAGGCCAGAAGAAGGTTTTTGGATCAGCCCCTGGAGCTGGAGATACGGGCAGTAGTATGCTACTTGACAATGGGTGCTGAGAAATGAACTTGAGTCCTCTGCAAGACCAGCAAGTGCAGCCTGGCGGTGGTGGGGCACACCTTTAATCCTAGCACTTGGGAGGCAGAGGCAGGTGGATCTCTGTGAGTTTAGTACTGGCCTGGTTTACACAGTGAGTTCCAGGACAGCCAAGGCTACACAGAGAAACCCTGTCCTGGAGAAGAAAAAAAAAAGACCAGCAAGTGCTATTAACACCCGAGTTGCCTCTGTTGAGGATTCAAACTTTTTTTTTTTTTTTTTGTCAGAGCTGAGGACCGAACCTAGGGCCTTGCACTTGCTAGGCAAGCGCTGTACCACTGAGCTAAATCCCCAAGCCCGAGGATTCAAACTTTTAAAGTTAGGTTTTCACATTTTTTTGTTTTGTTTTTTAAAGTTTGGGGCCAGTTTGGTAACCTACAGCTTCTTGATTTTTCTTTAAAAGATCTACCTATCTAACTGTCTGTCTGTCCATCCATCCGTCCATCCATCCATCCATCCATCCATCCGTTCATCCGTCCATCGATTGATCTATCTATCTATCTATCTAATTTTTTTTTGTTTTTTTTTGAGATAGGGTTTCTCTGTGTAGCCCTGGCTGTCCTAGAATTCACTCTGTAGACTAGGCTGGCCTCAAACTCAGAGAGATCCACCTGCCTCTACCTCCCGAGTGCCGGGATTAAAGGCATGCACCACCACCACCCGGCTGAAAGATCTATATATTTTTTATTTGATGTGTATGGATATTTTGCCTTCATGTATGTGTCTGCACACCACATGTATGCAGTGCCCAGGGAGGTCAGAAGAGGTGTCAGATCCTTGAGCTGGAGTTACAGACTGTGGGGAGCTGCCGTGTGGGTGCTGGGAACTAAATCTGGGTCCTCTGCAAGAGCAGCCAGTGACTTTAACTGCTCAGTCATCTCCCCATGCCCGGGTCCTCAGGCCTAAAGAGCAAATGCTCCTACCCACCTGGCCATCTCTCCCAGCCCTGTTTCCAGCTTGCTGGCCTCTCATCCGGGTCCTTCCATGCCCTGCTTCACCCTCACCTTCCCTTCTCGCCCTTCCTTCATGCGCACAGGCCCTTCCAGCAGCAGCTGCCTCGTGTGCTCCTGGGCAACCCCTAGTATAGGAGTCATGAGATCCAGGGTGGAAAACGGACGCAGGTTCTGAGGGAACAGAGGAAGCAGGAAAGGGATCGGGGCGCCATGCCGGTGTGCCTCTCCATCCCAACCCAGGGTGGCTCCTTGTGCACCACCAGCCCATCCTTTCTGTACCTGGAGCCACAGCAAACACCCCAGGGTCCCCTCTTTAGTCTTCTTGTTTACCCTTTGGGCTCCTCCCACAGGAAGAAATACTGGGCACACCCAGCGGTGGCACTCAGGTACAGAATGCGTTGGCCTCTGCCCTCTCCGGCCAGGCTTCTCCTTTATCTGCTTTCCTGGAGCCTGGCATGTATGGAGCCCATTCCTCACCTTCTCCACCTCCTCGTTGGAGGGCTCCAGCACCTCATAGGGTCCTATGCGCTGAGCCGCAGCCGCCAAGCTCTCCTGCTCTTCACCCTGGCGGACCTGTCCATTTATATGTCGCAGGAAGGACTCCACAGCTGCAATCTTGGCATGTGAGGAGCAGAAGAAGCATAGCTGAGCCCAGCCTATCCACCCAACGGCAGCTACAGCACTCTAAAATAGGCCTAGTGAGTCAGTACTGTGTGAGGAATGAGACCTCAGGGACCTCTGGAGATAGTCTTACCCCTCACCCACCAACAGCCCCCCCCCACACACACACACACAAGGGCCGTAGCCTCACCTGAGTACCTACCATGGCGTTCAGGGCCTCTTGGGCTCGGGGCTCGGGGCTTCTCTTGAGCACAGCCTGCAGCAACAGTGGGTACTTGGTGATGCGCTGGTGGGGTTTGATAAGCAAGTCGCCCAGCGTCTGCCTTCCCGAGCGTTTGTGTTTCTCACACCACTGCAGGGGGAGGTGGGTAGAGCTCAGGAGTCTGCAGGGACCCTCCTGCCTGCACCTCCAGTGGCTGCCTCAGCCTTGCACCACCCCAAATGAAGCCTGGCATGACCTGGCTGTGCAGCTGAACCCCTCCAGCCTCTATGTTCCACGGCACCCCACCTGCACGAAAGTGTGGAATGAAGGGTTCGTGTCTTGCTGCTCCCGGGCATAAGCCATGGTCTGCTTCACTCGCAGGCAGTACTGAACGTAGGGCAGGAACCGCTGGCCAAACTGGAGTAACAGATTACAGGCAGACAGAAGAGGGTCGTGAATAGACTCTGGCTGCAGAACATGGCTGCAGGCTGAGGAGAGAGAGCCTCACGCAGCCCCTAAATGAAGCCCCGGCCAGCCTCTACCTCCCAGGATGTCCCCCACAGCCAGGCCCCTCATTTTGTGCTCCAGAGAAGACTAGACACCCCGAGAGTCAGGCCCTGGCTACCCTTGGAGTTCATTCTGTCCGTGGCACTGGCTGTGCCTGCTCCTCAGGACTCGCTCTCTTTCTATCAATAATTCAACTCGACTGTTTTCGGGACGCTGGGGCTCCTATTTCTATGACCTAAAAGTTATCCAGAAGCCCTGCTCAGAAGGAGGTGGGGGAAAGGCTCCCAGGAAACTGCCCTCACCCCCTGGCTTTTTACCCCATCCCAATGTTTCCTGCCAGCCCAGAAACACTATAGAAAAAGTCTAGATGCAGCTGTTCTTTTTCTCTTACCACTCCACACTCAATGCCCCTGTGGCCTTTTATCAAGCCCTCCAGCCCCAACTAAGTCCTCGCAGGCATCTCCTTGCTTAGGCATCATTCTTTAAGAGACATTTTTTAAAAATTTTATTTTATGTGTATGAGTGTTTCATCTGCGCACACACTCGCATGCGCAAGCGCACGCATTGTGTGCGTGTGTGTGTGTGTGTGTGTGTGCACGTGTGTGTGCGCGTGTGCCATTTGCATGTCTAGTTCTCTTAGGTCAGGTCCCCCTGAACTAGAGTTACGGAGGGTTGTGAGCTAGCACGCAGGTGCTGGGAAACAAACCCAGCTCGTCTGCAGGAGCAGCCAGTGTTCTAACTGCTGAGCCGCCTCTCCAGCCCTTTAGGCCTCATTCTTGCGCTTAGTTATTTGCTGATGGATCTCAAAGGAATGATTAATATTTTATAGCTGCCAAGTAGGGCGCACTTGCTATTACAGCACTTGGGAAGCTGAGGTAGGAAGGTCTTGAATTTGAGGCTAGCCTGGGCAACATTGCCAGACCCTGCCTTAGAAGAGAGAGAGAGAGAGAGAGAGAGAGAGAGAGAGAGAGAGAGAGAGAGAGAGAGGGAGGGAGGGAGGGAGGGAGGGAGGGAGGGAGGGAGGGAGGGAGAGAGAGAGAGAGAGAGAGAGAGAAGAAAAAGAAAAAGAAAAAAGGAAAACAAACAAACGCAAGATTGTGTAGCTGGTGAGAACACACCCTCGTCTGCACCCAAGGTGCAGATATTTTCATTTCATGAGGGACTCCAGAAGGTCATGCTTGTGGGATGGAATGGAGGAGATGAGGTTATATTTTAGAGTTGTGCCCCCTGGATCCTTTTGGGCTGACTTCATCTTGCTCTTTCTGGGTCTCCCCACACTCACTGTCAGGAAGCCATTTTGTAAGCTGACAGGGTCCAGAGGCTGGCCAGAGGTTCGAGTCTCTTCCAGGATGGGCTGCATCACCTCTTCCCAAAAGCTCCGGTGGGCTCTAATCAGGTTGGGGACATTTCCAAACAGGGTCTCAGCTGACACCTGGAGGAGTGGGCAGGACTTATAACAGACCTTTGTGGGGTCACAGCCAGGAAGGGACAGGTAAGGACTTTCAGCTTCAGTGACAGGGCTTGGGAGGAAGCGAAGAGCCTGGCAGTGACCTGGAAGACCCTCTACCCCTGTGGCACCAGGGGAGCTAGGGGCCTGCGGCATGCTGGGGGTCTAATGCAAACGGGAAGTGTAGGGAAATCAGGGGTGTCCCAGAAAATGGGGCTGTGGGAATTCAGCCTGCCCAGCCTGGAGGGCTCGCTGTGCCCCCCCCCCCCCCCGCCCCCCGCCACGTTTCCACTCACTTCAGTCAGCAGTCCCACTCTCTGCAAATTCAGCAGACCAGCTGCCAGGAGCTGGAGGCAGGGAGGAAGACGGGCTCAGCACCTGGTCTCCCTCCTCCAGGGTCTCCCCAAGCCCACCCTCTTCAGTCTTCTCCTCCCGACCGACCCTGAGCAGGTCTGAAATCATCGCCTGGAATCTTGCCCTCCAGCCCCCAGCCCAGCCCTTCTGCTCCGGGAGCAGGAGCGTGGAGATCATTCTAAGGACCCAGGGAGGGAGGAGATGAGGTTGAGGCTGAGGGTGGCTCACATCAGTCATGATCTTGAGCTTCCTCAGGTAGCTCAGCTCCGTGGTCAGGAGCTCCCACAGTGCTTCCTGCTGATGGCAAAGCTCACGGTTCATCTCCTGAGGGGAACAGTGCTGGTTCACTTGGGGAACGCTGATAAGAGCAGGCGCCATTTGTTAAGCGCTACATCTGTGCCATGGGTTCTGGTCCTTCAACACAGGACCAGTTTCATCCTAACCATCCCTCTAGTTTGTAGGTAGCCCCACCCCCATTTTCCATATGAAGCAAGTGAGGTGTGGAGAGGTCCTCCACCACAACCCAGGCCTCACAAGTTGGTGGCAGAGCTGGGATTTGAACAAGATCTCTAGAGGCTTTCCCCTCTAGATGCCATATCCCAAGGCTTTGCCTTTCCCAGGGCAGAAGTGAGGTACATGCATGCACGTGTGGAGGAGGGTCTGATGCATCACGGGGACACAGACCATGTCAAGCCCACCTCGTGTCCAAGCACTAGCTCCTTCCAGGACTTTTCCATGGTCAGGCCACTGTCACCTCCCTCTCCTACTTCCCAGTGTCTCCGGTCCTCAGGTGGCAGTCGCGGCATCCCAAACATGCTGAATGTGTGCAGTCTCACCTCCAGCTCATGGGCCTTGGTGACTTCCTGGGAGAGCAGAGAAGGGGATCAGTCTGACACATCCCCACCATCTGGTGCCCAGGCTCTGGAAAGGTTGTGTGTGCACACACATGCATACACACGTGTGCCGGGTGCGGCCTGAATAGGGTTGTTATTACCCAGGAAATGAAGTTACACTTCTGTCTGCAGAAAGATCCCTAGGGAGAGGGGTTTGAGGGGATCTCCCTGACCAGAACGATGCCTTCTTGAGGTTTCCTCACTCAGAACAGGGTGAGGGGCAGAGGCAGGTTTTTCAGAGTGGTTCTTAAGAATTGATTTTCTTTACTTAAAAAACAAACAGCCTGTCTTGGGTCATGCTGTAAATTGAACCCAGGGCCTTCTGCATGCCAGGCAAGCCCTCTACCACTGAGATATACACACCAGACTAAGGAATCTTCAAGTAAGGACCAGGACTAGACTTAAGAAAGCACGGTCTCGGCCGGGCGGTGGTGGCGCACGCCTTTAATCCCAGTACTCGGGAGGCAGAGCCAGGCGGATCTCTGTGAGTTCGAGGCCAGCCTGGTCTCCAAAGCGAGTTCCAGGAAAGGCGCAAAGTTACACAGAGAAACCCTGTCTCGAAAAACCAAAAAAAAAAAAAAAAAAAAAAAAGAAAGCACGGTCTCAGTTAATGACGACATAATATGTACCATTTTTGTTTGTTTTTAGATGGAGACTTACTATGCAGCTCAGGCTAACTTTGAACTTGCAATCCTCCTGCCTCAGCCTCCTGTGTGCTGAGACTATAAATGTGCATCACCGTGCCTGACTTAAAGTGGAGATATTTATGAAGCATCCCGTCTTAAAATTTAGAACTGTTTTTTGGTACCAAATGATGTGGGAAACAAATAATTAACTCTAAGCCCCACTCTACCCTTAGTGTGACATGGGAGGACGTGGCGGGCTCACAGCTGGGGTGAAGGTTGGTGGGGGAAGTAGGGATGAGTAGATTGTCCCTGGCGCACACATTACTTGGTACTTTCCAAAAGCTGGGAGTTTAATATTAACAGTTTAGCCTAGCTGGGTGGTGGTGACACACACCTTTAATCCCAGCACTCTGTGAGTTATAGAGGTCAGCCTGGTCTATAGAGTGAGTTCCAGGACAGCCAAGGCCATTACACAATGAAACTCTCTCTTGAAAAACAAAACAGAACAAGCAAACACAAAGGTTTAGGCTCGTGGGGTCCAGCACATTGGCCACACTGAGAGCTGCTCCTGAGAGGGCTTCTGCCCAGAGCTGTGCCTGCCTGAATTCTCGAAGGTGCTTGCAACCAGAGGTTACCTGACAGTGCTCCGTTCACGGAGTTTCTGGGCTTGGCTGTCCCTGGAGGCTATCATGGCTGGGGGTGTGAACACCGAGACCGAAGTAAAGGGAATCCTTACCTTGAGTTTGGGGGAGTGAGGTGGGCCAACCCCAAAATGGCCTCCATGCCTCTTCTCTGGCTCTGGTTCCCGAAGCATCAGAGGAGACAGGCCTCGAGCATGACCAGAGCCCTTGGCAAAAGGGACATAGTGCTGGAGGCGTCGGCGACTAGGGTCCTGGGGAAAGAGAAGACAGGGCAAGTTCTGGGAGTGCCAGAACTACTAGAGAGGTCGAAGGGGCCGAGCTTGGCTCTGGACATCATCCCTCACTCCTGCAAGCTGGGCTGGCTCGCTTCTCTCATCAAACCAGTTTGGTGTGAGTTGTCGCTGCCTTGAGTCACAGTGGCTGCTGCCAGGGAGGGCAAGTTCAGCTGGGCAGGGGCATGCCTGCCTGCTTCCTCAGGGAACCCGGAGGTAGAAGCTGAGGCCTCTTGCAGAGCAGCGGCACAGGCACACACATGCCCGGGCTCTGCAGCTTCAGCCCACCCAGCGGCACACATACCCTCTGTGCCAAGGGCTCACAGGAGCGGTGAGCCGTACATGCTCTGTTCTGAGTTCACTCCTTTGTGGACAGCTAGCCTCCCTCACACGTGGGAATGAGAGCTCACAAAGGTGCAGCCTCCTCCCTCGGGGCTGCAGCTAGTGTCCTATGCCACCGGGAGTTGCTGTCCTTCTGTGTTAGAGGTTGGATGAAGCCTTAGCCACAAGTCTCCTCCCAAGGCAGGCCTGGTCACATTCCTTGTCTGCCTTGGCCTGAATTACCCCACATACTTCCTAGTGTCCCTTTCTGCCCTCTGCCTGGGGTAGTTTCCATCTCCAGCAGGGGTGGAATCCTTCAGGGAGGCAGGGAATGCCCCCAGCCAGAAGTGGACCTGCTCTTAAGGAAGCTCCGAGGGCAGAAACAGCCTCGGCCCTGGCTTCCACACCCCTTTCCTCTACTAGGCTTGGAAGTGGGCCAGGCAGATGGAGCCGGGGGCGGGACCAAGACAATTCCCTCCACGCCCTCCTCCTCTGTGAGAACGGGGGCGCCCTGAACCTTGGCTCTTCTTCAGTCCTGACTCAGGAAGCTTTTGACTCCTCCCAACTCATCACAAGCAGAGACTGAGAGATGTCTTTCCCACTGCACCGCACCGCACTGCGTAACTCAGAAATGCCTTCCAACCCCTTCTCTGTGGGTGTGGCTCCACTCTGTTCCCTGACCCTGCCACTCCGTTGTCTGGGGCTGGGTGTGAAGTCCTGGGATCCCCGCCCAGGCTCGGTCCTCCTCTCCCAGCAACCCCGGAAAGCAGAGGAGGTTAAGGGACAAGAATAGAGCAGCCTGTGAAACTTTAAGGGGACAGACTTCAAAGCTTTGGTGTCCTCCCTCATGCCCCACCCAGGTCACCTTCCGGGCACGGGCGGACTCACCAATACAGGGCCTCCTCTGGGATAGATATTCCCAGCAGTGCTCTGGGCAGAAGTCGAACGACGGCCCCCATAAGTCTCGATTCGGGAAGCAACCAGGCCTTGGAGGGGGCCCTCATTTTGAGGATCAAAGGCTTGCATTGTGTCTATCCTGGGTCACCCCCAGAGGGTCATAATGCCAGTGTCCAGGAGAAAGGGGGTTCCCTTTTCTGCAAGACAGAAAGCCCAAGCTGGATTAGTGAGGAATGTCTCCACAGGTCAGAGCACAAGGAAAGACAAGGGGTCAGAGTGGGGAAGAAGAGGGCCGGCTGGTGATCACTTAGGGGGAGGTGGGGAGTGCGTTATCTATAAATTGGTGGGGGGAGGGCAGGTCCAGGTGCATGCTGGGTAGGAACATCTGCCTTACGTTTAGGAAACATTCCCACTTTGGCCTCAAAGGATGTTGTAGTCTCAAGAGCAGCTGGGAGCAAGGGTCACATAAAATCTCTAGCACTCTAAATAGCCCCGGGTAGAAGGCGTCCTCTTGTACCTAGAGATACAGTCTGCCTTCCTGTGCTGCCTTTGACAATACCGCAGGAACTCCGTGGACGGGGGAGGTGAGGCTAAGGACAGCCAGGTGGGTCTGCCATGTTGGAACAGACTATGGGCTCAGAATGGTTTTTATTTTCTTTCCTGGTTTGAGACAGGAGGGTCTTATAAAGTTGGCCTGGAACACACAGTGTAACTCAGGCTAGGCTGCCTTTCAACTCTGGATTCCCCTGCCTCAGCTTCTAGAGTGCTGTGATCACAGACATATTTCATCATGCTTGACAACTTTTACATTTTTTTTTAAATAGTAAAAAAAAGTAAAAAGAAGAATGTTTGGGGGAAAGAGAACAATACACACAGCTCTCATTCCGTGAGTTACAGCTAGTTTAACCACAGTACAGCCGGCCACCTTTACTGGATGGCTTGCTGTCCATGGCTACTTTTCTGTTAGTTGCAACTGAGACCCATCTGAGGTCAGAGAATCTACAATACGTTTTCCCTGTCCCTTTACTGAAAAGTCTGCACACTCCTTACCTGGCCCCCCGCGGCCACGCAGGAGCTGGAGAAGTTGGGAGAGCTGTCCGTCAGGATCGCGAGCCTAGCAGAAGCAGCGCTCCGGTCTCGCACTAACTTCAGCCTTTTCCAGCCTCTGAGGACACCACCATGGAGCTGGAAGTCAGATGCAGGACTCCACCTCTCCTTCCTAAACCTGGATGGAAGACCCATCCCTTCCAGTAGGCAGGGCCTGGAGGGAAGAGGCCCTTAATGGGAGTTGGGCTCAAGAACACTATACAGGGACAGGTTTCCCACCAAGTGTGCCTTTGGCTCCTCTCTCCCCCAAGTTTCTCCGACTTAGGCAAAGAGGAGGTTGCTCATTCTGTCTCCCGGCCCCGGCCAACAGTTCTGTCCCTGAGGTCAACCCCCCACCCCTCCACTCCTTTAATATCCCTCCCCATCCTTTCTCAGCCCCAGCTTTTCTCCCTCCCTCTTTCCCTGCCTCCTCCCCTCCTCCTTCTTAAGCCCTGCGACCCTATCCCAAGTTCCCGGTTCCCTGCCCGCCGGGCACCCGCCCTCCCAGCGCTCACCTGTGCACGCAGGTGTCCCGACTTCCGTTGTCCTCGATGCCTGCTGGGGCCGGGGGGACTCGGGGTCGTTGTCAGCCTCTTCGGCGATGGCAGCCCCTCTATCCCAGCCTGGGACTGGGACTGGGCGGCCCGCGGGACCGGGCTGCACGGGGCCGGGAGGAGAGGCGAAGGTGGAGGCAGAGGGGCGGGACACGGGCTGGCACCTCCCCCTCCCTGCGGCCCGTGCTGCGCCGCGGTCGTGGTCACCTAGGCGGGGAGGGCAGGGAGCCGGACTCCCGGACACAGCCATCAACCACCCGCGGGCCAGGAGCTCTCACTTCGTGGTGTGCGCCCTCTCCTTTTCTTTCGCCCCCGAACTAGCCAGCCATCCGCCACCTGGTCGGGGCTTGGGGTTGGAACCTGTTCCACCCGCGGGCCACCAGCGCGTCCTCCCTTCCCGGCCAGACCCCTGCCAGGCGCCAGGGTAATGAGGGGTAAATGAGAGGTTGGGTGCCGCTAGGCGGAGATGGTGAGGGTAATGACCAAGTGACTTGTGGCGGGTACCCCTCCCTTTGCACTCCCGTCCCTCTTGTCTGTCCTAGACCGTTAACCGGAGAGGAGAGCCAGCCTGGAATCAGGAAGGGCCTGGGGATCCTCAGCACCGTCGCTGTCCTCTGGTCATGAAGTCCAAAGTGTAGCCCTTATCTCCAATGGTCCTGCCGGCCTGCCCTGGCAACGGGTGTAAGGTTCTGTGGACTTTGCTTTTGATTCAGGGAGGGGTCAGGGGCCAGGCTGAGCCCAGACCCAACACTGCTCTCATTACCTAAGCCTGGAGGGAAGGGGAATACCAGGTGGGGGCCTCCTCCTGCCGCACTGCTTGTGGGCCGGTGTGACCTTCCAAAGGGCTACACAGACCGAACAGTCTCTCGAAAGTGGTCCTGCACTGGCTGGGCCAACATGAAAGGCTTTTTCACATTCCCAAGTCATGCCACCCAGTCTGAGGGAAGTACTGGGTATTTGAAATAAGAGGTATCCCGTGGCTCTGTCGGGGGCAAGGGCAGGTCTGAGGCCCACTTTGACATCTTCCTTCTGTCAATCGACTGGACTGGGTCTGACACAACCTCTTACCATGCAAAGTATCCTGAAGTCCATGGAACCCTTTCAGAAGTCATCTCCGAGTTCAGAGCAAAAAGCACTCGCTCTAATTCTCACTGGCTCCCATGGCTCCTCTCGGTCTGGAGGGGCATCTTTACCATTGGTTGTTTGAATCTGTGATCCTGTTCTCAGCCACAGATTTGCCCTCCAGTGTCCTTTTTCAGATTATGATGTGAGGTCTCAGTGTTACAGATTTGCCCTCTGGACCAATGGTTGCCTCCATCCTGCCTCCTGCCACCCAGCTGAACTAAAGGGTCAGCGGTGTGCGTTGGGGGCAAGGGGTTGGGTGAGAATGTGTTCGTCTAGTGTTCGTCTGTTCCTAGCATTCACACTGTGTGTTTTTTGGGGGGGGCAGGAAGAAGAGGAGGGGGAACAGGAAGACATATCCAGGCCTGACAAGAGTACTCATGAGGGAGGGAGAGAGTTAATGAACCAGTTGGTGATGATTACCGGCCATATTAAATGACACCCCAGAGACGGTGGATGCTGAGGACTCTCAGCTTCGTCTCCCACTGTTTCCCAGACGGAGACGGGAGGAGGAGGATAGGGACATCGGAATCTAGAAGGTACCAGAGAGTCCTGGGCTTGCATCTCCCTGGGGTGAGCTGGTGGTTCCTCCCACAGATCCAGGGAGAGTTAACTCTTTCTCATCCCTCAAGGCTGAGGTCCCACCTCCACCTACCAGCGCCTCAGGGCCTGTATCTAACCTCCCTGGGAGGAGAGGTTCCCAGACACAGCTAAAGACAGAGGTGTGGCCGGCCCAGGTGTGTGGGCAGGTGGACTCTCTGGCTCTCTTGTTCCATTCCTTCTATTCCGGCTCCGTTTGGCTGTTCTTTCTACAATTGCCCCCTTTAACAAGCTCTTCTGTGCTGCGAGAATAGACTCTGGAGGCAGGCTGAGAAGGGAACACAACCTGAGAACTGAAGACTGGGATGCCAGAGGCTGGTCTCTCCCGGGGAGGGGTCACAACTGAAGACCGGGCCTCTAGTGGGAGGGGTTGGGGGCCACTGGTCTGAACAGAGGGGAACTCTTGAATTCTTTTCCCTTTCAGCTTCCTTAGAAGTCCCTGGTACCATAGCATGAATCACGTTCCTTTACCATGCCTCATTTTCTCCTCTGGGCCAGATGCTCTTCATCAGGCCCCCAGCTTGATCCCACAGCTGATGAGGTGTCCTTCTGGGATCCAAGCTTGGAGAACTGAATGGATCCTTCCTAAGGGTAACTTTTGGGCCTGGTGGTGGGTCTTGTGGGGGTTGGCATAAAGACTCAAGAGGCAGGAAGGCCGGGAAGATGAGCTTGAGTCCTACCCAGTCCACACCTCTAGGGAGAGGCAGGCCATCTGAGTTAATGATGTGCTAGAAGTTACTAGCAACAGGAGGCAGTCAATGGGAGCTTATGTCTTCTCTGAAGAGTAGGGGACAGACTGGGGACTTGAGTAGGTGGTGGCAGATCATGGAAGACAACGCATACGATGTGGCCAGGCCACTGTGTCCAGCTGCTGCTGCCTCATATCAGCATTGGGGCCTCCTGATCACGGGGGCAAGCTGTAATGAAGCTAGAGATAAATGAGAGAATGCCAGACTCAAGGGCAGACGGATAGGCAGCTAGAACATTGATAAAGGAAGACATAGAAGTCATGAGCCAGGAACTATGCACACACATTAGAGGGACCAGTTCCTACCCAGGGGAGACAAGGAAGGCTTCCTGGAGGAATTGATCTCTGTGATGACACCACAGTGCTGGGTACAAAGTGTGCTGCTGGTGTGGCCACAGGGAGACACTTCTGAAACCAAGAATGAACAAAGGCCCAGTGGTGCAGAAGGGCATGCTTAGAAAGCAGCCTGGAGCGGAGTGTGGTGGAGCACACTTGTCCCAGCTTCCTAGGAGGCTGAAGCGGGAGCACTGTGTGAGCCCAAGCATTCACAGGCAGCTTGTGCAGCACAGTGAGACCCTGTCACAAAAACAAGCAAACAGGGTTAATGAGATGGCTTGGGGAACAACGGTGGTTGTTGACAAGTCTTACGGCCTGAGTTTGATCCCCAGGACCCACTTAATGGAAGGAAAGACTCCGACACACATAAATGTAAAAAAGAAAAGAAAAAAGGGCCAGCTGGTATTGGTGCACACCTTTAATCCCAGTACTTGGGAGGCAGAGGCAGGTGGATCTCAGTGAGTTCAAGGCCAGCCTGGCCTACAGAGAGAGTTCCAGGACAGCCAAGGTTATAAAGAGAAACCCTGTCTCTAAAAACAAAACAAAACAAAAACAGAAAGAAGAAAGGAAATAAGCCAACAGGGCCAGGGGTGTGGCTCGGTTGGTAGAATGCTTGCCTGGCATGCGCGAGGCTCTGCGTTTGATCCCTGGCACCAGTACAAGCTGGGCATGGCGGCATATGCCTCTTATTCTGGCACTGAGAAAACAGAGGCAGGGGTATCAGAGGTTCAATATTACCCTGGGCTACCAGAGGCTTGTGTCCAAACAAACAAACAAACAAGAATACGGAAAGGAAAGGCTTTCCAAAGACTCCAGAGAGTCAGCTTTGATCGCTCCCTGAGGACATCCGACCTTCCAAGCCCACCATCTCTGGGTGGTGCTGACTGAGGGAGCAAGCTCCCTTTTTTCTGGCGTTCAAGGGCCTCCTTGTTGGATCCCAGCTACAGTTTCCATTTTTCTCCTGCTTCTCCCCGTGTGTCAACTTCCCTGAATCTGCCTCAGCTTTCCTGACGCTTTTGCTCAAGTCGTCTCCTGAGTGTTACTAAAATTGTCCCCCACCCACACTCACATCCTTCAAATCCCTCCCAGGTCTAGCACCCACTTCTCCCACCCCACCCCCCCACTCCCCGACACTGCTCCTCCTGGTCACAGTGTTTCTCCAAAAGCGCTGCTCTTTTCTTATTCTAATACCATAGCTAGCTGTAAATGTGTCTCCCTTCACAAAATGCTCCTGAAGCAGGGACAGCCCCCTTGCCCGAAGCTCAGAGCTAGCCTGGCATCAGCAATTGGTGAATGGACTGAACTGACTTGCTGCAAGACCCAGAACATTCCATCTGGGGGACACTTGCCTGCCCGGTCACCTCTCTGTCCCTGCCTGTTGTTAGATAGCTGGTGTTTGGATGATTTCACAATGTCACGCCTGGTTTGGTGCTGTCCCTACGGCTGTGGACTGAGCAGGGTTCTGTGGATGGGGGTGGCTCAGCAGGAAAGGGGTTAAGGCTTTTTGCTGTGTGAGAAGATGTTTGTCAGGTCTAGTACTGAAGGAAGTCCGGGGCACTGTGGGAATGTGAGGCCTCCGCTTGAGGGCACAAGGTAATAGAGGAAGTAAGAAGAGGAGGAACAGGGGGCCTCAGAGGCAGGGTGGCTGTGGGGTTTCCCCAGGACTGACCGTGGAGTTGGGTGTCTGATGTGCAGGCCTGTTCTCTGACTGGCCCTTCCTCTGCTTTTGACCTGTAGCCCCCCCCCCCCCCCCCCAGAAGGCTTCAAAACTTTCACCTAGACTAGTAGGGCCTTTGTGTCTCAGGGTCCCAGTAAGTTCTCAGCAGTAAGGCTCAGGTGTCTGTACAAAACCTGTGGGATGCTCCCTACCTCTCTCTCTCTCTCTGCTTCCAGCGAGGAAGCTTCCGACATGGGAAAACAAACACAAACAACAGCAACAAACCCAAAGAGCATCAACAGTGGATTCTCTGAGGTTGCTGCTCTGTGCTTTCTGTGCCCCATCACACCAGGGGACCACTAGGCTGCCCCTAGTGGTGTCTCCTGGAAATGACAATTGATTTGCTCTGGTTAGCCTTAAGCCTGTTCTTTTGGAGGAAGCCCACAAGGCTTTGTATTCTGAGGGCTGGCTAACATCCTTAAAGAGGGTCCCTGACTTGGCCTAACCACCTTCGAGGCTTCTCCCAGCCTGTCCTGGGAGATACATGCGTGAGATCTGATACACGCATAGATCACCTCCTTCAGACCCCTTCCCCCAAGTGTTCCACTCTGTGCTGACTCTGGGTCTCCTGGGTTTCTGTAGCCTTAGGGTGTCCCCAGAGCCCATGGGAGTGGGCACTTTAAGACTCTAGGTTAGTCCTTGCAAAAGTTTCCATAGCTCGGGTAGCTTTCCCCCAAGCATGGCCAATTTCTGTCAGCCCTAGCTCTTGTCACTTAGTCAGAGGTCGCAGACCTGGCTCCTGGTGTGTGTGTCTCAGGGCCCACTTGTCAGGGAAGCTGCCTGTCCCAACCCTTCTCATTATATGCCACTCCTTGTTCAGCCCAGGTGCACAACAGCTCTAAATCATTAGTTCCAATTTAATTGGACAACCCTGAATTTCAGGAAGTTCTTTCTCATCTCTGCCCCACATTTGTCCGGCTTAAGCTTAATGTCCTCATGATCTGGGGAGTCCCTTCTCATTAGAGGCTTTCCTATGAGTAAGGCAAGACACAGGTCATTTTCATGAGCTCTGATTCTCTAGAAGGTTCTTGCACCTTCCTTCAGAGACCTAGTCCTCAGTGGAATACATGTGGGTTGGCAGTGAGGCCCCAGGCACCACCCTGTGTGTCAGGAACTGTCGTTGACGACTCAGAAATGAGCATTTCATTCTCTCCTCACCCTCCCTCGTGAGGCCGGAGCTGCTGGTCGTGTCCCATTCAGCAGATGCCAGACTGAACTTCAGACCTGAACTGACCCGGCTAAAGTCAGGAAGCTAGAATGGGAAACACAATGGTTCAGTCCTTACACCTGACAAGGTGTTAGTGTGGGCGAGGGGTCTGCCCCCAGGCTCCTAACAGGGGAACGCAGTGAATGTGTGGGACCCGGCTTCCTCTCATCATGCTAAGCTGACCTGGCCTCCTCTCCAAGGCTGTGTTAATCCTCTTCAGCGGCCTAAATGGCCCTCTCTTACAATCCTTGCTGTTCATGTATTCACTGCTTTGCTGTTTCTAGAGTGCAAAAGGCCAGGTGTGGTGGCATGCCCACTAAGGAGACAGGGTTGATTGAGTCCAGGAATTCAAGACTGTTGTACCCAGAGTCCCCCAAAGACCATCAAGAGACCAAATCCAATGCAAAAGCAGAGTCTTTTTACTATTGCGAGTTAACCCCGGCCTCTCCGTCTGTCTGATGCAGCAGCAGAGCAGGAGAGACCTTTAGTAGCAAGGGGGCAGAGTATTTATAGGGAGTAAAGGAAGGGGGGTCTTGGAGTCTGCAGACTACATAGGAACAGACTCAGGATTTGTTTATGCAAGTAGCAATCACGTTAGTGACTTTTAATTGGCTAGGGTTAGTTGGGGGTTACAGTTACTCATTTGGGGGCAGGCTTGGACAAGTCCCAGGGTTTGTCCTTGAGCTGCTGTGGAGGCTAGCTGGCTTAGCACATATTGACTGTGGGGGCTGGCTCAGTGGCCCAGGCTTGGTGCAACCTATCCCCCTGTTCCTGCTGGCAGGGGCATCAGTGATTAATTGTTCATGGCCCTCTCAGAAATTGCTTGCTCAGTCTCAGGAAACTGAAATTGAGGCCTGATCTCTGAGAGAAGACTGAGCAGCCTGTTATGGCGGCTGCTCGGTCCTTTCAAAGACCAGCCTGTTGTCTGGGCAGCATAACAAGCCCTCATCTTGAGGAAGAGGAGGAAGAAGAGGAGGAGGAAGAAGGAGAAGCCACTGCCACAGATGTGGTGGTGAGTGCCCATAATTCCCGAGCACTTGAGGGGTGGAAGTATGAAGATTAGCAGTTCAAGGTCACACTCGGCTCCATAGTGCATTCGAGGTATGCCTGGGTTAGAGAGCCTGTCGCGAAAGAAAACAGTACGACATAAAACAGAAGAGTGCACGCGGGCTGTGCATACAGCCCCAGAGGCTTAGGGTGGCTGCTGGCCTGTGTCAGGGTGTCAGCGGCTCCACTTGGTACGAGGGTCTCTTTTCCCTTTTCTCTTTTTTTGTGGTGCTGGGAGTTAAACCCAGGGCTTTGTGCATGTAAAATAACTTATCACTGAACTCCATTCCCAGTTCAGGAGTTTAGGAAGCCCTTCATAGACACTTTATTTTTTTGTTGTTTTTTAATTAAAAAAAATATACAGGGTCTTTTTTACGTAGCCCTGGCCATCCTAGAACTCACTGTGTAGACCAGGCTGGCCTTGAACTCACAGAAATCCGCCAGCAGATCCACTAGGCTCTGTCTCCTGAGTACTGGGATTAAAGGTGTGCACCACCACCACCACCACCCAGCCTCATAGACACATGGGCTGACTTGTCTATCTTTATATCTAAGATGAAGATTATAACAGCTAAATTTTAGGATCTTTATAATAATAATGGCTAATTTTAAAATAAAGTGATTATGGTACACAAGGCACATGTTTTATTTCATATAGTCCTCACTAAAACCTTAGGAGGGACTGTGGACATAGCCCAGTTGATAGAACATTTGCTTGATATGTGTGAATCTCTGGGTCCCATCCCCAGCACCTCAAAAAGCAGGCATAGTGGCACATGCCTGTCATCCCAAGCACTCAAGAGGTAGAACCAAGAAGATCAGAAGTTCAGGATCATCCCAGGCTATATAGTGAGTTCAAGGCCAGCACGGCTGCATGATACCCTGTCTAAAACAAACAAACAAACAAACAAACAAGAAACAAAGGCAAACCCCACATAGGTATTATTGTCCCATAACATGAGGAAATGGGCTCAGAAAGGTCACCAAACATTTTCTTGATGACAAAGTTAGCAGGAGCAAAAGATAGAATTTGAATTCAAATTCATCTCATTCCTCTTGACTGCTATTGTGTGGGAAATGAACAGATGGTATGCATAAGCTCACCTCTGACCAAGCTAGCTAATTGCCTAGCAGGGCATGGCAGCCCCATACCTGTATAAACTCAGCACTCTCCAGGTTGAGGCAACAGGATCTCAAGTTCAAAGCCAGCTAGGGATACATTGTGAGAGTCTGTCTGCAAAAAACAACACAAAAAGCAGCTAACAAAAGCTAGATGGCTTTGCTTCAGCCCTAAGGGTCATCTCATCATTCAGAGAAACAGAAATGTAAATTGCAAGTCCTTCATAAGGAATATTGGTATTTACTCAGATTTATAAGATGGGTGCCATGTTGTGTCCTTATAAACCTCAGCTACTTGAGAGGCTAAGGCAGAAGGATGGAGAATTGTAGGTCATGCTGGGCTGTACAGTAAGATCCAAGCCAGGCAGGGCTATATGGAAAGATCACGTTTCAAAAATCAAATCAGTCAAGAGCAAGAGAGAAGAGAGAGAAGTCAAAAGGAAAGAGCAAGCTCTTGTGGATGTGCATTCTGGTTCCGTCTCTGCAGTAGACGGTCCCTGATCTCTCATGACTCTGGGCTACCTGGTAGCTTCCTCCCATACTAACTCTGGTTTGAACTTGTGATTTGCTTGTCCCAGTTGTTATTTATTTGGTGACATTATTTACCGGGCACAGGAAAGCATGAGGTACAATGGAACCCACTATAAGAGTTTTTATTAGGGAAGAGGAAGGGCAGAGGTGGGTAGGCCTACAGGAAAGAAAGGTGCAGGAGTGTGGGGGGGGGAGAGGGGTGTGCACTACCTCTGGTGAGAGGGAGAGAGAGCAGGGAGTGGGTCAAGCCTGCTTATACAGGTCACCCTGTGCATGCATATATGGGCTTATGTAGTTACGCCATGCATGCGCATAGATGACGTGGTCACTGCACACAGATTATGTAGGACATAAGGCCCTGGAGTGACTAAGCATTTTGCCTGACTGCTGACAGCACATGCGTGGTCATCTGACTCCAGAAGTGGCTAGGAATAATAACACTGTTGTTCGAATGTTAGATGGTCTTTTAATAAAAAAAACCCAGAGCCAGATATCAGGGTGAAAGCTGAAAGATCAAAGAAGCAGAGCAGCCAACCACTAGTTCTTACCTCTGTGAAATCCTCAGCCTAAAGAGAGTGAGTTCCTGTTTCCTCGCGTCTTATATACCTTTCTCTGGTCTGCCATATTCCTTCTGGGATTAAAGGCATGTGTGCTTCCCAAGCAAAGGTATGAGATCTCAAGTGCTTGGATCAAAGGTGTGTGCCACCACTGCCTGGCCTCTGTGTCTAATCTAGTGGCTGGCTCTGTCCTCTGATCCTCAGGCAAGTTTATTAGGGTGCACAATATATCACCACATACCACCAATAATGTGTCATGAGAGTGGAAATGTACTGGTTTCAACTTGAAGGCTGGGAAGCTTTTGTGCAGCTAGATGCAATGGTGATCTACACTTACAATTATTATCCCAGCACTTGGGAGACTGAGGCAGGAAGATCATGAATTTGAGGAAAGCTTGGGTTACACAGTGAGACTCCTCCTTCTCAAATAAACCAAACCAAACCAAACCAAACCCAAACCCAAACCCAAGCCAAATCAAAACAAAAACCACTGGCTTTGTGCTTTTTCCTTCTCCCTCAAAAATCCTCCCACCAGCACGAGGAACAAGTCAGGAGCACCTGATCCCGGGTGAGGGACTTTGTGCCGTGAGCTCTGTCCTCCTGAGCCCTTCCCAGACGTCTTAGTCATTGTTCTATTGTGGTGAAGCGACACCACGACCAGGGTGAGTCTTACAAAAGAGTCTGTGGGATAGTCTTTTTATACACTGTGAAGATGTGTCTGTTTTACCTCCGCTGCCTAAAGCACTTTCTGATTGGTTTAATAAAGAGCTGAACGGCCAGTAGCTAAGTGAGAGACAGACTCCTTTAAGAGGCCCTGCTGTGCAGTTGAGCACTTGAGTGGGGTCTGTGAGAAGCTGGCATGCTACTCGGTAGAAAAGCCTGCCTCAGTGCAGACCCAACAACTTCCCAGAGCTGGAGCGGGTAGGTGTGGCTCTCTGCCAGTGCCTGCAGGCATGCGGCTAGGCTCTCAGAAAAAAGCTAATAGCTGCTGCTGCCCAGAACCAGTGGGGTAGCTTTCTGGACCCACCTGAGGGAGGCAGAGCCAACTGCCAGCACCATGTGCTAAGCAGAGGTGCAAAAGGAGCCTGCAGATGCACAGAGGTGGCCTGGCCCTTTAAGGCTTGGCTCATGCTGCCGGCACTCAGAAAGTCAGGTCCAGACTAGGAAAAACAAAACCTCTGAACAGGTACAGTATGTTTGAAAATGTGCTTAGGTGCTGAAGAAAGAGAAGAAAATGGATATAGACAGTCATAGAAAAAAAAAAGCGCCGGGCAGTGGTGGCGCACGCCTTTAATCCCAGCACTCGGGAGGCAGAGCCAGGCGGATCTCTGTGAGTTCGAGGCCAGCCTGGTCTCCAAAGCGAGTTCCAGGAAAGGCGCAAAGCTACACAGAGAAACCCTGTCTCGAAAAACCAAAAAAAAAAAAAAAAAAAAAAAAGCTTGAAAATAATTAAGTGAAGTCTTTAAAGAGAGAGTAAAGTAATATAAAAAGAATAAGCCACGTAAAGATGGGAAATATTGTAATGCAGGATGTTTGGAATCCATATAGTGCTTTATTAACTTTAAAATTTTTAAATGTGAATGAACAACAACAAAAAGAAGCAACAGCTGCAGAGAGATGGTGGTAGTAGAAAAAAAAACACAAACTACTGAGTTAAACCAACCAATATATTTTAAGGATGTCTTAACTTTAGAATGGAAGTCAGGAAATGTGTTGTGTTGGGGAAGGGGTTTTTTTCCACAGAAAACAAAAAGCTATGGATTTCTTCAAAATTAATAAAGATCAGATTTGACTTGGGGGGGAGACTGCCTGAAAAATCTTGACTGCAGACATGAAGAATGAAACCAAGAAAAACTACAAGATAGGCATTGTATATACTGATGCCTCTACTATGGGAATAGTTCTGAGACTGGAGGAGACAAAATCTTGGTGGCTACAGAGTCCTCATGACTTATTATTACATGCCATCCTTTCACATGGCATAGATGGAGATTTATATTACAGTTTGGTTATACAGTCTAAATGGACTTATAAAGTTGACAGATGTATTTTACCTGCTCAAACACAGAACAGAGACTCCTCTGCACATTTCATACTTGTGTTAATGCAGACATGTATGTTGCCTTTAAAAGTTTGTGTATTTAAAAAAAAAAAAAGGACCAGATGCCAATGAAGACAAGTAGCCCAGGTGGTCCAGCCTCTCAGAATACCTCTGTTGCAGTTTCTTCAAAATCTGCATTCAGAACAACTTCAAAGCAGCTAGCTAAGATGGTCCAGCCTCACAGACTACTCCAGTCAGCACTTCAGCTAATCCCTGCACTTTCCCATCACATACAGACTGACAGAGCTAGCTTTCCTAGGACTTGACCATTATCCCAGGGCCCCCTAAAGATGTCATCATCCCCAGTCAGCAGGAAATAATTTTAAGAGCACAATGCTTACATTCCTGAGAGGAGAGTAGAGTGGGTAGTTTTTGGTCATTTGGTGGGTTATGGATGTTTGTCACTGTTTAAGGGGTTGGTTGCAAGTTATTATTGGTCATGCTCAGGGAGGAAACCAAGCAAAGGAGGTTGATTAAGGGATTTCTTTCTTTCTTTTTTGCTTACTTTCTTTTCTTTTCCTCTATCCTTCTTTCTCTCTTATATATAAAAAAAGGAGGGTATAGAAATGATAGGATAAAAGGGTAAATTATTGAATCTACTTTTAAACTAAAAAGCAACTACTAGTCTCAAATATTTTACATTGCTATGGATTTTTGTATAATGATACAAATTTAAGGTTATTTTTGTTATAACATACAGTAGGTATTGAACCTATGCAACTCATTCAAAATTGTAATGTAAAGTTCTAGTCCTTTAAAGCTGCTTTTTTTTTTTTTTTTGAGACAGGGTTTCTCTGTGTAGCTTCGTGCTTTTCCTGGAACTCACTCTGTAGCACAGGCTGGCCTGGAACTCACAGAGATCCGCCTGCCTCTGCCTCCTGAGTGCTGAAATTAAAGGTATGCACCACCACCACCCAGCTCTTTTTTTTTTTTGGTTTTTTCGAGACAGGGTTTCTCTGTGTAGCTTTGCGCCTTTCCTGGAACTCGCTGGTTTGGAGACCAGGCTGGCCTCGAACTCACAGAGATCCGCCTGGCTCTGCCTCCCGAGTGCTGGGATTAAAGGCGTGCGCCACCACCGCCCGGCTACCACCCAGCTCTTAAAAGCTACTCTTACAAACTGTTTAGGATAATTAGGATAAAAATCAAACTTCTAGTAAGGGTTTAGATGTAGACATAAATAAAATTTATTTAGCCTCATGTATTTTAGATAGATAGGTGGTCTTCAAACACTTCAGAGGTCTATAGAATATGGCATTTAAGATGTTTTAATAACATTAGACTTTTTATGACAGTGAGATATGTCTGCTCCTGGCATCACTAATCTACTTCAGAAAAGATGATGGACATTGAAGAACCTCTACGTGAAGTTTGCTTTCAATGTGGCAAAGCTAGCCACTCGGCAAGAAACTGCCCTTGCCTCAACTGCTGCTGGTATGCTGTCCAAATTGGACAAGCAGGACACACAGGAATGCAACTGCCAAACTTTGCCAAGACAACGTAGGCCAGTCCGTCAATGTTCCTGCTTCACAGAAAAGTCTGTCAGATATTCTGGACCTGTAAGCCACAGATGGATGCTCCAATGTTGCAGAGGAACCTTGGGTGACTCTCCAGGCAGTTAGCCATCTCTGTCATTTCTATAGTTTTAGACGTTGCTTGCTCTGCACTTTCTATTTACTTAGGTAATACTTTACCCTTCTCAGGTTTCTGATGTGGTTGAAGACTAGATAGTTATAGTTTTACAGTTTTCCTTGTTACCAAATTCAGAAAAGAAACTTACAAAAGAGATGTAAAGTTTATAAGGTTGAGAGACTTAAAAACCTAAGTTGTTTATCTAAGAAAATGTTTTAAAATCTAAAAAGATATTTTTAGGTTGGTAATACAAGTTATGATAGAAAGTGATTTAGGTATAAAATTTGGACTCACCAAGATAGTATAGATAATAGAGTACTTTCTCCAAAATTGCCAAATACAAATGGACTAGACATTGTGAATGTAATTCTTACATGATAATCATTCTTATTATACATAATTTTACTGTATTAGAGTTAAAACCTTTCCTTTTTATTTAGACAAAAAGAGGGAAATGTTGTGGGATAATCTTTTTGTACATTGTGAAGATATGTCTGTTTTACCTCATCTGCCTAAGGCGCTTTCTCGTTGGTTTAATAAAGAGCTGAATGGCCAATAGCTAGGCAGGAGAGGATAGGTGGGACTTCCAGGGAGAGAGAGAAACTCAGGGGAAGAATCTGAGAGGTGGGGATTTGCCAGTGAGAAACAGAGGAAGTTGGATGTACAGTATAGAGGAGAAGTAACAAGCCAAGTGGCAGATATAGATTAATATAAACAGGTTAATTTAAGTTATAAGAGCTAGTTTGGAACAAACCTAAGCTAAGTCCAAGTTTTCATAATTAATAAAAAAAAATCTATGTGCCATTATTTGTGAGCTAGAGTTTCAAAGAAAGACCCGCTACAAAAGAAAGCACTTAACTGGGCTTTGCTTACAATTTCAGAAGTTTAGTCCATTATCATCATGGCAGAGAGCATGGTGGCATGCAGGCAGATGCTGGAGCAGTAGCCAAGAGCTACATTCTGATTCTCAGGCAGAGATAGATTCTGGGCTTGGCACGGGCTTTTGAAACCTCAAAAATCCCACCCCCACTGACATGCTTTCTCCAATAAGGCCACACCTCCTAATCCTTCTAATTTTTCAAATAGTGCCATTCCCTGATGGCTAAATATTTAAATATATGAACCTATGGGGGACATTTTTATTCAAACCACTACCCAGACAAAGCAGAATGAAGCTGACCCAAATCAGCAGAATGACACAGCATGCATCAGACTGGCACAGAGGTTAATGCTTCCCATTATGAGAAGTTTTGTGGATGCCTGTTGGTAGTTTCAGTTGATTCTACTGATTTATTTTCAGCTGAAGAAGTGCCAACCCACTCTGGTCCATCCATGGGGCACCTGCTTACAATGACAGGCTGGTTTGACAGCATAAAAATCTGACCCCCTGTGGTGGTATTTTACTTGTACTGAAATGTGATTTTAATTGTATGTTAATAAATAAAGTTGCCTGGGGGTCAGAGCTATTAGAGTCATAGCAAGTGCGTGTCGGCAGTGGCGCATGCCTTTAAGGACCTGGAGGGCGGTACATACAGGCAGTGATGAGGCAGTCATGTGTTTGGGTTTACAACCAATGAGAAGGCAGAACAGCTAGACTATATAAAGACATATACACAGGAAGTAGGCCCCTTTCGGAGAGCTCTCTTGGCTGAAGAGGATCGCTGAAGCAGGAAGGGTGAGGCTCTTAGCTCTGACCTCTTGGCTTTCTTCTCTGAATCGGCTTTGTGTTTCTTATTTAATAAGACGGTTGAGTACATCTACAACCCCCTTTTTCAGATGGGAGACAATTGTGTAGGGGCCCGTGGTGTGAACCACAGTCTCTGAGCCTTGATGCATCTCCCTTAGCCCTTCATAGAGATTGAATCCAAGAGAAAGTCCAGATATGCTGTGCTCCACAGAGGCTGGTTTCCTTGAACAGTTGGTAAGGGTTTGTGTGTTAGTCAGCCTTATGTCACCATAACAATGACCCAAGATAATGAGCTTAAAAAGAAGAAAGGTTCATCGTGGCTCACAGTTTTTTAGGTTCTAATGCTCTGGTTGCCCCTGTTGCTCTGGGGCTTGTGGTGACCTAGCACACCAATGGTGATAGGGGATCAAACCATTCACTTCACAGCAGGGAAACAAAAGAGAAATTTTGTTCACACAACATGAGTGCCTCCAGGGACCCAAAGACTAGACCCACCTCTGAAAGTTTCCATCACCTCCCAATAGCACCAAGTGCTGTGTCTGGTGGTTCTACTCTATTCTTTAGGGGATAATGATGAGAAAAAATTGTGTTCCTGCTTGGTCAATGCAGTTTTTTGCTAATATACTCCATCTGGGATTGAATGTGAGGATGTGGCAGCTGCTGATAACAAAAGGAGATGGATAGAGACCTCACTGAGAGGGACAAAGAACTCCTGCCCTAGGCTTCAACACTTTCCTTGAAGAAGTCAAGTATGAGGTGATTTATCTTATGTGTGATGCCAGGCAGTCTGTTTAGAGGTGGGAATCTGCTATTTCAAAGGAAATCTAATCTCTCTTGTGCTGGTTAATTTTTTTTTTTTTTTTTTTTTGTCACCTTGACACAAACTCAGGTCATCTGGGAAGGCAGAACTTCAGTTGAGAAAATGCCACTATCAGATTGGCCTATAGGCAAGACTTTAGAGGAATTTTCTTTTCTTTTCTTTCTTCTTCTTCTTTTTTTTTTTTTTTTTTTGTTTTTTTGAGACAGGGTTTCTCTGTATAGCTTTGCACCTTTCCTGGAACTCACTCTGTAGCCCAGGCTGGCCTGGAACTCACAGAGATCCGCCAGGCTCTGCCTCCGGGAGTGCTGGGATTAAAGGCGTGCACCACCAACGCCCAGCTGGAATTTTCTTGATTAAAGATTGATGCAGGAGGGTCCAGCCCACTGTGGTTGGTCCCAACTCTGGGAAGGGTGTATAAGAAAGGTAGCTGAGCAAGCCAGTAACCAGCATTATTCCATGGTCTCTGCTTCAGTTCCTGTCCCTTCATGATGGACTGTAAGCTGTAAGGTGAAATATACCCTTCTCTTCCCAGTTGCTTTGGCCATGGTGTTTATCACAGCAATAGAAAGAAAAGTAGGACATCTCTGTACCTCCATGTCTTCAAAGCAATAGTGTTGACTTTGTACAGTTACAGCAAGAGCCAGATGAGTTAGGGCTGTGAAACCTTTAGAATGTTACCCCATGCATACACAACTCAGTTGATGATCATGATTTGAACTGGATGCATTAGTGAAAAATTATTGACAAACTTCTTACAAAAAAAAAAAAAAAAGAACAAAGCAAGTGTGAAACCCTTCACTTCCTCCTTCTTGAAGTCAGAAAAAGTTATGCAAATGGCTGAGCCAGACAGGGAGTGAGAAGTGAGAAATGCTGGCCTGGTACTTTCTTTATCACTAGAAAGTTGCCTTAGGGAGGGCTAGAGAGTGCATAGTAGTGGATCAGCATGACCAGGTTGCTTTTTTTATTTTGTTTTGTTTTTTGAGATAGAGTTTCTCTATGTAGCTTTGGAGCCTGTCCTGGAACTCACTCTATAGACTAAGCTAGCCTCAAACTCACAGAGATCCACCTGTCTCTGCCTGTCAATTGCTGGGATTAAAGGTTTGTGACACCACTACCTGACCTACCAGGTTGCTCTTTTAAGAATCATGAATATCTTTATTATTATTATTTTTTACATCCTGACCACAGTTTCTTCTCCCTTCTCTCCTCTCAGTCCCTCCCCTCCATCTCCACCTCTGCCCCCCCATCCATACCTCCTCTGTTTCTTTCCATAAAAGGGCAAACCTCCCTTGGATATCTACCAAACATGGTAGACTATAGAGTGCTCTGCCAGTATAGGTACCTCCCCTGAGGATGACAAGGTGCCACCACCTTCATCATGCCCTTGCCTTGCACTCAAGCATTCTTCAGAGGTTTAGGAGATAAGGAGATTAATGTCATCATCACTCTTGCTGACCCATCTGTGTGAATCCAGGACATGCAATGTGGGCCTGAACAGCTTCTTTTTTTACACTTTATCCTTAAGCAGAAAATATAATTGTCATACCATGGTGGCATATACTCATATTCCCAATACTCAGGAGGCTGAGGCTAGAAGATCTCACTGCACACGTACCCCAAACCAATTCAAGTCTGATCAGGCCTTCTAATTTTCATATATGGATACATGAGAAATATACTTAATAGAAACTGTCTAAACTTGATTGTTATAGCCAGCTGTGGTAATGAATGCCTTTGACCCCAGCACTTGGAGGCAGAGGCAGATGGATCTCTGAGTTCAAGGCTAACTTGGTCTACAGAGCAAGTTCCAGGACAGGAGAGCTACATGGAGAAACCCTGTCTTGAAAAACCAAGATATAAATATATTTACTGGGAGCAGAGACATCTATATTATTGTTCAGAGATAGGAGTCATGTGTACTTTGGTACTAGTGGAAGCTTGAGGTTTCTAGGTGCAAGAGAGGTGTGTGTATAACCAAAACCAAACAGGGTCTCGTTGAGTTATCTCCTATGATTGCTCGCCTTGGTAGTGCCCATCTGTAATCCCAGCGTTTAGTGAGGCAGAGGCAGGAGGACTGCCCAAAATTCAAAGCCAGTCTGAGTTACATAAGAGTTCCCGGTTGACCAGGGATACATTACAAGACCTGGTGTCAAAAAGACACTCCCCAACAGACGGACAGACAGACAGACAGACAGACAGACACACACACACACACACACACACACACACACACACAGACACACACACACACACACACACACACACACACACACACACACACAAACAAAGCAACTGTCAGTTTCAAAGGAAACTCCATTTCCCCAAATCCCCAAAAGCAGAAGGGACAAATGACTATCTGTGGTGCCTATTCGCACACCAAAGAGTGTGCTGGCCTCCAGCCTCCCTCAGTACCACAAGTACCGGTTACATAGTTCAAAGTCCGTCAGCTTCTATCCTCGACTTCCCCAGCTCACAGCTTCCCTTCTCCCAAGCTGCTCATTCACCTTATAACCCTGCTATTTCAGCTACGCTCTCCGTGTCCTTCTTTCCTTCTCTCCCTCTCTTCCCACTCTTGCTCTCCCTCTCTCTATGTCTCTTTCTCTCTCTCTGCTCTGATCCTTCCTGCTTCTCTCAAGGCCAGGTCTAGTCTGCTGGCCATGTTCAGTCTCCTACTTTCTCTCTCTGCTCAGGACTCTTCCAGATGCCTCTCATATCTACAATAAAAATTTCCCCTTAACCATACCATGGAGTAGTCGGTCATGTTGTTAGTTTATATAGCAACTTTTGTTATTGTCTTTAAAAAATACCTCTTTTGCTGCGTGGTGGTAGCACACGCCTTTAATCCCAGCACTCAGGAGGCAGAGGCAGGTGGATCTCTGTGAGTTCGAGGCCAGCCTGGTCTACAGAGTGAGTTCCAGGACAGCCAGGACTGTTTCACAGAGAAACCCTGTCTCAAAACACAAAAAGCAAAAAACAAACAAACAAACAAAAAACCCAAAAAACAACACAAAACCCCACCACCACCACTTTTTAAGGTTTTAAAAACTATTAGCCAATTTTTTTATTATTATAATGTAATACCCAGGACAGACCAACTTTATAAAGAAATTTACCTTAGTTTATGCTACTGGAGTTGTAGACTGGTCAGTTTTTGTCAGCTTGCCATAAACTAGAGTCATCTGGTAAGAGGGAACCTCAGCTGAGGAACTGCCTCCATCAGATTGGCCTGTGGGCATGTCTCTGGGGCATTTTCTTAATTGCTAATTGGTGTGGAGGACCCAGCCCACTGTGGTCAGTACTACTCCGAGGCAGGTGGGGCCTGTGTTGTATAAGAAAAGAAGCTGAAGCCGGGCGGTGGTTGCACACACCTTTAATCCCAGCACTTGGGAGGCAGAGGCAGGCGGATCTCTGTGAGTTCGAGGCCAGCCTGGTCTGCGGAGAAAAAACAAAACAAAAAAAAGAAAAGAAAAGAAGCTGAGCAAGCCAGAGGAAGCAGGCTAATGAGCAGCCCCAGATCTCTTGCTTCCGTTCCTGTCTTGAGGGGCTGGAGGGATGGCTCAGTGGTTAAGAGCACTGGCTGCTCTTCCAGAGGACCGGGGTTCAATTCTCATCACCCAGCATGGCAGCTCACAACTGTCTGTAACTCCAGTTCTAGGGAATCCAGTGCCGTCCCACAGACAAAACACCAGTACACACAAAATAAAATTAAATACATTTAAAAAAAAACCCAAAAAACAAAACCAATGCAATCGGTTCCTGTCTTGCACTTCTGCCCTGACCCCCTCAGTGACGAGCTACTATCTGGAAGAAGGAGATGAAACAAACCCTCCCTCCCCAAGTTGCTCTTGGCCGTGGTGGGATCACAGCGACAGACAGCAAAGCAGGCTCAAGGTGGAGCGGTGATTCTCGCTGGCAGAATCCAAAGACGGCTTGAATGCTATAAGCCAAGAGGCAGGGAGCGGATGGGCCTCGTCTTTGCCACTGAAGTCACAGTGAGGTCACTGAGATAGCCAGTTCCACAGGGCTGTGGGTGCTGACTGGGCCAAAGGGAGCTGGGATGATGCAGATGGAAGCCTTCACAGTGTTGGGAATAACACATACAGCAGAGTCCAAAGGGGTCGTCCAGTATACTGGAGTTTTCAGAATTATGTTGTGTGTTGAATGTGTTTAAAGCCTAAGTTACACAGACATATGTGCATACACACACACACACCTTTCTGATTTGAAATTTGCATGTCGCTGAAGCTCAGTGGTCACTACATTTTGACTTAGAGCAGGATGAGGAACTGAGTTTAGCAATAGACGGCTTGGCCGACTGTGTACAAGGCCTTGGGTTTAATCAATGGCACCAAAACAAAACAAAAAACAAGCCAGCAAACTCCAAGCAAACCCAGCAATAAGGCCCCTGCTGAACCGCACCAAAGCAAACAGAAAACAAGGCCGGCAGTGATGATGCATGCCTGGAGTCGCAGCACTCAGGAGGTAGAGGCAGGAGGATCACTGCAAATTGGAGGCCAGACTGATGTGTGTAGCAAGTTTCAGGCCAGTCTGGGGTACACACCTGCCTCAAAAACAAACAAACAAACAAACAAATAAACAGACCTCTTAGACCGACAAAATTCATGCTCAGTGTGAAGCACTGTGTTCCTGCCATTGACTGGAATAGTGGCTGAGGTGATACAAAGAAGAGCTGGTAAGGAGACAATAAATGAAGAGGACCTCAGAACGGGGTGGAATATTTGCCAGCCACACATCTGATAGAGGAAAAACTCCCTGAGTATACAAAGAACTAAAACCAAAAGCAAACAGTCAAGGAAACAAATGATTCAATCAAAATATAGGCTAGGGATCTAGTTCTCAATGGAAGAGATAAAAATGGCTGAGAAATATCTTAAACAGTATTCCTCATTGTGGTGGTTGAATGAAAATGGCCCCCATAGGCTCAAATGTTTGAATGCTCCATCCTCAGCTAGTGGGAACCTTTGGGAAGGATTAGGAGGTGTGGCCATGTTGAAGGACATGTGGCCTTGTTGGTGGAGGTGTGTCACTGGGGGTTGGCTTTGGGGTTTCAAAAGCCCACACCAGGCCCAGGGTCTCTCTGCCTGCCTGCTGCCTGTGGATCAGGAGGTAAGTTCTCAGCCCCACATTCTCTGCCGCGATGATCATTGGCTCATCCTCCGAAACAGTAAGCAAGGCCCCAGTTAAATGCTTTCTTTTGTAAGAGTTGCCATGGTCATGGTGTCTGCCCACAGGAACAGAACAGTGACTAAGACAATCTTCCTTAGTAGTCAGGGTGATGAAGAGGAAAATAACTTTGGGATTTCCTCTTATCTCAGGCAGAATGGCTAAGAGCAGCACAACAGCAGACCACAAACCCTGGTGAGGCTGTGGGGAAAGGGAAACCCTCATTCAGTGTTGGTGGGAATGGAGATTGGTGCAGCAGAGCACTCTGGAAAGCAGTGTGCAGAACCCTCAAAGCACTAAAAGGAAATGTACTGATGAAGGAATTTACTGACTAAAAGTAAATGTATGACTCAGCTGTGGCACAGCTTGGCATATGCCCAAAGGGTTTGACACCCTAATCCATAGATACTTGCTCAGCACATAGCCACCCTATTCACAGTTAGGAAACGGAAACAATCTGTGTTTTTCAACAGATGAATGGGTAATAAAAATGAGGCACATGTACAAAATGGAATTCTATTCAGCTACAAAGAAAAATGAAATCATGAAATCTGCAGGTAAATGAACAGACCTAGAAAAGATTATATTGAGTTAGCCCAGACTCAGAAAGACAAACCCTACATGGTCCCATCTGTGGTTCCTAGCTCCAAATCATCAGGTATGAGTATACGTGAAGTAACCTCAGAAACCAGGGAGTTACAGAGAGTCCATGGAATGGGGGTGGGGCTTGAGAGGGGACTAGCAGGATCCAAGAGATATTAAGTGGTAAGTGGAAAAATGGAAGGGTGCTTCAACTGGTAATGGGAGGTCAATACAGGAGGAGGAGGAGGGAAGAGGGATGAATGACACCAATATCTATCTATCTATCTATCTCTATCTATCTATCTATCTATCTATCTATCTATCTATCTATCTATCTATCTATCTTTGTGTGTATATATATATATATATGGAGAGAGAGAGAGAGAGAGAGAGAGAGAGAGAGAGAGAGAGAGAGAGGGGAGAGAGAGAGAGAGAAGTTATTTCACTTGGGTTAACAATGCTCCTCACAAAAATCATAGACAAACAAGAACCCCTAGTATCAGGCACAAGAAATATCCTTTGAATGGTGGTCAGGGTAGTCCAAGTGACTCCCAAGACAATATAGTTGCCCTTGGTTGCCTCTCAGAGGTTGAAGGCAAGCCCCTACTGCTGGAGACACAACACACTTATGACACAGGACTCAGATTACCTGAGCTGGATCTAACCCGAAAGCCTCCTTTCTCTGGTCTAACTTTTATAGTACCAGAAAGGGCTGTGCAAGCCACCAAGGGAGGGAAGCAACGGAGAGTCCTGTTCAGCTGTGACATCTATGAACCACAACAATGACCAGCAAGGCAAGATCGCTGTAAAGGTGTAAGAGTGGCACTCACGTGGTGGTGGTGACCCACTGCTGTCTCATTGGACTTAAGGACCACTCGGCAAGCAGGAACTCTTCTCTGGTACTAGAAACCTAACCAGCTTCCCGGAGTTAATAGGGTCATTGATCTTAGAAGAGACTCTACTATTGCCACATTGCTAGACCAGCATACATCCTAACTACATGGTAAATCTTATTCTTACACCCACAGGTAAATCTAAGTAGCACCTCTCATCAAAGAAGCTTCTCTTTACAGCAAATAGAGACCATCACAGAAAACCACAACTGGACACAGTGTAGAGGTTAGGGGCTCACAGGGAGCTGTCTTAGTTTTTCTATTGCTGTGATGAAACACCATGACCAAAAAGCAAGTTGAGGACGAAAGGGTTTATTGGGCTTACACTTCAGCATCGCTGTTCATCACTGAAGGGAGTCAGGACAAGAACTCAAGCAGGGCAGGATCCCGGAGGCAGGAGCAGGTCATGGAGGGGGCTGCTTACTGACTTCCTTTCCATGGCTTGCTCAGCCCACCTTCTTATAGAACCCAGGACCAGCAGCCCAGATATGGCACCACCATGGGCTGGGCCCTCCCTCATTGATCTCTAATTGAGAAAATGCTTTACAGCTGGATCTCATGGCGGCATTTCCTCAACTGAGGCTTCTTCCTCTCTGATGACTCTAGCTTTTGTCAAGTTGACACACAAACCAGTCAGTACAGGAGCCCAGCTCCAATGGATATATCTACATCGCAGCTCCTGTATCTATGGATCAGGGAACATGAGGAAGAGGAGGTAGAAAGATTGGAAGAGTCACACAGGCTAACACAGAAGGGCGTGACTCATATGGTCCTCCCTAAACAAAGAGCTACAGGCGACAAATAACTACAGAGAAACGGATAATATTGGCTTCTGCCAGGGATGAGCCCCCTAACTGGTCATCTAATACAAAGGGGTTAGCCTTGAAACCATATACACAAAAACAGACTCAGCAGGTCACATTTATACATTTCTGAATACATATACAAACATATGTATGTCATGATAATCAGCAAAGAAAAACGGCTATTAATGTGAGAGTGAAGGGGGATATGGAAGTACTTGAATGGAGGAACTTGGGAGAGACTGAAGAGAGAAAAGGGAAGGGGAAAATGGTACAATTATATTTAATTTAAAATGCATAAAAATTAAAAAAAAAACCAACAAAACAAAGAGCAGCCCGCTTCTTGCAGGCCACCGCTTGTGGGAGAGCTGGTCCTGTCCCTCTCAGGGTGGGGGTGGTGGGGGAAAGCAGGGCTGACCAACTCAGCTACCACCAGGCCCAGACGCAGGGATTTGAGTTGGCCCACCACAACATCTACCCCATCTATGAGCTGCTGAAGCTCGTGAAGATACGGGTCCTGCAGATCTGTAGCCGCAGGATCTCCATGACTCAGAGCAACAGCAGGACATTCGAGAGGAGTCCCGGTAGGTATTCATATGGCGGCCAGCAGAAGGCTTGGCATCTCTGCTCCTCCCCGGCATCTCATTCAGTCCCTGTCTCCATCCAGCCTGATCTTTGGACTGGTCCATCCATCCAAGACCACGAAGCTGAGGGACTGGGCTTAGGGCTGGTAGGATGAGTCTGGGAGTCTGGGAGCTCCACGGAGAGAAGTCTGCTGTTCCAGATTGTGTGTGGAAATAAGGTTCTGGGTTTTATAACATTTCTGGCACTTCAGAGGGTCAGTGAAGGCCTTGCCATCTGAGCAAAGATAGAAAGCATGGATAGGTTATGTGAGTCAGGAGCCGGCAAGGGAGTTCAGGGTGTGAGCGACGCAGGAGAAAGAATCCAAGAATTTAAGAGCTGGAGGATAAACTCAGATAACACAGAGCCCCGGGTTTCCAGAAAAAAGCCCAGAGGGCTGGACCTGTGCAAGTCATTCACCCGACTTACTTCCGTGACCTAAGAGACCCAGACCTGGGAGCTGGGGGCATCGGGGGACGGGGTACAGGGAGTAAGGTAGGGTGCCTACCTGGAGGTTCTCAGAGGCTAAACCAAGAAACGCAGGGTCTTATCTTCCCAGGGTTGCCCGGGGAAACTTCTGTTAGTAAAGAATCCTGTTATTGCGGTCTGACGCACAATCACCTGTCGTTTCCATGGTTCCCACCAACAATGCAGCACAAACTGATTTCCAGAGGGCCGGTCTGCAGGGTGGGGCATCCTCTCTCTTCTCTGGCTCATAACTCTGCTGTTTGTCCGCTCATTGCAGGGTGATGTGGGGAGGGGAAGGTGTGGCTCTCCGGCCTGGGTTTCCTTGGGAGGTGAGGCAGAGGCTTGCTCTCCGTGATTGGGACTGGTTGTGAAACTCTAAACTGAAGCCTCACTCCCTCCACCTAGTTAGGGAGGGAGGAGTTCAGAAATGCAGACACAGAGAACTCCCAGCAATGAAGTTAGAGCAGTTTATGAGCTCTGGTCACTTAGAGGTGTTCTCCAAGCCAGTGGCAGGGGTGGGGTGGTGGGATGGTGAGGTGGCGGGGTGGGAGGTGATGGGCCGTCTGTAAATGCGTAGCTCCGGGACAGGTTGTTCAGAGCCAAAGAGAGGGGAAACAAAAACAGTAGATGGCTGGCTTGGTTTTGTTGTTGCTTTTCCCTTAGAGGCAAGGTTTCCCTACAATTCCAGGCTTGCCTAGAACTCACCATGTGCTCCACGCTTGTTATCTTTCTGCCTCAGCCCCTTGAGAGCTTGGATCACAGATACGTACAATCTCACCTAGGGTATCTTTGATGCACAGTTTTGGAGACTGCAAACCCTTTTTATGACCACGTTTTCATTTGCTTTGTGCAGAACATGGTGAAGATGCCAAGCCAAGGAATATCAATCCATTCAAGGACTAAACTAAATCTTTTTTTTTTTTTTGGATAGGGTCTCACTATGTAGCCTTGACTGGCTTGGAGCTTGCTATTTAGACCAAGCTGGCCTTGAACTTATGGAAATCTGTCTGCTTCTGCCTCCTGAGTTCTGAGATTAAAGGCCTATGCCACCACACCTAGCACAGTACAACGATTTGCCCTCAAGTTACTTAACAAAATCAAGGTGGCTGAGTGTGGCGGCAACGCTCATCTGTAATTCCAGCACTCAGGAGGTGGAGGCACAAGGACCTAGGAAGAGCTCTTTTGTAGGGAGTTACAATGTGAGCTTCAGCCAGCCTAGGCTACTTAATGAGCTCTCTCTCAAAAAGAAAGAAAGAAAAAAGCAAACAAGGCTAGGTGCTGGTGTTGAAGAGTCCCAGGCCTGTCAAGGCTGCGTACATAGTCACATAGTCAGGCCCTGTCTCAAAAACAAACAAAAACTAGCCAAACATGAGCGCAGAATCCGAACATTCCAGTTTCTGACTCACTGCTCATTCTGCTAAATCAGTGTTTCTCTGTAGCCCAGGCTGGCCTCCAACTTTCAGTCCTTTGGCCTTAGAGTCCTAAATAGCACAGATTACAGGCCTGAGCTTCCAGGTTTGGCTTATATCAGTGTTCCTCAAATGTGGGCATCCTTGGTCCTTGTCATTTTAATAGGTGTCCTACACACACAAGTTACCAACATTGAAAAAGTTATAGCCAGATGGTGGTACACACCTATAACCTCAGCACTTGAGGAGGATCCCTGTGAGTTCCGAGACAGACTGATCTACACAGCAGGCTCCAGGCTAACCAGGGCTACATAGATTCTGTCTCTAAAACAAAACAAAAGAAGAAAACAAACCCCAAAACAAAAGCAACAACAATAACAACAAAAAATGCCTAATAAATGAATGAAAAGTGCTTAACAGCATCAGTTACTAGCAAAAGAAAAACCAAAACATGAGGTGTCACTTCATACCTATTAAGATAATAATTAAATAATGATGACGCCTGTCTGTGAGAATGGAGAGAAATTACAATGCTCATGTATAAGCCTTGCATAGTGGCAGGATTTTAACAAATGAGGTTTATCCTAGGTACGATTATTGCTATTGAGAACTTTCCCCATGCATCAATGATGGGAATGTAAAATGATTTAGCTGCTACAGAGAACTACTTAGTGTCCCCTCAAAGGGTTAAACGTAAACTGACCATATAATCCCGAAGTTCCACCTGTTGGCATATATCAGAGAGCTGAAGACACATTTATACAAAAATATATACAATTGGCATATGCTTGTAATCCCAGCATTCAGGAGCAGAGGCAGGAAGAACACAAATCTAAGGTCATTCTTGGCTTAGTAGTGAGCTGGGGCCTAGCTTGTACTATCTAAGACCCTGTCTGAACAGTTTGTCTGATTCCATTTATATAAAGTGTCTAGCATAGGCTAACCATAGATACAGGAGATAGATTAGTCGTTTCCAGGGGGTGTGGAATGGGGAGGAACAGAGCTGCAGACAAGTTTTGGGGTGATAGGAGCGTTTTGGAATGAGATAGTAGTGGTGATGGTGACTTGGGGGGTAATCTTTTTGTGAAGCTGTGCATCTGCTAAGGCACCTTCTCATTGGTTTAATAAAGACCTGAATGACCAATAGCTAGGCAGGAGAGGATAGGTGGGACTTCCGGGCAGAGATAGGAACTCTGGGAAGAAGAGAGGTGGGATTCTCCAGCGAGACTTGGAGTAAATGGGACGTATGGCATTGAGGAGAGAGGTCATGAGCCACATAGCAGAACGTAGATTAATGTAAATGGGTTAATTTAAGTTCTAAGTTTAAGAGCCGGTTGGGAACGAGCCTAAACTAAGGCCAAGCTTTCATAATCAATAAGAAGTCTCTGTGTCATTATCTGGGAGCTGGAGGTCCAAAGATAGACTTGCTACAACATTCAATACAGAGACTATGCCAAATGCCACAAGATCAGCCTTGAGTTGATTCTGTGTGAATCACAGCTCAGTAAAACTGTCAAAGCCGAACAAACAAAACATTGTGAGCACTTTACCCTCAGGAAGAGCGGCTTCACGGGCAGAGGGCGGAAGCGGCTCCCTGTTCATGTTCCTGTGTCTTCGTGAACACGCTAACAAGAATGTCTCCTTTAGTGCCTGTTGTTTGAATCACGGACAGTTTCCTTTTTATTTCCTTCAACACTTCATTGGCCTCAGGAGTCACGTCTGGGACTATTAGTGGTTTTCAGTGAATTAAATAGAGTTAAACTGGCTTTCCTGTGACAGTGATGAGAATAACAGCTAGTATTTATTGAATTTTGAAGTATTTTATTCGGGGCTGGGAACTGGCTCAGTGGTTTAGAGCACTTGTTGTTCTTGCAAGAGCTGGGTTCGATTCCCAGCACCCACATGGCAGCTCACAACCATCTGTGACTACAGTTCTGGTGATCCAACCCCTTCTGTGGGGCAAGGCATGTATACATATGTACATACATGTGGGCAAACATTCATATCTATAAAATAAATGAATCTAAATTTTAAAAAGTATTTGCCAGGTGGTGGGGCGTACATCTTTAATCCCAGAACTCGGGAGGCAGAGGCAAGTGAATCTCTCTGAGTTGGAGGCCAGCCTGGTCTACAGAGTGAGTTTCAAGGCATCCAGGGCTACACATTGAAACCCTGTCTCAAAAAAACCAAAAAGAAAACAAAAGCAAAAACAAACCCACATTTTTTTTTAAATTGTATCTATGAGTGTAAACCTACACATGCCTGCTGCCTGCAGGGACCACTAGAGGGTGTCAGATCCTCTGGAGCTAGATGGTTGTGAGTCTCTGTGTGGGCGCAAATGGACTCAGGTTTTCTGCAAGCACTCTTGTTTTTTGTTTTTTTTTTTTGGTTTTTCCAGACAGGGTTTCTCTGTATAGCTTTGGTGCCTGTCCTGGATCTCACTCTGTAGACCAGGCTGGCCTCGAACTCATAAAAATCCACCTGGCTCTGCCTCCTAAGTGCTGGGATTAAAGGTGTGCGCCACCACCGCCCGGCGCAACAAGCACTCTTAACTGCCAGGCCATTTCTGCAGCCTTTATTGAGTAACTGTATATACTACACAATCCTAAGTGTGTTCTCTCTTCCCTGCCTCCACACAGTGCTGAAGATGAACTCCAGGCCTCACCTCACACAAGCAAGCTAAGTACTCTACCACTGAGGTACAGTCCTAGCCCTATGTGTATTCTCTCACCAATCTTTACAAATGCAAGCAACAGACATTGTTACTATATTAACATCCCCAGTTTTGAAAGGGAAGCATCCAGAAGTACAGAGAGGTACAGCTGCCTTTATCATGATTTGTTTTCTTGTCTTAATATCCCCAAGGCCAGAGTTCCACCTGTGTGAACGGCAGGGTACCATTTCACACACAAAATAAACTTAGAAGAAAATACTGTTGTCTTATGGGAGGGGGGTTTAGAGACGGGTGAAACCTGTGTCTGAGGAGTGCTTTGCCTTCACACACACCCTTCCTTCCCATAGCTGCTTCGAAATCTGCACAGCAGGGACTTTAGCCAGCTACAGAGAACTATCCGATGGAGCCATAGTACTTGTCCCTGGGTTGTGACATCCCCAGAGTCATTGGGAGAAACTGTTTTCATGTTGCTATCCCTGGCTGGCCTGGGACTCCCAATATAGACCAGGCTGGCCTTGAACCACAGAGATCCTGCCTGCCTGTTTGCATGCTTATTATTTATTTATTTGTTTGTTTGTTTGTTTTTAAGACAAGGTCTCACTATATAGCTCTGGCTGTCCAGGAACAACCCACTCCGTAGACTAGGCTGGCCTAGAACTCACAGGGATCCGCCTGCCTCCGCCTCTTGCGTGCTGAAATTAAAGGCGTGCGACACCATGCCCGGCCCTTCCTAAGCATTTCTGCTGCAGCTGTTTGTCTGCCTTCTCCGTCACCCGTTGACGTTTCCCTGCAGGAGTGACTTCTATGATTTCAGGGTGTAATGGATCACAAACTGCGAATGGAGGAGGCACTTAGAAAGAAAGAAAGAAAGAAAGAAAGAAAGAAAGAAAGAAAGAAAGAAAGAAAGAAAGAAAGGAAGGAAGGAAGGAAGGAAGGAAGGAAGGAAGGAAGGAAGGAAGAGAAGAAAGAAAGAAAGAAAGAAAGAAAGAAAGAAAGAAAGAAAGAAAGAAAGAAAGAAAGAAAGAAAGAAAGGAAGGATTTACTGTTAGTTATCTGCGTCTCTCTGGGGGGGATGCCTGTGGAGGCCAGAGGAAGCCCTGGATCCCTTGGAGCTGGAAGCACAGGTCGCTTGAGGAGGGTGCAGGGACTGCCAAGAGTGCCAAGGGTCCCAACAGAGCTAGGAACTGCGATGTCCCTCTCTAAGGACAGCAGACGCTCTTAGCAGCCCTTTCCAGCCACAGAAAGCACCCTTGAAAGCATGCATGAAACCATGCATGTAACAGAAAGACGAACCAGGGGATCGAGGCAGTCCTAGATGTCCATGTGCAGCATGCATGCTGGACAAGTGCTCTACCCTTGGGTTACATCCTCAGCCCTTGTTTTCCACTTTTTGTTTTGAGAGAGGGCCTCATTAAATTACCCAGGCTGTCCTTGAACTCAGTTTGTAGGACAGACGGGCCTTGAACTTGCAAACTTCCTGCCTCAGCTTCTCTGGTAGCTGGGACTATTGACTCGTCGCAATAATTGTAATCTGGGAGTGTGTCTCAGTGGTAGAGCATGTATTTAGCACATGTGAGACCCTGGTTTCAATTCCCAAAGAGACAGAGAGGGCAACTATTAAGGGCATAATGGTAGTTCTGTGACAATTAATCAATGTCTCATTCCACACTTGTGGCAATCGGAGGGGCAGAACCGACACATTCAATCTCTCTGAGAGACGTTAGACTCTGGGAGATGGCGTGGAGAACATGGTGAAGAGTTGAGGGGACACTCAGGATTTAGAAGTATTTTCCCAGAGTGATGCATTTCCGCCCACCGGGCAGGCCCATGCCGTTACTGGAGTCTACCAGCAGGGGGCATTGTGGACCTAGAGATTCTGGCCTTGGACCTCCAGGGTGGTGCCGTCTTGGGCTCCAGGCTCTTCACAAACTTAACTACCATGCCTCTCAGCTCTTTCATCAGATTAATTTTGTTTCTTTCTGTATACATGCCTGAATTTACCATCCTCCTGC
Organism: Peromyscus californicus insignis; assembly: GCF_007827085.1. Lineage (NCBI taxonomy): Eukaryota > Metazoa > Chordata > Mammalia > Rodentia > Cricetidae > Peromyscus > Peromyscus californicus. The sequence goes on from NW_026294584.1 coordinate 139,342,541, forward strand.
CCCAGTCTCCAGGGATTACAGGCAAGAGTCACCGCGTCGGGTCTGGTGGGTTTTTGTTGTTGTTGTTTGTTTTTCTTGTTCTTATTTTCTAAGACAGGGTTTCTCTGTGCAGCCCTGAGGGTCCTGGAACTTGTTCAGTAGCCCAGGCTGGCCTCGAACTCAGAGATCCACCTGCCTCTGCCCCTCAAGGGCTGGGATTAAAAGCGTGCACCACCACTGCCTGGCTGCACCACTACCCGGCCAGGCCTGGTTTTATAGTTTTGATCAAACTCTCAAAAGGATTTGGGACATCTCCCTCCCTCCAAAGTCAAGAACTGGGCCTCAGAAGGCTCTGATTGTCTACTAAGGTTCAAACTTAGTATGTGTAACTTAACTGTAGTCCTCAAAACGGGGCAAACAGGAAGATCCCGAAGTTTAGAAGGATAAACACACTTTGTCTTTAGGAGTCACAAGGCCCGGAAGTGGTGCAGCTGGGATTTCATAGTTCAGGACTGTCTGTTGTGTTCTGCCTCCTGTTGTAGTGGAGGAGTGGTGGTCCTGAGGTCCTGTCCAGGGGGCAAACAAGGCGCAGCAACTTGGAAAGAGGAGGTGACCAGGAGCAGAGGGTATCCGAGGAGGATCACACTGACCAGGGCCAGCAGACTGTGACAGAGTAGCCGGCCTGCTCAGAATAAGACATGGGGTCCTGGAGGCGCCGCTGGCAGAGAGTTTGCTCGCCATGTGCTGGGTTCAGTATGCAGCTCAGCATTGACCACTTGTGGTGGGGTGCAGGTCTGTAACCAGCAGATGGAGGGAAGACCTGAGGTTCAAAGTCATCCTTGGCTACATGGCGAGTTTGAGGTCAACCTGGGCTACATGAGACCTTGTCTGAGCAAGCAAGTAAGTGAGGTGGGGAGAGAGGAGGGAGAGAGAGAGAGAGAGAGAGAGAGAGAGAGAGAGAGAGAGAGAGAGAGAGAGAGAGAGAAGCCTGCTGCCTGGGTGTTCTGCAGCAGAGCTGGGCAGAGAACTGAGGCTGACAAGAATTCCTAGGCCACTTGAGGAACTCAGATATTATTTTGAGCAAAATGGAAAACCATTGTAAGCTTTAGGCAGAGGAAGGAAATACCCACTAATCTGTCTTTCTTTTCAATTGTGGTCACAAAAACACAGCATAAAACTTAGCCAGCCTTGACCTGACTTGGGGTGTGATAGGGCACCTCTTTAATTCCAGCATTTGGAGACAGAAGCTGGTAGCTCTCTGTGAGTTTGTGGCTAGCCTGGTCTACATAGAAAGTTCCGGGTCAGCCAGGGCTACCTAGTGAGACCTTGTCTAAAAACAAACAGGACAGCTTAACTCTCTGTGTGTGCGGTGGGTGCATGCTGGTGGGGGGCAGAGGGCAGAGGTCAACCTCAGGAGGTGCTGTCCCCCTTGTTTTTTGAGACAGGGTCTCTCTCACCAACCTGGGGCTCCTCAGCAAGGCTGGAACAGAAAGCCCCAGAGAAGCCATGGTGCTAGTTTTTATTGTGTGCACCCCGGGAATGAAAACTCAGGTCCCCATGCTGTCATGGCAAGTGCCTTTCTGGCTGAGAGGACCCTCCAACCCCCAGGCATAGCTTTAGGGGAACTGTTCTTCTCTTATTATTGACAATTTCCGTCATTGTAAACAATGCTCTAGTGTCATATTTACACCTCAGAGCCTCTCTCATCCGTTCCCAGTCCTGTGTCTTCCAAACTAGTCCCCTCCTACCCTCACATACCCTCCCTCCCTCCCTCCCTCCCTCCCTCCCTCCCTCCCTCCCTCCCCGCCTCATGTTTTCCTTTTTCTGCAGGCCTTGTGCGTGTGGCCACAGCTGCCCCATGTCATGATTGCATCCACTGTGTCATGGCCAGAAGATCGCATACTCACTTTCCTTCACTCCCAGCCCTCCCTCTGGCTCCCACAGTTCCTGCATCCTTCTTCCGTGATGCTCTCTGGGACTTAGGAAGGGTGATACAGAAGTCCTGTTTTGGCTGAGCCTCAGACACTCATTCTTGGACCAGTTATGAGTCCTTCGACCCTTGCCCACAGCTGAGAGAGGCTTTTTTGACCAAGGCCAAGAGCTGCATGAGTCTATGGATATAAGCGTAAATATTTAGAAGGCAGTTTTACTACATGTCTGTTTAGCATAGGACCCATAGGGTCCTATGCTTTTGACCATGAAAACCAGGTATGTATTCCCTCCCATGGATCAGGTCTCAAATCAAATCAGAAATTGGTTTGTAACTGTACTGGCTGGTTTTGTGTGTCAGCTTGACACAAGCTAGAGTCCTCAGAGGACGGTGCCTCAGTTGAGGAAATGCCTCCATGAGATCCAGCTGTAAGGTATTGTCTCAATTAGTGATCAATGGGGGAGGGCCCAGACCGTGGTGGGTGGTGCCATCCCTGGGCTGTGGTCCTGGGTTCTATAAGAAAGCAGGCTGAGCAAGCCATGGGGAGCAAGCCAGTAAGCAGCTCCCCTCCATGGCCTCTGCATCAGCTCCTGCTTCTGGGATCCTGTCCTGTTTTGAGTTCCTGTCCTGACTTCCTTCACTGATGAACAGCCATGCTGGCATGTACGTCTAATACACCCTTTCGTCCCCAGCTTGCTCTTTGGTCATGGTGTTTCATCACAGCAATAGAAACCTCCAGTGACCTCCATTTATTCACACCACTATTACAGAAGTGGGCATGTCTTACCGGGCAGTTCAGTATTGTTTGCGGGGTCCACGACTGGGGTCAATCGCTCATCACTTTGCTCCTCAGCAGCCTCCGTAGCACCTTCTGGCTCTGTGCATGCTAGCTGGCAGAAAGGAGCTTCCAATTCCATTCCAGCCTGAGTCCCCCGTTTCCTAGATCAAGAGTGTGCCGTGTCTTCAGCAATAAGGTCTAACTCTCTAGTTCTGGTACCCAAGAGCTGTGGCAATAGCCTGTATTATATGGGGGCCTCTGGGGACTCCCTACCCGACATCTCATGATGTATCTAGTATGTGGCAATGAGATTTTAGTTAGAAAATCTAAGACTTCTGGGAGCCAGCTTAATCATTCCTAAGTGTATACTCACTGGCTGTGGTGACACAGGCCTGTAATCCCAGCACTGAGGGGACTGAGGCCGGTGTATCGTGAGTTCAAGGTCATTCTGAGCTATATATTAAACACAGTGGGTCTTAAACCCAAAATGAGGCCAACAGCAATACTTCACTTTAAGACTTTCTCATGGTTATGCAGTTTCTAAGAGTCTTGTCATCCTATGAAGCTGAAACTCTGCGCTCACCATCTCTCCTCTTACCCCTGGCAATGGCCATTCTTTTCTTTAAGATTTTTTTAATTGTTATAAACTAATTACATGATCATGGGTTTTCTTGTGGCACTTCCATGTGTGAAGTAATGTTTGGTTTGGCTTTTTAAATCCCTCTCACCTCCCATTATCTTCTCTTGCCTCCCTGGAGTCTTGCTCATCTGCTTCCGCTTCCTCTTCCGCTTCCCAACTCGCTCCCTTCCATTTTCTTGTCTCTTTTTTCTGCCTCTATGAACTCAGGCTGCTCTGAGAACCTCACAGGAGTGGAGTCACACGGGACTTGCTGTTTCATGACCAGCTCGTTCACTGAGTATAAAGTCCGGGTGCTCCTTCCCTCTTGAGGCTGGATAATAACTCATCACGGGTGTACGTGCCATGTTGTGTCCAGCCATTCATCTGTCCACGGGTACGGGTACCTTCTGGGTGTTGTAAGCAGTGCTGATATGAACATACTTATGCAGACACCTCTTTGAGTTCTTACTTTCGACTGTTCTTCCTTGTCTTTTCTTTTTTTCTTTTTGAGACAGGGTAGCCGTGAATTCTTCAACAATGCTTGAATTGCAGCCTGCGTGCCTCCCACACTGTTTCGTTTTCCTTTTCTTTTAAATGTTTTGGAAATTACAATATGGGAATTTGGTTCCATTTTCAAAAGGCGAAAAATCCCTCTGGCTGGGGTGAAGAGAGATCAGAGCAGTGAGAATCCAGGGCAGCAGAAGGGAGGGGAGCTGGTAGGGAAGGGGGGTCAGCCGGCTGTAGATGTAACCAACTGTCTTATTAAATAAGAAACACAGAGCCGATTCAGAGAAGAAAGCCAAGAGGTCAGAGCTAAGAGCCTTACCCTTCCTGCTTCAGCGATCCACTTCAGCCAAGAGAGCTCTCCGAAAAGGACCTACTTCCTGTGTGTATGTCTTTATATAGTCTTTCTGTTCTGCCTTCTCATTGGTTGTAAACCCAAACACATGACTGCCTCGTCACTGCCTGACTATACAGACCTCCAGGTCTTCTATGGTTGGTATTGAGATTAAAGGTGTGTGTCTCCAATGCTGGCTGTATCCTTGAACACACAGAGATCTACCTAGCTCTGTCTACTAAGAGCTGGGATTAAAGGCGTGCGCCACCACTGCCTGGCTCTTGCTATGGCTCTAATAGCTCTGACCCCCGGGCAACTTTATTTATTAACATACAATTAAAATCACATTTCTGTACAAATAAAATACCACCATAGCCGGCTCTTTTTTGGGGTGCTGGGGAAACATTTGAGTGGTGCTATCAGGTAAGCGGTCTCAAGCAGGGAAGGGGGCACTAGCAAGTCTTTAGGAGTCACCATGCTAGAGAGGGGCTTTGCGGCCAGAAGGGCTGATGCCAGGTGGGGAGTAGTGTGTGATCCTGGGGACTGAGGACAGCCCTGGAGTTGAGAGTGAAGTGGAGGAGGGGACTGCTGAGTCAGAGATCAAGAAAAAGAAGAAGCTTGCCTGGGGATCCTGGAGAGAGGGGCGTGGTCAGTGTGAGGGGGCTCACAGTGAGGTCTGCTGGGAAGAGGGCCTGGTGCCCTCTGGGCTGGGAAGAATGAGGCTGCAGGGGGGAGAAATGGGGGGCATTGCAGGGGGAGTCGCAGGAAGGAAAAGTGGGGGCGGGGGCTGGGGGAGGGCTACAGGGGAAAGGGTCTTCGGGGGAGGGGGCTACAGGAGGGAGAAGCTGCTGGAAGGAAGGGTGATGGATACAAGGAGACCAGCGACCCATTCTCTCTTTGCCATGTCTCCCTGCTTTGATGTACTGTTTTCTCAAACCATGAACCAAAATAAACCCTTCTGAAGTTGTGGCAAGGAGAACAGTGCCCAGTCCACTGCCTAAAGCCTAAAGTGAAGGCTACCAAAATGCCAGTGAGTTCTTCACAGAAACAGAGAGAAAAAAAAAATCCCCAAAGTCATAGGGAATTATGGAAGACCCCAAATAGTCAATAGCATGCGTGCGTGTGCGTGTGTGTGTGCGTGTGAGTATGTGTGTGTGTGTGTGTAAGCAAAACTGGACACCTCTTTAAAATTGTAGTACGGAGGTGTAGTGGTTGCTGTTCTTAGGGCACCGAGGGGACACAATGGGAGAGAGGACAGGAGCTTCCAGTAAGTGGTACTGAGCTCTCCACCCAGGAAGGAATGAGACGACCCTGACATCACACACACAATCAGCTCAAAGTGATTATCTGCACAAGGACCTGAGCTTGATCCTCAGCACCAGGAGAGTTTGTAATCCCCGCCCTGGGGAGGCAGAGACAAGAGGGTCCTCGAGGCTCATGGCCAGGCAGTCTAGCCTAATTGGTGTGCTCTCGACCAATAAAAGAACCTGTGTCAAAGGGGGTGCTCCCAGGATGTCCACTGGCCTCTGTGTCAAAGGAGGTGCTCCCAGGATGTCCACTGGCTTCTACAAGCACATGTACATACAGATCCCAACCCCCCAAACACCTGTGTACCTGTACACACATACAGCAACATACAAACATACAAGAGCTTGTTGGGGGACTTGGGGAGTTCAGTGGGAAAACACAAATTAGAAATCAAGAGTACAAGGCCGTGACTTCAATCCCTAGCGTGAAAAGAAGTTTCCAGTTTTGCTTACACACACACACACACACACACACACACACACACGCGCGAGACAAACAAGAGTCCAAAACACATGTCGACAGGTTATTCTGGCGTTGAAGGGGAGAGCTCGTGGGACAGGGATTGAGGGGGCAGTGAGCAGAGTGGGGGCAGCTGTGGGCTGAGGGAAAGGATGGGAGCCAGACACCTGTGGACCACCAGACTTGCAGGGACAGATCCTTTGTAGGAAGAGGGAGGGGGAGGAGCAGGCTGGGTTGTGGGTGGATGACTTTGGCTACAGGAAGTCCAGAGAGTTCTTAACCCACGGCTCTAGGTTCCCAAGAAAGGGAGGAGAGTTTGGTCGGGTGACCTTCAGGAGGGAAGGGACAGAGAGAGATTCCAGGCTGCAGGAGACCGTGTGGTAACCAGGGTGGGAAGCGGGGAAAGAATGTACTGCACAAACCTCTTGGACGTTTTTGTTTTCCTGAATGGTCGGTCATGTTGTCAAACTGCCTTCGAAACATGTGTGCTTATACTGCTAATCCCACCTGTCGAAAATAAGATCACTGACACAGTTCAAAGTCAAATTTGAAGCAAGTTTTTTTTTAAAAAAATATTTATTATGTTGTTTATTATGTTTACAGTGTTCTGCTTGCATGTATTCCTGCAAGCCAGAGGAGGGCAACAGATCTCATTACAGATGGTTGTGAGCCACCATGTGGTTGCTGGGAATTGAACTCAGGACCTCTGGAAGAACAGTCAGTGCTCTTAACCTCTGAGCCATCTCTCCAGCCCCTTGAAGCAAGTTTTAATTAAATACTGTCCAGGTTGATGGACTCTATCTAGATTCATCTCTGGTTTCCCAGAAAATGGCCCCCGGAATCACGGTTTGCAGGGGTTTAAAAAGGCAAAACCCATAATTCATTTCATTTCCCATGAGTTCCAATCAGGGGCAAGCATACATCCTGACGTTCATCCTGCCTGCATACCTCCCGCCCACATGTGCTCAAGCACATCCGGTGCAGATGGGTCAAACAAACTTGTTTAGGGGAGTGAAAACATGTGACTTGTTATCTCCCATAAGCAATAGCCTCCAGCATTTTGGGAATATTTGTCCCAGGGCAAGGGGCTTGCAGATCAGAGACATGTTTGATTCATGGATCGCTTAGGCATAGTAATTAAAACTTAAAATGTAACTTTAGCTCACACGTTACACATCAACCCGTGCTGCTCCCAGCCTTTGCCAGAGGAGTGTCTTTTTGCAGTGGGCATGAGTTAATGCAGACTCCACGTGCTGAGAACAAACGACTGTCCAGTGCTGGGTGTACAAGACTCGCACAAGCCTCCATTTGCCCGTTCTCCTCTGCTTCCCGGTGATGAGGTGAACATCTTTGTGCCATCAGGTGCCACAGTCATGATGCACTGATGACCACAGATCTAAAATACATGGGCCATTCATTCATGGACCAGGTCTGCAAGATTTCCAGCTATTAAGGAAGCAACCAGTTACTGGACCTTTGTAGATTGCCAGCCAAACAGTTTGTGGCCCTCCCCTAGTAAGTATGGATCAATCGCACCCCACTTCCACCTACGGGAGCTTTGCCTATCTTCGAGAGCAGTGGGATCCTGTTTTGAGTCCCTCGTAAGATTTTGAACTGGACTAGCACCATGTGTCAAGCATGCCTGTGGCTTACAGTTTGGGTGTATGTTTCCAAGCAAGTTAGGAACTTTTTATTACTATTTTTTTTCTTGGCTTCAAACTCATTATGTAGCTGAGGCTGGCTTTCAACTCCTGATCCTCCTGCCTCTACCTCCCCCTAAGAGTTCTTTTTTTGGGGGACAACCCTCCTTTGTAGCCTGGGCTGGCCTCTAGTGGCCTTGCAGAGAAGGCAAGCATCTCAGACTTCCCTGCTCAGGGGGAAAGTACTCCACTGCCACCGCCTCTGTGGTTTGAGCTCTGTGACTCACAACCATTGAAATTCACTCCTGTTGATACAGAGATAGCCTTTTCCTGTTTGTGTTGAAGGCAGTCTCCTCTGGGTTTCACTCACGTGACTGACTCCCTTTTTTTTTTTTTCTTGTAAACTAGCCATTCCTTTTTCATGAAACTTAAACTCTTCCCATAGGATCAAATCCTCCATTTGATTTTACTTATTTTCTTTTTTGTGGTCTTGACATCCTTTAAGTAATGCAGGCAAGGTACCACGACCCATTCCTGAGATCCTCCCTTGCCTCATAGAGCCCCCCAAATTGGGGGGGGGGCTCACCTCAGGTCTGAAGCTCTCTTCTTCTCTTCTTGACTGTGGAGTCCATGCTGGTTTAGAGTTTGCAGTCTTGTCTCAGGCTAGTCTGTAGTGCTGGGATTATAGGCTTCTTCACAACACCTAACCCTTACCTTCTTGAAGGCTGTTTAGGGCAATCTGGCCTCCTGTGTGTACAAGAGCACAAATCTATCCCTGAATCTCAAGACACTCACCCTTCTGCGCACTGGAGATACAGTGTGTAGGAAAGCAGAAACCACTCACCAACCTCTTACTTCCTAGAAGCAGGGTAGGGAGGGGGTGGGGGTGGGGGTGGGGGTGGAGGGGCGTTTAGGTTTGTTCTGGTTGCCACTGCTACCAAAAGGGTGGGTTAGTGACTCATAGTTGTTGGAGCCTGCAGGTAGGTTGGGTGAGTCACTTTACTGCTCAGGGGTGGGGAGGGGTGGGATGGAATGAAGGGAATCACCAAACTGGAAAGAGGTGAGGGGTTGGTATCTAAGAATCGGAGTCGTAAAACTTTGAGAAAATAATTTGCTTTTCCTGTTGCATGAGCTGTCAGTGGGGAATAATCCCACACTCCAAATTATTGTGGAATTAAGTGAGAGTGTCCTTTAAATAATTGAGCGCACTACAAATGCTGTTGGTGCCATTACTGACGTCTTCATTTACTTCTTAAGACAGGCAGGGTAATAGCACGCACCTCCTTCAGTGTTAAAAGGCCTTAAATAATGTATGCAAATGCTCCGTAGGATGCCTGGCACAGGGCATTGGGTAAATGTTGGCCACGTTCGTCAGCTGCGGGGAGGGATTCTCTGGTTCATGTCCAGTGAATGCTTTGCTGTCTCAGGACCAGTAAGGAGAAATGGGCCCACTGTCCCAGACTGAGGGTTGGTAATTAGGGTGCTTGGGTTGCGGCCAGGCAAGCAATCCCCCTGCGCCTGGATGGTGAGCCTGCTGGGTGCTCAGAGTTTTAGTGTCGTGCCCCCACGGGGGAGAAGGAGAAGAAAACCAACTGATAAGGGACTGTTTGTGTTTGCCTCCTTCCTTGCACCTCAAATGCATCCGAAGGGAAAAGATCGCGTCTGGAACCAGGGGACCAGGCTGCGCTTTCTGATGCGGCCTCCAGGGGGCGCGAGCCCCTTCGGGACAGAGCCGCTCTGTGTGGCCGGAGAGGCCCGGGAGGCTGCGGTGGCTCCCGGAGACAGGAGGATGAGTCAGCCTCCCGGGCTTCCGGCACCGGCCGCACCCTGCCCGCGGGCTCCCGCCCGGGTCGCCCTCCGGTGTGGGCCCTGCATGGACCCAGGCCTTCCCTGAATCCCTGCTGGGCCTCTGGGCAGCAGGGCCGGCCCTCTGGGGGACGCGAGCTTCCTGCAACTTCTTGGCCTCTCTCCGCGGGGCCAGGGATTGCTTCCCTCCCCAAGTTCCAGGGCTCCAGGGCCCGGGGGGGATGGGATGTGCCAGGGCTGGGTGGCAGACGGGACAGCAGAGGAAAACTTGCCACTAGCCAAACCACTTGGGGGGCCCGGGGAACGGGGAGCCTGGCCAGTTCCTCTGGCTAGCCGGAGTGTTCTCGCCTCTGCTCAAAGTCAGAAAGAGGAGGAGCCCCCAGTGACTCCTAGCTACAGGTTAAGAAGTTACAGAGCTTGGGTCTGGCTCAGACCCTGGGCGTGGTAAATTCATAGATTTGGCTGAACCTTGAAGGAGGGCCTCCTCCGAGATGCTGCCTAGGAAGGAGGTGACTTCCCAAAGGCCTGGGAGCTTAGGGCCTCCCACTCAAGGGGAGCTGGGAAGTGCCTAAAGCCATGTCTGCGCAGAGCATTTAAACATTGTACCTAGTAATGTACATGTGATTATGTATGTATAGTTTTAGATATAAAGGTATAATTAATGCACAAATCATATAGATTTCTGTGCATGTATACACATGTACTTTATAGGGCTCCTCCTGTATGCCACGTATTGTCCCAGTGGCTCTTCAGGTATTAATTATCTCTGGCAGTTTTCACAAGACACTAGGACATAAGTACTATTATTATTCCCATATGGTAGCGGAGGAAGTCGAAGCTCGGAGAAGTCATTTTTGAGCTGGGTGTGGTGGTGCGTGTCTGTAATCCAGGCACTTGGGAGGTAGAAAGAGGAGGACCAGTGTAACAGGGCCCCAGACCTTAGCACAACTGACTCCGTGGTGGAGGTGCCATTCAGACTGTAAAACTCAGCACGTAGACAGCACCACCTGCCAAAAATCAAACAAAGACCTAATCCATCAAAGGCCGTAGTTGTGGGAAAGTCTTTAAATATACTAACCTTGCTTTTTGGCTTCTACAGTTCTGCTTCTGGCTGTTTTTTGTTAACTGAAGTATGTCAATCTAAGACATGGTCTTTGTGTTTAAAAGCTTTGGGGGTACACCGGGATCCCAAACACCCAGTGCAGTCACTGGCCAGCTAAAGACTTTCTGTTGGCTTAAACTTATGTCCAAGCAGTCTTCTCTGGTGAATACCCCACAACACCAGGAGTTCAAGGCCCTTCTCAGCCATGTAGTGAGTTCAAGGCCGGCCTGGGCTACATGAGACTGTCTCCCAAAAAATAAAGAAGAAGAAGAAGGAGGAGGAAGAGGAGGAGAGGAAGAGGAAGAAGAAGGAAAGAAAGGACAGAGGGAGGGAAAGAAAAAAGGGAGGGGAGGAAGAAGGGAAGGAGAGAGAGAGAGAGAGAGAGAGAGAGAGAGAGAGAGAGAGAGAGAGAGAGAGAGATTAAGAGTTTAAGAGTGACTGAGACTAGAGGTCCTTGCCTTATGAGACCCCCTGTCTTTAGCATTGAACCTTCAAACATTGAGGGTTGGAGCGGCGGCGGCAGGGTCTAGAAATGTACTGTAATGCCCAGAGAGATCAGAAGAGGGCACTGGAACACCTGGAATTGGAGTTAACAGTTGTGAGCTGCCATGTAGGTGCTCGGTATCAAACCCAGGTCCTCTGGAAGAGCAAATGAATCCTCTTGTTTGCTGAGCCATCGCCCTAAAGATGCGATTTTAAAAGTAGTTCTTTGTATTGTTGCCTGGGGGTCCAACCGTTGCCTGGGTATGTGTGACACTTTTTTATCTGAGGGGGTTGGGGGAAAAGACACTTACACTCTCTCTTGATGGTTTTCTTGTTTATTCTTCTGTGTTCTTCTATGTTCTTTCTATTGTATATTTTTTTTCTACAGTTTATAGACCTCAACAAAGTTTTTCAAGTAATATAGGAATTACAATGTGGTTACATCTTTTTTCAAGTGAATGATTACAGAGAATACAAAATAAACAGTAAAAAAAAAACCCCAAACAGCATGTTTTCCATATCCCTTACATGATTAAACATTTTACGTATTACAGGTGAAGCAATTATCCCAAGAACTCACATACATTTATCCCCAAGCAACTTGTTATAGATTAACCGGGTGGGCAATTCTTCTCATCAGGTCTTTAACTGGCAGGCTGCCCTTTGCAGTTACAAAGAAAGGGTCGATTACTTTATTGCTCATCTTGAAAGGTGATCTTATGAAGAATCTTAAAGGAATCACAAACCTAAACTTTAATACATGAAAAACAATCAGTCAACTCTACTTTAAATCTTTAGGGTGCATACCCATTCATCAACAGTTTTTTATATAGCGATTGAGGGCAAAAATGGGAACAAGGAATTAATCATCACCTTTGATCATCAACCAATCCTAGCAAGAAAAATAAGTCAGCTAGTAATAATCGGGCTTCTTTGTTCTTGTTCCCTGATCTTAATGAGTTCCTCACTCAACTCTGTGCCTTTCTAAAACTTGGGATTATCTTCTTGGGTTTTTCACCTCAAAGCTATTTAACAAAAACATCTTAGTCTAACTTTAAGTTATTTTCAAAGCTTTGTTTCAGCTATGATGAACTCCAAAACAGGTGAACACATCTCCCAACATAAGGTTAAAAGAATTTAAGCTAGCTGGGCTAACTGGGACTCAGTTGTTTTTCTTAATCATTAACCTAAGCCACAGTCTATATGGTTCCTCAATAGGAACTCATGTGTTGTAGCTGTGACACTTCCTTGTTTATTTTATTTTATTTGGTTTTTCGAGACAGGGTTTTTCTGTGTAGCTTTGCACCTTTCTTGGAACTTGCTTTGGAGACCAGGCTGGCTTTGAACTCACAGAGATCCGCCTGCCTCTGCCTCCCAAGTGCTGGGATTAAAGGCGTGCACCACCACCACCTGGCATCTTGATTATATTTTTAATCATCAAAACTCTATTTAAACTAACATTATTATTATCAATTAGACAGTACAGCTTAGAAAGAAATCGTCTTCATAATAACCCAGAGGTAAAAATTCCCAGTAGAATGGAATGTTTCCATGAGATAAACACACTACATTACAGGCAGTGGGGATCTCCCCACATCCATTCACATCATACCAGATACCAGAGAGAGATAGCAGCAGCAAACACGTAAAGGCACAGCAGAAACAAAAGACATTCTGGGATCTGTGGTCTCTGGGTCTTGCCTATCTGAGATTCACCCATCAGGGAGTTTCCTCCTGGTGGGCTGACACCTGAACTTCAATTGCCATCTGCGGCTCCTCTGACATGGCCACTGGCATCGTTGAGAAATTCTTAAGTATAATGTATTTTGATCATATTCATCCCCCCTCCCAGTAAACCCTATCTCTACCTACTCAACTTTGTGTCCTCTTTTTTTAAACCCATCTGGTTCAGTTTGTACTGCCCATATACTTTCATACCTTTGAGTGTGTGGCCCTTCACTGGACAGTGTTGACCTACCAGGGGCACATCCTTAAAGAAAATGGACTGTCCTCTCCTAGCAGCTAACTGTTGCCAATATTTCTTCACTGAGGGTCGGAACTTCCCTCCCACCCCCTCCCTCCATGCTGGGATTTCGTCTGACTTGAGCTTTTGGGCATCTTGTGCTCACCGTCAGTCACTGTGAACTCAAATGTGCATCTGCCTGCCGTGTCTAGGAAATACCGATTCCTTGGAGGCATCCATCACTGCCAGCTTTTCCAATCCTTCTGCTCCTTCTTCCTCAATGATTCCTGGGCTTTGGGAGGAGGGGATGTGATACAGATGCCCCCTTTAGGGCTGAGCATTCCACAATCCCAGCACCTTGACTGCTGTAGAAGCTTCCTAAAATATATACCTATATACACATAAAAAATAAGTTAAATGGAGTTACCCTAAAACTGAGCACAAAGCACCTTTTATTTTATTTTTATTTAAAAAAATTTTTTTTAAAGATTTATTTATTATATATACAGCATGTATGACTGCAGGCCAGATGAGGGCACCAGATCTCATTACAGATGGTTGTGAGCCACCATGTGATTCCTGGGAATTGAACTCAGAACCTCTGGAAGAGCAATCAGTGCTCTTAACCTCTGAGCCATCTCTCCAGCCCTGGTTTTGTTTTTTGAGACAGTGTTTCTCTGCAAAACAGTCCTGGCTGTCCTGGAACTCACCCTGTAGACCAGGCTGGCCTCGAACTTACAGAGATCTGCCTGCCTCTGCCTCCCAAGTTCTGGGAGCAAAGGTGTGTACCACCACCACCCGGCACAAAGTGCCTTTTAGACACCACAGACTAATACATAAAAATCTCAGTGCCATGAATGGGTTACCTTATTTGTAGTCATTGACCGGTAAGGTCCCACAGAGTTCTGAGCATGAACATTATAGACTGTTGCAGGTGTTCTTGGTTACTCTCCAGAACTTGATGACAAGGCTCTATTGCTGAAGACATAATATACTTGAATCATAGAACGTGGATAAATCAAGCCAGAACTGACCTGGAAGTTTCATCTCTACCCTCTAGCTTTCATAGTGCCGGAAGGTATGGTACATGCTGGTAGCAGGAAAGTAATCATCAGTCTTACCCAACTGTGAAGTCTGAGAATTACATTAATGAGACTGGCCTGGCAAGATATGCCTACTATGTCTCAATAGTGGTACAGATGTTACAGAAGCAACCAACCATGTTTTGACTGGATTTAAGGCCCCATCCACAAGACAAAACCGTACCTGGCACTATTATTGGGGCCGAGAACCCACGGCTAGTAAGGTCTTAAGTTCTAGAGGAGAACCTGCTATGTATGGTTCTGCTAAATGCACACAGTGTTGAACTAACTCCTGATGACTTACAGCTACACCTATAGGTTTGTGCATCTCTCAACCCTAATCAGAGAAGCTTCTTTCCTCAGTGGATGGTGGTTAACACAGAGATCTCCCACTCGTGCTGACTGAGTAGATTTGGGGCTCGGGATCTCAACAAGTTTCTTAAGTGATTCAAGTAAGCAGCTTGAGACTGAGAAGTACTGCTCTGAAGACTGAGTTGGTAGACCGAGGTGATCCAGGTACTCTGTACTTTGGAACGTATGCTCCAGAGATTTTCATGGACAGATGTGCCTAGAACTCTCTGTCTTTTGACTGTGTACACCAGCCTCACAGGTAAGAGCTGCCTCTGAATGAGTCCTGTCTCTATCAACCTCTCTCAGCCCCAGCGTCAGTGGACTAGATTTATTTTTAGTAGACACTGCCATGCTCCTTCACCCAGTGGAGTTCATTTCTCAGGGGCTCTGGGTAATCCTCTGTGCTCTCCACTTGAGGCTGGAATCCTTGAACTGTTAGGACTCAGGTAGCCCTGTTGGCACCCATGGCTCTCTGTAGACCTTCTTTTTTGTCTGTTCCCCAGGTTTCCAGGAGAACCCATTCTGCTTCCCATGTAGGTTGCATTCTGTCCTGGAGCCAAGCTCTGTCTAGCACCACCCTCTAGTAGCCTCCCTCACTCCTCTTTGGCTCCTAAGTGTTATTCTAGATACTAAGTGTTAAGCTAGGAGTCTTCCTTCTCGATTTTACTAGATTGAGAATCACCTGAAAGATAGACCTCTGGCTGTGTCTAGGGGGGAGTTTCCAGAGAGTTTTAACTAAGGAAGACCCACCCTGGATGTAGGTAACCCTATCTCAAGGGCTGGTGTCCTGGGTTGTTTAAAACAGGACAAAGGAGAAATGATCAGAAGATCGTATTGTTCTCTCTCTGCTCTCTGGGCGTGGGTGCGATGCTTCCCCATGCCTCTACACACGGGGCGGCTGTCCTCATCATCATTCCTGCTCTGTCCCGGTGGACTGCACTCGCAGATGTGGAGCCAGAATAGATCTTGCCTCCTCTCTCAAGTTGCTTTTTGCCAGGTTTTGCTTTGGCTTTAGACTAGGCTGGCCTTGAACTCACAGACAACCGCTGACCTCTTCCTCCTGAGTCCTGAGATAAAAAGCATGCGCCATCATGCCTGGCCTCCACCAGCTGTTTTGTGCCATCAGTAAGAAAAGCAAGGTACACATCTTTGTTCTGAACTGTGTGTCTAGGGTGTGTCACTTACCCCTTTTTTTTTGGTTTTGTTTTGTTTTGTTTCTGGTGGGTGGGGTTGGTGGTTCCAAGACAAGGTTTCTCTGTGTAGCCCTAGCTGTCCTCGAACTCACTCTGTAGACCAGACTGGCCTCGAACTCACAGAGATTCACCTGCCTCTGCTTCCTGAGAGCAGGGACTAAAGGCATGTGCCACCACACCCGGCTATCACCTAACTTTTTGAGCCTCAATTTCCACATCCGAAAATGAGGAAGGGTTCAAAAAAGAATGCAATGCTTTGGTGAAGGCAGCTCGTGACATAGCAGAGACCACTCCTTTGTGAGTAGTCCTTTGTGAGGGACAGCCTCTCCCCGTGCCTGCCACACCTACATCTAAATGTTTCTCGAGATTTACGGAACTCAGAACAACTGGTGTCCTACAGATAACGTGAGTATGCGTAATGTTCTTCCTAGTTCTTTAGCTCAGCGCCACAACAAACACAAAGCTCCCAAATTACTGAGCAGTCCAAGTTGTGGAAAAGTACTGCATCATCATTCTAAAGAACTTCAGGGTGGAGCTTGGTGACTCGTACCTGTAATCCTAGGACTCTGGAGGCTGAGGCGAAACTTCCAGTTCAGGCTTGGCAACAAGACAAGACTTTGTACCATGAAACAAAGCAAAAACCCTAAATATATACAAACAGACAGTAGCCCAGGGAGGTGGAGACTGGGTACAACACTCTGGTAGAAGAAGAGGAGGAAGAGGAGGGAGAGGAGGGAGAGGAGGGAGAGGAAGAAGAGGAGGGAGAGGAAGAAGAGGAGGGAGAGGAGGGAGAGGAGGGAGAGGAAGAAGAGGAGGGAGAGGAGGGAGAGGAGGAAGAGGAGGAAGAGGAGGGAGAGGAGGAAGAGGAGGGAGAGGAGGGAGAGGAAGAAGAGGAGGGAGAGGAGGGAGAGGAAGAAGAGGAGGGAGAGGAGGGAGAGGAGGGAGAGGAGGGAGAGGAAGAAGAGGAGGGAGAGGAGGGAGAGGAAGAAGAGGAGGGAGAGGAGGGAGAGGAAGAAGAGGAGGGAGAGGAGGGAGAGGAAGAAGAGGAGGGAGAGGAGGGAGAGGAGGGAGAGGAGGGAGAGGAAGAAGAGGAGGGAGAGGAGGGAGAGGAGGGAGAGGAAGAAGAGGAGGGAGAGGAGGAAGAGGAGGGAGAGGAGGGAGAGGAAGAAGAGGAGGGAGAGGAAGAAGAGGAGGGAGAGGAAGAAGAGGAGGGAGAGGAGGAAGAGGAGGAAGAGGAGGGAGAGGAGGGAGAGGAAGAAGAGGAGGGAGAGGAGGAAGAGGAGGGAGAGGAGGAAGAGGAGGGAGAGGAGGGAGAGGAAGAAGAGGAGGGAGAGGAGGAAGAGGAGGGAGAGGAGGGAGAGGAGGAAGAGGAGTGAGAGGAAGAAGAGGAGGGAGAGGAGGAAGAGGAGGGAGAGGAGGGAGAGGAGTGAGAGGAAGAAGAGGAGGGAGAGGAGGAAGAGGAGGGAGAGGAGGGAGAGGAGGGAGAGGAAGAAGAGGAGGGAGAAGAGGAAGAGGAGGGAGAGGAGGGAGAGGAGGAAGAGGAGGGAGAGGAGGAAGAGGAGGGAGAGGAGGAAGAGGAGGGAGAGGAGGGAGAGGAGGGAGAGGAGGAAGAGGAGGAAGAGGAGGGAGAGGAAGAAGAGGAGGGAGAGGAGGGAGAGGAGGGAGAGGAGGGAGAGGAGGAAGAGGAGGGAGAGGAGGGAGAGGAGGGAGAGGAGGGAGAGGAGGGAGAGGAGGAAGAGGAGGGAGAGGAGGAAGAGGAGGGAGAGGAGGGAGAGGAGGGAGAGGAGGAAGAGGAGGGAGAGGAGGGAGAGGAAGAAGAGGAGGGAGAGGAGGGAGAGGAAGAAGAGGAGGGAGAGGAGGGAGAGGAGGAAGAGGAGGGAGAGGAGGAAGAGGAGGGAGAGGAGGGAGAGGAAGAAGAGGAGGGAGAGGAGGAAGAGGAGGGAGAGGAGGGAGAGGAAGAAGAGGAGGGAGAGGAAGAAGAGGAGGGAGAGGAAGAAGCGGAGGGAGAGGAGGGAAGAGGAGGGAGAGGAGAGGAGGGAGAGGAGGGAGAGGAGGGAGAGGAAGAAGAGGAGGGAGAGGAGGGAGAGGAGGGAGAGGAGTAAGAGGAAGAAGAGGAGGGAGAGGAGGGAGAGGAGGGAGAGGAGGGAGAGGAGGGAGAGGAGGGAGAGGAAGAAGAGGAGGGAGAGGAGGGAGAGGAGGGAGAGGAGGGAGAGGAAGAGGAGGGAGAGGAAGAAGAGGAGGGAGAGGAGGAAGAGGAGGGAGAGGAGGCAGCAGCAGCAGCTGGGAGAGCCTGCTCGTTGTCTTTCTTTCTTTCTCTATAAAAGTCTTTCGTGCCTATGGAGGGAGTTTGAGGGCCCAAACGTCAGTGTTTGACTCTTGTCCAAAACTGCTTTCCTTCGAAGCTAAACAGTAAATGGCTGGGCCGGAGCCTAGTAGCAGAGACATCAGCACTAGTCTATGATGTGAAATGAATTGGCTAAATTTCAAAACCGTTTCATTTTACTTTACTTTGTTTTCCTTTTCTCTTCTTCCTTCTCCTTCTGTTTTCCCCCTTTGGTTATAGACTCGTATTTTCCAGGCTAGTCTAGAGCTTACCAAACTTGAGGATAACCTTGAACTTTCGATTCACCGCATCTGGCTTACAAAGCACTGAGGACCAAACCCAGGGCTCATGCATCCTAAATCAGCACTTGACTGAGTGACACCCCCATCGCTACTTTGGTCTTAGTCCCCAAGAGGTCAGCAGCTAATATGAAAATCCGAGGCAGAGGTAGGTCCTAGAACCTGTGTCTGTTCCTCATTGAATTAGGGTACACTCATCAGGTGCCCACCGTATGTGCCGGTCAGGGCCGAGGGAATTCCAGGCTGTTAGTAAGTCAGGCAATCTACATAGTTAAAGAAAAAGGAGGCTGGGAAGATGAGTCAGCACCAGTGATAAAAAATCTCCAGTAGTGAGTAACTCCACCCAAGGAGTAAGTCAGATCAGGCCAAATTAATAAGTCCAGGTTTAATCTGAGCAGAGCATTCCTGGGTGGCCCCAGAGGAAGAGGAGACACCACGAGGGAAGGCCGTGGGCCAGACCTTAAATACCCTGGGCGTATTTAAATACCAGGGGTGGAGCTGCTGTTTGGCGAACTTTCTCAGGGGTGGGGTCTGGAGAGGGCAGCTCCAGGGGAGATACCCAACAGCCAGAATTTAGAAAAAAAAAAAAAAAAAAAGGGCAGACAGGTGTGGTGGTGTAAGCTTTTAATCTCAGCATTTGAGAGGCAGAGATAGGTGGATCTCTGTAAGTTCAAGTCCATCCTGGCCTACACAGAAAGTTCCAGGACAGTCAAAAACCGAACGCTTAAACTAATAGCAACCCAAAATTCAAAAGGAACACTGGATGAAAACTGGTTGCTGGCAGCAGTGGCTGCTTCAGAGTGTCAGAGCAAAAACGAAGTAGTATAAATGGCGAGAGCAGAAACAGCTCGTGCTGAGCAGAAAGGAGAACCCGGCAAGCTCAGAACAGGCTGGATTTCGGGGGGAAAGGAGGAGACAGGTACTCTGGAGGGCATGCTGAACAGCCGGAGGAGGCTGAGAGGGAGAGGGCTGGATGTCAGCTCAGCAAGACTACCCAGGCATGCAGGCCTCTGGTCCTGAAGAAATCACCTGTCGGGAAGAATGGATGGAAGGCCCCTTCCATTTGGACCTCTGCTTCGGGACACAGCATGCAGGGTTACTATGACTGTGTTTGGCCAACATCAGCAAAGGCTGTTGGTGGACAACAGGTTAGGCATGCCAGGTGCCAGGCGACTCCCGGCAGACGCCACCTCCCTTCCCCACGATCCTCTTTCTTTTACTCTCTGTTCCTTCCAGCATTCCCTGTACCATCTCACTGTCACTTCCTCCCCACACTTCCTGCCTGCCTGGAGCGGCCAGGGCTGCCCCCAAATGCCACACCCAGAACTTCCATCCATTGTTCTCACAGAAATTCTACTTGGGAATGAATGCAACAAGCAATCTATTCTGTCTGGGACCAAGCAGGAAGAGAAAGCTGGGAAAGGGTTGGGTGGGAGAGGGGAAAAGTGAATTCCAGCCCTCGGGCTTGGCCCTGATGACAGGTCACCATGGTTGCCGAGGAAGTGCTCAAAAAAACTCTTTGCTTTCCTGCACCCCCACCCATGGATTCATGGCTTGTTGTAACTTTTCTTCTAATCACCTCAGGTCCTGTCTGGTGTGGAGTACACTTTTCCCTGTTTGTGCCTTGGTTTCCCAATCTGACCAGGGAAGCAAGTAAGGAAGACCGGGATAAGCAGCAGGCCGAATGTCACTCCATGCCCACTATCCACCCTTCTCCGCTTCTGTGGGCCCTTGCAGACAGGCTCCAGGAACTTTTCTGCAAGCTTCCCTTATCCTCTAGTGCCTACCAGGCAGTGGGAACCCCAGCAAGATTGGCAGGCTTGCCGGGCGGCGGTGGCACACACCTTTAATCCCAGCATTCGGGAGGCAGAGCCAGGTGGATCTCTGTGAGTTCGAGGCCAGCCTGGTCTACAGAGGGAGATCCAGGACAGGAACCAAAAATTACATGAAGAAACCCTGTCTCGAACCCCCCACCTCACCCCCCCCAAAAAAAAGAGAGAGAGAGATTGGCAGGCTTGAGGAGAGTGGGGTGGGGCGTTGATGCTCATTTCTCTGGCCCACTGACCTCACTGCAGGGCTCCTCCTGCTCCTGTCCCTCACTTCCTCTGCCTCGGAGTAGCAGTGTCTCCCTGTTTTTGCCAGCCTCGAGGTCCCTTGCCATTTCCATTGCTTTCTTTGAACACTCCCCTCCCCTCTTTCCAACTCTCCTCAGAGCCGTTCCTTAGTTTTCAGGGTAGAGATGGAGCCCAGGGCCTCGGATGTGCTAAGCCAACCCTGCCACTGAGGTCCAGTCCCAGCTAAAGGCCTAGCCTTTCAGTACTTCCTGTGTGCTGCTGTATAATGACTGCTATAGAGAATGTTTCACTATAGCCAGACACAGTGGAGCTGGCTCGTAATTCTAGCACTTTTGAGGTGGAGGCTGGAAGACCATGAGTTCAAAACCAGCCTGAGCCACATAGCCTCAGGGCTTGCTTTGTGGTTAGGGCTTTGCTAGTCTCCCTCCACCACTTCCTCCCTCCCTCCCTCTCTCCTCTTTTTGCTGACCTTCCCTCCCCCCCCAACCCCGTGTGTGTGTGTGTGTGTGTGTGTGTGTGTGTGTGTGTGTGTGTGTGTATGTGTGTGTGTGTGTGTGTGTGTGTGTGTATGTGTGTGTGTGTGTGTGTGTGTTCCCTGGTATAATCCAAGATCTGTGAGTTTCTTTGTCCAGAGACATGCAGATCTAAATCCTGAAGAGACTGAAAACCTTCTCTGTAAATCACCACATCCCCCAAGTAGGAGGGTGGTTGGTATACTCGCTTATTTCTCAACCTTCTCTGTTTTCCTGTGATAAGAGGCCTAGCAGAGCTACATCAGTGTGAAGCCTGTGTCTGTATTGTGGGCATTCATGTCACAGGCCTGTGACAGAGCAGGTTTCTTTCTTTGTTTTTGAGACGGCGTCTTTCTACTTGACCCTGGCTGTCCTGAAATTCACTGCGTAGAACTCACGGGATCTGCTTGCCTCTGCCTCCCGAGAACTGGGATCAAAGGTGTCGGTCGCAGAGTAGGTTTGATGAAAGTCAATCGGATAGGTTCTTTTTAAACTGACTAACTAGTGAGTCAGTTAACTTTGTGTGTGATGCACTATGTTTATGTGTGTTTGGGCAGGCATGGCATGCCGTGGTACATGTGCACAGCTGTGGAGGTCAGAGGACAGATTTTGGGAACTGGTCCTCTCCTTCTACCATGGATTCCTGGGGATGATCAAACTCAGGTCCTCAGACTTCTACCTTTGCCTGCTGTACCATCTTGCCAGTGTTAATCCCACCGGTTGAGAATAAGAGCACTACCACAATTTAAAGCCAAATTTGAAGCAAGCTTTAGTTAAATTCTGGCCAGGTCCATCTCTGCGTTTCCAAAAAAAATGGCCCTGAGTCACAGTTTACAGCAGCTTAAGTATTTCCTATCAGATCCAATCAGGGGCCAGCATACATCCTGATGTACCTCCAGCCTACATCCAATCAGGGGCCAGCATACATCCTGATGTATTTCCTGCCTGTGAACCTCCAGCCCACATGTGACCAAGCACATCCGGTGCACATGGGGCAAACAAACTTGTTTAGGGGAGTGAAACTTGTGACTTGTTATCTCCCACAAACAATAACAGCCTCCAGCATTTCAGGAACTATCTGTCCTTGAGCAAGAGGTGTGCGAATCAGAGACATGTTTGTTTCATGGATCTCTTAGGCATAGTAATTAAAACTTAAAATGTAACTGACTCTCCCACCAGCCCTTGTACAATTATGAAAGTCGCTTAGCTTTTCCCCCTATTTTGAGACAGGGTCTTGCTAAGTGGCCTAGGCTGGCCCGGTTCTTACTCTAGCCGGGGTAGCCCTTGATGTTGTGTCTCCCGGCCAAGCCTCCAAAGTAGCTGGAAGAACCACAGGCATCACCATCAATCAGGCTTAGCTGTTGGATACATTTATTCACCACTCCAGAAATGTTTCTCCAGTGCCTGCTATGTTCCAGGCGCTGTCCCAGACTATTGGAGGCAGTAGTTGTTAGGATTCTGCCACCCACGCTCCAGCTGCATGACCGCACATGCACAGTCAGGAGCTAGACAAGGGGTCTTGCGCCTTACGTCATCAGTATGAGCTGATGATTACATATGCGCGGAGTGGTCACTCAATCTGCGCATGCGTGGCGTAGCTCTGTAAGCCCGCCTGCGCCGTAAAGAGCTGTGACTCGGACCCCGCCCTCCCTCTCTGTTCTGTTCCCTCTTCCCCCCCACCATCTTTCTCTCTCTGCAAGTGCTGCTTCCCAGGCCTGGTCCCCCACCCCTCTTCCTACTAATAAAGCTCTGATAGTGATACTGGGTTCTGTTGCGACCATCACCTTCCCAAGTAGTAACAGTAGTTACTAATAAAAACAATGCACAAAATTCTGGGAGATGGTGAGCACTAGAGAAAAATAAGATGGATGGTGGTGGTGCATGCCTTTCATCCCAGCACTCGGGAGGCGGAGGCAGGTGGATCTTTGTGAGTTCGAGGCCAGCCTGGGCTACAGAGTGAGTTCCAAGACAGACAGGGCTACACAGAGAAACCCTGTCTCAAAAAACAAAACAAACAAACAAAAAAACAGCAAGAGAGAGAGAGAGAGAGAGAGAGAGAGAGAGAGAGAGAGAGAGAGAGAGAGAGAGAGAGAATTGACTCCCAGAGAAGACATTCAAGGCAAAGGCCCCGAGGCTGGAGCCCACCTGGTAACAAGAAAGAACAGGGAGAAGGTCAGAGTGTTTGGAACCAAGGAGCCAAGGGGAAGTGGTTTGCTAGTCTTCTTGCACTTTCTAGGTCTCTTGCTTCAGCTCTGAGGGCTGCAGGGCCTGCTGCTCTCTCCAGACTGTTGAACGTAGGTTGTGTCCACCTTCCTTGCTCCCAGCAGCTACACTCCCTCTGTTGTCTGAGTGTCATTGATGGGATGCCAAAGGCTTCTGACACAATTTGATGTGACTCCTTGGGGTTTTCCAGGCGAGGTGTTTTTATTTATTTATTTATTTACTTATTTATTTATTTATTTATTTATTTATTTATTTATTTATTTATTTATAAGCTCTTATTGCTGGAGTGTTTTTATTTTGTTGTTATTTAAAATTTAAAAAAAACTCAAAAAAAATTTTTTGGGACAGGTGTGGTGGCATAAGCCTTTAATCCCAGTGTTTGGGAGGCAGGGACAGGAGAATTGCTGTGAGTTTGAGGCCAGCCTGGTCTACAGAGTGAGATCTAGGACAGCCAGGACTGTGTAGAGCAGTTCTACGTAGAGACCCTGTCCAAAAGAAAAAGGAAGAAGAAGATGGAGGAGGTGGTATTGTGTGTTGACATAAAATAACAACGTTACCTTAAAGGAAACCAGAAAATATTCATCATAGGCTAAATATGAGCTCCCGTGACTTGTGACTATGGATTCGTGTTACCCTGACTCATATGCTCCGTTGTGGAAGAAGGTGCATGAACTTTGGTAGTGACACAACAGAAAGTCATCATGACACTTAAGAATCCTGTTGCTGGACCACCAGGTAGGTGGGTGTGCTGATCTGAATGAGCCTGTCCCCTCTAGTAGGCTCAGGTGTTTGGTCTGCAGTTGGTTCTGTTTGGGTAGGTTTAGGAGTTGTGGCCTCGCTGGAGGAAGGATGTCTGTCCCTCGGGGCGAGCTTTGAGGTTTCCAATGCCTTGCATCATTCCCAGTGCTCAATCTACTTCCGGTTTGTGGTTCAAAAGGCGAGTTCTCAGCCGCTGCTCCAGCCCCCGAGTCTGTGGCTTGATGCCCTGCTCCCCCGCCATCCTGGACTCTTCCCTCCGGAACTGAAGGCCAAATAAACCTTCTTTCCATCAGTTGTCTTATTCATGCTATTTAATCACAGCAACAGAAAAATGACCCGTACAGGGGGCTACAGCAAAGAGGAGAAATCTCTTCTGTAGGGTTTGGATGTCACCTGTAGCTTTCTGTAGTGGTGGAGTCTGGAGGTCTGCTAGACTTGGGGGCACATTCTGAGGAATGTGTTAGGTTAGACACAAAAATAAAAGGTGGGCTACTAAAGGACTTTTCACCACGTGATGGAATACAGGAGAGAAAACAGCTTAAAGGGGAAATATTTGGGCTTCATTGCTTCTGAGTCTGTGCATGACGAGATGGATCATGATGGTGTGAGTGTGAGTCAGAGCACAGCGGCTCACCTCCTGGTGCACAGAAAGACAGGAAGTGTCCACTGTGAGATAAACCCTCCAGGATGTGAAGGCCACCTGACTGTGACACCTGTAACTCCACTGGTTGCAGAGGTTCGTTTGGTCGGTCAGCTGGCCGACTCTTCCGTTCTTCCCTCCTCTTTCAGTGTGTTCTGTGTGGTCAAAACAGCTCGGTTGGCTGAGGAAGGCTGCCTTCCCCAAGGGAGGAGATTTTCTTCACTCAGGGGTATCTGAGTTTGTGGTGTTTTTCTGGTAGACCCTCCAAAGAAGCTCTCAAGACAGACCTTTCAAAGGCCGGTCCCCAGTGACCTACTTCCTCTACCTGGGTCCCATTTTCTAGTTTCTATCACTTCCCCAAAGTGCCATTGTGAGCAGTTCCTGGAAAGAAGCTGTGTGTGCAGAGGCTGATGGACTGATGATAACTGCAGTGATGTGATTAAATTGGAATGTTGCAGGTCCAGAGCCCAACTGCGATTTGTCTTTGGCTGTCTTACTCTCTAAATACATTCCTTGCCCACCTAAGTTTCAAACCTAACGCCCTTTGATTAACAGATTAAAAATCCTTTGGACTATATAAACAAACCTCTGGTTTCTATTCGTCAAAAGGCTAAGAATTCTGTCAGATAGCATCTGAGTTCTAGAGCTGAGCTGTTTCTACCTTGCTGTGACCCACCTCTCTGCCATCCACTGGTTTGTCCTGATCTATGGCTTCCTTTGCTCTGTTACTATAAAATCGTCATGAAACTGCTTCCGTGCTGGAATGTGGAATGTGGGGCCCTTGAATCTGTGTTCCCTGGCTATGAACACTCATAGCTCTCTCTAGAATAAACTATCACTTACCTCCTTTGAGGTAAGGGTTGTGTTCTTGCATCAACACCATCATAATATGAATCCATCAAGGGATTAACCCGTTGGCTTGGTCAGAGCCTTCTGGAGTCTTATGGGAGAGCTGTCTCTTCCAGAGTGTTTCTGGGTCTCCACCTCCAATTCTTTCTTGCCACAATGAAGCCCTTTCTAGTTAGTCAGGCTCTAACAGTCTGTAGTAGCTCTAGGATTTTTGGACTTAGTTTCTTTGGAATCTTAACTAATGCGTAAATGTATATGATTTTGAAATATATATGTTTGGTCTTCATCTCAGTTTCCTGGCATATAACTCCTAAACTCTTAGGGATCTCTGAAATGGGCAGCCCCCTTTTGTATGCTAATGAAATGTCTAATGGTGGTTCCCAGGTGCGTCTTGGCCAGCACCTGGGTTTCAGCCCAGGAGAGACTAAAGCAGAGGGACTCCTCTGAGATGTGTTCAGATTCCTGACTCACAGGAATGTGCTCTTGTTTTAGCTGCAGAGTTTGGGGGACATTTGTTATGCGGCAATGAGTAGCTGAAACTGTCCAGATACTCTCTCTGTATCCATACCTTCTACTGGAATCACTTTCTGATGTCACTTCCTTTCTTCTTCCTCTTCAGTTTTTGGCAGCACTGAAGGTTGAGCCCAGAGTCGTGCACACAATAGACAGTGCTCTACCTTGGAAGTACACTCCCGCTGAAATGTCTCCAGAAGGCCGGACTTCACTCTCGGTCTCGAGGATGTGCAAGGACACTGAGGCAGGAGGCATGCTTGGCTTTTATTCTAACTCGGGTGGTGACTCTCTTTTTCTCATTGGCTGAGGTGGGACCTCACAGTCTTTCAAGACTGGCTAGTTTTAAAATACTCCTGCCCAAAGGAATTGAAGAAAATGGGGGAGAGGTTGGCCACTTTAGCTACTTAAGGTCTGAGAATGCGCTGGGCATCTGTTTAAGAAAAGGCTTGGCTGGTCTGGGCAGGAGCATTAAAACATTTGCATGAAAATCTTACAAAGTGGGAGAGATAAAAAGATCTAAATTCTGGGCTGAAGAGATGGCTCAGAGGTTAAGAGCACTGGCTGCTGGCTGCTCTTCCAGAGGTCCTGAGTTCAATTCCCAGTAACCACATGGTGGCTCACAACTGTCTATAATGAGATCTGGTACAGACAGAAAAAGATCTGAATTTCTTGTCATAAACACAAGTTTAACAGTGTTTGACAGAAAAGGCTAATATTTAATGTTTTTTATGCTACCAAGCTATATCCCTAGCCTCTCTAAAAAAATATTGTGTGTGCATATTTGTGTGTACATATGTGTAGAGGACAGAAGACAACCTTGGCTAGTATTCCTCAGGTGTTGCCTGCTTTCCTATTTTTTTTTCAGGCAGTTATTTCACTGGCCCAGAGCTCATCAAGTAGGCTGGGCAGGCTGGCTAGAGAGCGCTTATGAATTCTGCCCATTTTGCCTGTTCCCATTTCCCGGATGCTGTATTGGAAGTCTGTGCCACCATATGGGCTTTTATACATAGGTTCTGGGGGATCACATTCATGATGGTGCCTGCAAGGCAAGGACTTTACCGACAGAACTATCATCACAGACCCCTCCCCCTTAAACATTATTTTGAGAAAAAAATTGCCCAGGCTGGCCTTGAACTTACAGGCCTGCCTCAGCCTCCTAAGGAGCCAGGGTAGGCTGGGCCACCCACCAGGCTCTGGCTCTACTATTTCTTGTCTTTATCTTTCACGCGGTCCACCCAGATGAACGTCTTGTTTCCGGAACGCTATGGTACCTGCTGCTCTCTCTGCCTGGAGCTTCCTCTTCTGCTGTCTGCAGTGAGAAGCCCTCTCCTGCTGTAGAGCCTTCTTTGACACCGGCTTTCACTGCTCCACCGGAAGTGTGCTCTATTACCACACAGGCACTTTGGACCACCTTTAACTGGCCCTGCGTGAGTTTTCATGGCGTTTATCACCTCCTCACACACTGTGTGATGTACTTGTGCACTATTGTTATTTTTCGTGGTAATGAAGATGAAGCCTGGGGCCCTACACGTGCTAGGGAAGTGCTCTACCGAGCTACACCAAGCCCTGTACTATTAGCATTCATTAGGTTTATTATCCTCCTCCATTATCAGGCTGCAAGGTGCAGAAGAACAAGGTCTGTCTTGTTTGCTAATGTTTCTCCATGCCCAACACGTGACCGGATGGACAGATCGTAGGTGCTTAAGTGGTATCTGGTGACTTAAGGAGGGGAAAAAAAAATACATCTCAAAATATACCTGACACTGAGGACGTCAGAGCTGATAATAATCTAAGACCAGACACTCCTCACTGGAGGCAGCAGGGACAAGAGGAATCCTAGGGTTCCATGGCCAGTCAATGAGCTCTGAGCCAGTGAGAGATGTCTTTTTTAAAAGACATGGGTAGCATTTCTGAGGATGACACCTAAGGTTGTGTTCTGACCTCTACATGCATGTGTGCCCATGTGTGCACATACCTGCACACTCATGCACACACATATCAACACACATACACATATACACACCCATATACACGACACACTCACATTTACAAAAGTAAAGCCAAAACATTTCTGTGCGCACACTGGTCAGTCAGAATAGCGTGTACTATGACTTATGACCAAGGAGCCTGGAGTAATAGGTGGGGATAAAATGAGAAGTATATGACTATGATGCTGAGGGAAGACAGAAAAGGGAACCACAGAGGGATATTGTTGCTGGTTGTCTCTTTGGGGGCCTGCCACCCAGCTCCCAAATAAATCACACACAGAGGCTTATTTTTAATTATAAATGCCTGGCCTTAGCTTGGCTTGTTTCTTGCTAGCTTTTCTTAACTTTAACTTAACCCATCTATCTTTTGCCTCTGGGCTTTTACCTTTCTCTATTTTTGTATACCTTTCTTTCTTATCCCATGACTGGTTGTGTAGCTGGGTGGCTGGCCCCTGATGTCCTCCTTCTTCTCTTGCTCATAGATCTCTCTGCCTCCCCCAGCCCCCAGATTTCCCCTTTTATATATTCTCTATGCCTGCCAGCCCTGCCTATAGTTTCTCCTGCCTTGCTATTGGCCATTCAGTTCTTTATTAGACAGTCAGGCCTTTTAGAGAGGCAAAGTAACACAGCTTCACAGAATTAAACAAATGCAACATAAACAAAAGTAACACACCTTAAAATAATATTCCACAACAGGATATGGCTCTGTGGTAAAACATTTGCTTAGCATGCATGAGAGGGTTGGATCAGAGCCCCTACTATGAACAACTAGTAGGCTGGCTTTATTGTTTATGGGGAGCTCACCAGAGATGACTGCTCAGAGTTTAGAGAGTCTTTATTCCAGCTGCCTGGGACCCAAGTGTAATGCCCAGTGTTTAGAGCAAGGGGGTTTAAAAGGCAAAAACCACATCCTGGTATCTGGCTCAGCAGCTGGAGGGGGAGGTTTTGTGCAAGTAAGCAGTTTAACAGAAGCTAAGATAAGTTAGCTGGGGCATCTTGATCTCAGGTTCAAGATTTGGAATCCTGTTTGCTTACTGTGATCTATGTGTCTCTGTGTATCGATTACCCCAAACTGCCAATCTTTTACCACTGCTAGAGTTTTGGCAAAGGGGGCAGAACAGAGCTGAGGAGAGGGACAAGGACCTTTTGCAGCCAGGTGTGTCTGAGTGTGACCCTTCTTTGGAACAAAGATCACAGTCCATTGTATGCTGGCCTTTGTTCACAAGAACACATCCGGGAGAGGCAGTGCTCCAGGTCAGGTGAGGCCTGGGGAGGTGAACAGAGGCTCCAGAATCCATGGTGTCTTGGGGCTGTTTGTGTACGATGTGACGACTCTGCCTATAATCATTTTTGGGGAGAAACTTTGCAGGCTTTTGGCAACTGTCTCTAAGGCCTGTTTTTTCATGTCCTGACCTACAACTGGCTGCTTTTACAGGACTGGATACCAGCCCAAAGGCAGCCTGACCGTAGGCTGACAGAACCATGATGCAGATTTGGTGGCCAGGGATGTGACCAGACAAGAGAGTAACAGTGAGCTGGGCCTCTTGGCAAAAGGCAGAAGCAAGAAGATAAGAGAAAAAAGGAACAAAAAGGCCACCTGCTAGAAGGATGACCGTCTCCAAGGAGTCCTGGGATCCTGACCCCCAGCCCCCAGGCCTTTATTCTGTGAATCCCTTGAAGAAGTTCCCTTATGATGTAGTCCAGTGATGGGACACTTGTCTGGCATGCATGAGACCTGGGTTCAATTACCAGCAACACATACACACACACACACACACACACACACACACACACACACACACACACACACACACACACAAGAATTTGCCCATCTTAGAGCTCAGTGGTGGGGTCCCTTAAGTAACCTGCTGCTTGTAGCATCAAGCACTCGTGTGCATTTTATATTTACTCCTTTCTCTCTTTCTCCAATGCTAAGGACAGAACCCGGGGCCAGCTAGGCAAGTGCCCGCCACTGAGCTCTATGCCAAGCCTCCATGTTTCCTTCTTCAACTGTTTCCAAAAGGCCCAGAAGGGAACACGCTGGAATGTCTCCTTCCTTCTCTTCTGGCAGGCTCTCTCCCCCAGGGGCAACCGTCTTTACAGATTTTGGAGGCATCTTTCCATCTAAGCAAACAATCACATTCTGTCCCGTTCTTCCCATTTTGCACACAAATCTTAGCACACTATTCTCATTGTTCTGTGGCTTATTTATTTATTTATTTTTTCTTTGTCATTGTGGAGGATTAATTAACTTTTCCTCTCAGTGAGAGCAAAGATTTTTGGGATGCTCTCTGTAGCAGGATTGTCATCCTCTTTTACACTCCTTTGTTCCTTCCTGGGTGGTAGGGGGGAGGGGCAGCAGAGGCCAGGACCCTTTGGGGAGGTTGTGCATTTGTATCCATGCATGCACGCACCTGTGCATCTCCAGGAGGGGCTTCCAGAGAACTCTACTGCGGATGCTTTTGTGAGTCAGCTTTCCATCACTGTGACAAAATACCTGGAATAATCACCTTAAAGGAGGAGACATCTATTTAGGCTCATGTTTTTGTAGGTTTCTTCTGAGGTCCTGGTCCTGACTATTGGGTCTGTAGTGGTCCATCATAGTGGGGGGTGTTCACCTTGTGATAGTCAAGAAGGGAATGGAGAGGAAGAAGAGGCTATTGGTTGGGGTCCCATTATCCTCTTCAAGGGTCCATCCCCAATGACCTAATTTCCTCCCATTAGGTTCTGCCTCCTGAAGATTCCGTTTTAGCTCCAGGTGCTGAAGACCAAGCCTATAATCCATAGGTCCGTGAGGAACGCCTCAGATCTGGTTGAAAGGCCAGTTCTAGGGCTGAGGTCTCACTGACAAGCCTCAAGGCCTGACTTGCTTCAGTTTCTGCCTCACAGTGAGGGATGATAAGAATATTTTCTGGACGTGTTGAAAGGATGGACTGAGGGCAGGTCGAGCAGCTCTTTTGTGAGTTCTGAGGCCCTAGGCAGTCACAACCTAAAGGATGTCCTGACCTCTACTCCCATGATCATTCTTAGTTGAGAGCAAGTCCCTACTTCCTGGTGTAAATAGAAAGCATTCCCAGCTTCCTACCATTCAGGAAGCTGAGGCAGGAGGATTGCCTTGAGTTTGAGGACAGCATGGCTACACAGTGAGTTCTAAACTGAGTTACAGTATGAGATTTGAAACAACAAAATGGTGTATGAAGTGATATTTTGATGAGATGTGTCTGAGGAGATGGAGGGTAAGCACGGGAAGGTGGTGGTTTGGTCCTAGAGAAGCCAAAGGAAGAAGGGAACAAGTAAATACCTGAGGCTGGGGAAACCCTGGTGGCCATGTGTCTGTGTCCTCCAGTGCTTTGCGTGGCCAGGAGTGTCTGGGTTCCCAAGTGTGGTGGGTCTGGTTCCTATCCTGGCCACCTGTGGCCTCTGTCCCTCATCTACGGAGTGAGCCCTCTCTCAGGGCACCTCCATGTTTTAGTCACTTTTGTTTGTTAGACTTGCTGCATGGTTTGCCTTCAGAAGCATGTGGACACAACAGGAACATCTGGGTGTAAAGATAGGGATATTTTACCTTTCAGTGATGTACCCATGAATCAGTGTGC
The DNA here is from genome assembly GCF_007827085.1 of Peromyscus californicus insignis. NCBI lineage: Eukaryota > Metazoa > Chordata > Mammalia > Rodentia > Cricetidae > Peromyscus > Peromyscus californicus. The sequence goes on from NW_026294584.1 coordinate 139,373,849, forward strand.
CAGTGTGCCCCAACCAGTGGAAGGGCAATTAGAGAAACTGTGTGACTGTGTGTGTTGTCTTCTTCTTCTTCTTCTTCTTCTTCTTCTTCTTCTTCTTCTTCTTCTTCTTCTTCTTCTTCTTCTTCTCTCCTTCTCCTCCTCCTCCTCCTCCTCCTCCTCCTCCTCCTTCTCCTTCTCCTTCTTCTTCTTCTTTTTTTGAGACAGGGTTTCTTTGTGTAACCGTGGCTGTCCTGAAACTAGGTCTGTAGACCAGGCTGGTCTCAAATCCACAGAGAGATCATCTCCCCACCTCTGCCTTCTGAGTGCTGGGATTAACTGTGTTCTTAGTGGACAAACCCCTTTCCACCACAGCCCCTCCAAAGCTGCTCAAGGGCCAAGGCATGGCTCAGTGATAGGGAACTTGTGTGAAGCTGTGGGTCTCACTGAAGTTGGAAGGGACGAGACTTGGCAAGGCTTGGCAAGGCGTGCAGTTGACGACATCGAGAAGCCATCTAGATATAACACTCCTGGTGTGTGATGGCTATAGAGGCTGTATTAGTCAGGGTTCTACAGAGGACCGATAACAGGAGGTGTGTAGGTGGGTGTGGGTGAGAGAGAGGAAGAAAGAGAGAGATGTGGCAGGGGCAGTGTGAAGGAGATCCTTTAAAAATTCTTTTAAATTATGTCTCAGTGGGAGTATGTGCTCATGGGTGCAGTGGCCATGGGGTCCAGGGGTGTCAGGACCCCAGGCGCTGGAGTTAGAGAAGCAGTTATGAGTCATGTGGTGTGGCTGCTGGGAACTGAACTCCGGTCTCTAGAAGAGCATCATGTCCTTTTAACTGCTGAGCTAGAGAGATTGACTCTAAAATAGTTGACCTTGTAATTAGAGTTTTAGTGAGTCCAGACTGCAGGTGACCACCAGGGCAGAGACCTAGGGAGGGGTCCATGCTGCAGTTCAAGTTTCTCCAGGTTCTAGTCAGTTCTTCAACAGACTGGATGATGTGGATGACGCCCACCCACGTAACCTGGTTTACGCAGAGTATGCAAATTTTCGTGTAACTCTTATCCAACCAAACGTTTGACCAGTTGAGCCCTGTCGCCCAACACGAATGACACATGAAATGAACAATCTCACACCTGTAATCCAGCACTCAGGAGGTGGAGGCAGGAGGACGGAGAGTTTGAGACTAGCCAGGGCTACACAGTGAAACTCTGTCTTAAAAACCAAAACAAAACTTGGCACACATCTTTAATCTTTAATGAAATCTTTAATCCCAGCACTTGGAAGGCAGAGACAGGCAGATCTCTGTGAGCCCAAGGCCAGTCTGGTCTCCAGAGTGAGTTCCAGGCCAGCCAAGGCTAAAGACAGATTCTGTCTCAAGGGGTGAACCTAACCTAAGGCTGGGACTGTACTCCAGTGGTAGAGCATTTGTCTGGCAGGTGCACGGCTCTGGGTTCCATCAGCAGCATGCCAACTAAAAACAAAACAAAGTGAACCTCCAAGCAGGCACTAGCCTGGGCACCCACCCCTCAATATCTGGGTAAGATTGTCTCATATCTTTGAGGCCCAGTTTGTGGAAAGCCTAGAGACTTCCCCCAGATTTCGGAGACTATGTGAGTGTGTATTGGGCTGCATTTTCTTTTCTTTTTTTTTTTTTTTTCGAGACAGGGTTTCTCTGTGTAGCTTTGCGTCTTTCCTGTATCTCGCTCTGTAGTCCAGGCTGGCCTTGAACTCACAAAGATCCACCTGCCTCTGCCTCCCGAGTGCTGGGATTAATGGGCTGCATTTTTCTCAGTCAGTCTGGCCCCTGTTTTCCACTTGTATCTAGGCAACCATCTTAACACTTTCATCATTCCTATTTGTCAACCCAGACACCTTTCTTCCTTTATTTCAAAATCCACCCCCTCGCGACCTCACCCAGAGTGGTGTGTGAGTGTGTGTGTGTGTGTGTGTGTGTGTGTGTGTGTGTGTGTGTGTGTGAAACTTTCCAATGATCTAGCAAGACGGGAAGAGTTTAGGCTGCAGTGACCATGACTTGAAAGTGGGTATCAGATCACAGGGCTTAGAAACGCAGTCTTGCCTGGTGTGTCCACCGTTCCGGTCCTGGTTGCTGGGTATCCACCTCGTTTGTGCCTGTTCCCTCTTCTTCTGAGTTCTCTCATTACCGCCTAAAGTTTCCCAGATGAAAATCAAATTCCTCCATTTTCTCTGGCAGTGAAGTCCCGCCCTCTCTTGCCCTGAGTCTCTGTCCTGGCTCCCAGCCTCCTTTTGGGTGCTCAGTTACAGGCATCAAATGTCTTTCTTGGGTGCCTTTGGAAGGGTGAGGCCAGAGTCCTCCCACAGGAGCTGGGAAGAGGTGACATTGGAGGCTACCTTACACTGGCCTTCCCAGTCCTGGCTGGTGAGAAGGTCACCTTCATTTGTTTAGCTCATGGCAAGTGATTTGATCTTGTGAGGACAGATGCCCATCACTTGTGAGGACAGATGCCCAGTCACTTGTGAGGACAGATGCCCATCACTTGTGAGGACAGATGCCCATCACTTGTGAGGACAGATGCCCATCACTTGTGAGGACAGATGCCCAGTCACTTGTGAGGACAGATGCCCAGTCACTTGTGAGGACAGATACCCATCACTTGTGAGGACAGATGCCCATCACTTGTGAGGACAGATGCCCATCACTTGTGAGGACAGATGCCCAGTCACTTGTGAGGACAGATGCCCATCACTTGTGAGGACAGATGCCCATCACTTGTGAGGACAGATGCCCATCATTTGTGAGGACAGATGCCCAGTCACTTGTGAGGACAGATGCCCATCACTTGTGAGGACAGATGCCCAGTCACTTGGGCTGCAGACACCAGGCTTGACTTCAAACAACTTAATGATACATCTGTCTACCTCTGTGGTTCACCCATGGGGAGGGTGGCCGCAGGACAGGAGGGTCTGGTCCGAAGGTTGTACTTGATGTCTCTGATGGCTAGGAAGTCACAGTCCTTCTGCTGGGATAGATGGACTCGTGTATTCTGGTCTTTTGTGCTGCCGAGGTGTCTGCTCTCTGTGAGTGGCACTGACGGCCACACATCCTGTATCCTGGAGTTCACATCCCAAGCTCTTAAGCCTTTGGGTTCCTGAGAGGTGTGCAGTGTGATGCTGTGGGTTAGGTAGGTCGGCAGACATGGCTGAAATCCTGACTCCATTTCCTGCTGTGGCTACTGAGTGCCGGCGGCATCAGCAGAGATTGAGCTCCTGGCACAGGCCCCAGTACACCAGACAGCAAGCAGACCCGGAGTTCCCTCCGACAAAGCTGCACAGTTTTGTCTGCACAGAAACTCGGTGGTAATCCGACCTCCCAAGAAATCAAGGCGGGTAAGAGGCAGCGTTCTCAAGCGGCCTGGATTCAGTGGCCATGATAATGAAGTCTCTCTGCTTTCCTCCTTACAAAAAACTCACCTGAAGCAACCTGACCTTAACCAGTTATTTCCTGTCGCTCTGTCTCCCTGTCCTGCCAGGCAAGAAAAGTCACTTTGAGGTGGCCCTTTTTTCATTCCTTCCCATTACTCAGGCTCTCCAAACAAATCCTGTTTGACAGGATGAAGTGTGGTCTCACTCTAAAATCTCAAATAAAGCCAATTTAAGGTCTTTACATTTATTATCATTTGTTCGGGGACACTGCATTCCTTTTAGTGCATTCATTCCTTCATTTTTAATTAGTGTTGTGTGTATGTGTGTGTATATGATGTGTGTGTGTATATGATGTGTGTGTGTGTGTGTGTGTGTGTGTGTGTGTGTGTGTGTGTGTTGCCAGGGTCGGGGTGGACATGCTCTGGGATGTGTGTGGAGGTCAGAGGACAACTTTGTGGAGTCAATTCTCTCCTTCCACCTTTCTGTGGCTGTGGAATCTTGAGCTCAGGTCACCAAGCTTCCACAGCCAATGTCTTTACCCACCGAGCCATCCTACCTGCTCCTATAATTTATTTTTGTTTGGTTATTAAGACAGAGTCTTGCTGTGTGGGCTGGCTTCCAACTCACGATCCTCTTGCCTCAGCATCTCCAGGGCTGGTGTTACAGGCATGCACCACATATCTGGCTTTTCTGTCTTTTTCTTCCTTTTTTCTTTTTCTTTTGTGTTTGAGACAGGGTTTCTCTGTGTAACAACCCTGGCTTCCCTGGAACTCACTTTGTCAACCAGGCTGGCCTTGAACTCACAGAGCTTCTCCTGCCTCTGCCTCCTGAGTGCTGGGATTAAAGGCGTGTGCCACCACCGCCCAGCAACGATGGCAACTCTTATAAAGGAAAACATTTAACTGGGACTGGCCTACAGTTCAGAGGTTTAGTCCATTGTCATCATGGTGGGCAGCATGAGGGCACACAGGCAGAAACAGTGCTGGAGAAGGAACTGAGAGTTCTACATACTACAGGCAGCAGGAAGTGAATGCCACTAGACCTTGCTTGAGCTTCGGAGACCTCAAAGCCCACCCACTAATGACACACTTCCTCCGACAAAGCCACACCTACTCCAACAAGGCCACACCTCCTAATAGTGTCACTCCCTATGAGCCTATGGGGACCATTTTTATGCAAACCACCACACCAACCAAATCCAGGGTGAAATAATGAAAAGTCAGGACAATGATTTCCAAATTGAAAGATAAGGCCCATTGGTGACTCATTTAATTATATTAGTGGGTTGCAATCAGCATCTCTAAATGGAAAATAGTGTAATATATGTAGCAAGGGTAAGTATGATATAGTTGTTTCATTTCATTTATGTGTGTGTAGATAGGGTGTTTATATGTGGTGTATTTGTGTGTTTTGAGCCACACCTGTCTGGCTGGGTCATAAGACCCAACAATGGTTTAAATGCCACTGGCTCTGAGAGCAGGTGAGGAGATAATGGATGGGAATGTCAGATCACTGGAAAGATCCTTTTTGGGAGAAAGGACAGGTCTTATGATTTGCCAGGGCTTCGTACATGCTAAACCCATGCTCCATCCCCTAGAATGGAGCTACATGCTAGGCTACATCCCCCAGAACTCACTGGAAGGATTTTTTTTTTGTTTTGTTTTGTTTTGTTTTGTTTTTCGAGACAGGGTTTCTCTGTGTAGCTTTGCGCCTTTCCTGTTGGAGACCAGGCTGGCCTCGAACTCACAGAGATCCGCCTGGCTCTGCCTCCCGAGTGCTGGGATTAAAGGCGTGCGCCACCACCGCCCGGCTTGGAAGGATTTTATTATGAACCTTGAACTCTCTAAGACTAGATAAGATATGGTGCTGGAGAGAAAAGTATTTTTCCAGGATCAAAACTCTCTAAGAGTTGGACATGATGGAGCATATCTATAGTCTTAGTACCCTGGAGGTAGAGGTTGGAGATTACCTCAAATCTGAGGCCAGCCTGGTCTATACAGGGAGATCCAACCAGCCAGGATGATATAACAAAACCCTGTCTCAGAAAAATATAAAAAGCAAGGGATAGCGGAGGTGGCTCAGACAATAAAGGGCTTGCTGGGCAAACGTGAAGACCTGACTTCCGGTCTCCAGCACCGCTTCAAAACCCTGGGTGTGGCGACGTGTGTCTCTCACCCCAGAGCTGGCCAATTAAAACCAGCTGGGGCCTGGAGCTCACTGGCCAGGCAGGCTAGCCATTTCTGGTGAGCGCCAGATTCAGTGAGAGACCTTGTCTCAAAGAATAAGGTGGAGAGTGACTGGGGAAGACATCCAGCGTTGACCTTTGATGTCCACACTCAGGGGTACACATCCACAAGGCCATGCACATGAACACACATACGATACACACAGAGAAACATAAGAAAACAAAAATAACCCGTAAGACATGTCACAGGAGCGGGGAGAGAATTACTTCAAGGTGCCCCTAGTACTTGCTCGGAGGCTGACTTTCAGCCGTTGTGTCTTTTACATCTGAGCCTGCTGCTGGCTCTCTGCTCCTCGCCCATTGTAACCTGCGTTTGTAGTCATCACACCACGATTACCTTAACCAAGACGATTACAGTTCACCTCCAACCTCCTGAGGCCAGCCTCATGCTACATTCCTGGTTCCTCCTCTCCTCTCCTCAAAAACAAACAAACAAATAAACAAACAAACAAAAAACACCAACAGAGAGAGAGAGAGAGAGAGAGAGAGAGAGAGAGAGAGAGAGAAGGAAGGAAGAAGGAAGGAAGGAAGGAAGGAAGGAAGGAAGGAAGGAAGGAAGGAAGGAAGGAAGGAAAAGAAGTGTGGCCTTGTTGGAGAAAGCGAGGTTTCGAAAGTTCTGGCCAAGCCCGGAGTCTCTCTCTGTCTCTGTCTCTCTACCCGGATGTGGACCAGGATGTAGCTCTCAGCTACTGCTCCAGCAGCATGCATGCTGCCATGTTTCCCTCCACGATGAAAATGGACTAAACCTCTGAAACTGTAAGCAAGCCCTCAGTGAAATGTTTCCTTGTGTAAGAGTTGCCTTGGTCATGGCGTCTCTTCACAGCAGTAGACCAGTGACTAAGACAACTGCTATGATTGGTTCTTAGATGAAATGTTGGAGACTGAAGCCAGGGCTTCATGCTTGCACTCCGTCAACAAGGCTACATCCCTAGTCCTTGATTTCCTTTTATACCCCCACTGCTGATCAGTGATGACAACATCGAAACCAGGTTGGCCAATTTGTGCTCAGCCCTTCCCTGGGCTCTATTAAGTCACTACCCTGCAGCATAGAACGTTTTCCTATCTACGGAGGAAAGCCAGGAGTTCAGGGGTTAACTGACTTACCCAAGGCCACTTTGTGAATGGCTCAGGCAGGATTTGAACTTGAGTCTATCTCTGCCCTCACAGTCTCCCTCACTAGTAGACTGTCCTCACAGTTGGTTGACCAGTCCCTTGGACCATCACGCTGTATTGTGTGGGGTTTTCTCCCCAGCTGGAGTGTAAACACTTGTGAACGTCCACTGTCTTCGCTGAATGTCAACCCTATACCCTGAGCTGTATATAGAGGAGAGGCAAAGACCAGCCTGCTGGCCTCAGGAGATTCCAACCTTTGAGATTAGACAAATGATAAAACTGTGTCACAAGGCAGGGACAGGTTAAGATCCTGACACTGAGCAGTCAGGAGTGCCCCACCATTTCTTGATGTTTTTAACTCCCTGTTTTTCAGTGGTGGAGATGGATCCCAGGGCTATCACTGAGCCATACACTAGGTCTATTTGAAGATTTTTGGTACCTGGTAAAATATCTGTCTCTCCAACATTATTGTATAAATCCTTTTGTGGTGTTTGAAAGAAAATGGCCCCCAAAATGAGTGGCACTATTAGGAGATGTGGCCTTGTTGGAGTAGGTGTAGTTTTGTTGGAGGAAGTGTGTCACGGTGGAGGTGGGCTTTGAGGTCTCATATATGCTCAAGCCACACCTGTGAGACAGACCACTTCCTGCTGCCTGCAAGATGTAGAACTCTCAGCATCATATCTGCCTGCACGCCACCATGTCCCACCATGATGATAATGGACTGAACCTCTGAATTGTAAGCAAGCCAGCACAATTAAATATTTTCCTTTATAAGAATTGCTGTGGTCATGGTGTCTCTTCACAGCAGCAGAAACCTTAACCAAGACACCTTTCTTATTATTTATTATTTTATGCATATATGGTGGTGTGCACGCATGCATTCATGTTCACATGTTGTTGGCACATGCGTGTGTGAGTGCATGTTTGTAGGCCAGAGGTTGACGTCAGGTGCCTGCCTCAACCACTCTCCTCTTTATTTACTGCGGTATGGGTCTCTTGTTGAGGCTGGAGTTTGTGGATTCTACTAATCTAGATAGCCAGTTTGCCTCAAGGGTCCTTCTCTACTTCCTAAACTCTGGGATTGGACGTGGACTGCCATGCCTGCCCAACTTTTACCTGGGTTCTGGGAATCCAAACTCCAGTCCTCATGCTGGCCTCTGAGACATCTTCCCAGTCTAATTGCTACAAATTCTTGAATATACATATGTTGCTTAGCATTTATACCTTTTCCAGGCTGAGAATGGAGGAGGAAAACAATGGACTGGTGTATCTGACCTACAGGCAAGGCCCTGCCCAGGTGCCGTGTCCTATCTGGTTCCAGGTATCCACAGGCTACATGTCTCAGCTGAAGTCAGACCCTCTTCAGGCCTGGGCCTATTTAGTCTATCTAATCCAGTCACTTTAATCCCACTCTCCTCCGTTTGTCATAGAAAACAGTCACGTGGCCAGTTCTGACCAAGGAGATGTGACAGGATGTCTCCTGAGAGAATCCTAGGAGTAATTTACGTATTTTTAAAGAGCTACATATGGGGGGGGCTACACCTGTAATCTCAGCACTTGGGGAGGTCAAGGCAAGAGAATTATGAGTTTGAAATCAGCTTGGGCTACTAGTGAGACCATGTCTCACCCCACTCCCCAAACAAACCAAAACAAAAATTCAAATAGTACGCACGCACACGCACACACACACACACACACACACACACACACACACACACACAGAGCGAGAGCGAGAGCGAGAGCGAGAGCGAGAGCGAGAGAGAGAGAGAGAGAGAGAGAGAGAGAGAGAGAGAGAGAGCTCTTCCAGTCTTTAAATACAGACACTGTGGGACAAGACGAGGCCTTGACTCACTGCAGCGATCACATGACCACACTGGAACACATTCAAGGGCAAAAACCAATCTACAGACATTCAGCCATGGAACACCCTGACTTTGAACTTCCTGTCCGTGATACAATTTCCTCATTGCATAAAAGTCTTTGACTTGACTTGACGTTAGAGTATGAAGGCCTGGATTTGACCCTTGGAACCCAAGTGGAAAAAGCTGGGCTTGGTGGTGTGTGCTTGTAATCCCAGAGCAGGCCAGGCAGGGACAAACAGGTCCCTGGGGCTTGCTGCATAGCCAATCAGATCCACTTGGAGGCATGGCTTCTGGGGAATAATACCCAAGGCTGATTTATGACCTCCACATGTGCGTGTACACACACCTGTAGACCCACAGGCGCACACACACACACAAACACACACATGCATGCACACACACACACACACACTCATGCACACACCTCTGACTTTGAGCTTCTCTGCTAATAAGTACTGGAGGGGAGGGTGGACAGAGAAAAGGGGCGGAGCCAGAGGCACAGGCTTGGCTGCTGGAACAGAGACGCGGAAAGCTCAGTCAGTGTGTGGTAAATATGAAGTCAAACGGTCCTCACTGCATCATTGTCCATGCGGTCTCACCAGCATGATGCGTGGGTCATTCCAGGCCCAGGGTACATGGGCACATCTTCTCCATCCATGAGCTGTCACTGCTGAGCCAATGGATGGGGAGGGCACGAAGCTCCCTCAGTCCTCTGGGCTGCTAATGACACTCATCACTTCTACTTTAGTCCACTGGCCAGAGGCAGCTACGTGGTCCCTCCACATGAAGCCACTGCCTGTATGATGGTTGTCCACCCAAGAGAGGGCAGGGGCCTGGAACCATCAGTTGAGGGGTCTCTGTCATCAGCTCTGTGATGGGTTTAAGCTGGGTCTTTGTGGCAGTGATGGCCAAGAACGTGTGTGTGTGTGTGTGTGTGTGTGTGTGTGTGTGTGTGTGTGTGTACGCGCACTCGTGTGCGCGTACGTGCATGTGAGAGGCCAGAGGCTGACTTCGGTTGCCTTCCTTAATCACTCTCCATCTTGCCTTTTGAAACATGGTCTCCTACTGAACCTGGAGCTCACTGATTGGCTAGGCTGGCTGGCCAATGAGCTCTAGGGATCCTCCTGTCTTCACACTCCCAGCCCATGGTTTCAAATGTGTACGCTGTGTCTGGCTTTTTATGTGGGTGCTAAAGATTTGATGTCATGGTCTCATGCTTGTGCGGCAGGCAGTTTAGTGACTGAGATATCTCTCCAGCCCTGGAAAGGGGGGCTTTGAGTGAGTGGTGGGCACAGCAGGTGTTGAGGCTAGGTGTTGATCCAGAGGAGAACCCATTGGGTGGGGTCTGCACTCAAGATGGAGAGGTATATAAACACGGTTAAGAAGAATGAGAATAGAGAGCCTGGAACTTGTGTCAACCTGCCTCTGCCCTGAGTTCCTCATGGTTAGGAGCTGCGGTGTGAGCAGGGGCAATCTCTCATCAGTTAAGCACCTAGGACTCAGGATGAATCCACTGGATCCCACACTGGATCCTACACCCCGGGTAGAAGATAAGGCTCATCCCTTTGAGGGTGAGGATTAGAGGAAGGAAGAGTCACAAACCCAGTCAGCAAGACACACAGGAAATGTCATTGTTATCTTGCTAATGAAAGGACTGCTTTCATCCTCTGGATTTGGGCATGTTAGCTTAGGGCGACTGTGCAGAACGGCCCAGCATCTGCAGATCTCTGCTGCTGGGAAGCTGAGCTGGGGAGAGCCCTGCCCACAGAGCGGGGAATTCCAGGCCTAACTGAGCTTTGCGGTGTAACCCACAATGAGTGTCCAGTGACTTCAGACAATCCTGCTTTTAGCTCCCTACAACCTGAGGACTTTGTAATCTTTCAGGGAAGTGTGTGTGTGTTGGGGGGGGGTCCTAACTCCCCCCACACCCCCCACCCCCAGTTCTGGGGACTGAACCTAGGGCCTCATACATGCTGAGCAATCAATTTACATTGCAGTCAGTAAGGCATTGCAGGAGTGGTCAGGACCTGAGATCCCAAGCTAGGCATGGTGGTTTCTGCCTGTAACCACAACACTCAGGAGCGCGGGACACACACACACACACACACACACACACACACACACACACACACACACACACCACACATACACACCAAACACTCCCAAAACAACGATAATGAACCAAATGAGCTTCAGTCACGGCCTCATCATTGTGTGTCTGTGCCAGGCACTCTTCACATTTGCATACAGTGGGCCGAACCAGCTGGGCCCACAGTTGCCCAGGATCCACATGTGGTGGTCTCAGATTTCTCCAGTCACTTCCAGGTGAAGCCTTGCGACAATTTTGGGTAGCACAATAAAGTCTCGAGTCCAGAATTTCCTTGTTCAAAATGACCTTTGTCGCAGGTAGTGGTCAAAGCCTCTAATTATAGTTACAACAGTGGTTGCTGTCCCTGTTCAGGGCAGGGACCACCTTAGGGAAGGGAGCTGGGAAACAGCTTTGCTCATTTCTGCTCGCCTAACTGTATTTATTGTTTTTTTTATCAACATACATTTATACATCTATTAACTGGACATATTAGCGTGGTTCAGTGTGATGTATCTATGTGTGCACACACGGTGTACTGATCACATCAGATTTCTCTCACACTCTGTTCCCCACCTTTCCCTATCCCATGCAATCACAGATCTACCTCCAGGATAACCTTTAGTTTCCACACAGGACAAGGAACATGGGAAACTTGTTTTTCTGAAACTGGGCCCATTTCGTCTAACATCATGTCCTCCAGTTCTGTTGTGTGACAGACGGACGGCAGATCTCTTTCTTCTTTAGGGCCAAATAATACTCCGCTGAGTATGCGTACCACAGTTTCTTTATCCCCTTACCAGTTGATGGACATCTAGGTTGAATCTGCTTGTCGACTGTTTTGAATAGTGCTGTGATAAACACAGATGTGCAAGTATCTCTGTAGCAGGCAGATTATATTCCTTCAGGTATGTATCCTGGAGTGGTATGGCAGGATCATGTGGTAGTTCTATTTTTAGTTGTTTTGAAGAAGAGTGCTGATTTCCATAGTGGCTGGACTAGCTTACATTCTAACCAGCAGTGTATGAGAATTCCCATCAGCACAGCCATTCTAGTGGGAATGGGGTGGTACCTCATTGTAGTTTCGATTTGTGTTTCCTCATGGCTAATATTGAGCATCCACCCCCCAAATATTTGCTAGTTATTTGAGCCCTCAGGGAACTAGAAATCACCAGCCAGGGTTCAGAGAAGTGTGTGGTGTGATGGGTAATATTACATGTGGACTCCAACATTCTGAGAATTAGCCTCTCCCAGTCCCCCTAAAGGAACCTACAGCTGGAGGAACATGCCTTTCCTCCAGGCAGTCCCGCTCTGCAGGGCCCTAGCCACAGGGCTGGCAGCTGTTTCTTTAGCCACATTACTGCCTTGTTCTCTGAGAGATCCCTCAGTCTGCCAGGACTTAACCAATTTCCTAGATTAAATTTATCCTGATGAATGACCTATTTTACATTTTGTTTTCCCGGCTAGACCCTGACTCTCCTCTGGTCATTTAACATTTCCCAATCAACTACAATCGAAAGGAGATATAAATGATATACTACCTACAGTGGCCGAACTGCTTAAGGAGAAAGTGATTAATCTTTGCTCTCATCGGTCAGAGGCTCCCAGGTGACCTGCACACAGCCACTTACCTTCACCTTAAACCCAGCAGGTGGCCGAATCAGTCTAAACTATGGCTGTGCTGTCTGCCCCTTGGGCATTGCCCGGAGGATGTGGGGGGCAGCAGTTGGTGGGGACTTCCAGGCTTGCCCAGAAGGAAACAAGAGGGCAGCCTGATGCAGAGGGTGTGGTCGCTGACCTCGGGCTGGGTTTTTCCAGGTCTTCTTGGGGCTGGGCCTTTGTGGGAAGAAGTGGAAGTTCTCCTACCTCAAAAAATTTTTTAATAAAAGATTTATTTTTATTTACGTGTATGTGTGTATGCCCCCTGTGTGAGGGAGCTGGAGTTGTGTTACAGGTGGTTAGGAGTCTGGGAACTGAGCAAGAGCCACAGTGTTCTTAACTGAACTCAACTGTCCGGCCTCTGCTGTCTCTTTTGATCCACAAGATTATTTTCCAGACAGTCAGGGGAGTCCCACTTTTTTCAGTTTGTGTGTTTTATCAGCTCCTTCTCTTCATTCTCTTAGGTACAGCAGGAGAGCTGCTCCATGTGGTCCCCAATGTTTCTGTGTAGCTGCGTGCACGTGCCCACGAGTGCGTGTGCGTGCGTGCGTGCGTGCGTGTGTGTGTGTGTGTGTGTGTGTGTGTGCGTGTGTGCTCGCGCCCGTGTGTATCCTGGCAAAATGCCTTCAGTGTACTATTTTATTTATTTTGGTTTTTTGAGACAGGGTAACCCTGGCTATCCTGGAACTCGCTCTGAGACTAGGCTGGCCCTTAAACTCAGAGGTCATCCACCTGCCTTTGCTTCCTGAGTGCTGGGATTAAAGATGTGCATCATCATACCTGGTTTATTTATTTATTTTGAAGCAGGGTTGTAGCTCAGGCTTGCCTCAAACTTACTTCGTAGCCTGAAGCTAAATTCCTTGATCTTCCTGCTTCGGCCTCTCAAGTGCTGAGATTAAAGGTGGGTACCAGGAAGCTCTGGTTTAGGTATATTCTTTAATTGTGACAGCAACCTTAATCTAAGCCATACCCTCTGACACTGTGGTGCATGCTTGTAATACCAGCACAGGAAGCTTGCACAGGACTGTGAGTTCAAGGCCGGACTGGGCTAGATATTGAGATGCCGTCTCAAAAAACAAAAACAAACAACACAACAACAACAACGACAACAACCAGAACCAGCTTTACTATCCCACGTGTCAGATGCCAAGACTCATCCTGACGGAAATTCACGTAAGCTACTGCCTCCCACACTCCCAGGCTACCTCAAGGGCTGTGTAACCTGGTCATCAAATGAGTCCTGGGATATCATACCTGTTGGGCCTTGATGTGTTGAGGCCGCCATGTTGCCGCCCAGTTACACACAGTTCATACACCCGACCCTGGCACACACAGGAATGCCCATGACTTTTTGCTCAGTACTAGGGATTAAATCCATGGCCTCACTCAAGCTATTCAAGCCCTCTACCACCGAGTCACACCTCAGCCCTGGAAATGCTTATTCTAACTACTGCCCTGGATGTCTCCTGACAGGTGACATGTCAGAGATAATGGACTCAACATGGATCCAATGTCCAGGGCCTCTGTTCCTGCCACGAGAACAATGTTTTTCCAGGCTTTCCTGAGTGCTGTGGTCCTGTGAGTCCACAAGTACCTGTGAGTCAGTCTGAGACCTGTGGGTGCTAGTGACTGCCCAGGTAGGTAGAGGTTGGTAGAATACACCCTGCCCCCACAGGGGAACAAGTCCTCAAGGTCTTGCCTGGCCAGAAAGGCAGGTCTGGCTTAGGGGTTTTGCAGAGTGGAGGTTCTATGTCAGGAGAAGGGCTGACCTTGCCTGTATTTCCATAAGGGAAGCAGATGGTTTGGGAAAATCCAATTTAAAAGGAGAGAAATTGAATTAGTTTTCCAGGGGTCTGATGGCCAAGACTTGAATGGGGACAATTGCATTATCTGCCAGGACTCACCAAGCCAGCGCGAAGGCTGGGGGTGGCTGCACCCCCCACGCCCCGTCACTTAGGCCTGCAGAGTGCGGGATAGAAGAGAACAGCTTCCGTGAGGAGTCCTTATTGGACATGTCATGGGACTTCTCCTTTCTCCTCAGACACGTTCTGCAACTTAGACAAAACTAATGGCTGACCTGTTTCCACAACCAGAACCATACTACCTGTCTTCAAACGCTTGAATGGAGAAGGGATCCGGGGCCACAGTGAATTGTGGGATTTGAGAAAGTGGGATCTGAGAAAGCTAACTTGACTCACCCTTTTAGATTGTCTAGCAAAATATACCCAACATACAACATTCCATTTCCACCATTTTAAACCGTACAACACACTAGCCCTGTTTCTCTTCCTACTATTTGTTTGTCTGTTTGTTTGTTTGTTTATGGTTTTTCAAGACAGGGTTTCTCTGTGTAGTTTTGCGCCTTTCCTGGAACTCACTCTGTAGCCCAGGCTGGCCTCGAACTCACAGAGATCCGCCTGCCTCTGCCTCCTGAGTGCTGGGATTAAAGACGTGCGCCGCCACAGTCTGGCACTAGCCCTGCTTCTTTACACCTTCCCCAAACTTCGTTATCCCAAACAGAATCTCCGGACTCATTAAACAGTAACTCCCGAGCCAGCAAGATGGACGACGACTCAGTGGGTAAAGGCGCTGGCCGCTGAGCCTGAGGACTTGATTGAATTCAGCCCCTGGAACCCACACAGTGGGAAGAGAAGTAACTCTCACAAGGTGTCCTTTGAACTCCACATATGCATGAACTGTGGTATGAATTCCCCCTCCCTGGCTAAATATAAACATATGTAATTAAAAAGTAACAACCCCCCCTCTAGTTATTTCCTGTTTTCCTCTCCCTAGCTGAGTTCCCTCTGATCTACTTTCTGTCTACTTTGTGTCTGGCTTATGTCACTTACCATAGTGTCTTCAAGGTACACTCATGTTGCTGTGTCACACTTCATTTCTTTCTCTCTTTCTTTCTTTCTTTTTTTTTTAGACAGGTTTCTCTGTGTAATTTTGGTGCCTGTCCTGGATCTCGCTCTGTTGACCAGGCTGGCCTCGAACTCACAGAGATCTGCCTGGCTCTGCCTCTCAAGTGCTGGGGTCAAAGGCGAGCACCACCACTCTCTGCCCTTTTCAAGGCCAGGTAATATTCTGCTGTGGTCATCTATTGCTATGAACATGTCGTAGCATTCAGGAATATTAAGTCTCTTTTGTTTTGCTGCAGGGCCTTGCTATGTATGCAGCCCACACTGGTCTGGAACTGACAGTTCTGCCTCAGTCTCCTGAATGCAGAGATTATAGGGATGTTTCCCCATACAACACATTTAAAAAAATGTGTATTGGTGTTTGGTTTGACAGTATGTCTGTGCACCACGTGCATGCATCATATCCTCTGGAAATAGAGTTATAGACGGCGGTGGGCAGTCATATGGGGGCTGGACTTGAACCTGGGTCCTCTTGAAGAGTGGCCAGTGCTCTTAACCACTGAGCCAACTCTCCAGCCACTACTCTCTTTTCTTGTTTTTAGAGAATGTTAAGAAGAATCTAAACCAAACAAGGAGTAGATAACGACAGTGTTTCCTGTGCTGCCTGCCGTTCCTCACTTCTCTGCACTGCCTGTGGATCAGACTGTGCATGGTCTAAGCTGGAGTCACTGCCTATACTGTGGGGCTCTGTGATCTCTCCATCTGATTATGCTGAAGTACACCTCCCAGAATTCCCTGCCCTGGTACTTCTGGTTCGACGAGGAATGAAGTAGCAGATTCCCTGGGGCCTACACTCTGCCCCTACTCCCCATGGCCACACCTCATATCAGCTCAGCTTGCTCAGTCCTCTTGCCGAGGACCCAGCCCAGGCAGGACTCTCCCGGGGTCAGAGACAAGAACTGTCACAGTTGCCTGCCCCTGGGCACTAGCGGGAGCTTATGGTTCCAGCTGGTTCCTGCTCCCCCCTTGATATCCATTGGTCTCCTCGACTAGCTCCAGGGACCGCGCAGGGACAGATTTCCTGTGATGAAGCCACACATAGGCGTATCTTAGAGTGGTTCTGTTCCTTTGACTACATCCTAATGGATGTGTACTTCCTTAGCCTTTCAACCAACAGCTCTTCATAGATAAGACTACTGAGCACGGGCTATGCCCAGCTACAAGGTCTTGGTGCTGGAGGCTAAACTGTGAATATAGAACAGACTCACGAGACCCTAAGACACCACCCACTGCTGGGTGAGACTCATCCCAAAATTGTGTGACATCAGATCAAAATCTCTCATGCCTCAATTTCTTTACTAGTAGGTGAAAATTTCTTTATTAGTAGGCGAGGATGAGACCCACCTTCCAATCTGCTTCTCATTTGGTGCCGTTAGAATACAATGTAGCTGGAAGAGCTGGGCGTGGTGGTATACAAGGAGAACCTCAGCACATGGGAGGCATGGGGGCTTCCTGGAACCCGAGGCCAGGCTGAGCTACAGAGAATTCCCGCCCAGCCTGGACTATAGATTTCATTTCATTTATTGATTTACTTGGTTTTTCCAGACAGGGGTTTCTCTGTGTAGTTTTGGGACCTGTCCTGGAACTGACTCTGTAGACCAAGCTGGCCTCGAACTCACAGAGATCCAACTGTCTCTGCCTCCTGAGTGCTGGGATTAAAGGTGTGCGCCTCCACCGCCCAGCCAAGGACTACAGATTAAAAAAAAAAAAAAAAAAAAAAAGCTGAAAATACCTTCAAACTAAGCAGCTCCAAAAACGAATTTAAAGAAAGCAATACCCCAAGCAGTCCTAGACATTGTTATAATCTTTTATTATGTATCAAATTGTCTTCAATATAACTTACAACCTGATTAAATCTGATAGATACTTTTATCTATTTAAAGGCAAAAAAATTCTCTTTATGTACAATATCTTCTGTCTAGAGTCTGGCAAATATAGTACCTTTCATTGCAGGATTTTCGTTTAACATAACAAGCAAAAATAAACAACCAAAAAAAAAATAAAATTGAACCCCCAGATCCCTCGACTACAAATGTCAATGATGAACAGAGCATTAAAAAGACAGACACAGAATAACTTTTGTTTAGAAATGCATCATGAATACTACTATTAGTGGCAAAAATCCAAACAGCCCGACAGTATTCAGGGGCCGTTGTTCCTGCTCGGGGTCGGGACAGACTCTAGACCATTTCTCGGCTCCTGCGGATGGCACAGCACAGGATCATGCTGAAAATCATGCCGAAGATCTGCAAAGACAGGAAGAGTGAAAGGGGAAGCGTCCGTCACTCAGGCCAAGACCAGAGACCAGGGCAATGAGGTCCAGGAAGGGCTCTGATGCGGGAGAGACGCAGGCAGGATGACAGGAAGGACAGCCGACTTGGATTCCAACAGCCAGCCAGCCGCTGAGCTACGCAGCCTGAGCCATTTCCTCAGAGACCATTCAGCTTTAAATGCTCAATTCAGCGTTTCCAACACAATATGCCGAGGAGGACACTCGCCACCCCATTTCCTTTCTGCGGTGCTGGGAATGCAACCCAGGGCTTTGCCCATTTTAGCCAAGTGCTCAACCTCTGAGCCACAGTCTCAGAGTGCTCCTACCTCTTAGTAAGCAAAAAGGAAACGCTGACAGCACCCACCTGGCCAGGACAGCCAGGGCCGCATTAGCTGCTGACCCCACAGCACTCCTGACAGTGCCTGGGCAGGGCTTAGGAAGAGCGAATCTTCCGTGGACCCCCCACCACTTACCATCACCACGGCAATGCCGATGCCCACTGCTCCGATGATGTGGAACTTGCTGTTGAAGACGTCATTGATGGCCTCTGGGCAGGACTTAGGGAGGCAAACGAGACACAGGTCACAAACAGTTTTGACTTTGAGAAGACTTCAGAGCGGGGGAGGTTTGAGGTCTTTCTTTCCTTCCTTTTACTTTTACGTGTGAGTATTTTGTCTGCATGTGTGCGTGTACGCCACGTCTGTTCCTGTGTCTGTGGAGCTCAGAAGTGGGCACGGGATCCCCTGGGACTGGAGTTACAGATGGTTCTGAGACGCAATGCTGGGAATGGAACCTGGGTCCTCCGGAAGAGCACCAAATGCTTTTATCACGGCACCTTCCCCCCCTCCCCCCTTCTTTCTCTACTTGGCAGTACTGGGGATGAAACCTGGAGCTTTACCCACCAGGCGAGTATTCCGCCACTCAGAGAGGCCCCTCTGGGGTCTCTTCCCACATGGCTGGAGAATCACCTATTATTCTGCTTCTGGATTAAGGAAGACTGACCCACCAGGACCTGTTACTACAGCTTTAGAAGCAGGCTTCCTCTCCCTAGAGTATGCTTGCTTTAAGGCTTGGGACTTGGGCAGCAGTTGAGGGATTCCAGGTGCTAGAGGACCTTGTTGTATCTCTGATCTGGACTTTGTCTTGCTGCCTCTTGAGGAAAGAAGCCCCAGGGAAGAATGTTACTAAATTCACCCTTGCCTTTGCAGGGATTTGCCTAAACAGTAGGGCTGGGTGCCAGAAGTTTGCTCTAACTTTACCTTAACCTGGATGGCTTCAAGACCTTGCTTCTTGGGGCAGGTGTCTGAGATAAACTGCTCCACGACGCCCAGCAGGCCACAGCAGTCCAACTGAAGAAGGAAAGCAGGGGTGAGGATGAGAGAAAAAAAAAGATAATTAAAATGTGGCTCTGTAGGGGTGTAGCCGAGGGGTCAGTGGTTTCCACTACAGAGGTTGACCTACCGCCATATGGATGGCTTTGAGTGTTTCCCGCTGGGGCTCATCCTTGGTCTTCAGCTTTTGGTAGGTGTCCTTGTAAAATTCCTGGACTTCCTTAATCACCTGCGAGGGACAAACGAATCAGTAGTAGAGATGAGTTTCTAGAAAACGTCTTCGCAGATCTCTTCCAGTGTTCCGTTAACCCGCCACCCATGTCGTCTCTCTCAGCGGCACTCCTGCTTCAGCCTCCACAGCGCCCGGATTACGGGAGTTGACCATCTTGCCTGGCTAAGTTTCTTCTGAGGTGGTGGTGTGGTACCGGGGATCCCCAGCCCCTAGCTCTCCTTAAATTCTTTTATCAGTTGGACAGTTTCTTGAAAACAGGGATCCTGCCTCAAGCGTCCATGTTCTTTTCCTCTGTCACCAGAGGAGTGTCGGGTGCCCTGCCTTCAAATACTGCACTAGTCTGTGCCAGCCTGGCCTACAACTCCTTCGAGCTCACCATAGAACCTCAAGCTTAGATGTGCTCAGCCCAGCAGTCCCCCACTCCCATTTTCCCCCAACCCCCCATGAATATCATTCAAGGTCCATATTCCCTTCTCTACAAACCAAAAGAGACCCCTCTGTCCAACCTCACCTTTTAAATCCCAAGGTACTTTTGGTTATAAATGACTTGCGTGACATTTGTCAAACATTTTTCTCCCACACTAGACGGCAAAATTCCTGAAAGTGGGGCTCTGGAACTCAGATACTTGGGGACCTTGCAGCATCTGGTGTAGCACTTGGGGTGTGTAGTTACAGATTAGAGCTTTCTTCCTTCCTTCCTTCCTTCCTTCCTTCCTTCCTTCCTTCCTTCCTTCCTTCCTTCTTTTGTTTTTTGAGACAGGGTTTCTCTGTGTAGTTTTGGTGCCTGTCCTGGATTTCATTCTGTAGCCCAGGCTGGCCTCAAACTCACAGAGATCCGCCTGCCTCTGCCTCTCGAGTGCTGGGATTAAAGGCGTGCGCCACCACCACTTGGCTAGAGCTTTCTTTATTACAGAAAGCCGTGTTGTTCTAAGCAGCCTTTCTAGGGGGTGGGGGAAGAGCTGCTTCGCTGTGATTGGCAGATACACAGATGGGTACATATATACAATGGCTTCCAAAATGAATAGTTCTTGAATGTTTACTATGTGGTACCCACACAGGGCAGGCGAAGCTCCACGTTCCCAGCCCTGAGGAGTGCCTGTCCTGCTCCCACGTGGAAACCCTACTGGATCCAGAGGTGTGTTCTGTGGAAAGCCCAAGCAAGTGACTAGCCTGGGCCCTTCGACCTTCACCAGCCCCCTTCCCAGCTCCGAAACTCCAGTCACTGCAGGACCCAAGAGTTCTTTTTGGGAAACTCTTACCTCATCCTTGTGGGTGTAGCCCCAGACGGCTGCAGCTATCTCAATGGCGAATATCACCAAGAGGAAGCCGAAGAACTGGAAGACACACGGGCCGCGGTGAGAGAGGCTCCAGCAAGTCAGGCAGAAGCACCAAAGGGGTGGAGAACAGGCAGCACGGAGGTGCACAAATCAACAGGCAGGAAGGGGGTGACCGGAAAAGCAGAGAGTCCCATGGCAATCTGGGGAAAATGTGGGCTCAGCCCACTCTAAACTGGTATTTGAAGGGTGTTAGTTTGGAGTCTGGCAGCAGGATAACACCACTGCCTGGGGCCGTGGGCAAGATGGTGGTGGAAGCCAGGCAGATGCTGCTGGGGCTGAAGTGAGGACACAGGGGAGGTGAGTGGAGTCCGGCTGTGTGGGCGCCTTTGTCACTCCACGCACTCTACCTGTCCTCTGCGTTGGGTCTGGTGACACTTGGGGAAAGGAACAGGATTAAGGTAAGACCGACTGCTCCTGGGGGTAGAGAAGAATACTCACCAATCCCAGCATGCACTGGGACTCTTGCACAGCTCCACAGCAGCCCAGGAAACCCACCAGCATCATGAGGGCCCCAGCTCCAATCAGGATGTACACTCCTGAGGGGAGGGGGAGGGAAAGGACACAGGTTTGGAAACATCAGTTTGGAGGCCCAGGCCTCTTCCTCGGTGAGCCTCCATGTTTATTACCTCCACTCCTGGGAAAGAGCCCCCTTTCTTAACCAAACAGCACTCTCCACCTCTGTTCCTGGTTCCTCTCTCTTGCCCAGAACTCTGCTCCGTCATGTCTATACTCTACCTTATCCTTTGTTTCCCTAGAAGGGTTCCGAGGACAGGAACCCTCAGATTCTACTTAGGACACAACTCTGGTTCAGTCAGCTGTGTTCCTTCCTGTTGGCTTCCCACTTGAGCTAATTAACTCAGACCCCTCAAACTAGGGCTAACTGCCTGGGACTTGAGAACATGAGTCCCCTTAGAAATCTCTTCTGCACACTGCCAGGCACATAAATAGCCAAGTGTCCATGCTGGAAATGCTGTTTCTTGTTCTAGTGCCAAGGACACGTGTGTGGGTATCAGACCAGAAGATCCTTGTCTTCGCCTCAACACCGCTGCTAACTGCTGTGTGACCTTTACTTAAGACGCGTTTCTTAGGGCTGGAGAGACGGTTCAGTGGTTAAGAGTACTCGTTGCTTAAGGACCAGAGATCGGATCCCAGTACTCAAGTTGGGCAGGTCACAAATGCCTGTAACTCCAGCACTCAGGATCTGATGTCCTCTCTTGGCCTTTGCAGGCACCTCGTACTGCACGCACACACACACACACACACACACACACACACACACACACACACACGCACTCACACCAATCTTACACGCCAAGAAGAAATGGTACAGTTGGAAGGAAGTTATTCTAGACTAAGGGTGAACGGATTCATCATGCTGGGGGACAGTGAGTGACGCCACGCCTAAGTCTTCAGGGTGAGTGGCTAAGGGGGAGAAGGGGTAGGAGAGGGCAACGAGTCTTTAACTCTCATCCACACCCAGAGAATGCAAACCCCTGCATCTGGAACCACAGTGGAGATGTACACATGTAGCCACAGCCCTGGCTACATTTATTCCAGCTCATCATGGCTATGCCCATAGAGTCCATCGTACTGTGACACTCCCAAGGAGCCATACAGCTGCTGGGCAGGGACTACCCCTGTGAAGCCCCCTCTGACCTAAGTCCTCTGGGAAAACCAAGAGAGGTTGTAGTGCCTCCCATAATTAAAGAAGAACTTATATTATATATATATATATATATATATAATTTTTAAAAATGTATTTTAAAATTACATGTATGTGTGTGTGTGTCTCTGTTGGTGTTATGTGCTCATACATGCAGTTGTCCTTGGAGCTAGAGTTATAGGCAGTTGTTAAGCCAACCAACATAGGTTCGGGGAATTGAACTTGGGTCCTCTGCAAGAGCAGCATGCACTCTTAACCCACTGGGCCACTTCTTCAGCCCCAGTACCTCCCATCTGGCTACCCATGTTCTAGCTAACCTACTGTGACATGTCAAGAGCCTCAGCTCTAAAGCCCAGAATGCTTGGTTTTGAAGGCCAGGTTTGTAATCCCAGAGAAATTTATTCAGAAAAATACTTTATATTTATTCTATAAAATTATATATATAAATATATATATATATATATTTATATATATATAATTTTGAGACAGAGTCTCTTCATGTAGTTTTGGCTGGCCTGGGACTCTATGTGGAACAGGTTGGCCTTGAACTCATAGAGATCCACTTGCTTCTGCCTCCCAAGTATTGGGTTTAAAGGTGTATATGACCAGTCAGGTATGCTGGCACAGTATTATTCTTATTGTGTGTCTGTGTGTGGGGGTGTGTTTTTTCGAGACATGATCTCCATATGTGGCTCTGGCTGTCCTGGAACTCTCTCTGTAGACCAGATTGGCTTGGAACTCACAGCGATCCACCTGCCTCTGTCTCTGTGTTGAGACTAAAGGTGTGCACCATCATGCCCGGCTAACACCCATTTAATCCCAGTACATGGAGGCAGAGGCAGACAGATCTCTGTGTATTCCAGGTCAGCTTGGTCTACAGAGTGAGTTCCAGGACAGCCAGGGCTATGTAGCTGGGGTTGGGGAAAGGAGAGCTCCAGGCTTAGTGAGACCCTGTCTCAAGGCAATGATCTGGAGAACACAGAGGAAGACACCCGGCTTTCTCTTTTGGCCTCCACGTGTCCACCCGTGAATTTAAAAGAAATGGGGTGGTTGGGACTTGGGATGGTGGTATGTTTACTGTACGTGAGGCATGGGTTCCACTTTTAGTACCACAAAAGGGGTACGGCAACAGTGCTGTCTCCTGGAACTGTGAGGATGTAATCCACATATGCACAGGAAGTGCCGGCGGTTATTAAGCTCAATGATGTAAGGACTTGGTAACCACTGCAAAAACATGTGGTGACTTTTACATCCTTGATACTCTCTCCCTATTCCCCCACTGGAGCCTGAGAGACTTCTTCAAATAGGGGCTGAAAATGAGAGGGAGAGATAGGATGCTTTCTCCCAACACAGAGCACGCTCCATGACAAGAACTTTTGGCAGGTGCCACAGTGACTTCACTGTCCCGCATCTGCAGCACCCGGCGTAGGGCTGGACTTTGCAAGCAGGAGACTGTGGGACTGGCCTGCAGCTGATGCTCATAGGCAGCACAGAGCAGAGCACACACAGTGGCCATTTGTGCCCCTCTTGCCTCCTCCCATCTGCCGTGACGTGAAGTCACGTGGGGCTGCTGGCAAACCCCAGGGTGGATGAATGTGGGTATTGTTTCTGTGCATGCCTGGCCTAGACCGAGCAAGGGGACAGACGCAGCTTGTCCTCAAGTCATCTTCCTAGCCAGTCAAACGGAGTGGGGCCCGAACTTGGGAGGCAGTGCAGTCCCGTGCGCGGCCCCTGGGGAGGGGTGCAGCTGCCAAAGGGATACCACTGAGTGAGTGAGGCAGTAGTCCAGTCCTGATTTCTGACTGTCACATCAGGGCAAGACAATGAAGGATGAGGTCACTCCTTTGAGCTGCAGAGCAAGGGCTGAATAAATGGGGGGTGGCATTAAGAGATCAAAAGGATTTATGAGCGCATGAAATAGAATCAAGTGCAAACAGACAGATGCACTTTCCTGAGTCCACATCCCCAGTACGGGAGCTTGGACCCCCTGGTAAAAAGCCAGGGCCGTTGTGGTAGCAGTGACTCTAAGAGAGAGCATTTCTCATGTAGAGGGAGAGTGCTCCCCGAACGGGCCTCTCGGTTCACATGACAGATCCACCCCAGAAAGATTTTAAACGAAAGGGTCTGTTGGCTTTGAATCTTGCTCCGACAGCTGCAGCTCTGGAGTGTCTGCTGGCCTTCTCTAGTCGGGAGAAAAGACGGCAACCCTTGAAGCTGCCTTTAAGCTATAGAGTGGCCCATCTGGAAAGAGGTCTCCCAACCCTAGTGAGTCATGGACCCAGTGTGAGCCTTGGCTTGTATCCACTCCCCACTGTGGTTCTGCAGGGCTAGAGCTCAACCCTTCAGGGCTTCCTGAA
Organism: Peromyscus californicus insignis; assembly: GCF_007827085.1. Taxonomy (NCBI): domain Eukaryota; kingdom Metazoa; phylum Chordata; class Mammalia; order Rodentia; family Cricetidae; genus Peromyscus; species Peromyscus californicus. Next base: position 139,398,312 of record NW_026294584.1, read on the forward strand.
GGCTGGGTGAGCGTTCACCTCTGAGCTCCACCCCAGCACTTGGCTTATTTTTTTTAAAAAGAACTGTCCACTGCTTCCTTTCGGGAAAGCTGCTCACAGCCCCACACCCCACACTTGTTAGCAAGGGCTGGCAGTGATAAATGACAAAGTGTTCCCTTTTGTAAAACAAGTGAATGTTAGCTTTCTGTCTGACTCATGGAAAAATTTATTTGTCAGAGGGCCTTCTCCAGGATCTCCGCGCTCAGTTGCTTAAGGGCTGTTTATTGTACTTTTTTCCCCCTTGGTGTCCTTTGCACAGGAATTAGGGTGTTGTGTGTTACCTGTGTATTAGGCTCTGGCTCAGGCTAGGGAGGACACACCAGCCTCCCCTGAAGGTCTCAACTCCGCCTCATAAGCATTTCCCTTTGCCCACTTGTGTGGAAGAGAAGCCAGTCTTCTAGGCTCACCCACACCTGCTTAAAGTCATTATCCCCAAATAACTGGCCGCCACTCCACTCTCCCACCCCCAGCTCACTGCTTTCTTCCCTCCCATGGCCGGTTCCTCTCAGTTCAGAAGAGCCTCATCACCATTCCGTGCGGCTGAGCATGCTAACTTAGAGAGGTGTGGGTATGCACGCCATGCCGGCTTCAGGTGGGGGAAAAAGAGGCAGTGGGCAAGCCTGCATACCGAGGACATTTACATCCAAAATGTCCCAAGGAGGGGTGGACAGTCATGGCCTCCGGCCATGGTTCTAGAAAGACACCATATTAAGAAGAGCTGTGGGTGTGGGACCAGAAAGAATGCAGTTCTGTGACATGTTTGACGTGTTTGTCAGCCTGGGACGGGGGCCTGCTGACAGGATGAATCTACCAGGGCCTGAACTGGAGAGAAGGCTCATGGGAAGCTATCAGCCGTTCTAAAGTCCTGCTTCTCTGCTTCATTACACACACTTTTTTGACTGTGCAAGCTGTGGTCTCCCCCCAGGAAACCTGAGAAGGTTTCCTGAAAAGTCAGTTGCATAGTTAGGCTGGCCTGAGGGTGCCCATGTGCGAGGAAGGTTGGCCACCACATGATGTCAGCCTGGGTGTAGCTGGCATCCCTACTTCATGTGCTGGGAGAACTGTGGTCCACACAAAAGGCTCATCTCACAGTCCAATGGGAAAGGGGACACGGAGGACAAAGGGTCCTTGGCCCTTTGCCTGGGGACAACAATTTCAGTTTCCCAAAATGTAATGGTCGTGCAGGCAGGGCCCAGACCTACACACCACTCGGTTCCCTGATGTTTTAGTGGCTTTGACAATAGCCCATTGTCCCGAAAGCAGAATAAAGTGTTCAAAGCTTAACTTTTAGAAGGGTTGGTGGCACAGGCCTTTAATACCAGCTACTCCAGAGGCTGAGGCAGGAGATTAGATACCAAGGCCACTCTAAGTAGGTTCAAGGGCAGTGTGAACAACTTTGTGAGACCCTGTCTCAAAGTTTGAAGGGGAAAGAGGGCTAGGGATACAATTCAACGGGAGAGTCTGCATGCTGCAAGCCCCGGGTTCAATCTCCAGAAAGCCCCTACCCCCAAACCAAAAAACCACCCTAAAAACAGGGTCCAGTGCAAAGGGGCCGCGTACTGACAGAGCTGAGGGGCAATGGATGCCAGGCCCCAGCAAGGGACTGTCTTCTGGGACGTGCTTTGTTGATTTATTTGTTTTGTTTTTCGACAGGGTTTCTCGGTGTAGCCCTGGCTGTCCTGGAACTCACTCTGTAGACCAGGCTGGCCTCAAACTCAGATCCACCCGCCTCTGCCTCCTGAGTGCTGGGATTGAAGGCGTGCGCCACCACTGCCCGGTTGGGACTGTGTTTTCAATCATCTTCCGGTCTCTTCAGGGAGGACCACTGAAGATCACTTTGACTGCATCATAACCTGCAGGATTAGAATGCTAGGAGGTTCCCAGAGCTGCGCCCCAATGCCTCCACCCACGAGGTCACCACTCTTGCCTCCTTGCATGATTTCCTTTCTTTCTTTCTTTCTCTTTCTTTCTTTCTTTCTTTCTTTCTTTCTTTCTTTCTTTCTTTCTTTCTTTCTTTCTTTCTTTCTTTCTTTCTTTCTTCCTTTCTTTTTTCGAGACAGGGTTTCCCTGTGTAGCTTTGCGCCTTTCCTGGAACTCACTTGGTAGCCCAGGCTGGCCTCGAACTCACAGGGATCCGCCTGGCTCTGCCTCCCGAGTGCTGGGATTAAAGGCGTGCGCCACCACCGCTGTCTCCAGCTAACCAGGGCCACGGGTGCAGAGGCTTTTCTCTTAGCCTCCACTTGTGTGAGCTCAAAAGGCTCAGAGAGCCTTACCCTGTCCCTTACAAGGGGAGCTCCCCTCACAACCTAGCACAGGGACCTCCAGGAGGAGCTGGGATTTATGATCTAAGACTGAGAACTTGCCCAAGTGCCTGGGCTCTCTAGGTTATGAGATGGGAGGTTATGAGATGGGAGGTACACCCTGTTTCTTGTAGCGTTTCAGCGATGGAGCCAGGGAACTATACCAGGAAGAACTCAGACTTGGGAGCGGTTTCCTCCCAGGTCACCCAGCCACCCGCGAGAACTTTTCTTCCCACATCTAAAAATATACAGAATTAGCCCAAGTCCTGGGTGATGGAAGAATGAGCAGGTGACCAGGAGCAGTCAAAAGGACGGGAGGCTGAGGACTCAGGACTCTCAGAAGACACACGGGGACTGTGGGGCCCTTGCCCAGGAGATGGGCCTGAAAAGGTACCTATTCCTGCCCGGGAACCTGCCATCCCCAGGGAGTGATCTCACAGCTCCCTTGTGTGCTAGGGCATGGGGTACGAAGGGTCCCCTCGGCATCCTGCTCCCTGCTCCTCTGTGTAGTGTGGCCCTCCACACCCCACCCCCTCCTGCTCTGGCTGTGGCATTCCTGCAGCCAACTCAAAGCTCTGTTGCTAAAACAAGTCCGGGCACTATGGAAACCTGCTCCCTAAAAACTCTGCTTGTAGTTAACACACACACACACACACACACACACACACACACACACACACACACACAAAACCAAACAAAAGGCCAAACCATAAACCACAAGCGTTCCTTCTCCACTTTCTTTTTAACAATAGGGTAACACATTCAGCCCTTCCCCACCCCATTGCCAATGAACAATAATAAAAGGCAGGACAACTAGGAGATCTGGACAGAGAGTTCGGGTGCTTTGCGACTTAGAGACCTCCCTGTTCCCCTACCTGGCCATGTCTGGCCCCAGGGAGGAGGGTAAGGGGAGGCTGCCTGGAGCCCTGGAGGAGGGCGGGGGCTGGGGGGCTGGGGTGGGGAGAGGCTGCCTGGAGCCTCAGCCCCTGGTCCCTGCAGCCTGGGAGATGATAACCATGTCAGACGGCTTTCTTGTCTTTTGTAAAAATAGCTTTGGTGGGTGGAAAGGAAGTGACAACTCACGCTGGGTCCGATGACTGACAGGGTCACTCTAAAAATAGGGGGTTTCCTACTTCCAGACCAGGCAGAGGGGAGCCGAGGGCCGAGCTCACCCAAGCCGGCCACTGTATGAGATGAGGGTGCTCAGTGCCATCTCCTCTTACAGAGGCAGAGGAAGGGGCTGAACGGAGGCAGGAAGGACCAAGAAACCCGCGGAGACAAAGGGACCAAGCTGCCTCAAGCTCGGGTGATCCCAGCCATATTGGAAGTGGAAAGCCTCCCCTAAGGCAAAAACAGTCTTCACCAAGGGTGGGGTGGCCTCTTGAGTCTCTCCTATAAACCTCTTTTCTCCCCCTTCCATATTCTCTCTGTCTCCATCCCTCACCTCTTTATTTTCTGTCTATCACTTGACTCTTAGCTTCTCTTTTGATCTCCTCCTCAGGGCCTCATGCAAGCTCCTCCACCAGAGGCTCCCCCCCTCCCCGTCCCCTCTCCCCGCCCCCCCTCTACTCCCATTAATCTTAATCTTGACTGTACACCCAGGAAGCTAGTCTGAGGCGGGGAGGGGAGTCCCTTCTCTCCTGGGCTCTGCAGATCCATGTAGGACAAAGGTTTCTGACTTAAGATTATGACTTAGTTTGGAGACACACTGCGTGTGAACCGAGGCTCCTGAACCCCCAGGAGTGGTAGCAGCCTTGCCAGACTCAACTTCACAGAGAATGGTCAAGATGACAGACCCAGCTGGCGAGGAGAGAAACCACATCAGTCAGACGCAGACGCACGGACACAGCTCTACACACTCACAAAGCCACCTCACTTGAAAGGGACGGGGTGGCTCATGCAGCCAGGCCCTCCCAGGCCTAAGTCCCCAGGTCAGCTTGGAGTCTCCAGAGCTGAAGTGCCAACTCCCTGCCTCACCTGTGTAGAAACTGGAATGATTAGACTCTTGCTCAAAGATGCTCTTGGTCTGAGAGTCGAATCGGAGCCATAGTCCAATGGCAAGCACCGCAATTCCGGCAAGCTGCAAGACACACAATGCATTGACTGGCGTTAGTCCTGACTGCCTGGGATCACACAGCCAACACACAGCCAACACAGGCTGAAGAGACTCTCAAAGGACTCTGGCACCATCCTTTCCTTCTGCCCTCCAAGTGCATCTGGCAGTAGCAGAAGGCGATGGGAAGTGTGTGATCAACCCCTGTGCCAAAATGATCAGTAAACTTGGATTAACAATTCCCTACCAAGGGTGATGGTGCCACACATTTAATCCCAGCACTCAGACAGGCAGAGGCAGGCGGATCTCTGAGTTAGAGGCCAGCCTGGTCTACAGAGTGAGTTCCAGGACAACAAGGGTTACACACAGAGAGAAACCCTGTTTCAAACCCTCTGCTCCCCCAAAAGAAAAACAAAACAAAACAAAACCCTACCAGAAGTAATAATACAGTAGGCGGGTACAGAATACCATACAGCCGTGAAGATACATCATGATGGCTACCAGCTACAAGTATATCTCACAATGTTTAGCAAAAGCAGGAGCCACTGAACTCATAAACTAGGATTCTATATTGTTAAATACCGGTATGCTGTTTAAGCTGCACGCATATAAAAATCTATGTCATAGAAGTGATAAAGGGGAAAAAAAGCAATGGACATAAACTGAGTGATGAGCTCCAGGTAGGGGGAGGAAGTGCTAAGCAGGGTGAGTGAGTATCTGGAGAGCTTAATAGAATGCGTAATGATATTTTTAATTGTCATGCTGTGTTGTCCAGGCAAGTCTTGAACTTCTGGGCTCAAGCGATCGCCCTGCCTCAGCCTCATGAAAGACCAGGTATATACTACCATGCCAAGCACAAATTTGTGACCTTTACCTTGAGCAATGCTAAACCCATGCACGGGGGGTTGGGGGCAGCTGTGAAGTGCTCAGCACAGGACATATCAGGACTACTCCTCACTTACCCACATCAGCCCTTTATTCCCCAGCCGCCCACCCCTGTTCCTGGCATTGTGGAAGCAGATGCTGTTGGGGAGGTCTTCTGCCAAGCCTCTTCATCCCTCACTCCCCAGGACCAGCTGACCTCTCATCCCTGGTACCAGGGCTTGCTGGGCGAGGGACTCACAGTCCTCCAGTGTAGTGGCCGGCTGGATGAGGGAGACAGACCTGATTTTGCTCATCTACCCATCCTAACAGAGGTACTTATTTATACCAATGCCACCACCTTGCTTTTTTGGGATCTTGATTCTCTGCCCTAGGTAGGAGCTGTGAGAGTCTGCGGTGTGGACATCACCCCCTTCCCATCCTTTCTCCCTGAATTTACCCATGAAGTAGCAATCGGATTCTGTGCATTGAGTGCCCAGCACACGTGGTGACAGTGGGTAGGGCCACCCAGGGCATCATCCTATAGAAACCACCTTGCCTGTACCCACAGTATAGGCTGATTCAACCCCATCATGTATTGAGTTCCCACAGTGTGGGCTCTTTCCTGGCTTAGAGTCCTACTGCTTCACCCTTCCCCCCTGTAAACAGGAAGGCAGTTGTGGCCTGCCTGTGCCTCCCCAGTTGGCCAGAGGATAAAGGGGCTTACATTAGAGCCCATGCTCCTAAAAGAGGAGGTATTCACCGGGCTTTAGGAAAGCAGCTAGACCTTTTCAGCGCAGGGTCGCAGGACCCAGCACCCTCCGTTCTGTGGATGGTCAGCCGGTATCTTCCCGCACTGCTCAGTCCTCCTCTTAGAGACGACATTGCTGAACACCAGCAAGAAGGCCCCGAGGCCGAGAGTCCCTGGCTGCACACTGGAAAAGTTCATGAGTGGGCGGGCTTGACGGTGCAGGGGTTACAGGGTTAACATGAACCCGAGAACTGTGTGTTCAAAGACACAGGTCAGGTTTTCCTCCTCAGCAAGGGAGTCTCTTTAGGCAGAGTCCAAATAGAGCACGATTTCACGCTGGAGAAGGAAGAGTCATGTCTGGCCAGAGGCTAGCTCATCTCCAACAGAGTGCTCCTGACCACAGGGAGCACCAGGATCAGGGCGGGGGTGGATGGGCTTGGCGGGGTCCTGAGCTAGACTCTGGTTTAGTATCAGAAATGATCCACACACATATTTGACATACCTATCTACCTTAGGCCACGAAACATTTTTCTGTGGTGGAAAGGGGTGGAAAAAGTGTGAGAAGCCCTGCTACCCTAGTCTGTGAGCACAGGTGGGAAGAAGAAATGTGGGTCAGAAAACAGAAACTTGGCAGGAAAGAGAAATCTCAGGTCTCGTCTGGGGCCATGGCTGAGGGCAGAAGTCGATTCTACCTGTGGGCTCCACCCCAAGCCGAGTGTGACACCGCTGGGATGTCCACACCACCACAGTGCCACACAAGCCGAGTGTGACACCGCTGGGGATGTCCACACCACAGTGCCACACAAGCCGAGTGTGACACCGCTGGGGATGTCCACACCACAGTGCCACACAAGCCGAGTGTCGCACCGCTGGGCTGTCCGCACCACAGTGCCACAGAAGCCGAGTGTGACACCGCTGGGGATGTCCACACCACAGTGCCACACAAGCCGAGTGTGACACCGCTGGGGATGTCCACACCACAGTGCCACACAAGCCGAGTGTGACACCGCTGGGCTGTCCGCACCACAGTGCCACACAAGCCAAGTGTGGCACTGCTGGGCTGTCCGCACCACAGTGCTGCTTAACAGTGAAGAAGCAGATGCAGACGCTGCAGAGACTTGGAAAAAGTCACCAAGCCCCAGGTATTTTGTTGAAAAAGTCACCAGGGAGGAGGGAGGCTCAAGAAAGTAGATGACAGGCAGGCTGAGGGACGATGGCGCAGTATGAGGACACTTGATCAGGGCTGTGAACCACCTGCCAACTTCTTGTCTGTCTAGTTGTCTTGTTTTCCCTCTGAGACAGGGTTTCTCTGTGTAGCCCAGGCTGTCCTGGAACTCACCGAGACCCGCCTGCCTCTGCCTCCCAAGTGCTGGGATTGAAGGCCTGCGCCACCACCGCCCCGCCTTGTTTTTGTTATTTTTTGAGACAAGGTCTCACTATGTCGCTCTGGCTGACCTCTGCCTCGGAGGCTGGGACCAAGGGTGTGCGCGACCACCCCCAGATTTTCTTTGGTTGTGAGACAAGTTGCAGCCTGGTTTGTGAGAAACGTGCTGTGTAGACCAGGCTGGTCTTGAACCTGTTCCTGCCTTCTAAGTGCTGGGGTTCCAGGCATGTACCTCCTACCGTGTTTGTTGATCTCTGCCTCGAGGGGATGCTATGGAAGTCATTAGCTGCCTTGTTCTGCGTAATGGAAAGACAGCTACAGTCAGCTAGGTGGTGGGGCTGTGAAACCTGAATAGCTCACAGTTGGCTACTCAGGCAGTATTGTTTAAGGAGCTGAATACTTCCCAGAGGCGCTTGCTTTTGGTGGCAGTAGGTACTTCCATAGCCCCCTTCCTTGCTCTCCCCCCAGCCGCAAGAACCAGGCAGCTCTGACCTTTAAAAAAGCATCCTGTCAATCAAATACCAAGGGACTCCACACTGAGCAGGAGCTGCCGCCTCTGCAGGTTCGGGTGCAGTGGTAGTTAGGCCTCTCGTGTTGCTGTGCTGAACGTGTATAGGCTTTTTGTTGGACATTATTCCCTCAACACTACTGTAGAGCTACTCATTCAGCATTTATATAGAATTAGGACATGTGTGGGTTACATGTACATGTAATACCATTGTATTTAAGGCACCCTCGGATTTTGGCATCTGCAGAGGTAGGGGTGGGGGGCAAAGAGCTCCTGGGTAAGGGGAGGGTAGGAGTTCCTGGAATGGAGACCCTGGAGACAGCGAGCAAGGAATGGCTGTATATATGCATCTGTGAGGCAACGAGATTGACTGCCCAAGCTCCGACCCCACGACTTCTTTTCCTTGATGGGCTGTGTCCTTCGACTGGAGCCCAAATCTATCCTTCCTCTCGAGTGGGTTTGTCAGTATTTTATCACGAGAAAAGTAACTAATAAAAGTTTCCTTCCAGGCCAACTAACCGACATGGGGCAGCCACATCAGCTACAGAGCTGCCCAGGCCACTGCTCTGGTGTCCGTCAGCACAGGACCCAGGCAGGTTTGACGCGGATGCTCAGACAGGGCCCTTAGAACGGGGCCCCGCAGTGTGCCCGACCACCAGCTGGAGAGGAGAGCGGAAGACAGTCCCGAGGCAGCATTCCCAGCCAGAGGCCCTGCCTGCAGTTGGCCTTATTACCTTTTTTGTTTCCAACAAAAGCCAAATGGAAACAGTCTGGTTTTGCTTCGAAAAGCTCCTTTGCCATCTGGCCCCAGACGGTTCCATCCATGTGACAGTGAAGGAAAAAAGGAGTTTCTCCCATTGTTTCACGGGGCCTTGCTTTGTTCTGTCACTCATAGGGACTTAAAAAAAATTAGTATTGTAAGATGGGCCATAAGGAAAACGAGACAAATCTACACTGTATACAGTCCACAAAGAACCTTGACCAGAATTTCTTCCTCCTTTCCTGTTTTTTTTAAAACTCTGTATGTGCGTGTGTGTTCTTTAATGTACACTGTATGTGCGTGTGTGTTCTTTAATGTATACTGTAGCACACATGTGGAGGTCAGAGGTCAACCGCATTCCACCCTAAGACAGGGTCTCTTATTTGGCTAGCACCGGAGAGCTGCTGGGGCTTCCCTTCTCTATCTCCCTACAAACTCCAGTACCACCATGCCTGGCTTTATGTGGGTTCTGGGGACTGGGACTCAAGTCCTCAGGTGTCCTGGGAAAGCATTTAACCCACTGAACCATCTCCCCAGACCCTATGTTTCTGTTTTGGTTTCTGAGACAAAGTTTCGTGATGTGGTCCACGCTAGCCTTGAACTCTCCTCCATCCTTCTACTTCAGCTCCCCAGGGTTAGGTGACCAGTATCTTCAAAAATTCGAGTCAGGATCATGAGGAACGAGCAAAGTCAGAAGCTGTCGTAGGCAGCGGTTTAGGACAGTACGGCTGTTGTGTGGGGTCCTGGGTGAGAATACTGCATCAGAAAGGACGGAAGCAAGTTGGCACTGGTGAGCAGCAATGCGTGGTGATGCATGCCTCTGCTCTCAGAACACGGGAGGTTGGGGCAGGGAGACAGGAGTTCCGGGTTTGGTAGTGAGCTCCCGGATAGCCTGGGTTCTAGCATAAAAACGTATTTCACAAAGCCTCCCCCAAACCCAAACCCTAAGCAAACAAGAATCCAGTAACGCTGTGGGAGCAGGAACACGGTAAGGTCTGCTGTGACACTGGCAGCCAGCAGAGGCTACACTATCTTGGCAACTGCTTCTGCACTAAAAAGCAGCTGCCGCCTGTCTGTCTCTCCCCCACAAGGCTTCCGTCTCCTTCAAGGACTGCTCAGTTAATTAGCTTCTTTACTGCCTCTGTGTTCTGTCTCTGCCAACACTACACTGGCAGGTCTCTCAACCCTAGAAAGAAAGAAACAGCAGAATGGAAACCTGAGCTCCCTCTCTTCAACCTCGTTCCCCGACACTGTCCCTGCAGTCCTGAATCCTCACGGACAGGTCACTAACTGTTCAACTGTTCCAACCTGCAGCTGATGCCCAGGAACCCAGGCTCCTCCTCCTTTGATGGAATCTCAGATTCCCAACTCAGCACCTAGCATTCCTGCCTCTGTTTACCCAAGTCCCTCCTGAAATGCCACCCTGGCCACCTAGGCTGCTCTTGCTCCAGAACTCAACTCACCTCTCACCAGGGCACACACTCCTTAAGATCAGGTTACTCCTTTTCATATCACCCCACTCCCCACCCATCCGTCCTTTGGATGGACCACGACGACGATGACTCCAAAGGAACCTTTTCCTAGTATCTCACAACAGATGAAGCTGGGCACAGTGGCTCCTGCCTGGGATTTTAGCATGAAGGAGGCGGGGCACGGGTGAGGTGGCGTGGGCTTTAATCATAGCACTCAGGAGGCAGAGGCAGGAGGATCTCGGTGACTATTATATAGTAAATTCCAGGCCAGTCAGGGCTACATCATGAGATCACACCTATAATCCTAGCACATGGGAGACTGAGGCAGGACATCTTTGAGGCCAGCATGGGCTACACAGTAAACCCTGACTCAAAATCAAAACAGAGTAGCTCAGTGGTAGGGCACTTGCCTCCCTTGGAAGGGCCTGGATGAGGGAGGGGCCAGTCCTTATTAAGTCTGTACTGCCTTCCAACAGAGACTCTCTATGCACAGCTGGGGCGGATCTCAAATTTTCGAACCTCCCATGTTTTCCAAGGGCTGGGATTCCATGCACGGATTGCCACACCCGGCTCCTATAAAACCTTCTGAAAAGCCAAGTTTCTGCAAACCTGCCGTCCTCTCTGTAGCCCCGCCCTTCGAGAAATCTAGCCATGCACTCCAGCTTTGGGTGAACCACACAGACAACCTGATCATGTAAGGCTTAAGCCAATTTCAGAACCACAACACCTCTCTCTCCCTGGCTTTGCTTTCTGGTGTTAATGCTGGAGCCGAACCCGGGCCTGGAACTTGTGAGGCAAGCTCCCAAGCCCTCCACTATCGTGCCACATCCCAACTCATTTTCTCTTTTCCCAGATCCACAGGAAGTGCAGAACAGGGTTTTAGTGAGTCACATCGCAAATCTCACTTCAGGGACAGTCTCACCCTGAAACATGACCGCAGTGGATGGAAACACCTCCAATTCCAAAGGACTTAAAAAAAAAAAAAAAGACGAAGTGTAATAATGGAGCTTAGGGGTACCGGGCAGCTCAGTTGTTCCTAGCCAAGCTTGCAAAACTGGATTCAGCCAGATCCTGTGGAGGTATGCACCCACTGGGGGAAGGGGAATTGTTAGAAACTCAAGTCTGTGGGCAGATGGACGAGGAGGCTAGAAGCTGCATCCGGCCCCTCAGGTGGGAGGCAGCATGTGACCCTCTAGGACAGATTCCCGTCAAAACACACCGGGTGGACAAGGTGTCTTGCGCTGGGCCATCTCCTGTACTGTGGCCTGATCGGCCATGCATTTTTTTTTTTAAGGACAAAATTCTTAGCATGTTTCTCCTAGTTGGGGTTAGAGAATCCAGAAAACAGAGAGGTTTTGGAACAAGGTTCCATGGGGCCCAGGTATAAACTTTACATGTAGCCTCCACAGTCCTAAGACTGCAGGCACATGCCACCAAGCCTGGTTTATGCGGTACTGGGGATTGATTGAACTCACGGCTTTGTGCATGTTAGGAAAACATTCTACCAATGAACTCAGCTTTATTTCCAGCCCACTCTGCATGGACTTGAGGTAGCCTCATCTGCCATATTGGGAGGGACGGAGGTGGGCTGTGGGGAGTGGAGGAGGTCAGGGAAAAGGAGAGGGTTTTCTTTCCTACTTCCTGTTGACCTTCTGGAAAAAACAATGGCTATTTTAGGAAAGGATGGTGGCATAATAGAAATGTAGCAAGCAAGAAGCAGGAAGCCTTGTAGCTGCCACCTGTCACCTGCATGGCTACACCACCAGTTCCTGGCTGTACATGGGGAGGATCCCAGAATCACCTGAGGAATTCTAAACACGCGTTCACCCTGGCTCTACGTGGGTGCCAGGTGATGGGACCGCACACCTCTGTTGGGAAGGACTCTGTAATTCCGGCACTGCCGTCAGAAGCTCCGACACAAAGCGCTTTCCTCAATTCCCTTCATTTCTCCTCACCTTACCCTAGCTCCGTGATACATAGCTAGGCTGGCCTCGAACTTGTGGTAATCCCCCTGCCTCAGGTCGCTGAATGCTGCTGGAGTTACAGGCATGCAACACACACACACACACACACACACACACACACACACACACACACACATACACACACACACACACACACACACACACACACACACACACACACGCCATACTGTTTCACTTTCATAGGTTGAAGGTGAAGAAGGTGAAGGTAAGGTCAAAGAAATCCATAAAATCCTCTGGAAACTGTAGGGTGCCATGGCCACCCAGACCCTGTAGGGAGGAAACAGTAATGAAGACAACAGTAACAGTAATAAACCTTGAGAGAGACACCGATGAGTGGGGCGGTCACTGGCACTCCTCGGACTTCGGATGTCCTCCTGTGATCCCAGAAGGCAGCTGGCAGAAGCGGGATCATTCGGGACACTGGGTTTCTGTTTTCTGAGACTGTGTGTCTTGGGTGGTGGAGGTAGATGGATAAATTTACCTTCTCCACACCCACAAAACGCTTGCCAGAGCCTGGGAACTGGAAGGAATGGCAGACGTGAGGTGGGAGCGGAGGAGAAGCTGGAGAGGTGTGCTCAGACCCCAGGCTATGGTCTCTCCTGGGGTTCAGAATGGGCGGGGAGCAGGGAGGGAGGGGTTCTCCCTGGATCTCAAAGGACAAGACACCAGCTCTTAACTGTCTTTCAGCAGACGCCCATTGCCCCACTTCATGTATTTGTTTTGAACACGGAGACTTGGGCACCTGTAGGCACAGCTGCTTATACTGTCCCATAAGTCAGTGACAGACCAAATTACTAGAATGCAGTTTGCTCCATCAGCCCTGTTCCCAGGCCCTAAAATATCAGTCAAGCTTGAAGAAAGCTGTTGAGGATGAGATAAGGCCCTTTGTGTCCAAAGGCAAGTCAGGCCACCGGGACCTGCCGGCTCCGGGCCTCACGCATCCCCATGGCAACCTTCTCTAGCCAACAAATGCCAAGCCTGGAATGGGCCGAGTCACCCGTTAGGAGCCTGGGCCAGGCAATGCCAGCAAGAACACACAGGATCCCAAGTTGCAGCCTCCTCTAATCCTCTCCTTGACCCCCTCCCCCACCTGGCACTGGAACCGTTGGCTGAAGGGCAAGGGTGTGGGCAGTGCTAGAGGTGGGGGTCCTCACACAGAGGGCCCCTCTCCCCAGTTATGAACAAAACCCAGGTCCACTCCATGGCTGCCCTTCCTTGAGGATCACAAACTATTAGCTTGTGGTAAAGTTTAAAGAGCGTGGGACGAACTTGAGTTTAACAGAAGGACTGGCCAGCAGGCCCAGGCCAAGCCTCAGACTTCTGCTTTCTCAGCTTCTACCAAGTGAGCAGCATCCACATCCACAGCAAGCCCACGGGGACCCCTTCGCCAGCCAGCGCTTCTCAAGGGGTAGTTCCCAGAACCCGTCAGACAGTACAGGGGTGGGGGCTGTTACCCATGTGTTTGAGCACATGCCCTGGAGGATTATACTTTCACGATCGTAATCACTACCCTGGGCTTTTGTTTAAATATTGCACAAGAAGGATGGACAGGAAATGGCTTTCTCTGGACTTATGAGCGTTCCTCACACCCTTGCTGAAAAACACCGAGAGGGAGGTAGTGTTTCCTGGGCGCATGCTCTGTGTCTGTGGGAGCCTCAGCTCAAGGGAGCAAGGCTGTTTCCCCACAGGACACAGACACAGGGCGTGAGGCTCCGGCACTCTAACCAACCCAATCCCAAAGGCACAGGAAGTCCATTCGGACTGCTGGCTGGTACCAGTGAAGGCCAGGGTGGGAGTGGGAAGCCTGAGAGGCAGACTCACTGGCTGGGCAGCTCTACACTGAAGATCAAGGTCAGGAAGCAGAGGCAAAAGGCTCAAGTTGGAACCTGCATTTGGCTCCCAAAGGTGCATTTAGCTCTCCCCAGCTCTTCCCCAGTGACTCAGGGGGTGTGTAAGAGGCTCCCACAGCCAGCCACTCCCGATTTTCCTGGGCCACACAGCTATCATGCGTGAGAGCAGACTCGGGCTTCATGCTATCCCAAACTCTTGAAGAGATTTCGTTTTACACAAGAAAACACACAGAGATTGTAGCCAGGTTGCAGGTTCTCTAGCTTGAGCACTGACTCAGTTTCTGGCGGGTTTTCCTGCCAGAGGCGGGTGATGGTGAAATACACAATGGTCGTCACAGCAGAGTCGGACAATAACGGCAGCAGTTACTATCTGTGAGGACCCACGCACGGTGGGATGTGGTTTATTCTGCTGGCGCCCTTCTTTTATACATGACTAGGGATCCTCAGAGATGGTAAGCAACACACTCAGAACCACGCAGTCAGAACAGGAAGGACTCAAACTGAACCAAGGTCATAGATTAAAAACTGCCTATACTTCTGAGAACTGCCCAGGTGGGACTGGGAATCCCCAAATCAGGGATCGGTGGCCTGGGCAGGTTGGACTTGGAAAAATACTCTAGCTTAAACCTTAGTGACAAGGATTTTTCTTCTTGCCCAGGCTTGAAGATGAAGTGCCAGCTGCCTGGTGAGGGAGGGCAGAGGCCAGCTTGAGTTCACTGTCCTTTGCCTCTGCTGAGGCCGGAGGGGAAGTGGTCCTTGGAAAAAGTGCTTCAGGGAACCCCACCAGGCACCCCTGGTTTTCCGTCCCCGACGTCTGCACAGAAGCAATGGTGATTCTGGCCTGACACTCTCTAGGACGGGTCCAAGACCTCTGGGGGTGTCCAACGACCCTTTCACAGGGATCAACTAAAGACCATTGGAAAACACAGATATTTACATTATGATTCATAACAGTAGCAAAATTAGCCGAGCGGTGGTGGCGCACACCTTTAATCCCAGCATTCAGGGAGGCAGAGGCAGGTGGATCTCTATGAGTTCCAGCCTGGTCTATAGAGGGAGATCCAGGACAGGCCACACAGAGAAACCCAGTCTCGAAAACCCAAAACAAACAAACAAACAAACAAGCAAAAGGAGTTGTAAAATTACAGTTACGAAGTATCAACGAAAATGATTTTATGGTTGGGGGTCACCACAACATGAGGAGCTGTATTAAAGGGCTGAAGCATTGGGAAGGTGGAGAACCACTGCTCTAGGATCTGGGTTTTTTTTTCCGGGGTGATGGGGGGTCCATATTGTCTAGAAGGTTCTAGATGAGAGTATTCAATCCTCTCTTTGGGGAGGGGCAGAGGTCTTAGACTTGGGTTGGGGTAAAGTAAGATTGCTTCTTTCATCTGCCCCCCCCCCCCCCATTTCATTCATTCTGTTGGTTTGAGGCAGGGTCTCATGTAGCCCAGGCTGGTCTCTAACTTGCTACAGAGATGAGGATGTCCTGGAAGGGGGCTGGAGCCAATTTCAGCTCTGAGCCACCCTGTGCTGTGATTCCACCGCTGGAGGAGGGAGACCTGGCCGAACAGAAATGTTTGGGACCGGCTCTAGGCCCCAAAACATTTATAGCAAGCTAAGCGGTGCTGTGACTCCGGAGATGGCTGCTGACATTAAGGCTAGCTAACCTAACCCCAGGCTCTTACTGTGAGCCAGGAAAGTGAGAACAGCTTTGCATTAAGTGTTGCATTACTGCCTCCATTATGCAAACGGGGGAAAGGAGGCTAAGACACTAATTTGCCACCTCCTCACAGAAGCCTGTGCTTTTAACAAACCAACTCCCTCAATAATTACTCTGGTTCATAAATGGCCCCGGCTATTAACTTTTGCTCTCTTTCTTTCTTTCTTTCTTTCTTTCTTTCTTTCTTTCTTTCTTTCTTTCTTTCTTTCTTTCTTTCTTTCTTTCTTCCTTCCTTCCTTCCTTCCTTTCTCTCTCTCTCTCTCTCTCTCTCTCTCTCTCTCTCTCTCTCTCTCTCGCTCTCTCGCTCTTTCTTTCTTTTTTTTTTGAGGCAATTTTTCATGTAGCCCTTGCTGGCCTTAATTTCACTATGTATGTAGTTGATAAGAATCTTGAACCTTTGGTTTTTCGAGACAAGGTTTCTCTGTGTAACATCTCTAGCTGTCCTGGAACTTGCTTTGTAGACCAGACTGGCCTGGAACTCACAGAGATCCACCTGCCTCTGCCTCCTGAGTGCTGGGATGAAAGGCGTGCACCACCACCTGGTAAACCCTGAATTCTCTCGATCCTACTGCAGGCATGTGGCACCTGGCCCAGGTGCCAAATTTTGAAAAAAAAAAATTATGATACTCATATAATTCAACACTAAAAAAATCCAATTGTGAAATACACAAGTTAAAGAAGTCACCTGTTACCCTGACTTCTCAGGCTTTTCTGTATGGCTGGCACCCTGAGAACACGGTTGGCCTGCACAGTGACCTAACCGGAGCTCTGTCTTAGGGTTCTAGCGCTCTTAGGGGCTTCCATAGTCAGGATCAGTCAGTCAGTCAGTCAGTCAGTCAGTCAGTCAGTGATGAGGAATCAGAAGCAGAGAGCTGAAGCAACTTGCCCACGCCACAGCAAGTTCAGGTGACTCAGCTGTAGGCTCTCTCTGTCACCTGTATGACACAGGCCATGAGAGAGAAATCTCATTCTTGGTAGAAAGGGTGTATATATGTGGATTTACCTCTCTAGGGTGTGGAAGAGAGTCTAGGGCCACATCAACGTTTTCTCAGGGTATCGTCCTAATAATGAGGCAGAGACTCGGTCTGGACAAGTTTAGGAATTAAGAAATCCCCCCTTCTATAGACGGAGTCGGCATCTAAAAACCAGAGCCCTTGGGCTGGGGGTGTCACTCGGTAGCAGAGTCTGTCTTTGCATGCTTGAGGCCCAGGCTAACCTCTTTCTTTCAAAACCAGACATCTCGGTTGAAATTTCCACTGCCTGCTTACCAGACACACAGCATCCCCCGGCCAGCTCACAAATAATCCCTTTCTGCTGAAAGCAGGCATTCTGACCTTAACCAGATCATGTGACATGGGGGGGGGGGGGTGGAGGATGTTTTGCTTTAGATTCCAGAACACCACACATGTTTTCCACGGTGCGCATCTCGCTCGCCTAAGGTGTCTGGTGATTAGATGTGCATGCACACTCCTGCTTCCCCACATTTTACTGGGTGGACTAGCAGTTCTCATCCCATCTGCAGAAGAAGTGGAGACGGGCTGGCGTGGATGGCTCGAGAAGTGGGAGGTGACCCTTCTCTCACAACTTTCAAACAGGGCCAGGGAGCATGTGCAGTGGCAGCATTGGCCAAGGGCACTTACAGCACTGCTGGGCTGAATCTCCTCTCCCATCGTGACATAGTTTGAGTGCTAAGGCAGGCAGGTTTTCCAAATTTCTGTGTCTCACCTATCACGTCTTGACCTTTGGCACGGTCTCTTCCTTCATATTTTAGGTCTCTTAATTTTACATGACAAGCGTCCACACATCTGCCCTCACACCTATACCCTACCCCTAGGCAATCAATTCACTTAAACTATTTTCACAATGGGTCTTTGGGTAGATAACACTGACTTCCTTTCTATGTATGTGTGAGAAGCAGGATCTCTAGCCCAGGCTAGCCCACTAAGTAGCCTGCCTCCACCGCCTAGATGCTGAGATATCAGGCTGGTGCCACCACGATCCGTTTATGTGGGGTTGGGGAGTGAAACCAGGGTTTCACACGTGGTAGGCAAGCATTTTATCAAAGGAGCTGTATCTAGACTCCGTTTCCCTTCTTTTGATATGGGAAAACTGGGGCATAGAAGTTGAGTTACTTCTCTGAGATAATACCACAAATAAAGTATTGAACTCGATTCCGATTGCAAAGTGCGTATTCGAAATCATTTTGTCAAGCTGTATCTCTTCTACCCCCATATCGGGAACCGAATCCAGGGTCTCTGAAGTTACATTCCATTCCAGTCCCAGAACTGTTGTGTCTGGCTTGAGGTGCTCCTGAGCCTGGCCTTCCTCGGTGAGCTGCCAATGGACAGGCTAAGCAGAATCCGGGCTCCCTTCCCCTGGCTGCTGGCCCCCGAGCTTTGTCCATGCGAGCAGGGCTCTGGGAAGCAGAGCCCTGCACGACTCGGTGCTCCTTCTAAGCTTAGCTTTCCTTCGGCTGCAGCTGCCCACTCACTGCCCACTGCCTCCACGGGCCAGGGCTGCCAGGGCAGTCCATTTCCTTATCTCTTGGAAAGCTGACTTCTGAGCTCCAACCCGGAGCCTCTGCCCGCCAGAGCAATGCAATAACACCAGCTCTGAAGACACTCGGTGGGGTCCTAGAGGCAACTGTGGCATGAGGATGATGTCAGCTTCCCATTACAAAGGGCTAAGGGCTCTCCATCCCCAGCACTGGAATATAATCTAATTTTTGCTTGCAACAATTTTTCCGGGTCATGTAAAGGCTATGTGCCTTAGACCCAGAGTCACAATTTGATTAGTGGAAAGCAGAGTACACAAGACTGTCCCAGGATGGTCAAGGAGGTCTTTAACATTTGAGTGTTGCCAGGTATGGAGCACCCACAATTCCAGCTTTGGGGAATTATTGGGAGTTTGAGGCCAGTAGTGTCTACGCAGAGCATTCTGGGTCAGCCTGGGCCACATAGTTTCAAACACAATACACCACCCACGTTTGAGTGTGAGGGTAATAGACAGACGCTTGGGGCATCATAAAAGTGGTGGTACTCAAACCGCAAAGGGGCAGTAGGAGGCCGCCTTAGTGGGGAGGGCCCACTGGGGTGCACATTCCTCTTTAGGACTAGCAGTGGCAGTTCCCCGGAATGAAAACACCCATCAGAGCTGGGGTGCGACCATGTGGTGTCTGTGCAAACCGGCCCCCTGCCAGTGCTCACTTAGAAGTGGCGTGCACCCCAATACCTAAACCTCTACCCACTGGAAAAGTTACCCACTGGTGAGCTCACAACTACTCATGGCTTTGCCTATCTTTTCATTCGGCTTTAATAAAGCCACCGCGTCACGCATCAGACTCTAGACGCACTGTAGGTGGGAAAGAGATGAAAATTAGAATACTGCAGAAATCGGTTTGACTTTAATAAAGTGGTTCAATTTACTTTCTGGTATTTTTAGCCCAAGTCTAGGACAGCTCCAGTGAGGCACACAGGGCTGTGTTGTTTCTGATCTGGACATACTGGCAGTTCAAACCGGGGCATGTGTGAGTGAACAGGGGCTGCCTTCTGATGCTGAGAAGCTGTCTGGAGGTGGGTCAGCCACTAGCCTTCTCTGGGTTGAGTAGTGTTCACAGGACCCCCGATGGGCATTGGGTCGCTCGCTGTGAAGGCCACTTCTGTGCCTCTGCACAGTGCTCATTGTGTGCACTGAGTGAGAAGGACTCAGCACCCAGGCTGTTGACATGTCTCCAAGATGACATGTCATCAGTCCCCAAACCACAGAACCTTCCTTAGAATCCAATTAACACGGGCAGTTTCCAAGCTAGACCGTTTTGTCTGTTCCTGTCATTCAGGTGGCTTGTCAACTCTCTGGAGACCCAGTCCTACCCCTGTCCAACAAGACATCCTGCCTTTCTGGAGGTCCCCAGAGAGGAGATGAGATAAGGCTGGGCTGGGTCTCCCAAGCTCCATGGGGTGGGAAGAGGAATCACCAACGAGCAACACCTGCCTGAAAGCTTCTGAAGGTGGATTCCTTGTGTGGACTAGATAGATTAGGCTAGTGTCCAATCATCCTTTCAGCAATGAAGATGGGTGGGGGGAAGGCTCTGCAGCTCAGACAGCCCTGGATTATCCCTGGAGTTCAGGGTTCCACTCTTCCTCTCTTCTTTTTGATACTGGGGACTCAGCATGCTATATCCTCAGTCTTTAAAAGTTTTAAAAAGAAGCCGGGCGGTGCTGGCGCATGCCTTTAGTCCCAGCACTTGGGAGGCAGAGGCAGGTGAATCTCTGTGAGTTTGAGGCTAGCGTGGTCTACAAAGCAAGTTCCAGGATAGCCACGGCTACACAGAGAAACCTTGTCTCAAATTTTATTTTATGTGTATGGCTATCATGCCTGCAGGCATGTATGTGCAACAGGCACACACCTGGTGCCCTCGGAGATCAGAAGGAGGTATGGGATCCCTAGGAAGTGGAGTTATAGACAGTTGTGAGACACCATGTAGGTGCTGGGAACCAAACTTCAGTTCAATGCAAGACCAGCAGGTGCTCTTAACCACTGAGCTATCTCCCCAGCTCCCACAGAACCAGTCCTGAACTTACAATTTATTTTTTGTTCTTTTGTTTTTATAAAGATACACATGAGATAGTTATTGACAACCGTGCCGATTAAGCCAACTGAAAGTTTTAAATCTGTTTTTTACTGATGGCCAGACCAAGAGAAGACTTGAGCCTCTGGAAAGTCTCTTGATGTCTAAGTTCAGGGACACAGCATTATAAAAGGTAAAACCCACAAAAATACATCAAAGTTATATGATGGTCAGAGTAACCTTGAAATGTTCATTCACAGCAGAGCACAATAGGTATTGTAGACATAACTTGCCAATTATTTTGGTTAATACATCTGGACCATTGTCAAAGTCATAGAAATCTCAAATGTGTTGCCAAGACAGATGTGACTGATGTGGGGAGGAGGGTGGAGGGCTGGGAACTGTCTAAGCAAACCCCAAACAGAATCAGAAGAAGATGGCATTACCTTAGTCATTTCAGCTTTTTCCTTATTTATTGATTTTTGAGGTGGGGTCTCATTAAGTAGTTCTGGTTGTCCTATGTAGACTAGGCTGGCCTTGAACTCAGAGATCCACCTGGGCCCCCCTCTTCCGCTGGGATCAAAGTCATGCACCACCACGCCCAGCAAAACTTAGGGTTTCTAATATCACTTTTAAATACCCTCTATTATTCTCCCATCCAATTCTAGGAAGTCACTTATGTCAGAAACATGGAATCCAGGACATAGCAGAAACCTGGAAACCAAGAGAAACAAATCAATATGGGGGCCATCCATGATCTCAGGTTCATGGGCCTCCATGACAAAAAAAAAAAAGAAAGAAAAACAAACAAACCATGTGTAACATTTTTCCCCTTGGAAGAAAGTCCTACTAATTTCATGGGATTCCCTAAAAAGGTTATGACCTGGAAGTCTACAATATCATACACATAGTACTTATTAAAATTTAGCCGGGAGTGGAGTTGGCCCACGCCTTTAATCCTAGCACTTGGGAGGTAGAGGCAGAGGCAGGAGAATCTACTGAGTTCAGAGTCCAGACTGGACTACATAGAGTGACCCCGTCTCAAAAAACAAAACAAAAAACTTTCCACAAAAACAAAACCCCAAAGAAACAAACCACTCCCCGAATTAATCCATGACTAAGTATTTTCTTGGGTGGATGGGGTAGGAAATTACCCGGATGGATATAATTTTTATAAAATTGTCTCATCTGGGGACAGGATGTTACTTTCCACAGCTGCATGCCACCACTTGACAGAAAATGAAAATATCCCTGGACCAGCCTGACTTTTTCCACAGCATGGAGAAGCCAGGTGACGAGCAGTCAGACCTCCAAAATACAAAAATCATATAAAAAATACTAAAACTGGCTTTTTAAAAAAAAAATGAATCTTGAATTTCTTTAGTTGAGATACAGTTCTTCTGATGGTAGTTCAGGGTCAGGGAGATTTTCCCACATTTGAAACGGAGCGCTTGTTGCTCTTCTGTGTGTAAAAAGTAAAATGCATTTCTGTAAGGCTTTGACTGGAAAGCAAAAACAACCCCCAAAACTTTGAGGGCTGGGGGGGGGCTGCAGCTCAAGGGCAGAATGCTTGCCTCCCATGCATGAGGCTGCGGGTTCAGTTCCCAGCACCAGAGACGGAAGCATCCTTCTGACCCAACCGGGACAGGGAGGAACGCAGAAGTCACAAGGTCATTTCTTTTCTCAATGCCACATGGGTTTATCCAGAACAAACAAGGCAGCAACAGGGATGCAGAAGTCACCAAAACCCTGAGATCTGAGCCCCCTGCCCAGCCCCCCAAACCAGGAATACCCAGGCAGAAGCCATCTATCTACCTGTGTGTGCTACCAAAGAAAAGATGCCCCCCCCCCCACGTAAATCCAAGGTATTTTTAGGTCCCAAACTGTGTGGTGACCAATCTCAGAGGCCACATCTCCTTATAAAAAATGAATTGAACCAAAAAAACCAGACAGAACCACCCCAGGAGACACAGGCCTATGTGTAAGATTAAAGGTTCATGTCCAACACACTTCCCAAAGGGAGGGCCGAGACTGCAATTTGGGAATGCAGAAGCCAGGCAAGGCTCATTTCGGGGAGTTAGCACTGACCAGCCACCCCAGATCCACTCCTATAAGGCTGCAGATCAAAGCCTGTCCAAATTTGGGGAG
Organism: Peromyscus californicus insignis; assembly: GCF_007827085.1. Lineage (NCBI taxonomy): Eukaryota > Metazoa > Chordata > Mammalia > Rodentia > Cricetidae > Peromyscus > Peromyscus californicus. Next base: position 139,420,713 of record NW_026294584.1, read on the forward strand.
TAACCAGTAACTGGCAGCCAGCAGCCACGGCTTCTCTGGATCCATAGCAAGCTCTGGAATGTTGCCACCGGCACTTTGAAAACAGGGGCAGAGTCTGTGAGAGAGGAGTGTGGGTGTGTGTGAGAGCGAGTGTGAGTGTGTGCACATGAATCCAATTCTCACCACCACCCAGAGATCCAGATTCCTGATCTTGGTTGTTGGTAACTATGGCTGGGGTGGGGGAGAAACCAAAGATGCAGGCAGGGGCCAGGTCCTATTTTTCCATCGCCGAGCAGACACTTGGCCTCAGCTCACCCTCTCCCCAACCAGCCAGCTCCAGTACAAGCAGGGCAGTGTCGCTCCAGCCCAGGCGCTCTGTGGGAAGCCATTTTATGCAACAGTTCAGTCCAACATCCAAGTCAAACAACTTCGGGGAGGCAGCGAGCTGGGTGGGGAGGGGCTCTCGGCACAGCCACGCACCCCAGCGTGGCCTGCCCGTATGCCTTAGGCCCCCCTAGAGGCTCTGCGCCTTTATTTTCAGGAGTGGGTGTCCCTTCCTCCCTGAGTCAGATGTGTGGCAACACACAAAATGGAGTCAGTGTTTTGCTTTGGAGAATGAGGCTGGCTCGGATGGCAGGGAGATGTGGAAAAGACGGAAGGCCGAGCCACGTGGGAGTGTGGGCCAATCTGTGGTCTAAACACGCACACTTACCCAGGGATCTACTATCGAGGTACAACAGCTACAGGCTGGAAGCTGACCTGCACCCACTGCCAGACCTCTGATGAATGCCCAGCATACACTCAGGGGATGGATGGGGATGCTGAATCCAGGTCCACGCTTGGACCACTACAGCCTGTGACCACAAAAGGCCAAGGCAGTGGAGCACCCACAACAGAACCTGAAGATAAGGAGACCGCCCCCCTAGAGTGAGGGGAGATGAAAGGAACAAAAGATTCAAGAAACGGGCTTGAACGCCCAGGTCAAGGTCAAGGTCACAATCCTCAGTGTTGTTGGAAATCCATCAGAGATTTCCTGACGCCCAGCCAGAGGTGAGGTGGGGAGGATGGTGTATTCGGTGGGTGGCAGGGGTGAGGTAGGAGGACTGTGTATGCAGTAGCGGGGCACGCGCGCGCACGCGTGTGTGTGTGTGTGTGTGTGTGTGTGTGTGTGTGTGTGTGTGTGTGTGTGTGTGTGTTGTTGTTGTTCTACAGGCTGAACTTGAACAGATCTTTGAGATCATTTGCAGCAGCTCATGGATTTTGCACTGAGGAAACTTTAGTGTGGATCAGAAAAGTGATCTACAGAAACTACTCCCTGTAGTTTCAAAGTAATCTGGGGACAAAGCTGCATCAGTCAGGCTCTGAGTCCCCGTCCAGTTCTCTGGCTATGTTTCTAAGCAGCTGCCACGACCTCCAGAGATGACCAAGACTATCTCTGGAGGAAGAGGACAGACCCTCTGCCATTTCCACTCTTTAGGATGGGGAAGGGACAGGAATAGTGTCGAGGCGGGCAGAGGGGAAGCAGGGTCTGACTCTTGATAGAGCCCATCTGACCCTACCTTTGCCTAGGTCAAGGAGGATAGGAAGTCCTCACTGTGCAGGCTCAGGATCTGGGCGGATGGGTAGGATGGGGAAAGAACAGACAGCGGCAAGAGGACCAAGGCCAACCTGGCGGCAGAGCAAGACCCCAAAGACACAAGCAAAAACTAATGAAAAAGGCACATTCCTGGCCTGGCCCAAGGCTGGTCACCACATTACAGCCTGAAACACCTCTATCATCTGTCATCTAGACACTAGAAAGAGGTTTTCCTTCTCAATCCTCTCTCTCTCCCTCCCCCCCTCTCCCCAACTCTTTCTTTTTTAGAGGGAGGGAAGGGATAGACATGAGGTCTGAGGGAAACTCAGGAGTAACCAAAATAGGCTGGGGAGGGAGGTTTGGCTCCAAAGATATTGGAAAAACAGACTGATTGCTGGCGTGGTTGTGGGCATGAGACACCCAGTGTCAGGAGGGCAGGCTGGGAAGGCTCAGCTGTCACTGAGCAACCCACAGGGGACACCACGCTCAGACTTAGGAGAGAGGCACGGTCCCTTTTCCTGGTCCTCCTTCTCCTCCACTGTCCCAGGAAACTGAGGCTGGCTTCTCTTTGGATCCCTGCCACTTGTCCCTTCGGCATCCTCTGCACACAAAGGTGGCCCCTGCTTTCCAGGCCATATCGGGTTCCAAATGTCAAGTTCACAAATCACTGGCCTCAAGAGAGTGAAGTGGTGACATCATAATAATCCCAGCAGTCCCCTGAGATCACAGCCTGTCATAAAGGATATTTTGAGGAGCTTCATCTCACCTGCTTCTACTCCCACCCAATCAATAGCCAAACCCAGCTGGGTACCTCACTTGATAATATCCGGTTACTTGACCCTGGGTATGTCACTTAACTTTTCATGGACTAGATTTCGGGTCATCGATAGGTAAAATGGGGAAATATGCTTCCTTCTTTGGTTATATCATGGGGCTAGGTGAGGCCTTTGCAGACTGTAAACCCTTTCACAGAGACTGTAACAGGACGGGGGCTTTGTCCCTATTAGACCCCAGGGTAGGACAGGTAACAATAATTAACTTAGGAAATTGCCCCCCCATGGAAAGAGAGATAGAAGAGGAAAGAGAGAAAACGGGGGGGGGGGGGGGGGGTCAGGGGATGTAGTAGTAGCTCAGCTTGCAATCTTGGGCAACACTGCCCCTGGCACTCTTGTTTCCCACTGTGAACAGGGGGCTGGCACCTACAGTTGGTGCCTAATCTCTAAGGCCGTTCCCAGTCCTAAAACTAAACCCTTCCAGAGGAAGACTGTTCTGTTTCAGGAGGCACGGGTCAACCAGCAGTGTCTAGCCCGGGCAGGGAGCTCTGGATAGGAAAAGAGAGGCAGGCGGGAGACAAGCTGGACAGATTGCAGACCAGCAGGCAACAGACTGCGTAGACACAGGGTGGCCATGGGCACCTCCCCTCAGCCCCTTGCATACACCATGGGTGCAGATGGGGGATGCAGACATGCTGTGGCACTGTGTGGCTCCCCCCTCGCCCCAAACTTTCACCCGGACTAGGCAGACAGCTGAGGACTAAACCAACAGACAGGCAGGGGAGAGACGGCCCGAGGGTAGGGTGAGGAAAACTCCCCAAAGGACAGGGCGGGGTTGGGTGGGGCCAGCTGTCTGTAGACTTTGTTTTGTGCTACTCCATCAGATGAGTGGGCAAGCCAAGCCTGAGAGCCGGCCTGCCTATCTTGAGAGCTGGGGAAACACCAGGAGGGAAAGCCCCTGTGACATCCTCTTAAGTTGTACGGGTGTGGTGACTCCTGGAAACCCAGGGCAGTCTCTGTAGGCTGCAGAACATTTCCAAGCAGCCCTGCAGAGTATTACATTGGCTGGAGGACGGTAAGCATCCCAGCCGCCAGCTCCAAGGGAATAGTGCACTTATTTTTTTTAAGTTAAAAGTCTCTGGTGGCATATAACTAGTTTCTACCGTCATCACTCTTGAGGGTGGCACAGGGGTTGCCTGGCCAAACCCTTTCCTGCTTGCCTAGGATCAAATGATGTCCACTGGTGTGTAAGAGGTGGGCCCTCTCAGAAGTAGGACACAAGGGTCGTCCTTGTACTCCTTGTACTTCCTTGTTGCTATCCCTTAGAAAGCGGACACTCTGCTGCTTTTCCCAGACTTCCAAATGCCGAGAGGTAGGGAGTGTCTACTAGAGTTCCTCCCATCCCCACCCCCGTCTTCTCCAGGTGAACGGCCATTCCTGGCGGCCCCGCCTGGCTAGTTCTAGGAGGGTGAGGCTTCTAGTCCGCAGGACCTCATTACCCGAGAAATGCAGAAACACCCGACTTATCCCACCGAGAGGCGCCAACAGGCACCTTCCCCTCCCTCCTCTCCCTAACTCTCCCAGAGTTCTCTCCAGCCAAGATAGTTATCGCTCTTGAAAAAGAATCAGGACAATCTAGTCTTTCAGGTAGCTTGGAGGCATGGACGTTCTCACCGGGACCGAGAGCCCAGACTGTGAACACAAAGTCCGTCCTCCAGGTGCAGAGACGACTTCCCCCACCCGCTTCCTCTCCAGAGTGAGGGTGCCAGGAGCCCCTCGTGGGAGCCCCGTTGCCACTGTGGGATCACCGAGGTGGGAGACACTCACTGCCCTGCTCGCCCGAAGCCTTATGAAAAGGGGCGCTCCGCTCCTCCCTTCCACCTTCCCTCTAGCAATCGGGGGGTGATCCGGGTGGCAGCGGACACAGACCCCATCTCAAATCCTCGGCGGCAGAGGGACCCAGGAGCGGAGTGCACAGCCCGGGCCACCAGGACCCCCGCTTCTCCCGCCCACCTGCCCGTCCCGCCCGCGGCCAGCTGGCAGCCACCGCGCCTTTCTCTTCTCGGCCCGAGTCCGCCTGGCGCGCCCAGTACCAGCTCCCCGGAGCTCCCGGCCACCGAGCCACCCACGGCCCCGGACGTCGTCCCGAGCTCGAGAACAGGTGGCCTCGGAGACGAGCGCGCGACAGTCGCCTCTCACTCACCCAGAAGATGAAGTTAAATCCGAAGAGCAAGTATTTGATGCACTTGCTACCCCCTTTGACCGGCATGGTGCAAACTGGACTTGCGTGGGACAAGAGGCACGCACGGCTGGGACAGAAGAGGCACGGCAACGGACCGAGACGCGCTGAGGCTGGGGGCTGGCCTACGGCTCCACTTTTAAAAAGTGCCACTCCTTACGGCGACCGGCCAGCTGCGATGCGCATGTGCCGAGGGATGCCGACCCCGCCCCCGGCCCACCTGCCCCGCCCATGCCTCGTCCACTCCCCGGGCCCAGGTTCTGGGACTCGGCTCCCCTGCAGTGCGGAGCCTGCCCTGCGCCCTGCTCTTGCGGGGCCGCTTTTCTGAGACCCTCTTTCCTTTCATCGTCCTCCTTCACCGTCTTAGGGTCTTTCCAGGCCTCCAGACCCGGCTACTTTTGCCCGGGAGTAAAGTATAGGCCTCGCCTTTCCGCTTCATTCCGGGCGCTGCGCCTAAGAGTTTACTTTGGGAGACCCCCGAGGCTCATCGGCTCTAAAGGACCTTTTCAGATTCCCGCGGCAAGTCTGCCGGCCTGTTTGCCTGGTTTGCTTTCTCTCCAACACCACCTTGTAAATCTTTCCGGACTGAACAGACTTATTTGGGCACTGTGGCCGCTAGAATGCTTCAGGTGCCAATCTGAGCATTTCTCTTTGCTCAAAAATTTTCTTCATTCACAGATGTAGTCTAGTTGAAATCCTGTATTTACTCCTCGCATTCCCTGTCGCACCGGGTGCCACACCCTTACTCTGACCCACCTCGCAGTCTGCAGGTGGTGTGTGGCTGGCTGCCCCTGCCTCCTTTACCTGTGGAAATTCTGTTGTGTTTTGTCTTTTATTTACATTTAAACTTATTATTATTTTGAGACAGAGTCTTACTATGTAGCTCCGTCTGGCTTGGAACTCGCTGTGTAAACCAGGCTGGCCTCAAACTTACAGGCGTGTGCCATCGTGCCCGGCAATTTCATTATTTCTGAGGTAGGGTCTAGCGGTGTAGCCCTGCTGACCTGGAATTGCTTATGTAGTTCAGGCTATCCTCAACCCTGGATCCTCCTGCCTCAGCATTGCTAGTGCTGGTGTTTCAGGCTTGGGGCTCCATGGCTCTTTACATTCTTTCTTAATTCTTCTGGTTGGGTGGGGAGGTCTGTCTTAACATCCTTTGCACTATTCCCTCCCTCACCCCTGCAGGAAGTTAGTTCCCTTAGAGCTCTTTATTGCAAAAGTAAACCATACTCATTACAGAAACATCAGAAAATACCAAGAAGCAGAAAGAATGTGAGTTAAAATTTCACCCGGGTTACGCAGTGCGTTGGAGGCCAATCTGGGCTACAGGAGACCCTGTCTCCAAAAACAAAAACCAAAACAAGACAATTTTTCACGTAGCAAAACCAGCCTCTGTCAGCATAGCACAGCTCTCGTTTCGTTATTTATCAGTGGACTGGTTTCATTAATCGATCCACTTAACAAAGATTTTATTTTCCTACAGTCCACTTTAGAAAGGTACTTCACTGGGGGCATGAGTTGAAAGCAGCTGATTCTATCCTCTTTCTTCTCTGAAGCAGTTTAGGAGCTGGGGGAGGGAGAGAGGCAGGAGTCTGGAGGGGTGGGGTGTTCAATTTAGGGGTCTCCGAGAACTCTGAGGAGAGACCCTTGATTTTCCGTTTTAGGATGAGTATCCCAACAATCCCAAAGAAAGAGCTGCAGCCAGGGAAGCCTGGCCACCCTGGGGCTGGGGCTCCCATGGTCTCAGGGAGAGAAGCTGTGAGGACTCTGTCCTCTGAGAGTGAGGGTGAGTGGATGAACCTTAGGGGTTCCAGGTGGAGCCCTGTCCGTGCATGGGCAGGGCCAGAGGGCAGGCTGCAAGCTCTGTGAGGCTAAGGACCATTGCTTATAGCTCCAGTCCCTGTTTTAAAACTTTGGGGCATTGGACAGAACATCTGGGTGCGGTTGAGGAAGCGCAGTTAGGTAAGATGAAGGCTAGTAGTGGAGGGAGATGAAGGATGAGCTGGGGGAGCAGTACAGAAATCTATTAGGAGATGTGAAGTGTTTAGGACAAATGGAAAGGTAGGAGGGGCATTGGGACCTAAAAATCTGCTGAGGAGACAAGGTGGGAGCCAGAGGGGGAGTCTGAGCTGGAGCCAGATCTCTAAAGGCTGGCTTCATTTGTTCTAAACTTTCTTAGGTCTTATCTCATCTTCCTGAGTGTAATGCCATGGTGCCACCTCTATCCATGGATATATGGCATGAGAGACCCTAACAGGCAATTCCATGGATGTCCCTGTGTGTCAGTCTGAGATCTCCCTAAGCAGGGGGCATGGTGGTAGCAGACTTCAGAGGCCAGGGGGATCAGCAATTAGGTGGGACAGGGGGAGCTGTGTGTGAAGTCACAGGAGCAAAACCACCTAGCTGTCTGTGCCAGGGAAGCTACCGGCAGTCGGGGAGCTGGGTGGAGGGCAGAGAACAAGGAAGGAGAGGCAGAGGCTAACTGAGTCTCTTACCAGGAGGAATGGATGCCAACAGTGCTTTGCTGATTCAGTAACTGAATGATAGCCATCACTGTTATGGAACACCTTAAGAACCCCCATTACATATAAACAGAGATTCCTTTTTTTTTTAAAACAGAATCAGTCTTGTCTTGGACTGGAAACCCTCCTGCCTGAGATTCCAGGCCCACACAGTGTGGCAGCCTTATATGAGAGCACCGGACCTGAGGAGATCCACCTCTGGTCTTGGTCCCTACCCTACGGTTTATTTGGACAGGTCAGCTCTGTCTTTGGACCCTGGTCTTCTGTGGCGCAGTGACATTCTGGGCCAAAGTGTGTTTGTTACAGGAGCTCAACGCTACAGGCAACCAGGAAAAGGGAGGGATGGAAAAAAATGTGGTTTGCCTTAACTGGAAGAGGAAAATGTGGGTAAGCCCCTGAGTCAGAGATCGCATGGCGGCAGCCAGGCCTTCCAGCTTTTATGGAGTTGGGACTGGGAAAACTTTTTCTGCCTTCCCCCCAGGAGAAGCTATTTCTGGAAAACCCCCTCAACCCAGGGGTCCGTGTTGGCTCTTGTACTCCCCCTGGTGGTGAGATTTAAACACACACAGCCAAGTCGGCTTTAGCGTTGTCAAGTCTTAGGGACTGCTCACCCTCCCAACCCAGTGTGGGCACCAGCACATGCGGCCACAGGCGAGATCCTTTTCCCTGTCAGGAGCCTCCCGTACCGGTGTCCATTTGCGTTTGTCACTTTCACTACTAGAAGGTCCGGCTGCTTCCTTTATTCTGAAGGCGGGCATATGAGCCTTCTGCAAACACTCTGGTCTCATCTTCAGGGATTTCCTGGTGTGAATCTTCTACTGTCACCATATTCCTGTATTGGTACACATGTTGGTGGTGACCACCTTCAAAGGACACTGGGTTGGGGGGGGGGGTGCGGCGCTCAGCAGTTAGGAGCACTGTCTGCTCTTTCAGAGCATCTGGGTTTGATGCACCCACGTGGCAGCTCACAACCATCTGTAACTCTAGTTCCAGTGGATCTGATACCCTCTTCTGCCCTTTGTGGGTATCAGGCATTCACATGGTGCCCAGACCTACATGCAAACAAAACACTCATACACATACAGAATAAAAATTCAGATAAAAAATGTCAAGAGAACATTTGCCTTGATGAATGCTGGCCTCCTGTGCACACGGTCCTCTGTAAACGTCTCCGGCATAAGCTCGGGGAGAGAAGCCGTGCTTGGGCGTTGGCCTGCAGGTGTCCTGCAGGTGTCCTGGCTCTCGTGTGTGTGTGTGTGTGTGTGTGTGTGTGTGTGTGTGTGTGTGACTCATGCTCTGACCATCCTCTTCCGTTAGCTCACGCCTCTGTCCACTCAGGCCTTCGTGTTTGTTCAGCAGCAGTCCGAAGGCCTCTCATCCTAGTCTCTGGAATTTGTGGATGTACCACCGTGCCCAGCATAAGGGACTCTGTAGATGGATTAAGTTAAAGGATCTTGATACGGGGATTATTTGGGTGGAACTTTGGAATCAAAAGAGGGTTTTGCTGTTTGCTTTTGGTTTTTGACAGGATCTCACTGAGTAGCCCAGGCTGGTCTTGAATTCTAGATCCTCCTGCCTCATCTTCTTGAGCACTAGAATTTGGAATCTCTCTCTCTCTCTCTCTCTCTCTCTCTCTCTCTCTCTCTCTCTCTCTCTCGACAAGGTCTCTCTATATAGTCCTAGCTGCCCTAGAACTCACTATGTGGACCAGACTGGCCTCCAACTCACAGAGAGCCTTTCTCTCTGCCTCCCGAGTGCTGGAATCAAAGGCGTGCACTACCACACCTGATGCGAGTCCTGGGATTTTGTTTAGTGTGCCACCATCCCCAAGTTTGCAAAGGGGTCTCTCTTTAAAAGTATTCTACCTTATTTTATTTATGTATACGAACGATGAGTGTTTTGGTAGGTGTGTGTCTATGTACCACTTGCATGCCTGGTGCCCGTGGAGGACAGAAGAGGGTGTTGGATTCCCTGGAACTGAAGTTACAGACAGTTGAAATTCCCACACAGACAGTTCTGGGAGCCATCTCTGCATTCCACCAGAGTTCTTATGAAAGAGAAGTAGGAGCTTCCTAGCCAGAGAAGTAGCTGTTCCAGCTTTGACCTGGAAGTACTACCCCTACTGAGGCTTCTGGTAACTGCCACGCCTACCTATGACTTGCCCCTGGGGCAGTGCCAAGATGGGAGCCCTTAAGACCCGAGATCCAGATGTGCTGGTGCTCTTGGTTCCTGGTGATCCTGGATGCTGGATTGCAGACCGAGTCAGAGTTCTCCAGAGAACCCTGCTGGACTGCACCTCACTTCTCCCGGATCCTGTAACCAACCCCTTTACTGGCTGTAAGTTACCCCAAAATAAACCTCCTTTTTCACTACATGGAGTTGCCTTGATAAATCCCCACATTAGAGAAGGAGATGTGAGGACAAGCCCAGATTGGGATGATGTGTGGCCGTGTGCCAAGGACCATGGGGCGTCTCTAGAAGCCGGACCAGGGGAAGAGATGAGTCCTCTCCTACAACTGTCAGCAAGAACAAACACACCACTGACCACTTACGTTAGACCTCTGGCCTCTGGAATGGTAAAATAATTAAATGTGTTATTTTAAGCCACTGCATTTGTCATAATTGATTACAGTAGCAGAAGGAAATGGACACCGCTATTAAAATAAACATCGGGACCAGAGTGCAAATCTCTGTGGGATCCTACATGCAAAATGAATTGTCTCTTTTTTAGTCTCCTATCTTTCTTTCAGCACCCAAGCCCACCTCGCCTCCGCCTCTCCTCCTTTTTCCCTAGTATCTTACCTGCTGAGCGAAGAGGGGTTTTGTTTCCTGATATCTCTCCTGTTGTTGCCAATGGGCATCTCAGGACTACCCGGTGAAGAACTGTGGTAGTCAGGGCTCTTGAGAGGAATAGAAGCTATGGTTTGAATATATATTAAAGGGGGATTGATTAGATTGGTTTACCCGACGTGATTTGGGTAGTCAACCTAACAGCAGCTTTCTTCACACCAGAGAAGCGGGAAACTGTAGCCGATCAGTCCATGCAGCTGGGGTCCTGGCAGCCCCAGACTGGTGTGCCGAAGGCTGGAGGATTCTTGGAGAGTGACTGGTTTTCAGTCCACATTGGAAGCCTGATGAAGCTGGCATCAGTGGGGGAAGGCAGCAGCAGCAGCAGCAGCAGCAGGAGCAGCATGAGCAGGAGCAGCAGGAGCAGGAGCAGCAGCAGCAGGAGCAGCAGCAGCAGGAGCAGCATGAGCAGGAGCAGCATGAGCAGGAGCAGCAGCAGCAGCAGCAGCAGGAGCAGCAGGAGCAGGAGCAGCAGCAGCAGGAGCAGCAGCAGCAGCAGCAGCAGCAGCAGCAGCAGCAGCAGCAGAGTCGATGAATTTGCCAATGGGATGTGAAGGCGATGAGGCAAACAGCAAAGTTTTGCCCTTGGTTCTCCTTTATCAGGGCTGCTACGAGGTCAACAGGCGTGCCCCGCAGCTTATTAGTGATTCCAGACCCTGTCAAGTTGAGACCAAAGACTAAACTATCACAGGAGCCAAGTCCAAACAGGGTCAAGTGTTAGAGGTGAAGGCAAGACCTCAGGCTTTGTGATTCTGACTCAGCATTGGTTCCTCCTTTGCTCTTGTCACCTCCCATAACAGGGGTCACACCCTCAAAACTCGGCACCATCCTCCCCACAGTCCTGTCTCATGGCTCTCCAACTTTCTAGTCTACACACCTCACCGGATGGATTATGCATTTTGTGATGGCCTTGAGGAGAGTGCTCTGTCCTCATGTGTAACTGTTTCCATTACATTGAACACACACACACACACACACACACACACACACACACACACACACACTCAACACAAAATTCATCGATGTAGGGTGTGGTTTTGATCTTCACGGGTAGGGTGGGTGAGAGGGTTACAGATGCAAACACTCTAAATATTCCCTTCAGTCCTTCCTATCAGCTACATGGATGCTAAAACCTGGACCGATACAGGAGACGATCAGCACGGCCCCTGTGCAAGGATGGCATGCAAATCTGGGAACTGTTTCATAGTGTGCAGCAAGATGGGAGAAAGGGCTGAGGAAGGAAGTGGACACAGACAATGAGAACAAAGTATAATGACAGGGATGTAAGAAAGTGTCACCGTGAAGCTCGTCCATCATTTTGCGTGCTGACGGAAGCACAGTGGTTAGGGGCTGGGGACATGGCTCAGCCAGTGAAAGCACTTGTCATGTAACTGCTGAGGACCAGAGTTTGGGTCCCCAGCACCCTGTGAAAAGCTTCTCGGACCCATCTATATATAATCTTAGTGTGTGGAGGACAGCTGTGGTAGAGCACACCTTCAAGCCCAGCACTTGGGAGGCAGAGGTAGGTGGCCATCTGTGAGTTCAAAGCCACCCTTGTCTACAAAGTGAGTTCCTGGGCAGTCAAGGCCACACAGTGAGAACCCCCTCTCAACCAACCAAACAACCTCCCCGAATATCCAAACCCTCACCAACCAAACAAAGAAATATATGGGTGGCAGAGACAAGGGATCCTCAGAGGAGGTCGGTTAGCTAGACTAGCCAGTTTCCTGAGCTCTGGGTTCAAACACGAAACTCTATCTCAATATAAAATGTGGAGAATGATCGAAAGGGAAGACAATAGGCATCAACATCTGGCCTCCAGATGCATCTCCACCCCAAACATGTGTGACCATATGTAACACACACACACACACACACACACACACACACACACACACACACACACACCCCATACATAAAAATTTAATTACAAAAATCCCTTTTAAATATCTCTTGGTTCAACAATCCCATTTCATGGCAGACATCCTTGTCTCCCGCCCCATCCCCAGCCTCTGTCACCTCCTGATCCTCATCACCTGTGAATGTCCTCTGCACATGTCCATGCCGAGCAATTTAGCTCTTGTTGGGCATTCCAGTTTGTATCCCCTCTGTTCCTCCCTCTCGCTCAGCAAGACAAATTGTTTATCTCAGGATATCCTCCTGAGAAGGTGGGGGGAGTATGAAGAAACCAGTGTTTAATACCATCCATTTGTTGTGCCCTAAGGCTTGTTTCACGTTTTTTTTTTGCTCATTTGTCCTGTTGAAGACTTCCCAGTCCCTTACTACCTCTGAGTGATTCTTCTGTAGCATGGCTCCCTTCTTATAGAACAAAGAGATGTCTTTGAATGTGTATTATTATCTACTCAACTATTTTAGCCAAAAAGTCAACTCCATAAACGTGGGATGACTTGGCCGTTCTCCGTGTGGCTTACGTGCTTTGACCAGGTCGGGCACAACGTTGTCATGTAGTAAATATTGAATGCACAAGAACCCGATGTCCTGGATCTGAGATGGGCAGAGAGGCTCTTCGCGCTCCCTTCTGCGTGACTGCCTACAACTCTGCTTGCTCTTTCAGGACGTGACATGCATCCCCATGTCTGGGTTCCTCACTCCTTTCCTCAACCCCAGTTCCTGGTCCTTTGGCATTTCAACTCAGCCCTTTCTGAGGCTAGCTGAGCTGCTGAGTTCCCGGCCTCATCAGCCATCACAGGTTGTTCTTGTCCACTCTCAAAGCACACTCCTGTAGCGATTTTTATTTTAACTTTTTTTTTTTTTTAAACAGGGTCTCAGTGTATAGTCTTGGCTCTTTTGGAACCCACTATGTAGACCAGGCTGGCCTCAAACTGATGGAGTTCTGCCTGTTTCTGCCTCCCAAGTGCTGGGATTAAAGGAGTACGCCACCATGACCAGCTCTTGACTAATTTGGGGGGACAGATTCTTTCTCTTTAGCCCATGATGACCTGAAACTTAGCACATAGCCCAGGCTAGTTCCAGTACCCGCAGCCATCCTCCTGCCTCAGTCTTATAAATATTAGATTTGCAAACATGAGCCTTCATGCCCAGTTACTTGTTTCTTTTGAATTATCCACTAGCCTCTTAAAAGGTTCAGTCTGGGCTGTGATGGTATGCCTTGTGCATTTACACAACAAACAATATTTCCAACCTTGGTCCCCAACTCTGTCATTGGCAGCTTCTGGGTGTGTCTTACCCGTCAGGCGTGATTCTCACGGATATTGAGGAGCCCATTTAATACAGAAATGTTCTTTGAGGTTGAGGCCTTGTCACTGCCTATAAGCAAACAAAACAGGTCACAAAGGTTTATTAACTTTCGAGGAAACAGCAGCCTAGATTCGAATGAACTCAGGTGGCCCAACCCCAGAGCCTCAGGCTAAAAGACTATCTCCTGGGGTGAGCGGATATGTTGTTGTTGGCGCTGCTTGGTGCCTTTTATTTCTCATTGATTGGTTGAAAGGAGGTCTCACTATGTTGCTCACACTGGTCCAGCTCGGCCTCTGGAATATCTGGGCTTATGGGGATGTGCCTGGCTCTCTGTTTCTGTCCTTGGATTTTAGAGGGTGAGTCACGGGGTGACCTGGATTGTGCTACCCTGAGGTTACCTGCAAACAAACCGATTCTCGTGTGAGTTTGCGCATTGGTTTTGTCCTTTGCCTGTCCCTCCTGAGCCTTTCCTTCCACAGCAGCATAGAGATCACTTGGTAGGTGGGTGGGAACCTGGTGGGCCTGCCCTTGGCTCAGTGGTAAGCATTGACGATATAGCTTCTCTTCAGGGTACTTCTGGATTCAGCAGAAGAGGCTCTGGGGTGTGTGTGTGTGTGTGTGTGTGTGTGTGTGTGTGTGTGTGTGTTCTTTCTTTCATAGGAAGGAAGACAAGAAGGAAAATAGTAGCAGTCACAGGTCCGAACTCCAGGGCATTCACCAGGTTGCTCTGACAACCTAGGCAAATTGCTTTGCTTTTCTGAGACTCCATTTCCTTATCCATAAAGTGGGCTGACATTCCTGTGTAGTCACCGAGAACCAAGTGAGCCCTTGGATGTGGAAGTGCTCTGTAAACTGGGGACATGCTCACAAAAGACCCTTTAAACTTCATCTGTGCAAATGTGTGTCTGCCACGTGTGTGAGGGCTCACAGGGCCAGAACAGGGCACTGGATTCTCTGGAGCCTGAGACACAGGTGCTTGAGAGCTGCTTGACACAGGTGCTGGGATCTGAGCTCAGGTCCTCTAGAAGAGCAGCGAATGCTCTTAATTAACTATGGAGTCATCTTTCCAGGCCTAAACTTAACTGTGATTCTGAATCTCAGGCTAAGGTGTGGTGGCTAGGCCTCGAGCCTTGGAGTCACGGACTTTTGGCAACAGGAACATTTTTACTCTTTGAAGAGCTAGTTCGGTCTCCTGAGCATCTCCATTCAGAGCATGTTGATTCCTGTTCCCCACACATCTACCTCACATGTACACTGAGTGCCAGGCCCTGTGGGGTTACAGGCACAGGCAGGGTCTACATCCTGCTTAAAAGGAGTCTACCACCCAACCGGAATGCAAAATAGTGAAGGAAGAATTAGTGGAGCTAGGGACGGCAGGGATGAGGGAACACACATCACTTCACCGACCTTGAGTAACCTGAAGCCACAAACCAGAGTGATGGGGCATGCTGGGAACAGCAGAAGGGGCCCCTCCCACTTCCGCCCAGCTCAGTGGGATCTGCCTGGAGAAGGTTCTACCAAAGGGCAAGAGAAACCATTGTGTTGCTAACACTGTCTTTGTGCCTCAGGGGCCATTTGGCTAGATATTCTAGCCCTGTAAATTCCTTGTGCTCTTCAGCTGTGTCTGAGGTAGTGTGTGTGTGTGTGTGTGTGTGTGTGTGTGTGTATGAACATGTGTCTGTCTGTACATGTGTGTGTATATAAGAGTGTGAACCTTAGAGTGTGAGTTTAGGCAGATCTGGGAAGGTGAAATGCGGTCAGGATGAACTCGAAGGAAAGGAGCTGTCATGGATGTCTATCTGGGACTTGTATATTATTGTCATGGAGTCATTGCCTCGAGACACTCAAGTCTGAACTCTATCTTATGACATAGGGGCCCCTGAGCTGGCCTCTGCTGATGCCTGTCACCCGAGTTCCCCACATCTGGTGCTTTATATAATCCTGTGGTCCCCTCCCCTCCCCCCTCTTTTTCTCTCTCACTAAACTTTCGTTTTGCAATAATTCCAGGCGTACAGAGAACCTGCAATGATTACAGAGCATTCTTCCTAAAGTTAACACAACTGTGGTGTATTGATAAAAATGCCATAACACTGCCACAATGCTATTAACTAGGCTGTAGATTTTGATCAGATCTCACCCACTTCCCCGCCCCCCCATTGATGTCTTTGTGTTGCAGAGTCCAGTCCAAGTTCCTGCACAGCACTGAGTGTTTTGCATTCCTCAGACTCTTCTGGACAACTTGCTGGGCTCTATTCCTGTCGCGCCACCTTTGGCCCTATGGCTCTCTTGTCTGAGGTGACTTTTCTGTTCCCAGTGAACCCCTGGTCCTCCAGCAGCACCCCTCTCTGAGGGCAGGGCCAACATTGGGAGCTTGGTTTAGCAGGGAGCCTGGAGAGCTGGCTGTGAGCACATACCGCTCAGCATCTCCCCGTGCACACAGCATGTCATGTGACTCTCGCTTGGTTGTGTGCCTTCTTACTGCGGATTCGAACAAACGCTGGGTTTGTCAGTTTTCTATCAACATGACAAAGCACTTGTTTGTCCTCGGTTTCTTTTTGACTTTTCTTTTTAGATTTTATTTATGTGCATGAGTGTTTTGCCTCGGCGCCTGAGGAGGCCAGAAGAAGGTGTTGGTTCCTCTGAAACTGGAGTTACAGGTGGTCATGAGCCACTACGTTGGTGCTGGGAACCAAACCCAGGTCCTCTGGAAGAGCCATCTCTCCAGCTCCCTTATTTTTTTGTTTGCTTAATTAGGTTTCTATGGCTGTGATGAAAGACCATGACCAAAAGCAGCTGGGGGAGGAGAGGGTTTGTTTCAGCTTATAGCGTCTAGTCCACCATGAAGGGATGTAGCAGAATCTTAAAGGGTCTTATTAATAAAAAACAAACCCAGGGCCAGGTATTGGGGTGAATGTTGGAAGATCAGACAGACAGAACAAGCCATAGCCACCTCACCTTGCCAGTTTCTCAGCTGATCTTGTTTCCTCAGACTGGAAACCTCTGAGTCCTCATCCGGAATGAATCTCAGCTGAACTGTGCTGCTCAAAGCCTAAAAGCTTAACCAGCCAAATGCTTCTAGTTTCTGGTCTTCACGCCTTATATACCTTTCTGCTTTCTGCCATCACTCCCTGGGATTAAAGGCTCGCTTTCTGGGATTAAAGGCGTGAGTCACCATGCCTGGCTGTTTCCAATGTGGCCTTGAACTCACAGAGATCCAGAGGAATCTCTGCCTCTGGAATGCTAGGATTAAAGGCGTGAGTGCCACCATTTTCTAGCCTCTGTATCTAGTGGCTGTTCGTTCTTTGACCCCAGAGAAGTTTATTAGGGTACACAATATTTTGGGGAACACAATACCACCACAAAGGGAAGTCAGGGCAGGAACTGAAACAAAGACTATGGAGCTCACCGCTGACTGGCTTGCTTCCAACGGCCGCTCAGCCTGCTTTGTTACATCACTCAGGACCACCTGCCCAGCAGTGGCACCGACCAAATCCTTCATCAATAAAATGCTCTACAGGCTTGCCTATATGTAATGGAGTCAGCCCACCCGTCTGCCCGCCTTCCTTCCTTCCTTTCTTTTTTGGAGATTATAACATAATTACAACACTCTCCCCTCCCCGTTCCTCCCTCTAGGGGCATTTTTTTCCCCCACTGAGGTTCTTCCAGGAAACCCTAGTGTGTGTCAAGCTGACAAAAACCCAACCAGAACATTTTTTCCTTAGCACACAGTTTGGGATCCTGCTGTGTGACTTGTCCAGGCACCAGCAACAGACCAAAGAAACATCCTCTGTGAGTGGAGCTTGGTGAACCAGTGAGTTTACTGGGGTTACTTACAGGATTGGGGGTGACTGAAAGGCAGCGCCGCATGGCTGACTCTCTGGAAGCCGTGGAATTGGGGTGGCCTTCATAATTTGCAGGCAGTTTCATGCAGAAGTCTCCTTCCTTCCACAAGAGCCCGTGCGAGCGTGGAGAGAGGTCTTGGGAAATGTGTAACTTTCTGAGCTTTGTTAAGTTTCTGCTATGTTCGGGGTCTCAGGAGCTTCCCTCTTCCACAGCAGGTCCAAACAGTACAGCATGGACTCTGGTGTGGGCCCTGCATCGGATGGCTGGAGCACAGGAGGCATGGCTGACAGAAAGTCGAGAGAGAAGCCAGATAGGGCCAGGATCCACTGGTGTAATAATCTCATTATCAACTAATAACTAACCAAGGTCCTTCAAGAAATCCGTCAACCTTTTTTCTTTTCTTCTCTTTTCTTCTTTCTTTCTTTCTTTCTTTCTTTCTTTTTCTTTCTTTCTTTCTTTCTTTCTTTCTTTCTTTCTTTCTTTCTTTCTTTCTTTCTCTCTCTCTCTCTCTCTCTCTCTCTCTCTCTCTCTCTCTCTCTCTCTCTCTCTCTCTTTCTTTCTTTCTTTCTTTGACAGGGTTTCTCTGTGTACCCCTGGCTGTCCTGGAACTTACCCTGTAGACCAGGCTGGTTCTAGGGCACACTCCCAGTTGACCCAAAGGCCTATTGCTAGGCCCCACCTACAAAACCTCTATCCCTGGAGACCAGGCTCCCAACCCATGAGCCTCAAAAACATCCTAACTATAGCAAGCACTAATACATATTACTTCTCATTCTCTCTCTAGCTGTGTCACCCGAGGGGCCATGTTTACAGTGACTTTCACAAGGACAGTGCAGAGCTGGTGGCAGAGCTGGAAGCCAGGCTCAGTCTGCTGTTTTGCCCATCGTCAGTGTCCTATGTTGGGTAGTCTCGGGTGCTTTGCTTCAGCCTGTGTCTGGGAGGGTTTCGAGGCAGTGTATGAGTCCTGTGCTTTCTTCCCATCCTGCACGTTAAGAAGGATCTCAGCATCCTTGGCTTTGGGGACTCTCCTCCAGCTGCTTGGGCTGTAGGTCGCTGCTGGCAACCCAGCCACTTTCCAACCCACTTTTTCCAAGCAAGCCAGGAAAAGAGAATGCCAGAGCCCTGGGTACCCCGACTTGCCCTCCACCTGAGGCTTTGCTGGGTGTCTCCGCTTCCCCATTCCAAGCTGTCTGCACCCTGGAATTTCTACTGCAGGAGGCCGTCCTGCACCCGCCAGCCTTTGGGGCCCCTTGAGAAGCTAACTCTCTGTTGAGCTTAAGCTTTGTATCTGCTTCTAATGTGAATTTTGAAATTACTTATTTCTTCATCTGGTTAAGAAGTAAGGATAGTTCTCAATGGATGGGGTTGTTTCTTGGGTTTGTTGTCAGTGTCCTGTCAGGGCTGATGAGGCATTTGTTCACAGCCTCCCCCAGAAGGTCACACAACAACTTGGTGTTGACTTCTGGTCATTACACGCACATGTACACGCCTGGATGCACCCTTTCCCTCACTCGTGCATATAAACATGAAAACACACATGCACACACATGCACACACACACACACACACACACACACGCACGTGCGCCCACTCACACACTAATGGCTCCCTGATCATGTACATACCTTCTGGTACCCGAGAAGTGTTACTTACCATGGCAAAAGGGACTTTGCAGATTCAGTTAAGGTTAAGCACTTTGCTATGGGAGCGATCTCTTTGAATTATTCAGATGGTCTCTATCTAACTCCATGGGTTAGAGTAGAGCATGTTCAGAGAGAACTGTGGTATAGTGTCTCAGAGAGATATGACTATGGTGGTTTCACAGCTAAAGAGAGAGGCTATAAGCCAAGGAATTTGGCAGCTTACAGAAGCAGAAAAATACAAAAAAGCAGAAAAATGAACCAAAAAAAAGCAGCCCTGCTTACCATCTTATCCCAGAGAGACCCATGCGTCAGATCTGACCTTAAGTGCAATACACATAAATGGGTGTGTTAGATTTGTGGGAATCTGTCACAGCAACAAGGAAACCTATACATTCTACGCAGAGATCTAACCCTATCACTAGGGAGATTGCAGAAGTATTAGTTCCTCACGGTTCTGCATGGGGTCTGGAGTCTGGCGGATCTGGGCTGGAATCCAGACCTAGCCACATGCCACTTGTGCAATCTTGGACAACTTATGTCACCCATGTGGGCCTGTTTTATTTGCAAAAGGGAAATAAGAACACTTGACTCACAGAGTTGCTCTGAAGATGAAATCAGATAACATATATGCTAAACATTTAACTGAGCGTATAGCACGTAGTAAATGTTAGGAAAGGATTGCTTTGGCGCCGTTCTGGGTATGGCTACAGTGACTATAACAGAGCTTTCTCTGAGTTCCGCGGCTCTCACTCCCCTCTCTTTTGACTCCTTACGGATCCAGGAAGCTACCTGTGAATCACCCCTTGGGTTTTCACCCCCTCCTCCTCTGCTGGTATACTTGCTTCCCTTTATGAGGGGCTCTTTTTGCTTAGACACTGGCAGGCAGTGTGAGGCCTGGGACTCTGCTCCTGTGTCTTGGAAGTGATGTCTACAATGACTGCCCAGGGTAGTGACTGCTCTGTGAGTAGGCAGTGTCTTTCTCCCTTCACTCCTTACCCTAACGCCATTTCAAGGGCACAGTTGGACCCTGGCAGGCTTCTGCACCTCTCCTCCAAAGTGTAGACTCCCAGAGCGGTAGAGGCCTTTGGGGTCCCTCTGAAGTCTGCATTTGTGAGCTCCCTGCTCTTTGAGCTAGGCCTTTTAACTGCTGGGTAGATCTACTAAGCAGAAACTTTCCCTCCCAGTCTGGAAGCCCGCCATGTCCTGCCCTCTGGGGCCACCTCCAGTGAACCTGCTGCTAGGAGGTGGTGGTGGGGCCTGGGGAGGGGGGGGGGCTGTTCCACCTCTGCTAATTCCTTCCTGGGTGGCCCCAGGATTGCGGGTCTTGTTTGAACTCTGTTTTCATAATCTGTTTGAAAAGAAACGAAACACCTATGAAGATCAGTGTGGAAAGCATCCTAGCTTCTGTAACTAATGCTTTGTGAATTACACATCCCTCCCATCCCCCCACCCCGAGCCATATCTTCTAGGTTCCTTACCTGTTCCTTGGGAAGGGGGTTGCCTCCCCTCCCTGCTGCTCCAGGGGTGCAGGGCCCAGACCTGGGCCTAGCCTCTGGGGTTAGGCCTGACTTAATTGTCTGGAATCTTTTCTGTTGCAGGCCAGCCTTCACTTAAGCCCCTCCCTCAGGCTGGCCACCCTTCCTCCCTCCTCAACTCCCCCCCCCCCCCCCCCCCCCCCCCCCCCCCCGCGCTTCCCACCACACAAACCCCACAGACACTAATGCTCTTGCTGGGCACAGAAATATCATTGTATTTTTAGCTCTGGCCCTGCTCCATCCCACGAGCACCCCTCTTGGCACGAACTTGGCCAGATATTCAAGTTGTCCCCAGTGCTTGAGCCACAGGAATGTGCCCACCCCATAACATTTACATGGCTCTTCCCACATCTCTCCTGCCACCCTTTTGCCTCTGTGACTTGCATGATTGGCTTGCACACACCTCTCCCCTGCTCCCATCGCACACATACACGCAAGAGCACATGTACACACATCTCAAAACTCTAAAGGGTTTTCTGTCTCCTGACCCTATCTATCCTTTGCCCTTCTTTCTGGCAGAGGAAATGCCCCAGGAATACCAGCCCAAAGGGAACAAGGGCAGATAGAGAGAGGGAGACAGATTTGCTTCTTAGCCTTCGAGGCCAGTTGGTTGGAGGTGTGCTCTCAAGCGCACATGTGTGTGCAGGCACACCCGCACCCACACACCCCCACGCGCACCATGATGTGTGGTGCATACACGTGCCCTCTGTCCTGTCTATGGCATGGAGCTAACCTGTGATAGACAGTCTGTGTTTTGAGGCAAAATGATTCACCTAAAGATCCCAGGACAGGCACCAAAAACTACACAGAGAAACCCTGTCTCAAAAAACCAAACCAAACCAAACCAAAAGAACAACAAAAGATACCTGTGGTTTCCTTTTCAATTTAAATTTAAAGAGAAGCAGTCAAAGGGGGAAGACCCTTCCCCCACAAATCCAGTCCTGGCAGAAAAAAAAGGTTCTTTTTTGTTTTGTTTTTCTGAGATAGGGTTTCTTTGTGTAACAGCTCTGGCTGTCCTGGAACTAACTTTGTAGACCAAGCTGGCCTCGAACTCACAGAGATCCTGTGCCTCCCGGGAGCTGAAATTAAAGGCATGCACCACCACCGCCCGGCTGAGAAAATGGCTCTTCAAGGTGAGAACTGCGTTTCTCTACACTTATCTTCCTCTAAGCCAACTCCGCTCTAAGTGTCTTTTTTTTTTTTTAAATCAAAGCGAGCTCGAGAGCACAAGAGCATGCAGGTGCTTATACTATGGCAAGCATGTAGACATCAGAATCAGAGAACAGCCTTGCAGAGCCTTCCGCCCACCTTGCTTGAGGCAGGGTCTTGTGTGGTCTGCTGCTCTGTAAGCCGGGCTGGCTCTCCTGCAAACTTTCAGAGATTCTCCTGCCTCTCCCCTTATCTCACTGTAGGAGCCTGAGAATTAGAGATGCCTGCTGCTGGCTGTGACTTTCTGTGGGTTCCTGAAACCAGGACCCAGCTCCTCACTTTCTTAACTCCGGTATTTTTAGTGTGGCTCTCACTGTCAGCAGAATGCTTCCTGGGGGACTGGTCCTGGAGTAAAGCACGAGGCATTCGATTCTCATTCTTCTGAACCCAGGGCCTGGAAGTGTGCTAGGCAGGCTCCTCGTTCGTTCTTCTTTTTAGTCTCAGTTTCTCAGGGTGACACCCAGTCTTATTTCCGCTTTCCTAACACACTCTGGACTCTATTTCCGCTCAGGTTGGGCGCGTGCGCTGATGCTTCAGTTAGGATCTTTCTCTCCCAGTATCTGCGTGGCGGATTCTCTCCCTTCTTCAGCCCTCTGCTCAGCCCAGAGCTTCCAAGGCATTTCCTTCTGCTTTGATCCCAAAAGTGCCCTTACAATCAATCACCTGTCACGTAGCACATTCCATTTTTATTTTATTTTTTTCCCTTTTGTGCATCTCTTTTCACTTCCATAAAACCTTCCCAGGCAGAGGCCATTCTTTTTCTCGAGGGCCTAGAACCAGGCCTGTACCACAGCCTTAGTTCCTATTGGAGAATATAGGAAGTGGTATTCAGTAGGGCCAGAAGGGCTTGCAGAGGAAACCTCCCAGCCCAGGCAGCTCGGGCCCTGTAGGTGGGTAGACAGGCACTTGGTGTCCCTCAGAGGACAGAGTAGCTGCCTGTTAGCCAGGCAGGATACACTGAAGCCTCAGGGCTGGCACTGGGAGCTTGCCGAGAGCCTGCGTTGGCACAACTGCCAGTGATTCCTACCCTTCTTTTCCTGAGCAATGAGTTAGCTGGGCTGGAAAGAATGTGCCAGGGAAATGGCCCCTGCTAGCAGGGCCAAGTTGTGGACGTGGCGGTGTTGATGGTCAACAACAACAACAACAAACCCTTACTCATAAACCCTTTCATACACTGTCTATCAGTGTGGCTGCTTGTGGGAGCCCAGCTGGAAGACTGGCTCCCACATTTTACCCCAGGGTGCTCTTGAGGAGAGAGGGATAAGAGATATTAGATAGAAGGATGGAGGGGGAGAGAAACAGACAGAAACACAGGGTGCCTCTGGAGGGCCTGAATCCTTATCCACCGCCCCTCCTGTCTCTTCTAAAGGGCCATTTATAGGAATGCCAAGAGGTGGAGCAAAAGACCTCCCCCTAGCTCAGCCAAGTGTAGACCCTTCCAATCACCTAGAAACCATGCACATGGTCAAGCAAACCTCTAATGCAGCTCTGCTGGGTAAAGCAAGCTCAGCTCTCACTAGGAAACCTTTGTGGGCCTCCACAGCTGCTAGGGTCGAGCATAGTTGGGGTCCTAACCCCCCAGTGCCTCAGACTATGAACTCAGTTGGAAATTAGGCTGTTGCAGATGCAACAGATTGTTAAGATGTGGTCACACTAGAGTGAGTTGGGCTCCAATCTCACATGATTGCTGTCCTTGTGCAAAGACGCCACAGTACACACATGTTGACATTGCCAAGCCACAGAAGAACAAGTACTGGACCATTCCAGCGAAGTGGGACCTAAAAGAGCCAAACGACAGAAAATAACAGTGGTTACCAGGGACTGGGGACTCCACGGGGAACAGGGAGCCAAGGTTCTGTGGACAGATATGGAGTTCCAGGTGGGGATGACTGAAAATTCTGGAGCTGGGTAGTGAAACTTAATGCTGCTGTGAAATGGTTAAAATGGTTTATTTATTTGTTTGTTTGTTTATTTTGAGACAGGATTTCTCTGTGTAGCCCTGGCTGTCCTGAAACTTGCTCTGTAGACCAGGCTGGCCTGGAACTCACAGGGATCTGCCTGCCTCTGCCTTCTGAGTGCTGGGGTTAAAGGCATGTGCCCCCAATGTCAAGCTTTAAAATGGTTTTTAAAAAATTACTTTTATTTCACTTCTTCTTTTTGAGGGAGAAAAGGTTTACATGGTCACAGTTCTTCACGGTGGGGAGGTACTGGGGGCAGAAGCTTAAGGTGGGTTGCCACATTGTATCCATACACTGGAAGCAGCGTGGTGCTCAGATAGCGTTCTCTTTTTTGTGTTACTTGCTTTGTTTTTGACATGGTCTCAAAACGCAGCCCTAGCTGGGCCTGAACACACGATCCTCCTACCTCAAGCTTCCACTGCACCCTGAGCTGCTACATATGCTGTGCAGTGTTCATAAACACACTGACGTGGAAAGTTAGTGCGGGAGATGATGCACAAACTTGGAGACTATTTGTTGACGAGACAACTGAGATTGCTTGCAGAGACTCAGCAGCTAGGATGAGCCTGGCCCCATTACCATCACAGCCCACAGGAGGGTTCAACCCACCCCTGCCACCCTCTGCCCATGTCACCCTCTGCCCATGCTACCCTCTGCCCACCCCACCCTGCCCATCCCATTGTTGATATTCTGACCCACTCTTTGGGGCCATCCTGCATCGTCTTAGGTTGTAGAAGCCTCTTCTTAATGAAAAACTCCGTCCCTTCTTCTCTCTCTCTCTCTCTCCCCACTCCCACGAGGTGTGCACCCCTCGACCTTTCTCTCTCTTTCTCTCTTCTTTCCCTTTTCCCGTCTTCTCTCCATCTCTCTATTATAATAAACCATTTCCACGTGGATGTAGCATCTGGGTTGTGAATGTCCATTTGCCGCCCCACTGCCATGCCCGCATGGAGTAGGTCGCCCGCCAGCCCGCTGCTACATCTGCCCAGCATGCCAGCATGTTTCCCTGCACACATGGGAACCCTTGGGGTCCCCCATGCAATATATCGTAACATTGGTGCTAGTGACTCTGCAGAGGTCCCCTGGTGCATTTTTCCTGCCTGCCATCAGCTGGTAAACCTCCCACCCCTTCAGTAAGCCTCCCTTTTGGCCATTTTTCCACAACTGAGGATTTGCTCATCTTTCTCGATTGTGATGCTGGCATCATGTGTCTTTCGGGCTCATAGCCCCTCGGCCCCACCCCTATGCAACAGCATATGGGGGTGTCCTGTGCCTTCCACAGCCCATAACCTTTGTGATGACAGTCCATTGACATCTTGCGCCATTTGTTAGTCCTTGCTGACTCTCTGGGATGCTGGAGGTCAGTCTCATTTCACTCGCTGGTACCACATATCTTTTGAGCTCATAGCCCCTTGGCCCCCACCCCTATGTGACGGCATATGGGGGCAGCCTGTGCCCACTCAATTCCATGGCCTTTGTGACAATGGTCCACTGGCTATCTTGCGCTGTTATACCTCATTGTGGAAAAATGTGCCTACCCTATGCCAGCTCCTTCCTCATCACCAACTCCTCATGCTCCTCCAGCCTCTGGCTAAGCAATTACGTCATCACCTGTCACCAGGTTTTTTGTGTGTGTGTGTGACATATAAAATTGCCCTCCAGGAGAAGCTCGCTCTCTCTGCCTGTCCCTTGCCTGCAATTCCTCTCCTTGTCTGTGATTCTGCCTCTTAAATCTTTTCCCTCTGTCACTTAACTCTGTCGTCAGGACCTCCTGCCCCACCCGTGGAACTTTGGCGTGCAGCCCTGAGCCCTGCCCCACTGGGGGCTCCGCCACTGCTCAGAGCCAAGCCCCTCCGCCCTCCATCAACCCACCTTCCTCTATTGCTGCCTCTACCAGGGCTTGAGAGATGGCCACGTTAACGTGTTTCTGCCTAACTTTTAAATGCTTCACTTTACCTGTTCCTTATCTGTTCCGTTTGTCTTGAAAACAAAACAAAACAAAACCCAAAAACAAACAAACAAACAAAAACCATGTGAACACAAGTGGTCAGGTGTCATATTTGATAGGGGCAATCGTGTGATCAGGCGGCACCATCTTAAATAATAACAACCACCTTGTCTAGCCACCATCTTGGCTAAGGTCAAAACAGACAGGTCATATGACCTCACTGCCATCTTTACTAAGGGCAGCGTGAGTTGGGTGCCTGGCGCTCAGGCCATCAGTATGGAGGGAGGTTAGGGAATCACCTCCTGCTGCACACTGTTTCACCATTGTTTTATGGGCTGAGGAAAAGTCCTCTGGCCTTGGCCTGGCATCCCCCAGCTGCCTCTCTCAGGCTCTAGTCACTTGGGTGGAGGGAGGTCCAGTCATGGCCTGCTGTTTGTTCCTCCACAGCCGTTTGTGTGAGTGGGGCCCAGAGAGGCATCCACTCCCCTCCAGGGCATCAGTGCAGAACCCCATGCAGGCGGTATTGTTATATTAAGATTTTTATGATGTGGGACAATGCTTTTGTGCATTGGTTTAATAAAATGCTGATTGGCCAGTAGCCAGGCAGGAAGTATAGGTGGGATAAGCAGACAAGGAGAATTCTGGGAAGAGGAAGGCTGAGTCAGGAGACACCAGGCTGCTGTCCAGGGAACAGCATGTAATGGCACACAGGTAAAGCCACAGAACATGTGGCAACATATAGATGAACAGAAATAGGCTTAGTGTAAGCAGTTTTAATTAATATAAGCCTCTGTGTGTTTACTTCGGTCTGAGCAGCTGTGGACCTCGTGGGAGACAAGAAAACTTTCAGCTACATTTTAAATTTCAGATTTTAACATTAATACAACTTCGATACACTTTGGGTCACAAACTCAGGATTTTAAAAGGATTTTAAATTTTCCTTGGTTACTCATGACTTGCTTTTCTACGATCTGGATTTCAGGATTATAATCTGGCTCTATTCAAAGATCAGCCCCCCTGTCCCTGCTAACTTCATAAAGCTGTAATTAACCGGGAAGCCTGTATGTTCAGATTTAAGTCATATATATGCTCTCAAAATTATAAATATATCTAACAGATTTTTCTCCTAGTCCTCAAACACCTGTAGAGATCTGAAAATATGGCATTTAACATAAAAGTCTTTTAATGATAGACATGTCAGCTCCTGGCAGCATCCTGTATCTCCTCTAAGAAGACGGATGGACGCAAAAGAACTTTCACCCGGAAGCTCATGGTAAGGCTGGGCATGCAGCAAAAAGCTGAGATCCTGTCCAGACTGTGAATAAGAGGAACAGTGGAGGACCGATTGCCCCATACTGCAAAGTCAGGGGGCGTCAGTCTCCCAAAATTTCTACTCCACAGATAAACCTGTCAGATCTTCTGGGCCTATCAGCTGAATACGTGCTTCCTTTGGGGCTTCTGCGCCCCTGAATGACAACAGAGAGACGTGGGATTGCTGCCTAGGTAGCTGGAAAGCTGTCTCACTTCTTAAATTTATCCTTCTCAGATCTGACAATGTTTGATGCTAGGGTATATCAGTTTAACAGCCCTAATCCAAAGATAGCTTATTGGTAAGTTTCCTATTAAAATTATAGACAGCTATGCCTCATTCACAGACTTCACGGTACCCCCTGCCCACACCTGTCTGCCCACACCTCCCTGTCGACACTCTGATCTCTGACTTTGGCTCCAGAATCCCCAGACAGCACAATTCTCCTTAAACAACTCAGTCTGTGGTGCTTTGTTACCATAGCCCCAGAAAGACACAATGCCTCTCTGCGGCTGGAATCCCTCTCCAGCCCCCTGGCTTCTGGAGCAGCGAGGAAGAGCTGGCTTCCGAGGGCCCTCTCCGCAGCTGGTATTCCATCCCTCCATCTGTTCTTTGCTGTTCCTGTTTCCTTTGCCTTCTCACTTCCTTGTGGTCCTGGTCCTGTCACACTGAAGATGACTTGGTCAACAGGAAGCCAGGGGTCTTTGAAGCTTGTTCAAAACCTATCCTCAGGCCTGGGTGCTTTACGCAGCCCCTCCTTACACATTTGTAAATGAATGTGTGCAGGAGGGAGGGAGGAATGAGTCACTTCCCCCTGATCCCTATCGGAGTTGCTTTGAGAGAATGCCTGTGTGCGTAGAATAAGCTGGGACAGTAGACCCTCCATGTGTCATGGTGACAGATAGTCAGAGCAGAGCCCTGTGGCCTCTCCAGACTTGGGTGAAAAATGCTACAGAGAGTAGTCTGGCTGGGGTTGCCTTCAGTTTAGGGCAGGGGCTGTGAGATGTAGTGGGAAAGCCCTTCCCGTTGGACCCCTGAACACAAGCTTGGCCCTGGTTCTCGTAATAGACAAGTAAGGAAAAGGCTTCCATGTCATCCGCAGCAGGATCCGGAAGTGGATAGAGATAGGAAAGGCAGAGTACACAGTGGGGTCAATGTAGGCTCATTTCTAGACCGCAGGTGCTCTCAGGGGACAGGCAGGCAGAGGGGACAAGGCCTGGCTGCTCTCATGGAGCCTCTGGAGGCAGTTGTGGGAACACAGGAGATACTTTGACAACAGGACTTGGAAAAGACTGCGGGAAGGCAGTACCAGCTGAGAAAAGCCTCGACAGAGGGTGGAGAATGGGAAAAGTACAGGCAGTGGGTTGTGCAGGGCTATGTGGGTCTGGGGTAGCTGAGGTGGAGGGTGGGGGTGGGGGTGGGGAAAGACTGCTAGTGAAGGACAGTGTGGCTGGTTAATGAAGTACTTGGTACATTTCCCCCACCCCAGCTGTTGTGATAACCTTCCTGGGGAGATTTGAGCAAACATCTATTCACCTCAGGGCACCAACAGTGACCAAATAAACCATTCCATTTTCATCTCCCTGGGGGAATTGGTGGGCTTTTTTGAATTTAGGAGCATGGCTTGACTTGAGCAGTCGATTCACTACTCCAGGACAGATGGCAACTCATGCAAGCTGCATCACTGTGGCTTGTGAATCACAAATTTCTGAGCTTCCTGATTTTTAAAATTTTATTTATTTTTTTTTTTGAGACAGAGTTTCTCTGTGTAACAGCCTTGGTTGTCCTGGAACTGTAGACCAGGCTGTCCTGGAACTCCCTCTATAGACTAGGCTGGCCTTGAGCTCAGAGAGATCCACCTGCCTCTGCCTCCCAAGCGCTGGGATTAAAGGTGTATGTTGTCTGATGTTTCTCTCCCGCCTGCCAGTTCCCAAATAACCACTCAGAGGCTTAATATTATTTATAAATGACCAGCCAATAGCTCAGGCTTGTTACTAACTAGCTCTTACAACTTAATACATTTTTATTAATCTATGTGCTGCTCCAAGGCTTGTGGTATTTACCTCTATCCCATTTTGTATGTCTGACTCATTCTCCCTCTGGCTGGTGACTCCCTGACTCCCCTCTTCTTCATCCCAGAATCCTCACTTTGATTGTCCCACCTAACTTTATCCTGCCTTGCTATAGGCCAATTAGCTTCTTTATTAACCAATGAAAGTAATACATATTCACAATGTACAGAGGATTATTCCACAGCAGGCATTCGTCACCACACCCAGCTAGCTTCCTGATTTTTATAATTTTTTAAGACCTGGGTTTCTAAGCCTTTGACTCTAGGAGGGAGTATTTCAATGAGGAGGAAGTAGCCACATGACAGCAGACATCAGCCTAGACTCTGATTAGGGTTGAATCTAAAATTATCCCTTCAAGGCTTGGCTGCCAGCTGATGGGTTTTGAGAGGTGACTGGGTCATGAGCACCCTAACTTCATCAGTGGCTTGACGGGTTAATAGCTGAATGGACTATTAGGAAATACGGCCTGGCCGGAGGAAGCAGGTCACTGGGGTGTGGTGTGGTGTGTGTGCCTTTGTAGGGTATATCTTGTTCTCAGCACTCCTGTTATAGGTTCACAACTGCCTGTAACTCAAGCTCCCAGCTCCTCCTTCTGACTCTCATGGTACCTGCCTTCACACTTGCAGAGGACTTCCCCAACACATAATTAAAAAACAAGAAACAAAAAAACAAAACTTAAAACCCCCCAAACATAACGATGGTTATAAATTAAGAATGGATAAATACACACACACACACACACACACACACACACACACACACAAATTTAAGGAGGAATCTAATGGTTTTGTTCCTCAGTTATCTGGGGGAAATTTAGGGGGGTAGATTGAGTTTTGTTCCATGTTAACATAAAATGACATATAAACAGACACACGGAAACTATGAATACAAACATGGCACAATTGTATTCACGAGATAAAAAGGTTTTATCTTTAGAGGGAAGAAGATTGGTAAGCGGGGAGTGTCTAAGGCTGCAATGTATGCACAGAACTTCTCAGGCCAGCATCCACCACATCAGACCCACTGAGTGAGCTCAATGTTGTGTGACAGTGTCCTCAAAGCACGAAGGAGAATCTGCTACACAGAGCGACGGTGGGCAGGTTGACATAATAGTCCTCTGTGAAGGGCTGGTGGTCAGCCCTGGGATCAGTCGTCATCCAAAGGTGTAGCCCCTGAGGGCTGCTTGGATGTGGTTAGTGAAGGTCCAGGAGGGAGGTGGCCAGCGATCTGAGCGTCTGCAGTAAGAGCTCAGCTTCAGCACAGCTGCTGGCCAGTGTGCCAGAGGGGCTGGCTCTGCCATCAGCAGGAGTCTCAGGAACAACGAAGGCTTGAGCTGCCAGCTGCAGTATCTGGGTTCTCTTCGGATTTACGATGGGGATGACATCACTTTGCCTTTTGTAGATGACTCTGTCTGGAAGTCAAGGTTGGTGCTGCCTGGCCTGCGTAGGTTTCTGCTGCAAGGGATCCGAGAACATCCTTTTTCTTAATCTTCAGGACATCAAGGACTCCAGACATTTCGGTTTTTCTTTTGCATTATGACAGGAATCAGGAACAATGCTAAACAGTATGGTGTGAACCCTTCATTGGGCAGCGGAGAGCCGCGTTTTGATTTTCTCTCTGTCTGGTTTATTGGGAATGTTCAGTCCTGTGATACAGTCCCTTACTTCAGGTCCTAGCTGTTCACCATCTATAGGGCCATGTCCATGTCCCAGCAGCTGACTCTTTGAGGCCTCAGTTTCCTGGATTATTGAAAGGTCTTGGGTTAACACAGTCATTTGGGTCATTAAAGTTTAGGATTACTCATTGTTCAGCAAAAAGCAAACAGAGGAGTAGCTTGGCATGTTGAAAGTTGTACCCTGTTGGGAAGGCGGCAGGAAGGCAAGAGTCTATTGAGATGTGGGGGCTGAGCGGTGTGGATTTTGAGGTTTTGGGGAACCTCCATAGGAGAGGAGAAAAATCAAGACAGGAGACAGATTTAGACATGAGCAGCCGTGCTAGCTGCCCAGTGATACTCTTGGGCCTTCAGAAAAGCCTCTTGGAGTTTACTTACATTGCTGAGGCTCGATGATAGGAAAAGAAACATGGATTCTAATTGTCCCTGAGCAGGGAGTGCTGTGGTATAGGAGTGGAAGAGTGGCTGGAAACCGTCCTCCTTATGTGTTCTCCAAGACTCCACTTCCTCCTTTTTCTGTTTTCTTTATGTGGCCCCTATCCACGTATAAAATAATGATTGTGATTTCTTTCATATGTTAGTCTTGAGGTGGCTTTCTCCAGTCCCTACTCTGAGAGCTGTGGCCCTAAAAATCTTTTGGGGGAGCAGGAAGGTGATGACCAATTTTCTGTAACTGCTTCCATGTTGAGGAGAGTGTAGTCTCTGCTTAAGAGGGACTACAAGATTACCTACTGGCTGGAGGGGGCCGGGTATGGCTTTTCTATAATAGGAGTTAGCTGGAACCCCTGAATTAGAGGGAGTTTAGTTTGAAACTCTTCTAGGACATTGTTACATGTCCTAGAAGATACAAATGTTACAACTTTAGAAATATAAGGGTTAGCAAGAGTAACATGATTATGCCATTGGATGATCCCAGAAGGGCTGGGAACCAGGAAGGAAGCCAGTTGCATTTGCTCTAGGAGGGCTGTCTTATCCTTCAGTATCCTTCCGCTCAGACCACTTCCTTGTTTCTTACAGAATTGGTTCAGCTGTACAACAGTATTGTAGTTTACACATTTATCCTTTGGCCAGAGTTTTCCCATCCACTTTGTACTGAGGTCAGGCTATGTTACAGTGCCACATTAACCTCATTACTTTGGGATTCTTGGGTTATATCTTAATTCGTGAGGATGCTTATAGCGTGTGGTCCAAGGGATGCTAAATGAAGAGACACATATCAGGGCCATTGGGGCGGGCAGAAGCATCTGTCTCATCTCATCTGTTCTTAGAGTCCTGAAGATCTGATGGCTGGAGAGCTCCTTCCTACTCTAATCAGAATCCCTCGGTGAGTCTGAGCATGGCCACAGGAGAGTCAGAGACCCTGGCTTGCTTTCCCAGCTCTTTGGCGTTTACTATTTCTCCTATTGGGATTTAGACCAATTGCTTTTTGCCTGTATTCCAGGGCCATGGAGCAAAATACCTGAATTTTACTTTCTCATGAGCATTCCCGAGGTTGTTTTTATCTCAGTGTGGTGAAGTCACTTTCCCAAGAATCTCTTAAAAATAAGTGAAAAAACAACACCTGAACTATTAGACTCTGTGGTTCAGAGGGCCAGCTTGCTTGTATGAACAGCTTTGGTTTTTGGTCTTAACTCCATTCAGGTTAAAAGCGTAAATGGGTAAATTAAAGCTAAAGGGGATGTCTTTAGCTGGGGAATTGTCTCCATGCCCTTGGGGATGGGGCTGTCTACAGTGAATGAACTGGGAGGAGACCAGAGCAGTTAGAGTATAACGAAGCAGGAGCGGAGGTAAATAAACCATGGTGGTAAAGTGGAGGGATGTTCTCTTGTTAGTTAGGTGGCATCCACAGTGCTGGAGGGTCTGGGAGCTGTGTCCGAGTAGGCCCCATTATCCAGGCAGGTGTCTGGAAGGTGGAAGGAAGATCCAGGCATAGAAACAAATGCTGATAGAACAGGAGAGTTGGGGTGTGGTGGTGCTCTAGGGACCCAGCAGTGCGGAGGACTGTAAATAACCACATTGGGGGGGGGGTCTTCATCTCGTCTCTATCTATGGTTGGTGAGAATGTGAGCCATTTACTACTAGGGAAGCCCACACATCTAGACTAAATGTGGTCCTTTACTGGCAGCTGCCGTCTAAGCTTAAGTCTGGGCTCAGAGATGCTGTTGATGTGTGCGATTTTCTACCATGACGTAACTCAACTAACATCAGTAGAATGGGGAGAAGGGCCCCACACATTCTAGTTATGGGATGCCATATCCCTGAGAAGGAAGGGGAAAGGAAGGAAAGAGAGAGAATCTGGTTCCCCCAAACTATGATCAGATCTCCTGCAGGAATTTGCTCACCCCATCTATACGCTCCAGGAAAGAAGGTTGTGTGAGTGCTGGCTGGTGGAAGGAAAGTCCGAGGGTGTGGGCAGGCCAGCTGCTGGCCAGGGTCACACTTTATCCTCCAAAGCTTGGCTAACTTCCCATCCCGCAGGAGTAAAGTTTGAGGCTCACCCTGGACCTAAACACTTAACCTGTGGCAGAGAGCAAGGACAGAAAGGAGGGTGAGGAGAAAGAGAGAGCGAGGCGCCCCTGTACTAACAGTTTCCATTGCCCTGTGGAAGTGAAGAGGTGGGTGGTAGTGCAGGTGAGGGATGTGAAATAAGAAATAGTACAGGGGTCGGAGAGATGGCTCCATGGCTAAGAGCTCTGGCTGCTTTTCCAGAGGACCTGGATTTGATTCCCAGCACCTACGGCAGCTTCTGACCATCTGTAACTCCCGTCTCAGGGGATCTGACACCCTCTTCTCTCCTTTGTAGGTACCAGTTACAAATATGGTGCACAGGCATGCATGAAGGCAAACTACCCCCACACACAAAACAAACAAACACACACACACACACACACATGCATGGAAATAACACTTAGCTGACCCCACCTCCTAGCTGGCTGCTCATTAAATGTTGTAGGTGTGGGTCTGAGTCTCAGGACACCTGCTCAAGTTTTCAGGTCTTTTCCCAGTCCCCAGAGAAAGGGACCAGAGACACATGGTTAGAAATAGAACTAGGCCGGGCGGTGGTGGCGCACGCCTTTAATCCCAGCACTCGGGAGGCAGAGCCAGGCGGATCTCTGTGAGTTCGAGGCCAGCCTGGGCTACCAAGTGAGTTCCAGGAAAGGCGCAAAGCTACACAGAGAAACCCTGTCTCGAAAAACCAAAAAAAAAAAAAAAAAAAGAAATAGAACTAGAAACTGAGACAGTTTACTAAGGGAAGCACTTCTGAGAGTGGGCGTGGGTCAGCGGACTGAGAGAAAAACACACTGAAAAACAAAGGGTCAAGAGATTCACGTCCCTTTATAGGTCATTTACAGGGCATCCACCTTTCTTAGTCAGGATTTCTATTGCTGTGAAGAGACACCATGACCACGGCGACTCTCATAAAGGAAAACATTGAATTGAGGTGGCAGCTTACAGTTTTAGAGAATTAGTCAATTATCATTATGGTGGGAAGCATGGAAGCATGCAGGCAGATGTGGTGCTGGCTACATCTTGATATGCAGCAACAGGAAGTGGACTGACTCACTGGGCATAGCTTGAGCATAGATGAGGCCTCAAAGCCTGCTTCCCCAGTGACAAACTTCCTCCAACAAGACCACACCTCCTAACAGTGCTACTCCCTTTGGGGGCCATTTTCTTTCAAACCACCACACCACCTTTCCCATGTCTGTACGTGGTAGGCTTCCCCCAGGCATGCTGTACTTGCTGTCAGCTACAGACAGGGAAGGGGTTTCAGTGAGAGACCCTGCCTCAAAAAAATAAAGGTGGAGGATACCTCATGATACAGATTCCATGAGATTGTTATCCACAGTGGGGCAGGACTTTGAGGTGATGTGATTATTCTGGGGTCACCCACGCTCCTAAGACGCTGCCGTCTGCCATGGTTGTGGAGGAGGACCTCTTGTAGTGGATATGATTGTTGATGAACAGCCTCATAACTGTTTAAAAGACTGCTGGGAACAAGTGACTGTTGAGGTGGCAGGCTCCCCGGTGCTCAGCAAAGGATCATGGGCATATCATTTCTTCCGAGGTTTATCGAGCACAAAGAGGAGGGCCGTGGTACTGGAAAGAATGTAAGCCCCAAAGGAGAGAGGCTTTTTTCCCTGCTCTGTGTAAAACACAATGCCATCTTAGAATAGTCATTGATTTGGTAACTAGAACAGAACAATGGAGTGGTACCCAGGCCTGTGACAGTAACAGCGGAGCCGTTGACATTCCAGAGTTGGGAGGAGTCTCAAGATCGCTCCCTGGATTCCAGCTGTCTACACTAGCCCAGCTGCAAATGATCTTGGGAGATGCTAGACTGTGTAAGAAGTGGAAGACTAGTAGAAAGTGATACGCCGTGATGCAGCTTCCAGGGGCTTGCCATCAATTATGGGGTGGGATGACGGTGTTGCAACGGTTTGGGGGCCACCCACATACCTATAGGTGATCTCTCACCTGTACTCTGTAAATAAACCCAATAAACAAGCCCTCAGCAAGTTGGGCTTTGGTAAAAACATAAAGTGGAGGATGACTGTCAAGGACACCCGGTGTGAGCCTTTGGCTTACACACACACCCTCCACACACAAACACTCAGAGAAATTTCATATGTTGTATGTGCTTTGGAGCTCTTCTCCACTCCAGGTAGTTTTCATGCCAGTTGCATCACAGAATTTTTTTCCCCCACTTTTGCAGCTTGTCCTTTTTATACAAACTTAGCAAGTTATGGGTGTAGCTCAGTGGTAGACAGTTGGTCCAACACACCTGAGGTCCTGGGTTCTATCTGCAGTACTGAAAAAGGTTACAATTAAAGACAGTGAGAGGTTCCAAAGTCAAACCTACTAGATGAATATTAGTAAACCTGTCAGTAAATTAGCTCTGTCTTAGGACCTGCTCTACCTCAGTCCCTCTGTCCTGTTAGGTCTCAAACCCTGGGACAAATGACTGAGGCTCCTATTTTAACATATCAAAGCCGACCTGATCAGAAAAAAATGGGGCCAGTTTCAGAACCCCTGGGGAAGGATAATCCAAATAAGCTGGGATGCTGTATTCATGTAGGATCCTCCCAGGTGAAAGCAAGGGGGTGGTGTGAATCTGAGCCTAAGGGATGGTGAAGAAAGCATCCTTAGGTCTGGGTCAGTAAATGAGAAGTAGAGGAGGAAATCTGAGAGAGTTGAGGACAGGGGTTAGGGACTCCCAGTGTGTAGGAATGACAGCTGCATTAGTAGTCTTGAGGTCCTGGATTAGGCTGTAAGAACCATCAGACTTTGGTACAGGCAGGATAGGAGTGTTATAGGGCGAGAGAGCATGCTCGAGAATACCTGTATAAAGAGAGCGCTGTCTGATAGGTTTTAAGCCCTGTCTATGTTTTAGAGGCATAGGGTATTGAGAGTGACGGGGTAAGAGGTAGGGTCCCTGAGTAGGATATTAATAGGAGGTGATGTGAGGCCACTGAGCGAGGGGAAGTGTCCCACACTTTTGGGTTAACAAGGGAGTCTGGTAGGGGGTAGGGCAAAGCATTAATGTTAGTAAGGGACTCTTCATAGGCCAGGAGAAGAGGAAAAATTCCCAGGGAGTTGACTGAAAAGAAAAGAAAAAGTGTAACTTAACCATGATATCTCTGCCCAATAATGGGGTCGGGCCACCAGGTCTATTGAAGAAAGGATGAGCTATCAGGTGGCCCTGGAGTGAGCAGAGGAGGGTTATATAGCCCTTGACTGGTGGGGCTGACCATCAACACCTACCACAGAGATCTGAGAAGGATAAGTTTCACCTGAGTAAGCAGGAAGTAGTGACCAAGAAGCTCCTGAATCTATTAAGAATGACAGAGACTTACAGGTTACCTGAAATCAAGATTAGCAAGGAGGAATTACCCTCTGCATTGGGGGCAGAGGATCCAGGGCACCATCAGTCTTTGGCTGACAGGCCCAGAAGATCCAGCAAGACTTTCCTGTGGAGGAGGAACCTGGGGGACTGGCCTACCCTGTCTAGGTAAAGTGGGGCAATCAACACCCCAGTGTCCTGCTTGTCCACAGTTTGGACAGGGTCCTAGTGGCAGGGAGGTGAAGGGCAGGTTTTCACCCAGTGGTCGGCTTTGCCACCTTTGGAGCAAGCTCCAGGTGGAGCTAGCTCTTCAGGGCCCCATCATCTTTGGAGGAGGGGATCTTAAGGCAGCTGACAGGAGCTGGCACTTCTCTCTGCCATGAGCAGCTTTATCTTTTCCTGCTCCTCCCTTAGATGCCATATTCAACAGATATCTCTGGGGAGTTTGAGGGCTGTCATTCAACCTTTTAAGTTTCTTTCTGATAACGGGAGCTGACTGGCAGAGGAAGCAGGAGTTGAGGCCAAGCATGCCCTCTTAAAAATTAGGATCTAGCTCTGCGGACTGAAGGAGGGCCTCTGTAAGTTGGGTGAGGAGCTTGGCAGAATTTTCATCCAGCCTCTGGGTGACCTCCTTCAATTTATCAAAATTAATTACCTTGTGACAGGCTCTTTGAAGGCCAGCCAGGAGGCAAAGAAATATTTTGCCTTCGGCTACCCTGCCTGGGGACTGATTCTCTGAATTAACCGGGTACTTCCAGTGGGAGTCTGTCCAGGGAACTGTGTGGTTGTATTGTGTTCCCCAAAATATTGTGCACCCTAATAAACTTATCTGGGATCAGAGAACAGAAAAGCCACTAGATCCAAAGGCTAGAAAATGGTGGCACTCACACCTTTAGTCCTAGCATTCCAGAGGCAGAAATCCCCCTGGATCTCTGTGAGTTCAAGGCCACACTGGAAACAGCCAGGCATGGTGACACACCTTTAATCCCAAGAAGTGAGCCTTTAATCCCAGGGAGTGAGGCAGAAAGCAGAAAGGTTTATAAGGCGTGAAGATCAGGAAATAGAAGCATTTGGCTGGTTAAGCATTTGGCTGGTTAAGCTTTTAGGTTTTGAGCAGCACAGTTCAGCTGAGAGCCATTCGGATATGAGGACACAGAGGCTTCCAGTCTGAGGAAACAAGATCAGCTGAGAAGTTGGCCAGGTGAGGTTAGCTGTGGCTTGTTCTGTCTCTCTGACCATCCAGCATTTCACCCCAATAACTGGCCCTGGGTTTGATTTTATTAATAAGAACTTTTAAGATTCATGCTACAGAACTGAGTCTGTGGGGGATCTCATCTGTGTGGGTTTGAGCCAACCAGACCCTCTCTCTCCTTTTCCTCAGGGGTGAGAGTAGAGGAAAGAATAATATAGAGGTCATACCAGGGGAGGCCAGAGGTTTGAGTAAGGCACCTGAACTCTTTGGTGATGTTAGAAGGGTTGGCAGAGAAAGAACCAGGGCACCTTTCTACCTGGGAGAGGTCAGCCATAGAAAAAGGGACATGTACACGGAGGAGGCCATTAGGACCTGCCACTTCCCTTAGTGGGTAAAGGCCATCAGTGTGGGAGCAGATGTGAGCTGCGGGAGGTGATGAGGAGAGTGTAGTTGAGGTGAGTTAGTATGGGGGCGGGGAACCAGCGGAGAGGGGGCGGGAGAATGAGGCGGAGGCTGAGGAAGAGCATTAGGCTGAAGAGGTGCCTGGGTGTGGCCGCATCCTCTCTCTATATCGAGGTCAAAAAGAGTGGAAGCAGAGGGCTCCGGGTCCTGGTCAGCTTCAGGAGGGGGTTTGCCTTTTGTCAAGAGAACCCGGTGAACACAGCATGAGGTACAGAGGGAAGGGTGAGGACAGAGTGAAGCAAGCTGGCACACAGGTGGATTCAGACCATTTGCCCACGTGTTGGCACTATTTGTCAAGATCAGTGAGGATTTGGTAGTCAAATTGCCATCCTCTGGGCAGAGACACCGAGAGTCGAATTTAAACCGTGGCCAGGCTGTGTGACAGTAGAGAATGGAGCGGCGAGGCTTTATGACATCACTAAATCTGAGGGTGTGTTGAGACTTGAGTAGACCAGCAAGCGGAGTTGAGGGCTGCGGTTTTGAGTGGGAGTCGCCCACGGTCATAGAGTGAGGAGTAGAGCAGGGTGCTGGCGCTGGGGGAGCTCCCTCTGCAAAGGGCGTAGAGGTGGGTAAGTGTGGTGACAAGAATTTCAATCTGGGGCCCCAAAGGGCAGAGCTGAGAGATGTCCATGTGGTGGGCGCCCCAAAGGGTGTAGCAGGCTCCAGGAGCCAGAGAGAGGACACTTACCAAGTAGGAGAGACGGATGGTTAGAGCAGGGGGAGGAGCCAAACCCTCAAATTCGGAGTCACATACGCTGGGTGGCGGAAGCCTGCACTGGCGAGTGAGCCATGTCCAGGAGGGAAAAACCCGCGGTTTGCTTCAGCGAGGAGAGGCCAAGCCCCTCGAAAGGGGAGCTCATTTATGCCTCTCCTGGGTTTCCGCACCCGATGAATGAAAAAGAGAAATAAAAAGGAAGGGCCTGCCTGCTCCCAGATATGGTGGAGGAGAAAGTTGGTTGTAGATAAAAGGGAGAGCACAGCCAGAGGCAGAGACATCGGGGAGAGTCCAGAGTGGACATGACCCTGAGCCAAGTGAGGAGATGCGGGAGGGGAAGGGAGAGAGGGGAACCAGGTGCAGCAGCCGGGAGGGCAGAAGGGGTAGGTAACCAAAATGGCTGGATTACACAGAGAAGAGGCTTTTGGGGAAGGCATCCCAGCCCCTGGGCTGGAGAGTTGGGGGGCGGGGTAACGGGCAGGGTACCCCATCTATAACCTGTAACAGGTAGGAACTGAGGGGTGCTGGGAGAACCTGGTGGCCAAGTCCGCCTTGATACGTTAACTAGGCACCTCGTGATTTGTCTCAGGGTTTGAGACTTAACATATCCCTTTATAGGTAACTCTTTAGTTTGTTGTGTAGTTATTTTGTTTTGTTTTACTAAAGAGAAGATATATATTCTTTTTATCCTTCTTCTCTTTCTTGGAAAAATGGGAGCATCCTGTTCATCTTGTTCTTTAATTAAAAAAATTACTTATTTTATGCTTGTGTGTTTGTGGGGGGGGGTGGGGGTGGAGGGTGGGAGTGGGGGTGGAGGGTGGGGGTGGGGGTGTGGAGGGTGGGGAAGGGCTGGAAGTGTGCCATGGCACATACATGTGGAGGTCAGAGGACAATCTGTTGGAGTCAGTCCTCTCCTTCCACATGCGGGTTCTGGGGATTGAACTCAGGCCTCCAGGCCTGGCTTCAGGCCTCTTTACCTGCCGAGCCATTTTGCTGGGTCCTATCTTGTTCTTTCTACTTGATAGTATTTCTTGGAGAATACAGTGGTTTATGAAGACAGCCTCATTTCTCCATTTCTTTACTCAGTTACACAGTGTTTTGTTGCTTAATTTACTTAGTCCCTTACCAATGGGTACTTGGGTTGTTTCCTGAATTTGCTACTACACAAGGTCCTGAAGGTCCTGACTTGTGTGTGTTTTTCTGTTTTGGTTTTTTTTTTTTTTTTTTTTTTTTAACTCGTGGGACTAGATAAATTGTCGGCCAAGGTGTAGATGCGTATGTAAATTTGGTAAACATTGCCAAATTTCTCTAAGGATCACACCATTTTGTAGTCCCTCTGGCAGCGTACAAAAGGATCCTTGCCCTGTAGTTGAATGAGCATATTGTCAAACTCTCGGACAATCTAAAAGGTATTTTACTGTATGTGGTTTCAATTTGTATTTCTCAGAATAAGAGCAAGGCAAACACTGCATTTTGTTTTTCACATAATTGGCGAGTATTTATATTTATTTTATGTAAATTATTCATTTTTCCAGCTTCCCCCTTTTTATAGGACTGTTTTTTTTTTCTTTGACTTTTAGAAATCCTTTAGTGTTGGGGAAAATAAATAACTCTGTCTCTATATCGCTACAAATATTTTCCCTATTATTTCTTCTGTTTTTCTGCTTTGTGTACTAAGATTATATGTGGAATATATGTGTTAACAGTTAAATTTATCTGCCTTTTCTTACTCCAAGGTCCCAGAAGAACTTGCCCCCCCCACCCCTCTTCTTTCTGTACTGGCTGGGTCAAGCTAGAGTCATCAGAGAGGAAGGAGCCTCAGTGAGGAAATGCCTCCATGGGACCCAGCTGGAAGGCATTTTCTCAATTAGAGATCAATGGGGGAGAACCCAGCCCATGGTGGGTGGTGTCATCCCTGGCCTTATAGTCCTGGGTTCTATAAGAAAGCAGGCTGAGCAAGCCACAGAGAGCAAGCCAGTAAGCAGCACCCTTCATGGCCTCTGCATCAGCTCCTGCTTCAGGTTCCTGCCCTGCTTGAGTTCCTGTCCTGACTTTCTTTTGGCAATGAACAGCAATGTAAAAGTGTAAGCTGAATAAACCCTTTCCTCCACAACTTGCTTTTTGCAGCAATAGAAACCCTAACTAAGATTTTTTTTTTTGAGACAGGGTCTCACTCTGTATCTCTGGCTGTATTGAACTCACTATGTAGACCAAGCTAGCTTGAACTCACAGAGATCGCCTGCCTCTGCCTCCCAAGTGCTGGGATTAAAGGCGTGGGCCACCATGCCTAGCCTCTGCCCATGCTCTTTTTGAGTACTTACTTCATTTTAGATGAATAGGTTCATAATCCATTCAGAATTTATCCCACTGTGTGGATGGGAGTGGCTCCAGTCCCCTACCCCCATGTCATCCACATAGCTGGCTCTACGACTGTGGTTTAGACACTAACAGGGCGACAGGAACAGTTTCTGATGGGTGTCCCATGACTTTAGGTTCAGGGAATCAAGGACAAAGTCATTGAATCCAACTGAGGCAGACTACAGGGGCAGGTTCATTTTAACCCATGGTATCATGATTCCTGTCACCTAGCTCAGTTCATTTTATTAATTTCGTAGGCAAATTAACCAGTGAATAAAAAAAAAAAACCTCTTACTATGCATGATTAAAGTGGTCACCAATACATGGCACCATCTAGCATCCATTCATCCTTCTGGCAAAGCGGTACCCCAAATTTCCTTTGAGAACCTTCCTGGCTTGGTGCTCAGCCCTTATGGTTTGGGTGGGAGGCGACAGCCCTGTGAGCTGTTTTCCAACTGCTCAAGTCATAGTCGGCCTTTGGCATCATGAGTTCAGGATGGACCTTGTGCCTCAACTGTGGCCAAGGAGACTTGACAGCCGGGTTCTGACAGAAAGGCAAGGACGCTCAGGTGGCCTTCAGAACCCCCCACAGGGAGGTCAAAGCTGAGCTGAGAGATGGAAAGAACCGAGTCTTTGGATGCATGAGCCCACCAGGCTCCCCCGGAAGGCAGCCTCTCCCTACTCCTACTCACCCATGTGACCTAATGTTTGGTTTCTATTTTTGGTCACTTGCAGTTAAGAAAGTTCTTCTGTTTGTTTGCTTCAGACATGGTCTCCCTGGTTGCCCAGGGTAGCTTTAAACTTCCAATTCTCCTTTCTCAGTCTCTGAGTGATGGAAATATTGATGCACCCCACTAGACCTGGCTAAGAGAGGCTTAAGTGAAGCAATAACCATTACTAAATTTACCTTATAGTCTAGTTTTTAGACATTTAAAGTTTTTTTTTTTATCATCTTTGAGAATTTCATACACTGTATTCTGATTATATTCAGGCCCCTTCCCTAACTCGACCCAGATATTTCCCTACCTCCCTACCTATCCAGCTTCAGGTTATCGCTCTTTCTCCCTTCTTCCTTCTCTCTCGTTAAAAACAGAAAGACAAACCAAACCATGGAGTCCAGTTTATGTTGGGCACTACTCCTGGGCATGAGGTCAGCCCTGGAGTGTGGTCAGCATACTGGGTGTTATTCCATTTTCACTCACTCAGCAGCAATCAAATGCCAATAGTTACTCAGCTAGGGGTGGGACTTCTCATCTCTGTCTCCTCTAAGGTCTCGCCAGACCCGAGGTAGAGACTGTAATGGAATTCAGTCAGAATCGCACAGTTCTCACACTGGGCTGGCTTCGTCCCCCTGGAGAGATCATGCTTGTAAACCAGCGTGGGTAACACCACCGACACTTTGAAGACAAAGCAAGAAGAGAGGTCCGCTGTGAAGCCCCTCCCCTCAAGTTCAATCCATGGTTCTTAAGTTCCACACTCCTCCTGGAGGTCTGACTGTTGTAGCCACTGCAGAGACTGATAAATGGCCTCACCCAAGCCTGTGCTCACAGACACACCCAGGCTAGAGTCTGAACCACACTGAATGCTCCTCATGCTCATTCTGTCCATACCACAGGAAAGGAAGGTGGAGTCAGAGAGAGAAAAACTCTGCCCAGAGGCCAAGATCCAGTTCATGTTTCCTGTCTCCAGCCTCAGCTGAATCCAGCAGCAAGCTCTGCCCCTTTGAGAGGGAGGGCTGTCCAGTCCCAGGGCCAGTTTCACAGCTCATCAGCTAATCTGGGTATGTTTGGGCAAATCACTCCAGCCCTCTGAGTCTCAGGCTTTTGACTCCTGTCATTTACATAAGGCCAGTTCTCTGAGTACCTGTAGGTCCCGTATGTAAGTGATCTGGAGACTCTGACCAGAAGATGTGTTCTCTCTTGGAGTTGAACTGCAAGGCCATCTCAGAAAGCCTGTTTGGAGGCACTTGGTGAGGAATAGGACTTGGTACATTTGGGGTTCACTACTCAACCTTACCAACAAGATTTACTTGCATGTTCTCAGACTGTGAAGTTTTTCCAAACAGGTGCTATTTCTCCTGGTGACAGGTTGAATGATTGGCTTAAGGTCATCCAAATAAGCAGAGGGAAGATCTCACACCTGAGTTCAATGACATCTAGTTCAGGCCGGTCACTGGCCTCAGCCCACCCATCAGGGTCCTTCTGAGACTCACTAAGGATGCCGCCCCCCCCCCCCCCCCCCCCCCCCCCCCCCCCCCCCCCGTCAGTGCTGAGTGACGGGTCATCCTAAGGTCCTCTGGCTAGGCCACCTTGAAATTGTCTTGTGGTGACCCAACTGGTGAGGGCGCTGGAGACCTAGGTTTTCTAGAATTTTCTTTGTGGGCAGTGAGTCAGGTATTCCGGGCAGAGGTGGGGTGCTTCAGTAAGATTTCATGACCAATTCTCTTGGGAAGCAAAGGAAGGCAATAGACACATTGTCTGTTTTGATGGGCCATGAGTAGCCTTCCGGGCATTGTGCTCCCAGCATGCCCCGGTCATGAACACAGAGACCAGAATTCCTTTGAAGTAACACAACAACACCCCATACTTCCTCCAGCATTCCAGGGAAGCTCCTGAGTAACCATGCAGCCAGGAGTCTCCCAGACGCCTGCCTTCCACCTCCTTA
Organism: Peromyscus californicus insignis; assembly: GCF_007827085.1. Classification (NCBI taxonomy): domain Eukaryota; kingdom Metazoa; phylum Chordata; class Mammalia; order Rodentia; family Cricetidae; genus Peromyscus; species Peromyscus californicus. Next base: position 139,464,293 of record NW_026294584.1, read on the forward strand.
TGTCTGTCTGCCACAGGAAGGGATAGCCCTTCAGGTCTTACGTGGGCTTGGGAGGCCTCGGCCACAGCCCTATCAAGAACGACATATGTTTTCTTGATAGTTCCCTGACATAGATGCCCTGGTCATTACCTTCTCCTCATTAATATGCAAGAAACAGATACCCAGAGGAGACCAGTAACTCACCCTGGGCTTTTCAGCAGGCCACAGCAGAGCCAGGTGTCACACTGCCTCATCAGAGGCTGGGGTCTGGTGACACTGTCCTCTTACATAAGCCAGGAGGCTTTGCACTTCCAGGTGGGAAGGATGGAATAGCTATGCATTTGATTAGCTTAAAAAAAGAAAACCTGCCGGGCGGTGGTGGCGCACGCCTTTAATCCCAGCACTCGGGAGGCAGAGCCAGGCGGATCTCTGTGAGTTCGAGGCCAGCCTGGACTACCAAGTGAGTTCCAGGAAAGGCGCAAAGCTACACAGAGAAACCCTGTCTCGAAAAACCAAAAAAAAAAAAAAAAAAAAAAGAAAACCTTTCTTATTTTAGAGGACAAATTGGATCCACAGAGTCTTAACACAGTACAAAGAATCTCCGTGTTCTGTGTGTCTGCTTTCCCTAGCTGCCCATAACTTTCATCCATAGACTCATGTCAGTGTTTTTTTTTTTTTTTGTTGTCCCCACCCCCCCAGACAGGGTTTCTCTGTGTGGATTTGGTGCCTGTCCTGGATCTTGCTCTGTAGACCAGGCTGGCCTTGAACTCACAGAGATCCACCTGGCTCTGCCTCTCGAGTGCTGGGATTAAAGGCATGTACCACCATTGCCTGGCTAAAATTAATTTATTTGTATTTTATGTAACCACATGTATGTCTATGTGACTGGGTCAGATCGCCTGGAACAGGAGTTACAGACAGTTGTAAGCTGCCATGTGGGTGCTAGGATTTGAACTCAGGTGCTCTAGAAGAACAGCCAGTACTCTTTATTCTCTGAGCTATCTCTCCAGCCCCCACTTCATGTCAGTCTTAACGAACAAGTATTAATCTGTTATTATCAACTGGCCCCCACTTTTATTCCAGTTACTTTTTCTCTGTTTCCCCACCTCAGCTTCCCCTCTTCCTAATGGCCCTTTTCCATTCTAGCATCCATCCAGGTATATGTCACATTCAGTCATCGAGCCCCCTTAGACTGACTGCCCTTTATGGTGATATTTTATTTGTATTAAAATATTATTTGTATGTTAATAAATAAAGTTGCCCGGGGGTCAGAGCTATTAGCAAGCCATAGGAAAGCAGGGCAGTGGTAGGCAGAGCTGGGTAAGTCTCTGTGTGTTCAGGGATACAGCCATTATTGGATACACATGCTTTTAATCTTAATACCAATCATGGAAAACCTGGAGGCCTATACAGACAGGCTGTGAGGAGGCGGTCATGTGGTTGGGTTTACAACCAATGAGAAGGCAGGACAGGAACTCTATATAAAGACTTTAACACAGGGGTAGCTCTGGTTCGGAGAGGTAGGACCACCGCAGGAGGAAGGGTAAGGTTTTAGCTCTTAGCTCTGACCTCTTGGCTTTCTTCTTTGCATTGGTTCTGTGTTTATTATTTAATAAGAAGGTTGGATACATCTACATTTGGCGCCCAACGTGACAAGAATTCATTAAAAACTGCTTGGCTTGGCTTGGCGGCAGGTCCGGTTTCCAGCCTGGGCGGCCCGGCTGCCTAGCTTGGGCCCAGGCCTGACTGACCCGCAGCTGGAGCTACTTGCAACTGCTACAAACAACTCAGACCTGCCCTGCTGAACAGGGCCCCTGCCTGTAAAGCCAAGGCTTGACTCGGCTCAAGCGGCTACACTTTCTCTCTCTCTCTCTCTCTCTCTCTCTCTCTCTCTCTCTCTCTCTCTCTCTCTCTCGCTGGATTCACACCTCGAACACCAGGTGGCTGTGAAATTCCCTGGGATTCTACTGTTCTACACAGACTTGGTAAGTCAATTAACATATCTATTTAAAAGAGAATTTTTTTCTACATTAAAAAAAAATGGGCTTTATGTGTACATTGGAAGAAAATTGGGCTTTGTTTGAAATTTTAGGCACTCTGACAATGGAACAACTATATGAAAAGATTAATATTGATCGAATTATTCAGTTTATTACTTTTCTTATCCTCATTTTACTATTTAAAAAGATCGTCAACTTAAGTGCCAGGATAACAGTCTTAGAAAAACTTGTTAAACCGGTAAAAATGAATTATAGAGAAATTCAAATTCAGACAGAAGAAATAAATAGTGAAGTTGTTTCAAAATTGGATCGTAAGGTTACAGAAAGAAAGCCAGTTTTCACACAGTCACCCTTAATTTATCCAGTAGCCGTACAGCAGCTACCTGATGAAGAGAATGAACAAAATACTTGGGTTCCAGTTGAAATGTTAGACTTACGAAGATTTAAGGAGGCAATAGCATCTTATGGCATGCACTCCCCATATGTAAAGCAAATGTTAAACACCTGGTCAACTTGTAATAGGATTATACCAAAGGACTGGCGGGAATTGGCACAGGCTGTTCTTGAACCCGGACAAAATCTCCAGTGGAAAATGTGGTTCAGTAATGAGGCTAAAAATATAGAAAGACAATGGAGGGATAGTGGAATACAAGTCTGCCAGGATCAGCTTATTGGCGAAGGCCAATATGCTTCAGTACAAACACAATGTTCATATGATGTCCAAACCCTACTTCTATGTAAAACGGCAGCTTTGAATGCATGGGACAGAGTTGAAGAACCAGGAAAAAAAACTGAGTCATTTACAAAGGTTATACAGGGCCCCAAAGAATCTTTCACAGATTTCTTACAAAGATTGACTTCAGCAGTACAAAAAATGGTCCCGAATTCAGAGGCTAGTCAGATAATAATTGAATCTTTAGCCTTTAAGAATGCAAATACAGCGTGCAAAAGAATAATTAGGCCGTTAAAGGCAAGATCTGCACCTTTGGAAGATTGGATTAGAGATACAGTTAATGTAGAGGCTTATGACCATGATGATATGTGGGTAGGAAAAGCAATTTCAAAAGGTTTGAGCAATGTTAGATGTTTTGGATGTGGAAAGCAAGGACATTTGAAAAGGGATTGTAAACAGGTCATTCCTAGAAATAATGTTTATTCAAGGAACACTGGCAACAGAATGCCCCTTCCTTCTGGAGTATGCAGAAGGTGTGGTAAGGGAAAACACTGGACCAACAAATGTAGATCAACAAGGGACAGACAGGGTAACCCTCTGCCTCGAGCTTCGGGAAACTCCCAGAGGGGCCTCAGGCAGGCCCCCACAGAAATCCAGTTCAAACCTTTCCTGCAGTTGTAGAGGAAACCCCTACTCAAAGCAACTAAATAACCAAATGTCTATTGGAATAAATCATGTTAGTCGAGATGATGAAACAGAGAAAATAGGAAATACAGGAAAAAACATAAAGAAAATTTTTTGGCAAACTTCTATTAATGAACAAAGACCAAAACTAACAATAAAAATAAATGGTGTTTTGTTGTCTGGTCTGGTAGACACAGGTGCTGACATTACCATAATTGCACCAGAATTTTGGCATCCAACTTGGCCTCTTCAGGAGGTAAACATTCAACTCTTAGGAATTGGAACATTATCTAGAGTGAAACAAAGTGTAAGATGGCTTGAATGTATAGGTCCAGAAGGACAGAAAGGAAAATTAAAACCATATATGGCTAACATAGCTATGAACCTGTGGGGTCGAGACTTGTTACAACAATGGAATACTCAGATTAATATCCCTCCAATCTCAGAAACAAATCATAAATTAGTACATGTTTCTGAGAGAAATATTAAAAGATATTATTCTAATGAGTGCTCACCAGCCATCCATGTCATACAAGAACAGGGCACAACAACTGATAATCTTCCAAAAACATTAACAGCTCTACCTTTAAAATGGTCAACAGACAAGCCTGTATGGGTTCAGCAATGGCCTTTAACAACAGAGAAACTCCAGGCTTTACAAGAGCTGGTGGAAGAACAGTTAAATGCTCATCATATTGAAGAATCAACCAGCCCTTGGAATTCTCCTGTATTTGTTATAAAAAAAAAAATCTGGTAAATGGAGAATGGTAACAGACCTTAGAGCAATTAACAAAGTAATTCAGCCAATGGGCTCTTTACAATCTGGAATTCCTTTACCTACTCTGTTACCAAAAGGCTGGCCTCTCATAGTTATTGATTTAAAAGACTGTTTCTTTTCAATACCCTTACAAGAAAAAGACAGAGAAAGATTTGCTTTCACAGTGCCTACTTATAATAATTCTCAACCGGTTAAAAGATTTCAATGGAGGGTTCTCCCACAGGGAATGTTGAATAGCCCAACTTTGTGCCAATATTTTGTAAAACAGCCATTAGAAGTGGTACGTAAAAAATTTCCTAAATCTATAATTTATCATTATATGGATGACTGTAGTGGGTAGCCATTCCAGCTTTGATCTGTAAGTTCCAACCCCCATTGAGACTTCGGCAACTTGGCTCTGCCTCCTGAGTGCTGGGATTAAAGGCGTGCGCCACCACCGCCCGGCTGTAAGCCGGGCCTTCCTTGTTTCAGGCTGCTGGCTGGGTTCTCTGCGTAAAGAGAGAGCGCTTCCTTCAAACAGCCCTCCTTTTCTTTTGTCTTTTTTTTTTTTGGTTTTTCGAGACAGGGTTTCTCTGTGTAGCTTTTGTGCCTTTTCCTGGAACTCCTACAGATGACATTTTATTAGCTGATTCAAATGCAGATACTTTAGAAAGAATGTTTGAAAAAGTAAAGAAAATTTTGCCTTGCTGGGGATTACAAATTGCTTTAGAAAAGGTACAAAGAGGAGATTCTATTAATTATTTAGGATATAAAATAGAACTTCAAAAAATTAGACCTCAAAAAGTGCAAATTAGGAGAGATCGACTACAGACTCTTAATGACTTTCAAAGATTATTTGGAGACATTTCTCATCTAAGAACTATTGTTGGGGTAAAAAATGATGAACTGAATAATTTGTTTAAAACCTTAGAAGGTGATAAGGACTTAAATAGTCCAAGAGAATTATCACCTGAAGCTGAGAAAGAATTGGCCTTGGTAGAAAAGAAAGTACATGAAGGGTACGTAGATCGTATTAATCCAAAGCTGGATTGCATTTTGGTTATTTTACCTTCTAGGCATTCCCCAACAGGAATATTAATGCAAAGGGAAGATATTATATTGGAATGGATATTTTTACCAAATAAACCAAATAAAAAATTAAAAACTTATGTGGAAAAAATCTCTGATTTGATTTGGAAAGGAAAATTGAGACTTCGTCAATTAGCAGGAATAGACCCAGCAGAAATTGTCGTACCTTTAACTAAGGAGGACATTGAAAAATTATGGATAGAAAATGAAGCTTGGCAAAAAGCTTGTAGTAATTTTTTGGGAGAAATTAACAGCAAATATCCCAAAAGCAATAGAATTGATCTTATAAAGAGAGCTGATTGGATCTTGCCTCGAATTGTGAGGAAAAAACCCATATCTGGAGTTCGTACATTTTATACAGATGCCAACAAACAAGGAAAGGCAGGTTACAAATCAGAAAATTTAAGTAAAGTGGTTCAAAGTCCTTATAATTCAGTTCAAAAATCAGAATTGTATGCTATTCTGTTGGTATTAATGGATTTTTCAGAACCTCTCAATATAGTAACTGACTCTCAGTATGCTGAAAGAGTAGTATTACATATTGAGACTGCAGAATTTATCCACGATGCTTCAGAATTAACTTCATTATTTATTCAATTACAAGATACAATCAGAAAAAGGAGTCATCCTTTATATATAACTCACATCCGATCCCATACTGGTCTGCCAGGCCCTCTAGCACAAGGCAATGATGAGATTGATAAATTATTGATAGGAAATGTGCTGGAGGCCTCAGAATTTCATAAAAAACATCATGTAAATAGTAAAGGTTTAAAAAAGGATTTTTCCATAACCTGGCAACAAGCCAAAGAAATAGTAAAGAAATGTCCTACTTGTTCCTTCTACAATCAAACACCATTACCAGCAGGATGTAACCCAAAGGGTACTCAGAGGAATGAAATCTGGCAGATGGACGTGTTTCACTTTGCAGAATTTGGAAAACTGAAATATGTACACCACACTATCGATACTTATTCAGGATTTCAATGGGCAACTGCTTTGAGTTCTGAAAAAGCTGATTCTATAATCACTCATTTGCTAGAAGTTATGGCCATTATGGGTATACCTGCACAAATCAAAACTGATAATGCTCCATCATATGTCTCTGTTAAAATGAAACAGTTTTTTGCTTATTATAATATAAACCATGTTACAGGTATACCACGTAATCCTACAGGTCAAGCAGTTATAGAAAGATCAAACAGAACTCTAAAGGATATGCTAAATAAACAAAAAGGAGTAACAAAAACCCCCAGAAATAGACTACATAATGCTCTATTAACTTTGAATTTTCTCAATGCCAATGAGAAAGGAACAACAGCTGCAGAGAGACATTGGATAATAGAAAAAACTACAGAATTAAATCAACCTATATACTTTAAGGATGTGCTGACCTCAGAATGGAAACCAGGATATGTGTTACATTGGGGACGAGGTTTTGCTTTTATTTCTACAGGAGAAGATAAGCTGTGGGTACCATCAAAATTGATAAAGGTTCGATTTGAACAAGAGAGACCTCTTAATTAGAGGAGGTGATAGTTCATCAACTATCGTAAACATCCAATTTAAACTAACTTACACCAGTAACACATGCCTTTTCATTTAATCAGATAACTTGTCAAAAAAGGAACATCCCCAAAAAACCTTGGGGAAAGGTTTTTGTTTTTGTCTTTTAGGAGAATGAAGGTTAACGAATTTGAAGAACACTGGACAAATGAGACAACTGAAGAAAAGGAACAAATCATCTATCCTAAGAAACAGAGTGAAATGGCGTATGGGTATGTTATCTAAAAAAATTTTTATGTCTTCCTAAATGTTTGTTTCTGCTTTTCTTTAAAGATTTAACACTATTTAACTTCTAATAGTCCCAGTTCAATTAAAATTTAAAGCTGACTTTGGAGTTGGAGAATGGCTCTCTCCTTCTTTAAACTCAAGCATGTTGTTAAAAGGAAAATGCAAACTCCCTGTATCATGCCAGAGGAAAAGAGCCATCTTCTGCTATGGGACAGGAGAAAAGCCAAATTAATTAAGGGACTATTCTATTACGAATCTCAACTCTTTGATTCTATTCTGATTCTTTAAACTTTTCTTAAAGTATGAATTTTATATCAAAATTTACAAGATCAATATATATATAGATATATATACATTTTAAACTTTGTTAAGATATAAATGGTCATATAGAGTACTAACTAATTCTAAAAAGTCGCATATATAGTCTTTGTGTTCGAGTCTCTTATCAGTTTTTTGCAGGAAATCACGGTTAGGCCTAACATCAACTGAAGTCTCCAGGAAGAAGATGGGGCCCCACAACAACAATAATGCCACGTGGACAATAATAACATCACTAAGCTGACAAACATCATCTACAGATCAGCTTTGAACTACAAAGTGCTCAGAGCAATTTTGAGAAGAGCTAGCTGAGATGATCCAGTCTCAAAGACTACTTGAATAAGGATTTGAGATAAACCCTGAATTTTGGCATTATACACAGACTGGATAACGAAGGATATATTTACCTTTCCTAGAATTTGACAATTAACCTAAAATTTTTCTTTCAGGATAAAGATACCTTCGCCCATACCCAGCAGGAAGCAATTTCAAGAATACGACACCCACATTCCCAAAGAGGTGGTGTGGGGCGGTTGTTTTTTTTTTTGGTCTTTTAATGGGTTTTGGGTCTGGGATAATTTTCATTGATTAGGGGGATTGGTTACAAGTTGTTGTCAAGGGTTAGGAAAAAGGCTAAGCAAAGGAGATTAGATTTAAGGTTCTTATTTAAAAAAAAAAAAAGAAAGAAAGAAAAGAAAAATGTAAATACTTTACATTGGATTGGATTGTTTTATATTGTATACAAATTATATATATTGAAATTGATATTGTTAGAAAATGTTACATATATTTTTCTAATTGTACCGTTCATCTAACAATGTAATGCAATTTTCTGATCCTTGAATGTTATTACCAACTATTAGGATATAAAGAAATGAAAGTTAGTAGTTAGATATTATAATAGAACTTGTAGTTATATTAGGTATGTTTTCAAGATTGAGTAGATATATTTTAGATAGACAGGTTATCTTCATACCCTTCAGAGATCTACAGAATATGGCATTTAAAATGCTTTAATAACTTAGAAAATTTTTCTTTTTTGTTATGACTATGAGACATGCCGGCTCCTGGCAGTACCAATCTACTTCAGAGAAAATATGGGCATTGAAGAAACTGCATATGGAGTTAACTTTCATTGTGGCAAAAGTTAGCCACTGGACAACAAAGTATCCTCGAATCAACAGGACAAAATGGACAGACAGGACATAAAACAAAGGATTACTGATTCTTGCCAAAACAAGTGTGGTTATGGCTTTATCAAAAGGCATCTTCAGAGGCCAGGACAATATGGCACCATCCCTGAAGTGGCCTTCGCAATTCGTGCCCTTTTCTTCGAAGGCAGCTGAACAGGCAGTGGGCCGATGGCCTCTGATGTGCAATGGAACAGCAGCTGAAACAGTTATTCTTGAAGAGTAACTAAGCTCACGCCTCTCAATAGTAGACTGGCATTTGATGGAGGGATATGGAGAAGAATGGGATGCTGAGATGAAGCCATATATACACAGCCAAGAAGAATGGACAGCTGAATTAAAAAACCATCAACAATTTCCAGAATTTAAAATCCTGAATCATGACATGACAATAGTGGAATTCAGGTGTTTCTGGTACATGGACTACTCTCACTCAATGTGAGGTTGAACTGTTGACCTTGTGTACATCCTACTTCACAAATGAGTCTGTCAGATATGCTAAGCCTATAGGCTGAAGATGATGCCCCAGCACTTCGGAGAAACCTCAGGTGACTGTCCAGACAGCTGTCTGTTTCTGTCAACTCACAAATTTTTTGGAAGTTGCTTATGTGCACTTCCTGTTTTTATTTTTGTTAGCTAATATTATTTCCTTCTTGGGTCTCTGAGGGAGTTGAAGATTAGTTAGTTATAGTTGAAGATTAATTAGGATACATTTTGGACTTACCAAAATAGGATAGATAATGAAATTATTTTCTCTGAATTTGTCAAATACAAATGGACTAGACATTGTTTAGGTATTTATTACTTGTATATATTGTATATAGTTATTGTACTTTTGTATATAGTTTTTCTTATATTAGTTATAAGCTTTTTCTTTTTTTTCCTTTTTATTAAAATAGAAAAGGGGAAATATGGTGATATTTTATTTGTATTAAAATATTATTTGTATGTTAATAAATAAAGTTGCCCGGGGGTCAGAGCTATTAGCAAGCCATAGGAAAGCAGGGCAGTGGTAGCGTACGCTTGTAATTCCAGCACTTGGTAGGCAGAGCTGGGTAAGTCTCTGTGTGTTCAGGGATACAGCCATTATTGGATACACATGCTTTTAATCTTAATACCAATCATGGAAAACCTGGAGGCCTATACAGACAGGCTGTGAGGAGGCGGTCATGTGGTTGGGTTTACAACCAATGAGAAGGCAGGACAGGAACTCTATATAAAGACTTTAACACAGGGGTAGCTCTGGTTCGGAGAGGTAGGACCACCGCAGGAGGAAGGGTAAGGTTTTAGCTCTTAGCTCTGACCTCTTGGCTTTCTTCTTTGCATTGGTTCTGTGTTTATTATTTAATAAGAAGGTTGGATACATCTACAGCCCTTGACTGTGACAGTTTCCTAGACATTCCTTGACAGTGTTGAGGAATACTAGCAGGAGATTCATGCTTCAGATGTTGGGGAAAGGCACAGACATGAAGTACCACTCTGCTCTCATCCTGTTTGAGGGCACATAGGATCAACCCTACTCATGACTGCTGAGGGTGACCTTGATTGCCTGGTTGAGGTGATGTTTGTCAGATGTTCTTATTATAAAGTCCCTTGTCAACCTTGCACAGCACCCCTTTAATCCCAGCACTCTGGAGGCAGAGGCAGGTGGATCTCTGGGAGTTCGAGGCCAGCCTGGTCTACAAAGCAAGTTCCAGGACAGCCAGGGTTGTTACACAGAGAAACCCTGTCTTGAAAAAAGAAAGCAAGATTGTGGTGGCACACACCAGTGGGATTTGCTGAAGGAGGTAGAGGGAGAAGGATCACAAATTCAAACAAAACAAAAAAGGTCACTGTCCATGCTGTACTCAATAATTGTTTTTGAGCATTAAGAGAAGGGATTGAAAATTCTACCGAAGCCGGGAAAGGGGAGTCAGAGAAGAGTAGGGTGGTGGCTGGTATCCTGGTATCAGAAACACATTTGTGTCTGACCAAGAGAAGTTGGTGGCTTTGGTGGTACTATTCAGGGTCCCGGTGGGAGCAGCCAGAAAGCATGTGGCCGACAGGCTATGGTTTATTGATCCTTAATAATAGATGAACCAAATGTAAATTGCATGGCATACCTTCCCAGATTCCAGACTCCAGAGTGGACCTTGACTCTACTCCAGGAATACAGGCTTGACGGATGGCAAGGCGAGCTGTGTAGCGCAGGTATGTGAAGATTTTATTGAAAGCTCTGTGGGATGTTGGCATCACAGGCTCTTCATCATTCTGTTCTTCACAGTGTCTTTCTGTTGACCAGCCTCCCTCTGTGACGGCTCCTGAGGCCCCAGCTTCTTCAATTCTCGTCTCCTGGGTTTCTTCCTTTCTCACGGACTCCTGTTCTAGGTGGAGTGAGCCAGGACCATAGGGAGCCGAGAGGCCACATCATGAACTCTGTGTGCCTGGCTGCCTGGATGGCCTGGTGAGGGGGTGAGGGACGAAAGGTGAGGGGTGAGGGGTACTGCGGCAGAGTGGGAGGTCTGGAAACTGTGGGAAGATCGTGGAGGAATTCCATGTCTCAGGCAGGAATCTGGGAAACAGCTTGTTCCTAAGGTGCCTCAGAGTTGAGAAACATTGATAAAGGAAGCTCTTGTGTAAATACAGGAGATGCTGTTGGCATGTATGAGCTGCCTGTGTGCACGCACCTATGGCTAGTGCCTGCCTGTACATATTTGGAGGCAGTGGGGGCAGAGCAATGGTCCCCATCCTTGACAGTATCACAAGAAATAGGGACCCAGGCTGAAACCTCTGGTCAAGTCCTGACCACTGTGGTCAGGTGACTGGGGCCCAGGTCTTTAACCTCTGGAATACACACTTTCCTCTTTAAAACTTTTCTTTAGATTTATTTATTTTATTATTGTATGTGTATGAGTGTTTTGCCTACATATACACATGTGCACCACATGTGCTTCCTGCCTGCAGAGGTAAGAAGAGGCATTGGATCTTGGAAATGGAGTCACAGATGGCTGTGCGCTACCATGTAGGTAGTGGGATTTGAACCTGGGTCCTCTACAAGAGCAACAAGTGCTCTTAACCACTAAGCCTTCTCTCCAGCCCCACTTTCCTCCTCTGTGAAGCGAGAAGATCAATATCTGTCCCGGCAAGCTGGTGTCATTTGCCCAGTGCTTCCCATGTGTTGGGGGCCGCTCCAGGGGCTTTCGGTGAAGGTTCTAGCCTCACCATGCACAGACCCCACATTTGCTGATTTGTCTACTTAACAAACTGTACACATAAGGCTCAGATCAACTCCTGGTGCTCCCATGGCCATTCTTGAACATGCACAGAGTAGAGAGAACCAAAGCCTGGGACCTGAGTCTCCCAGCTGAGCCTGGACAAGGCAATATCCCACCTTCCTGTCTCCACTTAATTTAAACAAGGCTCTTCTTGAAAATACATTTTGTGAGGACTCATTTATTTTTGTGTTTTTGTTTTGTTGCTATTGGTGTTTAAATTGGTCCTAAGTACAGTGGCAGGGTGTACAGGACAGTTGTGATGTGGTAGATCAGCCTTGTTTGGACATGAGCTGCGGTGCCATTGGCTGTGGGTTCAAGGTCAATGAGTCAATAACCTCTACCAAATATAGTGTCCTTAAACAGAAGTACATAAGACAAACTTATGTGTTGATCAGTTGATGAAGATGTGAGTAGAGGCTTGGGGGAAGCTA